>NC_046300.1:24828287-26264953 GCF_004115265.2 Rhinolophus ferrumequinum | reverse complement strand
GTATGTTTCCCATTTTCTCCCTTTCTAATGATTCATAACACTAAAGTTAACCTCGGAGATGGTGCACTTCAATTTCCAAAATTGGAGATATTATTATGCAATCAAATTTTAATGGGAAAATATGTCTTTATCCCAGTACTTCAAATTACGTAAGTGAAAAAAGCAAAGAAGCCATTACTCTGTATAACTGTTCAGAAATACAAAAATATCTAAGACATCTCTATCCAGTACAGTCATCTGACCACTTGTGACTATTCAAATTGAAATACAAATTAATTGAAATTAAATAAAATTTAAAATTCAGCAACTTTAACAAAGGTCACGTTTTTATTTTGAGTTGTCTACCTTATATTGATTTTATTAGTGTAAACATAGTTGCTTTAGAGGCTCTTTCAGGTAGTTGCATTATTTCTAGATATAGTGATTTAATTCTATTCTCTGTTGCACTTAGTAACACTACTCCTTCATAGGAATGGGTCCCGTGTAGCAGTTTTAGTTCCAGCTCAACACATTTAGCAACATTACAATTCTTGTCCCCTCTTGGGCATTAAAACTCAAGGTGTTAGCCTTAGGGCCTATATTCATATATATACAGATCTACTCTAGCAGTTCGATGTGCCTGGCTTCCTACAAGTTCAATGCAATTCACTCATACCCTTTCTGGTTAGTGATTTTTTGTTTGATCTCTTTTGGATCTTCTTTTCCCCATCTCTCTCCACATACGTATGTATAAGTTCTAATTTTTATAATAAATTTTTCATTCTACATACTCCTAGTTGAACTCTTATACAAAGGATAATTGAATTTCTACAGCTGATACATTAGGAAGAATGCACAGAAGTGCTGGAAAATGCACAACCATGGAGAAATGTTTCCAGCTACCAGTAAGAGAGAGTCTAATAAAAGTAGCTTAGATCAAAGTGGCATGTAAAGCTAACTGAACAATAAATATGGTAGAAGCTATCTCAGATTTCGTACAGACACTTCAGTATGTCATTACATTCCCAGATTGTACCTGTACTCTCCATCACCCTCAGCTCTAATCCTTTCTTTTTATGCTCAGTGTGCCATTGTCACAAGATGGCTTCCATGTCTCCAGAAATTACATCTGTGTTCAAGTAGTAAAAAAGTATAAAGTACGGCATAAGTTGCAGGTGTCTCTTGGGTAACAAAATCCCAGGTTGTAATACATTTTCCCCTAACTCACGCCTCCTTATATCTCATTGGTCAGTATTAAATCAATGGAAAAATGAAGTCACGGTGACTGGCTTAGGCTAATCTGAGTAGTCTTGGAACTGGAAGAGAGTCTACGTACTCTCACAACCAAAGAGCTCTTTCCACTGGTCAACAAATCAAGGTTCTGATAGTAAGAAAGGAATATTTGAGAGGGAAGCAGAATGAGTTTGGGGTGGGAGATCAACAGTGTCAGCCTTGGGGTGGAGGGAGGAGGAGCAGGATATATTCAGGATATGGCAAGACCCCAAAAGGGACTGACTTGTGTAGTATCCAGGTGAAATACAGATAAAATAAACTGCGAAATGTCATGCTAAAATTTTTGGACTTGACTCTTTAGAAAACTGAAGTTACTAGAAGAGTTTGAAACAAAAGAATGGTACAACCATATCAGTTGTTTTAGAATGCTATCTAGTAGAAATTTTTGTTCTTGAAGGAGAAATAAAATATATTCACAATGACTCCCTCTCCCTATAATCTTTCCCTAAAGAGGAGGAATGAAGAATGAAGAAGAAACCCCAGGATTCTGGACCCCTTTTCTAGATCTGGAGGTAGTAGATGTTAAGTAAAGTGGGACTCCTCCAAATGGCCCCCTTTTTCTCTTTTGTTCCACGAAACAGCCAGATCTAAGCCAGCACCCTCAGGAACCGTGACTGAAGACAGGCATGTACTTAGCATTCCCTATGTCCTCTCTTGCTTTTCTTCTGCTGTCTGGTATAGGATGGGTTTGAGACTGCTAAGCTCTCAGCTGCACTTAGAGGAAGAACAAGCTAGTGCAAAAGGGCCTTTGCTTGCTCCCCTATTCTCACTGCTTTATTTTTGGTGACATATATTAGCTGAGCTCTGTATTATGCCCTCACATTGATAATGACATTTTCCTAGAATTAGAAACACATTAAATTCTTTTCTATTTAATAATTTCCACAAATATTTCACTTAGAACATTAAAAATAAGCATGCATATTTTTTTTATAAACATTATTCACACATTAAAAAAGAAGAAAAATCTGTGGTCTTATCCATTTAAAGTACAATTTAGGTCCTGAATAAAGCAATAGGTCCACTTATTTTTAAAAGGCACCACCTAAAATTACTGTTTTTTTTTTTTTAAAAAAAAAAGAGAAGACAATCAATATATAATAGATGTATGTAAAGGAACTGCTTTCCAGATACACTGTTCCTAAATTTTAAAACTTTGTATTAAACATGTCATTGGATGGCACACACATTACTAATTGTTTCTGCTATAACTTATAAGAGGGAGTGGTGCACTCTGCTCATTATTTCAAATGTACACTTAGAAAAATGAAATAGGTGTCTATGAGGATTGCCCCCAGTCTTGGACACCTTATGATGAGGGGACAAAAGAGTGAACCTGTTTCCATAAAACAAACAGTTGTTCTAGTAACAGGAAATCCTATAGTCACTCCAGGATGAAGACTAGAGAAAATAGGCAATAAAAATTTTGAAGAAACAAACAGAAGTTTCAAATAAACTCAGAATATTTATAATGTTGAAAATCTGTTAGAGTCAAAAGAATCTTGAGAAGTGGTATTGCCAAAGCAAACCCATGCAGCATCTCCAGGTTTACAGGTAAGTTATGAAATTACAGAAAGCATAATAATTCATGAACAAGGTCACTTCCAGTTATATTATTTCTAACAAGTTATAATTTCAGCTAGATTCAATTCAATCACTTTTATTAAACTCTTTTCTTATGTGTCTTTGGAAAGTCTTTACATTGAAACATTTAAAAAATTGTTTTATTAATAGCGTAGTTGTTAACCTATTAATATAGTAAGAAGAAAACATTGAATCTAGCATTTTCCATAGTCTCCAAAGGTAGAAACTTAAAACTTTCTACACTTATTTATTGTTGTCACGCAGCAGCCTACCTGTCTGTCCCCTCATACCTACCCTTAAAGAAAGGAGAGTCTGTGAGACTGATCCTTTCAGGGACTTTGCTTTACCTTTGTGCTTACACCTTATGTCTCCCTGTTAGGCCCCAAAGGATGGCTGGTTAGTCAATGACGGGTAAGATTCCTCAAGGGAGGAACAACCTAAGACAGGCACAATTGCATAGGGTCCATCTGAAGAACTCATGGGGTTGACAGAGGTGGGCATAGACCCTCACCTTCCCCTGGCTAACGAGAGCTTCTGCCTCTATGGCTGCATTCCTTCCCACAACCTGCTTGGAAAGAGATTCAGTGATGTGATAACATCAGTTCTCCATCTAGTCATATCAGAAGTTTCAGCATAAAGGTTTTTTCCCTTGGGGAGGTACATACAACAATTACTAAGACATCCTTGGACTTTTGGTTCCAGCTGCTTGCAGGCAAGGGTGATTGGTTTGAATCAGTTTTCTAGTATAATGTATGAAATTCACAGACTGTGGAGTAAACAATGTTACTTCCTTGTGTGCACATCCATAAAAGCCACAAGGTGGCCCTATTCGGGCTCTCAGTCCTTTGAAGCTGTGAGACCCTTGGCCCCTAGTGCATAAATCTCTTGACTTCTGTTTCTTTCTTAACCCCTCGCCACCCCTTCTCATTCTCTCACTGCCCATGCTGTGCTGGACTCTACAATTAATCAAATCTATGAATAGAGTACAAAGTATCTGTGGACTGAACACTTCAAAAAAGAAAGACAACAATATTTATGAGGTGGCTCAATCATGGATGCTGAATGGAATGGTTCTGTGCTGGCTTTGCACAGGATTAAAGAATGCATATTTCTGCATTGCAGCTTACCCTCATTTCTTCCTCTCAGAACTAAATTCATAATATCTGACGGATTAATAATCGTCTAAAGTTCTCATTCTATTCTTCAGTATCTTTTGTTCATATTAATCATACTTCTATGTAATGCAGGAATCTGAATAATATTCATGGTAGAGGGCAACTTATCCAAACAATGGCAGTCCATTATTTCCCTCAAAGTATCAAACAGTAGTTTAGACACAAACCTAAGAAAGAAGATCTCATCTACCTTCATACTAGAGGTCACTGGGTAGCTAAAGAGAAATTGCTGGCATATGCCTCCCAACTGTAGCATTCATTATTAAATCCACTGCAAATCTGCCATCACTTGTCCTCCCTCCACTTTTCTGGAGCTACCTTTGAAGTTAATTTTACTCATTGATCTATATGCTTTTCATTTTCCGGAGAATAAACATTAGCTCTATATTTCAACGTACTTAGAAAATATCCCTGATTATTTTTTAGTTAGCCCACATTTTCCTGTGTTGGCAGATGAAAAAGCTGAAGTACAGAACATATCTTTTATCCAAGGACCCAAAGAAGGTCAGTAAAAGCCCCAAATCTAAGTTTCCCTTTCTAGATGTGTAGTTAAATGCCTAATATACATGCTTAGGGTATATTCAAGCTGCCTGTGGTGCTTTTGATGATGGGTTCATCATAGACTCCTTTGAAGTAAGTCAAAGGCAATTAATACACTAACCCTCTGATGCCTTCCTTTAGTAACTGATGCTGTTTATCAGAATATCTGTGGGAAGCTATCAAATTCAGAAAAAAAAAATGATATAAAATTCTTTTCTTGAGAAGGAAGATAATTTATAGCTATAAAGTCCATGGTAGGTAAATTTTGAAATATCATTAATTTCATTTCCCCATTTTAGTGACAATGATGAATTTAAGCATTAAGGAAACTAAATTATGGGATCGTAATTAGATTATTTTATTCCAAATTAGTGTTATGAAGCCATCCAGTGGTAAGAAATACTGCAGAAGGGTAGAATTTCTTCATTGAACATGCAAAATCCTTAATTAGACATGGGCAAAAGCTGTGTGCAATGGACTATTGTGACTAAACTTTGGCATTCTATACTCCCTAGAAGTTACTTGGTGATTGAAAAATAAAAAGGAGTGTGACTATATTAAACTACTCAAGATTTTGGTCACATAAGAAACTTCTTCTGGTTCTCCAAGCAGAATCTAGTGTTGTCTAAAGAATGCCATCAAAGATCACTAGAACCCAAGAATAATAACTACTTGCTGAAGAGCTGATACAAAAAAAAAATATATATATGCTTACTAAATTTTCTTCTATGGATTAGGTTACAGAGTTAAAACATTTTTAAAGCAAAACTATTTTTAAATCTGATATATTGTTATATAAAGTCAGAAAAATTGAACAAAAGAAGTAAAGGGATGGGGCGGTTGGATGGCTCAGTTGGTTAGAGCACAAGCTCAGGACAACAGGGTTGCCAGTTCGATTCCCACATGGGCCAGTGAGCTGTGCCCTCCACAACTATACTGAAGGACAACGAGCTGCCCCTGAGCTTCTGGAGGGACGGCTGGATGGCTCAGTTGGTTAGAGCGTGAGCTCTCAACAACAAGTGTGCCAGTTCAATTCCTGCTATCGGATGGTGGGCTGTGCCCCCTGCAACTAAAGATTAAAAAATGGCAACTGGACTTGGAGCTGAGCTGTGCCCTCCACAACTAGATTGAAGGACAACGACTTGGAGCTGATGGGCCCTGGAGAAACACACTGTTCCCCAATATTCCCCAATGAATCTTTAAAAAAAAAAAAGTAAGAGATGGGAGTTAGATCCAAAGGAAGGAAGACAAAGGGAAGAGAGGGAAGGAGTGGAGAAGAAGGAAGGGAGGAAGGGAAGAGAAGGAGAAGGAGGAGGGAGGTTGACAAGACAAGTCAAACAAAGAAAATAAAGAAGAAATATTAAAGGTTGGGGGAAGAGTGTGACGAAGGAGGGGAACTAAGGAAATTAATAATAAAAGAAAATGTCTAAGTTGATTTCTATTGTGCCCTGGAATACACATGCTTCCCTGAAGCTGTGCTATTTGATTCTGAATTGAGGTTCCCTGGAAAACTCGGGCCAAGCTAAAAGCCCCTGCTCTCAGTGCACAGAGAAGAAAGGCTGTGACTGGCAAGCCTTTCAGGTGGTCTTCAGGCACTTTCATTGTTTTCAGAAGTTCAGACTTCTAGATCCAAGCACCTCAAATCACCACTGAACTAGACAGCTCTTCAGTCATAAAAAAGCTGCTTCCCTCAGGGCAGAGACAAGCAGACTTGGTAAGGCTGAAAGAACCCTCAGAATACACCTGCTGGAAACAGAGCTAGATTTTGGTAAAGATCCAGATGTTTAATCCTCTTGAAGGCCCAAATTATTAACTAAAATCCTAATTTTGAGAAAAATCCAATATTTCCCGTTCAAGTGTCTGCTTTTAATTTTCTAAATTGCTTTAGGTTAAAATTAGTTTTCTGTAAAGAAGAATTGGCAATGAAAGAAAAGGAAATGAGAATAATTTCCTCTGGAGGAGAATGGGGAGGGTGAGAAGGATAAAATGCCATGATTTCTGCACTGTTCATGCTTTATTCCTTAGGGTAAAAGTCGTTTACATTTCAAGAAACTCAGCCTTTTCTGAAATTTAATATTGCTTTATTTTTAAAAAGTATAAAAAGCCACACTCAACCTTTCTAGGGGAGAAAAACATTGGCAAGAAATCCAAATCATGGTCCTATGTCCCATTGCTGGCACCAATTATAAGGCTATGCAAATAATTTAGGCTCTTTACTTTTCTTCACTTGTAAGAGGAGCATATTAGCTTCCCTATCTTACAAGTTTGTAGTGGAAATTAAAGGAATGGGGAGCTTGCACCGTAGGAATTAAGAACTGTTTACTGAATTGAAGAATACATTTGGAAGCTCTCTGAATATTAAAGCACACTATTTTTAGTATCGTTAAAATATGCAAAAAGAGGTTAACTGCCAATCCCAGACCCTTCTCCAAGGCAATATATTAATTTATACCAAGAGAAACATTTCTCTCTTATAAAGCAACTTTTCCAATCAAGATTGTTTTATATAATCCATGAATGGTTTTGCATCCTTTAACAGGGTGGTTTGTGCTCAGGTATTGAAAGGAACATCATTATTAAAATTCTGTTACTTCTTTTTTTTTTTCTGTTTATAGTTAAGTACATTGATTTAATGGTCCCTACACTGGATCCTGAATACCCTGGTACTCTAAGTAACTCTCAGTAGACATCAATAATTTCCTAGAATATATCTTTCTGTGGCTGTGTACCTATAAAATGAAGACATCTAGAATTCCCAGAGGGTTTTTCAGAAACAAGCATCAACAGCTGTGTAATTTGCTTGCCTGTGCTCTGGAGAGAAAAGGCAAGGACAATCTGATCCCACAATGATCAGCTGGAGTGAAGGCATTGATTATATCAAGACAAGAATAATTAGATACACAGTTACCATAAACAACCTTTGAAGTGGTTCAAGAGCTATAATCCCATCCATTGCTATCATCTAGCTCTTGGCCGAGAAGCCAACTCTCAATTTTTCTATGGATGAATCTGTGCAAAAGAATTGTGTCCGCTGCATATTACTAGAAGTTTACTAATAAAAGGTAGTTGGACAAGAATCACACATATTGGTCACTTTTAACTGCTGTAAGGGAAAATTATACAAGCAGCTGACTGTGTCCCCTTTTAAATTTCCTGTTTCAGAACTCAAATGGGGGATGCCTGGTATCCCTACTATATTTCCATAGTTTGCTTAATATGTACAGTATAAGAAAATAACCTTCCTCTTTTCTTAGATCTTCTGAGCGTCACTTCCCACACCCACTCTCATTTGATGACCTCACACACACTTCATTGAAATGGCCATGCCCTGGCCTTCCCATCACAGATCAATCTTATATTTCCCATCATCAGTTTGCCTTCCTGTGATATTGGAGGAAGTGAGCGAGCCTCTGCCTGTCAAGGGTACTTCCACTTGTACTCTGGACCCCTTCCCTTTCACACTTTTATAGGGGGTTCCTTCATTCTGTTCAGTGGTTTTCAAAATGTGGTCCTCAGACCAGTGATGTCAGCATCACTAAGGTAAGAAATCAGAAACTCTGCAGGGTGACTCTGAAGTTTGAGGAACTTGTGAGTTATTTGAGGGGTCTTGAACACTAACTACTATTTGAACCATGTGGGGGATTTTTTAAAACGCCAAGTCTAAAGCCTCACTCCCAGAGATTCTGATTCATTGGTCTGGGATTGGCCCAATCATTCATATTTTTAAAATCTTCCCAACTGATTCTAATGTGACACCAGGGTTGAATCACTGATGCTAGTAGCCTTTCTTCTGTATCGTCAGTCTCATTCCTACCATTGGATTATTCCCACAAACATACATGTACACCCTAATCAATTATATTTAAACTCTTTCCCCTCCAGATACTTTGTATCTAAACCCATACACAATCACCTCCCCTTTTTCACATCCCACTCACTCTTCAACACACAGCCATCTAAATTCTAGTCTTAACATGCCACTGAAAATGCTCTTGCAAAAGTTGTCAATGAACTTCACGTTGCCAAATCCAGCTTATGTTCCTCTGCTTTCATCACCCCTCATCACTTTTTCTCTCTCTTCTTTACAAACCTTCTTTGTTGGATTTTATAACACTCCCTGCCCTTGGATTTCCTCTTCTAGAATACCCACTCTGTTCTAGTGTCATTTGTCAGACTGTCCTTCTCTGCCCAAAAGCTGAAGCTTGGAGATTCTCAGGGCTTATGCCTGGGTTCTCTTTTCTTTCTTGGATACTCTTTCCAAAGAAGTTTGATTCATTGCCTTGGCTTTGACCATCATTTAAGTTAAAAAACAAAACAAAAACAAAAACAAAACTCCAATCTATCCCTAATTTTTCTCTGAGCTTCAGATTAAAATGTCTAACTATATTTCCCACTTTCTTTTGCAAGTATCACAGCTCTACATCTTCACATGCACAAACCTGAGTTATTACGTATGAGTATAACTCTTCCTGTCTTCCTTAACTGAGTAAATATCATCCTTATCCACCCAAGTCTTTGAGCTGGATACCAATCTCTGAATACTTTAAGAACATTTTTTTCTTGCTTCTTAAATTCCCCATGACCCCAAATCAGCAAGTCCTATAGATTCAAACTGCAAAATAGCACTAAAATGTATCCACCTTTTATCTCTATCATTACTGCCTGACTCCAAACCATTATGATTTCTTTCCAAGACTGTTGTCTTTTAATCTCACTTCCTATTTCCAGTTTGATCCTCTTCCACTCTATTCTCCACAGAGCTGCCAGAATAATTGGTGGTATAGCACAGGGTAAAGGCATAACTGTGACCAAAAAAGCACGGGAACCTCAGGTGGAGGTTTTGTCTGGGACCATGGGCACCAGTGGTGAAAGCCACTGCCCCACCAAAAATACCCCAAGATGAGACCTCAGTAGTAAAGGAGAAAACCAGACAACATTGCAGCAAGATCCAATGAGAATCCAGGAAACAGTGACCAGTGAGAATTGAGATCCTTCTATAAGTTGTCTTGCCCATAAACCTAAATACCAACAAGAGAAGACCATAGGAAGGGGGGAGGGATCAAAAAGAATGAGCATTATATTTAAAAGGACTGAGTTTACCTAAAATTATATATATATGTATATATTCAATTTCATTGAAGATTGTAAATTGTAAAACTTACATTATAATATTTTTCCTCTACCCAGTGGGTAGGGATCATAAGAAAAATTAGGTAAGCTAGAACAACCAATAAAGATGTACATTTTCTTTATACATCTAAGTATTGTGTGAGTTGATTCGCTAGATCACTTATATTTACAACATTCAAAGAGAAGACATTCCAGACACTGCATCTTAAAAATTGTACTGAAGAGCTTTAGAACAGAATATTTTCTTAAAAGACTAAAATGATTTGTGTATATCTCTTATTATTTCTGAGATCTGGAAAAGAGTAAAAGAGCTATATCAACATGAAATAGCATGAGGCTAAATAAATTACTGGAAACTTCCTTTAGGTAACTTCCAAGATAAATCTATCAACATATTCCAAATTCAGAGTATCCATATCTTCCTTTTATTCTTGTAAGCAATCTATTAAAATGTCATGTTTGTTGGGCCACCAATGAATTGAATAGGCTCAGTTCAGAATCCTCAATGATTCTCTCTTCTGTTTCTTTTGTCATCATTTTTGTTATTACAATTATTATTATTACCATTATTATTATCATCTTGATCCTAATATGTAGATTTCTTCATCCATTTATCATCAGAAAGAAAGAAAAAAAAAGGCTCATTCTCCTACATTCTCTACATTATATTAAAGCATATGTTCATAGTTCCTGAGTAAATTTATCTGAAAACATAATCTTATTTGAATAGTGTTCTGTGATAGCCACTGATTTTTATCTTTTAGTTTAAATCCACCCTTCATTGTTTATTCTGTAATAATGTTGATAGACCCTATAGATATTTCTAATTTGTTAGCTGGCATGATGTTAAATTTTGTCATTAGGAAATGCTATCGTGACCTTGGGAGAGGGAACGGTTTCTTTTCCTGATTCTGGTGAGCCCTGGAGCCAGGCTCCTGCAGGACTAGCAGTTTCTATAACACCTGGCTCCTGCCATGTGCAAGACTTCTGTAGAGGTGCTTTCAGTGGTGGCTAGCAGCACACAATAGTTCCCTGGCAGCAACTTCCTTGGCATAACCCCAGGTGGCTCATGACCTCACTATACGTTCTGCTATCCAGTGAGCCATGAATGCACTCTCCAATGAGGTTTAGCTCTCAACCTTGGGAAAGTGTGGTCTCCCAACTCCTAATGATTCCTTGGCTACATTATCTCAGCCTAGGCAGTAATGGGTTCTCTATGTATGTGCTCTTCCTACGAGGTCAGAAAATTATGTTTGCGAACTCATCCTAGAAAAAGTGCTACATACCTCATTGCTGAGTTTCACTATGGTCACCTTCAAAGTACTCCTCTTAGGAAGCTGTGCACTGATGCCAGCACCTAGTCCACCCTTCAAAGCAATTTTAGAACTCTTTTTCTGGAATGGCCATCAGAGCTGTCATTGTACTACTGTTGATGTCTTCAATGTCATCAAAATGTCTTCATTTCAATATTTCCTTTATCTTTGTGTAAAGAAAGAAGTCACTGGGGGCCAGATCAGGTGAGTAGGGAGGGTGTTCCAATACAGTTATTTGTTTACTGGCTAAAAACTCCCTCACAGACAGTGCCCTGTGAGCTGGTGCATTATCTTGATGCAAGAGCCATGAATGGTTGGCGAAAAGTTCAGGTCGTCTAACTTTTCACACAGCCTTTTCAGCACTCCCAAATAGTGAATTTGGTTAACTGTTTGTCCAGTTGGTACAAATTCATAATGAATAATCAATCCCTCTGATAGCAAAAAATTTAGCAACATGTTGCAACAAGTTCATGAACTTAAATATCAGACCTTCATATATTCTTTAGTCCTGATTGATCATTACTAGTGTGTCTCCCCTAACCTCAATCCCTCGTTGTAAGTAACAATGCTTTATATTAAACTTTTCCTGTTCAAATTACTATGAGGTTTCTGCCCTGGAAGTGGGCTCAGATGGTAGACCTGCAAAGTTGGGATTTAGAGAGTGGTTTTGTTGCACCCTTAGACTTGATTGCAGTGCTGAGCTCCTTGCTAATGGCAAACGGGATTCTAGGAATCCATAGCGTGCAGTGACTCTAGGAATCCATAGCATGCGGTGACGTCACAATTAGTCAAACTACCACCTGTGGTATATAAAGTGCCAACTGAGGCAAGTATCTTGAGAGCCCAAGTGGCTGCTGCACTTGACCATTATGGCAATAATGACTGTGGTATAAGACAGATTTTTCTGAGTTCACTTGAGCGGTTACAGAGAAAAAAATGACAAGCTCTCAGCTCAAGTCACAGCCTGAGGAACAGAAAGCTACCATAACAACCAAGAAAGAATATTTTACTTATTGTAGCCACAGGGCTGAAATTGCTGAAAGTCAAACACGATATTTAATTGTAGGAGTTGCTAAATGACAGCAGCCGTTGCAAATCCACAATTCATAGCCTTCTCTATGACAGTGAAGCTTTACCTGTAAACAGTTCTCCCTTGACGGTTGGCACAATGTTAAGCTTTGTCTGTAGCAAGCACAAAAGGGACACTGAAGGAGGAATGGGTTTCTCTTCTGGGTTCTGGTATGATCCCGGAGGCAGTTTCCTGAAACACAGCTAATCTCTGCAATGTCTGGTTCCAGCCACATCCACAATGTTTGCAGGGCCAGCTCTGGGCATTCGGGGAGTGGTGACTTTGGAGCCTCTCAGTGCAGAGTATTGCTGCCATGGCATGTCCTGGTGGATGGCTTCACTGACATCCTCTTGAGCAGCTTTGCAGCCTCAGAAAACTCTGCCTTCCAGATAGTCATGGCCATGACCTCTCCAATGAAGTCCGGATCTCAGTATGTGATGTGGAGGCTTCTTCTAGATCCTGTTCCATCTATTGTACACTATTTAAGATGTAGGGTTGCATATAGTGGCCGTATTTCTACACATGCTATTAGTATATTCTTTATAGCTCCGCTTAGTCATTGCTAACCAGATAATACTTTCTTTTGCTCAAATTTCCGAGTGGGTTCATCTCCTGATACCTGACTGATAGACCTCTTAAAATTTTAATATTTCAGTTGTGCAAAAAGAAAGTATTAAAACTAAGATCTAACTTAATCATGACCTCCCAGAAATCACTCATTTTTAGTTCTTTATCATTTATAATTCATCTATTCTTAAAATTATCTAAAGTAAATCAGATGTAATGAAATAATTATTTTGAATGTTACTTAAAGTAAGCCTATCGAAACTTAGTATTACCCAAAAAGAAATAAAAATGTGTATAAGAAGAATGTACAAGATTCAATTTTGACCTATTCCTTGATAAAAAATACTGAATATATTAAGAGGTTAGTGAAGCCCAAATCTTGGAAAGATCTATCAAAATAAGGAGCAAATGTTTTATATATGTAATTCTTGTGGAAAGATTAAACAAACAAAACAAATGGAATATAATTGAAATACAACTTTAGCTCTCGCTATCAATATCATTTTAAACTCTAGTGGAAGCCCATTTTTCTATTACTCCAGGATGAAATCTTGGAATCCAGTAGGTTCCTTTACTTATTGGCTGATTAAAATAAAAACAACAAAGTTCTCTCATGGCTTTAATCATAAACACTGTGTCACCTGAGAATTCTCCAAGAATTGATACCTTATTCACTATACCTAAAGTAAAGAGACACAAGGCCTTTTACTCCATTTAGGGAAAAGATGGGATTCTCATCTCTCTAGGGGTGCAATAGTAGTGAAACTATAGAGTTTGATAACTTCATATTTCATTCTGCTATCTTATTCTGTATGTGCAACTTCTATGGCATCTTGGTGCTTTGGTTGAAAGATATCCTACCTGGCTTCTTTCCACTGTGATAAAATGTGAAATGAGGGAATGGGGATTTGCTATGTCTCCACTCTTATCCCCCAGGAAATAAAAGCCACTATTGTGATTGTATAGGTCCACATAGAGGAAATTAGGCCGAAACATCTCTGAGTTGGATGCTTGGAGAAGTAGAAGAAGAAGCAGATACTCTTGAAATAATTTGTGCTATGCCCCTTATGACAGAGAATGAGGAACTCTGGGCACCAAGAGAATCAATTTCTTCCAGATACCCCTGGAAAGCCAGTGCTTAGAGTAACTATGGCCTTGACAGGAAGAGCAATAACATCCCTTGCCCACAATAACAGACAGTGGAGCTACAATCCTTCAGAAGGTCATGTGGGCTTGGACAAGGAGCACACCAGTGTTGATCAATGGCTGTTGAAAACCAGAGGCCTTTTCCCACAGTGTTCTAAACTGCTAACACCACTGAGGCTGAGGGGATACCCAGGGTGGGTACGTGTGAGTGATGGTGAATGTTAGGGAGGAAAGATCCACAAAAAACAACTGAAGTAGAATTTCCTCCTAGCTAGGCAAGGAGTGAAGTTCAAGGTATACTAAATTATTGTGAGCAGTGAAGTATGATAGGACTTGTAGCCTCATGCCATGGCCAAAAATGTGTGTCTCTAACAACTCCCAGATAACCCTGGCATGAGAAACATTGGCCATTCAAATTGACTCAATTGTTCTGGGAGGAGTGAGACCAACAAATCAAATACTTCAGGAAAGTGCAAGAACTTTAAGTGAATGGATTTTCATTTAAGTTACAGATAATGGCTTTCCAAATACATACTATCAACTCAGTGTTTATGAGAAGGAAGCATTTGGGACAGGGGAAGACTTTCCTCCTATTTGTTGGAAGAAAACATGCTAAAGGTATGAAGGTAATTTGAAATTGATTTAAGTGTTAGATATTTAACCAACTTCCAGAAGTCACTCTGAGAATGGTCATGTTACCAGCACCAAATCGAAAGTTTCAAGGCTTCTATTTTTTAATTGGATGGTCCTCATTTGAAGTTCCTACCTGGGAAGCAGGAACTTGTCATTTCGTCGTGGGTGCAAATGATATGAAGAGTCTATTCCAAGAGAGGAAATGTCACATATTGAGTAAACATATGAAAAATTATTTAATCTCCTTAATAATTGAGAAAATATACCCTAAATAAAGAAGAACATATTTTTTGACTAGCAAAAAAAAAAAAAAACAAAGATAAAAATGAAATGCTCACATAGAGTGTTAATGACAGTGCAGAAAAATAGGAGAATACTGAGGCATCAGTTAGACAAAAATTTCTGGGGAAAAAAATTGGCACTGTTTATCAAAATTTTAACACTTGCACACTATTTAAACCAGAAATTCCCATTTTAATACTTTCTATTAAAGACATAATTAGAATTGTATACTACTTCTTTGTGAATGTTTCGATTTGCTATTTGTAATAGAAAAAAAATTGTGTGTTCAAAGTTGGGGGGCTGCTTAAATAAAGTATGATATTCCTAAACAATGAAACATTTAGCAGACAATGAAAATATCCAAATATCCATGCTACTATGTCAGTTGATATGCGAAAATGTCCATGATATTTTTCAAGTGAAACAGCAAACTACAAAATAGAGCACAGTGTTATACTATTGTGTGTGTGTGTGTGTGTGTGTGTGTGCATCTATATAAGCACACCCTGTGAAAATGGAATAGATCACTTGAGCAATGTTCTGAAGGTTTAGAATGATACATAGTCCACAGAAAAGGAAGCAGAACAGATAAGAATAATGTAAAGGAATTTTTGATATACTTAAAAAAAAAAGAGTTGTAATTAATGATCAGAATGTTATAGTGATAGCAGTCAGCCAGAATAAGCAATATTCTTCAGCTTGTTTCAAAGCCTTCACAAATGAATTGAGAATGGGGATGACTGCATTTATCTAGAGAGATTGGGATTTATAGGAAAAGTGTGAGTGCATGACTAGTGCTAAACCTAATTTAAGGGATAAATTAATTCAATGGAAATGGAAACAATCCCTCATGTGTCCACATAGAATAAATACTAACGTAAGCAGTCATCCTGGGTTTTATGAAGACATTGGATTTGCAGTGGACCTTGAAGCATACGAGTAGGAAGGATACCAACAGATGGATTGACTGGTAAGAAGACCCAATACCAAAAAAGGTGGATGTATCTTGATTAGGGTCCCTGGGAAGGCCAGAAGCTCTGTGGTTTCACTGGCAATGAGTGTATAAAATAAGTAGATTGGGGCCTAGTTATAGAATCTTTAAAACGCTAGGTAAAAGAACTGAGATTCTGGTAAGTACCCTTGATCAAAAAATTTAAATGTTAAATATCAGTTTTTAAGATATTTTCAGAAATAATAAGAATTTGAGGGTTGTGCTGGAGATTTTAGGAATAAATAAAATGGCAAATGATAAGTCAGGCAACGTATTATTGACTACAAATACTCAGGTCTGCAATGCAATACAAGGGGCCTATTATAAATGGGCTATCCAAAAAGCTTCCGATGCTACAGTTTCTGAATTACATTCAGTTGAAATAGAAGCTTCGAGAAAATGAGATTCAGTTGAATCATAATGCTCATAAATAAGAAGGTTCTATTTGGACTAAAATTTTTATAAAAATCAATAATCTGCTGTCTCCTCTAGTAGTATTCAAAACGCATTTGGGAGTTAAAAAGAAGAAAAATTTGCCATGAAGTAATGAATAAAAATGCTCAACTTATAGCAAAGTACAAAACAATAAGATATATAAAGAGATATATCTATCTATCTAGACTTTTATGAGTGTGTATATAATATGAGATGCTGGCAAAAAGGCAAAATAAAGAGATGTCAGTTCACTAAGCAGGTAGCATGTACCAGACTGGGTGCTAAGTATCTTCAAAGAAATGAAATAACATTCCTACTGTCACACTGGTAGTAAACAGTAAAAATGGGATTTAAACATTAATATAAATGACTGTGAAACAGCATCTTAATACTCCTACACCGAACCATTTCCCTGTAAGTTCTATTTATACTGAGCTAAGACCAGAAACACAAGAATACAAGCTGACATATTTGATTTTGACAATGATAGCTTCTTAAAACAACAACAACAAACAGTAGGGGTACACAAGTATTGCAAAGTATCAGTTGAGCAACAAACCACAGAAAGGATTCTCTGGCAAAAAATAATACCAACTCAGCAGTGCTCTTGTTCCTATAAATTGTAGACCCAAAAGAAGATGAAATCAATTATCAAAAAAGTTACACTTCTTGGAAACCTTAGAATGAATCCAAGGACACATTTTAAATCATCTGATGACTGTAGACGTCATTTTACAAATGAGTAAGTGAAAGTACAGAGAGACAGTATGATTTACGCCAAGTAACAGAATGAGTTAGTGGACAATTTGGGCTTCTATAGAGATCAAGTTTTATGGGATTTAGCATCCAGCTACCTTTCCATTGGACCACATAAAGTTGTGTTTTTTTTTCTTTCTTTCTCTTAATAGAATGAAAACAAAAGTGTTTCTCTTAACAGAATGAAAATAAAAGTGGGAAACATAATCCTGATATGAAAGAAAAGCATGAACTATGGTAAGTTCTCCTTTAGAACTCAAAATGCCCCAGGATTGATAGATAGTCAAGACAGTCGATTTGTCTGTGATTTTCCCCCCAATGGAAAACCTTTCATCCACTGTGAGGGCTGGTAGTACTTCCCACACTAGCCAATATTTATTGAAGCACTGGATAGGTGCCAGACACCATACTAAGTGCTTTGCATTCATGATTTCATTTCATTCTTTTAGTTACCATACGAAATAAGTCGAGTTATTTTTATTCCCATTTCAAAGGTGAAGAAATCAAAATAGAAAGAAGCAATAAGGACAAGTTTGCACAGATAGTAAGATTTGAAATCTAAATCTCTGCAGTGTGAGCCGAGTCCCTGTACTTTTTGGTTAGAGTAAACCATTTCCCTATCTCCACATAACTGAGCATCAATCTATATTTTTTTACTCAAATATATTTTAAAACCACGGGAAGCTGGCTCTTGAGAACTGAAAACCCCCTTAGAAGTTATCAACTTCTTTGGTGTTATTGGCCAAACAATAGGTAAAGATGAGAAAAATATACATCACCAACAGGGAAACTGAGGTAGAAAAGATAAAGAAGAAAGGCTTCAACCCATTTTTCACCTAAGAGGGTATTTTGATTGAAAAATGGGTTAAAGCCTTTCTCCAAGTACCTGCTAACTGTATGATTAAAACAGTATCACATGACTTTCTATGTTATCTCACAGTACCTTGTACATACTTCTTTCGTCATTGTAATAGGACTTATTTGGTTTGTGGCTATTTTTCAAAATATGTGTTTGTCTCTCTTGATAAACTCTGAGTTTCTTGAGGGCAAGAGCCATATATAAATTATCATTAGCGCACCAGTGCCTACCATTTTGCCTGGAACAGTTAAGTATTCAGTACATGTTTGGAAAAAAGTAAGGATAAAATTGTTACAAAATATTTGTCCGACATACTACCCAAGACTCCCAGGCTGCCTATGGCTGTTCTAGAGGTGATATTAATGATTTGGCCATTTTGATAATCTCATGTTCTCAGTCTATCTCTTTGGTATTTACATTGAGTCTGAGGACATGATCTCAGGATATCAAGAAATTCTCTTCAATAATTTATGTTTAGATGGCTTGCTTGCATTTTGATGATCTGGAAAAACAACATAATGTTATGGAGCATCTAAGTGATCCACAGAATGAAAACTGAATCCTATTTTGCAACTTCAGTGCCCATGTTTGGGTGGATACTTGTGGTCACATTGATAACATGTGAAAGTCAAGCAATATCACTGGTGAAATAAAAATCTTATGATAGTACAACCAGAAACAAGTGGTAGAATACTAAGTTCTCACAGGGCTCATGTCGTAATAGCAAACTATGCTTTAGCATAGTCATGAGGGGTACTTTCACATGGAAAGGGGTAATCTCATCCTGAGAAAACACGAATAGCCATCCTATTAAGTTAACATAATTAACTTGAATTGTATAGCTTTCAAGTTTTACTTGAATTTAATAGGCAAATCAGTTTGGGCTCCAGTTGCATAAATGCTAGGAGAATCAGGAATTTATCCTTCACTTATAATTAATATAAATCATATATGATGTATAATGTATGTGACATACATTGTATATTATATATAGTGTATTAAAATAATATACAAATAATTTGCCCACCTTGGGAAGGGAAGGAGGTCTAGGAGAGACTTTCCTTTCCTTTTTTAAAAGGTGCCCATATATTATTCAAGTAGGAAAGAAACTGGTCCAGCTCTTATGGAAAATGCATTCTGCCAGTGCACTTGCCATCACTTCCATGATGGATTCCAGTGGATCTACAGAAGCCTTCTTCCTTCCTACATGTGGCGCCCTCTGTAGAGTGTTATCCCTTTCGGCTTTCATGTGCACTGCAATTCACCGAGTGTGCCTCCTGCTATCAAAGACTGCTTGGAAAAAAGAGAATGTTTTATTGTCCACTATAATCTACTTTGCTGATTCTTGTCATTGCTCTGCTTTAGAGGAAGAATAATGCCATTATTCTGCAGGTAATATTATGATGCTTGAACTCTTTTTTTAACATAGTAATTTCTTCTATTTCACTGACTACAAATGTTTCATTCAATACTTTACAACCCCCTGAGTTTGGTAGGGAGTTCCTGTTGTGATGCATACTTTTTAGTATGCTTTCCATTTTTTTTTTTTTTAGAATTGTACATTTCTATTGCATTCTACATAAAAACCAGAACATGAAACAGTAGCATATAAATGAGCCAAAAGCTGTTAGTCTCTGCCTGTCCATACTAGAAAGAAAAAAAAAATTGTTCCAATCAAAAGCACTAGAAAATAAAGAACTGTTATGGGTGATAAATTGAACTATCTAGCAAGTATGAATCATATTCTGTGCCACAAGGCATACTGCTGAAAGTATATTGTCTGAAATCACAAAAAGAGAGTCTGTGAACTTGAGTGAATTAACCAAAAGGGGATTTTTCCCCCCCAGGGAATCAGGTGACTGCTTCTGTAACTGAAGAAAATTCTGAGTAGTTGATGTTTTACTAAAGCCTTGTTGCTACTTCCCATGACATCTTTACAGAGTCCCAGTATTGTTAGAGGATCAAAGGGCTCAAAATGTTAAAATTGCTGATATGTTTGAAATGAAACTATTTTAACAATGAAAATCAATAAAATTCCTTTAGGAAGAGATTTGGGAAGAAGGATAAGTGTTCACTTTTACAATCTATTCTTAGATACTGTTCATTCATTCATTCATTCATTCATGCATTCATTCGTAAATGTAAGGTCTGTGAGCCACAGGCAAAAGGAATGATGATCTTCTGTATATAAGAATCATGAAATAGTATAATTAGCATGATACATTTCTCTATTGTAAATACAAGTGCCAATTAGTACATTTTAACACACCTAAGACAATTACACTCTGTGTTTATTGGACAGATTTTTTTTCCCCTCAGAGACTAGTTTAGTAGTTATTTCAGTTCCAAGCCTGTGAACTTATCTAATTAAATATTATACATCTGTTACTATCGTGTTATTCTAAGTGATCATAAATAATGACTTGAGTCTGAGAAATTCTAATTCAATAGGACTGGAGTGGAGCTCAGGAATTTGCAGCTACACAAACTCCATGGGCTATTCTCACTTGCTACCTGAGTTGAAAACTACTGGTATAAGCAATAAGTTTTACAGGAACTGTCATTAAAAATAAGCAAGTTTTCCCAATAACAAACCTAAGCTCTTGACACATATTAGTTATTCCACACAACACTTGGGTGAGGTGGTGACAATTATTACTTCCATTCGACAGATGAAGAAACTGAGGTAAGGTCAGTTGGTTAGTGACTGTCCTTTGGGTTCAGATGCGGGGACTAAAAACCCGTGTCTTGCAGGCTCACTCTCATACACTAGAGAGAACCTGAATGGACGACATATTAGAACCCGCTGCTTCATATGGCCGTGAGTGTCCAGAAAGTGTTCACTGTCCTCTCTCCTACTGTGGTTTAGTTCGTGGGTGTCTGCTCAGAGGCTCTTGTTAGTTCACTTGATTTCAATACCAGTGCATGCAAGCCCAGCCCTGAACCTGCGTCCAGCTGGTAGAAGGCCTGACCACTTACCTAGTACTTGCTGGCCCTCACCCTTACAGTTGCATGTCTTCTAGCGTCCCCTCAAATTGCCTCATATGGCCCATCTGCATCTATAACTCTCTCTCTTATCTGATGCTGAGAAGCCTGACCAGTTTGGATCAATGTCAACTTAGAGTAAACTCTGAGTCACTATGATGCTTTAACTTGGTGATTTAGACACACATTCGTCACTGGAGGGGTCAGCTAACCTTTCCTCCACTTCCCCAGTCCCATTTAGTTGCTGCTCTCTCTCTTATAGCTCCCTGATAGGAGCTTCCAGCAATCATCATCTACCTGATACAGCTACTTTATCCAGTTATGCAAAACATTTGCAATTACAGTTTTTAAAAGGCAGTTGACAGAAAGTTATGTTAAACTTTCTAGATTCTTTCTGAAAGAGTGGGGATTAAAAACAGAACTGATACATAAAAAAGAGTACGAGAAGAAAGCAAACATTATACAAGGAAATATATTTTAGAAACTGCAAACTTTTGTAAAGGGGATCAAATACATGGTGATGGAAAGAGAACTGACTCTGGTTGGTGAACACACAATGTGATATATAGATGACGTATTACAGAATTATATACCGGAAATCTATGTAACTTTACTAACAATTGTCACCCAAATAAACTTTAATTTAAAAAAATCAATAATTTTCTTAAATAAAATGGGGTCAGTTAACAATTAAAAGCTTTATGAGCAAACAGGAACCTAACATGAGGTGACTTATTTAATGACCATAATTCCAATCTTTATTTAAATTATAAAAACAAAGTATGCTTACTGTAAAATATATACATTAAAATGGAGTAACCTCATCAATAGCTAGTAATTTGTAATGGTTGGCATAATTCCTCCTAGACTTTTATGTTTCTGTTCATGTGATGTATGATGCCAACTTTATGAACATATGTTATTTAATATGTATGCAGTATAATTTTAATAATGTTAGTCTAGATAGATACTTATATACAGAATAAACAGAAATATTTGCATGTTTGCATACTTACACAAACTAAATATCATAGAATACATCATTTTTTTTAACCTTGCTTTATTTTCAATAACAATTTCCCTTTCATTTTAATCCACAGTTTTACTCAGAATAGCTGTCAAGTGTGTGGCTTTATCCCAAGAGGTGATTTTCAATAGAAACCTGTATATATATGATGGAGTTTCTTTTGCATGGTCTGTTAAGGCATAAAATTCCTTAAAAGAGAAGAAGTATGGGGGTGAAATGAACTTAAAGCTTGACAGGAACAGAGAGAGAACAATTTGAATGGCTGGACAAACTTTTTATCCTGATTACCATAAAATGATTGCCAAATTAGTGCACTGGGTACGAACTAAGGCTTTTGCAATTGGACACACTGCAGTTCAAATTTAGGCTTTGCAGCTCATTATCAGAATGGACTTATAAAAGTTATTTAACTTCTTTGAGCTCAGTTCTCTCATCTGTGAAATGGATATAATTTATAATTACTTCACAGTGCTGTTATAAAATCTAAATAAGATTAATATAAAAAACATTAAGCAATGATGCTTGCACAGGGTAAAATATTATAATTTGTCTCCTACTTTAATACCACCATATCTGAGGTGTACCCCTTGGGGAAAGAAACTCTACTTGACTTTTGCTCCTTGAATCTATAGATGACTAAAATCAACTCTTACTGTTGGCAGGCCATTTTGGAAGAATGGCTCAGACAGGGGCCCAATCCTGCACATTCATTCATTCATTCATTCACTCATTCATTTATTTAGTTATTCATACTCATTCACTCAATAATGATTTACTGATTTCCTAGTATGTGCCAGGTGTTACAAGGATATGGACATATAAGAATAAGTATAAAACATTGCCCTGTGTCAGATCACACTGGCATGTGATCTAAGCTACTAATGTGCCATAAGAACCATTATAGAAGCATGTGCACAGTAAATCTTGAGCTATTTGAGGAATGCTTATTATTGGGTAGTAAAGCAACAGCTTCTTAGAGCAAATAATTTTTGAACCAAATTTTGGTAATGCATAGGTATTTGCCAGAAAAATGGTGCTGTAGTTAGAATGATAGGTTTTCTTTTCCCAGTGGAACAAGTAAAGGTGAAGGGAATATGAAAAAAAAAAAAAAAGATGTCAAGGGAATTACAGGTACAGCAAAGGTTACAAGGTGTACCAAGGGGGTTAGAAAAGGAGATACAGCTATCAAGAGAGTCTGGATTTAGCTGAGAGTCTTGTATGTAAGGACAAAATTTTGAAACGGATTCTGTAGATGATTTTGAAAAGGAGAGTACTGAAGAATTTTCAGCTGTGTGTGTAGTGTCGTCAGGTTGTTTGAGAAAAGCCACTCTGATGTCAATGTTAAAGGCAGATTAAAAAGGTTTAAATTTAGAGACGGAGACTAAGATTATTATAAGAATTCAACCTAAAATAGATGAGTATTCAAACTAAGGCCATGACATAATTGGGCTGTTTTATACTTTCCAAATGTGGAAAAGAATGTTTCTGTTGTTAGACTTATACGGTGTTGGTAAATGGCAAGCTTAAACCCATAAAAAGGAGAAGTCATCAGATCAAACTTTTATTTTCTCTTGTATTTCTTCTGACCATTTTCCAAATGCTTTTGCTCAAGACTCATGAAAATCTGAACAATAAAGTATGGAGTTAACTCACTGTTCTTTTGGTTTTGTAAAGCATAGACACACAGGCTGAGTTTATAGGACAGAGAACAAACTACTGACCAGTGAAAAAGCATAGGAGATGTTACATTCAGTTTTAGTGCTGGCTTGTCAACCTCCGTTAAATGTACTCTAGTCATTAAAAAAATAGAAAAGCTGGCTGCAATAATATACTAAATTAATCAGATGTTTTTTTTATCCCCATTTACCCTAATCTCAAGGGCTTGCAACCAAATTTACTTGACTTGATAGTAACGAAGAAAAGTCAAGATGCTGCAGCAAAAACCAATAAATAGATTATACATTGACATGTAAATGTAACTAAAGTAGCAGTTTCCTGAACTTAGAAACTGTTCAGGCTATTGTTTAATAGAGCATTATTTATTACCCTTGTATCTAAATAGCTTTAGTTTCAAAATTAAGTCTCGTTTTTGTATAAATAATAAGTAGAATGATTTCTGAATTTCATAGTCTAGGAAATTAAAATAATTAATGAGTAACCATGAGGATTCTTTTCAGTAAATAACAATTTTAGATTGATTATTTTCCTCTAACCATCAGAAAAAATAATGCATAAAACAATTATATAGCATAGAATTTTTAGAACATAAAATGATAGTGGTGGGTCATGACTTTACTAATCACATTACTGATTCTTTATTTCTTGTTGATAAACAAGATTATATTTATCAACGTCATCAATTTAACACATATATATCATCTATTAATATTTTTATAATTATCTATTTATATCAATTATATAATTATTAGGACTCAGCATGACTATTTTCTGATTTAGCTTTATTTTTCCTCTTTATAAATAAGTGAGGGCTGGATATAACAGATGCAATCTGAAACAATGAACCTAAGTGTTATTTTGAGAAAGCTATGCACAGGAGATCAAGTGACATGAGTTCTAATCTTGGAAAAGGGTAAAAAATTTGAATGGAGTATCGAGAAATACAGGTTCCATTCTTGGTTCAGCCTCTGTTTTACTCAGGAGCTTTGTCACTTTTCTCATGGCAGAAAAATAGAGAAGCAATTTTCTACTTAGTTCATGTCCTCTTTAGTGAATCCAGAGATGAAAAAGATAGAGTGACACAACATACATGGGTAGTGAAAGTGAGAATTCCCAGGAAGTACAAACTTTTATTTTGTTCTTCAACTAACTAGCTGTGTGGCTTTGGTCAACCCCATTAATCTCTCTGTGTCTCATGTATAAAAATGTGGAAATAGATTACGTCCAGAATGACAAATCATTTCACATCAGTGCCTATGAAGAAGTTCTTTGGTGTTTTGTGTTGAAATAGATTGTACACTATTGTCATGGTTCAGTGAGTAAGAACCAGGTGAGGTAGGGGCTTTGGCAAGTTCAAGTGCTGCTTATTTGCTATTACTGAATTGGCTTATCTTTGGATAATTTCTAGTTCTAAATCTCTCTGACTGTATAATTAAGTACCAAGATAATAGGCAATGCTGAAACATATAGAGGAAGCAAGCAATCTTTTAACAGACTTTAGCAAAAGTCCCAGTACTTAAAAATATCACCTTCAATTGCATTGCCTTACACAGTGTTTAATTTTTTCCTAGCTGTTCATCCCTTTGGTTAAGGTGATAAAAACAGCTATTATCAGATTGATATATTACTAATCATTAACACCTTGGTTCAAATTAATTGATCAATATAGCTAACCTAGGATGATAGAAGACCTTGGAAAAAAAGAGGTCTATGAATAAATATGTTTGCATAAGTAAAAATGAGAAAGGTCTTACATGCGGGATATCACTGTCAGTAAGAGAAGTGCAGACTGAAATAGACAGTGGGCAATCCAGGAACTAAAAAATCATGGGACTTGTCTTATTGCCAAATACTAGGAGTATGTCTAGAAGTCAAGGATGTGGGTGGTGGGA
The DNA here is from genome assembly GCF_004115265.2 of Rhinolophus ferrumequinum. Taxonomy (NCBI): domain Eukaryota; kingdom Metazoa; phylum Chordata; class Mammalia; order Chiroptera; family Rhinolophidae; genus Rhinolophus; species Rhinolophus ferrumequinum. Next base: position 26,239,620 of record NC_046300.1, on the reverse strand, counting down.
GATTGACCAAATGACACTTCTAGATACAAAAGAAAGCTCATCTGTTTCTACAGTGTTACTCAGGGTCTGTTTTGTTAAAGGAAGTACGAATATTTGGTTCTTTTTCAATAAATGTACCAAGAGATCATTTCTATTACCCAGGATTAAAGTGCATGGGTCTACTTTGCTAATCGAGATCAGAAGAATTAAACTGAAATACTACAGTCCACTTATCAGACATAGAGTCACCAATCCCAGCCATGGCAGTGGTTTATTGTTTTTATTTGCCCTTAATATAATCAAATTGAGAATAGTGGTAAATCTGATTATATAAAAGACATTATGACCAACAGTATTAAAATTCATTAATAGCTATTTAACAAGGGAAATGAGAAAACATAAATCACATTCTTTATGAATATTTAAAAATAAATGTATATAGTAATTGAATGAAAACACAAATATCTAAATTTCAAATCACTGCTAGAGGCTAAGTGAAAATAATTATGTCTGTTTGTTGTATATTTTTCTATAAAAATTATCTATAGGTAAGGATGTATATAATATTAAATATTTATGAGTACATATACATACAAGTAGATATTTGCATATATAAAATATGAGTACTTATAGGTGATAAACAGGCTGTATATATATGTATATGGATATGGGTATACAATTTACATGTATATGCACAGAGATAAGGAGTATTAACAAATTACATTTGATTACTTCTATATTTGAAAGGATAAACTGCACTAATCTCTTCTGTCAACTTGGTTTGATTGGTAGGAGATTTCAGGAAACATATTCTGAGAAAGATTTGAAGAATGTTGGTTCTCTCAGTAGAATGAATGCTCTGATTGATTATTGATGTCTGTCAAAGGCAGAGCAGTACAGTGGGACACCCATTTCATGTATTCGATATCCCTATTCTGTGTACTAAGGTATGGAATAATCACTACTGAAAAAAATACTTTCAGTCTTTCAAATTATATTTTAATGCTAAAACCCATGATAAGTAAATAATGATTAGTTGAAAAGGTGTCAAAAATATGAGGGAGTAAAAAACATCCCCCAAATATCTAAGGAAATACAAACTTCAATCATAACCACCAGAATAACTGCACAGGATAAAGTAAGAAAAAATCACAAAAGCCCTACATTTTCTAGAATTCTAGGGCTATATTACGGTTCCTAGAATTGTAGTACTTGAGGAATTAAGAAATAATGTCTGCAAAAATTGTTATATAACAAATTTTGCTAGAAATACAAGCTATTGTTAAAACATTTGGAAAGATAGCTTTTAAATTGTTCAATTTTATGTTCTTAAAGTTCAAGACTATATAGCAACTATGATGATCAAGAATTTAATGCTAACCGTGAGAAACAAGAACAAAGTGGAAGATATTAACAATACCTGACATCAAATCATACTATAAGGCTATAGTAATCAAAACAGCATGCTACTGGCATAAAAACAGACACATAGATCAATGGAACAGAATAGAAAGCCCAGAAATAAATCCGTAACTATATGGTCATGTAGTCTATGACAACAGAAGCAAGAATTTACATTGGGGTAAAGACAGCCTATTCAATAAATGTTGCTGGGAAATCTGGACAACACATGCAAAAAAATGAAAGTGGACCACATATTTATGCTATGTATGGGAATAAATTCAAAATGGATTAAAGACTTAAATGTAAGATCTGAAACCATAAAACTCCAAGAAGAAACATAGGAAGTAAATTTGCAGACATTACCCTTAGCAATATTTTTACTGATATATTCCCCTCGGGCAAGGGAAGAAGAGAAAAAAATAAACATATGGGATTACATCGAACTAAAAAGTTTTTTCACAGCAAAGGAAGCTATCAATAAAACAAAAAGACATCCCACTGAATGGGAGAGGATATTTGTCAGTGATACGTCTGATAAGGGGTTAATTTTCAAAATTTGTAAAAAAAAAAAAAAAAACAACTAATTCATCTCAACACCAGAAAAACAAAGAACTCAATTAAAAAATGGGCAGAGGACATGAAGAGAGACTTTTCTAAAGAGGACATACAGATGACCAGCAGACATATGAAAAAGATGCTCGACCTCATTAATCATTGGAGAAATGCAAATAAAAACCACAATGAGATACCACTTCACTCCAGTCAGAATGGCTATCATCAATAAATTAAAAAAAACAACAAGTGCTAGAGAGGATGTGGAGAAAAGGGAACCCTCGTGCACTATTGGTGGGATTGCAGATTGGTGCAGACACTGTGGAAATCAGTATCGAGGTACCTCAAATAATTGGAAACAGAACTACCTTATGACCCAGCAATTCTACTCTTAGGTATCTATCCAGAGAAATCCAAAATGTTCATTTGAAAAAAATTATGCACTCCTATGTTTATTGCAGCACTATTCACAATAGCCAAGATGTGGAAACAACCGAAATGCCCATCAGTAGATGACTGAATTAAGAAATTGTGGTACATTTATACAATAGAGTATTACACAGCCATAAAGAAGAATGAAATCTTACCCTTTGTAATGATATGGAAGGACCTAGTGAACATTATGCTAAGTAAAATAAGTCAGATGGAGAAAGACAAATACCATATGATCTCACTTATATGTGGAATCTAAAGAATAGACTAAATGAACAAATAATCAGAAACAATCTTAGAGATACAGAGAAAAACTGAGGGTTGCTAGATGGGAGAGGGGTGGGGATGAGGGAGATGACAAGGGGATTAGAAAGCACAAATTGGTAACCACAGGATTGCCATGGGGATACGAAAGACAGTTTGGCGACTATAATCAATAATATTGTAAAGATTTTGTAGGGTATCTGACGGACACATGTCTTATTAGGGAGACCACTTTAGAGACAGTGTAGATGCCTGACCACTGCAGTGTACACCTAAAGCTGAATAACGATGAGTGTCAACTATAATTTAATATATATGTAGTCACAGGATGTGGACTACAGCACAGGGAATAGAGTCAATGGAATTGTAACAGCTACATATGATGTCAGAGGAGTAGTAGATTGGGGGGCGTTATCACTTTGTGAGGGGTGTAAATGTCTAACTATTACATTGTTTTGTACACCTGAAACTAATAAAAAAAAGAATTTAATGCTACAAGATTACTTTAAAGTAATCAGGGTATGCAATGTTTATGTTACAGTAAAGTATTATTTTTCATTTTTATACACAATGAACATATAACACTTGGAATGTTCATATAAAATTATTATACAGATTTTCTGAGGATATTAACTCAGTAATGTTTTACATGATCTATAGACCATGAAGCAGATTACTATAAATAGTAAAATCATAAGGTGTGCCTTTTAAAAAGAAAACTTTCATAAATAACACCATTCACATTTTGCTTTAAATGAAACAGAGGGTGCCAAAAATATATATATACACATTTTAAGAAAGGAAAACTGTATTAAAATTGTAATACTCAATATACACTGATAACAAAAGATGAATACAAGTCACGTTTGACTTCTGCAATTACAAGAGGTGCTCAAAGTGGTTACCATCAGCATCCAGACACTTCTGATTACGGTGAACTACTGCTTGAGCAACGCTGACCAAAGTGTCCACTTGTACACATTTTTTGGCACCCCTTATGTAGATAACAGAGGCACCTTTTTTCCTTCATCTATATCTGATTTTTCTTCTTACCATAGCAATTATGTAGAATTTAATATGATTATGGTTTAAACTGACAATAACATGACAGATTTTTTTTTTTTTTGCATTGAATTCAACTCAAAGGGCATTATCAGTTCTCAATAAAGATCTGTACAAAATACCTAAACTGGTCTTTCTGCATATGAAGGACAATGAAAATTTCCCTTTCTCTCAGTTACTGTGACAAAGGACTTTATCTAGCTATTAAATTATCTTATGTTGATATTACATGAAGCAAGGAGATAACTTTGAGGAAATGAAAAAAAATATTTAGACTATTTCCTTTGCTTTATCTCCTAACTCTAACATATATACATATATATATATATATATATATATATATATATAAATATCGTTATCTAATTATATCACTGTAATATATATTGTATCATATCTACATTTGGTATTTAATATTAAATAATATTTGTATTGAGGTCATAATTACTACAATCCACACAATGAAATCTTTAATGATTAATATATATTATCTTCCTTTTCAATAAATTAGAAAGTTTGCTCCTCAGCAATCACTCAGATTGATTTAGTTCATTTGCCTGCATGGATGAATGCACTTCATAACTAGTCCAAGAATTTAAAGACCTCTTGCAAAAATATACAAAATAAAATTTTAATAGAAGTGGATTAAGAAACAAAAAAAATGGGAAATGCATGTAAAGAACAAGATATAAAGAAATATGAACAAGATATAAAGATATAAAGAAATATACAAAATTTTGTCGAAATGAAGCAAAATTTTGTATGTAAGCTTTGTAACAATTAATGCAAAGATAGAACCATTGCAGACAGTTAATTCAAAGTGATCATCAAATAAAGCCAAATGAACTGTATGACAATTGTATGGCAGTGCTAAAATTAGAGGCACGTTTCTTCCATGGGGCTTAGTAACATAGTGACAATATCCTCAAAAAATTTTTTCTATAAATAGGACCATAGGTTTTATAAGACTATTTCTAAAGTCCTTTTAGAGAAACTACATGAAACACTAAAACTAATAATATAAACATTTATTAAGTTGTTCCTATATGCTAGTCACTTTATTAAGTGACATTTACCCATCATAACCACCTTATGTAATAGGCAAAATTATTATCCTTTTTCAACAGATCAGGGAAATGGCTAAGGAAAGTTACATAAATTTTCCAGGATCACTTATCCATCAGTGGGACAGACAGGATTCAGACTGATGACTCCAAACTCAGGCACTAAGATGGGAGCCGTTAGGATTTCCCAGTGTTTATGAACAGAAAAATCCAGCAATATGAAGCTTATAGAAATGCCTTAAATTATTACAAGTAGGATATGCTTTTGATATCCTGAGATTTATGCTCTCTAGGAGATTAGAGTAAATGGGAACTCAGTAAACCACTTATAAGCCATGCTTTGAGCCATATAACTTCGTAATATTCCCTCTAAGATAAGCAGGTTGCCGAATGGGTCCCTTGTAATCGAGTTAATTTACTATGTGGGAATGTTATCTTTGAGCGAACTTAAATATGGGGGATGATTATACAAATGATTTTGAAATTAAGAAAATGATTATCTCTCTGGCTAAAGCAGGAAGAGATGAGGCACAGATATCTTGCTCAGCCATAATTAGTATCAAACAAGTAACAGATTAAATAGAAAAGCTGTCTGAATTCACATTGATTTGTACAGCTGAATTTTTTTTTTACAAACACTTGATATTTTCTCAATTGAAAAACAATAGACCCCAGTTAAATATTTTAGATATTTACTTTTAAATAAACTTAGTGATCATAAACCTCTAACTTGATGAACATTACTTGTATTATTACCATTGATTACTATTGATGAATAGGAAGTATTTACGTGAGAGGATTCCACTATTGTCAATAAAAGAAGAAACTAAGAAAAATATTTATTTTTCTATATGACAACATTTAGCTGACAAAGGTCTAAATTTCTCTAGTCTAATAGGATTGTAATAGCCACTCGAAGGTTGCATTTTTTAAAAAAAATTTCATGTGGCACCATTTCTACCATCTGAACCAGGTACTCTACTGCCCTCTCCTGGATAATACACAAGTAGCATGAAGGATAAATTCACGTTCAGAAGGCTCAACAGGAATTTTGTTTAAATGAAGCCTGTGACAAGTAACATTATTAGCACCATAAAATAAGAAACAGTACTGTTTTCTTCATTAAGAATATTAGATTTACAATAAACATCACAAAATATTTAGACACAGATACTCGCAATAATTGTAAAGTCAAATAAATGTACACTTTACTTATGGTATTATGATTTATGGAGCTACTAACGTCCCTTTCACTTCAAAAATCCTTTGATTCTAAAGTATGCTATTATTTCCCTGAGTTTGGTAATCTCCGATGACCGGCCGAAAACAAATGACTTCAGGTTGGTAATCACTCCAAATGACAAATCGTATTGTCATATTGATAAATTCCTTCACTGAGCAAGAGGTAAGAAATCTTAGGAAATAGCAATAGAAATAGAAATAGAAGAAGGGTACTCAAGTAAGAGCTTGAGGTTATAGGGGTGGAGGGAGGGAGTGAGAGGAAGGATGCTGCATACGGTTGAACACATTATAGACTACATCCCCAAAGGGTGTTGTGTACACAAGGTAGTTTTAAATGATAGCACGCATAAAAATTGTATTAGGCCTTCAAATCCTTTGAATTAAGAACTCAAACTTTTTTTTCCCCCCAATGATATCACTGGGAGGTTAAAACAATTCCTTGGTCCTGGTGTGCAAGTGAGCCTATGCACTGTTAAAATCAGCACGGAGCAGATAGGTGCAGCATCTCTGAAGCACATTCTCAACCCAACTTAGCACACCCTCAGCTAACAGTAGCAGTTCTGGGTTTAGAATTTCACAGGCCATAGGAACACGATGTAAGCACTATTTAACACTAGCTCATTCCAAGCATAGAGATACGAGCATTCCACACATGCTTTCTACTACTATTCGTTTGGGTGAAAGTTTTTGGAAACAGTTACAAGTCTTGTAATATTGTCAACCAAATTGAAAATACTTTTAGTTGTTGAACATATACTAGGACCCAAAACATGGGAAACTGTCACCTGTTATTTGTATTGTTTCTTCGGGGATCACCTAATTCTAAAAGAAGAGATCATTAATTATCCCGCATACCAATGAATTGAGTCCAGATTAACTGTTCTAGAGGAACTACAGAGCTCACTCATCAGATGCCCATGTGGAGCTGCCAAGAACGCCACCTGCTACGTGAACTTTGCCATTGGCTCTGCCTTCAAAAGGGATTTGCTTAGAACTTAATATAAGATAAATACCTAGTCAGCTACTCAGCATGGATTAAGGATAAAAGTAAACATCCTCCTTTCTATAAAACGAAGAAGAAACATCAAGTAAACGTTAAAAGAAGGCATGGAGCTATGCCACATTTTAACAAATCTACAGTCACATTCCCATGGCACATGAACAGGAACTCATTCTAGAGTAATTTACTTCCATTTAAAATGCCCATGAAACGTTTAGAAATTATTGTGTGTGTATGTGCCTGCGGGAATAATTTTTATTAAAAATTATCATCACAGTTTATGGATCTCGTCGGTTTCTTTAATTGGTTCTGCTTCCTCAGTAGGGTCCTCATCTACTATGGTTTCAGAGTTGTTGCTCACCTTTGAGCCACACTCTCTCCCTCTATAACTTCAAATCATTTGCTCTGCTTCCAGGGACTTCTTAGAGCTCCTTCAGTCACCACACAGATCCAGATGGTAGGGCCTCTCAAGTCGTGGTGGATTGGAAAATATTGGCTCTTTATCATCAATTCAATGGATTTGCTGTCACAGGTTTGATTGGGATTTCTCTGCTGACTTGTTTTAGCAGGTGTTTGAACGAGCTTCTGTTAGTAAATATGTAATTAGTTTCTATTGCACACTAGGTATTGTGGCAAATTTTTGAAAACTGTTTGGGACTTCAGGCACCTAGGAAAAGCACAGTGTCTCCGTGGGGCAAGGCTTCATTCGCATTACCACAAACTGGCTGGCTTCAACAATAGAAAGGTATTTCTCACAGCTCTGGAGGCAGAAGGACACCAGCAAAGTGGTACAGTTTTGATTTCTCTTGGGACAGCTCTCCCTGGCTTGAAGATGGCCAACTTCTCCTTCTATCCTCACATGACCTTTTCTTTTTCTCTGTGTGCCGCATGCGTTTTTGATATCTCTTCCTCTTCTTATAAAGGCACTAATCATGTTCGATTAGGGACCACCTTTATGACCTCATTTAACCTTAATTACCTTTTTAAAGACCCTATCTTCAAAGACAGTGATATTGGGGTTAGGGTTTCAACATGTGAATTAGATGCAATTCGGTCCATAACACACAGCACAGCACATAAATGTTTCAGCTTTGAATTCAGGCCACCATAGTCTGAATGCCATCTCTACCTCTGAGCAGCTATGTGATGTTGCACAAATCATTTAAAGGAAAACTAAGCTGTCTTAACTTCTTCATCTATATTTTGTAAATATGTAGTAACAACCTATTTCATAGTACTATTGCTTATCTTATTTAATGCTCATAACACCCCTATGAGGTAATTCCTAAAGAAAAATATGTTTGAAAATATCCTCTTATTGACTTCTGATATTTCTAGGACATTACATAGGACTTGAAACAAACAGGCCCTTAAAAAGCATTTGTTACAAAATGAGTACAATATTAGAAGTGTGACTCTCAAAGGGAGCTTTGAGACCATCTATTTTTACACCCATAAACCAAAATGAGTCACCAAGTTTATGTTTTCCTTCAGACTGGGCCGTATTCAATATCTGGAAGCCCAATGAAAATGACACATAGAAATGCCGGGTGGCTTTATATCAAATTTATTTTTATTTCGAAACCCTAATTAAGCTACCTGGTTGCTACCCACTGTGATATAGCTGTTTCTTTCAAACAATGTGTTTTTGTTTTATCAACTTCATCATTAATGCCAAACTCTATGCACAGGAAATTCAGTCTCCTTCTTTCACCTGGTCCTGCACACTCACTGTCTCAGTGATCTGTAAATAACAGACCAGGCAAACACTGGAGCACAAAGGCAAATAGATCAATACCCCTTCTGCAAGTGCTTACAGCACAGAGAGAAACGCTCCTTCCCTTCATTTCCTACCATAGAGGTCCTCATCTACGAATCAATTCACAGTCAGCAGCCCCCAGATTTAATTCAGCATGCATAATCAGCAACAGTTGCTGAAGTCTTTGATTAAACTTTTAAATTGCCTTTTAATATGATGTAAATGGAAAAAGGTATTGATTAAAGAATCTTAAAATGGTAACCTGTTCAGATGAGAAAGGAAAATGCTTTGAGCTGGTGAGCCTGCTTGGCACGATAAACAGTGTGAACAATGCTAAAAGGATTTCCAATGCACAGATGCAAAACGAGCCATGAAAATACCTACTGGTCATCATGTTCATGGTTTAAAATAAAACTTAGGAAAACATTAAATGGTGCAGCCTGTATTTATCATAAAAATGTGATAGATACCCTCAAAACATAATCCCTTAAAACCTAAAAATGATTTGATTTTTATCCTAGACAATTATTTGTGTTTTTCTAACATAATTGATTCTGGGTTTTACAGAGTGACTAGTTGTAGCTGTCATTTCCCAATAGTATTCTTTGAAATAAAGTTATAACAATTATATCAAATGGATTCTTTTCCTGCATAAAGATTCTACCATTTGCTCTAATCACTGAACAATTATTATTGAGCATATAATGTAAGCCCATAGCTCTTCTAGGTATTGAATATACAGCAATGAACAAAACTGATAAATCTCTTTGCCTTCATGCTTAGTTTCAAGTATGGAAGAGAGAAAATAAATAAAATAAACAAGTACAATATATGGTTTGTTGTATGCGGATAAGTGCTACCTATGGACAAAATGAAAAATAGGATGTTTATGGAGGGGTCACAATTTGGATACATAAAGTGTAAAGAAAGCTCTACTGAAATGATGATGTTTAAGTAAAGACTGAATTTGGTAAGAGAATGAGTTGTGCAATTTTCTGGATAAAAAAAAAAATTTAAATAGAAGAATAGTAAGTGCAAAGGTCCTGAGGTGATATCAAGCCGGTTTGCATCAGAGAAAGAAATAGCCTCATATACCTGGTATTATATAAGTGAAGGGGAAAGGATCAAGAAATGAGGTAAGAAAGGTATTAAGGGAATCAGATTACATGGGGCTTTGGAGACCGTTATAAGGATTTTGCTTTTATTCCAAGTGCAATGGACAGCCACTGAAGGATTTTGAGCAGAAGAGAAACATAATCTGACTTCTGTTTTGACAGGAACTCTTGGTTGATACATGGAAGATAGATTGTCGGGAGTTATTAGAATAGTATAGAATGGGATAAGATGGGATGGGACAGGATTGGATAGGATAGAATAGAACACAAAATTGTCAAGAAGTTAAGAGAAACAGATATTAAAGCGGAAAGATCAGGAGCTCAGTTTTATACGGGCTACATTTGAGGGATTGATTGACGAGTTAATTACATATTAATATAGGCCTGAAGTAGCAATCAGCTATATGGGTCTCATATGTCTATATGCATTCAGGGGAGAGATGTAAACTAGAAATACAATTTGAGAATCACCAGTGTTTAGATAGCACTTAACGTCATGACACTGGATAAAATCAACAAGACAACAAAATGGATAGAACAAAAAAAAAGTTCCCAAGGCTAAGCCCTGTGATACTCCAACATTTAGAGGTCAAGGAAGTGAGGAACTCACTACAGATGGAGAAGATGTGGTCAGGAAGTTAAGAAGAAAACCAGAAGATTAGAGGCACAGTAAAGATCTTCTTTCAATGAGAAGGGAGTGATCTGTTTCTAATAAGTCAGGTATGACAAGGATTGAGGGTTGATCTTCAGATGTATCAGCATTGGTGACTTTGAAAGAACAATTTCAATGAATAAATGAAGGAACCATGCATATTTAGAGTCGATTCAAGAGAAAAAAAAATGGAAGGGGAACTTGGAGATAGCTAGTATAAATAAGTATTCCAAGGAGATCTTCTATAAAGGGAAAGAGAGAAGCAGGGTTGAAGGTAGAGGAGAAAATGAAGTGAAGAGAATAATTTTAAGATGAAAGAATTAATAGAATGTTTGACTAGGGATAGGGAATAGCCACCAGAAAATGAAAAATGGGTGTGTCAGGAGATAATGGGGAAAACTGCTGCAGGACTGAGTGGGACTAGGAAAAAGGACAGGATCTAGGGCACAGGGGAGGAGAAGGCCATTGCCAAGAATACGGATGTTTATCCAGAATAAGAGGAGCGGAGGAGCACCATATATGGGCACAGAGGTAAGTAAGAAGATGCCATAGCAGGAGCTCACAGATGTTCTTTGCTGATCTCTTCTATTTTTATAGTGAAATAACTAAGCAGTAAATTCATCAGTCAAGACAAAAAGATGGGAAGAAGGCTATGAAGGTTTGTTTGAGGAGTGAGGGAACACATGAAAAAGGCATGTAGTGGATTAGGAGAAGGAAAAAAAACAGGGAAATATAGTATGATTACCCAGCACCATTGAGAGCCCCCTGGAAGTCAATCATCATAAATTTAAAATGGAACAAGTCATCATGTGGGTCTTTGTATATGTTTGTCAAATATATTCACCTGCATGGGTGCAGGCCTAAAGTAGAAAAGGAGTGGCATGATTGAATTAGAGTTGATATTTTGTTCACCAACTGAGAAAAGAGGAAAGAAGTTTAGGGTATATACAAGAGTGATTATAATGGTAAATTGTGTAATTTAAGTTAGATAAGGAGAAAACTAAGAAAAAGATAAGGGTAACTTTAAGTGGATAGATGGTAAAAGCAATACAAGGGATTGTTTAACCCAAACTTATTTCAACATTCACCTCAATACTCATATACCAGTGTTCCAACCAATGTTCCATTAAATATATTTCATAAAAACATTCCTGTAGATGAATTGTGGCAACACTCCTGAAGAATAATAACAATTAATGGTCTTTCATTGATAAACATTGCAGAAACTTACTGCCTAGTGATTTAGTACCTAGGATATATTAATACTTAAAAAATGTAATAATGTAACCATATGTGTTTAGTAACTTACATATAATAGTAACTTATCTAAAAGGCATTAAAATGTATTTATAATATGTTAGTTATTTCTTCCTATTATGAAATTCCAGAAAATGTACCTTGTAAAAAATGTTGAAGATATTTCACATTTAAGGAAGAGATTAACTAGTCCAAGTTACTCACTGAAAATTCTGTTAACTTACAGAAATATAACACAATAGATTCATACTGCATACATATTATGAAGTTGGCTCAAATTGTTCCTTTTTTAAAATGAAAGAATTAGAATAGAAAATCACTAGTGATCCTTCCAAGGACTAAAAGTTCAGATGTTTATGTAACCTCTTAAATGGCTTAATAGCTTGAAGTACAGTTAATTTATCTCCTTTAATAAAATAGTAGTTTTATATAAGTCATCTTTAAAAAAAAAAAATACCTTCAAATATCCCCTGCCTTGCAGGGGTAAACAAAGGATTTAGATTCTCAAATTAAGTTTTGATTTTTTTTTTTGCTTTGGGGAATACTTCATATCTTCAACATCCTTTTTTGTTTGTTTGTTTTAATCTCCACAGATAAAGATTCCTTAATATCTTACTCAATAAAATGAAGACTCTGAGGTTTAAAAAACAATTCAGTTAGACTATGGAGTAGAATACTGAACACGTACCCTGTATTTGGCTGTGCAGAAGTGTGCATGTATGTGACTGGGGTCGGGGGGAGAGACTACACAAAAACAGACAATAAAAAAATTGCTATTATTTTATTTTATGCTATACTAGAGCACAGTACAATGGCCATGTTAAAATAAGAATGATTAAGAAATTTGATACAGATCACACTTCTGGTGTGAGGCAAGATAAAGTACATACATTCTACCCTATGCCTTCTACTAAGTACAACTGAATACCCTGGCAAAACTACAAAAAGCAACCATAAGACTGAAAGATACAGAAAACAAGGCAGACTGGATAGAGACCTCAGAACTCAAGGAATGATCCTTTTCCCACCCTGCAATAACAGTAGAAACCAGCACCCTCCCCTTCTTCATAGACACAGCAATTGCAGAGTTTGGGAAGGAGCTGGGTTGATCCTCCTCTCCGTAGTCATAAAATAGTAAATGGCAGTAAACAATAGCGCCTCACCTCCCCCCGCAACTATAAAGTGAAGGGAGAATTATGGGAAATGACATTGTTAGTGAAAAGGATTCTTTAAGATGTATATGAGCATCTGAGAAGATTCATGAGTGGCCCATGTGAAAAACCAAATAAAATATTCAGTAATCTACAGGAAGACAGGAAAGATGAAACAGTAAGAAAAATCAGAGAGAACAGAAAACACATAAATGATGGACTTAAATGCTAATATATCAATAATTTTAGTAAATATAAATGATTTAAACAGACCAATAAAGGTTTGTTTGATACATATCATAAATTTGATACAGATTAAAAATTGATTCAACTATATACAATCTACAAAAATGCACTTCAAATATGATATAGGAAGGTTTAAATGATCAAGGAATAAATGGGAAAGAAAATGTGAGATATATATTATACACATATAATTACATGTAATTATATGTATGTAATATAAATATAAGTTTATATATAAACATAAATGTATATATAAATTCATGCATACATAAAAAAGGAAACCCTGTCATTTGTGACAACCTGATGGATGGGAATTCTGCTAAATGAAATAAGTCAGACAGAGAAAGACAAATGTGTTTATGATCTCACTTTTATGTAGAATCTTAAAAAGCCAGATACATAGAAATAGAGAATAGAACGGTAGTTATTAGGGAATGAAAGAAATGGGGAGATGGTGGTCTAAGGGTACAAACTCCAGTTATAGGATGAATAAATTCTGAGGATCTAGTACACGTCATGGTGAATATAGTTAGTAATACATGTATGACCGTTGCTAAGAAAGTAGATCTTCAAAGATCTCACCTCAAAAAAAGGGTAATTATGTGAGGTGATGGATGTGTTAGGTAACCTTTTTATGGCAATAATTTTGCAATATATACATGTAGCAAATCATCATATTGTATACCTTAAACTTACATAATATAATTTCAATTATATATGAACAAAGCTGGAAAAAATAAAAGAATAGGAAAAGAAATTGCATATAAATACTAGTCAAAGAAAGCTGGAGTACTATGTTAATATTAGACAAAATAAAATTCAGAACAAAGAAAATCACCAACGGTCAACTCACAAAGCAGATATAACAATGCTAAATTGTTATGTATCCAACAACAGAGCTTCAAAATACATGAACTAAAAGGAGAAATGTCGCTATGCAACTCCAAAACCTTTCTTTCAATAATCACTAAAACTACTAGACAGAATATTACAAATAAAAAGAAGATCTAAACACCGTCAACTCACAAAATCACATTAGCAATAACAGAACACTCCACCAAACAGCAGTAGAATACACGTTCTTTACCAGGTTTTTGTATCAGGGTAATGTTGGCAAAACCTGGTAAGAATAACACAAAAAAGAAAACTACAGACCAGTATTCCTGATTAATACAGTTGCAAAAATCCTAAACAAAAATACTAGCAAACTGAATACAACAATACATTAAAAAGATTATACATCACAGTCAAGTAGGGATCATTCCAGGGGCACAAGGATGGATTAACATATTCAAATCAATTAATGCGATACACCACATAAACAATACAAAGAATAAAAATCATATGATCATATTAATAGGTGCAGAAGAAGCATTTGATAAGATACAACATCCATGTATGATTAAAACTTAATAAAATGGGTATAGAAGGAAAGTACCTCAACATAATCAAGGTCACACAGGACAAACCCTCAGTTAATATCATACTTAATAATGAAAAAACGAAAGCTTTTTCTCTAAGATCAGGAACAAGACAGAGATGCCCCCATCATCACTGTTTTTCACCATAGAATTGGAAGTCCTAGACAGAGCAATCAGGAAAGAGAAATAAAAGGCATCCAAATTGAGAATGAAGAACTCAAATTGTAACTTTTTACAGATGATACAATTCTTTATATAGAAAACCCGAAAGACTCCACCAAAAAACAAAAACAAACAAAAAAAATGTTAATAGACAAATATAGTAAAGTTGCAGGATTCAAAATCAATGTACAAAAATTCCATATTCATTGCATTCCTATAAACTAACAATGAAATTTCAGAAACAGAAATTTAAAAAAAAATCAATTCCTTTTGCAATTGCAACAAAAGAAAAAAAATACCTAGGAATAAACTTAACAAGAGATGTGAAGGCCTGATAACACTGAAAACTATAAGACATTATTAAAAGAAATTGAAGAAGATACAAAGAAATGGAAAAAAATATTCCATGTTCATGGATTGGAAGAATCAACATAATTAAAATGGTTATATTACCCAAAGCAATGTACAGATTTAATGCAATCCTCATTAAAATTCCAATGGCATTAAAAAAAAAAAAAGAAAGAAAAGAACAAAAAAACATCAGATTGGTATGGAATAACAAAAGACCCTGAACAGCCAAAGGAATCCTAATGGGAAGAGGGGGGGAAGAGTGGATGTTTCACACTCCCTGACTTCAAACTACACTACAAAGCTACAATAATCAAAACAGTGTGGTATTGGCAGATAAACAGACACACTTATCAATGGAACAGAATTGAGAACCTAGAAATAAACATATATGTGTGTGTGTATGTGTGTGTGTGTGTGTGTGTTATTCAACAAAGGAGCCAAAAACATACAATGGAGGAAAGGAAGCCTCTTCAATAAATGGTGCTGTGGAAATTGGAAAGCCACTTGCAAAAAGAATGAAATTAGACTGCTATCTGTCCAAGTTTACCCAAAATGGATCAAAGTTCTAAATATAAGACCTGAAACAATAAATTGCATAGAAGAGCATATAGGTACCAAACATAACGACCTTGGGTTTAGAGAAGATTTTATGAATTTGACCTCAAAGGCAAGGGAAGTAAAAGCAAAAAATAAATGAATGAGACATCAAACTGAAAAGCTTCTGCACAACAAAAGAAACCATCAATAAAACAAAGAGGGAGCCAATTGAATGGTAGAAGATATTTGCAAACACCACCGCCAATAACGGGCTAAAACTCAAAATATATAAAGAACTCATACAACTCAACAACAACAACAACAACAACAACAACAACAAAAAAAATCCAATTTAAAAATGGAAAGAGGACCTGAACAGACACTTCTCCCAAGAAGACATATAAACGGCCAACATATATATGAAAAGATGTTTAACTTCGGTAGCTATTAGGGAAATGCAAATCAAAACCACAATGAGATGCCACCTCACACATTTCAGAATGGCTGTTATCAACAAGTCAAGCAATAACAAGTGTTGAAGGGGCTGTGGAGGAAAAAGGAACCCTCATAAACTGCTGGTGGGAATGTAAACTGGTACAGCCACATTGGAAAACAGTATGGACGTTCCTCAAAAAATTAAGAATAGAATTACCATATGATTCAGCAATCCCTTTTCTGGATAACTACTCAAAAAAGCTGAAAACACATATCCGTAAAGACATATGTACTCCTATGTTCATTGCAGCATTATTCATGGAGGTGAAGACATGGAAACCTCCAAATTGTCCTTCAATAGATTAATGCATAAAAAAGATGTGGTACTTATATACAATAGAATTATTACTCAGCCATAATAAAAGATGAAATACTGCCATTTGTGACAACATGGATGGATCTTGAGATTATCAGGTTAAGCAAAATAAGTCAGACAGAAAATGTGGAGAACCATATGATTTAACTCATATATGGAATATAAAACTGAAAGCAATAATTGAACAAGAATAACAAATAAACAAAAACTTACAGACACCCACAAAACAGCTTAGTGGTTACCAGAAGGCTTAGTGATAGAAGAAGGTAAAGGGGATCAGATATATGGTGATGGAAGGAGAACTGACTTTGGGTGGTGAATAGCAATGCAATATATATGATGTATTATAGAATTGTACACTTGGAACCTCTATTATTTTAATAATTGATGTCAGCCCAATGAGTTTAATGAAAATAAATAAAAAAATAAAATATTTATCCTTGCTGCATATACCAAGATATGACTAAAAGATAACTTAATATTTAATTTTTGTATTGTTGGAGACAACGGACTTAATAAATTTGTATGTATCTGCTAAAAAAATTACACGTTCTTTTCAACTGCACATGGAACTGAGTCCACATCTTGGCCAATAAAACAAACTTCAACAAATTTAAAATAATTAAAAATTATGCAAATTATATTCCCTGATCATAAGGAAATCATATCAAAAATCTTATAAATGAAATAGGAAAGTCTCCAAACATTTGGACAGTTACTCTTTCTGTTCCTATTCAATACCACACTGGAAATTTAGCCAGTGCAATAAAGCAAGAAAAACAAATAAAAGATACAGATTCAAAAGAAGGAAACAAAAAATCTTGCCTATTTACAGGTGCTATAATTATCTGCATAGAAATTTGCAAGTAATATACAAGATAATTCCTAGAACTATTAAGAGAGTTTAGTAAGGTACACCACACAACACACACACACACACACACACACACACACACACACCTTATTCCTATATACAAGCAATGTACAATTGAAAACAGAATTAATAATTCAATTATAATTATTCCAAAATTATAATACTAAATTATAAGCCTAAGAGTATACAGAATTTTTATGCTGCAGCTATAAAGATCTAAATAAATGAGGAGACACACTATGTTCATAGACTGGAAGACTCACATAATACTGAAGTCAAATCTCTTCAATCTGATCCATAGGTTTAATATATTTCTATCAAAATCTCAGAAAGATTTGGTTTCTATATAGACAAGCTGAATCTACCATTTAAAGAAATTAAGACTCATTTAAAGGCAAAGGAACTAAGAGACTATATTCACTAAAATTATTTTGAAAAAGAATAAAGTTTGAGTCATTATATTACCCAATGCAAGACTTATATTACTAAGAGCTACAGTAATTGGGACATGATGGTATTGGCAAAAGACCATGTTTTTGATCAACAGAACAAAATAGAGAGTCCAAAAGTAGATCCACACAAGTGCAGCCAATTAATAATGGACAAAGGTGCTATTAAATGAAGAAAGGTTAGCTTCTCAACAAATGGCATTGGGTCAGTCAGACATCCATAGGCAAAGTAATAACAAAATAATAACTTCAACCTCAAATTAACACCTTATATAACATTTAACTGAAAACGGATCCAAACTCTTAATGTAAAACACAGCACTACAAAACTAATAAAATAAAATAAAATAGGAGAAAATATTTTTTACCTAAAGTTAGTAAAGAGTTCTTGTGCATGGCAAAAAAGCTCAATCCATAAAGGAAAAAATACCAATAACCCAGACACCAGCAGATTAAAACCTTTCGCTCAGTGAAACACATTGTTACAATAATGAAAAGATAAGTCACAGATCGGGAGAAAATATTTCCAAATGACCCGTATCCAACAGAGAACCTGTTTCTAGTATATATAAAGAATTCTGTAAAATCAATAATAAAAGAAGAAATCCAGTTGATAAATGGGCAAAATTCTTGACAGATTTGATTAAAGAGGATACGTAGATAATAGGCATACGAAAAAATGTTGAATATCATTTTTTTCAGAAATGCAAATTAAAGCCACAATGAAAAACTTCTATCCTCCTATTAGAACTGACGAAATTGGAAAAAAAAAAAAGACAGAAAAAAAATACTAACAGGTTAAATCAAGTGCTAATGAGGATATGGAGAAACAGCTACTGTGGAAATGGATGTAGCAGTTTCTCATAAAGTTAAACGTATATCACCATACAACTAAGTAATGCACTACTGGGTATTTACTCTGGAAAAATTAAAAAACTTATGTCCACACAAAAACCTGTGCATCAGTGTTTATCGCAGTTTTATTTGCAATAGCCAAATGTCTTCAGCTGGTGGATGAATACATACACTTCAGTATGCCTATACAATGGAATTCTACTCACCAATAAAACGGAGTGAGTTATTAAAACACACAACTTGGATGCTCTCAAATTCATTATGCTGCATAAAAAGGCCATTTGAAAAACGTGTACACTGTATTAATCTACTTATATAACATTCTTGAAATGACAAAAGTATGGTAATTTAGAATAGATCAGTGGTTGGGGAAAGGTAGTTAAGGTTTAGTATTATAAGGTTAGAGTTCCTTTATGGTGATAGAACAATTTGTATGTGGCTGTGGTGGTGGTTATATAAATCCAGCTATGTGGTAAATTTTCTTAGAACTTTACACAGCCAAATGGAGAAAGAGTGTATGTAAAAACTGGTACAATCCAAATAAATTTGTAGTTTAATAGTATTATCTCAATGCCAATTTCCTGGTGTGATAAAGTACAGTGGTTGCCATTGAGGAAAGCTAGGAAAAAAGAACATAAAAACTCTGTACTATTTTTGCAACATCTTAACATTCACATTATTAAAAAAAAAATAAAATGCATATGGAAAAATAAAACAAAAGTTCATAAATTTATAAGAAATATGAGTCAATATACACCTTAAGTATGTTGCCATTTCTAAAACTACTTACTTGAAGGCCAAGGGCAGGCCAAGGTTCTGCAAGAGTTGGTTACATTTTTATCCAACAAATAGGGCAATACCCTATTTCTTTAATCCCTCATATTTTGGGGTTGCTGACCCTTGGTTTACGTGAAATAAAGTACTTGAAGCTCACATAATTGCTGAACTTAAATACAAATTGTAAATCAAGGCCACCGGGATTCACTTCCTGTGCAATTTATAGTACAATAAATTACTCAGGGATTAAAAGATTTACTGTAACTCATTTAGAAGCCAAATATTTAAAGAGTAACATATTTCATTATTTAAAAATACAAGAGAGGTTTGTACAGCTCCTAAAGTAATTGGAAAAAAAAAAAAACACTTCACAAGAAAATTAAAAATTCTCTTGGATGCTCTATACACACATATAAAGAGTCATTAGTTCTTCATGGAGTAGAAAATGTAATGACTCCAAAACATTTTCTTTAAAAAAATGTTAAAAAAAAAATTTCTGGCAAGACTCATTCTCAAAGAATATATTTTCTTTCTCGTGAAATCATCTCACTAATAGGGCAAAAAGACACAAAATAATAATAATAATAACTTTATTATTTAAAAATACACACCTTGAAAGTATATGAATTAGTTCCCCATCGACCTTGTTCTAAATATTGATTTGCTTACATTTTGGGCAAAGACAAAGCAGGAATCCTAGCTACTTTTTTTCAATTTGCTGAACTTTTTGAGATTAAGGGGAACCATTCTCAAATAGGTACACCAATGGAGGATACCACTGTCATAAAAAGTAGAAAATGCTTATAAGTCGGCCTGGTGAATCTTAGACCTCCAGGGTCTCTCTGGTGAGATTAACAATAGTTTATTTGTCCGCTGTCATCTCTTGAAGGAAAGACTCAGACTAAGAACTGAAAGCACCACCCTAGGGAAGCAAGTGGAGGCCAGCACATCAAGGAAGGTTTCCTGTGATGAACAAACATGCGCCAACACTTATTCTGTTATCTCAGTGAATATACAGCAGCCCCAGAAGTTATTCATTTCTCAGTTTTACCAGTGAGGAAAACGAAGGCTTAGAGACAGTAAATACCTTGACCAAGGACACACAATTAGCCAAATTAAATTCAGGTCTCTTTATCCTAAAAGGTAGTACTCTGCCTTGTGTCATTTCATTGCCTCTTGAGTATGTACACATTGTAAGACATTGACTGACTGACTACATTTCCACATTTATCCACATGACCCGTAGTTAGATGATAGTCAATTTTAGAAAGAGTTAAAAAGCATCATCAGGCTGTCAGCTTATTCAGAGTAAGTGCAACATGAAAACACTACAATTGTCAAGCAAAAAAAAAAAAAGAAAAAAAAAAGACTTCTGAATGATAGGAACAGTGGAAAACATCCAAAACATCCAAGCCTATCCTAGGAAGTGTCTCTATTTGGGGTATAATGTTTAGCCCACAGTATTATTCTGGGTTTCTTCTCTTTGTTGTTCATTATTTTATTTTCATACTACGTTTTTTTGTTTGTTTGTTTTTTTCCAGGGTATCTTTTATTAAACAAAACTATTTTATATTAGGAATATTTACTAGTTTTGTTTTTCTATTAGTTTTTTTTTTTTTAAATTGGAAGTTTACATGTATGATGAATTTGATTCTGTAGGTTTCATTTCAAATTCAACTTTTGTGTTTTCTTTGTTTGTTTGTTTTTATCTCCATACCTATTTTCCTTAAAGTCTGAAAAAGGACACATTTAAATTGGTGCTGTATAATAAATTTCAATGCGGAAACCAAATCAAACCACAAAATGGGGAACTTATCCTGAACTTACGAACAAAACACACCTATGAAATTAATTAAATAATATGTGTCTATGTGCACATAAACTTTTATTTGTTTAAATATTTATTTACTGCATTATTTTGATCCCACAGCTACTGTCTCCCTCCTCCTCTACTTTGATCTCCTGCCTCTACTTTGATCTCCTGCCTCACCTGTATAGACCATATCCATGAGTGTCTTTGCTTTCTGGCAGCCTTCAGCCAATGGAGAGCCCAGCAGGAGATGGGAGCAGGGAAAACGAATGAGGTTGGTGAGCTCAGGATGTTGTGGTGTTTTATTTCCCAGTTCCCTCCCTGCAGATCACATGGCTCTAGCTGTGTCTCCAGGCCTAAGAACACAACTTCTCTCAAAACAGCCTTCTCAAAAGGATTTCTCCTGCCTTTTGGGGGGTTACAAAAACCCTTTGCCCTTAGTCCTTCACGAATAGTCAGAATTTCTCACTATTAATAGTCCATGTTTCCCTTTTCAATGTACACTCTTTCGAGTCTGTCATTTGCCTATGCTTTCTGTCCATGGAGATTGGCCATAAGTGAAAGCAGTGTTTAGTGAATGTCATCCTGAAGCTTTTGCTGTAATAATAGGAAAGAGATATTCTCTTTTGTTGAGCTTGAGGTTGGGAAAATAGAAGCCTGGAGCTGCTGTCAATGTGGCTTCAATACAGAAGAAGGTTCACCAGAGGAATGCGGATTTAAAAACAAAGTTTCTGAGGCTGAAATTGAGTCAATATTGCGTTTCTGTGATAACTGTTTTATGATTACTTATTATAAAAATGTAGGTTGATTATGGCTTATCTTTAGTATTCAATACCACTCTAGACTAAGAGCTTCATGACTACATTTCCAACTGTGTAAAATCTGTATAATAACCTTAACATAAGACCACATAATACAAGGAAACACAACTGAGTTGGAAATTGTGCTTGATAAATTTGTTTTCAGCCATGTACAATGGGGGAATCAAATTTACCACACCTAAAACAGCAGAGTCCAGACGCAGTAAAAAGTCTTACACTTCAATGAGTTCTACTTAAATAAGTTGTACTACTTCTACTCTGTCATACCAACATTTTTAAACACTTAGCTGCTGGTTAAAGGAGAGACCCACTCAGCTTCATCTATTAAAATGTAGACCACCTTTTCATTTGTTCCTTGGACAAGGCTTGAAACCGTCAAAGGATAGGCTAACCAGAATTAAATATAATTTAATTGTTTTAAAATTCCCCTTGGTGGATACCTACCAAGAATCTATGTACATAAGTAAAGAAAACTAAGTTGAGTCAGAAAAGTAAGTGTGAAAGGTTTACTCAGCAAAGCAGAAGCATGGACTTTTCTAGATGAGTTTGCAAAGTTAGATCTACTTAATGATAGTTATATATGGCTCGTCTAATTCATCTGTCTCACCTTTTATTTAGTCCAGCAGTATGATTTGTCTCTCTCGGAGTTATGCAATTGATGGGAAATGACCATAAAACTTTAAGAATTTATTAATACTTTCCAAATTCTCTTTTCTGAGAAGTCTTAAATTGTTCCGTAAGAAAGATGGACAAAGCTACAACTCAAGGGAATAAACCATATGAACTCTGGAGAGTTCCAACTTGCTACCTTGTATGCTTTGACTTTCCTATGAGCATTCAAACTTCTTTTTCAGATTGCTTTACGGGTTGCAAAGAACTGTCAAGAGGAAGTAAAAGTGGCCATGGCAAGATCCTTGTTCACAGTATGGTCCCTGGACCGGAAGCAATGGCATCACCTGGGAGCTGAATAAAAATGTTGAATATCAGGCCCTGTCCCAGACTTACCTGAATCAGAATGTGCATTTTCAATCCCCCATGTAATTTGTATGCAGGTCAAAGTGTTAGAGGTCCCTAAACAATGTTTTTTAAGGACACTATGAGTCCTACAAGTCTATGTCTATATATATATATTAGTTTCCCAAACTTTGCTTTTCCAGCATTGAACAGAGATAACCATAATTATAGCTAACACTTATTTTATTGAAGGTTAACTGCATAGGTACTTGCACTAAACACATTAGATAAATTACCTTATGCAATCATAAAATTTTTGCTTTTGAGATTGTATTTGTTACATAGGACAGTGAGTCTCAAACCTGAGCTAGCAACAGAAGCACCTGAAGGTCTCTTTCATATATAGATTGCTCAGCCTACCCAAAAGATTCTGACTCAATAAATTTGTCAGAATTTGCGGTAGGCCGCCAAGTATTGGGTTTTACTAAGCACTCAGGTGATGCTGACTAGAACCACGAATGCAGAGGCCTCAAATACACGTGTCTGGCAATTCAATTACCTGGGCTCACATCTCAGATGCAGGCTATTTTGTTCTTCACGTTCTTTCTAGTTTTTGTTTTGGCTAATCCTAGGGATTCTGTTTATGTTCCTCTCCTTCCCATCGTTGTCACTGATCATTTCCCCTCCTTTCTCAGGCTGCCTGTAAAAGACAATGCCCTTTCTCATCTCCTTCTCCTTACTGTCCAATAAGTTTCAAATCTTTTGACTTTGATGTTATCAATGGTAAGTACTGCACAGTGACGGGTAATTTTTGTGTGTAAGAAACATGCCAGAAATCTCACAGATCTTGAGTTTTTTCCTTTTATTTTTACTTCAGGTTTTAACATGGAATGAAATTCCTATAAATTCTTAGATCCCTTTATACTCAAATAACTCACAGTTACTTCAGAGGAATTACCTAATTAAAGTTCACATCTTTGTAAAAACAAAAAATAGAGAGAGAGAATGTTGAAACACTTCCACCTACGTTACCTCATTTGCTTCTGTCAAGAATCTTATTAAATAGGCAAGGAAATTAAAATAATGCCAGAAATTATTAAAAAGAACTGGGCATAAAGTAGCAATAGCATAGCATAATTAGTCTTAGTTTAGAAAGATCCTTCTTTCAGAATACCTCTATTTCCATCTTTTCCAACATGTTGGATCAGGGCCTATATATGCCTCAAAACTACAAAGTGATTTTTAGTTGTCTGTGTGTGTGTGTGTGTGTGTATGTGTGTACATACATATACATACATAGTTTTACTGCTTTATGTACATAAACAGTCCTCAGTAGGAAAAAGCTGTGCAAATACCAAATTTTACCTAAAGAAATCAAGTATTAGATACTGGGAATAACATTCCCAGAAATATGAAAATAGGCAAAAAAAATTTTGTTAGATAAATAATTAATGGTGAGAATTCATGCTCACTTTTCTTCTCTCCTAGGTTCATATAGGAATTCTTAACATAGAAGACATATCCATTGCATTGAGTATTAAGTAGAAGATAAATATTTTTAATTTCTTCCTTCAGGACACTGACCCAGTTAGTCTGTTAACACGTGAAATTACAGAAGACTTAACAAGCTTGCTGATAACTCACATAATAGTTTTTAAAATATATTTAATATTCTAATAGGAGTTATCCAGAATAAAATTTAAAGAAGTATAACAAGTAGAGGCTTTAGCTTAATCTGAACTATACTCATACGAAATATCTAGACTATCTGACCATGTGTAAAGTGCATATATGGGTGGGTCCCTCAGTAGACAATATAACTAAACATTAAGCCTCTTGGGAAAGCTTATCTCATAGGGACTAAATGTCAACCATTGTGGGAGCACCGAAGGAAAAGAATGATTCTCAATGAACATCTATTTATATTGTGTATTTACTAACAAAATTTAATTATAGTTACTTTTAATACTTTGCCTTGCACTAGAATTAAAGTGATTACCCATCACTGTCATGGTAATAGACTATTCTGTTGTTTCTATATATCACTGTTACCACTGGGTTTCATACTTTCTTATGATGTCACATTGTTAAGGTTAAATAAGCACTAAGGAAGAGAATGGCATTTGCATTTGTGTCCTATTGTTGCTAGAACAAATTACAACCAATTTGGTGGCTTAAAACAAACTAAATTTACAGTTCTGGAGGTCAGAAGCCTAAAGTGGGTCCTAAAATCACGGTGTCAGCAGGGCATCCTTTCTTCTGGAGATTCTAAAGGGAAATCCATTTCCTTTCCTTTTCCAGCTTCTAAAAGTCACCAGCACTCCTAGACCCTTCCTCCATCTTGGAAGTGCATCACTCCAACTTCCGCTTTCGTCGTCACATCTCCCTCTGACATTCTGGCTTCCTTTTTATAAGGGCCCTCTGATTACATTTGTCCTACCCGGATAATCCAAGATAATCTCTCCATCTCAATATCTGTAACTTAATCACATCTTCAACATCCCCTTTCCTGTGTAAGATTACATATTCATAGGTATCAAGGATTAGGACATTGGTAAGGGGATATTATTTCGCCTATAACAATAGTCAGCACAGACAAGTCCTTGTGCTACCCTGTTTCCCTGAAATTAAGACCTAGCCGGACCATCAGCTCTAATGCGTCTTTTGGAGCAAAAATTAATATAAGACCTGGTATTATATTATATTATATTATATTATATTATATTATATTATATTATATTATATTATATTACATTATATTTGTTATGTTATATTATAGACCTGGTCTTATATTACAGTAAAATAAGACCTGGTATTATATTATATTATATTACATTACATTACATTACATTATATTATATTAGACCCGGTCTTATAGTAAAATAAAACCTGGTCTTGTATTAATTTTTGCTCCAAAAGACGCATTAGAGCTGATTCGGCTAGATCTATAAATAAGTCCGGCTAGGTCTTATTTTCAGGGAAACACGGTATCATCCGAACCCGCTGGTCACACATACAACCAGGGATTTGGTGAAGCCTTGCGATGGCTCACAAGAACCAATTGTGTGCATTTCTTCCCTACTCTGTGGTCTGTGATACCATGTTAGTAGCTTGAAACCAGCCATAGTGAGAAAGAGGTAAATGTTACAAATCATGACTTTTAATTTCTGGAGAGTGAGATGTGAAACATTCACTAGCATACAACCGCATACAACCATTTTGCACATCATTATTTGGCTCCCTGCACACCTCCAGTGTACAAATCTGTGATTGGGGAATTCATGTTCTAGTCTCTTGCTTTGGAAATGCTTCTACAGAGAATAAGCTACATCTCCTATGCTGACTGGGCTCCAGTCCTCTTCTCTTTGGTACCATAGCCCCCTTTGAGTCAAACTGGTACTCCCATTACATGCTGAATTGAGTGGTCTGACCTGTAGCCATTGCCCAGGGTCCACGTCTTCCCTGAGGCCTTACCCCCATCATGTAAGCTCACAGCCAGGGCCAGCTTCATGACCTCACATCACAATGGCCCTCTGTATGGTTTAATGCTCTACTGTCAGCATCTTGAATTTCTTAATAGAATTTGAGCATGTGACCACAAATTTCCATTTTGCACTGAGCTCTGCAAATGATATGGCTGGTTCTGCTCACAGTCGACATCCTCAATTACATAGTAACAGGAACTTCTGATAACTTTTACCTCCACACCATGTGGGACACATAGCAGAGTTGCAAATTAATCTAAATGTGCTAATCATGGTAGCTCGCGCTCTCTCTCTCTCTCTCTCCCTCTCTCTGTTGATTCAAATGCCCACTTTTGAATAATCTAGTCCACTTTTAGTTTTAGTATTTATTCTTTCAGCTTAATATGTTTCCTCTGCTCCTGTTCAAGAAAGTTTTTGGTATCTGGAGCCAGTCTTATGTGAACAAGTTTGAAGTTAAGGGTGATCTCTGGCCTCATAATTTTGGTCCTTGAGAATATGATGGCTGATGTCTGCTGGGGAGTGGTGGGCTGGGTCCTCATCCAAGGATATCTGGTAATGTCTGCTGCTGAAGTCATGTTGCTACAACTGAAGCTCATTCCATTTCCATCTAGATCAGGACCCAGGAGATCTGTCTGCTAACTGACCTTATATTGATTCATGTTGATGCTCCACCCCAATCTCTAACATTGAACCGAGCCCAAGTGTAGGATGTGGGCTTTCCTTGCCCCTCACCATGCCAGACCCCACAGCATGACCTCAGCTCTGTAAGGCTCACTGTGTAGGGTTATAGAGGGTTGTCTGAGTCTCTCCTCTCCATCAGAAAGAAACTGAAGAATGCTCTAGTGTGCAATCTAAGTTCTCTTTGTCTGATCTCTGTACTTGGCACAAACTCACCAGACAAACTAGAATTATCCTGGACTCCTAAATGAAGTGTGAGCCAAGAAGCTCCTTCAGGTCTTGATGTTTCTATAAATTTCACCTCTATGGGACTTCTTGTCTCACTTCCAGTTTTGCCCTATATCTGTCCCCCTTCTTTTCATTTTAACACCTCCCCAAATTACATATGATAAACAAATATCAGTTTTGCTCATAATAGTAAATAACATAGGAATACTTTAGATATCTTTATTCTTCTTTAAATTTGAAAATCCTTCAACTGTTGGATTCCTAACACCACACTGCCATAGGAAACAAAGAATTCTTTTCTTATGATGTTAAAATAAATATGTTGTTTGGTTTATAAAATTTGATTATAATTGTAATTCAAATAAATTAATGTTATAGCATGTAATATTTGGTGATAGACTTTTATATTAAGTTAATAAAGATAGTCATTAAACAGTATAATGAGAAAAGAGGTTTTTAAGCATCACTGAATAAGTCAATCAATCTCATTATGTGATGGACAATGGCAATATTATTGATAGTTTGGTAACAAAGTTATTTCAGGACGAGGCACAGGGGCTGTAGAGGCTCCTGTTTCATTTTTTATTTCCACCTCAGAAAGAAAATAGAATTAAAATAGGCCCCAATGTTCATATTCATAAGAATATTATACATTATTAAGATGTAGTTGGCACTAAAGAAATTTCTTAAGGACATTCTATTTAAGAAGTAAGAAAAAAAATTTCATGGAAGTAAGATTAAAAACTTGATATCAGAAACTACAATGATTGGGACACTTTCAATAGTCATTTTGACAAGTGGGGTCTTTGAAAAGTTGAGTAAATAAAATGTGTTTGACAGGATTATAATCATAAATTAATATTTATTGAGTACCTGTAAGATGTGTTAAGTTTTTTTTTGACACTATTCTAATTTATTGTATCAAACCTAGACAATCCTGGTAAAATATTTAAATAACAAAGAGAAAAACGTTACTACTCTCATAAAATTATGATTTTTTGGTGGTAAAAAATGGAGTTTAAAGTTAAACTAAGAATAATTGTAAATCTCCTATTGTCTTGATACAAAATGATGGTAGCAATAGTTCTTCAACATTCATTGAAATAAAGTGTGAATAATATAGTTTGTTGTTAAAATTTTTCAATTTGGGTCTCTTTTACATTTAATAATAGGTAAATTAAACATAAGGAAAGGTAACCGTATTTTAAAAAGTATTCATGAACCCCAGGTTAAAATCAATTTATCAAGTATAGAATTTAAATTTTAAATAGAAGAAATGAAAGAAAAATATTAAAGTTCCCTTGCCCCAGTAACTCTCTCAGGCACAAAGACATCCCAGAAGTAAAGACTCTAGCACATGTGTGACTGGTATAGGAAAAGAGTAAAAGAGACATGACAGAATATCGGGCATCGGCATATGCTGATAATTGTACAATGAGTATTTATCAGATTAAACATGTGAATGTATTTCTGGGAAAGTAGTAACCTACCACAATATGAAGACAACATCCTCAACATGTGAAGATGTAAGAAGAAGAAGAAAAACAAAAAGCATAAAAAATATTCTGAAAGGAAGCAGTGTGGGATAACATATACACACCTGGACACTCTTTGAAGATAAAGTTTTAAAATGGGTGCCTAGAATGCCAAGCAAAAGAGCAAGACCAGAGGCAAAATGTGGTGTGCATAACCTTTGTACCCCTCACAGATGGATGATCTGCTCCTTAAATTACCTGCAAAGCTGGGGACCCACTCACAACCATTTAGAAAGGGACAGCCATTTGGCTTCATGAATTGTAGATCTGTGTGAGTCCCCAAAACATCACTGAAAATATAACAAGAAGAAAACCCTTTGATTAGCCTCTTAGGCTTGCAATTAGTCTTTCCACAGCACATGTTAAAAGAAAAACAGATGGTCACTAAAAGGCCTGTAGAGCAGAGTTTTTGTTGGAAATGAAATATGTAAATTAGGCCATTCCTATCGATTGTCCATTCCCCATTATTGATTTTTCTATTTCTTCTAACTAAATATTACTGGAGAATCCCAATTAAAGGAGCTTGGAATGTATACCTAGGGGATCTGAATTTTAAAAGCACTCAGAGTGGTTCTGAAACAAGTGGTCTAAAGACCAACAATTAGACAAACACTATCTTAAGTTCTCAAAATCTGATTCTGCTTTCCCCCACTTCACTGAGTTAATTTCTTAAAGATAACCTGTCATTTTATAATGTCTGGGTCTCTAATAGAGGTTGCCTTTCTTGACTTCTCTGAAAAAAAGCCTTCAACACTCAATAGCAACCACTGCCTTTTTTCTGAAACTCTCTCCTCCTTTGGCTTCTGAACTCAAACAATCCAAGTTGTTTTCTGGTGTGAAAGATGACGTAGCATCATGAATAGGACTATGGACTCTGGAGCCGGGTTGCCATGGTTCACGGCCTGTCTTGACCCCTCTCTACCTAGATCACCTTGGGCAAAATATCTTTCTTTGTCTCCGTTTACTAATCTACATAATGGATACCAATAACTATACTAATTCATAAAAATATGATTACATAAATATACATAGTTATTAGGATAATACCTACAACAAAGTAAATGCACAATGAATGTCACTCATTTACATTTCTGATACCATTATTATCTCCTTAGGATATCCTTACTCTTCCTTCTACAAGAAATAAATGTTAAGGTTGCTTCCCTTCTTTCTTTTGGCTGTTTTATAACTCCCTCAGATGTAGCTATTCTAACCGTGAGGATAAAACGTCTTAGTACTACAAATCGAATAGGTACATACGTCAAGTTATCGTCTTTGTTACCTTCCAATCAGCTTTTTTTCCATGCAATTTCTGAACATCAACCACATTATTCTAAACTAATGTAAAAGCAACTGCACAGCCTACAGACAGGGTTCTAATCTAGAACCTTGTTAATTCCTCATTCAGGCTGTATTCACGATGTTATTCCTCTCGCTAGTTACATCTTTTGCACCAATGGTCTTTGTTAGAAGATTATAGGTGATCTTCTTTGGAATTGGTGAATATAAATTATTCATCAGAATTACTATTGCATACATGAGTGTTTGTTTAATATATGTTGAGGAAGTTAAGTGTTCTTATATTAATTTTGCTTGTATTCTTCTCCTTTTGAAATCAGTCTTTTTACCTCTTACTCATGATTAGTTAACACGATCCTCTGTATTTCTATATATCTACTGAAACTCTGACTTCAAATCTTGAAGTAAAATCATGTTATTTTTTTCATCACGTTTTCTGTCAAGTACAACCTTGATTTGAAATTTATGTTCATGTACTCTCTCCTCTAAGGTGGGCAAATTTTAAACAAGAGTAGTAAATGCATCTTGCTCATATCTTTGAATTCAACACTATGCCTGATGCAAGTAGTTGCGAATGGGAGATGCATTCGGAATCCATTCTTTGTCTTTTTACCTGCATACACATAGCAACCTCAACCTGGGTAGTCTTGGTACCCATTTCAGTGTCCCAAGAAGAAATCTAATTTCACCTAAAAATGTCAGTAAGCAAAGTTGTCTTTACTGAAGATTCCATAGGTGAGATGTGAGAGGGAATTAAAGCACACACTACAAAGGTAACAGATTAAAAATTCATATTACACATTCTGTTCCCTCTATTCTCTCTTATCCTTGACCACAACAGGGAATTCACTCTGACCTTTCTGGCTCATTAGTCCCCAGACTCATTTGCTCTTTGTTTTCCAATACTAGGTTGGGCAGGTCAGTTATGTCCCATTTCTTACTGAAAACCAACATGAGTAATTCATTAGTGTTCTTCGAACAGTGAGCCCCACCTTTAAGGCTATTTCAGATTAATTTTAGAAGTTTTCTTGGAAACCTAAGTTATAAGGCCCTTATTTTCTACCTCTGTGGGTTTCCTTATTTGTACTTAGATTTTGTTTTTTACATCATTTTCATCCCATTTCCTTGATATGTTCCACAAATTCCTTACTATTTTACCCTTTTCAAGTTTGCAGTGCTGCTATGGATTTATTCAATTTGTCCTCAAATTTCTTGTGTCACATCATTGCAATTTTGGAAAAAAGAAGAGGAAATGAATGTATCTAGGGTGATATTTGTGCAAATTACTTTCTTATCTCTTAAAGACTTAAAATTAATATTATAAAAGTCTTTAATAAATTAATCTATAGTATCATCTTAAACACACACACACAAACACACACACACACACACACACACACACACACACACACACACACACACTTATACCATTGCTTACTGTTTTTGAGAAACATGCACAAAAATATGAAGCATCCCATGCCTGGGATGAAGCTATAGAAACTGAGAAGCTAATTTAAATAGGCTTTGCCTCTAAATGCAAAATAACTTGTTCAGAAAAGAGAAATTCATATTTTAAAAAATCCCACCTCTAGCTCTGTTATCATGGGCAAATTGTTTTTAGGGGAAATATAAATAAAACAGAACAAAAGTGGAAAAAACCACACTTTCAAACTTAGAAATGTGGAAAAGTGATTACTTTTCTAAGTTTGAAAGGTAGAGTAACACGAGGGCTAGAAGTGGTTGGTGATTGAAAAAAGCAAAAGATGAGGAAACAAGTTGTGGGGGGGTCTACCTATGCTAAACAGAAGTGTAGTTCAGATGCACAAAATTATTTTTCTACACTCTCAGTTTTATACTGCCATTGCTATAAGCTCCAATTTCAATTCTTCAAATGTCCCCAAACATATGAGGTCTGACAATTAAGTTCTTGAACTTGTTGCAAGAATGTTGCTAACCATTTTTGATATCAGAGGGATTATTCATTATGAATTGGTACCAACTGACAAACAGTTAACCAAGTTTGCTGTTTGGAAGTGCTGAAAAGGCTGCATGAAAAAGTTAGACGACCTGAAGTTTTTGCCAACAATTCATGGCTCTTGCACCATGACAAGGCACCAGCTCACACAGCACTGTCTGTGAGGGAGTTTTTAGCCAGTAAACAAATAACTGTATTGGAACACTCTCCCTACTTATCTGATCTCACCCCCAGTAAATTATTTTTTTTACCCGAAGATAAAGGAAATATTGAAAGGAAGACATTTTGATGACATCCAGGACATCAAGGGTGATACAACAACAGCTCTGATGGCCATTCCAGAAAGAGTTCCGGAATTGCTTTGAAGGGTGGAGTAGGTGCTGGCATTGGTGCATAGCTTCCCAAGGGGAGTAATTGGAATGTGACTGTAGTGATATTCAGCAGTTAGATATGTAGCACATTTTCTAGGATGAGTTCGCGAACTTAATTGTCCGACCTCGTACATGTACATTATACCCACAGAGAATTACAAAAGGAAATCTCTTCTATCCCAGATAAATTCTATCCCCAAACTAGAGTACGTATTTAATTCATCTTTTTTTCTTCTTTTTCTTAAGGCTTCCCTTAACAGCCATTTCATCTCATTTTCCACTGATAGCAAGAGTCATGAAGAAGTAGAGTTCACTTCTGGGGCACAGTAGCCCAATGGGGTGTTCTCCTGATAGAGGTCAGGCTGGATTATCAGCATCAGATTGTGAAACCCCACCATTATCCCAGTAAAGAGGGGTTTAACAGGGAAAGATTGGATAAAGAAATCTCTGTTTTTAAAAAGATGATATCATCCAATGTAATTTATATTAGGTCCAGGTGAAGCCAGTGGCTAGTGGCTAATACTCTCTCCCTTTTAAAATGGTCACTGTGTGTTCTCTTTAGGGAAAAATAAAATCAGTAACCAAAGCCAGAACCTACCTAAAATTTGAAAATGGTAAAATTAGCATTTATCACTCTCTCCCATATTTTTATCCTTCAATGATAAGAAAGAAACTTAGATCACTCCAACTAGAACAAAATGTCATTACATAATGTTGGGCAATTTAATATCAGCATTTTTTTCAGTGTCCCCCCTTGGCTGAAACTTCTAAAGGATATGATAGATATGAGAGAGAGATGGAAATATGAGCAAAGTATTATTCCTTATTACCATATTGCAATATGTGATATACTAATTCAGATAAAAAATACTTAAGAAGACAGTTATCATTATTAAATAAAATGATCCCAAAATGGATTACTATGAACTCACAAGTACACTGGCAAGTTTTAATTAGTCTATTGACATTCTATAAAAGCACAAATAGTCTTTGAATATCAAAAGATGAGAGAAATTTATATGCAAATGAGTTTATATATAAAATCAAATCTTGAGGTACTAGAAAATTCTATAAATCTATTTTGGTGTTATTAACTACCAATGTTGCAGAAGAAGGAACATCTTGCAAATTGAAAATCTACTGACACTTTAAACCTCATCTGGGACAATCAATTGAAAAAGAGAATAGTGAGAGCTAGAAGGTAAAATTTTATTTAGCTTTTCTGTTAAGTAAAAGAAAATTTAATGCCAAGAGGATAGATAAGGGTGACAATACTTTAGATTTATATGCTGCAAAACAATGAGCACTAAAATACTCTGGAATACTGTTAGATAAAATGGATTATCTCATAGTGGTTTCAGCCCAATAAAAACCAGGTTTAATAAAATAACTCAAATATGACAAAGATATGTGAATAAAATAAAGCTGCCACAATAGGTCAACTTGTTACTCAGTCCTTCAAAGCATTAAGAACAGCTTAACCATGGTAAGCACATGAAATTGAATTAAATTATTTGGCCATAGAAGCTTCCAACATCCTGAAAGTTGTACCTTTTGTAAAAGGCATTCCAAATGCTCTTCTGAACCAAATATTTTTTCTAATCTTCAAATTTCTATTTTTTTAATAAAACGCCTTAAAATGATACTTCATTTTAAACTTCATTACAATGTCAAGGTTTTTCCATTATAGACTATATCACATAGTTGGAAAGCCAATGACAAACATGAGCACAATCTCAACATTTAGCCATAAATTTTGCTCCATTACTAATTTATTTAGGGTAATTTAAAAAAAAAGCACCTATAAAAAGGTGAGGATTTGCAAACACTATTATATTACAATGCATATAATATTGTACATATAATATTGGTTATTCATATTTATTTGCATAGCTGGTAGAAATGTGACACAGGTTTAGAAGTAATTAGCTTTATAGGATTCTTGGTAATTTTTATTTTAATTTTGTACATTTTGTGTACAGCCCAGATAGAATATTATTTTTATCATCAGAGAATAATTATTTATAAAACTTAACTTTTCCATAAATATAAAATCAAAAACTTTATCCAAAGAGAAAGTTAGGAAGCTATGAGGATTATATTTCAGTTTCTTTAGTTTATTGTTTTCATGAGAAGGTGAAATGTGGAATCTCTAGAATAGGGTAGAATCTATACATTTAAGCAACTTTCAATTACAGACTACCCTTATGCCACTTTTTTATCTTACCTTGTATTTGAAAAGTGTGCTAACAAAAATAAGTGTATTTCTGGAATAATAGGGACTATGCAGAGGGTGCCAAAAAATGTATACACATTTTAAGAAAGGAAAAAGAAACTATTAACTGTTTTATTCTCAATATATATCAATAACAAAAGATGAATACAAGTCACATTTGACTTCTGCAATCACAAGAGGTGCTCAAAGTGGTTACATTCAGCATCCAGACACTTCTGATTATGGTGAACTACTGCTTAGCATAGATAACATCTTTTAAAATGTGTATACATTTGTTTTGGCACCCCCGGTATAGTCATAAGTTACGAAATGATCCATTTATATGACTATTTATTCTGCACAAAGCAGTTAGATTTGGTGAAGAAAATTTAAGGAAACATCAGCTTTGTTGTAATAATGTATGTTAAGTGCTTTTAAAAAAATCACATAAAGTCAATAATATAAGAAAATACCCAAATGCACGGCATAAGTTTGTTTACAGTTGAATATAAATTTACCAGCAAGATTAGTATGTTGCTAATAATGTAGACATGTACAACTTTATAAATAAAAAAAGACAAGTTATTTGGCAAGTCTCTTAGTCCTTTTGATTCTTGCTATCTTATTTGTAAAATAGAATAACATTTGCTCTGCAGAATGATTAATTGGGGCTCCGAAGATGATGTATATAAGATACCTGGACAACAAATGCTAGTTCATTTTTCGTTCGCTTTGCATTTGTGATGATAAAGCTCATATACAGGCATCAAATAGAAAAAAACATACGGGAAAATACTAAATTTTGTTGCTTTTGCACAGTAATGCATATTATCCATTTTACTTATTAAGATGTAAAAAGCATTGTTGGTATCATAGGTGGATTCCCAGGAAGTAAACTCTGAGATGACTTTGTGGGCAAGTGGCGGATTAGGAATCTAGACCTGTGTTGCAGGAGGAAAGCAGGACTGGGTAAAGGGTGAGGTTGAACTGTGATAGAATTACTACCCTGGCATCAGCTTCAGAGCTGGAATGGCCTTCAGGAAATATCTACACACTTTTGAGGCTAAGGGATGGTACGCTTTGCAGTCTGCCCCCAGGTAGGGACAAAATTCAGGAGAGGTCTTTCCCTTTGCCTGAGGGCAAAGATTGGGGAGGAACTCAGCAGGCAACATTCCCAACTCATCAGGAGGGACCTTGGAGGTTCATGTCAGCATGTACTCAGGTGATGAACTTGTTTTCCATATAACTTTACTTCTGTGAAGAGTGCAGCACTGTCAGAAATTGAAGTTAAGCCTTATCTGTGAGAAGAATGGACTCCTAATTAGTTAGTGCACATATGTTTTTTTTTCACTGTGATCAACAGATGATCATTTCCTCTACATAAGTGAGATGATATGAGAAACACCCTATTTTGCTCAGAAATACAGAAACTTTATTTTAGAAATGGTGATGTCTGTGTTGTTCATTCTTGTCCTTTGTAGTGTGTATTAGGATATGACTCTAGACATGTAATTATATGTTCTACATTCATTCAAGACATATATTTTTCCATTCCTGAATGACTAATAAAAATCCGTTCCATGTCAATTATTTATTTTATTCACATCCTTAAGTAAACAACTTATGAACAAAGTTGGGTGAATTCAGGTAAACATCTTTATTCTTATAGTCATTCCTTGCCACTACTATATTTAATTATTTCCCATTTGAAATCTAAATTGAGGTGAAGATTTTTCTGAAGATGGAAGAAATTCACAGCAGTTGTTTTGGCAAGGGTACAAGTTCAAGAAGAATGAAACAACTCCCATATCTTTCACTAAATAAACTAAAAATGATAATTTTCTTGACTAAGACTTTATAGGATCCTTTATTCTGGGGAATTCCTGTTTTTAGCTTGGTCCATGTGTAGTTAAAAGAATTGCCATTAATATACCATTAATATGTATATAAGGCTTAAAATTGGGCTCCTTTCTTATGCTCAATATGCCTGAAAAGGTACATTTTTAGAGTGGGGAGATGGGGGATATGTAAAAGAAATAATATGTTTCTATATTAATGTGAAGTATTAACTCAATAGTGAGGTCAATTTCCTGTAGTTAGATCCACTTGTAAAGGTGAGGGCTCCTCTGAAGTATAATATCAGGTCAAACTAATATGACCTAAACCAAGTGCTCTCATTAATTCATGATTATTTTTAATGACTTTACTAAAAGAGCCTTGGAAAAAAACAATATGGATAGAAAACATAGCAATAAAATTTTGCTATGCACCATATCGATCAATGTATTGTTGGGAATGTGATAGAATTTTATTTCTTAGTTGCTCATAAAACGATTTCTCTCCTTGAATAAAGAAAGGCACGGTTTCTACAGACTATTCATTTTGGGGAGACAATATATTTTAGAAGTGCAGTTATTGAAATGAATAAGATCCGAGTTTGCTAATTTGACCTGTTAATAGTTGTGTGACCTTCAGCACCCTATTTAATCGGTGTTTTCCTTAAGTTTGACATTTATATGAGGAAGATACTGGCAATATCTCTGTGGTTGTAAAAAATAAATAAATAAAAATAAGAAAATATACATAAAGCCTTTAGTACAATGCTACCCCACAATAAGTGCATTGGCGTAATTATTTTAAAATATTTGATTTGAGGAAACTAATTCCTCGGATTGTAGCTTGAAAGTTTGTGATCATTCTAAATTTGGTCTGGGAATAGCTCTGAGTTGAGTTTCTAAACCAGGCATGCCGTGAATCCTGGTTTCTTCCTATGATATCATCCATGACTTCTCCAAAAGACATTTGTAAATATCAGGGTAGGTGAAATAAAACACCAGAGTTGATACTATCATCTCCTATCACGTAAACTTAAAGAAAAACAACTTGAAATTGAATCATGTTGTGCTTAAGACGATTTTACCTAAATGTCAATGATAAGGAATAGATTTTCCTTAAGAAGTTCAAAATTAGAGGCTATGAAATGTATATGTTTACACATGACTTAATAAGCACATTTGCCTTAATAATTCATCTTATGCCTACAGAATTTAGTAGTTCTCCCTAACTTTCTGATGACTATTTTTATTTTTACATCTCTTTGACCAATAACACCCATGATTAACTATCTGCCATGCAATAGAAGAGGAATACAGAGTTTTTTCTACCAAAATATTCTAGCTTAATACTAAAAATCACAAAGCAAGGTAGAAATAATTTTCATTTTAAAAATGTGCTTTTTTTTCCTCTTCTCACGATTTCGTAGCCTTGATGAAAACTACAAAATTATATTTAAATATCTTCATGATACAAAATATTTGAACAGATCAAAATTCAGTATCATTTTTAGATTTCATTAACATTTTGATAAACTATATCTTTTTTATTAAATATGAAACATCCAAACAGAATACAATATTGTAACTCTTTGTAGTTGCTACTGTTTTAGTTCTCCAAAGGCTTCTATGGATGGAGGAATCCACCCCCCTCTCCCTCACCTTTCCATGCATTTTCTAATAATCTTCCATTTGTTGCCAAAAGTATTTTTGTGCTATTTTTTAAATTTGTTTACTGCTAAATTCAACATGTACTTTAAAACAGTAGTCTAAAGTGATTAAACAAACCATGAATTTTCACTAGCAAATTTAAGTAATTTGTATGTATTAATGGATCCTATTTTATTGGTTAAAACACAACTTAAAAGGATGTGTATTGTTTTCAAGCCAGTTGCAATCTTACTAACATGCATATGATAAGGAGGAAATTCTGAGATGTCCTAAATTAAGTTACAGCAAGCAGAGTGTAAAAGGAAGAGGCAAGAGAAGTTAATCAGTTAACAACTACAGGGCAAAACCAACACAAGCCTGCACACATTCCTGTATGTATGTTGAAACTTTGAATTACCTTCCAGGTGGCTATTTCCCTGATTATCTGAAGAGAATAACCAGGCACCACTAACCGCTAGGCACCACGGACCACCAGACACCTCTGCTTCTCGCTTACCCATGAATTTTCCAGACTGTTCCCCATGCAAAGGAGCAGATATTTCTTATGGCCTATGCACCTATCACAGAACTAGCCCCAAGCCACCTTCTCCCACCCCCTTTATCGATCACCAATGTAAATTCTATTAAAACAACGTACATCTGTCTTCCTCAAACTCTTTCCATAATGAGCCCTTCAACTCCAGGACAACGGACATTTTGTCTTTTCCAAAGAGCCCTGTGCTGTTGGTGGTTCAGATTACAGGTCCCAAGACTTGGTTGGTCCCTTCCTGGCTAGCATTTTGGCTCAATAAAAACTGTCTTTCAGAAAAGCTTTCGGCTATGAAAGATTTTTTGTTTAACACATGAAACAAACAAAAAAAGCACATTATTTTATATAAAATGTACAAGGATGTCCATTTCCAAATAACAGCATTAAAGGCAAATGTCAAGGACCTCTAATGTCAATATTTTCCAATGATAACAAAAGTCCTGGTGGTCATGATCACAATCTTAATACTATCAGGTATACACAACAAACAAAAATTCTCCTCTCCTCCAAAAGCTGAGAGAAATTATTTAGTCTAATGCACTGTGCTAATAAAGTTTTTATCTAATGTTTCCTTCTCCCACCAGGTTTTAAAAAATAGAGATTAATCCATCGCTTACCTTCACATCGACAGGTACACAGATAACTTAAGTTGATGATGTAAAGGTGAGAATATATTTTTAGAAAAGCTTACCATTGTCGTTTTTCAGGATTCCATTGCTCAGTTGCTTTAATCTCTTTTGATGTGACTTGCCATTATAGTGGATCTGGGCCTGAGCGGTCGAATTCAGCTGGATGTTACACACGTTGCACAAAGTGAAATTAGTATGTTTCTTTTCTCTTTCTGGTTTTTCTTCAAAGTCATCAGGTAAAAATTCAGCCTCACTCTCTCCATCTTGTGCACAAGGGAAATCTAGGGTTGCAAAGAAAGTTATGAACAAGCTGATCAAGATTTCTGGATTCCTTTATAGTATTAAATTGGGTAGCAAATAAAGACGATCTAGACACTTAGAATTCAAAATTTCCACTACATCCCATTTTAATAGGCTGCTTTTTTAGTATCCAAACGTGAATAGCCTATTTAATAGAATAGAAATGGTAAATATTTTATTTTTTCTATGTTAAATACTGCTTTAAATGTCTGACAAGTGTTAAACACGTTATCTCATTTAATCATTGTAACACTAGGTTAGGTACTTTAGGTTTTCCTCTTGCATAGCTGAGGAAACTACGGTTTAGAGTTGGTTATACAGCTAATAAATGGTATAGTTGGGATAAGCATTCAGTTTTATTGATCTCCAAATCCCAAGTTCTTAATTATCTTGTTCATTAGCATTTATTAATGTATTCTATACTTTCCTTTTGATTCAACCAAATAAAATCATTTTATTTTTATATTCCTTGCAATTAAGTCACATCTGGATGGACATACCCTATATATACAAACATGCTAAAACTGTTTTAACATCTAAAATTTTATATTTTATATCAGAAGTATAAAAGAGGTTCTGAATACCTCAGACAGCCTCAGTCAGAACCAGGGTACAAAAATGTGTAATGAATCTCTGAATTATATTTGCCTATATTATTTTTTGATAAATACATGCTTTGTGTACTCAAATAAAAGAGAAAGGGGCAAATGATAATTCTAGCACCTTTGGCCTTAAGATGTTAATAATTAAGTAACTATTGCAATATATATTTTACTACTCACTTACAAATCACATAAAATAATAATGGTTCCTTCTTAAAACGTTTCTGTACTTTCACTGCACAACACTCTGCAGAACTCTTATAAACCAAATATGATTTCTCCGTTCCAAATTTCCAGATTCTACAAGGATTTATTTTGTAGTCTTTGGAAAAATTGACATAGGGAAGCAATTATTACTTTAATGTGCACTTATTAATTGCCTACTATGTGGCAGGTGCTCTTTAGGCGATGGAGATAAACTGATGAGCAGGAAAAGGATGGTCCTTGTCATTATACAACTTACTGATGATGATGGGAGGGGCAGAGACTTTGGCATCACAAAGATGAGATGACAAATGCCCCAATAATGTTAACAACAACATTGGTTTGCTAGTAATGGTTTTTTTAAAAAGCTAACTACTGAACTTAAGTCAAACACTTACTATTTTAATTGCTTAAAAGATATTAAAGGCACTATTCAATTCCTAAAAGGAGTAAAATATTTTTAAGTGTATAATCCATGCTTTTGTGTGGACTGATTTATTTAAAAGGCAATTTTGTCTTTTACATGATGACCTCCAATTACATTTATTAGGAAAAACAAATCAATATATTTGAAAGAAAGAAGGAGAGAGAGAGAGAGAGAGAGAGAGAGAGAGAGAGAGAGAGAGAGAGAGAGAGAGAGAACACTTTATTCTACAGAAAACAAAACGGCTTAGGTTTGCCAGATCTAGGCCAAACTATAGAGATAGTCCCAGTACTTGAGCCCTCATGACACATCAATGACACATCATTTTTGCTAAATGTATGTGTATGGGAACATTTTCTTCCTTGATTCATATTTCTACTTGACTCATAAAATATGAATGTCTGCCAGCAATTTAGCAGAGGAAAATGTTGGAGGAGAAATGTTCTTCCAAGTCTATGAGGCGTATTTACTTCTACATCAGGGTTTCCCTGATCATAAGACACAATGAAGACCATGTCACTAGACAGAGGCAACAATTAAGTTTGCAGTGGGAGGGGGAGGGGCAAGGACAACAACTCTTAAAGGAAATAGATGGTAAGATACGTTAGCTATGTGGTGCGGACACTAGGGGAAAAAGGGAACCTCAAATAAACTCTTATGACTGCGTATGACATCACCAAACATTGATAGATTTTGTAAGAAAGCTGCAATGCTCCAAAAGGCACTCTCTGAAGTTGGAAGCAATGTGCAGAAGTGATTTTTTTACTTCCCATGTGGTAAAAGTATCATGTTCAAATTCTAGAAGAGACATTTTGCTCATTTGAGTTCCACTGAGAAAAAAAATGCAGTGGTTATACATAGGTTTTAGACAACTTGGAACCTCCCCCCCAAATTTCATAAATTTGTCCATGTTTTTTCCCACCTAACCTCCACCTCCCTCAACCCAGAACCACTAAGGCACTATGTAAGTTTGTGGTTTAATGTAACAATGTGGATATAGATTATATCATATAATAGGTTCAAGGACTATACTTATACTGGGGATGATTATTGTAGGAATTAAGTATTTGCTTGCCTGTGTTTTTAATTTTGTAGTTGTAGAATTTAAAGTAATCTTACAGAGTCACAGAAATCATTAAAATGTGGCATACATAGGAGAACTCATCTTTGGTAAGGTACAGTTAAACTATGTATCTAAGCATAATTTGAGTAAAATAAAACTGGAAATAATAATTGTCCTGGGAGACAACACGGTTCTTGAGGTTGATAGCCCATTATGTTGACCCACTTGAGAGCCTTCTGAAATAAAAGCTGAAACGTCAGTCCTTGTACCAAAGCACGAGGTTTGGTATCAAGATTGCCTTGAAAACTGCTGATCATCTCTTCCCCACCCCACCCCCAGGGTAACAGTCCATATCCTTGGTGGACCCTAATATTGATAGAGCCCAACTGATTAATAATCAAAAGTTGGAGAATAGATACAAAAGGCAAATGATGAAGTTTCCAATGACCAAAGCTGGAACAACCACCTAAAAAAAACATATTATTGAATTATAACCCAAAGTATAAGATAAATATCAATAGATACGTATGATATAAAAAATTGAGAAGATAGAAACCTACCCAACAAAAGTATTTCAAATATTTTAAGTGGATACACACTCTTAAGGAGGGAGGGAGCATAACTCTCTACCCCTGAAGTGTAGTCTATACTTAGTGACTTGCTTCCAAACAGTACAGTAAGGAAAGACCAAAAAAGGCACTCCATAGTGGAGAAATTTGACAAACACAACATCATCCATTTAATCGAGGCTAACGGTAGTGATAAGTCATGTTGATAGATGTATCCTTGATATCATGGGTTGAGTATGGCACGCCACCTTTGAGGTCTGCCTCACAAAAACATATAATCCAAGTCAAATCATGGGAAAAACATCAGACAAACCCAAAATGAGGGACATTCTATAAAATACTCATATCTGACCATTACTCCTGAAAACTGGCAAGGTTATCAAAAAAACAAAGAAAGTGAGAAATTATCACAGCCCAGGGGAGCCTAAAGAAATATCAAAACTAAATGAAATGTGGTACCCTGGATGGGATTGTGGAACCATGTAAGAACACTGGGTGAAAAAAACAATGAAATCTAAAGTATGGAGTTTAACTAATCATAATATATGATTTGTCTATTAATTGTGACAAATACACCATACTATCTGTCAACAGTAGAGGAAACTGAGTGGGTGAGGTATATGGGAATTCTACTAACTTGGCAACTTTTGTGCAAATCTAAAACTATTCTAACATAAACTTTAGCAGTATTTAAATATGTTTTAAAAGTTGGGGAATAGGGCAGGGACCACACTCAATTTCTCTCCTTGATCCTTAAAACAAGAATTTCTCTATTTTTATAAATTTGCCAACTTGTAGTACTCTAGGAGAAAAACTAAAGAAAGCAGCTTTTCATCTTTTCTTTGTCCCTTGCTCTTTCATTTCCACAGTAGAAAAAGTAAATTGTGTGATTGGGAGGGTAAGAGAAAGGAGCACTGCCTTATGTGTGACCCTCCTTCCTGTCTATGTGTTTCAAAATTAGCCTAAATTATATTATCTTGCCTTCTCAGCTGCTATATATGAACTTAAAGCGTAAAGGCTTCACATCCTTGAATGGAAGGCCCAAAATTCTCTAGTTGTCCTACAACTGGGGGAGATAAATACAATTCAGGAAAGAAAGGGTGAGAAATCTAATATGGACCATGGTTCCAAGCCATTTTCTCTAATTCAACTTTGCATACTGAATAAATAACCTACCAACCTACCAACAAAAAATCTAACACACCTTAACTGAGTCCTTGAGTCTATTGAATATCTGTTCCAATCAAGA
The DNA here is from genome assembly GCF_004115265.2 of Rhinolophus ferrumequinum. NCBI lineage: Eukaryota > Metazoa > Chordata > Mammalia > Chiroptera > Rhinolophidae > Rhinolophus > Rhinolophus ferrumequinum. Next base: position 26,195,764 of record NC_046300.1, on the reverse strand, counting down.
TGAAGAAGGAGCTATTTACACACATACACACGCATTCACTGTGTTACCCAACAAATCTCCACATAAGAATTCATAAACTTCAATTTTTGTTTAGTATTTCAACTCTATCACAACTCCAACAACCATCAATAAAAAACTAAAGTATTTAAAAGAGTGTATAGTAGTTGACAACAATACTTAATTTTATCGAGTGGAGAACTTCCTACAAATAATTTCAATGTTTTATTTCAAAGTTACAATCCAGGTTCCACAGTTTTCCCATGCTTCGTGTTTCTCCTTGTTCTTGGATCTGCTACCTTGTCAAAATGTAAAGCCTCTAAAATCTCTAAGAATCTTGAGGTTCAAAACAATGTAAAATGCAGTATGGGAAATATAATCAATAATGTTGTATACATTGATGCCAGATGGGCACTGGACTTATCGGGGGATCATTTCATAGATTGTGTTCATGTCTGACCACTGCACTGTACACCTGAAGCTAAAGTAGAATAATATTGAATGTCAACTATAATTATATATATATATATATATATATATATATATATACACATATATATATAGTATACATGAAACAAATATAAAAAAATAAAAAATTAATGAAATGACAGTAGATGGCACCTGCTAATCTGAAGTTTAGAGCACAATAAATCTTTAAAAGTTTTAAAAATTACTTACAAAATCATACAATTGTAAATGACATAAGTAAGCTAAAATAAATATTCTTGTTTTTGCTGCGGCTTCTTCAACCAAAATATATATTTTAAATGAGGTAGATAGAGACTTCTAAGTCTAGAACACATTTAGCACAGACTTGCTCTCTTAAATCGTGGGGAAAAAACAATACTTTCAAAATCTTGGTTTGAAACCGTATCTAGCAATCATTTTTCACCAAGAAGATAAACTTAAAATTGATGGTGACTGACAACCAGCTACTTACTAAAAAATATATAAATCGTATGTTCTTTGATAATGTTTTAAGTATCTTAGTGTTAATAGTATTTCTACAGAGATTAACAAGTAATACGTTTTTGCAATTTCTTTCAAAATGATTTTATTTTTAAAATGAAAATAAATGTCTAAATATTGCCCAAAGGCAAGACAAAAATGTGTTTTCAAAAATTCTCTCTGAAAGTGGAATCTATTGATATTAAATGCCCTAGAGTTTATTATATTAAGAGCTGTCTCAATTGCTTTATTATTTTAAAAAGGTACTATTTGCGAAGGACACATTAATCTAGACTATTTCGCTAAAGGAAACTTGTACTTTGTGTAATCTGTACAAGTTCTTATAGGGTTTGTAGTTCATACACAACTTTTCTTGAGTGACTGACTCACTTTGAAAGAAGGCAAAAATATACATAACAAAAATATAGTGATTGTTTATGAGAATATGATTTGCAACTGTAAGATGTCATTTTGCAAAAAAACATTTTCAACATCATCTTAAAAATTAATAAAAGGTCATGGAGATCATGAATAAACATTTATAGACTGAAATAATTAAACAATTATTATATTACCATTACGTGACTGGATACTGGTTACTTGCAATAAAATTTCCAGAGATGACATTATAAATGAATTTTAAAATCATACATTTAATTTGAAATAAACTAGAAAAAAAAGAAAAAAATCATTAGGTATTCGAAAGTTGGTTCTAGTGCTGACAAAGACATTGTAGTCGAAGGTGCCTGTGTTGAGTTTAAATAAAATTGCTTCATAAAATTAAGATCATTAATCAAAACATTGCAAGCAAATATTTAAAAATCTAGTGCCCATTCTTGAAATTTATGGAGAAAAGCTAGTTACTCTTTCATCCTCTTGGTAGAAAAAATGAGGGTTTAATTTTAGTCAACACTTCCTTATATTTGAAATTACGTGGTATAAGATACATCTTTATGTATAAAGTGTGACCAAAAGATATGGTGAATGTTTAAATTTTTAAAAATTACAATAAAAGACATATTGCCATCAATCCCACTCAAAATACTCCCCCTTGCTTCAAGCACGCTTATCCCATCATTCTTGCCACTTTCTGAAGCAGTTCTGGAAGTCCTCTTTCTTGAGTGTCTTTAGCTGCGCTGTTGTGGCTGCCTCGATGTCCTGAATCGATTCATGACGTTTTCCTTTCTTGGTCATTTTGACTTTGGGGAAGAGCTAGAAGTCGCATGATGCGAAATCCGGTGAATAAGGTGGATGCGGACACACCATAATGTTTTTATTTGACAGAAATTGCCATACCAGAAGTGATGTACGAGTATGACACAGAGTGTGTCATGATGGAGGATGAAGTAAAGACACTCAGGAAAAAGGACTTCTAGAACTGCTTCAGAAAGTGGCAAGAATGATGGGATAAGTGTGTTTCGAAGGGAGGGGGAGTAATTTGAGGGGGATTAATGGCAATGTGTCTTTTACTATAATAAATGTTTTTATTTAAACATTCACCATATGTTTTGATCACACCACATACATACTTATATATATTTCAAATATGCTGTGCAAAATCAAATGAACTATTTCAGTAGTTAGCTTTTCTCTATCTCCATAACCAATTTAGAGACAAAATAATATGGTACTGTAATGGTCAAATATTACATACATATTGCATAAATAATATATGACTTATATTTATACCATTTCACTTTTGAGAAAATTATACATCACAGCATTCTTCACTTTTAAAATTGTAAATAGTGCATAATTAGTGCTATAAAGTACCAATATAAGAACAATTTTGCATTGATCTTATTCCCCACTAGAGTGCAGTATGAATTTAAAATTAAAACCACAGCATCTGGAGATTCCCATAACACTGGGCATAAAAATAGCATTACTGTAATTTTGTAAATATATAATATACACATATTCATATACACAATATTCAGCTTTAGTGGCATATATATATATATATATATATATATATGTATATATATATATATATATACAATATCTAATGTATTCAACAGAAATTCACCAAAATGTAGCTACAATAATCAGACATTAAAGATAAATTGGAGAAAAGTCAGAAAAGCAGGCAATATAAATCAATCATCATATGTTATCGTAAGTTTTTTATTAATAAGCTGAAATTGTTTTATGGTCTCCTGACTCAAATATCATTTTGGAACATTAAAAATGAAGACGTTTTAATTGTAATATCTTACTTTATGATAGCAAAATGATATTATAGAAGATTACATGAGACAAATCAAGGTTAATGGATTGTTACTTCGATTACAGTTTTTATTACATCATGGTATCAGACTAAATTTGTCACTCTCAATAAAGTTATGGTTTTCACAAGGTGAAAGAAATCTTACTGGATATCCACGGATTCACATACAAAAGTTAAACTAGGAGTAGCAGGATGAAATATAGAATGAAACTTTTAAATGTATTCCTTTCTCTTTTTTAAGCAGTAGGCTTTTAAGATTGTAAACTCAGAATCAGAATTTATATCATGAAACCTCAGATAAAGAAAATTGTACCTTATTCTTTAAGTGACTCATCATGAAATCATGGCTAGACTATCTTTGAGACCAAACAAGAGCTCATAGTTTTATCTCAAAAATAAAAATGAAGGCAATTCTTATGTATTTGTAAAAGTCATTCTTCGCTTAGAATCTATATTTAATAATAGGTCAGCTGTATCTAAAACAGTTTGTATAAAATTTAAGAACGGTTTACCCCCAAAAAAAGCTTCTGGACACCTAAATTAGAGAGGGATTGCTTGGGCTTATATCTGGTGAAAAGTTACGTCACAGAAGAAAATAAGAGATGATTGAAAAGTGATTTGACAAATATATTTTAAGCTTCTCCAGTGTCCAGCAGTCTTTTAGGCACTTGGGATATTAGCACATCACACAGCAAATATCCTAGTTCTCTGTGAAGTGTGAGAAGAAAGTGAAAATGTACGTTAGAGGGACTTTAGGATGACTTTTGATAGACAGTTACATGCTAAGGAAGAGTAAAAGTGTGGCGTGTGTTGTGGGTAAGATTTGGGCTTGCAAATTCAGCAATCAGGTGTTTGAGTTGTTCGTTTAAGGAAGTTTTGATTTTTTTTCAATTCATAATGCTTAAAGTCCCAGGATTTTCTTTCTTTCTCCCTCTCTGTCTCCTTCTCTCTCTCTGTCTCTCTCTGTCTCTCTGTCTCTCTGTCTCTCTGTCTCTCTCTGTCTCTCTCTCTCTCTCTCTCTCTCTCTCTCTCTCTCTCTCTCTCTCTCTCTCTCTCTCTCTCTCTCTCCCCTCCCTGCCTCCCTCCCTCCCTTTTTCTTTTCATGGACTCTATCATCTTAAAATATATTTTAATGTTTTGGTGACTTTAGCTGCTGTCCATGTCTAGTCTTTTTATAATGTAGACTTTCTCACCATGCTGCCTTCATCCAGTTTTATCATAACCATTCTTATGAAGTACATAAGTACTCTTAGTTCAATTTCCTTTCACAAACCACCCCCATCAGTATCAGAGGAGCGGGGTAAATACCGTTAATGATTCAGGATATCTTGGGGCTGCTAGAGACTATTTTCTCATATCAAGGGAAAGTTTCCTGAAAATTGTGTGCATTCCAACTGGGGCAGACATGCTCTAAGATGGCCCCTGTGATTTCTACCTCATGGTAGTCAGACCTCGGCATAGTTCACTCTCTTGGAATGTAGGCAGAACCTGTAACTCACTTCTATCAATAGAATACAGTAGAGGGGATGGGATGTACGTGATTAATGTATGGGGTGCATAGGACTGTACAGCATACAACAGTCATGCCCATCTTGTGAGGAGAGACTTTCTGTCCCTTGCCAGCTTTGAAAAACCAAGCTGCCTTGTTATCAATTTCTCTATGGAGAGACCTACTTAGCAAGGAGTTTAGGGCCGAGAGCCAGGATGAAACTGAGGCCGACATAAACAGCTAAGTACTACCAACAACAACATGAGTGAGGAGGAGGTAGCGGTTCCTTCCCCAAACCTTAGAGGAGACCAGTTTTGGCCGATATCTCGGTCACTTCTAGAAGCTTAACAGAATCAAAAGGTCAGACACAACCTCCTTTCATCAGCTTTCTTATTCAGTATTATATATGCACATTTACCCTATGCTCTCAGATGATACATTTTGATTAGAGCCATTTTGCTCCAAAACAGTTACGCCCACACAGAATAACTGGCATGTCACTGAGTAATTTGACTCTGAGTCAGAGTATTTGAACAAGATGATACTTTATGTTTAAGTTTTCTCTTTTTGCTCATCAGCTGCAAGCTGGAGGAGGACCCAGAGGCACCCAGCTGAGCAATGTCTGGACTCCTGATGCTCAGAAGTGATGACATAATAAATCTGTGTTGTTTTAAGCCATTAAGTTTGCTGTACTAACATTATGCATCAATAGATAACTAAACACCGCCTAACACTCCTGCATTAATTAATAGTGAAATTAGGAATTAAACCAAATTTTCAAGAAAATGTCTTTGTTTCCCAACAGAAGTCCCACAACACCTTACCACCTCAGCTTTTTAAAAATGACTTAAGTCATTTTTCCCTTACATGGTTTAAAACATCCCAGTTATACCCTAACCCCAAATATATAAAGCATGTTTGTGGAAAAAAAAGAGAAAAATAAATAAATGATTTCCCCCCATGAAGATCTAGATCACCTGGTAGGGCAGACATCACTAAGAATTAGGACACCCTTTCCTTCAGAGCCTGGGTTTGGTTTCACACACTCAATAACTCAGTGTATGGACTCACAAATTGTTCAGATGTGCCATATGATATAAAAATGCATTTGCTATACTGGATACACTGACTGATATGTTTTGTTTTTTTAAATTTCACTTAGGGAGAAACAGAAACCCATTAAAAAAAGGATGAAACTATGTTGTACTCATCGTTCATGATAGCACAATTTAACATATTTTTTCCATATTATCTGAAAATTGTTAATTAAGTTTGTAGAACTCAATAATTCTACACTCTGTAAAGAGTCTAGAACTGAAATAACTTTGTTAAATTACAGCAGTTGTTATAAATAAAAAAAGTAATGCAGTGTGGTGAATTTGAGATAAATGGCTATACAAATACAATTGAGATTTTTTTTAATATGGGGAAGAAAGATTTCATTATACTTATGTTTTTTAAATGCATTATATTCAGATTTAAGCTCTAAATAGAGACTTGATGGGTATGAATATAGGTCTATGAAGAAATTTGAAAGATCATTAAATGTTAGAGACTAGATTTATAAATTTAAATTATTTAAAAAATTGTTTCTTAGATCTAAAAAGAACACTAAGAAGAAACTTAACAACAGTTTTGAAATACATAAAGAAATATTAAGTTGAAGGTGGTTTTCAGCTTCTACCCATTTCTATGAATGAAGGAAAAAGAACACATGAGTTTAAACTATAACATGAATAATTTAGGGTGCACACACCATTATCGTTAAAAAAAGGAAGTTTCTTGGTTGCATTGTGTTTGTTTGTTTGTTTTGTTTTTAATATATTTTCATTCATCTAGGGTAGTTAAAATTAAATCCTTCTACAGGTTAAAGGATGGATTCTGTTCTTTTACAGTGCTTTAATCTCCAGAGAACGAAGTTTCACTAACAAGGATTCTTCAGGAAATGAAAAATTCCTTATAAAAGTATATTCATATTCCACCAATCCTACATGCATTTTAATTTTAAAAACTAATTTTAGTAAGCAAATAAATTATAATTCTTCCTTTGAATGTTGCTTTTTAATTGAAATGGAATTTAGCAAAATATTAGGTTTTAGCACTATTAGTGATTTTTTTCCACCTTCTCATAGCTTGAGTTTTTTTCTTTAATTCAGTTTTCAACAATATACATATTTCATGTTTTTGTTAATTTTACTTTTATAATCTGGAAAAAAATGTTAATTTGAAAAAAGAAAGTTCCCATTTTTATACAGTTTAAGGTTTTATTTAAGAGACGTGCAGTACAAAACCACAATTTCAATTTTGTCAGTACTTGGATTTTACCTAAATATCAACTCCAAGTCTCTGGTGAATTCAAAGATCACTTTAAAGAGTTCTGATGATCAATTTACAGTAGTTGTGCAAAGAACAAGTCTCATCAAAGTATGCTGAATCTAACATTTTCCAGGCGTGTGTTCTCCAGAAAACCCTTTACCCTTCACATTTGTAGAATGAGGGAGGTGGGAAAATTATCTCTGTTCTCGTCTAATGCTAAAATGTAGCCCAGTTTGGGGAAGCTACATTTTACACTCATGCTCATGCTACCGTAATCGCTCTCAGTGCAACCCAGTGCTTTTTTATTTAGAATAAATATTTTTAATCTGATATTTGTTTAGATTCTAAAGGTTGATAAACCATTTTCACATATATTTCCATACTCAATTTTTCTCTAATTGTGCCAGATCTTAAATCTTCAGCAATTTGTGTGTTAATTGATAAGACTATTGCTTTTGATTGAATTAAACTCTTCGAATTAAACTACTCAAGCAGTCTTGATGGTCCAAAAGCCAAAAGCAGGCAAGTGCACTAGATTGCTGTGAAGTTCCTTCACACTCCAATAATTTATAAATTTGTCATTCCATGTAACTCTAATTTTTAAATTTATGGTAGTGTGTTGTGGCTATTAAAAATCCTTTTTCACCTCTAACTTTTGAGGTATGTTTAAATTAAAATGTTTTAAATAAACATGGCTTTCCTTCCAGAAATGCCGCAATCAGCAAAAATGTTGCTATATATTGAAATGTTATTTACTACCAACTTCAGTTGATTATAACTGTAATTTTACCAAGTGAGACAGTAATCTACTTTATCTGATCCAAAGTGCCAGTAACAAAAATGGAAAATGCTGTGGAAACTTTAAAATTGTGAATTTTAAGAAATAAATGTATAGAGCAACCATGACTAGGAGAGAAATGGAATACTAACAGAACAGTTAAGCCAAATGAAACAGTGCAGTAGATAAATGTTTAGATATAGTATTTTCAGCCTCATACTCATTTCTAAATCAATCATGCTTATCAGTAATACAACTTTTATCTCAGCCTTAGTGCAAACCAGACTACAATTTCATGTGCAAAATGTATGCATAGTGACTATCTTTTTTTTCTCAAAACAGTTCACAAGTATATAAATATGAGGCAAACCTTTCAGAATTCAAATAAATTCTAGTTTTAGAAAGAATTCCTGCCCCATCTGGAAAAGAAGGCTGTTGTCATGTTGTATCTGAAATCTGTCCAGGAAAGAAAGGGAATTTATTGGTGATTGTCTCTAGCTGTAATCATGTGTTCACCTGAGAACTCTACGTTACATAAAGACAAGGTAATGGCAGAAACTGGCATGAAAGAGTAGAACTGTACTAAACCCATGCTGTTTATTTTTATGCAACTGTTAATAACAATACTTTGCTAAATTGGAAATAAGCATAACTCAAGAGGTTCCTGGTCAGTTACATTATTTTACGTATTTCAAAATTCAACTTAGTTTTACATTCTGATTACTTAATTAAGCAAGTTTACTCAATGTCCATTGGCGATAGGAAGTGATGCTTCTTCTTGAAAATAAGAAAAGTCTCTGAAGAATCAACCTTTGAAATCAATATATAAAGGATCAGAAAAGAGATTCACAAAGTTACAGTGGAGAGAAAGAATGCTCCCAGGACAGCTTCAAGTTTAACAGTAACTTGAAATGACTTGGACAAAAGCATTCAGATACATGAAGAAATATTGGTTCAAGGGATTGGTCAACTAGGGAAGCACATGAAAGGGTCAGAGAGGCAAGTGTCACCTGGATCGGTGAAAGCACCATTAGGGAAACCATCCCACAGAAAAGAACTGGCCATTGTTATGACCATTTTTGTTCTGAGAGATGTTGCAGATTTTAATGTCCTGATATCATAAAACTCTTGGTTCATTTCACTCTCCCTGCCCTGATTAGAGGACCAGCAAGTAACCTGTTGACTTTGATCTGGCTCTCCTTATGTGTATCTAAGGGGAGATGTCTATACAAAGGGAGAATGAGCTGACCATAGAAAGTTGATATGTTTTTGGTCCCATAGTCCCGTGGCAGCAATTTCCAACTAAAATCCTGGGGTGTTAATTCATGCTCTGACTGGATGGACTACACCACAGTATTCACAAAATAGTCTTCTTCAAAACAAGTGTTCAGAGTACTTCGCACCGATACCATATTTGAAATGTGTTCACAATTAAGTGGGGTTTTATGATTAACACTATTGAAAATACCACTATTTGTTTTTTAAAAAACTAATAATTTAGAAACACTTATGTAGTATTTGCTAAGTGCCACACACCTTTGAACACTTTACAAATATTAATTCATTTAACCCTCAAAACATTGCCGGCGAGGTAAATTCTATAACTATTCTATAACTAATCCAAATTTTACAGATGAGGAAACTGAGGCATAGCCAATAAGTGGCAGAGCTGGGTTTTGGAGTCATAGCCTAATGATACCTTCAATAGCAAATGAGCAGAAATACATGGCCATTCTTTACTGATTTCTTTACATTTCTTAGTTCAGTACCTTTATCCAGCAGCAACTTTTAACTGACATCTTCAAGTCCGCATACACTGCAGTCATTTATTTGAGGTCTATTAAAGCAAGGTCACTAAGCACTAATCAACACCATATGTTTTTCAATTAACTGAATATATATATATATATATATATATATATATATATATATATATATAAACGTATATATATACATTTATGTATATGTGTGTATATATAAATGTATATGTATATTTATGTATATATATATATTTGTATTTATATTTATATTTTTCAAGCTCACGCTACCTAATGGGGCATTTCGGTTGGTTTAGAACTATTTAAGACCTTAATTAATTTACAAAAAGTAACTTGTGAAATAGGAAAGATCTCCTGTAGTGATTAATATCTCTCTCTCTCTCTCTCTCCCCCTCCCTTTCCCTCTCTCTCTTTTTCTCTCTCTCTCCTCTTCCCTCCCTACTTACATACATATAACTATACATATACACACATATATACATATACATGATTTTAAAATAATACTTAATTCCATAGACCTGTGCCAATTCATAGTATTCCAACTTCCATTTAAAGGGGGAAATGATTACTGATGAGAGATTTGAAATCAGGAGCAGAGGGACTCAAAAGAGGAAGGAAAAGAGGGGGAAGGGGAATTTTGACAATATTGGGCACATTTGGATGAGTTTGTGGATTTGTCGACCTAAAGCTTTAATAAATCAATTCACATTATCTAGAGAAAGGCTTTACAAATCTTTATTCGCCTCACTATCACAAATTTTACATTTTTAGACTTCTCTTTATCTCTCTTTAGGTGATGACAACAAATCAAATTTAAGTAGCTTAAAGTTGTTTTGTTTGTCATCTACAAAAGCAGCAATTAATAGACACGGGACCTAAGTACGAGATGATTCTAAATTGCTTTGCTGTGTAAGGTGTTCTGTTCATTAACCACAAACACTGCCTCCCAAATGATATTAGGATATCCTAGAAAGGGTGCTCTACTTACAGAGCTATGTATATGCTAACCCTCATATGCCCTCTGTCATTATTTACTAATTGTAACACACTTTTGCCCTGATGTGTTTGCATTGTTTGGAAAATGAACACTCACCGATTAAATTCAACAATAAAAATGGCCCAGGGAGTGTAATGAAGCAATAAAAATGGTATTCTTGGTAAGTGTTGCCATCACAGTTTGAGATTTTATATTGCTACTGAGGAGTAATTTCTAAAACAATTACTCGTGGGCAAATATATTAATAATATTCAAATACAGTCAATGTTGGAAAGTAAATCTACAAGATGGGAAATTTGAAGTTCAGCCTGACATCCTACCATGATATAACACATCCCCTGGGCTCAAATCCAGCAGCATGTATTAATTTTATTTTGACTTGTGCCCTCTGTGATGACAGCTGCATTTATGAGGTATAGCAAATAGATTTTTTAAGAACAATTATTTTTTGTTACTAATTTATTTTTAATTCATATGTTGGTAATCTCGAGTTCATTTTAAATGAGTAAAGAGTTATTTTTGAAGTGTCTACAAGTAATTTCTCCAAATGAGTGTGTCCGGGGTTTTGCTGTGGTCACTGAGCATAATATCTAGGTGTCACATAAAGCAATCACTAATATCATAAGCTTTAAACGGTCGGGTTACAGAAATAGTAATCTAGCGATATAAAACAAAACCCCTAGAACTATCTAGAGTAATCTCATATTAAGGTAAAATTGAATAGATATATATAGATATATATGTGTATATATATATATATATGCTTTTTCAGTATTTCTTCATGAAGTTGCAATCATATAAACACATCCATCCATAGGAAATGACAAGTATTAATAATACGATATACATAGGGGCCTTCTCTCTCTCTACATGGACAGCTTTTCATTGTTGTAAATTTGGGTACAACTTAAGCTATTTTAAAGTAATAATAGCATGACCTATCATTTTACAATTTCTATTTACAAAGTATATTTTGTGAAATTTTAAAATTTACAAAAAAATGCTTGAAAAATACCTAAAATACATATTCAAACAAGTTTTTCCCCCTCAGATTCCATGACTCTTGTTATTTATCTATAAGATAAATAACATGCTTAATTTTAATGAAAATGGCAGTAATTTATTATTGTAATTGTTGGTTTAACACAGTGAATTAAGTTAAGGACAGTGTTAACTTTATTTTCTTTATAAACATAGGGAATGTAAAGCAGAAATTGTTTTCTATATTGTTAATTGGGCTAGATAATTATTATTGGTCTAGTTAAATATACTTTTAAATAGTGTATTATACTGACTTTTTTAAACTATTTTGTTTAATGTGATCACGTAGAGGTATTCCTAGAGCATATTCTTCTTTTAGAGTTAATTCTAGCTTGAGAATATTATGACAGAATATGTATGACCTTTTGTTTTTATTCATCTCTCTATTGTTTTTAAGTCTTTAAACTGACAGTTTTTTTTTTTTACAAAAAAATCAGGAGACAGGAGTAAAAAGGGTAGTACTTGCAAAACAGTAATTTATGAATAAATGTTTTGACGCATAGTCTGAAGAAATAAAGACTATAATTAGAAGTATTTCAGTAAAGTAATAAAATCACCTAGACATTAGTAATGCAAGCTTTCTAAAATGTATACTTCATGAGAAAACACAAAGAAACCATACAAATATCTTACTACTGATGCTTATAGAGTCATCCTGAAATGCCAATCTCTAATAATTTGATGCTAATTCCAAGATCCATATTATAAAGCAAGATTCTTTGCATACAGAACTCTCTCCCATATAGATGTTGGTATGATGATAATGATAAAGATGTAATTTTCTTCTGCTGAGCTACCCTCAAAAGTCTGTACTCACTCTTCTCCTTCTCCATCCCACTTATAGGATTTAAGTGAATCTATCTACCATAGACCCTGCCCAGGACCCCAAGGTTAGGAGTATGACCTCAGAACTAAGAAATCATGGTGACTTGTACCAGAGGACAAAGGACCCAAAAGTGGGCCAGTCAGAGACCTGTGAGAGTTGATGTCTGGAGGCTGAGACAGCGTTACTTGCTTTTCCCTAGATTATAAACTGTGATGCCAGTATTAGATGTCAAGAGCCATTGCTCTCCCGTGATTAAAGAAATCCTATCATAGCCTAAGAAAATGAAGTGGTGCTTAGCCAGATCCCAAAACTGTTGTCACTGATCCTCACTTCTTTGTAGTCGTGCTGTTGTGTAGTCCCCTTCCACAACAAACAAGGCTAACATATGTAACCAATAAGACATATTGCAAAAATGATGGTGTGTGACTCCTGATGCTAGATCAAAATGCTTCTGCTTTGCACCCTCTTGGATCATTTGTTCAGAGAGAAAGCAGCTGCTACATAATGAGGACACTCAAGTAGTTGTTTGGAAGGGGTACTCACGGCAAGGAACTGAGACCTCGTGCCAAAATCAAGCCCCAACTCACCAACCCTGCATGTAAACCACCTTGTAAAGGGATGCGCCAGCCCCAATCAGGCATTTAAGAGATTACTGATGTCATGGTCAATATCTTGACTGCACCCTCATGAGAAACTGCCCCAGAACCATGTACCTGAGGGGCTCTTGAATTCCAATCCTACAGAATATGTGTAAGACGATAAATGTTTATTGTTTCACCCTGCCAAGTTTTGGAATAATCTGTTGCACAGAGACTGATAAGTAATGCTGACATTCAGTAGAGTCACGAAGAAATGAGAAGCAAAAAAGGTAAGAGAGAACTCTGGCAGAGGTGTTTAACCTTGAGCCCTGCTTTACTTGACATTTCTTTTCCCCCTTTAAGTTACCCAGCGTCGTTCCCATTTATAAGTGTCAATAAATTTCTTATTATTTTCCTAGCTCAGGTACTTGATTTGGTTTTAAGTCACTTGGGACTTAAAGAGTATTAATGGGGATGATGATGATGGTGATAACGATGATGGCAGCTGCCATTTAGGGACACCTCTAAAGAACGGGGCAGTGTAAGAGACTTAAAAGCTATTGTCTCTAATCCCTTAACAACTCCGCTTTTGTCATTTTTATCATCAAATCACAACTGTGTGCTCAAGGACATTGACCAAAAAACAAAACATTTTTTTTAGACATAGGTCTATTTAATACGAAAGCCCAGTTTTTTTCCATTATGATTCTACTGTTTATATTTCCATGTAACTGGACAGTGTTTAATCTCAGATAAGGTATGAATAACTATATCACTCTACATTCACAGGAAATTATTAGTTAACACAAATTCAATTTTAGTCATTAGAAAATTAATAATTCTTCTAATGGATAGTTCTTATCTCAACCAGTTTGAGCAAGTCCCTTACTTTTACTAAAGGCTTTCTTGCAACATTTCTTCTCCAGGCAGAATGAATTATCCTATCACTTTGCTAAGTTAGAAGTTCTTTCATATAGCTAACATAGCCTTTTCACAACGTAGCTTTTATTAATTAGAAATGGCTTTCTCTCTCCAATAGATTATGAACGTTTTTAGGGTAGTAATTTCAGCTTAGTCAGTTTTTGCCATTTTACATATCCTTCTATTAAAAAGTAATACAATCATACAAATTTTGAAATTAAGGAAAACATTAAAATATAAACACAAATTTTCTAATGCTGTTTCTTCTAAAATTCATTAGTAAGGTATTAACAGTTATTACATAAGAAATATGAGATTGCAGGACAAAGTAGTTTGGGGAAATCTGAGCTAAACAAATTAAATAGAATTCTATCCTGCAAAACAGACATCTTAGAATCTTTAATATATAGATTTTTCTTGTGACTTTACAAATGAAGAAAATACTACGCAGGATTTTCCCTAATTTATTTGACCATAGAACCCTTTTTATCACAAAATTGTATAATTTCTATAATCTAGTACTCCAAGGAAATTTGGGAATGAGTGGAATATTCTATTACATATTTAAGTTCTTTTCATTTTTTCCCCTCTTTTATAAATAAGCCCAGAATAAAAATCTACACATATACATTATTTTCCATCTATTCTGCATAATTTCTTTAAATTAGAGATTCGGATATGTAAGTATTATTTCAAATATTATGAGCAACTTAAGTTTGTCATCTATATTGTTAAGTGGCTTTCAAAATGATCTTACCCATTTTTACACTACAATGAAGGTGTGAGAATGGCAGTTTCATTGAACTTTTGTCAGCATTAGGTATTATAGTTTATCCTTAATTTTGGTAGTGAAATGAGTGGAAAATTATTATAATACATAGCTATAAATATTTTTAATATTTTATTAGGAGGTAGGATATTTCTATACATATGTTTATTAGTAGAATTTCCTCTTTGTGAAATACATATTCCTGTCCCTTACTGATGTATGCATGGCAGTTTGGGGCCTTAAGTGTCTTTTAAAAAAGCAGTTCTATTTTTTCTTGCCCAGTGAGTATTAACTTCAAGGTCATAGTTATTGATATTTTAATATTAATTTTAATTTATATATATTTAATTTACATGTAGAATTGTAATGTAAAGATATATCTATTTTTAAATGTAGAATAAGCCATCTTTTTATTCAGGCTAATAAAATTATTAAACTTAACTTAATTATATATATATAATACATTTGTCATAAATCCTATTTGCCATAGTTTTGAGGCCAACCCCAAGTGGAAGATTGGATAGGTGGAATAGTGGCTTACATAATAAGGATATCAAATAATATGAAATGTACACATGAATTAACATTTTGCTTCTAAACATGAAAACAAAACAACTCTACTTTTGGGGAGGGGGGACTAGCTCCAGGCAAGCTGTGCTAACTTTTGACAACTGTTCAGTTACAATTACCAAAACTCACAAAATTTTCATCTCTCTTAAGTATATTTCAACAATAGTTTCATAACCCTGATGTTGCTTCTCCATCATATTCACAATAGAGATACTGTAGAAGAAAATTTTAAAGGTTAAAACGTAAAGATATACATACATACATACATACATACATACACACACAATACACACGATGTACATGTACACATCCTGGAAAGAAGTCTCTTGTTGGCAGGTCCCGATTTAAGGCCATTTAGCAGGTGAAGTCAGATGGGGCCTCAAGCTCAGAGGTGCCCCGTTTTCAGAGTTTAGTGTTCTATGGTCATTGTCTCAAAATGGTTAATAATTCTACCTTTGAATTGTTTGCCTGTTTGTTTGTTTGTTTTTGCAAGTGAATTCCAACAGAACACTGAAGCATGCAAAAGGAGCTTAGGGCTTCAACTTAGAGGCCACTTTCGTGCCTTCTCAGGACCGGACTTGGCTGCCCACTCCCCACTCTCCAGTGTCCCCAGCCTTGCTGAACTTCCCCTGCCTAAGCCCACACTGCAGCTGCTGTCACCCTCTGCCAGGAGCAGTGATTGGACTGTGTTTGCAGGAGCTGGGCTGCATTCTTCCCTCGACTACAGTGGAGGTCTGGGCACAGGCAGGGTTCAGGGTCAGAGCTGGGTACCATACTCTGTTGTATCTTGGGGTGGGGAATGTTGCTGGCCATCCTTACCCTGGTCTCCCACGACTACGGTACACTCAGTGACTCAGCATAGGTACCAATCCAGGTACCCAGCAGAGGTTACAACCTGTTAAACATCACCCCTGTCATAGGTTGGGGTTGGGGTGGTGAGCCTGTGAAAAGTGAAGATTGACTTCCCTGCCTTCAGCCAGGCTCCAGTGTGTCGGTCCCTGAGGGAGCAAGACATTTTAACAAATAAAAACACTTCTTAAATTATATAACTGTCTAACCACTATGCTGTACACCTGAAACTAATATAATATTGTGTGTTAGTGATATTTTAATAAAAATCCTAAAACACTATAACAGCAGGGAAGTGGTGAATATGTGGAGCACAGAGGACTTTTATTTCATTTTTACGTCCATTCACCTCACATTGCAGCCATACGAAACTAAGATTTCCCTCCAACTAAACTGTTGATCCCTCACACTGCAGCTTCCTCCTGACCAGCCCCAACAGTGCACGCCTCCTCCTTCTTCCATATACACAGGCAGCTTTTTCTTACTTGGTCATGTGCATTTTTATTTAATGGAACCATAGTTTTCTCTCCATTATCTTAGGAGTATTAACAGGCAGAACAAAACAAAATAGGTGAAGACAGTCCAGCCCTGGTAAATAAGAATACCTACTTAACAATATGCCATTCTCGCAGAGGAACTTTGATATAATAGAGTATACTCCAGGTGCTGAAATAGAACAACAGGAACTGAAGAAAAACAACATTTTAATAACAAGGAAAAAGTTTACTCCACTTCATATCCATAGATAAGCGATTTACAAGTGTCAGTTGCCAGAAAACTGGAAAAGAAGACTTCCCTCTGCCACCCGTATCAAATTCATTATACATGAAAATTGCTTTATGATTTCTAGGTACAACAGCAAGGCATAATCTATAAAAGAAATAATTAATAAACTGAACTTCATTAAAATTAATTACTTGTGCTCTGCAAAAGACAATGTTAAGAGAATGAGAAAACAAGTCACATACTGGGAGAAAACATATGTAAAAGATACTTCGGGTTAAGAACCATTATTTAAAATAGACAGAAACATAAAATCCTTTTCTGAATGATAAGCCTGACTATTTACTGTGATAACTGTCATTAAATCTATTCTTTACATGAAAATCCTTCAATCATTGCCTAAATAAATAAAAGTAACAAAAGAGCAAAATATACTCAAAGAACTCTTAAAATTCAAAAATAAGAACACAATCTGATTTAAAAAATGGGTCAAAGGTCTTAACAGACATCTCACCAAAGAAGATACACAGGTGACAAATAAGCATATGAAACTAAGCTCCATATCAGAAGTCATTAAGAAGATGCAAATTAAAAAACAAAAAAGATATCCCTATGCACCTATTAGAATGGCCAGAATCCAGAACACTGATAGTACTAAATGCTGATGAGCATATGGAACAACAGGAACTCTCATCCAATGCTGGTAGGAGTGCAAAATGGTCCAGCCACTTTGGAAGATAATTTGACAGCTTCTTACAAAACTAAACATACTCTTACCATATAATCCGGCCGTTAAGCTCCTTTTTATCTACTCATGGGAGTTTAAAACTTATGTCCCCATAAAAATCTGCACAGAGATATAGCTGTATGCATAATTGCCAAAATTGGAAGCAACCAAGATATCCTTCAACAGGTGAAGGGATAAATAAACTGTGGTGCATTCAGATAATAGACTATTATTCAGTGCTAACAGGAAATGAGCTATCAAGTCATGAAAACACATGGAGGAATCTTCAATGCATATTCCTAAGTGAAAGAAGCCAATCTGAGAAGACTATATACTGTATGATTCCAACTATCTGACAGTCTGTAAAAAGGGCAAAGTGATGACAGGAAAAAGATCAGTGGTAGCCAGGAGTTGGAAAAGGAGTGGTGGTTATGACTAGGCAAAGCAAAGAGTACTTTTAAGGCACTGAACATACTCTGCATGATATAATAATGATTGGTATCTATTATTACACATTTGTCAAAACCCATAGAATGTACAACACCAAGAATGAACCCTAAGGTAAACTATGGAGTTTGGGTGGTAGTAATGTGTCATTATGTTCATTAGTCATTCATCAGTTGTAACAAATGTACCCATTAGTAGGGGACATTGATAATAGGGAGGGCATTCGTGTGTGGGGACAGAAGGTATATGGGAAATCTCTGTACTTTCCTTTAAATTTTACTATGAATCTAAAGCTACTCTAAAAATAGTTGTTTAAAAAAAATACTATGAAGATTGAGAGGAAAACTGCAAAAGATAAATTTTATGTTTTAGTGAACTGAATGACACTTTTTCCTGCTTTTTGAACAAGAGACCCTGTATTTTCATTTTGCACTGGGCTCACAGATCATGTAGACAGAACTCTTTGTTGGATATATGCTTTGCAAATATCTTCTCCCAGTCTGTAATACGTCTTTTCATTCTCTCAACAGGGCATTTTGCAGAGCAAAGATTTTAAATTTTGATGAAGTAGAATTTAGCATTTTTTTCTTTAATGGATTGTGCTACTGGTGGCACGTGTACGAGCACTTATCCAGACCCACTTCAGAGATTTTCTCCTACATTTTTTACTAAAAGTTTTAGAGTTTTACATTTTAATTTTAGAGATCTATGATCTAAACATTAGGAGCAACTTATGTTTTGATCTATTTCTATTCAAGACTGTCTCTCCTCTTCTGGAACTATACTTACACCAAATCAGAACTTTTCTCAGTGAACCATATATCTCCATCTTTTTTGTTTCTGTATTTTCAACATTTTGTTTTCGACTAGTGCTTCATTCCAAATGCTTCTACCGAGTTGTATGACCATTCTGAAAACACTTCTCCATTTGACTAATTTCAGATCATTTATTTTTGTCAACATTTTATCTTAGTTACATGTTCTATCTCCAATATCTGAATAATCTGTGGTCTATATTTCTATTCTTTCTCTTGGTTTTTTTGGTAATTTTTCCTGACATGCTTGAAAAACTGTATTGAATGGTGGGAAATGAGTACAAAAATTTAGAGGGGCTCCAGAAGACGGTTGTACCCTCCAGAGAGAATTACTTTTCTTCTGGCTTCCAAATAGCATTGAAGCAGATCCTCTTGATTCAATCAAAAAATGAAGTTTCAGAAGTTTAATAGTGTGGACTTCTGGCCTTTTATTCTACCGTGTAAGTCTTCAGGAGTCTCAGATGAAAGTGGTGTAATGTACCCTAGATTTTCCTCCAGACCATGAACTCCAATGTTTGTCTCTCCAGCTCCGTGAGTCTGTCAGAAGCTCTCCTTATAATTTCAGCATCCTGTACCTTCATTCATTTCAAGTCTCTGAGAATCATGGCCTCATACATTTAATATTAGAAAAATGCCTTGACAAACAAAAGCTGCTTGAAATATCTATCTCACTTTTTTTTGGTTTCTTTTTCTCTGGCATCTTTCTTCCAGTAGTTGTCCCTTTCTTTATTGTGTCCAGTTTCAAACAACCTTTTGTTGTTATTTTATGTAGCTATTACAGTTGTGCTTGAAGGGAGGATTGGCTTGATAGAATCCACTCGGCCATCATCAGAAATGGTGCCCTCTTTTACTTTATACCCTATATATTTATGTGTTGCTTTTCAACAAGTATGTGTTCATGAACAACTTGTATACAAGTTAAGGAAAGTAAAATGTTTTAATAACGCAGATTAAAAGGCTGGGGAACACACACAAATATTGTGTATACAATAATAAAGATATGAAAATATTTAAACAATGATCTAGAAAAGAGAATCAAAATGAACAACGAACTTTTAAAACCTGGATTTGGCAGATTTACCTAGTAAGTTAAAAGGTAAGATTAAGTTTAAAGATAGAGAAAGGACTTTCACTGATTTCACATTAAGAAGGAAGAGAACAATAGTATTCTTAACTTATGGTGTTGAGGCAACCACTGATATTTGCAGCAAAGACATACTAAACTTGATTTGTGAAAGAACATTCAAGAGATAGCTTCAGGATAATTAATGATCAGGTACTAAGCATATTGTGAAAGAGACACTAAGTCGTTTATGCATAGAAGATAATTGATGAGTTCTTGATTGTATAAATAAGCTTTCAGGGAATGGAAAATGAGAGAAAAGTTAGGTTTTGTTTAAATTAATGAATGATTGTAAGTATTCATAATCAAGGAAATTAAAAAAAAAAACTCCTCAACAGAAGCATTGCTTTGGCATGTTTCAAATCTCCTTTCAAACTTCTTATATTGTTTTTTCTCTCTTGTATTTCCTGATAATACAAATTTTAAACAAATGATCACATAGTTGTATTACTATTATTAAAATATGCACATGGCAGGCAAGCGTGGCAATAAAACAGGCATTTACTATAAAAGTAAACAATTCAACTAATAACCTTTCCTCAGTCTTAATTTATGAGACTTTGCCCCATCATTAACTTCCTTCTCATAAATTAAATTTCACCATTTCTTTAAAATGGAAAACAATGGTTTGAAAATGTACCATATTGTCCGTATGCTACATATTAATTGAAGGAAAGACAGAGTAGCAACTTCCTTGGTGTTGCAAATTTCTTTAAGTCTGTCTTCTTTAACATCTGCAAAAATATAAATTCTACACCACTGACTGCTCTTCAACACATCTCATGATTATGGAACATTACACTTCTCATTGACTAGACCTCACATGCCTTGCTTGTCTTTTAAAATTTCTGCAAATTCCAGAATTTCTTAGTTTTGATGGGGGAGGGAGGAACAAAACCAACCAAACAAAAGGCACAATCCCCTCTTCACATTATTTTTCCCATTTTATGGTATGAAGTGTTGCCCCCTCCCCAATCCCTGCTCTTTGTTTCTTTGTTTCACCAAGCTATAATTGTCTGCCCAATGTAGATCACATTTTACATCTCAGATCAGGAAAATGTGTGGAAGGAAATGCATAAGTTATAAATAACATGAATCGAATGTTTTATTCAACGCATACTTAAATAGGCAGCATCATTAACAACACTGACTGATAATACGGCTGAATGCAAGAGCTATCCAAAATGGGAGTGTTTGTCTCCGCAAAAGAACAAGGCAGTAGGCTATGGAAACAGTCCAAGTTTGAAGTTGCACATGGCAGGGTCCACAGAGTCAAGGAATTAGACTTGCTGACTTCAGGTGTAGCATTAGTACACAAGAGTACATTTAAGAAGGGAAAGATGGAAGGAACTAGCACAAATACATTCTTACTATCCTGCACGGCATGTCCTATTGTCACTTTCATTGTTCCAAGAGGAAAACTCAAGCCAAAAATTTTAAGTAAATTTGCTGAAGGGAGACAACTTTGCAAAGTCAGAGTTCTGACTTAAAGGAGGCATGGCTAACCGCAGGCCAAGAATTGAAGAGAATTAATATAGTATAGTTAACCAAAAAACAAACAAACAAACAAACAAAAACTGTATCTATATATATAAATCTATATCTATATCTATCTATCTATCTATCTATCTACCTATCTATCTATCTATATATATGATGTATAGGCAGAATTTATAAATTATAGTCCAAATAGGAAACAGGATAAAATATGGAGCTTTATAGAAAAAGACTCAAAATATAATGATGGCAACTAATATTTAACATTATGGATATTTATTATATGCTGGAAACTCTTTTAGGATTTTATCTGCCTTGATGTATTTCATCATCAAAGAAACCCCAAGGAATAGATACTAGTATATTTTCTGATTTGATTGGAGGTCACAGAAAGGTTAAAATCATAGAACTTGAAGTTGTCAGAGAGGAAACTAGAACCTCCAGAATCCATGCCCTGACCATTACACCACACAGCCTTAAGAGAATTCATATACAGTAAGTTTGATTAGGAAACTAAGCAAAAGAAGTCAATTCACTTCTATTCAACTTTAATCATGGTAATCTCAGAGTCAACTGAGAGAAGATGTTTAAAATAGACATTTTGCTTCATTCTTGTTTTAATTCTTAAAGTTTAAATAGTATTCAATCACTGATTTTCTATTCTCCTAGCCATAAAAAAAGTTTTTACTCATATATAAAAAAGGAAAATGTACAGATGGCTATCCTGAGAAAATAAATATGAAAATTATTTTAATTTGATAATTTTGACAAATAAATGTATTTTGGCATTTCCCCTTTGTACTTAAATGTAAAGAAAATCAGTTATTAACTGGAGGAAAAAACACATGCAAAAATAAACAACATTCACACAATAAGCAGTGTGTGTGTTAGACAAATTCCTATGTTAAATGAGGCTTTATGAAATTTATTTAAATGTTCTACGGTGGCTTTTACAGCAAAGACTTTTTTTTTTCCTATTTGAGACCAGCAAACTGGGAATCTAGAGGACTTCAGACTGATGATTTACTTTCCATCTGAGTTTTATTTTATATTTTTTTTAAATCTACACAGTAACAGTTCACCACTGACACTATATTGGGGTGATATAAGAATGAACTGAATTAAAATACAGCATACAAGAACGCTCATGACAGAGCCTACCAATAAGCTTTACTGAAACCATTGTTCCTGGACTTTGATACTGACCTTATAAAAGGTCTTTGGAAAAATTGATAATGCATCTTCTGGGCAGAGTTCAGATTCATCTCTGCCTCCTTCATCTCACGATCAAGCTAAGGACTTTTCAAAGAAGATGACAGAAAATGGTAGCAAAATCTCCTGCTGCCACTCAGGAAAGTGACCCTGGGTGAAGTGAGAAATAAGGGTTTTAGGGCATTTTAAGTTGCTTATTGTGCATGACAGCTTTCTGATAGGTTCTATCGGCCACCAGACGTGAAGTGATCAGCAGTTTCCAAAACGTATAAAGTGACAAAACCAAGGAGAAAGAGGAGTTATATTCCAGTCCCTAAAGGTAGAAAGGCTCCTTGAGAATGAGACAATGGCTTTCTAATGAGATATCTGGGAATCTGCGTTGCCAGTTTTGCAATGATTGTTGCCAGTTTATTGTCCCACTTGCAGATTCCAAGGTGATCCCCACTTTATGAGACTATAAATATTAAGTGTCTCAGTCTTTGATATGGCCACCCAGAGTCACTGACAATGGTATTATAGTGGAGAACCGCAGGCCATAAAAACATCCTGCTTCTCAGATTCAGTCAACTCATAATATTTACTCAAGGCACACTGTGAACAAAAACATGGTGATACATATTATACATGCATACATAAATATACATATATGTATGTGTATATACAAATACATATACATATATGTGTATATATATACATATATATACATTTTTATATATATACACATACATATATATACAGAGAGAGAGAGAGAGAGAATTACCCAAAGAAGAGCAGATATGACACATTCCCTTGAAAAGTGTCAAGTTACAAAACAGAAAGCTTTTTAAAGACATGTCACAAATGCTCTCCTTCATGTTTGGTCTTATAAATATAAAATGAAATAAACTGGTAGAATAAACGTACAAGTGGATGCTAATTAAACAGAGTGGTGAACACAATAGGAGTTGATTCAATTGTAGAGTATATGTATACCAATACTCCAAAGACATTCATATTTAGCAAACACATTGTGTGTATTTAATTAGTAAGGCTTTTAAATTCCTCTATACTACATCTGGTATGTTATTTATATTAGTATATTTTTATAATAAAATTGGTTTGGGGAGAGAAAAATATAAACATGAAGCTATAAGCAAGCCATTTTTTTTTTCTGTGCACTGGCACATTTTGGGAGGAATTTTTCCAAAACTATTCATCATAAGTATTCCTGAAATAATTTTATTCTTTTACATTTATTTTTGAGAACGCTAACAGAATATCAAGTTACTGCTGACTCTACAATGATCCTCCTAAATATACTCATTTACTTGGTTTTCATTTGTGATTTTATTTTTAATAAAACAATGAATTCTTGTTTTGTTTTGTTTTGTTTTCACTTAACTAAGCTACAGTACAAACATACACATAAAAGTCAACTCAGGATATACATGGAAATTATAAGGCAATTATTTATTCAGCCTTACTATTGAGAGGGTATAAGCATAAATATTCATTTTAGAAAACCAGTTGTTTACCGCAGTAATGAGACATATGTAATGTCCAATCTCAATTCTAAGACATCTTGAAAACCCATTTATCCATAACTATATTAAGTTATATTCAATTAAGAGTATTGTATTCTGTATCATATTTTGCTATGTACTAAGATGTTTTGAATGAAACATCTATAGAAAGCTATAGAAAACTAAAGAGCTAGTTTCACATGATTTATATCAGTCAACCTTTGTCAAAGGAAAGGGAGGAATCTTTGAGCTGCAATTGCCCTGCTGTGCTTACTACTCATTTAGAGACCTGCTTTAGTAATCAGTATGAGGTATCTCCAAATATTAAATACATATCATGCTTTTGCATTGATTAATATCTTAAGTAGCTAATGTTATAATAGGGATCATTTTTTTAATTTAATTTTAGAAAGCATAAAAATAATGAAATTTGTATAATAGTCCTACACTTCTATTCCTGAAGTAACAGAGTCATCTGTAAGTGAACTGGGAATTAGAAAAGTCTTATTATAATAAACATAAATCAGCATAAGGGCTTAGTCAGTTAAAATATATTTATTGATCACCCAAAGAACCCATAAAGCTCTAAGAGAAAAAAACTGTGTATTATCTAAAATAAATACCAAGACAGAGATGATTCAGGTTAAGAAAAAATATGTTCTTTCATCTGAAGAAGACTACAATCCATTAGAATTAAATGGATATGGAAAAGTGTAGTCACACAACAGCCGAGCCGTCTGTCCCTCCCCCCCCCGCCCCCCGTACCTTTCCTTAAGGAAAGAAGAGTCTGTGGGACTGTGCTTCTGTGGGATTGAGCTTGTTACATCTTCTGTCTCTCTGTCTGGTCTCCAAAAGAGGGTCTGCAGCCAATGACGAGTAAGATTCCCCTAGGGGGAAACAACTCAAGCCAGGCAGGAACCTACAGAGACCCCCGATGAGCTGCCTTATGAGATCTGGGAAGGGGCCGTGCCTCCCCTTTCCCCATGCTTGAGAAAAGCTGCTGCTGACTCTTGCTGCTGCCTCTCACCTAATTGTGAGAGAGGGCTTTAGAGCGATAAGATCAAGCTCTTTCTGCTCAGCTCATGGAATTGTTTCACCACGAGAGACTTTGCCCCCCAGGGAGGTGCATACCGCACCTTAGTCATCATGGGACTATATGTTTCGGCTGTTTTGGGACAAATAATTTCGGTTTGAGGTAATTTTCTGACATAGTGAAAGAGTGTCACAGACCGTGTCTAAGACAATGCCACTTCTTTGTGTGTAATCAATAAAAGCCATCAGTCGGTCCGATTCGGGGCTCCAGGCTTTCGAGGCTGCGAGACCCTTGGCCCTCTGAGATTTAACTGCATTGAGTCTCTGCTTCTTTCTTAAAGCTTAACCCAAAGGCCGCCTCTTCTCGCCTCCCCACAGCCTGTGTTGCGCTGGATGCGACAGAAAAGTATAAAATCAATACAAGTAATGTGTCAGGCATTATATTTTTCTTAAGCATATTTTTCAGAAATTAACTCTGTCAATACACAAAAGCCTACGAAGAGGTAATTCATTACCCTCCCTTTCTACCCCCCAACCTGTCTTCCTCTGTCCAATTCACACTTCATGCTTTGACAATAAGAAACAAGACTTGTTCCCTCATATCTCTGAATCTGCACTTGAAATAAGACTGAAATATAGCCTAAGTCAATGCACAGACTTACAAATTTCCTAAACATCAATTTTATCATATGAACAATTCAGTAAAATTATAAAACTCATTATGTATCCATAAACATAATGTATTCATATTGAATATGCATTGAATATATTCTTATTGAAAGGATGATATGTCTTAAAACAAGTTTTGATAATAGGCAAGTTTGGCAAATTGATCCTTTGTTGAATTGGCTTATTGACAAATTGTTCTTTTTGACAACTGATTTTAATCAAATGGATAGATCCTGAACTTTACAGCTCCCAACTTTCTCCATCTGCTAACTTCTATTCATCATTTAATATAGATGGCTTATCTCTCACTTGCTTTTCCATGAACTCTTTCAAGTCCCCCAAAACTTCTTTAATGGACACTCTGTGTTTAGCCAGATGAGGAAATGATTTTGGTAAAAGGAAAGTATTTACAGACCTGTTTGGTAGTCTCAGTAGATTTTAAATTCCTTAAAAGAAAGGACTGTATCTTATTCCTCATTATATATCTAGCCCATACCAGTTGCTCAATAAAACATTTGATGAATGAATAACTATTTTTCAATGTTCACAATGATGGAAAACCAAATAAGTGTCCTGAATATGTAGATATCAGTAGCCACTTTTTTCATCCTGCTGTCCCAACTTTAATCTCCTTTCATGGACCCCCTTGCATAGCCAATGGACCCGGTAACTGCACGCCAGATATTGCAGTACATTCATGTCACAAGTGAGCAGCTGACCCAAACAGGAACAATCAGATTCCTTTATGTTAGCATTCGGAATTTAGATTCAGAGTCTATGTTTCTAATTCAACCAAATGATCCCTAACTCTGGCAGCAGATACCCAAGCAATGTGCTCCATTCAGAAATCTTTTTCAACTTTCTCTGCCCTAAAAATACTCTTTAGATATGCGATATTTAAAATGGTAATTTTCTAAGATGTGGTGTCAATAGAGAAGTACTGTTTTTGCAGCATCATTATAGCTAGCTTTTTTCCCCACAAAACTCTATTTTCTGTTACAAGTATAAGAAAAGCCTGACAGTCTCTCTCTCAGTTATTACCAGTGAACTGCCAAAGACAGAGGAAAAGGAGGGAAGATAAATGGGTAGAAAAAGTGGGTGGATCATCAAACACTTCATCGTATGTATTTACACCTACTTACAACAGCTCAGACTCTGTTCTAACCATCTATCAATCCCTGCTCCACAAGAGAACAAAAACAACTATAACACTTCTGTGCTTTCATCTCTTCATGCCATCTTGCTACATTTCCATACACATATGTCTTGCTGTAATGATTTTTAAATCAAGAAGATTGGAGGAAAAAAGAAATTGATTAGCCCAGATCAAGTGGCTCTGATTCATCCTTTATAAGGTAATAAATTGTTGACCTTTGGGAAGCACATTAGTGATGTTTCACTTAACAGATTCTCTTTTCTTGGAACCAATATGTCTCTAAAATGTCAGGCTCTATTCCCTCATCATTAAACAAATCAGCCTTAATATGTTTCTCCTCTTAAGTGACTATTTTAAATAAGTCAAAAAGGCCATTCCTAATGTCAATATAAAAATTTTAGGTGAGAAATGTAAAGGCAAATAAAAGTGTATCTTAGGATTAAGTAATGTATAACGCATGTTTTCTTTTTATAATTAGAAAAGTAAAATTAGGGCAAAGCTAATTATATAACTACAGTTAGTATGGAATTATCCAAACTAAAAACATTCACTTGTTCTCTTATTTATAGCCCTTCTGAGAATAAATCACTAAGTAATACTTAACTGCAAAATATTGGGCTACAATGCACATCCAAATTAATTACATTAACTAAGGTGAAAAGAACATAAAATCTGTTAATTTGAAACCAATGAAAGATTACTTAAACATAATGGTTCGAGTGCATTTATTTGGAGGGAGTAAGATGCTAATTATTTATTTATTTAGTATTATTTTTTTTTAGCTACTGCTGATTAAAATGCATATTAATCTGTGGAAGTTTATCAATCACATTCTTTTCAGAAAATTCCTTTCATATGGAAAGTACATATCTCAAGGAACAGACATAATTATAGGAAATCAGTCACATGACAATGTAATTGGTAAAGTATCATAATATCATAGTTTGGTTTGGTAATCTACAGTAGAGGTTGAGAAATATTTTCCATAAAAGGCTAAGTAGTAAATAATTTAGGATTTATGGCCACACACACTCTCTGTTACATATTCTTCCCTCTCTTTTTTTTCAGTTTTTGTTTCTATTTTCAAGCTTTTAAAAATGTTAAAACCACCTTTAGCTCATTGGCAGTACAAAAACAAGCCAGAGACCATACTTGCCCCATGAGCTGTAGTTTGTTGTTCTAAAGCAAAGGGTGATTGGGTTGTATCATAACCAGATACGAGTTCCCTCCAGAAGTAGAATACTGTGTGTATTGCACAATCATGTTGGTTCCTAATTGAACAAATAATAATTCATGGCTAATAAAGCCCTGGGGAGGCACTGTAGATATCAGGGTGAATCTCTTAGATCCAGTATTCAAAGTCAGTATGGTGAATCTATATTAACATACCCAAAATATAACACAAGGTAGAAAGTGATAAATGCCATAAGAAAGCTTCAGGCCATTGATATTAGATACATGTTGTTCATTAGGTCACTGTAACTCCAAACATCTCAGAGGACAAGTTTGCCATGCACCAGATTCTGGCATTCAGTAAAAAAACACAGATTTACCAGCATACCAAAAATGAAAAGTCCCAGGGAGATTAATAAATAATAAGTAAAATCATAAAAAACTGATTAAATTCCGAAATGCCAAATGCGTATATCTTTGTGGCCTGTGTAGTCTCCCATTCTTAAGCAGATTTACGTGGAAAGCCAATTTATGAAGCACAGATTGCTTGGTAGCACTAGTTGGTTGAGTCCGATTTTTCGATTATTCAGAACCCATTCATCACACCTGGGTTGTGTCTGCCACAGATAATGACTGGACAGCTCTGTGGGTGGGACTCACCTTCTCTTGGACAGGGCTGAAGAGTTGCTACAGTTCTGCTTCTATAATCTTACCATGTTCTGTGTTCCAGGCAAAATATATGCCTTCTAACTGACTCCCTCTTCTCCCTGCATCCCCTCTAACTCACTTACCCCTTTAACCTCTAAAGTTTACATCATGTCCTCTGAAACAGTTTAGATATTTAAGTAGAATCTGTCTTTAAATAGAATCACTCTCCTTCTTGTTTCCAGAATATTTTTTTCTTATGCTAAAGGAACTTTTTTATATTTATCAAATTTTATAGTTTAATACAAATTTTAATAAATGTTTTTATAGTTTCATAAATATAAACATTCATTCAGTTTCCAGTTTAGGTCTCAGATTTTCAGAGCTGTCTGGTCCATAATACTGCCTTTCTGGATAAATTGCCACGGGAATCCCAAAGTGAGAAAACCCTTTCCATTTGAAGTCATGGAATGTATAGGGGACATTTTTTGATGACAGTGATATGAGAAGAAAAATTCTCCATGGAGAGAGAGCTAGGAGTGAGGAGGCAGGGATTTCAGATAGAAGGAAATCTTCAGTATTGACCTATATGTGAAAACACAATATGTGGAGAATAAACAATTCTTAAACAAAGTTCATAAAAAGGCTGAGTGTGAAGTACAAGTTGGAAAAGTAGATTGGATTGTATCATGGAAAAAACTGAATATCATCCACTAAAGACTGCAGCTCACTCAGTCATTTCTTTTTCCTTGATGACAACAGATGGAAGATACTTTCCAGTCTGCCATATGACAATATGACTAAAGTCTAGTCAGTGAAGAATGACTAGAAATGATCTATGGCAACTCTAGGTCTGACACATAAAAGCCTCCCATGCATGATTCTTCATCCACTTTTGGCTTCTGTGGCCAGGTTGAAAGCTATATGTTGAAGATGGGTAAGCTGGAAATCACAACTGAGAAAAGCAGAAGCATCTTTCTTGAGTTTTCACAAATAATAATTAAACTTTGATTGTGTTAAAGCACTTTGATTTTCTGTGTGTTTGCTGGAGCAGCTAGTATGCCCTAAGCCTTTGGGGACTATCCTGAAGGTAAAAGAAAACCATTAAAGAAAAATGCATGTGAAAGATAAGGAGAGACCAATTAGAGAATTGTTGCAATACGCTCCAGGAGAGTATACCCCATTCTCCACAAATCAGAGTACAGATTGTGACGTTAGAGAGGGAGAGAGAATTTACCAAACATTGCACAGCAGATATCATTATAAATTCTGCAACATCCACATAAAACCTATCTTTAAATCATCTCCCCAACTCTCTGCCATGCTCAAGTCACGCTCTACTCCTCCTTTTTAATCTTACCATTCACTCCAATACATGCTTTATACATTTGCCATGACATCATATACTACTACAGTCTTATGTCATATGAAGTTTTCAGATTTTTTTTAAACTCAAAAATGTCTACAAATAAAAGAATGCTATTGACCCCTGTTATGGATTCAAGTATGTCATCCAAAAGTTCATATGTGAAGCCCTAACTACCATAACCACAGAATGTGACCTTATTTAAAATAGGGTCATTGCAGAGTTCACTGGTGAAGACACGGTCATGCTGGAATAGAGTGGGCCTCTGTATTAATGCAACTGGGATTTGTATGAATCAGGTATGTTGAAGCCAACAGATCAGGAGACGACTGCCACAAAGGAAGTACAGTGGTACCTCGGTTTTCAAATGTAATCCACGAGTTCTGAAAAGTTCGAAAACAGCCGATAGCTAGGCCTCAGGATTTTGCACTCAGCAGAAGCCATGTGACATGTTCCACTTCTGAGTCCTGCTCAAAAACAGAAGCATTTACTTCCGGGTTTACGGCAGTCATAAACCAAAATGTTCGTCAAGGAGACATTTGAAAACCGAGGTACTACTGTAGTTTTCTGGTAGTTCCATAGAAACAGTAGGAAATGCATCCCACACAGGGCCACATGGAGAAGCACTTGGGTCAGTTCAGGAGACAGGAGTGAGGGGAAAGCATGGATTAAAGCCTTTATTGTGGTTTTATGGGAAGGAATGGGTAAGGTGGGGGGGAGCGCGGGGACAGGCTGACCAGGTTTGAGATTGGCTAGCTTAAATATTTTAGTGGGCTCCTAGTTATCTGATGTCTGCCCCTGGAACAGAGGGCAGAGGAATTTCCTTCAGGAGTGTAAAAGCCACTTAGAGGAGATGGCTGAGAAAATGGGCTCTGAATTGGTTGGTTTGCATATAAAGATGTGTTGATAAACAAGTTCTTTACTATCTAAAGGAATTAGCTAGCCCCAGAAGAGCCAGTTCCTCCAGGATTAGCAGTATCCCCAAATGTCAAACCACCACAAAATATAGAAAAATTTTACAACATGATTATACAGAGTAGACATTATTATTCTATCCTCCTAAAGTCATTTTGTGCCATAATATGACAAGTTTTCTGAAGTATTGGTTTTAGTAGATTTGTTTAAAAACGTTGTGGTTACACAATGGTTCTAGCTGCAGTGTTTTTATAAACCATCTAATTTTAAATTAAATATATGTTAGCAATATCTTTGGACCTATATTTCTGGAAAGTGCTTAACATGACTGCCTATATAATGGTTATATATTTTAAGTACTGAATTTTAACTGTAATTAGACGTAAAGGATTGATTTCTTCTCTTGTTTCTGTGACTGTAGAGCTGATAATTTCAAATCCTAAGAAGGTGTACCAAAGGAACCACCATGTGTGGTAAAATTTGTGATGCTATCCATTCATGTGCTGGCCACAGGTGGTCAGGAGCACATTGTGGCCTAAACCTTGGAGTGCAGCATATTGTGGTATAAGCCAGAAGTCTCTGGATCTCGACTTGGCCATGTTCTAGCTACGTGGCTTTCAGAAAACTCTGAAATTGCTCTGTCTTCCATGTTTCACAGATAAAAATAGTTAAATTTAGGACCCAGTATAGCTGTCATGATGAAGTGAGCTAATGGTGTGGAACAATGCCTAGAACAGTGTCTGGTCCATAGTAAATCCTAAACCAAGTATGGAAACACTCAAATAATAAAAATCCCTAATTCAAAAAAGTGACATTTAAAATATTCAGCCACCAGGGCAGGCAAACTTTCCTCTTTGTGTATCAGTCATGCTGGATCAATTAAATGGCTGACCTGTATATCTCACCGCTGGGAAAATAAAATTTCTTGGGGCAGCACAAAGCCCTTCTGAAGTACAAATGTGCATGCACAAAATGGAGGACCGACTTTCATTTCAGGTTCACCGTTGATGCAACCGCAACTCCCAGACACTTCAACAAAAGAGGCAGCCCTTCTTTGGATTACTGCTTAAGTAGCAGTTAGGGCAATTAGCAGTGACCCGATGCAGCTGGTAAGTGATCCTAGTATAACTACAGCTACTAAGCAGCAGCTGGGGGGAAAGTTTATCTCCAGTGCCCAAAAAAGGTGGAGGTAGGTAATATCTAGACCACAAGAAGTTCAGATAAAAGTACATAACAAATTAACTTTTATCCCATTTTATAGAGCGTTAAAATTTCATTCCTTGAAAAACTATTTACTCATGGACTACATTTGGTAAACACTATTATGCACTGAGGTAAAGTGTTAAGCAAAATAGATGTGATTTTGCCCTAACAGCACTGAAGAGCTGTAGTTTGCCACATGACTATTAGCCACGATATTTGAAAATGCTTTGTGTTAGCCAGAGACCTGTCTATTCCTTCCTTTCTGTATATTACTTTTTGTGGTGGAATTCTTAACAACTTTCCACAGCAACCTGAGTGATTGTCACTGGCTTCAGAGAGACCCAACTTAATGTACTAAATAAAGTACATGACAGTGATAGATACGAGGAGAATCAAGCTAGTGCTGCTTTGGTGCTTTGAAACCAGACATCTCATCCCATACTTCTTCTAACTTGTGAAGAAAACAAGCATAAGATAGACCAAGAAAAGGGGGGGAGGGGATAGTTAGTTTGCCTTTTCTAGATGAAGTGGGGTGTTGTCAGATGAAAATAAATCTTTGGAATATTATTGAAACATCTAGCCCAAGTTTCCACTAACCAATATTTAGTGAGTCTTGATTCTAAATTCAAATGTAAACAAAAGTAATCAGTTATTTGAATGCTAATGCCTAGCTATATTTACACCATAAAATCATGACAATTCAAGGAGCAATTTAATCCTATCAGTATAGATATAAATAAACAAGTATGTCCATGAATGTCTATATATGTATGTCTTTCTGTCTCTGTATATTATACATATGTGTATATACATAAATATATGAATATATATTATATATATACTCATTCAATTATATTCATATATATTTATAAGTTTTTAGAGTAAAAAGAAAATGGTAAGGGAATGAATGATTGTAAAAAGCTCCATGAAGAAGGGGAAGAGGTTGACATCTTTTAAATACATTTTCCTTTAAAATTAGCATGCCTACTATAAACAATAAAGAAAATAAATAATTACATCAGGAAGAAAACTTAAATAACACATTTTGGTTTATGTCCTATTATTCATATATAGATTCACGTGCATAGGCAATGTTATATCAGTTTCAACATAATTCTGTATTTTGAGTATTTAATGGCCAAACAATATTAATGTTACATAATTGATTTTAAAATTCTTGACTGTTAGGCATTTAGGTTATTTCAAATGTACATTCATCCACTGCTATTATTTATCAGGGATAGAGTCTTAGAGAAATAGTAGTTCAAGGACTGAAACATTCTTACCAAATTGTTTTCCAAAAGTGTGTGCCTATTTACAACACTGAAGTACTGTATAAATGTAAAAATATTACCAATATTTCTTCAATATTGAGTATATGAGGGCCAGTTTGATAAGTGGTAGCTTGCTTTAATTTGCAATAGTTGATTTCAAAGGAAACTGATTTTCTTGTTTCTCTGTCATCTGTGGCTCTTCTTTTGTGAACTGCCTATTCACATAATTGCCCCCTTTATTTTTATTGGAACGTTTTGTTCATATTTATTGTCAAGAGCTTTTCAGATGACAGCAATACTATTATCTAACACTTATGCTTTTTAAAATATTTCCCTGGAGCTGCCATATGCCTCTTTTTTGTATTTCTATAGTACAGAAATTTTTTATATCTATGTAGTCACACCTTACATAATTTCATGATTGTTTTTATGTTAAAAAATCCTCTCTACATCAAAATTTAATATTTGCATTTATTTTCTCCCAGTTTTTATTCCATTTTCTTCCTTTTCACTTCCAAATCTTCAAAAGATCAGGACATATATTTCTATATTAGTTGCTGGCTGTCAGCATCTATTTTTCTTTAACTAACTTGATAGTTCTATATTGCTTTCAAGAAGAATTTTCAAATGTAGATCTTTGTCCAGAATTTCTATTTGAGCAAGAGCCATCTGAATTATCTAGTCAGTTATTAATAGAGACCTAACTCTTCACCACTAAAAATAAAGAAATTGAAGAAGACAAAAAAAAAAGGAAAGATACTCCGTGTTTATAGACTAGAAAAACCAACATAGTTAAAATGGCTGTATTACCCAAAGCAATATACAGATTTAATGCAATCCCTATCAAAATCCCAATGGCATTTTTAAAAAAATAGAACAAAAAATTCATTAGATTTGTATGGAACCACAAAAGACCCTGAATAGCCAAAGCAATCTTAATAAATAGCAATGCTAAAGCAATCTTAATAAATAAAAATAGCCAAAGCAATCTTAAAACATAACAAAGCTAGAGGTATCACACCCCATAACTTCAAATTATATTACAAAGCAACAATAATCAAAACAGCATGGTAGTAGCAAAAAAACAGATACACAGACCAATGGAACAGAATTGAGAGCCCAGAAATAAATCTGGGCAAATAATTTTCAACAAAGGAGCTAAAAAACATACAATGGGGAAAAAAACCCTCTTCAATAAATTGTGCTGGGAAAATTGGAAAGCCATTGTGCAAAAGAATGAAAATAGACTGCTATTTGTCACTATGCACCAAAATTGACTCAAAATGGATCAAAGACATAAATATAAGCAATGAAACAAGAAAACACATAGAAGAAAACATAGGCCCAAAACGTATGGATCTTTGTCTGAAAGAAGATTTTATGAATTTGACCTCAAAGGCAAGAGACGCCAAACAAAAATAAATGAATAGGACTCTATCAAACTAAAAAGCTTCCGCACAGCAAACCAACCGAATGGGAGAAGATCTTTGTAAACAATACCTGTGATAAGAGGTTAATATCCAAATTATATAAAGACCTCATATAATTCAACTATACAAATACAAACAATCCAATTAAAAATGGGCAGAGGACCCGAAGAGACAGTTTTTACAAGAAGACATAAAAATGGCTGACAGATATATGAAAAGACGCTCAACTTCAGTAGCTATGAGGGAAATGCAAATCAAAATCACAATGAGCTGTACCACCTCACACCTGTTAGAATGGCTATTATCAACAAGACAATAATAAGTGACGGAGAGGTTGTGAAGAAAAAGGAACCCTTATACACTGTTGGTGGGAATGTAAATTGGTACAGCTGCTATGGTACACTATGAAGATTCATCAAAAAATTACAAATAGAGCTACCATACGACCCAGCAATTCCTCTTCTGGAACCTGTAAATGATGATGATATGATGATGATGATGACGTCACCGTTCACTTTAGAGGTTAGAAAATTAAGGCTTAGAAAAGTGAAGAAAATTAGCCAAGGTCACTCTAATTGTAAGTTTCATTAGAGCTGAGATTTAAATGTAGGGTGCCTACTCTTAGAGCCCTCACTAAACACTCTCTGCTTGTATTAAAGTACATTATACTCTAAAAACATAATATAAAATTATTACCAAAAGTTAAACTCAATAAGGTGGGCTGATGTCAAAACTGTCTCTAGGGTGGCTTGTTTACTAAATTCCAAAGGACCTCCTTATATCAAGGTTTTTGCTTATTATAAAAAAAAAACCACATATCATATTGCATAAAAAAGAGTAAAATTCCAATGAAACACTGCCTATTTTCCTTTATTATGTGAGCTTTTATCCTGATTTTGCCAGAAAAAATAATACACACACACACAAGAATACTACTCAGCCATAAGAATAGATGAAATAATGCCATTTGTGACAACATGGATGGATATTGATAATATCATGATAAATGAAGTAAGTCAGATGGAAAAAGGACAGGCACCATATGATTTCACTCACATGTGGGATATAAAACAGAAAGCAACAAACGAACAAACAAGAGAGACAAATAAAAAAACTCATAGACATAGACAACAGTATGGTGGTCACCAGAGGGGAAAAAGGTAGGAGGAGGTAGAAAAAAATAAAGGGGTTCAAATATATGGTGATGGAAGTAGACTTGAATTTGGGTGGTGAACACACAATGCCATATATAGATGATATTTTATAAAACTATAGAATTGAAACTTATATAATCTTATTAATCAATGTCACCCCCAATAAATTTTATAAAATTAAAAAAAAAGAAAGAAAGAAAGGAAAAGAAATTTCACAAAATAGGCCATCCAATTAGTCAATACTTGACATACGTAGTGGTTGTATGGGTTAGTTCATATTGTAATTTATCAAGCTGTAAACTTAAAATGTGTACCCTTATACTGCTTTATACTTCAACAAAATAGTTTACACAAAAATAAAAAAAGTACATCTTGGAAATTTTTCCCTGTAACCAAGAAGGCGAATGTTCCCCTCAGCTTGTCTAAACTTTAGACAAGTTTCTTCCTAACTATCGGCCTGACCTCACTTTTTTTTTAGAAGATTTTGAAATAGAAATCTTTTCCCAACCTCTTGCCTGCTTTCCAATCCAGGCATGATTTCTCAAAGATCTGAGAGCTATCCCTTTTAAATGTAAAGAAAGATATCACCCCTATCATCAAGAAAGGTGTATAGCCACTATTTCCAAGTCTTTGAGGGATGGTAGTAGTCTAATTTAGATAATTGCCAATTAGCAAACACAGATTGCTTAATCTAATAGATCAACCTCCCCCTGCCCAGTTCCAGTATATTTCCATAGCTCACCCCAGTGCTTCATAACTCTCTCAGTTGAGTTCCATCTCTTTCCCCTATTGCAGTAATCTTGACCTCTGTTGCAATAGTCTTGAATAAAATCTTTTTTTGCCTATTTAACTCTGCATGGTACAATTATCCTTTGATACATATTAGTACCTAAAAATTGACCTCACTCTTTTTATTCACTACAGAAAATTACATGCGATAAATGTATCATAATTTAGCAATTCTTTTTCTGATAGGTATTTCAATTGCGTATTCTCAAAGCTTAAGCTACAAGCAAGGCAAATCAAGTGACATAAGCCAGTCAAAATGTATGGTGATGAGCTGGTACTTTCTGCAATTCTTTTTTGGCTGAAAGAGGTATTTATTCTGTTTCATACATCCTAGAACTGACTTTGAAGAAATGTTATTCTTTAATAATTTGTAATAAATTTGGTAGAGATTTTTTATAAAGATGCATTAGAAACACTATGTTCACTACAAAATTATTCTTTCAATCCTTTCCTAGCAACACCTGTGACACTATTAGTTTTTGTTTATATATCAACTTCAGAGTTTCCCCTTTCCATGTTTTCATGTGTATTGTCAGGGGACAAGCACTAGGAAAATTGAAAGTATATTCTGCCTAGTCCACATATGAGTCAATCATGGATCGTTTTTGCCTGACACCATTTGTTTTACAACCTATTCTGCAGATAATGATAATGCCCAGAAAGGTCACACTTGAATTTAATGAAGTTATTTTACTTGTTAAGAGACTAGGTGGCATCTTATTAATAAGTGACATCTTATTAAATAGTACTATAAATCCATAATCCCTATCAGAAACTATTAGGACTATATATGTTTTGATATTCAGAATATTTTGGATTTTATAAAGATAGTAAGGTACATTCACCATGTATTTTATACTACTCTCAGCTCTTTCTAGTTCAATGACTCATAATTAAACACATTAATATTTCTGCATAAAATGTATGAATATTTATACCAAGTGGAATAAATGAAGATTTTTGAATAGTTTTGGATCAATCCAAGAAATGGTTTGCTCAAACTCAGACACAGACAGAAGGCTCGTTACCAGAGGGGAAAAGAGTGGGGGAGGACGGAAAAGGAAAGAGGGGTCAAATATATAGTGACAGAGGGAGACTAGACACACAGTGGTAAACACACAGTGCTATACAGTTGATGTATTATAGAATTGTCCATTTGAAATTTATATAATGTTATTAACCAACAGCACCCCAACACACTAAATTAAAAAATTAAAATAAAAAAAGAAACGGTTTGCCACTAAATGAGTTTTGGTAACAAACCAGTGAAAATTGTTCTGGTGTCAGAAATTTGTAGATTTTGGAATTATAGGTAAGTGATTATGGACTGTATTCTATAACCCTTTTACCAAATTAAAAATTCAAGTCTTTTTTTTTTTTGATAACTTCTTCCTCTTTTCTCAGTATTTACAACAAGAGTTAGTTCCATTTTTAATTATCTTTTAATGTAGTCTGTCTGTAGTGTCACTGCCTAAATTTCCACCCTTGTCTCTCTCACCTGCACAGTTATTACTTCCTAATAGTTATCTCTGACTCTAATCTCCCCAGTTTCAATCAGAATTCTATAGCAATAATGCAAAAATGACCATCTAGAACTCAACTGGAAATATTGCCTTTCAACGTAAAGCCATTAATGGAGCCCACGTCCTACAAGTAAAAGTCCACGATCATTTGGATCTCTAGTCCTTTCTAGATTTTTAAAAATATGTTTTAATGCACATAGTATTCCCAAGTCATATTAGTCTTAGAATTTTCCATATACACCACTATACTGTTAGGTCTTCACATGTGTGGTCTCCTCTGTATAGAATTTCATTTTACTTCTCTGTCATATAAACTGTTACAGACTCATTCAATGTTAAATCTCTGAAGCCCTTAACCATCCACTTCCCCAACACATATCACCACCACCAGTGTCATCACTTTCACTAAGTATTATTTTCTACTATGTTACTATGGTTATTTGGAGGTTTTGTTTGTTTTTAATAGAATTTAATTTTTAATAATTTTTGTTCTGCCACCCCAGGTATGATCTATTTATATTCCATAAAACATTACTTGGAAAAATGCATTATTTTTTCCATTTTCCCTTAGGGAAGAACTGATTCTCACATAGATATTATTTTCCATTTTGCTTTAGAAAAGAACTGATTCTCACGGAGATGATTAAAGTAATCTCTAGAGAGCAGAAAAATAAAAGTCTCCTTTCATCTCTATATGTGGTAGCTTAATTTCTTCCACAACATTGCAACAATAGCAAGTAATCAGATTTAAAATATTTATTCACCATGTTCTCCAGTTAAAAATGACCTTTGTGTGTATATATACATATGCATATATGCACAAATACAGAAAAATATGCATGCATACATAACCACACATAGACACTTAGACACATGTATAATTACAAAATATATGCATGTGCAGTTAATGTATATTATTAGAATATAAACTATTTTTCTTATTATTTTACTTACTTAAAACATTTTCCTTAGATAAAAACATTATGATGAATTTCATGTATTCATTATCCAGCTTCAACAATTATATGTTCATGGCTATCAATTCATCTATACCCCTATGCAATTCCTTACCCCACCCTCATTTATTTTGAAGCAAATCCCAGATATCATAATATTCCATTTATAAATATGGTAATCTGTATGCACATTAATATTTGACAAGCATTGCAAATCTTTACTTTCAAATTCACAGAGGCAATTTTGATAAATGATGGTTTAATTTCATTTTGCTTTATTTTATAGAGATTTCTAATCACTTCAGGGCTTATGAGAAAATAGATTTTTTTTGTAGCTGTATTGTTTTGATCTTTTTAATAAAAAAGACTACTCACTCGTTCTTTTTAACTTGTTAA
The DNA here is from genome assembly GCF_004115265.2 of Rhinolophus ferrumequinum. Lineage (NCBI taxonomy): Eukaryota > Metazoa > Chordata > Mammalia > Chiroptera > Rhinolophidae > Rhinolophus > Rhinolophus ferrumequinum. The sequence continues at coordinate 26,155,950 of NC_046300.1, read as the reverse complement.
TATTGACATTCTAATGGTATAGAGTCTGCATGGCTGACAGTAACTAAATTATGAGGTATATGTACAAAGAGCTGGTGCAAAGATTGAAAAAATGTAAATTTAATTTAAATTCATCTTTATTTGATTGATTTAATATAATCTTTGTCTTCTTTATTCATCAAGACCTCTAAGATATCCATAAAAGAAATATCTCCATGACTGAGTAGCAGATATGAATGCCCTTAATGAATGCATAGACAAACCGTAGGTTTTCTAGGATCTTTTCCAAACTATTTATACAGAAGATATCATCAGCCAACCTTAATTCTGCTGACCATAAAAACCACATAGTTTTCACTAGCTAGCCCCAAAAGCAAAAACGTCTGAGATGTCAGCCTGGTGAATGAACAAAAATCTATATTCACTTATTTAAAGTCAGCATAAAAACATAGTATGTTCTTGGGTCAAATATTCAAATTAAGGGCCTTTGAAGGTAAAGCTTATTTCTGCTTATATCTTCATAAGGACAATGACAGTAAGAGTGGGACAGTCACCTCCATTTAAAACTTGGTTAAGTTGGAATTGAACTGAGGTTATATAACTGGCAGGAGAGTAGGTAAGCTATACAAACTTAGGCAGGTCACTTACTGGTTTTTAGCCTCAGTAGCTTCATCTATTAAATGAGAATAACAACAACCCACCTTCCATGGCTGTTGTGGAAACCAAACAAAAGAATGTAAATATACAAAAGTGCTTTTCAAATTATAAAGCTCTAAGTAAGATGTGAGTTTTTATTTACTAGGTAATTTATAGTCCTGAGCAATTTAGATGGATTAAAGGGTGCTCTTTATTGCTACCAAAATAAGAACCATAGAAGATTTTTCAAAATAATGAAATCCCAAGACTGCTAAGGCCTCTTCTGCCAGTAGTGCTCCCCTAAATATTCAATGTTGATATTACATAACTCAGGTAACATAACACAATTTATCCTTTTATGTGACTGTGTTTTAACCATCTGATAATTATCCCGGAAGTCTTCTCTCAGTCAATTATCCATTTTCCAAACTCAGTTCAGTTAGGTATGCCATTATTTCCATTTTTTTAGATATTAAGTTTAGTGTCACAAATCCATTATTTTTTAATAATATCATTTAATGTGTGACTATAAGAACTATGATAATTACATTTCAGTTCTCTTTTTTTTTATTAGCCCTCCTCCAGTTTTCACAAGGAAATATTTAGGTTTTAATAATAAATGTTCGCAGCCTGTCTTAAATGAAGGTGGGCCAATTAAATGCAGATAAGACAGCTAAGGAGAAATTTAATAAATTGTGCTTGTATTTTTCTTCACGATTTCTATATCTGTATCGTTTGTTGTAGAAATTATTGATAATTATCATAAGTGTAGTTATGCCTTCTGGCAAACTGAGCTACTATGAGCTACTGTATAGTGTTTAAGAATGTAGGCTCTAAAATGAAACAAATCTTTATTTCTGCACATCACACTTGTTTAATGATATGGCATTTGATGCATTATTTAATTTTTTTGGACCTCAAATGTAATCTGTAAATTAAAGATAATAACAATGATTATATCATAGGATTGTTATAAAAGTTAAGTAGGGATGATTGAAAAGAATGTGTCAGGATTCCTGACCATTAGCAGAACATAATGTATTTAACATTAATAAACAGCATTTATGGAAGGCATAGCATGTGTCAGATACTGTATTTGGCACTAAATATACCTTAGTAAATTTAAACAAGTCAAATGCACATGACAGAGAAAGAAAGATGCCTAAGAATGTATCAATGGAAGATAAGGTGAATGAAAAACTTAAATGTTAAATTGAATTTATGTAGCTTTATGATTTTGGACTATCATCTGTAAAATTACAAGATGCTGTATAAATATTTTCATGTACCCTAAATTATCCTAATAATTTTACTGATTGGTAGATTGACTGATTGATTTTTTTTTTAACCTTATGCCAACTTCACTAGAATGAAGCCACATAAAGTCAAGGGCCTCACCTATTTGAGTCACCATTTTACACTTCCTATCTCCAGCTTTTTTTTTTTTTTTTTAATTTATTGGGGTGACAATTGTTAGTAAAATTACATAGATTTCAGGTGTGCAATTCTGTATCACATCATCCATAAATTACACTGTGTGTTCACCACCCAGAGTCAGCTCCCCTTCCATCACCATACATTTGATCCCCCTCACCCTCATCCCCCACCCCCCAACCCCTTTACCCTCTGGTAACCACCAAATTACGTTCCCCAGATTAATTTTCAAACCCGTGGCCATCCTGTGGTCACCGACTGCCCTCCAATCCCCTCACCCTCCCCCCCACCCCCCACACCTCCCGCCACCTTGTTCATACAATAACCCCATAAGTAGTTGTATGAACAATGAATGTATGTAAAATGAATAAAATCTTGACATTCCCTGTATATGCAAGACACTGGCCTACATACTTTGAGGCAAAGATAAACTGGTCATGAATTTGACCCTCAATAGTAGGAAGGAAGACAAAGGATATTCATAATAAGACAATAAGATATAAACATAAATAAATTCAATATACATAAATTCAAAGGAGTGAAATATTATTTCAACCCTCAAAGAGAGAAGATTAAAATGAAGTTTTATTTATGTATATTTTTACTCTTCATTGGAGTAGTAGTCGCAAACATGCTATGTACCATCTTAGCACACCTTGCATGTATATTTTATTTGGGTGAGTGATTAAAACATCTGAATTTCAGTATCTTTCATTGAACCGTGTATTCTCCATCTCATTTCAAACTCTACCTCTCTATGCTGTCATTTCTTCAAGACACTCCAAATGGTTTTACTGCTGTTCTGAACCTGAAGGCACAGTAGAGAACCCAGTGTCTATTAAGCTTTGCAGTGACTGGCTAAGGATAATGAAGGGCTAGCCGGCTCACGGAGAACACAGTTTAGACACAATTCAGATACAATGATGCACACGCTGGAAACCCAAGGAAAAACTAGAGGGAAAGCAAAAACATGTGCAAGACCCTCATCAGCAAGTCAGGACAAGATCCTATCAAAGTTAAGCTACTCTTACTAAAGTGGTCTCATCACTACCCACAGATAGGTGAAGTTTCAGACCTGGTTCCAGTAGGTTTAAGACCAAGTAGGTTTAAGACCAAGGCACCAGTCCACCCCAACTGACTGAACACTGCAGTGGAGCACCACCCACCTATCCAGGGGACCACCAGTACACCTCGGCTCACTACAGTTTGGTTACCAACTCTATTCATCACAAACCGTAATCCACATTTCTATGTCTTCTTTTGTTCTTAAAGACTAAAATATGTCATCAGAAAATCCTATTCCTAAAAACACAGCAACACGTTCCTAGTAGATTTAATTGTCAAGAAAAATAGTCTGATAGGTTTCTAATTATATTAATAATGGACGTATATTTACTACAATCACAGCTAAAACTGTGTTCCAAAAGCTTTTTTCTCCCTTTCATATCTCTAAATTCCTGACTTCACATAGTGATTATTTACTTCCTCTACTTTCCTTCTTACATTCTGATCGAGTAGCGCGTACTGATAGGAAAAGATGACGCATGCAAACTGGAACTCAATATGATAAACGGTAGATACTGTCGCTGCCCCATCCATATTCTTCCACTGTTACTCCTCCACCATGCACCAGCCCGATGTCCTCATGCTGACACATGCCTTTTTTGCCTGAGGGTGTCTTGCAGCCTGAGCCTACCCTGTACCTTGTGGCAGGCCAATAGTGCCAGAGGATTAAGTCTCCTTTTCCAAAGGAAGCAGCTTGCAACTAATAGCTCATGGGGGTTCGTTTATAATCCAATTCCTTTGGCCTTCGTGGCGGATGTGTGTAGGGTCAGGAGTGTGGGAGTGGGGGGAACACTGAGATATGTGAGGCATATGTTCTACACTGGCTCCACAGGTTTCTTTTGAGGCGTTAAGCAACAATTGCCCACTGTGGCACCTGCATGATAACACCCCCTGAAGGCTGCCTTTCCCTCTCTGTCCCCAGTTTTCCATTTCTCTATCAGTATTTGCTGGGTTCAGCAGTCAAAGAAACTATTTAACCCCACATCCTGGTCACAGGTCCAACTCTCAGGGAACCTAAACTAAGATAGATAAATTCACTCAGATGTAAAAAGTATTTATTTGCTAGACTTAAACAAACGTGATCTTGCTAATATTTATCAAATGATCTTTGCCCGTAATACTAATATGTTCAGTATGTTTAGTAGCTGAAATAACTTTTGCACATATACCTCTTTATAGTAGTTTCTATTATATCTGAAAGAGCTTAGGAAGCGTTCTCTAAACTACTCCCTTTACCTTAACCTACCTCTGATTCCCATTGAAATTAAAAGCCCGCTGACTATTTCCATATGCATAATTATTGTACTTTCACTGCGTCACTCAACATGAAAAGAAAGTACAAGTGGAAAAGAATCATAAATTACCTCTCCCCAAATCAATGGAAATTAAAGAAAGAGTATGTAAGTACTGCTCATTTTATATCGATGTTCCCTTTTCCAAGTTTGATCCTATAGAAAGGGGGGAAAAAAACCCTCAATTCTTTTTTTAAGAGCATTCACTTTTACCACAGCTGGACACAGAAATTATAAGCAAGCTCTCAGTAGTAATAAAGGTACTTAGAAGCATGGGGCCTCAGCATGACAGGTCAGTGAAATCTTAGAATCATAAACAGACAATGGGAAGGACAGTCAACTAAGATACACACAGCACAAGCAAAGAGAGCACAGGAAAAAACAGTTGAGGATTCCCTGATTTGAGAAGATTATTGTTTTATACAGCCTTCAGAAGTTATCTTCCAAACTCAACTGTTTTGCTCTCCTATCTGTAGGTGAGAAAACACACTTAAATTGTGAAAACAGTAACCTTGGCAACACACGTATAATAATTACTTTTTCTTTGTTTCGGAATCTGCGATTCAAATTACCAAGCAGAGCGTTAATTTCATTTGTTTGTGATGTATTTCGCTCTGACTTTTTTCCCTCTAGGCAAGCTTTCAACAGTTGCGTCTTTTGAAGTCTAGGTCATCCATGTATAGCATCCTCTCTACATACTTGTCAGTCATGATTTTATTTTCACCCCATTCTTTTACCCTTTTCGCTTGTCTTGCTTTTCTCTCTACCTCATCATCTGTCATTTTATTATACAGCATCAGTTAGCATCTGTGTTGATTTCTACCTAATAGTACAATGTTGACAACTCCAATGACCTTAATATTTTCTCCATTCAATCTTTCTACGTTTAATCATATCTTTGAACTCATCTTTCATTGACATATTTCTGCTTGCCAAGGCCAAAATGGAGAAGTATAGACTAGACCCTTGCTACTCACAGTGTAATTCAAGCACATCAATATATTGTGGTAGCTTGCTAGAAATGCAGAGTCTCAGGGCTCAGCCCAGAACTACTAAATCAGATTCTGCATTTAATAAGACCTCACATTATTCACATGTACATTATAGATCGAGAAGCTTTAATATAAGTAATATAGATGGTGATGGGTAGGATTTATAGCTGTTTTAAGTTTTCACCCTACAGGTATTCATTACTGGATAAGGGTCAAGTGGTAAAGCAGGAACTGCAAGGATTTCACTGAGAAGAAATGAGAAGCACTTGACCATAGGGCATTCTGGGAGCGCCACATCACAGAAAAGGAAGGCAGCTGAATGCCAGACAGCGTTGAGTTTTCTGAGCAAGTACATGTGATTTCAGTCACTTAGTCTTCAGAGAATTCTACTCCAACCCAGGAAAGCATCAATCACCAAAGGACCCTATTTTAAAGAGAGAACACACTGGTGTCTTACTGATGGATCAGTAGATTTACACAAGATTCAATTAACTGAATATTATTCTTCACTGTTTTCCCTGTTCCCTCAGTCCATTGCTCTTCTTTGTCTCCCCATCCGTCAACTTCCTGGACTTCTTTTCCCTCTCAATCTAGATCCCAGAGTTAATGTTTTAAATGATGCTTCCTATAATACACTGAAAACCTTTATATTCTTGACCTCATACCCTACTCCTTGTGCAAGCTCCAAATACAAGATTGTCAGTGTTTAATATCCCCTACTTTTCAAATGTGGCTAGAATAAGTAAGAAATATACTGAGTATACTAAGAAGTCATCAGCTGGTTCTATGTTCCATGTTAATAAACTGGCCTTATCTTTTTTTCCTCAAATTTCCAATCCTAACTCTACATTTCTCATTCTCAGAGAATAGCTTCACTTTCAGAGAATAGCTTCACTTTCTACTTTCTTACAAGGAAAATCGAGGCCATTTGTTGTACATTTTCTCTGCTATCTTCTCTTTGTCAAAATTCTTGATATATTCTTTACATCCTGAAGATTTCTATTTTTAAATCATTTTATCTCCTTTGCTCTGGTTAAAGAAACATTCCTCCCCCCCCCCTTTTTGTTTATTTTGTTTATTTGTTTTTAAATTCTAAGGCTAAATTCCCTACTTGTACTCTTATTTAATGGCCTTTTTCGTCTTATAACCCATGGTCTTCTGGGAATATTTTAAATAAGTTACTTCCTTTTAAATATCCCCTATTTAATTTTTTTATTGTTTTTTTTTCCTCTACTTATAAACACTCTCTGTTTTTTTGCAATCTCAAAAAGAGTAAATTTATTTGTATTCGTCTCCTATGGCCTAAACTTTACCTCACTAATAAAACTGCTCAAAAACATACTGTATGTACTCAATAATACAAGAGAATAGATAGATTATTGATACATACAACAACATGAATGAATCTCAAAATCATGCTGAGTGCAAAAGGCTAGACACAAAAGATTACATACTCTATGACTGCACTTATAAGAAATTCTAGAAAAGACAAATATAATCTGTGGTGAATGGAAGTTTTTCAGTGGTTGCCTGGGGCAACAAGTTAGGGAATTGAATTGAAAAGGGTCACAAGATCACTGTTGGGAGTAATGAAAGTATTCTGTATCTTGATTGTCCTGGTCTGCATAAATTCACCCAAACTCGCTGAAATGCACACTTGGTGCATATTATTGCATACCATTTATTCTTCAATAAAGTTGATTTAAAAATATCCCCCACTTATTGTGTATATGACCTCAAAACTAGATTATTAACCCCTGGGATATCTGGTTTCTGCTCATTCCACTGCACTGAAATTATTTTACTGAATGTCACAAATACAGTCCTAGTAGTCTCTACCTTCTTAAAGTTTCTCTTCTTTTGATTTCTAAGAGGTAAATGGCTTATTTAACCTTCTATTTATTTGAACTTCCCTTCCCCTAAATCTTTTTTCCTCTATTCTTATTCTGATATTTGGAAGTATTTTAATGGTTGTATTAAACGCCTATTGCCTTGCTTATGAATTACCTTGGTTTCCTATAGTTTTAATCATCCTCTCCTTTGTGATAAGATCAAACTCTCAACTCTCCTGTCTCCTAATCAGCAGTGCATAGCTTCACCTCCAAGTTCACATATTTGAAAAAAACAAAACTCTGCAATCTTGAACAAGCCACTTCTCCCGACTTCTCTGACAATTTTTCAGTCATTCACCTTAAAAAATTCAAATTCATAATAATTTTATCTGCACCTATTCGCACAAAACATCAACCAGGTATGCAAATGCATTATTTGTATTGTCTTTCAAATTCAGATTTTACTCTCCAATTCCATTACATCTATCCAAACTCAGGCCTTTAGCTGCTGCCTTAAAAGTACAACTGGTCTCCTTCACTCCAGAACTCCCATTTTAAACATCATCTCCTCAGTGTGTCCTATTTAGTGCCACCAGATTTACTGCCTAAAATGCACTGTAGTGGTTGTTCCACTGAGCAGCTCAATAAACCACAAAGTTCATCTCCATGCCTTTTGCAGACAGTCTCAAATCTTGAGCCTTGGCCATCTCTTCCTCTGTAGCACTATTAAATTCTATCCTCAAATCCAAATCACACATTCCAACCAGTCTGAAAGAATCACTGCTGCTCAAGAATGTCAATGTCCTCCTAGATTTTTTTCACTCCTGAACTACTGTTTCCTTCTTTTCTTTGATGGAAAATTACCCCACCATAATCTTTGCCTATAGATGTCTTGTGATGACTAGCAACGCCTTGGTGACAGAGCAGGTCTCAACTCCCTCAGAATGACTTTATTTATGATTGTTTAAGGGATAACCCCCCTACATGTTCCTAAATTATTTGTTTATCCCAATATTGGGCAATTATATACTCTTTAATATGTGTTTTATTTTTTCAGACGATACAATCTCTGAATGGAAATACTGTGAAGATATTGCAATATTACTAATAATACTATGAATGCTTTGCAATAGAGTGCTAACATGGACCTGAAAATTGTAGGTGCTCAATAAATATGGCAACTCAATAATATTTCACCAACCATGCTGTATTATAATCCTGTTAATTCTCAAATAATGTGTTTAGGGCTACTTTTGATACCTAGGCAGGCAAAATATTTCAAGTAAACATGTTTGTGGCACCAAATAAGTAAATGTAAAATTTCTTCATTTCATTTTGGGTACCACATTTCAACCACCTAACAGGTAGATTTTAAATGATGTCAAGATAGATTGGAGCAGTCAAAGCATGAGTCAATTTTTGGTAAAAGAACTCCTGGTAGGTCAATTAAGGACTATACCTATGTGTGTATGGGATTTTGTGTGTGTATCTATCTGTGTGAGTGTGTGTGTGTGTGTGTGTGTGTGTGTGTATACAAATCTGTGTTTATCTAACCAAAAAATAGAAATAAAGTTTTTCTATGAGAACCCAGAATTTTACCTTCAGCGTGATCCAATTCTACGTCTTTTGCATATTTTCATATCCATGTAGTATGTCTTCTTTATATATTAAAAAAGTAATATATACATCAATGAAATGGTAGAAAAATATAGAAAAGTATAAAGAAGAGGTTTAAAATCTTCAACAATCAAGTAACCCAGAGTAATCATTTTCAAATTGTGATGTTTCCTCTTCTGTAGTACCTCCATTTTAAGTGTATGCTCTTAGCAAATCAAAGTGAAGTATAATTAGTTTGTTTCCACATCCATTATTTCTGTTATACTATGAATGCCTTCTACAACCTTACACACACTTTAGGCCATCGGTGAATGTCTCTTCAATTGAGTAAATTTATGCATTTTGAATCCTGAACACTGAAAGAGGAGCTCATAGGTAGTAGAGACTGAGTATATGTTTGATAGAGGATATTTAACCTCTATCTTGTTGTATAATAAACCCTCCTTATTGTATTCTAAGAAACTCAGCTAGCCTAACTGCTCTGAAACATTTTTCCCCCTTTTTCCCCAAAATAAGTGCCAAATAACGTTCTTAGAAAACCAATCATGACATTGAAAGTGAAAGAAAGCTGAGTATGGGCTTTGGTTTCCATAAATAAAACCAATTTCTAGAGGGCACTGTCCCCATGCACTCATTTTCCCTGATTCCTCACCTTATTTCTCATATCCTATCTTCATAACAATTCTCCCTTGGCTTTGATCTTAGTCTGTCCCATGTTCCTAGTCTTTTTGTTTACCATCACCTGGATTTATCTCTTGTCTGGATGATTAGTATTGGCCCAACTCAAATCAGTTTCCAAATCATGGACAAGATTTATTTTGTGGGTTCTATTTAACATTTGAGTTTCATCAGCTTCAGGTTTTGTATTTATTATTTCTAAACCTGTAGCCCCTTGGACGTTAATGAATTCACCTATCTTTTGGGCTTGGGAAATGGTTACTTTCCATATCCATTCTTTTCTGGCAGGGAGGCAAGAATGCTTTCATATTATTTTCACTTAACTGAAGCCAAAGTGAGGAATACTTAAGACAACTTATTTTCTCTAGAAAAAAATAACAACAGCTATATAGTGGTTAATACATATTCTACAAGGCAATGCTCATCGTTTGAAATCCCAGACACAATGTACAGATAACTCTCGCATATTCTGAATGTAATACTTCTGTCCATATTTTATAACAGTAATATTTATTGTGAAAGAGCTTCGTTAAACAAGAGGGACAACTATTCTAAATAATCACATCCTAAGAAATAGAATATTGTTTGTGGGAGAAGTTTAAATTTAGGATGAAAACCATAACAATTTACTCTGTAGTTAAGAGACTGTTTCTCAGTTATCAAAACATAGCTGGGAATTCAATGGAGAAAGGATACTTTTCAACAAATAGTCATGGAACAATTGGACATCCACAGGTAAAAAAAATGATCCTAGTGCATTACTTGCATTTTACACAAAAGTTAACTAAAAATTCATCATAGACTTAAGTGTGAAATGTAAAAATATGAAAGTTTGAGAAAAAATAGAACATTTTTGTGACCTTGAGGTTTTAGGTGAGACACCAAAAGCACAATCCATAAGAGGGAAATGTTGATAAATTGGATTTTGTCAAAATTAAACCTCTTTGTGACAGCTCTGTGAAAGATACTATTAAGAGAATAGAAAAGCAACTATAGACTACAAGAAAATATTTGCAAATTATATTCAGGTAAAGGACTTGTATCTAGAATATATATAAGAACACTTTACCAAAGATGACAAATTAATGACATATAAGAATATTAAAATATGCTCAGTATCATTAATTATTAGGAAAATGTAAATTGAAACCACAATAAGATACAACTGCACACCTCTTAGAATGGTTAAAATCAAACAGGCAAAAACTGACAATATGAAATGCTGATGACATTGAAGAATAGTAGCCTCTCATTAATTGCTGATGAAAATGCCAAATGGTGTAGCCACTTTCAAAAGCAGTTTGATGTTTTTGTTTTTTATATAGTTAGATATACATTTACCATATGATCTAATGATCCTACTTCTATTTCTTCATGTCACATAGATGAATGAACTTTAAATGATTTTTGCTGGGGGAAGGAAGCCAGAACCTAAAAGGTAGAGCTTGTAATTATTTACATGAAATCCCAAAAAAGGTACAATTATATGAAAAACAGATTAGTAGTTGCCAGCGGTTGGAAAAGGGGTGTCAACTACAAAATGGCCACACAAGGAATTGTTAGCATGATGGAAATGTTCTGTATGCTACTGTGGTGGTGAACACGACTACAAATTTGTCAAACTGCATAGAACTATACACGACAAAGAGTGAATTTTACAACATGCAATTTTTTAAAAATAAAATCAACTAATGATGGCTGGGGATCCCAGGACAGAACGCAGATTGTTACAAATGAATCTAATGGCACTGGAAATGTTTAACCTAACCTCACTGAAGAGGGTGGGGGTAAAAGAAGCCGATCTAAATATTTCTGGGAAATCGTATTTTGACTGAACACTGGAAAGCTAAACATAAATGAATTGTACATATAAACACTGCATGTGTTAGTTATTCCAAAACTACTTCCCAGGTAGTTTAGGGCTGAACAAATACAAGTATGCCCCCACTGCCAACCCCAACTAAAAATGTGTTGCTTCATCATACAAAGGTATAAATAATGAGTAATTAGAAAAATAAGAAACAATTTATAGAATTAGAAACTTTGGAAGTCAGAGACTCTGAATTAAAGTTCCAAAACGTAAGAGAAGCTGTAGAGTTGTAGAATCTAAAAAACTTGATTTGTGGTGTTGAAAGCAATTGACAGGTTTGAAGGAAAAAAGAGCTATTAGTATTTAGGATATAGAGGCCAGTTAGTCTATGAACAAAGTGAAACTTATACTAGGACTAGGCAATTTAAAAGGGGTGAAAAGTATCGCACACTACACCTAAATGTGTATATATTTTGCGTAAGAAGTCCTATTCATATACATGTTCTACCTTTAGAAACAACACCTATAAGTTGGCAAACTCACAAGTGACATGGAAATACAAAGTACTTTTAAAAACAAAGGAAAACGATACAACAGAAGTTTTCTTTCTTGATTTTGTGTTCTATTTGCTTCTAAGAGCAAATTTAAAGCCAAGAAATAAAGACAAACACTTTTTCCTCTCACTATTACAGCCTTGAATGAGGATTGTGAATTCATGAGATGGTTAAAGAGAAAATCCAACTTCAAGTATTTACTAAAAACACGTAAGTAATGGGAAATACACCCTAAGAGGCTGAGGTCTTGGCTAAGTTAATGATGCAAGTCACCATTAGCAATTCACTGAAGTAATCCTCCAGGGCAGATGTTGGTCCACATTCCTGGTGTCCCTGAAGGGAAAATCTATATTTGTGTTTCCTTAAAATGGTTTCCTCAGGGATACAAGATTCTCTGGGTAATGTAAGTGTTGGGAAAGTCATAAACCTGGCACTAAAAACAAAAGAAATGTATATCATCATTTCCATTAAGTAGCTGTGTCTCTGCCTTAAAACGAGAATTAAAATTTTAAGAACTATTTTCTTCCATGAAGTAGCTACATGTGCGTGCATGCAATTACTATATAAAGAAAAAATTCCATTTACTAATAATCCTCTATTCCATACTGGTTTCATAAGAGCAAAGCATTTAAAATATCACTTAAGGAGAGTCAACTAATACATTTTTGGTAACTGCTGTGTACCAAGTATATTTTAGGTGCTTTATAAGTAGTATTTTACTTAATCTTCAAAAATAACCTAGCAGTATTCTTATGTTTACTTTACAGATGAGGAAACAAGCTGAAGTTTAGGAAAGAAGGTCCCTCTTGACTCCATATGTCCCTATTAGCCTAAATAAATATTCTCCCCTGGGTCTGCTTGAGACAATCCAGAATACCAAAAATAACCTCCATCAATCTACACACATAGCTTATGTTTCTTCAGAATAGATTGGCATTGTTTGCTTAGTCAAAATAAATACATGGCTACACATAATCATGTAAGGAATTGTACTAGAAAAAGTGGAAAATTCAAAGAAAAAGAAAATTTCCTGTCTAGCCCCAAGAATCTTCAGATCTTTTTTTTGGGGGGGGGAACAAAATGAAAACATAGAAAAATAAACACTAATACATTTTAAAATAATTTTTAAGACTGCAATAACATAAATGTCCTAAGAGATTAATTCACGATTACGTATTAAATGAACTGCCTGTAGAAGGGAGTAGTACATTTGCTAGACCATTGTTCCATGGCAGCAATAGACAGCCACGTTTTTCAGTTAGCCAGCCGGCCCAGCCTCTGTGTCCCTGGGGTGTAGGCATCAAAGTACGCTATGTGGTAGCTTTCTCATTCCTCTACCACCTCTGATTGTCCTTGCTCAATACCTGACTGCACAGACTAACTAAAACTATTACTAGTGCCACTCCAAGTGTAATCCTAGGTGGATGCTAGTCTGGTCACTATTTGTTAAAACAAAATAAACTTAGACACGGCAAGTTAATACTTAACAACTTCTATAGTGATTGGACAGGATAATGTGATGGCTGTTGATTCTTATAAGACATTTCGATCTGATTTTTTAAATATCTTTGTTTTATTCATTCCATTTTTCTATTAATTCATTTTTGTTATGTTTTGCAAAAGTACAAGTCTACAGACAGTTGGAAGTAAAAACTTTTTAAAGAATAAATAACTGGTCCTTCACTACAGATGATTTGAGAAGCATCCTGCCAGAGTTATTGGCCATTGGAGGAGAGTTGTCCTTAATGAACAGACTGCTGAGAAAAATCTCAAGTTACAAACCAAACTTATGCCTCCTGAAGATCAGTAGGTAACAAGCAACTACTTTCAAGGAAGGGCCCACTTAGATGGTAGTGAGATAAAACTTCAGTGAAGTTTCTCATTGCTCTCTTGTCCATATGATTTATCTCTTTTTCTTCTCCAGCCCCTGGAATATTAACCAAAGTGAGAAAAGGAGAACTCACATTTCAAACATTTACCCATTTCTTTCTGTCTTATATCCAAACCATCAGCATTTATGCATAAGTACTAAGAATACACGTAAGTGCTTTAAAGCCTGTGGTTCTACAATGACCGTCATCTGGAAAAGTACTGGAGATTTCTAATGTCTAATTCTCTAAGCAGGGTGCACAAATGGGGAATGTTGGAGGATACTACTGAAAAAAGAAATAATTAAAACTGATAGAAGCACATCACTTTTATTAATTAATACTTGGAAATATTTCACCACAAACAAAACAATCATTTCCATGTAAGTTCAACAAATTATTCCAGGCTGAGTCACCAGGAAAGATTTCATGAAAGAAAACAATTTGGAAACAGAGAAAAAAAATTGAAGAAACTTGATAATTATGTAAGAAGTAAAAGAACATTCTATAGGATTGGAAACTAGGAAAATTACCTTAAAAATAACTAACCTATATTTTGTGACAATACATAATAAATTCAATGGCATTACACACTATGTCCCTCAGTATCAATGTGCGTAGTTCATTGCTGTGCAGTGGAAAAGTACAGCAATATGGGGTAGTATATTTCTACCAGTCCTTGCATGTGTATCTGTGGTTTGTATCTCTTCACTGAATAATCATAGGCCTATTGCATTACTGTGTAGCAGTAATCAGTAGGCTTCCTTCAGATCTGGCAAGCCAACAGCCCACCTCACATGGCCACATCATCCAATCCAGTTCTGAAAATTATCATCCAAATAGTTCCTCATCGTTGGAAATACTAGGTGGTGTGTCAACCTGTTTGACTCGCTCAAGGTGACCTTCTGCTCCCTCAAAGACCATCAAAGAGAGATGTTAAATAGTCACTTAACATGGGCAAAATGTCAGGCATCGACTATGCATCTAGACCTTATGGCCACATTATATATTGGATGAGTGACTTGAGCTGAATCATTGAGGCTGAACATTTTGAAGAAAGGAACAAGAAGTTGTCAAGGATTGGATCGGAATATTTTGATGTTTGACTAAAAACAGCAATCTGACCGTAAAAATATAGGAACTATGATCTTGGCATACCCCAGATCCAAAATGGCCTAACTTATAACTACAGCAATGGAGAGCTATTGAAGAATTCTGAGCAAGAGAGTATGATGTTAAAAGGTGTGTACTGAGAGGTGGGTTAAGTCAGAACACAGAGAGAGAAATTAGTCTACTACTATGACAGTGGAAATGACATGAATCATTGCCCCAGTCAGTTTGGGGCAATGGAAGTGGAAGACAAAAGGTTTCAGGGTATTTGAAAGGCAAGAAGGATAAGCTCAGTGGTTAATTGGATTATTTAAAAGGGAAGAGGGGAAGACAACTCTTAGGTTTTGAGCCTGGCAAAACAATGGTGCTGTTCCAGGAATGGGTAAGTGGGGTGAAGACCTGGGTTTGGGTTTAAGAGATGTTCAGACCTTTGGACATGAATGGAACTCAGCACTTCATCAAATGGAGCATTCAATCAGTAACTGAAATATGGGACTTAACCTCAGGACACAGACAAGGGCACCTTTGAAATGTATCCGTTATATATTTCTGATAATAATGAGTAGAAATGCATAGTCCATAACAACAGCCGATCTTTCATTTAGTAAACATCTTCATTGACTTAGTCTTACTCCACCAGAACAAAGAAAGTTATTGAAAAACCTCTTGAGATGGTATTCTTTCATTTTCCCTTGAAGCCAACAAGACTCCGCAAAACCTACAGTTCCAAAATCTGTGCGAGAACCTTCCTAAGGGAAAAAATTAATTAGCCATTATTAAACTGTTGCTTCAGGGTTTACAATACTGCAGTTCGTCACAATGTGTTGCTTTGCTATAACTGCCTAAGACTTGAGAAGTGATTTATCCTAAAATTGTGTTAGTCTTTGGAGAGTTGCAAGAAATATTCTTTACTTAGCTTTTTAGCAAAATGATTCCAGACATCAAACAAAAATAAAATAGAAAATATCAAAAGCACAAAAGTAAAGTATAATAAATACTTTAAGATGTATTCTTATTGTCGACCCAGGAAAGAAACTTCTTTATCTTTTGCATCTTAACAGATTTTCCATTCAAAGTGAAATCTTTAACTACTTTGAATCAGAGTCATCAGATCTAAAATGAGAGGCTTAGAATGATTAATATTTAATGTCTCTTTCAGGCACACCAGCTTCCAATGTACAATTGGTAAATGTGAAGTAGTATAGGTTTCAAAGTATGTTTAATCCCATTTCAATACAAACTATTGCACAGTCTATAACTCTACACTGAATTTGCTAGTTCATGGAATTTTCCAGATGCAGGCATTTTACACCTTATAGGTATATTCAAAAGTAATAGCAAGTACTAAAACCATTCTAGGTACAGCTATTACTTTTCAGGTACATTTTTTTGGATTCATTTTCTTAGTTCATCTGCTATATAACTTGGCCTGGTATGTACCCAAATGAATAAACATCAGATCATTGACTTTTCCAAGGTCTCAATACCAGTTGTGATTTCCCAAGTTTATGCTAGAGGAACTGTGACCTTGGCATACCCCAGATCCAAAATGGCCTAACTCATGCTTTATCAGTAGTCTCTACTTGCATCAAAAGTGCCAAAGAAATGCAAAACTGATTTCCAAGTGAATTAAAAAAGACCTATGTCCTTTAAGTCCTAACTCAATAACCAGCTAAAAGTTTTGTGTTATAGACTAAGTGTGTCCCAACCCCCAAGATTCATATGTTGAAACCCTACCCCGCAACGTGATGGAATTAGGAGGTGAGGCCTTTGGAGGGTAATGAAGTCATGAAGGTGACGCTCTCAAGAATGTGACTGAGAAGAGACTGAAGGATTTACGTGTTCATTCATTCTGCTCTCCTCAGGTAGGATACAAGAAGAACCTGACCATCTACAAGCCAGGAAGCAGATTTCAGCAGACACCAGATCTGCCGGCCCCTTAGTCTTGGACTTCCCAGCCTCTAAAACTGTGAGAAATAAAGATGTGTCATGTAAGCCACTCATCTATGGTGTTCTGTTATAGCCACCTGAGCTGACTAATGTATACTGTGCATTGCGTTCAAGGAAATTGTGAATTCCAGTTGGAGGAGAAAGTCCAAATAATAGATTATGTCAATGACTTCATTATTATTTTTTTTAATTTTCAGTTTCATACACACACACACACACACACACACACACACACACACACACACACACATATTCACAGTGAAAAGAGAGATGGTATTTATATCTTGATTTTTCCCCACCATTCTGGCCTCTGCATTCCTACCACACAATACTAGTGTCCTGGTGCTGGTCCCGCTGTGATTTCTGCTTTCTAAGGGAAGCAGACTGCGGGCTTCACTGCAGCAAATTCCATCTAAATCAGTGTGTTCCCAAATATTTAGAAGCAGTGCAATATGACTCAGCTATTTGATTTTGCAAGGACAGGATAAGGAAAAAAAAAAAACTGAAAAGAATTAGCACATTTCCTCTTCGATTCTCCTTAATTGGCATTTTAAAGTCACCTGGTGAAAGCCTTTTAATTTTAACATGGCAAATTTGTTTCAGACTTAACAGCTCACTATAATCTATAATAGACGATAGACGGATATATGCTGCATAGCAACAATGATGGATTTAGTGAAAACATCAGAAGAAAAGTACTTTGGCAAATTGTTCATTTTCTGTTCCCTTTTTAAAAAGTTTTGTTTTCTTTTTTTAAGTCTGTGTGAAAAATATTTAGTTCCACCTGCTTTATCAGGAGGATGATTAACTTTGTGAGTCGGACACAAATTAGAAGGAACTGATTGAAGTTGACATGAAGAACCACTCTAATCAAGTGATAATCATTTTGAATCATTTCCAGGAAAATCTCCAAAATGGTTTGTTCTTACGTGTCATGGTTAAATCTGTGCTCCTTATGAAGGGAGATGTCTAAGTTCCAATCAGTCTCAGTGATAGTGACAGTGCCACGAAGCCAGCCTACCCCACTTTTACTTCCTGACATACAATATTTGTCCAAGCAATTTGGACACCATGATGGATGCCTGGATCATATTTCTGAAACCATAGATAATGAGAGAATGTTATAAACGTAAAGTTTTATTCAAACATTTGATTGCAGGTATTTTCAACATTCACACAAGAAGAAATATATTTCTTTTCAAATCTAAGTCTCTTTCTCTAGAATATCTCAGTCAGATCTATGGCTTTGTATGGCTCATAGCAAAATCATTTTTCAGTCCTTGATTTCCTTGTAGAAGGCCTAAATTTGCCTTTTTGCTGACATCTGTCCACTCTGAAGCTCGTTGCCTGCCAAAGGCAAAATGATTTACCTTGTATTTTGTAAATGGCTTCCTCAACACCAGAAAGCATTGACTACATATAGAGGGCCCACAAAACCACACAGACATATTTGCCAAAGGAAACTCAACCACCAAGTTAAGAACCACACACTGAACCATACTGATGAACTTCAAAGATACACGTTCTCTCACTCCAAATCCTAGAACTGACTTTGTTATAAAACTAACTGAAATGCTCTAGTGTTGTCAACTTTATGATATAAGATTTAAGGTTAGAATCTCTATTGCCTGACATGCACACTAAAACATGCAAACAAAAAGAGCTTTGAGTAGCTTTCATTTTCCTTAACTATGATCAAATGGGGAGAAAAAAGAGTATTGTATTTTGATAATCCTATGATGAAGATGGGAAAAAAGGAAACCCTTTCGAAAATGACTTTGAGAGATACTCTACCAATTAATTTTCTTTTTATGTTTTAAACACGTCTCTCCTCAAGCCTTTTTTTTTATACCTTTTTCTGATAAACAATGGCAGTGCTTCCTTAGAAATATTGTGACTGTAACTATTAGGTTTAACTTCTCAAATAAGCTTTTCAGAACTAACATGCTCTGTTTAGATATATTTTTAGCATATATAATTGCACCTTTTTGTCAATTATACGCATATATACAACACTCACACTGTTCGTGTTTATACACACACCCAGTTCAATTTATCTAACCCCCCAACACACACAATTTCATTTATACACATACAAATTTGTATTTATATACATACACACAGAGTTTCATTTGCCTTTTATTTTCTGTTAGACTTTAAATTTCTGGGTATCAAGAAGCATAACTAACCGTAATGGTTATTTCATCCAATTACCTTGGGCTATAAAAATGATACCTTATTTCTCATTTTCTTTCTTAATATATCCTTTAGAGTGCTGATTATTCAATATATTAAGCTGACTGATCAGTAGAAAAATAATTTTAGCTAATTGTAAAACTAGAAATAGAAACATTTTTCCTTAAATTAAGTCTAAAAACTGAAGTGAAAGTGGTAAAAGAAAAAAGTGTGCACATTTGGCATGTATGTAAATACAGCAAGCTTTAAATCCCATTTTTAAATTTTATGAAAAATTGTTGCTGATGACTAATTTAAGCTCTATATAACCTACCTCAACAATTGCAGCAATGAAAAATATGAGATCTTGAAAATACATATTTTGATGAAAATTTGTTAGAGATGTTTTAGAAAGCAGTCTTACTCTTAAAAAGCACACAAACTTACCTTACTTTGATTTGTTTTTTAATATGTAACACATTGGTTTTTAGATACCAAAACTTTCAGTTTCTTAATATGACAATTCGTATAAAACAAGAATTTTACTGTAGACCCTAAACAAGTTCACAAAAAGCATATAACATCATTCTATGTCTACAAAAAGTGACAACATTTTTCAATGGTCCTCCATCAAACTGATGCAGTGTTTGTTAACTACAGAAATTTTCTCTCTGAATATTCTGTTTCCTGGAATTAGGCAAATCTCATCATTTAGCATTCCAATGTAATCAAGTTTATTCCAGACAATCCTTCACTTTGCTAGTGGGAGAGAATTCCAACAATAACCATTCACCTGCAAGGGATATCATAACCACACATCTTGTACAGGACCATAAAGTTGGATGGAAAAATAAGCTAAGCTTTATCCAAGCTTGATGAAATTGAATGTTTATACTTGGATTCATTTAATACATATTTATTGAGCTTTAATTTCTGCTTTGGGGTTATAGGGAAGAAGACAGACATAGGACTCACCTTTCTAGGGGGGGGAAGCAGAACATTAAAGAAAATCACACCAGTAATTATATATATACAATTAAAATCAAGGTTATGATAGAGAAGTGGAAATTGAGGCTCTCTAAATTGAAATTTATTCTTCAGGAAGCACAGGCTTTTGGATTTGGATTCTGATTTTGTTATTTACTTGCACTGTTCCCCAATGCAGTAATGGACATTAATTCCTATCTGTGGAGGATTTAAAGGGGAACTGCAAACTTTTTGCCATACCTTCCATGAAAAGATGCTGTTATGTCTCTTTACAGGAATTTGGACAGTGATTGCTGTGACCAATAGACGTGATGCTCTTCTCTTCAGATGAGGTCAGTAAGGACAAGCAGCTACACCTGTGTCTCTTGGATGCGTCCTCTCAGAAGGCATCTATCAAACTGAGAGAAGCCCAAGCCAGAGGGAGAGACTGTCTGTAAGTTTGCTGGTTAATGTTCCAGCTTAGCCACCCCTCATAGGTGGAGAAACAATTTAGAAGTACATGGATACTCCAGAAGCTTTTAAGTTTGATGTAATCCAACTTGTTTATTTTTGCTTATGTTTTCTATGCTTTTGGTGTCTTATCCAAAAAAACAAAAAACAAGAAAAACCAAATCATTGCTCAGAAGCTTTTTCCTTGTTTTCTTCTAGAAGTTTCACAGTTTCAGGTCTTACATTTCACTTTTTAATGAATTTCAAGTTCTTTTTTTGTGTATGATATAAGAATCCAGTTTTCCCAGCACCATTTATTGGACATTGTCATTTTCCCATTGTGTATTCTTAATGACCTTGTCAAAGATCAGTTGACCATAGATATGTGGGTTTATTCAGGACTATTTTGTTTCATTGGTCTATGTGTCTGCTTTTAGGACAGTCGCATACTGTTTTGATTACTGCTTTACAACATAGGTTGAAATCAGGAAGTATAACGCCTCCAGCTTTGTTCTTCTTTCTTAAGATTGCTATCTCCAATAGTTCCACCCACATGTTCCACTCACTCCCAGCCATGTGAGACACCTCAGATGAGAAGCCCAGATTTGTGGAACAGACAAGCCAAGTTTATTCAGAATCCCCTATGTAATTCCCTAATGTTGGAATCTATCAGCATAATACCATGGCTGCTGTTTTATGCCCATGAGTTTTTGGGTTGGCAAGTTACATAGCGATGGATAATCAGAATCCCATCCTACACCATAGCAACTGTGGTAATAAACGTAAAGCAGACAGTACAGTGTCTTGAACATAGTAGGCTCTAAGTGAAGGGAACTATTTTCATTACATGGCTTGTCAGAAAATCAAAAGAAGTATTGTATACATGGAAGTAAGACAATCTCCTAAGCATTGAGCTAATACTTTACAACCTGCAGGGCATTTCTCAATCATAATTCTTATCTTTATTTAAGGAATCTACTAATATCAAATATTATTTTTAAAACCATGTGTAAGTAGAAGAATGCAATGCACACCCTACCACACATCACTCTATAGGTAGGGATGAGGTCAGCCTTTATTATCCTGGAAATTGAGGATAGAGATTGACATACTGTAGATAAATCCATAAATAACTGAAGAGCAACAGCAACAGTTTTTGACAAACCCTTTCAAAGCTCTGAGAAATGTGCAAATGTGCATTATTGGAAATTATGCTGAGCTTCAACTTCTAAATGTTGGAAGCTAAAATAGCATTGCCTCTATTTATACTTAAGTCCACAAGAGTCTACCTAAAACAAGAGCGGGATGGATATGCCATGTCAGCTTTTCCCTTCTGCAGAGAAGCCTCTCCATCACGTGGCCCACAGGGATATTGATCACTCCTTCTAAGCTAACTGGACACAGAAGCTCCTCTCAGGCAGAGCTTATCCAAATTACCCAAAGTACATGGAATGGAAACTTACTTCTGCCAAAAAACAAATTTCAACCTTCATACGGCAGTTAAATGAAGGCTATTCCTAAGTGTTTACCGTTATTCACTCTTGAATTTATAATCTGGGAAAGAACAATGCAAAGATGTAATCAACATAAGGTACTTTCCCTACATTTTATTTATATATAGCAAAACACAGTGCTACACTATTATATAAGATACAATGGAAAATATCTTTATAGAGAATTTCTAGAATTCCCTGAGTGGGCTATATCATTTATTTTTAATTGCAAAAGGTGTTTAAAAATGTTTAAGTCTTATTTTAATAGGGATGCTGAAATAGATTTATCAATTTAGATTTTTAACAAACATTGCATGCAATGATGATTTTTTGCAGACAGCTATATTCCTTATTATTTCTCTCCCCCCCCCCCCCCGATAGTAAAACAAATGTCATTTATTCAGATTGGAATTACTTGGCTTTTAACTGATCTATTAGGAGTGCACGGGACTACTTCCCCAATATGCTCAACCTGACAATATGTAAGCAAAACGTACTTGCTGCAGATGAACCAGCTATATAATTTGGAAACCCAGTGCAAAATGAAAATGTAGGCCCCTGGTTAAGAATTTCAAAATGATGACAAAAAGAACATTAAAGAAAATACAAGGCCTTTTTAAACACGGTTCCTGTGCACGGCGTAGGTCATGCATTCATGAATCCAGCCCTGGTTTTAAAATATTTAAAGACTCTACTGTATGTACCGAGTTGACTGAGCAGAAGACAAAATCGTCTATCAGTGGAGCATTCTGGTATGAATCTGCCTGTACCTTTGGTTTTAAAATTGAATCATCCTTGCCAAGAAAACTTTACTCCAAAAACCTCTCAATAACTTTACTAATTGAGGTTTTAGAATCTATCAAACACTTTAAGAAACTGGGTTTCCATACTTGTTTGCCCATCCAAAGACCCCCAGTGCATAAATCTTGGGATCAGGACAAGACCCAGTAGTTATTCTTGCCTCAGCAAAATGAAAACATCAAGCCTGAAAATGCACTAAACTGCTGAGCCACGTGGAATTTCAATATTAACTCGGGTTAAGAAATATCCTACACCAAATTTAAAAGAGTTCGCTGATATCCATTGACTAAAATAATTAAGACCACAATTAATAAGTCCTGACAACCTGATATTTTAAAGGAGATATGTAAAAATAAGTATTCCTGCTTCATGATCATCTTTACACAACCGTAAGCTGTGATATTTTTTCTCTGAACAATTTATGATGAGAGTTGCTTGTTTTAAGTTCTATAAGAGAAATAGGCACTCCAACATTAGCATTTTCATCCTAATGCTTGTCTTCCACAAAACGATAAAGTATCATATATTGGTATTCTCCTAAGTGAGTCGCCATAACTGTAGAATTGTCTCTGTACCTTACACTAACCAGGGTTTGTCAGCTTCAGCACTACTGACATTTTGAACCAGATAATACTTTGTTGGCGGTGTGCTGTCTTGGGTTTTATCGTAGGCCAGCATGTCTGGCCTCTACCACCGATGTTACTAACATCACCCCTCCTGGTTGTAAGAACCAAAAATGTGACCAGATAGTCCCAAACACCCCATGAGGAAAAGTCATCCCCTCATCTCCATTGAAAGCTATTGCCGTAGGCCCACCTCTACTCACAATGAAGTGAATAAAACCGTGCTTCAGCGTTTGGGTCTGGGATCTATAGATAATAGTTTTAGTTCCATGTCTGTCACTCAGATGTTGTATGGACCTGGGAAAGTCACATGATCTCTTTAAAGATAGATTTCCTCCTTTGTAAAATAGAGTTCATAAGTTTTACCTATAGGACTGTGTTCAAGACTAAATGGATAATGCTTATAAAGTGCTTAGCTTAGTACCTGGCACATATTAAGCATTCGATAAATGTTATTTGAAAACTGCAATTGAAATGCAACCTAATTCAAATTGATAAAGTGCTAATAAAGAACTAAGGGATAGAAGAGAGAGTAATCCACTTCCAAAACTCAAGACTTGTTTTCCTCCATTTGGATGTGAACTTCAGACCGTGATACTGTATTATTTGTTTTAGAATTTCAAAAAATTGTTTTAGGAAGCTTTAAATCTTTTTTTTTAATTAAAGTTTATTGGGGTGACAATTGTTAGTAAAGTTACATAGATTTCAGGTGTACAATTCTGTAATACATCATCTATATCTCACATTGAAATAAAATCTTAGCACTTGTTTTAGTTAATCCTTACAAAGGGAAATTGGAGGGAAGAATACTGGTAATTAGATTTTATATCAATATACTGAATTTTCTTCAATTTGACAATTGTTTGATATTCATTTATCTAATCAGAAAAGCGTAAGTCGTCACCATTCTGTGCAGAAATAAACCCAACAGAAAGCAGTTTGAGATGCTGATCATGCCTTCTTATAAGTCTAGTCTTAAGTTGGGGTGGATGTGCTTCAGTGTATCATTATATCACAGCATAAGTGATGCAGCAGTATAAGCAATCCAAGGGGCAAAGATAAGAAAACTACTGTGGTTAAAGCAATTATCATTCATTTAGGGAATCTTAGGTGCTGAGCATTGTGCTAAGTACTTAATATATTATGTCATTTAACTAACACTATCTGGGTAGCTGAGGAAGGCAGCATACATGGGCCCTGGGTATAGAAGAATGATTCATGTTCATCCAATATAGGGGAAAATGAAGAGCATTACAGGAAAAAGGAAAACCTTTACACATAGGTGCTAAATTGTGTTTGAGTAAGTTTGAGAAGTTTAGCATGGTTGAAGCACGGGTGCATTTCTGAGTTGAAAAGATAGACATGAAATCCAAGAGGCATATTGGCCAAGATGTCTCTTACTTTAGGCTAAAGAATTTATTTTTTATTCGGTGGGCATCAGGAAGTAACAAATGATTGTGTTAAGTCCCAGTATGACACTGTTAAAATTTATTCTTAAGATGACTGTGGTGGCACAGTGTAAACCTGAATTGAAGAACAATTGATAACTGATAGGATGTTAGAAGATGAAGAAAAAGTGTTCTGGAAAAATATTCATCTTCTACTCTGAGGGAATAGATAGGTTGTGATAACAATAACTGAGATATGGAACACACATGTAACAAATTATATTTAAGGACAGGAATATGTTAAGTTTTGGCATTTGGAGCCACCTAGGAAAGGCTATTCATTTGCTTGTTGGAAATAACCGTTGAATCTTGCTGGTTGAGTGGAAAAGTATTAAGATACAGATGTAAAAACTCTTGTAGAATACATTGTAATTGAAACTATAAGGTTAATTGTAATCAAGAGAGCAACTAAGTTGACCAGTTCACAGGTTTTAAATTTCAACTTCAACATCTTAGCAATTGTGAATCATGAAGACATTTCTTGTTAGCATGCCATAACATCAGTTATGAAGATTGGAGAATTTTCAACCAATATTGTAATAATAGTTGTCCTTGTAATACCTTGTAGTATCATATTCCCATGATATGGGAGACTCACCGAAGACAAGATTCCAATTTCTGTGTTTTAAACTATATAGTTTTAATGCAATTTAATTTGAAATCTCAAATGAGGTTATTTTGTCAGTCACTCAAAGCTTGATCGGGAAGAATAAGTAGACAATAAAAATCAAGAAAATACTGCATAAGTGACCACATTAGAAAATATAACTACTGAAATAGTGTAGTACTGGCCCAAGAAAGAGCAGACTGCTAGACTAAGACAGAAAATCGAGAAACAAGCATAAATATGGTAAGTGAAGCAGTTCGATTCAGTAGGAAAATAAAACATTATTCAATTTGTGCTGGAATAACTACTAGGAAGTTAAAGTAAAATTAAAGCCCCCCTCATCCTTTGATACGTTTAATCCAACGTATCAAAGGAGAAAAAAAATCCTTTCCTAAGCAAAAAAGAAAAATAGGAATTTGGGTAGTCATGGCTATCTAAAACTATTTTTTTTCAGTATGTTTAAAACAACACACCATAAACAAATTAAAACACACATAATTAACTGAGGAAAATATTTTCAATGTGTACAATCAAAGAAAAAGCATTGGTGACTTTAATATACACAGTTCTCTTATGATCACTTAGAGAAGAGAGGAGAGAGTCTCTTGTAAAAGCAAATGTAACAAGAGACATACCTAAATGATTTATACAAGAAGGAATGAAAATGACTAATAAATATTTCAAAACTTTAGAGTCTTACTAGCAATTATAATTATGAAAATTTTAAAAAGTAATGGATAATTTGCTTATTAAAATGGCCAGTATATATGTACATATTTAATTTTATTTCTCAATATAGGCAGATGACATATATATAATACGGGGTGTCCCCTCCACTGAGAGTAGCCATTCCAAGTGTGTGACAACTTCTATCAGGAGTCATTTGTGCATCTTCCTTGACCTCGCAAGTCTCTTCTGTGTTTATATTAAGGTTATTTGTTTTTCCATTTCCTTACATATTTCATTATAAGACGTGTATTATTTCCTAAATACACAAGACATTTAATTGATTGTATAAACCTTTAAAAATATTGATAAGCAAAAACAAGTTTTGTAATCACCAAATACCCTGAGGCAAATCAGGACTGACGCTGACTTTACAATCATGTAAGATTTCCCCCCACAGATGGGATTTTGTAGTATTTTTTTTAAAACCTGTATTTTTCCCTCCCTTTTACCCTACATTACATTTATGTAATGTGGATATTAATAAATAGATAGATGTGTATATTGTTTTACTTCTGGGTATATTTCACTTTATAGATATAAAATAATTTATTTTGATTTAGCATTTAGGGTATTGATTTCCTTTTTATCTATATTCTTAACAAGGCAAGATAAATATTATTGGATACATCTCTTTGTAAACATTCCAAATATTTCTTTAAGAAAAATTATCAGCAATGGAATGTTTTGACAAAGGTTTTTTGATGCATATTTCCAAGTATTTTGATGCATATTTCCAAGTTGCCAAAATGTTCGCATCACTTTACACTTCTTCATGCCTATTCCTCAGCCTTTAAAAATACCACAACATCACAATGAAAAACAATTACCATTCTGATAATAAAATTTAGTATTTAATGTATATTTCTTATCCATTTAATGTGCAATTTCTTTGAGAAGTAGTAAGGTTTTATATGTATGTTTAATAATCGTTTGTATTTATTCTCTTGAGAGTATAAATTTCAGACCCTTAACTTTTTTTTTTTAACTGGGACTCATGTTTTCCTTATTTATCTAAAAAAATGGTTATTTTATTAATAAAAATCTTCCCAAAACATCACAACTACTTTTTTGCTTTTCCATTTACGTTTGGATTTTGTTAATAGGGGAGGCTTTTGATTATCACCACATATCATGATTAATATGCATCAAATTTGAACCTATCAATCTTGTTTCTTTTGAGATTTTTCCTAAAGGGTCATACTTCAGGTAATTCTTTCCCAGTTTTTTAATATGCTTTTGGATTTTCTTTGATTGTGATTCTACGTGTTTACAAGTCATGAGTGCAATCTAAGTCCCTTCTTTCTACAAATGACATGATGATAAATTACAGTGCCTGTCACATAACCTTTCTTGGTGCCATTGCTATTTGTAATGTAGCTGTTGTTGTATTGATAAGTAGTCACTCTTGTAAGACTACATTTCTATAACCAGAATTTTCAGGTGCTGTCTTTATTATATTCTTACTCATTTCACTAATGTTTTAGTGACTGCCTTCTGTGTGCCAATTCCTATCACTATTCTTGGATATATGTGATGAACCAAAAACACTCCCAGGTTCATGGAGTTTGCATTTCCTTAGAGGAGATAACGTAACACAAGAAAATGTATGATGGCCCATTTTGTATTCCTGTAAAGTTCAAAGAAGGAGCTCCTAAGTACAGACAATCTTTTTAAGGTTAAAAAAGACTTCTCGGAGCAAAAGTTATCCATGACCTGACACCTCATAGGTGAATAGGTGTTTTTCCAGTCAGAAAGAAGAATAAAATTCCTGGAAAGACATAAAAGTGATGTTTTCAAAGACCACACAGAAGGCACATGTGGCTGAAGTTCCATGACCTCAATAGGCTTTCTCCCAGTTTCCCAAGGCTATTTCCAGATGACAGTCTATAGGTTTCTTAGTTCCCACAGAGGAAAACCTGCCCTCCCAACTTCTTTTTGATAGACTCCTTACCTCATCCTGTATCTATGTTCAAGGCTCCTGTCCTTTAATAGGCCATTTCAATTCTACATTCAAAGTATAAATTTCTTCCATTCGTTTACATTTCTCAAATTACAGAAAACACTATCAGGCATTACCACGCTCAGAAATGCTATAAAAATACCAACAGTTTTCAGTGATCACAATAGCAGACCTCTCAATATTTTGTCCAAGGGCCTCATCTTGTCTTGAAACTCTCTCGTCCCTTAATTGCAATTGTATCACCATTTTCTCTTCTATTTTTTCTGTTGATTCCTCCTCTGTTTTCTATACTCTGCATCTTTCTATTTTAAATGCAGGTTTTCTCTAGGATTTCAGATGTGGTGATTATCTATGTGCAATCTATATAGTTTGAAAGGTTCATATCTGTTGGAGATGAAGAAAAATAATTAATAACACCTCCACTCTGCCCAGCAGTTGGGTAAAGAATGTGAAGATGGAGTCCTGTCAGCCTTCTCTTCTTCCCTCCAAAACTCCTTTTGCATTTTTAAATATTTCATCCTTTTCACACATACTCTTTCTTGGCTCAGATTCTCTTCCTCTTCCCTCTGAACTACTGCAGCGATTTGCCCTCCACTCTTCTGTTTTGTAGAGCCAACTTCCAATTTCTCAATCCCTGCTCTCTTTGAACCCTTCTCTGGCACACATATACTTACAGGATAAAGTCAAATCCTCCCCTAAGCTGCCTTTATTCTATTTCTCAGCCCCATTTGTCTTCCAAGCCTCATTCAATAATCATACTTCATCAATACAAAGGAAACTGTAAACCAGTTTGTAAATATATTGGTTCATATTTCTGAGGTTTCTACAAATGTTATTTCTCTGACTAAAATATCCATACTATATGTATTGCCCCCCAAAAAATGATTTTTATCTTACTAAACCATGTTAAGATATAGCATCTTCAGTGAAGGCATTCCAAATTTTCCTCCAATCCTCCCCAAAATAAATCACTCTTCCTTTGTGCTATATCTGAATTTTGTACACAATTAATACATTACATTAATCACTATGGCCATGCATGTTTATAAGCCT
Source organism: Rhinolophus ferrumequinum (assembly GCF_004115265.2). NCBI lineage: Eukaryota > Metazoa > Chordata > Mammalia > Chiroptera > Rhinolophidae > Rhinolophus > Rhinolophus ferrumequinum. The sequence continues at coordinate 26,126,828 of NC_046300.1, read as the reverse complement.
ATATCTATGCAACACAGTTGCTTCTTTTGACAATGAATCCTGTAAGGACTGAAACACAGCATACAAAGTCTGAGAATTAAGCCCGTGAACATGTTATAACGATGTTGCTAACCTTTTTTGATATCAGAGGGATTATTTATTATGAATTTGTACCAACTGGACAACAGTTAACGAAGTTTACTATCTAGAAATGCTGAAAAGGCTGCATGAAAAAGTTGACGACCTGAACTTTTCGCCAACAATTCACGGCTCTTGCATCATGACAATGCACCAGCTCACACAGCAGTGTCTGTGAGGGAGTTTGTAGCCAATAAACAAATAACTGTATTGGAACACCCTCCCTACTCACCTGATCTGGACCCCAGTGACTTCTTTCTTTACTCGAAGATAAAGGAAATATTGAAAGGAAGACATTTTGATGACATTCAGGACATCAAGGGTAATACGATTACAGCTCTGATGGCCATTCCAGAAAAAGAGTTCCAAAATTGCTTTGAAGGGTGGACTAGGCACTGGAGCCAGTGCATAGCTCCCAAGGGGAGTACTTCAAAGGTGACCCTAGTGATATTCAGCATTGTGGTATGTAGCACTTTTTCTAGGATGACTTCACGAACTTAATTGTCCAACCTTGTATCACTTAGTAGAATAAATAAATAGAGAGTAGACTTGTTGTTATACTGACTCTGATTCTCATTAGGTGATTGAAATGCTAAATAAATATAAAATTCTCAGTGACTACTTCAAAAACACACATTCAATACCAAGTTATTTTCTATTGACGTTTACAAAAGAAAAATCAGGTCAGCAAATGCTACAAAATATCCTACATTATATTTAATGTATTAATTAGTTGAAGTTATGCAGAACGATTTAATAGTAAGATAGTTATGCATTATGCAGAAGATATGCTAAAAGACCGACTCAGAGCTAAACGTTTCCTATAGAGGTACAATGGGATATTTACTAAACTGATGAGTTTGCGATTTGGGATAGAGAAAGGTTAATTTTTTATAACTAAAGCAGATTATACTTTTAGTCTGCCTAGGGAAAACTTTGCCAAAGGAAGTTAATTAGAATAATTTGTTTTGCTAGGATTGGGGTTTACTACTGTGAACAAGCTATAAATATCAGAGGTAGCATGCGCTCTAAAGGGGGGGGGGGCAAAAAAAAGAAGAAATTGTCCATGAAGCCACACTTATGCAACATTCCATTAAGAATACTAAGAGAAGAAAGAATAGTGCATTATTTTCTCAAGTCAGGATTTACGAATATTTAAATAGAGCTTATTTCAAAAGTAAGTTGTGAAACAAATATATATATATATATAGTTGCTATTTGGAAGAGATTCACAATGCACATACAGTATCATGAAAAAATATTTAGCTTTTAACAAAAAATTTATTATTTTTAAAGAATGACAAGAAAGACCTCTCTGGGCAACAGAACTTATAATACCCCCCACCCCCGCCAAAAAAGGCATCTCCGAACAGATTTGTCCTGCTGCAGAAGCTGTCAAACTTTTGATCTCAGAATTTCTTTTTACTCTTAAAAATTATTGAAAATACCACAGAGGTTTTATTTATATGGGTTATGTCTATTGCTTCGTGCCATATTAGAAATAGAAACTGAAAGTTTAAATATTAATTAATTGCCAAAAATTATAATCCCATTGCATATTAAAATACATAACATGTTTTATGAAATCTTCTATATTATCTAAAACATAAAAGATGAGGAAGAAGAATGGCACTGTTTTACAATTGTACAACTCTCTTGGCTTTGGTATTCAAACTGTTGTAATATACTGCTTGGCTTGAATTACATGAAGAAAAGTCAGTCTCCCGAAGGCCTATATTTGGACCAAAAAAAACCCTTTGAAGTTCTTCTGCAGATAATTGTGGATATTATTTTTGATACTACAATAATCCTCAATACCTGGTAGTTTTGTAAAGTTAAGCTGTTATATGAACTCTGTTATCTTATCAAGAAACTATTATAAATTAGTCTATCTTACACTTTGAGTAAATCTTTCATGCATGATTTTAAAACATTATGCACAACTCATATGGAAAAAAGATTGGTTCACTAAGTTAGTTATACTGAACTTGCAAATGTAGGTGTATTTCACGTATATGCATATATATATATAACCACATATATATATATATGGTTACAATGATCACTGAGCTAATCAGAAAAGCCATTAAGAATTGGGAAGATGTCCAACTCATGGTGGCAGATTGAAGTTTTCCAAAATCCTAGTTTTTCCTTGAAAACTTGAATTTTATCATTGTCTGAAAATACTGAGAGTTGCTTCCCTTGAAATGATAAGTTCATTTCATTCTGCCAATTACCAGTGTCTGAATAACCGCAGTTTGTCAGTTGTTCTTTCAAGTATAATAGACATTTCAAGATAAAAGCTGCTACTTTAGCGTGCAATTCCATCACACCAGTGCTTTTCCTGGAGATAGCTGTCGTATGTTGATTTGTAGCAACAGTACTTTATGTGTAGTTCCTGTTTTTGTCACTAGAGTATTAAAAAGATGTTTATACTTAAGGTATAAGATTTAATAAAAATAACAAGTTTTACTGCTTCATAGGAGAAACTCTTAAATAAGAGGACTTTTAGAGTAGCAAAAATATTCTGTATGAAATCATAAGGCTAGATACACATCACTAAATACACTGTCCAAATCCATAGCATGAACAAGACAAAGAATAATCAAAATGTAAAATACAGACTTGGAGTAATTATGGGGTTTACTTTGTAGGTTCACCAATTATAACAAATGTGCCCTCTGGTGGGGGATGCTGATAATGGGGGAGATTGTGTATGGGGGAGGAGCAAGAAGTACACGAGATATCTCTGTACCTTCTCCTCAATTTTACTCTGAACCTGAAACTGCTCTAAAAATAAAGTCTTAATAATTTAAAAATATAGTTTGCACACGGTGTGAATAATTCAATGATCACTAGTATAGTCAGTCATTGATTTGTGCTAAGCACTGGCATTTTTACCACCATCGCTTTGTTCATTATCACTGGAAATGTCATCACAGTGAAAAAAAGGAAATAAAAATCATGGTTTTATTATGAAAATAGTTTTCCCCTCTCAGCCTCTCTGAATGAGAATTACCAACCTTGTGCTTCTCTACTTTCAAGAACCTCAAAATCCACATAAAAGAGAAAAGGATTGTTGGGACATAAAAATGTAATAAAGGAAATGGAAATTCAATGTGTGAAAGAGATACACACCTAATGTGTACAATTAATAATATAAAGACAAAATTAATCAGGTTATTTTCAATGTGTTCCACTCTAGGTAGTAAGTTATTCAAACACATCTCATTCAGGCTTTCTGTGCTAATACAGACTTTAAAGGAAAATTAAATTATGTTCTAATTAAAACTAGTGATTACTGTACCCAATAAATGAAAATTACATTAGAATTGATTTTGATAGCTTATAAATCATTTTGTAATCTCACAAGAATAAAATGGGTATGGATTTGATAGTATATTTTAGGAATTCTATTTAATACTGAACAAGTTTTCATTGGTAAAATGGTTATAAATTTTCCTGCTCTCTAAAAGGAAGAATTTTTACCTAACATAATAAATATTTTCTCATTTTACTCTATATAATAATGCTAATTCAACTATAAATTTTGGTTATGGTTTTAACATTGAATGTGATAGTCCTACTATTTATCAAACTCAAAAAGTATAGCCATTTTCACTTCTGAATAAATGTGTTTTTACCAATGTTTTGATGGAAATAATTTTTAGTGAAGCAATATGTTTAATAAACCTGGCTATTATGCTTTTGTTTCAAAATTACATTAAAACATTTATCATGGAATCCTTTAGAATCTTGAAAAAATTAAAATGGTTATTTAATATTATTGAAATGATGGAAATTATTTGACTAATACGAATAATAAACTGAAATTAATTTAATCAACACTGCTTCTTCCAGAATTATCTATTTCTCTCTCTCTCTCTCTCTACCTAACTTCATACCTATATACTTATTTATATTATCCCCCACTCCCAGCTCTTCCACAACCCTTCCAACAGCAAAGTAGAGTAAAGGGGTAAGACCAGACCTTGAGATATATTTAAGTAGTTGGAGAGAGAGAACAAGCCAGAGAGATTGTAATATCATAGTTAAAGATTAGGTGGAAAATAATGCAGTATAATATCAGAAAATCAATTCACGACATGCCTTTAAAATGTAAAGCAGCATGCAAATAAATTGAGTGGCATTTGGTTTGACAAGAGGTGGTTGTATTCGTTTGGTAAAGTTTGTACAGTCAGTATTAAAAGTAATTTCAGAGGAACAGATGAAGATATCTTATCAAAGGTGTTCTAGGAGGTAATATATGTAAAAAATATTTTATAAAAGATTTAAAAAAAGGCAGTGTCAATGTGTCAATGAGTGTGCAGAATTTGCCCCTCCAGAACCAGTCTTCACCATTCCCCACTATATCTATTCTATGCCAGGGAGGCTGACCTGCCTCGATGGGCCTCTTGTTTTCTGACTGGACTGAGCAATGCAGGTGGGGGAGGGGGCTGTCACAGAGACCTGAGGGTGGGGGAAAGTGAGGTTGAAATCTTCATCTGGCCCTGCCATATTGCCTCAAGTTCGCTGCTATTTTCTGTCAAAGGTCACATTTCACATCTGTTGGCCTCTTCCAACAGAGGTTCTCTCTGAGTTTCTGAAACCCATCCTCCCACTTCCCCCTCAGGCCTAAAGGTGACAATTTGCTTCTAGCCCTATAGTACCTCTAATCCCCTAATGATGTATCTTAACCTTTCTCTTCTCATTAAATTCTCCTCACCTACCTTATTTGAGTGTGCTACCTGGTTCTTACAAGAACACTAACTGATCCATTTATATAGATAGATAGATAGATAGATAGATAGATAGATAGATAGATAGATAGATAGATAGATGATAGATAGATATAGATATAGATATATACATACATATATACATATATATATATTTAAAAACCAACATATATATATATACATATATATGTATGATGTTGTTTTTTTAATTCTAACATGTCATCATAGAAAGTATTCAAAAATAATATTCTGAAAGCATTTCACAAATGGTGGCTGTTTTCAATATTAAAAATCTTCTAAATATTATTTTTCAATGTTACCTTTTTTTTTTCCTTAGAGATCCAGTAAAGGCAGAATAGAAAACATTGGGATTTTCATAGCAATATAATAGGTGCTTTGAGGAAAGAGATCTCTGCTAGCATGTGAATGATCATTGCACCACTAGAGGCCTTGAGACCTGCAGGAATTAACTATGAGGGGAACATTTAAGAAAATCTTCCAAGTGATTTATAGAGTTAACTCACACTGACAAATCGGTAAGAAAAAAGACCAGAATCCAAGAATGGTCTTTGAAGAAAGTTGATCAGATTATGTTACGGTAAATCTAATCACTCATTTATTTTTTTCATAATTTCACCCTTCACTTTAACAATAATAGAGATAAAAAAGATTTGAGAGTTTTTGGATACATGCATTTTCAGTCTGGACTTGTACTTACTTTCTATTTGCTGCACAGTATAATAGCAAATGCTTTATGTACTACAATTTTAACATTAACAAAACCTAAGAAAATAATTTGGCAACTGTACCTAAGGGTACCACTTCAGAGTTTCAATTTAAAGCCTGGATTGTTGAGTACAAATACTCGTTCACTCAAGATTTGCATTTCAGTTTCTTCATTTGAAAAACTAATGTTTACACCAACGTCCCCTACACACTTTGTCTTGAGGAAAAACAGATAATTGTGGTAAAATTAACCACTTATGCTCAACATCCCCACTAATTGCCATTTCATACTTACAAGATCCAAAACTAAGCTCTTAACCCCATCCAGCCTGTTCCTCCCCTAACCTTGTCCATCTCAGAAAATGCATCAATAGTCACCTTGGTCCTCATGCCTGTGAATCATCCACAGCCTTTCTTTTGTTTACATCCAACATCCAATCCATCGGCAGGTACAGCTAGGCCTTCCTTCAAATGACGCCTCTTAATTCAACATCTCACCACCTCCAGTATCATCACCCTAGTTCCAGCCATCATCTTCTGCCATTTATCCTCTCACAATAAGCTCCTAATGGGTCTCTTCAATCCCATTCTCGGCTCCTTTACTACTGTTGATCCTGTCCAAAGCAAACAGAATGTCTCTTCTTGATTAAATATCAGATCTCATTACTTCCCAGTTCAAAGCTCTCCTGTGAGTTCTCATCACACCCAGGACCTATCAGTCTGACCCAGTTGTTCTTCCCTCAACTCCAGCTACTCTGGCACTCTTGATGTTTCTCAGTTACAACAAGCTTGTCTCCTCTCAGGGACTTCCTACTTTCTGCAAGGATTTTGTCTAAAATCTTCACAAACAAAACCAAACCAGACCAAACAAAACAAAAAAATCCTCTCAACTTCCCTGTCTTTATGTCTCTGCTTAAAAGATATCTCCTCAGAAAGGCAATCTTTCACTATCTCCAAAATAATGCTTTGCCTCCTTGCTTTCTTTCACTTTATTGTACTTTTCATGAACTGACATTATATTCCTGGTTTTTTTTAATTTATTTATTACATTTTCCCTCTACAAAAATGTGAGCCCTATCAAGGCAAAGTTTTTGTCTCTATTTATTATAGTTGTATCTTAATTCCTTGAATAGTTTCTGACTCCAAGTAGTTGCTCAATAAATATTTGTTAAATGAATTAATAAATGAGTGAGTGAAACATACCTTGGTTACTAGAAAGCATACTTAATCTCATTGGTGAAATTTGGACCCCAGGGGACCTTTGCCAATGTCTGAACACCTATTGGTTATTACAACTCAAAGGGGGCTGCTCCTGGCATCCAGCAGTTACAGGCCAGGTATGCTGCTTAACATCCACAATGCACAGGGCAGACCCCCACAACACAGAATTATCTGACAGAAAATTGCAATAGTCGAGGATGAGAAACTCTGATCAGAAGGTTAAAAAATATAAACATGTCCAGCTACGATGTTTCATAATCATCAGCAAGGTAAATACATAAATATGGAACGCAGAGGGGCATGGGATGGAGCAAGGAAAGTAGAGAGAAATGAAGACGGACTCAAAGCAAAAGAAGACAGGAAGAATATGAATCTGATCAAAATCCAACTTCCTAGTAAGGTAAATTTGGGCTAAGCCCTGACAGAAATCCAGGAAGTATGTGACAACCTGAGGCTGGCAGTAGAGTGAAAGCATTCATCAATTAACCCACAACAGGCAATGAGCCAGCAGCTACTATACAGGAAAGAGTGTGCTTCTCCTCATATAAAGGATTCGCAGAGAGGAAGCTGGCAGGATCCTAGGCAAAGGGATGGGTCTCAGGGCAGGACACCAATCCCACTGGGAGAGGTGAATGCTTCGTAGGGCACAGGACAATCCGTGTGGCAAGGACTAAGGATCATCGGAAGCCAGTAATGCTTGGGTGTAGAGTATCAGAGCCGAGTGGCTAATTGCTGATGATATGGTGGGACTGAAGATCCTAATTTCGCTTCCTTAGAAAGAGTTTGAAAGACTTTTCTCCCCATAGTTAAAATTGGGTTTTCCACTTGCTTTCTTCATTATGCTTCTCATCATATACAGTAATAAATTCATACGTATGTTGACTGGATTAATGTGGGTCTCCTCACTGCATTCTAAAGTCTACTGGAGAATGAGCCCTATCTGTGTAGTGCTTGGTACACAGTGTCTGCTTGATGATTATTTGCTGAATAACTAATGAATAAAAGTCCATCTAGCAATGAATAGCAATGCAATAAAAAAAATTCACTATCAAAACTGAATGCTCAGGTCTCTTAACAATCATCTTTCCATCCCAGTATAACACAAAAGGATTCAAAAATTATATCAATCCCCTTCAAGCCTACCAGCCTTCCAAGCCAGGTTCTGTAATAGATTCAGGATTTCCTTGTTGCCTTCTACTCCAAATTCCTCTGAGAAGGGGACAGTTTTGTTTTGTTTTGTTTTGTTTCAACACATATTTTATTTAAACCCCTTCTATGTGCCACGATTGGAACTAGGTGCTTAGGATAGAATGATGAGCAAAACAGACTTTGCCCTAGTTCTCATGGAGTTTACAAACTCCATGAGAAGGAAGCAAACATTCACAAATGTAATTACAGATTGTCACAGGTGTCATGAAAAAATAAACAAAAACTACAGCCAAGGATGAAGAACTACAAGAGAACCTACTCAGATAATATAATTAGCAAAAACCTCTCTGAGGAGGTGATGTTTTAAGCTAAGAATATGTAAGGATTTAAAAAGCCAGTGCTGGAATCATTTGTACATGAGTAAAAACACTTGCGCTTTCATCATGAAATTACAAAATCTTTTTGTGAAACATTATTGGCCAATGATGTTAAATGAACTCTTTTGTATCTAAATAATAAACATTTGTTGAGTAGAAACATTTAAAACTCTCCAGGCCTTTTAAGGTCTTCACATACCAGAGGAACCAAGTTGATTACTTAGAGAGGAAAGCAAATCGAACTCAATTGACCTTGCAGCCATTAACCTAACACACACTATCAAATCAATTTTTGTCACGCTACGATTATGACACAGAGCTTGTGAGTCAGCAGCCTAAACTCACGGAATGATAGAATTATGGACATGAAAGGAAGGAGCAATCAAAAAGGACTAGCTTGAATATCAATGTTTTGGGGCTTCTTCAAGAAAGTGTTACTAATTTCATGCCTACTATGTGTTAGGCACTTCAGTAAGTATTTTAACATTTGCCTTCTCATTTTAGGCCTGTGTGTAGTGGGTACCATTTTTACAGGTGTGGAAATAGGGTGATATAGAGGTTAAGCCATTTACCTCAGTATCAGAAAATAATAACTAAGTTATGACTTGAACCAACTTCTATACACTCGCAAAGCTTGTTTCTTTTGATATTAATATGCTGTCTCTGTTCCAGAACAAGTTTACGCTACAGCTCATCTTGGCCTCCATTTGACCATCTACAAAATGAGTGTAGAGCTATAATATTCCCTTGTGTACATGCTTGCTGAGATTCACTCAAATAACTCTTATAGCTCTGGATTTCTGTCAATGGCTGAAGTTTCCCTCCACTCAATTGATACCTTCATAATAAAAAAAATTATCTGTCCATTTGGTCCTTGTTAAATTTATTTCTTATTAAATTTATTGGGGTGACATTGGTATATAAAATCATACCGGTTTCAAGTGTACAATTCTGTATTACATCATCTATAAATCACATTATGTGTTCACCACCCAGGGTCAGTTCTCCTTCCATCACCTTATATTTGACCCCCTTTACCTTCCTCTATCACCCTTGCCTCCCTCTTACCCTCTGGTAACCACTAAACTGTTGCTTGTGCCTAGGAGTTTTTGTTTCCTTGCTGCGTTCATTTGTTGTTTTCAGTTTTATATCCCACATATGAATGAAGTTATATGGGTCTCAACATTTTCTGACTTATTTCACTTAGCATGATAATCTCAAGATCCAAACATGCTGTTGCAAAAGGCAGTATTTCATCTTTTCTTATGGCAGAGTAATATTCCATTGTGTATATGTACCACTTCTTTATCAAATCATCTACTGAAGGATACTTTGCTTGTTTCCATATCATGGCCACCATGAATAATGCTGGAATGAACATAGGGGTACATATCTTTATGGATAAATGTTTTCAGATTTTGGAGTAGATACCCAGGAGAGGGATTGCTGGGTCATATGGTAATTCTATTCTTAGTGTTTTGAGGAACCTCCATACTGTTTTCCATAGTGGCTATACCAATTTAAATTCCCACCAGAAGTATATCAGGGTTTCTTTTTCTCCACAACCTCTTCAACACTTGTTATTATTGGTCTTGCTGACAATAGCCATTCTAACCAGTGTGAGGTGATATCTCATTGTGGATTATATTTCTCATTGTGGATTATATTTGCATTTCTCTGATGATTAGTGATATTGAGCATTTTTTAGTATGTCTATTGACCATTTGTATGTCCTATTTGAAGAAATGTCTGTTCAGGTACTCTGCCCATTTTTTAATTGGATCGTTTGTGTTTTTGCTGTTGAGTTGTATGAGTTCCTTATGTATTTTGGATATCAGTCCCTTATTGGAGGCATGTTTGCAAATATCTTCTCCCATTTGGTTAGTTGCCTCTTTATTTTGTCGATGGTTTCTTTTGCTAAGGCAGAAGCTTTTTAGTTTGATATAGTCCCATTCATTTACTTTAGCTTTTACTTCCCTTGCCTTTTCAAATTTATAAAATACTCTTTGAACCCAAAGTCCATAAGTTTAGTGCCTATTTTCTTCTATGCAGTTTATTGTTTCAGGTTTTACATTTAGGTCTCTCATCCATCTTGAGTTAATTTTGGTATATGGTGATAGATAGCAGTCTAGTTTCATTCTTTTGCATGTGGCTTTCCAATCCTTCCAGCACCATTTATTGAAGAGGCTTTCTTTTCTCCATTGTATGTTTTTGGCTCCTTTGTTTATAAATTAACTGTCCAATATTTCAGGGTTTATTTCAGGGTTCTCAATTCTATTCCTTTGGTCTGTGGGTCTGTTTTTCTGCTAATACCATACTGTTTTGATTATTGTTGTTCTGTAATACATACTGAAGTTAGGAAGTGTGATACCTCCAGCCTTGTTCTTTTTTCTTAGGATTGCTCTATTAGAGGTCTTTTTTGATTCAATACAAATCTGATGATTTTTTGTTCTTTTTCTTGAAAAAAATGCCTTTGACATTTTGATGGGAATTGCATTAAATCAGTATATGGCTTGGGGTAATATGACCATTTTCACTATATGGATTCTTCCAGTCCATGAACACTGAATATCTTTCCATTTCTTTGTGTCTTCCTCAATTTCTTTTAATAACATCTTACAGTTTTCAGTATATAGGTCCTTCATATCTTTTAAGTTTATTCCTAGGTATTTTATACTTTCGTTAAAATTGTGAAAGGAAATTTTTTTCATTTTTTTCTGAAATTTCATTGTTAATATATAGGAATGCAATGGATTTTAGGACAATTGGTTTTGTATCCTGCAACTTTATTGTTTTATTTATTATTTCCAATAGTTTTTTTCATGGTGTCTTTAGGGTTGTCTATATAAAGAATCGTGTCATTTGCAAAAAGTGACAATTCAACTTCTTCATTCTCAATTTGGATGCCTTTTATTTCTTTCTCTTGCCTGATGGCTCTAGCAAGGACTTCCAATACTATGTTGAATAACAGTAGCAATAGGGGACATCCCTGTCTTGTTCCTGATCTTAGAGGAAAAGCTTTCATTTTTTCACCATTAAGCACGATATAGCTGAGGGTTTATCATATATGGCCTTTATCATGTCGAGGTATTTTCCTCTTATACCCACTTTATTAAGAGTTTTAAGCATAAGTGGATGTTGTATCTTGTCAAATGCTTTTTCTGCATCTATTGATATAATCATATGATTTTTATCCTTTATTTTGTTTATGTGGTTTATCACATTGATCAATTTGCATATGTTGAATCACCCTTGTGCCTGTGGAATGAACCCCACTTGATTGTAATGCATAATCTTTTTAATGTATTGTTGTATTCGATTTGCTAGTATTTTGTTTAGGATTTTTGCATCTGTATTCATCATAGATATTGGTCTATAGTTTTCTTTTTTTGTTATTCTTACCAGGTTTTGGTATCAGGATAATGTTGGCCTCATAAAATGAGTTAGGAAGTATTGCCTCTTCTTTAATTCTTTTGGAAAAGTGAGAAGGGCAGATATTAAGTCGCCTTTGAATATTTGGAAGAATTCACTAAAGAAGTCATCTGATCCTGGACTTTTTTGCTTTTAGGGAGATTTCGGGTGATTGTTTCAATTTCCTTACTGTTGATTGGTCTATTTAGATTTTCCAGTTCTTTGTGATTCAGTCTAGGAAGGTAACATATATCTAAGAACTTGTCCGTTTCTTCTAGGTCACTGAATTTGGTGGCATATAGTCCTTCATAGTATTCTTGTATGACCCTTTGTATTTCTGTGGTATCCATCATAACTTCTCTTTCATTTCTGATTTTGTTTATTTGTATCTTTTTTCTTTTTTCCTTAGTGAGTGTAGCCAGGGTTTTGTCTGACTAATCTTTTCAAATAACCATCTCTTTGTTGCATTAATTTCTTTGTATTGTATTTTTGTTCTCTATTTCGTTTCATTGCGCTCTAATTTTTTATTATTTTTTTTTCCTTCTGCTGACTTTGGGTTTTATTTGTTCTTCTTTTTCTAGCTTGTTACGGTGTAATGTTAGGTTGTTTATTTGAGATTTTTCTTGTTTCTTGAGATAGGCCTGTAATGATATAAATTTCCCTATTAATACTGCTTTCATAGTATCTCTATAATTTTGATATGATGTATTTTCATTCTCATTTGTTTCTATGTATTTTTTGATCTCTCCTTTTATTTCTTCTTTGACCCATTCTTTAGTAGCATGCTGTTTAAGCTCCACATATTTGTGTTTTTTTCCCGCTTTCTTTTTGCAGTCGATATCCAATTTCAAAGCACTGTTGTTGGAAAATATGCTCGGTATGACTTCAGTATTCTTAAATTTGCTTAGGCTAGTATTGTGTCCCAACATGTGGTCTATCTTTGAGTATGTTCCATGTGAACTAAAAAAGAATGTATAGTCTGGTGTTCTAGGATGAAAGAGTCTGTAAATGTCAATTATGTCCATTTGGTCTAATGTGTCATTTAAGCTGATATTTCCCTACTGATTTCCTGTTCCTTAATAAATTTCATTTGCATTTCTCTGATGATTAGTGATGTTGAGCATTTTTTCATATGTCTATTTGCCATTTGTATGTCATCTTTGGAGAAATGTCTCTTCAGGTCGTCTGCCCATTTTTCAATTGGGTTGTTTGTTTTTTTGTTGTTGAGTTTCATGAGTTTCTTGTATATTTTAGAAATTAGCCCCTTATCGGAGGCACTGTTTGCAAAATCTTCTCCCATTCAGTTAGTTGCCTCTTTATTTTGTCGATGGTTTCTTTTGCTGTGCAGAAGATTTTAAGTTTACCATATGACCCAGCAATCCCTCTCCTGGGTATCTACTCAAAAAATCTGAAAACATTTATACATAAAGACACACGTGCTCCAATGTTCATTGCAGCTTTGTTTACGGTGGCCAAGACATGGAAACAACCAAAATGTCCTTCGATAGATGAATGGATAAAGAAGTTGTGGTATATATATACAATGCAATACTACTCGGCAGTAAGAAAAGATGATATAGGAACATTTGTGACAACATGGATGGATCTTGGGAGTATAATGTTAAGCGAAATAAGTCAGACAGAAAAAGCAGAGAACCATATGATTTCACTGATATGTGGTATATAAACCAAAACAACAAAAGAACAAGACAAACAAATTAGAAACAAAAACTCATAGACACAGACAAAAGTTTAGTGGTTACCAGAGGGTAAGGGGGGTGGGGGGGTGGAAGATGAGGGTAAGGGGGATCAAATATATGGCGATGGAAGGAGAACTGACTCTGGGTGGTGAACACACAATGGGATTTATAGATGATGTAATACAGAATTGTACACCTGAAATCTCTGTAATTTTACTAACAATTGTCACCCTAATAAATTAAAAAAAAGAAAAGATAAGAAAAAAAATTTCAATGCCTCTTTTCTGTAGAAGAGAACTGGGTCTGGAAATATACAGCAGTCATACTCTCTTATCCAAAATGGTACCCACTGGAGAAAACAATAATAAATGGAGGATACTAATTTTTACTCAGGCTCACAATACTTCTTAATGCACTGCTCCTGATTAGAATGCAAAAACAAAATTAACTCTTTTCTCCCCAGAACTAGAGCTTAAACAAAACCAGCTTATAGAAGAAGAGATATGTGGATTAGAATTCTTGTTTACATATGTTGACTTGCTTACTGCTGTCTTATTTTAGCTTGACAGGGCTACTAGTATCTTCTAATTAGTAATAATACCTGGGAAAATAACTGAGAAACATGAGAAAGCACAATTAGAAAGTAGACAGGTCATTTTAAGAGGACCATTGCTAGGAAAGTTTGAGAGTCATGGATTAAATTCAACAGTTAGGATAGGTAAACGGTATGCAATGAAAACTTTCTATTCCTTTGGCTACTGCTTTCAACTTTATCATTGTTTGATAAACCTGCTCAAATATTATCAGGAATTAGTTTCTGAGTATATGATGATGCACAATACCCAACTGGAGTCAGATTCTCTTTCCTGGTAAAGGAATATCATCCATCATTTTCATTCTATTGACAAAATTGAGCAAAACAAAACAAACTTTCCTACCATGAACATGCAATGACAAAAAATAGTACCCAGTGCTTTGACACAATATTCTAAATATCCAGAGCTCACATGCATTATTTAAAGCAAAACATAAATAAAGTAGGCTATTCTCTGCTGAATATTCATTTGTAAAACATAAAGAAGTCAATTTACCTACTCAAATGAACTACTTTCATATGAGTTTACTTTCATAAATGAACAAAGCTAAGTCATGGCTTTCTTCAGAGAAGAATCAGAAAAGAAAGTTAAATTTGCATCAATGTCCATGAGAAAAAGTATTTGAGAAATAGCTGCTCTGTGAGCAATTTAACCATATAGTTAAACTTCAAAGGGTAAGTAGCACACAAAGTCTAAACCACTCTAAGTAAAATTTATGTATATTTAATTCCACAGATTCATTTCTTGTCATAATCTTAAAGCAATCTCTTAATTTCTAATTCTAACCAAACTGGTTTTCATTACATTTATCAAAGAACATGATTTTAAAAACTGCTTATTTGGATACCACTTTACTTTTAAGAAACAGAAGGTAAAAAATAATCTGCATATGTAACAGTCATTGTACTTATTTTCTTATGTTGAAAAGGTTTGAGTAGTCTACTTTCAAAAATCATAGTTTCAGTGAAAATAAGATCAATAGTTAGATCAATATTTCTATTTAAGAAACACAAATTCACACTTCCAGATAAACAATAAGAGAATAATTAATAAAAAATTCATTTCAGCTTTATTAAAACACTGTTATTTTTATTTTAATTACACTTCCCTTTATTTGTCATGTAAAAAGATTTTGTGCAAATGATTAACTGATTTCCCTAAATGCACTCCCAGATTAGAATGATGCATATTCAATTAAATGCTTTTTGATTTAATTTAATCTATTAAATTATTAAAAACAAATTAAGGTCTAAGTAATTAAAGTACTAAAAAAATACTCAAAGCACACTTTTCATATTTTATGTGAAACAAAAGGCAATAAAAAGCATTGATGGAACAGGATAAATATTGAATGTATACCCACTTACAGTGAAAAAAATTGAAATAAAACTGACTTGTCGATATTTCAGTTTTTTCAAGTCTTGGCATTCTAATAACTGAAATAAGGAAAATATTCTTTCTTCTCTCTTCCAATTACAGTGTAAGTATGCATTATAAGAGACAAAGTATTATGTAAATGTATTTTGTAGTTTGGGGTTATGCTAAATAATTACTAACAAAACTTTTATGTAGCTTGTGGACATAAAACAACAATAAAAGAAAGTGGTAACTTTTGCTCCTTTATGGATGGCAACCTCAGTTTTACAAAACCAGGATCACTGATGCCATTATCAGGGACACTCAGCAATGGCACAAACCAGCTGAGTTATTGGAAAGAAAGAATTGTTTATCCTTTCTTACTGAAACGATGAGAAAAATCACATGACTGAAATATAAGTAATTTCTTCATTTTCTTCCATTAAGTTTTATTACAAATCTTATGTCAGTATAAGGAAGCATTACTGCTCAAAAATATTTTTATGTAATATGTAAGCTACAAATTGAGTTTGAACAAGGGCTGGCAATTTTACTTTGAAAAGCCAGATAATAAACATTTTAGGCTTTTCTGGTCAGAAGATCTCTGCCACAACGACTCGACCATGTCATTTTAGCACAAAAGCAGTCATGCGCGAAATGTAAACAAATAAGCATGGCTGTGTTCCAAGAAAAATTGTATTTACAAGATAAATTTTGCATGGGCCATCGCTTATAGATCTCTAGCATAGAAGAGAGTGGGAAGTGGTATTGGAATATAAAATGAAGGAGGTATTACTTTCACTTATCCAAAAAGATACTGAGAGGCACTTGATGTTACAGGCGACAATGTGTTTCAAAGTGAACCTTATGAGGTGGGGATTCTGACGCCTACAGTTGAATCTGAGCTCTTCCACTTGCCAGCTATGTGGCCCAGGCCAGTTACTTAATTCTGCCTTCCTAACTTCCTGATCTGGAAAATGGGTTTATTGTGAGGTTTAAGGGAGCTAATGTAGGTAATCCACTCTGAGCCGTGCCTGGTAAAGAATAAGAGCTAAGTAATATTATTTATCATAAATGTTAATTTTTGTACACCATAGCCTGTCAGGGGGAAAAAAGCCCTCCCTATTCATCGTTTCCAGCTTTCCCTTGTCATCAGAAAATAAATAATAAACAAACAAATAAGTGTATAAGCACTTCAGGTATATAAGATATCTGTATGCATAAAATCATTCTAAGCTCCCCAAGGGCCATACCCGGGGCTTGTATCCCCAGCACTAAGCTACTGTCTAACATAGAGATGGGAAATGGGAAATGAATGAGGGAAGTGCCTGAATGAATCTATGAATATAAGAACTACCAGACACATCCCTGGTAGCTAATGACTACAGAGAAAACCAGGCCCCCGAGAGTTGATTAATGACAGAAGACCCGATTAGACAGTGAGGTGCTAACATCAGACATATCTTAAAAATTAGGGGTGCAATTGGAGGTGATGAGGGCAAGGAGAAATACATACATATTGTAAGGAATTCAACGTCAAAGCTAGGATACAGTCAAGGAAGTTCAGACTCCACCCAATGACTTCAGAATGACTTCAGAATGACTTTCTAGAGGGCCTGGAAAGTCAGGAAGGCTTTGAGTGATAGGGAGAGAGTGCTGGCGATCTGACACATAAATGGTATTCCAAGAAAAGTTGCCGATTACAAGGTGAAACTGGAATTAAATGACAACATGGGGAAAAGGATTTTTCCAGCTTCTTCAAGGTCTCTAAAGAAAAAATACAATTGAACGTTTTTTTGGTAGGTGCAGAACTGTCAATACGACTTCAAAATACTATGCTACAAAATCATCTTTCCACATTTTTAATCGTGCTTCTGTTCTACATTTCAATGCTAACTCCAAACCCTAATGAATCTTAAGTGGCAAGTCTTGGCTTGCTCTCACTTGCATCACCTCCTTAACACCTGGTAATCAGCCATTTCATTCTAGGCTGACAATGCAACCTAGATGCCCTTTAATGCTCCTTAGTAATAAGCAAGAGAGATTCTCAGACTAGAAGGCATGTGGTGCATCTAGGCATGTGGTCAAGTGCAGATTCAGGCTCACAAGGTCTGGGTTAGAGTCTGAGCATCTGCACTTCTACTAAGAAGCTGCTGATCCGTGAGCCCCATTTTGAGGAACAAAGGGATAGAGAGCATTGAATTCTTACTTTGTGCCTAATATCATTCTGCTCTTTTCCCTGGAAAAAAACTCCTACCCAGTTCACAGCTCAAATGAAACATTAGTGGGCATTTACACTTTCTACCTTCACTTTATGGACGTATCTACAATTTCCCTCAATTGCCTAAATGGATTTGCAGAGTTAGGGATTTAGGCCAGGATCTTACAGTTTTCAAAAATTGAAGCTACCTAACAGGGCTTTCAAATACAGCTTTTAATCTTGAAAAGCCTGTTTTGTTCCTCCTCTGTTAAATTCTACCACGCAACCTTTTTTTCTCTCTCAATTTTTCTTTCTCTTAACACACCCAAAAATGTTTATGTGAGCTTATTCCCATTTGTATATACCTATATTTAAATTAAAAAGCAGTGCTTTTTCCTCATTTTAAATTACATTATTATAGAGAATGAATGACAGTGTAATATAAATACATGTCAAGGTATAATAAAATTTAAATATTCTATTGCTCTAGTAAAGAAACATATAAAAACAAAAAGCTATATGACATGAAACCTTGCTTATGACTCTATTATCTGTGGTCATAACCTATATATTTTATGTTTCTTTTTTTCACTGATACAGTTGTACAATAATATGTTACACCTCTTGAATAAGGCATATTCAATCTTCCCCAGATTTTAATTATGTTAAATATATGCACCTTTAATAAATGTATTAAATTCACTTACAAAATTTTCCTGCTCTTGAACTTTTGAAGTTAAGCACCCATATCACATGAACATCTTACTATGTCCACTTTGGACCCATTTCCCAGTTAATCTCCAAGTGTATCCTTTGTTGGTTCTGCCTCGTAACAGTCTCCATTCTTGGTATTATCTGTGTAATACTCTTTGATGTTTTATTCATGTACCTCAGCTTGGTTCCCCATCCCTGCAAACTTTTTTGGGGACAAGCCCTGTCTTGAACTAGAGATCCTGCCATCTATCCACCTATTCAGTCATCCATTCATTTCTTCATATCCATTAAGTCTCATAAACCCACTTGGTAATACATTGGGCATTGTTTTTTGGGCTATTATAGCCAGGACACAGCAATAACAGCTTTCCTTTTTAGGAGGGAAAGGAGGAAGGAGAGGAAAGAGAGAAAGAAAAGGAAGAGGTAAAAGACAAAAAAAAAAAAAAAAAAAAAAAGATGTTGGAGAAGACTAATTTCGGTTCATTTTCCACACAGTTTTTCTATACAAATATTTCTTTTCACTCTAAAAGTTTTTTTTTTCCTAATGCAAACATTTTTCTTCAAACTCTTTAAAGATTTTCTAAGACAAAACAAAATCTAAATAAAAAAAAGAAAAGAAACCTGATTGCACAGAAAAATAAAATTGCCCTTGAAACAATACATAGATTTTCTTACCATGACTTCCAAGTCCCCACTTCACCTTCTCCCAACCTATGTCTCCAAATTCACCACCACTTTATCTCCATACCCTTGAGTCATCTGACCCCAGATGACTACACTCTAGGTTTGTGTTTCAGAAAACTCAGAATTATGCTCTTGTTCTTTCAGTTTTGAAGACTTTTCCTCGAGACCTTCCCAAACTTGGTTCCTTCTCAACATTTAAGCTGCTCTCAAAAATTCTATTGTCAGAGACCTCCCTCCTTCCATCACCCCATGCAGCAAACCACCAGTCGGACTTAACTATTTTACCCTATTTTATATCTATTTAGCATTTTTCAGTAGCTGGAATTATCTTATTTGTCATATTATAATTTATTTTCTTTCCTCCTGAGGATATAAGCTTCTGGAGGGCAATATATCTGTTTTATAATTTAATTCTATATCCTCGCCCCCTAAAACACTACCTGGAATGTGCTCAGTAAACACATACTGATGTACCAAGACTTAGTAATTCCATTACCATTACTGCTGCCCCTGCAGAAGTGAGTTTTCTGGGCACACAGGGAGCAGTGACCTATGACTTTTATTGATGGAAGCAACCTTATAAAACCTGTGATTGAGTTTAGGTAGGAATATTCTGAGGACATCTATCTGCCACCATGTTAACAGCATGACCTTCTACTCATAATTGCTATTTCCTAATTCCTTTTGGAATAACTGTCAAAGATTTTTTGCATTAGGATCTGGTATATTTGTTTCCTATGGACCGTATCTGAATAACTGTACTCCTTGTTTGGCTTGGTTACCACTAAGCTTAACTACAGTATCTTGGACCTATCTTAAATATAAGTATCTTTTCTAACCTATATTATATACTATGTGCCAAAATATATATATATACATATATATATACACACATATATATGTGTGTTGTTGTTTTTTATTGGGGAAGGGGAACAGGACTTTATTGGGGAACAGTGTGTACTTTCAGGACTTTTTTCCAAGTCAAGTTGTTGTCCTTTCAATCTTCGTTGTGGAGGGTGCCATTCAGCTTCAAGTTGTCCTTTCAGTCTTAGTTGTGAAGGGCGCAGCTCAACTCCAGGTCCAGTTGCCGTTGCTAATTGCAGGGGGCGCAGGCCACCATCTCTTGCAGGAGTCGAACCAGCAACCTTGTGGTTGAGAGCCCGCACTCCAACCAACTGAGCCATCTGGGAGGCAGCTCAGCTCAAGGTGCCATGTTCAATCTTAGTTGCAGGGGGCGGAGCCCACCATCCCTTGCGGGACTCGAGGAATTGAATTGGCAACCTTGTGGTTGAGAGCCCACTGGCCCACGTGGGAATCGAACCGGCAGCCTTCGGAGTTAGGAGCATGGAGCTCCAACAACCTGATCCACCGGGCCGGCCCCAAAATATTTTCTAAGAGCTCATATAATTTCTCATTTAATCTTTCATTTGTGGGTTTCCTCCATTGCCAACTTCCAGGCACTCTCAGGGAGAACAGAGAACCATATGAATGATGACTATTTTCACATGCACATCTATTGCTGGCTTATTTCCTAGATATTTAGCACACTCTTATGCCATGACTAGAGTCACTGTTTACCTCAAATGGAAAAAAAATTGGGGGAAAGAGAGGATGAAAAGAGAAAACAGGTGAAACAAGAGAAAAAAATTTGTTAAGTAGCAAAAAACCTTTTCAAGGACTGAAAGGTAAACAAGAATCTACATAAAAAGGATATAATCCTAAATGGAGTTAGCTGCAAGTTTCCTAAAAGTAAATTTATGATTGGCCGTATTAACAAACAATCGTGTATGTGTGTGTACGTGTGCACACACATACACACGTGTTTGCTATCAATAAACATTAGTTAAATGATAAACAATTTTGTAGGAAATTATAGCGTATATATTTTACTTTGAGAGCAGTGGTTCTCAATCAGGGGTGATTTTCAATATTCTCAAATGGACCTTTCGGAATGCCTACAGATATTTCTGGTTGCCACAACTGAGGGGGTCCTACTGGCATCTATAGGTAAAGGCCTGAGAAGCTGCTAAATATCCTAAAATGCACAGAACATCCTCTCACAACAGAGTCATCCAGCCCAAAATGTAATAGTACTGACACTGAAAACATCTGCCCTAGAGAAAGATAATTGATAATTTGATAATTTTCAAAAAAGAATAAAGTCAGGATTCTCATACAGATATAAAATGTATATGTCTTAAAGATTTTATTTCAATCAGTCAATGAGGGAACCAGACAGATATTATAAGTGGTTTTAAAGAGAATCTGAAAAACAAATGTATAGATTAGGAATTTGAAATGTATGTGCAAATGAAGGCAAAACTACTTTTTAAAAACATATTGATGCAACACAAAGTAATAACCAAATTGTGTACAGTAAAAATACTGGATTGCATTTATTAGCTCAAGGCAAAACAATTTTTTCCACCTGATGGGGAATTAATTTAACTGAACCTCTATTGGAATAGTCGAGGTTATCGCCATTTACAGCACTGTAAAAGAGTTCCCACTGAGTCAGAATAAGGTAAGACTAAAGGGTGTACTATGGACAATGCGTATTTTTCCACTGAAGGACACACTTTTTTTCCCTACAGAAAGTAGAAGAGGTAAAGACACGGGTCATAATCAAATGCTATCAGGGGCCAAATATATTTTGGTGGCTTTTGGGTAATATTCACCCGAGAATAAGTTTAGTCAGTATATAAATATTATTTACCTAGTCTTTCAAATAAATTTATTCTAATTCAAGGATATCCAAAAATGGATCCCCTTCTCCTGGAAGGTGCACACGTAAAATAGATTTCTTCAGTTGGATTTTATGTTCTCCGCCTCCACATTAACAAATTTAAGCTCCATCAGAATATAGCACATGACTGGTTGGTGAACACACCATGTAATATATAGATGATGTATTACAGAATTGTACACCTGAAACCTATGTGACTTTACTAACAACTGTCACCCCAATAAACTTTAATTTAAAAAAAAAGACTATAGCTCATGGGAGCAAGAAAAAAGAATGCCTGCATTGTATTGCTTTTGTCTGCCTAGATACTAAAACTAGAATCAAATGTATTGTCTTTTTAGATGGACCTTATGGAAGAAGACATCGTTTTTCATTATAATATAGCCATGAGGACACTATAATATTTCATAATAATCTATATGGAGGACAAATTAATGATTCATAGAAAACCAGAGGCCTGGAAATAATGATTGAGACAATCAGTTTAACAGAGACTATTCAGAATGTCCAGTATCGGCCCCTAAGGATGCATGGGTAATTCAACTTCATATAAATCACTTAGTGGCTCACCCTCTTAACTTCATTTATGTGTGAATTGTTTCACCAAGGTTGGCCAAGAGTGCACTGCAATCAAGGTGTTAAATCCCTTTGGCTTTCTAACAGTTTGGTTGATTGAACATGAAAATGATATTTTCAGTCAATGATACCAAATGTGTTCACTTTACTAAATTCGAAAAAAAATGAAAGTGAAACACACATATATATGTATGAAACTCTGCACTTAAGATAATCTTTTCTATTTAATCATGTAGTAGAAATGAAAATTCTGACCGGGATTCAAACAAAGTTAATCTTCATTTTATTAAAAGTTTTCTTTCTTATTCTCTTTAAAGTATTGAAATCTTCAAGAATATTTTTAGCTAGCCTTCAGAATGACAGTGCTACCAAAACTATAATCAAAATTGAAAACATTTAAATATAAAAATACTAAGATCAACATACTAAATTACATCTGAATTTGATTGGGTAAAGAAACAAGAGGAGTCTATACACCATAGATCAATTGACTAGAAGGGAGAAGACAAACCCAGCAGACAGCTGTCATGCTAACTGAAAGGTTATTTTACTACTGAGCCTAAACCTTAGACTAATATCGTCACTAATTTAAAACTTAGAATCGAACGTGCCGTATTTGTCAGCTGGGTTCTATTATCACTCTATTGTCATTTCTCAATTATTTAAGAATATTATTGGTGTCGGGCTAGGTTCAGAATTTGACCAAAACTAAATAAACAAAATCTCCAGACTTACAAATGCTTGCACAAAAAGAAAAAGCCTGATGAGAAACTGAAAAACATAATAGAATCAGTAACTACCAAAAAAAAATTATATCTCATAAATACATACTGGTAATACAGAGTAAAGATAAAAAGCTTTTGCTACACTAGTGAGAGCATACTTTTAGTGAGGGACATTTTATATTGTATTCTATTTCCTTAAATGATGACTGTGGCATTAATCAAAAGGAAACCTGATTAGCAAATTAAAATTTTGATTAGCTCTTTGCAGAATGAGAAAAAATATATTAATCAAAGACTATCATTAGGGCATAACTGGTCCCCTACTTCGACCAGTACCTGCTGGCTGGAAGCAGGGAGATAATGGCTGTTAACACATGAGAGATTGAGAGCCCTCTGATTGCTGTGAAACCATTTTTATTCTTCTTTAATCAAGGTAATTGCGGAGTACAGTGGTTCTTCAAGGCTTATACTGTATTTATCAAAGTAAGATTGAGGTGCTTTTAAAACACAGTTCACTTATGCTGAGGTTGAAAAATACATCTCTACCAGTCCTGGGGTTGTAAACTTTGCTTTCCATTTCAAAAAGTTAAAAGCCAGATTAATATTCTTATCTGAAAAAAAAATCACATTTCACCTTGGATAGCCTAAATGTTTAGAATGGGGGAAAGGCAATAATGATATTTTTATCAACCTTAAAAATGATGGAAAACCCACAGCCTTATAATTTGGTGTTGTCAAAAGACTTTCATGGCAAAATTTCAAGGTGGGCAACTTTGAACAAACCAGCATGTTCATTTCCTTTAAAGAATTAGGAGATCTGAAACGGTGACAGCCATGATGGGCTCTGACACAAACATGAAAATTGCTTCTTTATTATGAATGAATTGAATTTTGTTTGTAATGTGCATTACAATACTTCTGGGATGTCAATGGAGGAAGCTCTAGGACCAGTCCTTTGCATGAAAGTTCAGAATTTTAATTAGGAATTCATCCTCCTATGAGAGTGTGCATTAATGGCCACTGGACATTATAATTTATGATAGCCACTCTTATTATTTATACACTCAGTAAATGCTTCAGAATGTTCTTCTCGGCGTAGTAGTCTCACAAAGAGGTAAAGGGGTATAATAGACAGAGGCCTTAACCAAGAATCATCAGACCTATATTTGAGATCCAGTTCTACTAACTCTTTGGCCAGGTAAACTCAGGTAACACATTTAAAGAGACTAAGTCAAATTTTATCTTTTAAAATTGATAATGATGGTATACTCCCTGCTTATATCACAGTGCTACTTTATGGATTAAATGGGGATATGCATTTGGGACATGTTGGGAAAAATCACAGTAAAAATTTGTGATTTACCTAATCATTGCTATGTACTTCACTATTGGTGACACAAATGGCCAAAGACTATTTGCATCTCCATTTTTTTGTTCATCAGGCCAGAGTGCTGGTCTTTGCTGCTCATGGATGGCACTCTCACGAAAACCAAAAACTATCAGTATGAGGCTGTCAGGGGCAAGAGAGAAAGAATGGAATCAAATCACAAAGGATAACATTTTAACCTTCTGTTCTAAAATGTATGAGTAAAACAGATCGTATGAGTAAATTTATCAAAAATAACAAGTGATTAGATATTTCAACCACGTTAATATATTACTGGACCTAGTTGGTAATGAAAAACAGAAAAAATAAGCAGGACTTAAACATAATGTCATATTTCACTGCATTAGTTTGTGCTTCTTTCTTTCTGTCTTTACAAAGCATGAGAATGCTCAAAATTCTAATCCTGAGGAACAGAATTAACTCTTTCCACACCAAAATGATCTCAAAAGTTCCCAGAAAGAAGTAAAACATAAAATGAAGACACAGGTGGGAAAATGAGAGAATGTCATGGCAGCAAGATTAGCAGTGGTGAGAGTAGAAAGACAGCTGTGGGTACAAGGGAAGCAGAGTGGGGAAAATAAATGACTCTAAAGAGAAGGATTGAGAATACAGGATTTAAGTAGTTTCAAGATGCTCAGCCTAGAAGAATCCCTGGATGCAATCCATACAGGGGAAGGAATATTTTTATGGAATGTCAGGGTCTGAGGTGTAGCCCGGAAAATTGTAGTTAAAGGCAACAGGCCCATTCAGGCTAGCCCTAGGGAGCTTATGAACAATAAAATCATCAAATTCAAGAAAGCAGAGAGAAGAAAGAAAGGAGTGCCAAAAGCCAAAGTAATCACACACTGATTAATGATTCCTAAAAACTACCGATCGAAATAATGCAGCAAATATTTATTCTGCACCTACCAGTTGCTAGAAGTACAAGAGTGAAGAAAATAGGATTCTCGGTCTCATGAAGCTTATACTTTCCTGTGTTGTAAAGGAATTAATGACACTAATATAGATGTTAAAAACTGAAGTATTATCAATGAGCACAGGTATCGCTGAAATGCTCTGTACCTTTTGCATGTCATGTATCATGTATCAATTCTAAATTGTATGGTAGACCACAAAGAAGAGTGATCCTTCAATAACCATTAGACACTGCGGCTGATTCTAATTTCAAAGGCACAGCAAAAATTGGAAAACCTTTTCATTTCATGTCAAATAAAGAAAAAGCAAGCATGAACCAACCACACTGCCCAAACACAGCTATTTCCTACTTCAGTATTTTTGCTCTATGAACCATTCATTCTTGTGGAAAGACGTAAGACAAAATTTAAAATCATAATTTCAGAATATCCAGGGAGAGGAGAAGAATATGAATCTGGCATGCTTCAAAATAAAACTACTTTCTGATAGTCTATTTTGATAAGCCAAAATCATTTTAGATAAAGAATACTTCATGATGTTATAAAGGCAGACAGAAAAAAAAATGACCAAAAAAAAGTGAATATGGGAAGAACAAGATGCAGAGAAAATAAACAAAGGGAAAAAGTTACAGGATAAGAGTTTGGGTTACTGAATAATGAGTTAAATGTTGCTGACTAATCCATTGGAGACTGGTCTTGCACAAACTCAAAAGACAGAAAAAGGAACTTCTCAACAGTGATTAGAGGTGGTGGTTCCCTGACAGAGGAACTGAATTATTAACTTGGTTGTAAATAAGATTTGTATCTTTAGAAAAGTATCTTCAAATAGACTATGTTGTAAGTGCTTCTGAGTAAACTGCAATGTTTCAAGTGATAAGAGGCTCACCCGACTTTCCCCCTCACACACCTCCCCATATTTTCAACTTTGTGTATCCATCACTAAGTAGAGACACTTGACTAACAACTGACAAAACTTTATTTTCCACTTAGTTGGTTAAAAATATTGGATACATTTGAAAGCTGAGTGTTTTTATTTTAATATCATTCTTCCCCTTCTGAGGAATTAAGGTTGAATTAGGAAGAAATTTTCTAACTCGAAAGCAGTATCCCATCCACGTACTAACCAGGACAATTGTCACCCCAATAAACTTTAATATTAAAAAAAAAAAGAAAGAAAGGGGTAGTTTGCTTTGCTTTCATACAAAGACTGCTTTAGCACTCCAGCAATTTGCTCTCATCCAAGGGACACAGTGTCCTGAAAATACATATCTAGTTATTAATATTATTGCTTAATGCTTGAAGAAGTATCTGCTGGAAATCTTATGTCAAACCATATTCTGAGCAAACAGAAGCTACACATAAATTCAGATGGCCTGGTCACCTAGGAAAAAATTGTATCTTAATACCTCCCCAGGGCATTACTTTTTAAATTTATTTCCTTTGTAAACAAATGGAGTTAGGACACACCGGGAAGGTTTGAAATAAGAAACTACAGTGATGGATGGGAGCACTTACTCTAATATCTTTTGATTCAATGTACTGATTGTTTTCCATAATGTGTAGGGTACTTTCAGCATTATTATTTATCAACATATATATAAAATCTGGCAAACATATTTTAGGTTTATTTTTAAGATCAGTTAAGTGACATTTTTCTAATTCTTCTTGAATGTGTTATGTACTAAAACCGTGTTTCTCTGAAAATAAGACCTAGTCGTACCATCAGCTCTAATGCGTCTTTTGGAGCAAAAATTAATATAAGACCCAGTCTTATTTTACTATAATATAAGACCGGGTATAATATAATATAATATAATATAATATAATATAATATAATATAATATAATATAATATAATATAATAACATAAGACCGGGTCTTACATTAACTTTTGCTCCAAAAGACGCATTAGAGCTGATGTCCGACTAGGTCTTATTTTCGGGGAAACACGGTACCTGCACTCTTATACAAAGCAGAATAAACAAAATGAAACAAAACCTTGTTTTTTAAAAAATATTCATAGAAAGGGGCTCTCTGAATTACTGAGTTTCCTGGAAATAATCATTTTGTTTCAAATGTCATTTAAAAATATAATGGTAGATTCTCATACTCAGAAAGAATATGTTGACGCTAAATGAAGTTCTGTTGTTCGTATTATTGTGTTGTTGATTGAAAGTATTTCAGCTCCTTCAGTGTCACAAAAGTAAACATCAGCGATCATTGTAAATGTGAATGTAACTGGTACCAATAAACTGTCCCAGAACATTCCCTGAAATGTTGATTTTCACACACATACACACACACACACACACACACACACACACACACACTTTTGTATGTACAATTGCATGTGATCCTAAATATGTGCTTATTTTCTTATAATTTAACTATCCTAAAAGATTAGAAAAATTCCTGTTAACTCAAGGTTCCGAGGAATTTAGAATTTTATTAGGAACACAACTGAATTTTCAGGAGTGCAATGAGGCTTAGAAACAAGAATTAAGAGGCATAGCTTTTCGCAGGTTTTTCAACCTTGAATACACACTAAAAACATCTGACCACTACATCTGACACACTTCTAATCAAAATAAATTAAAAAGAGTGGGGCCTTCATTTTCTTTCCTTTTCTGACAGTATAATTTATTCAATAATACCCAGAAAATATTTTTCAAACATATTTATGATCTCTGGCACAACACACAATTTGTCTTACATATGCAAAGCATGCAATTGTAAAACAGGTAATATGCCCTCTCATGAATTAAAACAATATTTTGAATATTTTTGGAACTTTGAATAAAGTTCTTTAAGAACTTTCTTAAAAATAACTAGTTTAAAATTTTCACACCGAATGTCATACATTTATTTGGCCATGAGATTACATTCCCCAACTCCCCAACTACCCCATGCACAGTGGCTTCCAAATTTTGGAACTATTTCCTAAGACCCTTACGAAAACAATTTTATGAACCTCTAGATGCTCAGCAAAGTGACCGAAACAAGAATCACAACCAGATAGCTGTGAAAGACCAGAAGCAAAAGAGGGGATCAGATGCTCAGGGAAGAAAGCGTGTCTAATCAGCATACAGGTGTTACAAGGCTCAAAGGATAATGTGGCACCATTTGTACTCTATAGCCTTCTTGTCTCAGTGCTACAGTGAATGCAGGAAGGACTGGTAAGGAATGAAGAGGCAAAAAACAGGATACAAGAGATTCACAGAAGTTTAAAGTCAGCAGGAGCCTTATAGATACGCTCATTTAAGCATGTTTTAAAGCTGTAATCATAACACAATATTATACAACCTAGATGCATGTACCATCTACGTGTGTCACTCTAGTCATTGCAGGCAGACACCAGCAGGCTTTCCAGCAGCCTCAGGTGAGCTCTTTATCCTCATCATGGCTTCTCTGACATGACAAATGTCTACGTTGACTTTGAGAAGAGATTTCAAAGATGTATCAAACTAAAAAGAAGCAATATTAATTAAAGCTTTATTAATTAAAGCTTCATTAATAAAACAATTTTCTAACATATATTCTTAAATGAAAATAGCAACACGCAGAATATTAAAAAATGTTGCATATACTTTGTGTGCTTTTTAAAAATATACTTCTATTCTCTTTACAATGTGATCTGGGCATTTCATATTTTAAAATCACTGAGAATTTTTAATGATTGCATAGTATTCCACAGCATGGATTTGCCAAGATTTGCTAAGATTTTCCACTAACTAATATATATATTTTTGTGTGCCCTTGTAATTATGTCCTTTGGATAAATTCCTAAAAGAGAAATAACTTCAAGTCAAAATATATACACCTATTTCTCAATTGCCTTCCAGAAATATACCAAGAGCAAAAGTTTATAGCAGCGTATTTCTTTGCATCTTTACGAAAATGTTGAGTTTGTGTCTGTATTCATACCTCCCCAAATCTAAGTTAAATGATTACTCTCTTATACTTTATTTGCATCTTTATCACTATTAAGTCTAAATATTTTTCATATATGTGAATACTGACTACATTTGTCTTTTACAAATCACACACTAATGGCATTTGTCCACTTTGTCCATTGGGTGTTTTTCGATCTTTTCCTTTTGATTTATAAGATGACTTCATATATTAAAAGATAGTGATTTTTGTCACATATGCTGCAAATATTACAAAAGTTTTATAATTTTGTGCTTTGACTACTTTGACTAAGTAACTTGAAATAGGGATCCAACTCTACTTCCTCCAATATTATTTGTCTATATTCCATTTTTGAAAAATCGTATCTATTCTTTTCGATAGCTTCTCTGTAATATTCTAAAGTCTACTTACTAGTTTCTAGGATCTGTTTTTCTGTTATTCATCTGCACAGTTCTCTCTATATTGATAGCTCATTTTAATTTCCTTTCTTCCTTTCTTCCTCCCTTCCTTCCATCTGCCTGATTTTTTTTCTCATGCTCCCTTCCCTCCTCTTTTCCTTACCTTTCTTTTTCCTTCTTTCCCACTTTTCTTTTTCTCACTTCTCTACCTTTTGTGAGCTTTTCCCTCCCACTATTATTTTATCTTTATTCTCTTCTTTTATTTCCTCTCTGATGTCTCTGCCAGAAATCTGCTGGTAACTGGGGGTTGTTCTTGATTTTTCTCTTGAAGTTCCAGGTCTGTGGGCAAAGCTTATAGAATTTTGCTACCTCATCAACCACATCTGACAGCTGCACCAAACTGAAGATCTCATATCAATCTCAACTGAATGGACTGGAAAGGGGGAAGACAAAAATAGAATGTAAATAAGTTTGCTAGTGACAAAGGTCCACCCATATTAAATATCTGACCACGAGAAGTTGAATGAGTTCTGCCATCTAACCTTCTTAATACATGCTCAATAAATATTCAGTTATCAGCATTTTGAATTCAGATTATCAGTGTTTTGATGATTTTAACTTTAGCAAATTTCATTTTTTTTTGTTAATGTAATCCTCACTTCCTCCCCACCTTCTACTCATCCTTACTCTTCTTTGTGGAAATGGTCTTTAATATTTTCTGATTTGCTTTCTTAAAATGAACTTAAATTCATTTTGCAATGCCTCCTTCCCCCACCAAAAAAAAATCACCGAATATTCATTGTCATTACGCTAAAAATGTATATTGATCAGAAAAAAATATTACATATACTATTATGTAACAAATAATCAAGACTTTCTTTCTGCCCTTTTGAGTTTTTGTTTCTTTTGTTTAATCATTTGGGTCCTGTGTATTTCTTCATAATCTTATTTCAAGGTACATTAAATAATTTAATAGTAAATTATTAAATGAAATAATTTTCTATTCAATTTTATATATTACCATACGTAAATTAATAGCTTCCTTAGATAGCTTTTATAATTGAGTATCCTAGTGAACTTTATTTCCAATAGGTTTTACTTGATTAAGTATGTTATTTGCAAATAATGATAGTTTTATACTATTCATTACAATAGTTAAAATTATTATACCTCCTCGCTGTCTTATTGCATTACCAATAAATTCTGGAGTTGTTTTAAATATTGTGGAGTTTGTGATAATGGGTATCTCTGCTGCTTTTTTTTTCACTTCTTTAGGAAAACTTCCTATTGAATGACATGATGCTTTATAACAAATTTCATAACACTGAAACATTTTTGCATTGTTAGGATAAACTCTACTTGGTTATCAACTATTACTCTTTCACTATGCAAAAATTCAACTTTAACTTTTTATGTATTCATATATTTGTTTATTTATTTCAATTTGCATATTTGAAAATGATCAGGAATTTTCTTTTTTTATACTTCTAAGATTTTGTATCATGATTATGCTGGATTCATAAAATTGATTGAGGATTAATCTTCACGCAAGATAATCACATACTATGTACTCTGTTATCTCCCTGAGAATATTGGATATTGAAGCTTCTCCTCTTTGAATTTTTATCTCTAACTCTTTCCTTGAGAGCTGGGTGAATTCCTAATGTTGGTTTCCGATATAGACAATGTTTGTCTCTCCAAAATTCACATGTTGAAATCCTAACTCCCAATATGATGGTATTAGGAGGTGGGGTTTTGGTGATTAGGTCATGAGGGTGGAGCCCTCATGAATGGGATTCGTGCCCTTATAAAATGACTCACTCGCTCTTCAGCCATGTGATGTTACAGGGAGAAGACAGCCATCTATTAACTGCAAAACAGGCTCTCAGTGAACATCAAACCTGACTTCCCAGTCTCCAGAACAGTGCAAAATAAATATTCATTATTAAGAAACCCAGTCTATGGTATTTTTGTTATAATAGCCCAAGCAATGAGGACAATTTCTAACTGACTAATTTTGCAGTATCTAATATACTCTCTACGACCTCAGTTATTTTATTTTTTAACTTTACCTCTTGGTGAGTTACAATATGCTTTAGAAAAAGTACTTTTTCCCAAGAAGGGAATATGGAAAGTTTATCTTCTGAGCCCAAACATACACACATAGATTTTTTTTTGGTCGTTGCTGCTTTAACATATAAAATGCTGTATATTTGGGTAGTTGTATTTTCATCTCACATTTCTTTAACTATTTCTCCATTGTAGTCTGGAATTAAGTATTGTACAAAGGCTATTTATCGTTGAATAGACTGTAATCTTTAACATGCATTTTTTGTCGTTGCTGTTGTTAGTTACGGATGGCACTTGATAGTCCAGTATTGGGACCATTGTGAGGAACCACATGACAGATTCTATAGACCTGTAATTGAAAATAACATACCCACATGAGTGTCAAAATGAAAACTTTTATTTGTCTGTAATTTTACAGGGCCAATTTAAAGTTCTAAAGGCTTCAAGAGATAAATAAGAGAAGGGGTCAGATACAGCAAAGGTAGTAGCATAGAGTTTTATTTCCATAACAAACGTATGTTTTCTGTACATGATATTTATGAAATTATGAAGAATGTGCTAGAGCCCCATTCTTTTCCTTGGTTTTGATTTTTTTTTTCTTGCTATTAACTCATCTGCTCTACTTCTACTACTTCCATTACTGCCTGGGACCAAAATTCTATAGTAGTAACAATACAATCCAGAGTTGATTCTAAGTAGCAACTGTTATAATTATTCCAGTTCCAGATCTCCAAGAGAATGCATTTTTGAATTTTCCCCATCCCAGGTTCCAGTTTTTGTTTTCCCCTGGACATGATGCCAGTGAGTTATGTCCATTGATTTGAAGAATTACATGGAGAAGCAATAAGTTAGTAGTAAGTACCAAGGAAGTCTCTCAAATGTGTATGCTAAACTTACTCTGTTATATACAACTCAAATACCATCTCATCATCACTTTTACATTATAAATCCCTACAAAACTCTTCCACAGAAATCCCCCAAATCTGACCTTATATATTACGATCCTCACTCTCATGTGTCATTATAATTTCATTACATTGGAGAGCAAGCTCCATTGTTAGGGCAACCAGGCATCAGAAATACATTGAACCCTTTTGCTTCCTTTGATTAAACTCCAACTATGTCCTTGGCTCACCTCAATTCGTGGTCACGTGAATTCCTAATTTAGTCTTCCTCTTCTCTCCCTAAGACTTAATAAATTATCCATATTCCTTTTAGTTTAGAATGTTCAGACATTCTCTTTCTCGTAATTAAACCTAATACTTTTTCCTAAGCAATTACAATAGATTGCTCTTTGGTCCTTGATGCTTTGTCAGGAATTGTTCATACAAGCTAATTGTGGAAGTGTCTGTGGTTGTAACTAGCATGACATATAGGCTCAGTGTAAGCTGGAAATAAGTCCCCCAGTGGTATATACGAATTTGATGCCACACATTATCTTTTCTGCCAAATGAGTGCTTTCGGGAAATGTTCCCCAACTATTCTCCAGCATTATTTTCCCGTGTTAGACGTGATTCTCAAAGTGCAGTCCCCAGACCAGCAGAATCAACTTAGCATTAGCTTCACTTGGGACCTTTCTGGAAAGGAAAATTTATGGGCCTCACTCCAGAGCTACTGAATTAGAAACCATGGTGGTAGAGCCCAACATTTTGTTCCAGGTGATTCAAATGAATGCTAAAGATTACAAACATTGGTCTAAGGGTTTATCTGGCTTCCATACATTTTTTTTTTTTTCATTTCACCTATGTTAAACTTTGGGTCAGTGATATTTTTTCTTCAGACATTGGTAATTCTATCCTTTCCTAGACTGTGGTACTGGATACTTTCCCCCGCCCAATTTATTATATTCGCTTGGGTATTTGGAGGATGAGTGTTGAATATATATCGTGTTTCCCCAAAAATAAGACCTAACCAGAAAATAAGCCCTAGCATGATTTTTCAGGATGACACCCCCTGAACATAAGGCCTAACGCATCTTTTGGAGCAAAAATTAATGTAAGACCTGGTCTTATTTTCGGGGAAACACAGTACACTCAAGATCCCTTCAGGTCAATGTAAAGATAAGCTTGATGCTGCGTTATGTACTTCTACTGGGTAGGTATAAGAAACAAAAGAATGGCAGGAAGCCCCAGAAAAGTGTCTCTAATAGGACGTGGATACAGTTTTAGGTTCCCCACAACTCAACACTCTTGTTTGTATAATTTCTCTCCTTGATAAGCCTCCAATAAGGATAAGCCTAAGTGACATTTTTATTATTTTTTTCCACCAGGATTTCTCCTGATAGGAAAAATGTGCCTGTGATTCTATTCCTTATACTATTATTAGGGTGTGTTTATGTTATTTTTTTCATTCCTTCACAATCCTAAGTGACTAGCTAAATGGATACACTGATTTAAGACTTCAAGCTAAAATAAATCAGATAAAAGAAAACATGATATTCAGGGTCAAATAGAGCACGATTTTAATACTGGTGCAAAAAATTACTAGGTATGTGTTTATGGGTGAGCTACTGAATGCCTCTAAGCCTCCACTTTCTCAATTGCAAAGAAAAAAAGTTGAAAATTCTACATTGTTGTAAGAATTCAAAATAAATAAGTAAAACATTACGACTTAGTAGGAATTCAACACATTTTGGTTTTTGTTACAAAATTACTAAATTCTTTAATCTACTATCATTATTAGATATCTTTATCATTATTAGATATCTTATTAATCCAGAAAACTGGGAGAATTAAATACATGGTTCCTATTATAAGACCAAAGGAATAACTATTTACATCTGTCTATCTACTCATATACACACTAACACACATCTTTCACTACAAGATGATAATTGGTTTCAAAATGGCCCATTAATTTCTATTACTAATAGTGGGAAAACTCCAGTGTTCCAATTAATGGAAAACTCATCATGCTGGTAACAACAATAACATGTGTTTGGAATTACATACCATAGATAACAATAAATTCTTTCTCTAAACTTGAATAATAAACTATAAAAATTCCTAACCTAAACTTGGCAATCTTTCAGAAAATGGATAAATTAGAGTAAAAATAGTACTTAAAAGATCCCTGATATGTTTAGGTGTAATTTTTGCACAAAATAAGGTGATATTCTAGTGAAAATGTTTGAATTTTGATGCAAACACATGAAATATAGAGTAAGCAGCATTCACATATGAAGAGAAACTGATGAAACAGTCTACCTTACATGGGTCCAAAGGCTATAATCTGGCTCCAGGCCACATTAGAGAACTACAAAAAGTGGCAATAAGAACATTCACAAGAAAGCAATTAAACTTCAGGAAGGAAGTTTCTATCATCAGTGGGATGATTCCACAGGACTGAATCAGTGGAAGGAGGTGGCCCTGAACATTTGCTTGGTAGAAAAACACGAACATAAAAGAAAATGTACCACCTCTTTTGATTACTTGACATATCACACAGTCTAAGCTCCTATGTTTCGGGCTCATAGTTATCAATTTTTCATCCACCATTTTCCATCATCCTCTTAGCAACCCCTAATAGCCATAACCTTTGGAAGATGTGTTAGGGAAACCTACCAACCCTGCCCCCTGGTCTCTCCCAATAGTGTTTCTGATCAAGGGGTACAAAGGAAAATCTTTGAAGGAGATTGACATTTAGAAAATGGAAAACATAACATGAGAAAGTACATGAGAATATTCAAAGCAATGAAGAAGATACGAAAGAGCAAAGTTTCACAGGAACCAATGTTCCTACTAGAAAACTACTAAAATGTAGCATATTCTCCTACCTTGATGAATATAATCTCCTAAGGACCAAGTTCAAGTTTAGAATTTTCACATTACTCAGTTTTTCACAAGAGAACATTATGGTACAGGGAGACTAACTGATTTCTAGTCCCCAGCTCCCAGACAGCCCCTGCACCTTTATTCTCAACCCCAGTTCCCTCCAGCAGTTCCCTATCACACATGCGTCTGGACACCCCAGAAAACATTCCAAATACATTCACCCCCTCCACCCTTCCTTTCATCTGGGAATTCCAGCATCTTCATACCCACAGCAAAGCCTAGAGGGGCAGATGTGTTATAAAAGGGCAAGCTTCTTGATGTGCAGACATCTTGCCTCAGAGTTCATGGTCAGAGGAGGGCTCTACAAAGGACAAAGCCCAGAACAAAAGTCCCCCTTGTCTGGGCCACACTGGCTAATGATCTAGGAATTGTTAAGGGGAGTGGGTACTGTGAGACCTGATACCTCCCCTTTCTTTCTCAGATCCTTCTTTGAAATCCCATAACAACTCAAGCAAACACATGTAGGAGAACGTATAACAACTGGGCATGTTCTTATATAGTGCAGAAAAGTGTATAAATATGTGTATTTAAAATACATAAAGATATAACTATTAAAATGAAATGAATAGCCATGACTATCTGAATTGATTTAAATGTACAATATAGGATTGCCTTACAAAAGCACGCTTAAATGTGCAATGTGTATTTTTGTCCAATATTTATAGATAGTGAAACAAAGCTGAAAAATAATCTGTGCATATATTAATATGTTTCTATAGCTTTGAGCAGAGGGAAAATCCAGTATTGACAGTATTGACCAGCCTATAAACACTGATCACTACTTTTGAGGAAAGGATCATTGGAGGACGCAGGATTGGAAAGAGGGACTTTCAGAGCTTCTTCTCACGTGTGTCTCTATCATGTGGTTTATTAAAATAGGCATACTTTTCCACACCTTAGAAAAGTAAGTCAAATAATTTAAAGTTATGGAAAACAGAAGCTATGAACAAAAGATTCTTTTTTTAAAGGTTGTTATGGCGTGTTTAAAAGACACATAGTAGTCAAAGAGAATAAAGACTGAAGAAAAGTCATCAGATTCGGTAACTTAAAGGTCCCTGTACAATGTGCCATTTGATCAGAGTAGTAGAGGTCGAAAGTTGACAGAGACTTAAAAAGCAAGTGGAGAGTGAGGAAAAGAAGCTCTGTGACCATCCACTGCCCTGGCCTCTCTTCTCTTAGTAAGTCCCATCAGTGCTTCTCAAGCTAAGTTCTGTGAATAATGTTAATGGACACGCCTAAAAAATAAATACAAAACAAAAAAATTGTAAATGATCATATTTCAATTTGGGGCATTCAATTTTTATAGTATGAAAATAATAAAAGGCTCTGAGAAACATTTTTAACTCTATTTAAAAGTTTCCTGAACATACTTGGCAGGGACTTAACAATCTTTCCTTTTATTTTTCCACCAAACTCATGTAATTATAACTGTATATTGTCAGTTCTAAAAAAATTGCAACATTCTTTGGATTCCACTTAATTCTAAACAAAAACGTATTTGATGGAGGGGACATAGGGACAGACAAGGCCATTTTATGATTAAAAAATATTATAGAGCAGTTTCCACCGTAATTCAAATTCTGTGAGGTTGTGTCAGGAAGAGAATATGCTTCTATCAATAATGAACTGGCATCTCTTCTCAAATTGTTTTCAGGGTTCACTGGGTCAGTGGAAATTAAAGAGGCTGATGGTGACTTTAATAACCAATAAAATGACTAACATCTACACAGGTTTGTTGTGGAAATGACTATCCATTCTCTTAAGGTTGTAATTTATATGACGATTACAATTTAGAATATATCTACAATAACTGACAAAACCCAAAAAAGTGAAATTGAAGACGTCTACTCTCAAAATAACTCTTTAGGTCACTACTTTACTATAGACCTAGAGGAACTCAAATACTAGGTATGTTTCCCAAGGAACTATACTACAGACAGAGAATAGAGGAATAAATACGAGTAACGTTAAATAATCCCTAATTTGACAAACAGCAAAAGTAGAACATCGTATAAGAATACCAATAAAAAAATAAATTATTTTTTGGTGCAAAAATGTTTAGACATACAAAAAAGGAAAGAAAAAAAAATCCTATGTATTTACCAACAAGCTTAAGAAGTGTAATATAGAAAATGTAGCTGAATCCTCTACCCTAATTCCTCACCCTTGCGGCCATCCAGAGGATGCCATTATTACAGATAGGGTTTATCATTTCAAGCTACCACATATGAATTGGCATTATATAAAAAAATATATTATTTAGCAATATATACTATCATCTTGCATATTTTAAAACTCATATAAAAGGTATCGTACTGCATGTATCATGTACGAATTGCTCTTCTTTGCTCTATATAGTATTTTTGAGATTCTTTTCTGTGCCAATCCATGTAGACTTCTTTGTTTTATTTCACTAGAATGTTTTTCATTATTTATCCAGAGGGTGCACTTTATGATTTATTCATTCTCTTATTTATTGACATTTATGTTGTTTCCATGTGTACATGTTACAAACAACACTGATAAGAACACTCCTGCTTGTATCTCCTTATGCATGAGAGTTTTTCTAAACTGTACAACTGGACTCACACGTCCAGAATGTAAATTTTCAATTTTACTATCTCTTGACAAATTTATAGCAAAAAAAATGCTATACCAATTTTCATTATCACCAGCTATCTGGGACTGATCCTGGTTCTGGGAACCATCCTGTTACTCCATGTCCTCATCAATATTTAATAGTGTCAGAGTTTTACAATCTCTGATTCCAGTTTTTGTGTGCGACTTGATTTCTCCTTGTGATCTTAATTCGTATTTCTATCAATATATTTTTACTACTGATTGATGGAAATACAATTAAGATCACAATGAGAAATTATACATATATATATATATATATATATATATATATATATATATATATAAATTATACATAATTTTATGTAATTCAGTCATTCAGTCATTCTATGTCTTTAAAAGGTTTTTGGCTAATTTTTGATCCTTTGATCTTGCAGTAAAATTTGGAATAAAATTACAATTCAGAAAATGCATTTATGTTAGGCTTTTAATTGGATTACATTGAATTTGTAGATTAATTTGGAGATCCTTACCACATTAGACATTGTATCCTTGCACATGGATCTCTGATTATTTATATATTTTCTATATATCTTTCCCAAAAGTTCTAGTATTTTTTCATAAATACCTAAATGTCTTTTATTAAATTCATTCTTAAATAACATATTTGTTTTTATTTTAAATGAAATATTTAAAATGTTTTATTTTTCTAGCTAAAGAAACTAGTAAAGTGTCTTATAGTAGCTATTATAGCAAGTTTTTTCTACTCTTAATTTTATAACAGTTTTCATGAAAAAAGTGTAAAATTTTAATTGTCTAATTTCCAAATTTGAATGGCAACAGTATCTTTTGTTAACATTGCTAATTCAACTATATTTTGATAAGAGAATGTGATTAGTGCATACTAATTCTTTGATAGCTGTCAGGATTTGATCCACACACAAGAAACTGCCATTTGCACCCCCCAATATTCATTCCCTTCATTCCTCTGTAATAAGATCATTGGCCAAACATTTTGTTGCTGAGGGTGATGACCTCTTCCCAGCCTCCCTTGCAGCTATGTGTATTGTCTATTATCAGAGACTGGATTATTTGGCTTATTAATAGGATTTCCCACCTTGCAAACAACTTGGATGTTGTCCCCTCTCCTCACTTCCTTCCCATACAATTATGACCTATGAACAGCAAAATTTCTACACACCAGGGATCTGTTTGCAGACCCAAGAGTGCTGTTAGCTCTACAGCCCTTCTAATTATCTTGACTCATTCTTTTTAGCTTATGAGAATTTTCCTTGACTTTTATAAGCAAGATTAAGCACTTAAAGAGATTTTTAAAGCGTATTCTATACAGTATTTATTAGCTTTTCTGTTCCAGGAGAGTTTACAGTTTACCTTCCAAACCATATTGCTGTAATTAAAGTCAAACTTTTGATTTTGTTGTTTTGTGTTCTACAAAAGTCAATGGTATATTTTTAATGTAGACAACCATATAACCTCAATTAATCATTTTGTTTTCTCTTTTCCGGTTTTTGCAGTTAATTTAGATTTCTTTTTTGATGTATAGATCCTCCAGTATTTTTCAATAAAAATGCTTACAACAGACTTTTTTTTTTCATCTTCTACTCAAATGAATGTTCCTATAATGCATTTTCCTATTAAGTGTGACTTTTTATTACAAATTGGACATAACAAACAACATTTACTTTGTGATTTAACAGATATAATACTTTAAAAGTCGAATTCTTTTTGTTCATAATTTATATCCTATTGAATTATAATTATTTGCTTTTTATTTAAGATTCTTGAATACATATATTTTAGCTGGCATTGATGTGCAATTTTCTTTTTTGTTTTCTGCTATGAATATTAATGGTTTGTGAACACTGTAAAATACATTGGAGACTTTCCTCTTTATGTATCAGAAATTTTGAAATAACTTTTAAATCTGTCTGAGGCCAGGGCTCTCATAGAGATAATTATTTGATAAACTTTTAATATCTTTCATGGTTAGTAATATAATTACACTTACCACTTGTTCTAGTACCAATTTTGATAATTTATCTTTTCTTGAACAATGATTACTACAATGAGATTTCCAACTATATCTAATACTCCCTTTTCAAAAAAAATTCATATTTATGGCTGAAGTATTTTTTCTTACTGCTATTTTGAGTATTTCCTATTCTCTCTTTTACCTATAAGAACTATTTTTTTTTCATCTTTAAGTAGCCAGGTATTTTATTTTACATTGCCACTCTTGTTTTCCTATATTCCAATTAATATTTGCTTTAACAGTCATCAAATTTAAATCTTTTTGTTATATTAGAATCATTAGTTCATTTATTTTACTTATTTTTCATAATGAAAGCATTGAGTCTTTACTGCAATACTATTTTGCTTTTTCAATACTTGTTATTATATCCAACAAAGATTTCCATTTCACTTTTGAATTTTAATCTCTAAATATTGACTTTATCTCATCCAGCTTTCTTTTAATCTCAGCTTTCATCTTAGGCAACTTCCTTTAATTTTTTTTCTCACTTTATTCTTTGTAATCTCTTTATTCATGAATTACTAGTTTATTAGATTTTACTGAGAACCCAAAACAGATGCTTTCTAAATGGCTATATAATTCTGTTTTTTCTCGTAAACTATGTTGTTATTTATTTACTCCTAGAGTATTATGCTACTTCTTTTGTTGTTGTTTCAAATGTCTCATAGTTTCTAGAGGGTTTTTTTTTGTTTGTTTGTTTGTGTTTTTTTTCTTCCTTTAAATTCATTCATCCTTTCATGAATACTAGGCTTAACAGTTCTTGGGTTTACCAACTATATCAGGTCAAGATTCAGTAACAACCAACCTCAGAAACTTAGTAGCTTACAACAAGTGTTGACTTCTTCCTCATACCACATAGTCACATTGCAATCATCACTGGACTCTGCTTCATGTCAGTGTCATGCAGAATCTCATACTGAAAGAGACTCCCGCCAGTTACCATAGCACAGAAAATCTTGTGCCTGGACATTTGTCACTGCTGCATATATGTCATTGGTCTGAACAAGTCACATGGCCACACCTAACTTCAAGGAGGCTTGAAAGTATATTTCTACCATATGCTCAGAAACAGTAGAGAACTAAAAATATCCAAGAACAACCAATTACTACCAAACCAATAAAGACGGTAGGCATACTTTCTCTGGTTTTTCACTGTCCCCCTGTGTGTTGTTACAATCCTTTCCTTGAATCTTAAACTAGAGGAAACTCATCAAATGTAACTTCTAAACATTATATTTGGCATTAATTTTCTACGTCAGCACTAATTTTTTCTAATATGGTTCTGTTACACTAAATAAAGATGTTTATCTTGTTCCTGCTAACTGTTTTTCTTACTGATTGAGGGCAAATTCTCCCCCCAAAAATTTGAAAAAGTTATTACTAGAAATTCCATTTCAGAGGAACTACTCCTGTCTTCAAGGCAACCTCACTTTGATAAGAGAAAAACACAACTCCAGACATACATTCAAGGCTGTTTGAAGTGTTTTCAGCGGTTTTGTATAAAAGAGCATTAGAGCTCCAAAAATATAAAGATGATATCCCATTGATGGCTCTGCAAAGGGGATTTAATTTAAAAGTCATATGAAGGAACTGAACCCCATTTATTCCTCTAAAGTCTAGGTTTAGACTATAGGGATA
This sequence comes from Rhinolophus ferrumequinum, assembly GCF_004115265.2. Lineage (NCBI taxonomy): Eukaryota > Metazoa > Chordata > Mammalia > Chiroptera > Rhinolophidae > Rhinolophus > Rhinolophus ferrumequinum. Next base: position 26,085,010 of record NC_046300.1, on the reverse strand, counting down.
GACCCAAGGTTTATAAGCATGGGAGTCGAGCCCTGAAGAGCAGAACAGGAAAGTAACTGACAGACAAAAGTTAACTACCTGTGAAAAATCCTTCTAGGATGGGGCGTTGTGTTTGAGACAGAATCAGTTTAATTCAAACAGGGAGCAGAAAAGAAAACAAGAATGAAGGTGAGTTTAATGACAGATTAGAGTCATAGTGCAGAAAGCCTTCAAAGCCAAAATAAAGACATTAAACTTAATAATATGGGAAATAAAAAAAGAATTTTGATCACAGAATTGACATTTAAGAGTGCAATTGGACTAGAGATGTAGATTTTGGAAACCTTCAGGACACCAATGGCTGAAAGTCACCCCTCCAGAAATAAGAATTGAAAGTATGGGAAAAGATGTGATTTTTATGGAGACTATATAAGCACTGTGTGTGTGTGTGTGTGTGTGTGTGTGTGTGTGCACGTTCACCCACGCTGACCTAGAAGTAAAAGCTAAGGTATTTGTTTGTTTGTTGTTTATTTTAAAATCATATCCTCAAGCTACTTAGAATTTATTCTGCTTTTTAGAAAATAAAACGTTTTCTTAAGGTAATTCAAACTAGGTAATATTTTAGGCAACTACCTAAGACATGTATGCAAATAAGCAATGTTGTTTATTTGCAGGGAAGGTTAATAGCATCACCAAGTCAGAATATGTTTCTAAGGGGAAAACTATAAAAGATAAATGAGGCTCTTCATAGCCAAATAAAATTAAAATTACCCTTAATCTTTAACTAGTTGAGCTAGAATTTTTTCAGTGTATAATCAAATCCCATACCATATTTTAGGCCTCATGAAAGCTCCATTTACTTTTAGGTCAGGAGAGTAAAGCAGGAGCTAGTGTAGTTTAAAGCACTGAATAGTAATTCAAGAGCTCTCTGGCGATCTTAAGTTACCACATTTTCCAATAGAGTGCATATTATTTAAAGCACAAAGAAAGTCTACTTTTAGGTGCCAAAAATGCTGAAACAATTATTACATTAGAAAATAATTAACTCCCAACTGCATTGTATTCTTTATTTCAGGTTATTATTCATCTGTCTGAATGAAATTTTGTAATGTAAAAAAATTAGATCATTTTTTTTTCTTTCCTTCATATAAATTCGCTATTTTCTTCATATAAATTCCAAACAATAACAGCCAAGTTTACCATCCTGGCTAAATAAATTTTAAAAACCATATTCTTATCACAACAACAAAAAAATTATAAGAACACTACAACTTGCCTGTTTTTTTGTTTTTTTTTTCCTAAGAGAGAAAGATGGCATCATTGCCCTGAATTCCATTAAATGATTCCTGGTAAACAAATGAGAAAACTTGGTGATGGAAAAGGTAGAAAGTTCCCTAAAGATGGAACACATGATCCTCCCTGACAGAGTACTGTTCTGATAGGCAGAGAGATGGCTGAGGAACCTCCAACTGAGAGAGCATGAGGAAAATGGTACTGAGATTGGAGTGTATGTACTAAGAGGAATGTATTTACTAAGAGATCTCATGCCAGAGTTGAAATGTTCTGAAAAAAACAAAGTAGTGGCAAAATGAAGCCATGTTGGAGAATGGAAACATGGAGATTTTAACAAAGACTTAACAAAAATATTACCATGCAGAATATGAACGTGCAGCCAATCCATTTTTCATGAAAGTTTCCAATTTTCTCTCAGCAACAAAGAAAACAAATATAACCAAAAATTCTTCTGCAGATTGCAAATTAATAAATTCCAAAAGTTTGCTTAATAATTTAGGGGATATTTTCTAACTGCAAACTGATTAATCCCTGCATTGCTTCTACAATAAAATGTGCAGCTATAAAGATAATTTTTCCATTTTCTGTATTTGTATTAAAATATTGCCAGAAAAGAAATAATAACCCAGAAAACCACACTGTGCAGCTCTAAGGGTGCCAAGTTATTCCACTAATGGATTTGAAACAAAAAAAAAGGGAAAGCAGCCCTGTGTTAATCTCCAGGCTATTCACCATTTTGAATAAGTGCACTCAAATGGGAAAAGGAGGAAGGTACCTGTCTTTCTTAAAAAAATCTGCACCATCTTCAATTCTGCAGCTGCTTTTACTTTAAATAAAAATGAGTTTTTGCTTGTAATTATTTACTTATCTTTGCCCTGTACATTTAAAACTTTAATTATTCATGTGGTAATCCTTTTTATAATAAAGCATTCAAAGGAAGGGGAGAAGCAAGTACAAGTAAAACATTTCTTGGATTTAAGAGGACATGACCTCGTCTCAGCTTTTCACTTCTAAAGGTGAATATTAGGACATCAAACTATTTTGGTTTAAGCTATACTATATACAAAATTAATATAATTACAAGGTCAAAAGTACATCTTATTCGAGAGTTGAAATACATAAGTAAAGTTTAAATTAAAATACAGGCTCCCAGATGAGTCATGGCCAGGTATAGAATAAACTAAAATGAATCTATATAGCATTCTTGTATTTTGAAATAATTAAAAAACGTCAACGCCGATAGTCGATAATTATGCTGACAAAACTCACTTTTGAGCTATGTTCTGTTTTTAGTAAATCTCAAAGGTTTGCCATTCTTTTGGAAAGAGTATTGTCCCTCTCTTCTCTGTAATGGACTAATCTATTTCAGCCTTTCAAATGTCACTCTTTTCACATTTCAGCTTTCTATTTTTCCTACTTGGCACCTTATTATTTCAAACCAGTATTGATGACCAAGAGAAAAAGGAACCAATGGCCAAAAGGGTGGAATTTTACATCCCCAGCAGGAGCAGATATTAAAAGGCTCAAAATAAGTAGAAGTGTACCAATAAAGGTATGGAGGTTTGGTGCTCTGCTTGATGGACCAAATAGTACCTCTCTTGAGAGGTTAGTTGCATGAACTGGAATAGGAATTGATCCAGCAGATCTAAGACCCCCAGTAAACACTTCTGCTTGTCTGGATTTTACACTATATTAAGCACACTATCATATTTGTTTTCACAATATTGGATTGTGATCGTTGACTATTCTGGTGACAGTATAGTATAGAAGTTCAAAGTGGGCACCAGAGACAATTTCCTGGATTTGTATCCAGGCTTCACAGATGACTTACGGTACAAACAAAGTCAAGTAATTTAAATGCTGTGAGCTTCATTTTACTTAAAACAGAAAAATTATCTTTGTTGGACGGTTGTAAGAATGCTATATTACCTTAAAGACCTCAGCACGGGGCCTGACACACAAAATATGACTTTTACATGGTAACTTTCATTATTCTTACATAACTAAAAATTTTGAAACCATATTTTGTGTATACTATAACGTGTTATTAAATTTTGAACACTTATGCTATTTCTAAGTAATCGCTGTTGTACATATTGGGCAATTAACCCCACAGATGCATCACAATTATTAGTTGCCTAAGACAAATCCCAGAAGCAGAGTTATTGACTCAAATAAAATAAAAGTAAGCATCTGTAAATATTTTGATATTTACTGATAAATTCTTGCTTGCAAGGAAAAATGAAATTCTAGTCATTTATCTTTCTCATCTTACCATTAGGAACATTTTTTTCTAATGCTCTCAAATTTGCAAGTGAAAATTATATATGTTGTTTTCATTTGTAGGACTTTTATGATTGTTGGGGTTCAATAATTCTTTCATAGTTTTACTTTCCATTCTATATTAATGTATAATACTGTTGATCCTATTTTAATTATCTTTTTAAAATTTATAAGTATAATTTTTATATTAAGGGCTTTTGTTCTGTTTGTCATATCATTTACATACAATTATTTCAGTTTTTAATTTTGCATATGAAGCTTTTCATGTTGAAGAGTTATTAAATTTAATAAATTCAAATGTATCAGTCTTTCCTTTCTAGCACCGTACAATGATTTCATGCTTAGAATGTCTTTACCATATCCAGATATAAACAATTATATAAATATTAATACATTTATTTTTAGATTAAACACTTCAATTCATCTTGAATAAAATTACATGTAGTGAAAAACAGAAAGATAACTTTATTTTATGTAAATGCGATTTTTCTCTTCTCTCCTTGACATGGGATGTTTAAAAAACTCTGTATTAGGTTGCTGTATATGTTAATATTTCTAACATTCTATCATTTTAATAGTAAGTGTGCCTTCATAATGTGTTTTAATTTTTGAAGGGATAGTTTTATTTTTTATTTTTATTTTTAAAAATAGTATCAGATATATTTACTTGTTTATTCTTTCAGCTAAATTTTGTTTTTAAGCCAAACCTAGGCAAAGACAGAGAAAAAGAAATGGAAAAAAAAATCCTAAATATATAGATGTAAACTCTACAGAATCTCATACTTAGTTTGCATATATAAACTAACAATATTAATTCTGGTTGAAAAGGGTAAAATTTTAAAGTTCTCACTACATAAATAATTGTAAGCATGTGATGTGATGGATGTGTTAACTAACCTTACTGTGGTAATCATTTTGCAATATATACACATATAAAATCACGACATTTTATATCTTAAACTTACATAATATTATGTCAGTTACATCTCAATAAAGCTGGAAAAAATTCTGGTAGAAGATATGATTCAAAAGAGTGGAGAAAAAGTAGACAATATTGATGCTTTGTTATCTCATAATATGATGCAAATCTAGTATTTTTTGAAAGTTTCAGAAAGTCACATTTGCTCCAATGAAATATGTCAATTTTTACTATTATGATCTCCATCAGGCTATGAAATCAGTATTCCCAAAAGCACAGTTATGCACCTACAATTTTCTCAAGAGGCATACTTGTCTTTAGTCTGATGAAAGATGTTAGTTCCAACAAAAATTAGCTCCAATTGATGCATTATGCAATAGAACATCACTTGTGGACACTGGAGCCCTATAATTATCCTTTCCTAGTACCAACCACCATTTTAGAACACTGTGCTGGTAGTTCTCAGTTATCCACTCACTTTCTACTCCCTCAAGGTAGCAAAATTGCCTAAGTATGTAGCGACTCAGTTAATTCATCATTTATGAAATTCTATATCCCTTTCCTTTGGGTTAAGTTTTGCTTCCTTGACTTGTGTAGACAATGTTCTGATATCAACTTCCTTTGTCTTTTGAAAAACTGTGAGGAAAAATCAGATATGCACAGCAATTTGCTACTGAAAATGTAATTAAATCAATTTTCTTGAGGAGTTCTGATTTTGAAAGCATTCTACTAGAACCCAGAGATAAAATTAAATTAAACAGTCTTCCAAAAAATCCAAAATCTCTAGGATATAGACATATTAAAATTTTAAAAATTACAACATGAAGAATTCTAAAATTAACTTATGGATCAATTTCTATTATAGTAAACTTATGGATCAATTTCCATTATAGTATGGTGTGGGAGAAATTCATTGAAGAATATGGTATAAATACCATATTTAATATGTCTTAAAAAATTTATGATGCAGAAACTCAAAAACATAGCTAAGAAAAACATGTAAGCTAAGACAAAGGGGTATGAATGTATAATTTATGATAAAATTGAAAGAGAAGATGAATAGTAGGGAAGTATGTATGAACACGAGGCAGAGTCAGAATATCCTTAAGGGCTGTTACTGTAGGAAGTTATTAAAAAATAATAACACCAACAACTCAAATGGCTTAAGTAAAAATGGGAATTTTCTGTCTATCTGATTACAAAGTCCAGGATTAGTTCTCGCTTCAGAAATTGCAGAATTCAGAAGTGCAAAGACTGTAGTCAGAAATCAACCACTCCCATTCATCCCCGGGGTTTACTTTCTCTTTTTGGCTCTGCTCTGAAACACACTACTGCTTTGTGGTATTAGAGGGCTACCGAATCTCAAACACGGATTTAGTTTTATTTTTTACTTTTTTTTCAGATGTCAGCCTTGCAGAAGATGTTAGTACTTCTCTCTTTCAGTCACTCTATCTCAGTATTTCCCAAACATTTTTCATTATCATTCCCCTAAAAAGACTTTTAACACATTTTTTTCCTAAGTGTCCTCCTCCTACGAAATTAAGGAATAAGAATTTGTCAGGTAGAGATGAGAAGTAGAGTTGAACTTCAGAGTGCCACATAACTATTGTAATATTTAAGATTTTTCTCACATATACCCCAATAACCGATTTTTACCCCCTTAGGGGTAATATCCCCCCATTGAGAATACATATTCTAGTTGAAGTCTTAATGGCTCTAGATCTCAGTGGCTCTAAATCTAAACTAATCATCATGGTCATTTGCTGATTGGCCAGTACCCTATTGGTGAGGATGGAGTCAGTCCCACATAAACAAAACAGGTATTGTAAGAATTGTTCAACAAAGGGAAATTTACAATATTATGATAAAGAGAAAATACTGATGTAGAGTAAGCATTAAAAAAAGAGAAAAAAAAAACGTAATGGTTCATCACATGTAGGTTTTGATGCAGAGTAAGTGTTAAAAAACATGAAGGTCAATCACATCCAGGTTTTGAGGAAAGGCCTGTTTATACAACACCACTATGGCAAAGACTGAATTGAATGAGGGAATGACTAAAGGCAAGCAATCAGGTTATTGTGGTAGGTAATATTAACAAAGAGAGATGGTGAAATCAGGGGTACAGACGAGAGAAAAGGAGAAAAAGGAAGCAGAATTTCACTAAAGCAGAAACAATAGGACTTGGTAACCAAATGACTACAAAAAGGGAATTAATATTGGTAAATTGGAATTGAAATTGATAAAGGGAAAGTAAAAGCCAAAGCATATTGGCCAATTGAGTGGATGGTAATGACTTTGATGCAGACAAGTCCGGCAGAGTCTAAACTTCCCAGGGAAATAATGACCTGTTTTATGGATATTACCCTTAGGACCTTCAGGTAGAGGTGACTAGGAAGCAATTGGAAATTCAGGTCTGGCTATTAAGAAATGCTTCAAAGTTAATGTTTATATTAGGGAGACACTGACCTACACAGATGGTATTTGAATCCAAAGATGTGATACCCAGAAGATAGATTACATAGCATATAATAGCCAAAGACAGAACCTTAGGGAAAACACTATCTGGGGGGAGACTCAGGATAGAGTGAGAGGAGTGGTGTCAGCCGACCACAATATCAGAGGAAGAAGAGTGATTCAAAATGAAGAAGTCGTCTCACTGACAGTGTCCAACACCACAGAAGTCAGAGGTAAGACAGGGTTTTAAATGAAGCAGATCAATGGGTTAGGCACAATAATGTGATTAAACCCTAAATCAAGCATGAAACATTTAAGAAACCAAAGGTAGATTCCCCCAACCCCCAATATGTTTAATAATAAAAAGGAAGGGGAGTAACAGTATAGGAACTAGATGCTTAGGAATATTTGCTTTGGAGTTCTACAGGCCTAGGCTTGAGTCCCATTTTTGACTTTTATTCGGCTTCTCTGAGACTCAGTTTGCTCATCTATAAATGGGACTAATAACAGTATTTGCCACATACGATTATTTTAATGATCAAATAATTAATGTAAAATCTGCCATAGAGTTTCAGTACATTGGGCGTACTCAATATGTTTTGGCTATTATTTTTTTTAACTGCAAGGAAGAATCCTGAGAAAAATTACAATACTGAAAATGCTAAGGGTGGAGAATAACTGACATAGCACGGTGCAAATGGAAGCAGGCAATGATTGTATTGAGTGCCCAAGTGAAATGCAAGCTTTGAGTAGGATGAAATAAGATTCTTCCTCAAGATAAAAGGCACGATAGAGAAAATGGATGAACATGCAGGGAAAATTTGACGTGGAAAGGAAGACCATGAAGAGTGCAAAGATCAGATGACCTTGATAAATCAATAAAGAATCAGAGAAGCTTGCCTCCAGAGTGACGAGAGTTAGGTCAGAGGCTTGAGGTAAATGGAAAATCATGAAGGTAGAGATGCAGAGAATAAACTAGGAGATAAATTAAAGTTGAGTGTAAGTGTTCCTGATTGAGAGAGGAGCCAAGATGAATTAGCACTAAGTGAACTAGTGGTCGAATAAGCTGGCCGGCTGCCTGACATTTTTCAGCAATATTTTGGAAACAGCAAGCAAAGAAATACATATTAAGTAGAAGGAATTATCCAACATTGAATATCAGCAACACAAGACTAAAAAAAAAAAAAAAAAAAAAAAAAATCCCAAGAAGTCTCGAATTTTTCAGAGAAAGGAATCATAGTCCACGGGACTGAACATTGTTGAAATAGTGAATATGAAATGAAGTGAATATGAACTATATATGAAATGAAGATGTACTATGAAAAAAGGCAGTGATTAGGGAGCTAGAGATCATGATGAGGATAAAGATAAGTATCATTAGAAATTAGGGAAATGGACATTTGGTAGCTTTAGTCAGAGAATAAATATTCAGAGGTTAAGTACTCTAGAATGCATGATATTTTTTAAGTAAAATACTTTGCTTTTTAAAAGCACGTGTATTTTCCTTATAAATAACCAAAGAGGTTACCTTAAATGCCCGCAGTACAGTTTTTTAGAAATCGTTCCATTTCAGAAAATATGCCAAAAATTAGCACAAAGCAAAGCTAAATTTATAACTATCATGCAGTTGCCTAATATAAACACCATGGAGAACAATAGACGGCAGTTTTTTTAAAGGCATCAGGGGAGAAAAAAGGCCGAAATCCTATTTTTAACCTAATCTTTACTATATAACAAGAGCTTTATACAGTTCTGCCAAATACTATCTGAAATATTCATTAATTAAATTAACATGGTAACATGAGTATTACTTAATTCAAAAAGTTCTTTTGAATGGATACTCATGTCTAAAAATTTCACAATTAACACCTATAGAATAATATTATAGAATATTTTGCAATATTAATTTTCTTTTTCTATGAAAGGGACTTGCCAGAAATTACAAACTTTGGACAAAATTAATATAAATTACTTAAAAAAGGAAAAAGCGTGTGTTTACAATGTCAGGGGATCCACAGATTGCCCCACAGTTCATGGGCTCTAGCTGTGAATCCCTGAATAGTGAATCACAACCTCCCGTGTGAAAAGCTATGCTCCCGGGAAGGACCTGGATGACATCCTATGAAAATATCAAGAAAATTCTCAAAAGGACCAGGACAGATTGGGCATCCAAAGGCCACAACGAGCACAAAGCTGATACCCTCGTCACCTTGACTTAATTTAGACACGAAGGAGTTGTTCTTGAAGTTACTTTAATTTCTGACAGACTTTTTAAAATGGTAGCATTTGAATTCTCCATTTTCCTTTGAGAGAAGCTGTTGCTATCACCTAGATGTTAACATGAAACATCTTATAATCAGAAGTACCTTCAACCCAGGCAAAAGGGACCCCTGCCCTGGGCACTGTTTTGGGAGACCCTTCATATTGCAAAACACAGGCGCATAACCTTTTTTGAAAGAGTATATGTGTGCTTCACGTGGGATCTGATGGTCTGCACATCCTCAGCTTCTACTCTTGTGACTTACACTGATAAGGCCCCAGGGAAAAACACTCTCCCCATCTCCTAACCTTCGTCCTTGAAACTAAAAGTGACCCTTTCTAAACGTTATCAAGGTTTGTGAGCTAATATCAGACATGAACATTGATTTAGAGGTCAAAGATGATTTGAATGGGATTAGTACTCCATTAAAGGAAAAGACAAATTAACTTGTCCCAAATCCTTCCTTTTGGTTGTTATGAATGCAATAAATTCTAGCCTAAAGGACTATTTCTCTAGTATTCCCAGAATACTAGAATACACTGGAGTGAGAAATTTTATTCTTATTAAAACATTTAATAGATTGAATTAAATTTTCAAAAATTGATTTTAAGATCTAGCTTTCTTTAGACAATATTATTATTTTGTCCTTTAATTTTAATAGATAACTTTAAATACTTTAAAAGGAAAGTAACTATAATGATCTTATGTAAATTAATTTTTCAGGTTTTAATATTTGCAATTATGTCTATTTTTGTGAAAATACACTTAAATTTTATACATTTTAATATAATTCTTTTTAATTGCTTAGATATGTCTCTTACTATAAAAATTGATTATAATGATATAATTAAGCATTTTGTCAAAATTAAAGCAAGAAATATCAATTTATAGAAAAACATAATTAATAAATCATGGTATGTGGTTTGGTACATAAGCTCCTGATTTTTATAACTGTTTCACAAATTGTACGTTTTATTATTACTTCATATGTTTTATGGATTTCTTAAACCTAAATTTCACCTTATCTGATACTTACATTGCTGACCTTTTTTTTTTTTTGCCACTTTCTAAGATATTTTTACCACCAATTTATAATCAACCTATCATTATCATTTTATTTTAAGTTTGTTCCATGTATAAGATATATCCCCTTTTCTTAACCCTTTCTGCAGGGTTAAGATCCCTACATTTTAATGAAGGGATTCCGGTATTTGTATTTAATGTAATGACTGATATTCTTTTCTTCAATCCTTTAGTTTTCTTTATTACTTATTTCAAGTGCTGTTTCCGAATTTTTTTTCCTTTTTCTTTCATTTGCTGGTGTTAACAATCTACTATTCTTTTCACTCTTCCCCTTGGTAAGTAGGAGTCTGTTGTACTTTTCCATTCCTTTAATGGGCTCCATTCTGTTGTTAATAGTTAATAGGTACACAATTCTGATTGAGTGTCTCAATACTACTAATATTATTTTTTAAAAGATTATTATGTTCCTTACCTAAGCAAACTATTTATCCCATTTTTGTTCATCATCTTTCTTTCCCACTCGTATTACCCTCATATACCCCATTAAAATCAGATATTTAGAAAAATTTCTTCCTCCCCCAACTCACTGGATTTTTTTTTTTTTTGACATTGCTTAGGCCTTTTATGTCCGAGCTATTACTAAATTGGGTTAGCACATATATTTGTTAGAGTCCTTCTCTCACACTTATATATCATGTATTCCCAGGCACTATCTCTTTTCCGATATCATATATACCATTTCTCACCACTATTTTACACTCTTCTTTATCTTTCCCTAACTTGTGCTATCTGTTGTTTGTTATTTATAGTCTTAAATACTTTCTTCAGACAGGGACATAGGATATACTCTTTGAATTATTTATATCTCAGTTATTTTTCTTCCGTGTAACAGAGGAAGGACATCTTCACTGGGTATAGTAATATTTTATTGCAGTACTTTCTCTCTGAGGCCTAGACACTATTACACTCTCGTCTATATCCCAGTGCTATAAAACAGAAGGACAATAAGTCTGACTTTTTTAGGAAACCTGACTGGACTTTGCAGAATTATAAAGTTATCTATTAAAATTAAAGGACAAAATAATAATATTGTCTAAAGAAAGCTAGATCTTAAAATCAATTTTTGAAAATTTAATTCAATCTATTAAATGTTTTAATAAGAATAAAATTTCTCACTCCAGTGTATTCTAGTATTCTGGGAATACTAGAGAAATAGTCCTTTAGGCTAGAATTTATTGCATTCATAACAACCAAAAGGAAGGATTTGGGACAAGTTAATTTGTCTTTTCCTTTAATGGAGTACTAATCCCATTCAAATCATCTTTGACCTCTAAATCAATGTTCATGTCTGATATTAGCTCACAAACCTTGATAACGTTTAGAAAGGGTCACTTTTAGTTTCAAGGACGAAGGTTAGGAGATGGGGAGAGTGTTTTTCCCTGGGGCCTTATCAGTGTAAGTCACAAGAGTAGAAGCTGAGGATGTGCAGACCATCAGATCCCACGTGAAGCACACATATACTCTTTCAAAAAAGGTTATGCGCCTGTGTTTTGCAATATGAAGGGTCTCCCAAAACAGTGCCCAGGGCAGGGGTCCCTTTTGCCTGGGTTGAAGGTACTTCTGATTATAAGATGTTTCATGTTAACATCTAGGTGATAGCAACAGCTTCTCTCAAAGGAAAATGGAGAATTCAAATGCTACCATTTTAAAAAGTCTGTCAGAAATTAAAGTAACTTCAAGAACAACTCCTTCGTGTCTAAATTAAGTCAAGGTGACGAGGGTATCAGCTTTGTGCTCGTTGTGGCCTTTGGATGCCCAATCTGTCCTGGTCCTTTTGAGAATTTTCTTGATATTTTCATAGGATGTCATCCAGGTCCTTCCCGGGAGCATAGCTTTTCACACGGGAGGTTGTGATTCACTATTCAGGGATTCACAGCTAGAGCCCATGAACTGTGGGGCAATCTGTGGATCCCCTGACATTGTAAACACACGCTTTTTCCTTTTTTAAGTAATTTATATTAATTTTGTCCAAAGTTTGTAATTTCTGGCAAGTCCCTTTCATAGAAAAAGAAAATTAATATTGCAAAATATTCTATAATATTATTCTATAGGTGTTAATTGTGAAATTTTCAGACATGAGTATCCATTCAAAAGAACTTTTTGAATTAAATAACACTCATGTTACCATGTTAATTTAATTAATGAATATTTCAGATAGTATTTGGCAGAACTGTATAAAGCTCTTGTTATATAGTAAAGATTAGGTTAAAAATAGGGTTTCGGCCTTTTTTCCCCCGATGCCTTTAAAAAAACTGCCGTCTATTGTTCTCCATGGTGTTTATATTAGGCAACTGCATGATAGTTATAAATTTAGCTTTGCTTTGTGCTAATTTTTGGCATATTTTCTGAAATGGAACGATTTCTAAAAAACTGTACTGCGGGCATTTAAGGTAACCTCTTTGGTTATTTATAAAGAAAATACACGTGCTTTTAAAAAGCAAAGTATTTTACTTAAAAAATATCATGCATTCTAGAGTACTTAACCTCTGAATATTTATTCTCTGACTAAAGCTACCAAATGTCCATTTCCCTAATTTCTAATGATACTTATCTTTATCCTCATCATGATCTCTAGCTCCCTAATCACTGTCTTTTTTCATAGTACATCTTCATTTCATATGTAGTTCATATTCACTTAATTTCATATTCACTATTTCAGTACAGGGAAATTTTATTCTATTATTTAATTTTTGCCCTTCCTTTATTTATGTTTTTTCTCTCCCACTGGCATACCATTATTTGCATACAATATCTATTGGCTACATTATCTGATTCTCTTACAAATATTGTCTCACAAGCTACCCATCTTTACATTTTGCTATTCCATTTCTACCTCATTCAGTGATTTTCTTCTTCTTCAAGTCTTTTCCTAAATTATTAAGTTCAGACATATTTTTAAGTTCTACATAGCTATTATTCACATCAATACTTTTCATTATTTTTAGTCAGGTTGTCACCTGTCTCGGCTATCAACCCTGGCTAGATGTTCTGTTTGTTCTGCTCTGTCTTTCTCATTGCTATGGCACCTCAAATGGACTTTCATTGTTCTGGATTCTCTTCCTGGGACCTGTAGGACTGTAGGTGACTACAATCCTAAAGACAGTGGAAAGGAGTCTCTACCCTCATAGCCAGGAAATGTGTAATTGGCCTCTGCAGAGGAATCCTCTTGATTCTGGTCTTCCTGCACTGCTAGGGAAAGGAGCGACTTGCCCACCCTCTTCATGGCTTACACAGAGGTCTGGCACAAGCATTTCGGGTTACTATCAACCATCCCACACCCAGGGCCCACAGGTTTCTACAGTCAAGCTCTTCCTGGGATGTATCCTTTACTGGTCTTTGCCCAGGGCTCTTGATCATTGGTTTATAGGAATACGCCTGGCTCATAACTGAGAAAACGTCTCCCATTTTCTCTGATATTTATAAAGCCCCATAGGGTTCAAGATAATAGGTAAATGAGAGTGGAGAATAGAGTGAAAAGGGGAGGAAGTGCTGGGTTGTAAGATTCCACCACCCTATATGGTTTCTGATCACCAGCTGACTGTGTATAATGCTTGCACATTTAGTTATAACAAGCATCTAGCCTTGAAACCTCAATAGTATGAAAAGGGGAGGAGGAAGAGGAATGCTGAGTGTGGAATTCAGTCAAAAGATGGCTAAGTTTCTTATTTTCAAAGGGCGAAGTACTATTGTTTCGTTTAAAGATAATTAAAAATAGATTTTTAAAAAGCAAAGCTAAAAGAATTTTACACAGCAAGCTCATTTATGGATACAGATGCAAAATCATACAAAAATAATAAATTGAATCTGTTTGTTAATAAAAATAATGGCAGAAAACCTTGATGATGTATTTACAATGAGTAGGGCAATGTACTAAGTTATGAATATGAATCATACCCCAACTGTCTAGAACTAATAAGATGTTTCAGTAAAGTATCCATTTGTGAAATAAATATACAGAATTTAATGACTCTTCTGTATACCAGGAATAGGATTTATAACATAATGGAAGTCCATTTATAGTAGCAACACAAATAAAACTAGAAATAAATAACAGAAATCTGTACAATTTCGATGAAGAAATATACAAATTTGCTAATATAAAAGAAATTAAAATGGAAAAACATTTCATGAGCCTGTGAGCAGTCTCAGTATTCTAAAGATTTTCAGTTCTCACCAAATCTATATATTTAGTGCAACCCCAGTCAAAATCTCAACAGCATTCTTTTATGGAATTTGATGAGCTATTTCTAAAGTGCACTTGGAAAAGAAAATATAAAATATAGCAAGAGCATTTGGGGAAGAGAGATCTTTTACTTCCCCCTACAAACCTTGACCTCCACTCACCACAAGTGCAACCTCCCCAATTTTGCCTGCCCTTTGACTTATTATCTACATGAGGTATAAGATTATTATATTATTATGAAGTATAAAACTTATTATCTACATGAGGTATAAGATTGACAAAGTAGTCTTTTTAGAGACAATAAAACACAGTGATTAGAAGCAGAAATCCAGGGGCAGGCAAGATGCCAGAATTAGAATCTGAGCTCTGCTACTTACCACCTGTGTGACCTTGAGCAAGTGCCTTAACCTCTCTGTGCATCAGTTTCCCCTTTGGTAAAATGGAAATGAGAACTATAATAACAGTTCCCATTTTACAGGTTTCTTGTGAAGATTAAACAAATGAAAATGTCAAGTTCTTAGCACAGTGCAAGCTACAGAGGGCTATATGATTATTATTATTGAAGGAAAGGAAGTCCCACGTGTTTTGGCCTTGAGTTTTATTAGAAAATGGTCCCAGGAATTTTTAAACTTTGGGATGAAAAATAAACTAGTCAGAAAACTCCAGCTTTAGCACTTTTAAATGTGGTTGGGGTGTTGGAGGTGTTGAATGCACTTTTGTTCTTATTTTAGCGGGGAGAGGGGGCTGGTGGGAGAAGCCCTTGAATTACTCACTTAGTTATACAACAATAAAGTAAGAATCTATCCTAAATGACGAACTCAGGAAAATTGTGCAATAAATCTTTATATATTTGATACACGTAATGTAATCTGATAAAACTAGGCCCTCTTGCCCTCTTTTAACGCCAGTCTCAGTATCATAAGGGAACAAAAACATAATCATATTTTTTTTCTCTAAAGGCCTAGCAGTTTTTAACAAAAAGTGTTCTTGAGAGATGGCATAGAGGAAATTGACCACATAACACAAGGAAAAATTTCCTAATAATTATCATTATCCATCTCTCCTGAAAATATTATACCTCATAGTAGTTCCATAATCTCCTCTGTCTCATAAACAGTCTGGACACAATGATTCGCTTCCATCTCAGTCTCGAGTTTCCAACTGTAAAGGCAGGTGAATTCTCCTTCCCTCTTAGAATTTGGCTTGTGTCTATATCTCCATTCATTACGTGACACGGGGAAAGGCCATGAATACTTACACTCCAGTTACTGTCTTGTATAAGAAGGTGCATCCATTGTGGTCAAAGATCCTGTTTGTGTTGGTTATGCTGACTTTGGGGAATACTTGAGTCTGAGAAGTGAGGGGCAAATCCCCTTTTCCAAGCCCTAGAGAAGTTTGGGGACCCAGAATCCCAGCTAGAGGTGAAGGAAACTGCCAAAGAAATTCCCATGGCCCATCGGAGCTAGGGGAGGGGTGTCTGTCTCCACTGCATAATGCCACTTGTTGAGCCACACTGAGCACCAGCCAAGAGCCTGTGCAGAGGGCGGCAGCCATGGAAACTGGCTTCTCCTCTCTATCTCCTAGCCATCTTCTGCTCGTGGTTTAGTTCTTTTCTGTTCTTCCCCAAGAACGTTTTATTAAAGTCTGTTCTCCTCTTTGCTTCGGGACTAAAGGGAGAAGTCTGAGTCCACATGAAGGACAAGGTAGAATGGGGAGAGTTAAAAAGGCAAGAAGTTAGAGTTAAAGGCAAGTTAAAAAGACAAGAAGGCATCAGCCAATAATGGAGCATCGGTATCAGATGGATGGTCAAGAGATGGGACAAATAACACCTACATGGATTGGTGTTTTCAAAAGACAGCATTTCTGTTTGAAAATGTTTTAGTGAATATATATACCCATAACAAGGTATTGATCATAATGCTCAGCTTGATAAGTTTTCACAAACTCAACAGTGTGTAAGGAGCATCTGTAACCCAGTTCAAGAAACAGAACATTCCCAATCCCCAGAATTTTCCCTCTGCTCCCTGTCAATCACTACCTGCCCTATTTAAGGGATAAATGGAATTACACTGTATGTAATCTTCTGTGTTTGGCTCTTGCCACTCAATATTTTGCTTGTAAGAGAATCTTTTCTAATTTGTATGTAATTATAGATAGCTCACCTTGCTGCTTTGTAGCATCACGGAAACATTCTTTAGAAATATTCAAACTTTTGAGAAGAGGAAACTAATAAAACATTGCATTTGCTTCCTTAAAGTGGAAAAAAGAAGGACTGGTGCCACGTGGATATTTAAGAGGAAAATTATTTCTTTTATTAAATATTCCTTTCTCGAAAATGGTCCGCGGCCGTGTTAACTGTGTTACATGAATTATCTCATTTTGTCCTCACAATGAACCTGTAAATGATGATGATATGATGATGATGATGATGTCACCGTTCACTTTAGAGGTTAGAAAATTAAGGCTTAGAAAAGTGAAGAAAATTAGCCAAGGTCACTCTAATTGTAAGTTTCAGTAGAGTTGAGATTTAAATTTAAATCTACTCTTAGAGCCCTCACTAAAAACTACTCTGCTTGTATTAAAGTACATTATACTCTAAAAACATAATATAAAATTATTACCAAAAGTTAAACTCAATAAGGTGGGCTGATGTCAAAACTGCCTGTAGGGTGGCTTGTTTACTAAATTCCAAAGGACCTCCTTATATCAAGGTTTTTGCTTATTATAAAAGCAACCACAATATCATATTGCATAAAAAAAGAGTAAAAATTCTAATGAAACACTGCCTATTCGTTTTTATTATGGGAGCTTTTATCCAGAAAAAATAAGCAAGATTATGAGAGTAAAACACATGAAGCATTTTACATTATTTATTCACACCTATGTCTACATTTATCAGAAGGCGGAAAGCAAGTTGATAAAAGCAGCGGGGGTGCCAGAAAATAGGAAATTACCTCATGTTTAAACTCTTTAAACCATTTGCAAGGTTCCAGGTCTTTTGCTTCGGGTCATTAACACCTTCACTACAGGGGAGAGAGGGACAGTAGATGGAAGTGAAATTCAAATGACTTATTTTTGAAACCTATTTTAAATTCTTGTAAAGAAATGAACGAGAACAGTGCAGAAATTATTGGTTAAAATGAGGTTTAGAGATTTTCGGAAGGTTTCTTTTTATCACTCAACCACCCTTACTAATTTGCAAGTATAACTGAGAAGGAGCCACAGAAATCAATTTGAAAACTGGTTGTCAGGAGCGTTAAACCTTACAAGTTGAATAAGGTAAGGACAGCTTTACCTGGAAAGAGAGTGGGGGGGTGGGGAAGTGTCTTTCAGATGACAATTATGTTAAATTCAGAAATCTACTTTCCCAAGTTAAAGTAGGGAAAATAAAAAAATGTGACAGCTTGCATTTCCATTTCCTCTTGCAATTTCCATGCACACACATTAGCGAACTGATCCTACAGTGGTGGTATTAAAACTTGAGGAGAGATCAACCTTTCCAGAATGTGATGAGAGATATTCACCTATCACACTGAAAAAAAAAATGCATATAGCCACATTTTTGCATATTATTTCAGGGAGTCAAAGGATTTCCTGAAGTCTCACATGAATCTCCAAATAGATCCTTCTACCTAGTTAAGCATTTCTTCTCCAGACTAGGATCTCCTTAGGACAGAGGGTGCCATGTTTCTTACCTTGCTCACCAAGTGGCACACTGCATACTGCTTGGCAGGTAAGAGCCTGATGGGTATTTAAACTGAGCTCCAGGCCACAGTAATGTTGCTTTATGGTTAAGTGATGCTGAGGAAAGGTAAATTATCACCTTTGCCCCTATGCTTTGTAAATGTTGACCTTGTACGCAAAATAAGATTGTTATTTCTTAAGGTGTTCCTCTCCGTTTTGTCTGTTTCAACACTTTGAGGTACACAATAATGAACCTAATGATTTTAATATGAAAACTTATATCTGGAAGAAAATCATGAAATGATTCCTAGTATGTGGTTTGCACTCTTCTAAGCATATAGTGTTATCTCTTCCCTTTTTTGGTTTGTTTTGCTGTTATGTGAGTCTTTTACAAATGTTTTTTTTATTTAGGTTATATTTCTTTCCATTTGATAATTTCTGACTTTTAAGCAATGTTTAAACCACTTCCATAGGAGGTGATTATTGAAGCATTTGGACTCTAAAAAATCTTGTTTCGTATTTCTGATTTACCTTATATTTTCCCTACCTCTTTTTTTTTCCTTCCTCACTTCATGCTCCTGTCGGATTGATACATTTTTATGGAATCCTTTTGTCTTCTTTTCTATTTTGGAAACTATATATTACGTTTATATTCTTTTAGGGATTACCATTAATTTCATAATTCACATTCTTGATTTTAAATGAATCAGTATTTCTATACCCCTGCTGTTAGCATACTCTAACTATATACGGAACACTTGTCTGACTCATTTTACTACTTTTACCCAACTTGACCTATTTTGAAATGAAAAAAAAAGTTAACTAAAATTAGTAATATTGTACCACATTCTAGACTCTCTGCTATTTCTCATACCTCATTCCTTCCTCTGTTCCGCTGCCTTTGCTGATGTACATCCCTGATGAGCAGCTATGAATGATAAACTAACTACATGTCATTTATTTGAAATATGTTTTTTCTTATTATTTTTTTCTTTATACTGGAATTTTTAGTTTGGTACAACATATTTAGATCGGCAGCAGTTAGTTTTGCTCACCAATTTAAATATGTAATTCCATTGTCTGTAGCCTCCATAGGAGACCACCGTCAGTACAATTGTTTTTTCATAGGTAACCTGCTGGTGTAGTCTAATAGTTTTAAAATTATGTTATTTGATAATTCCTATGGCTCTATCTTCAATTTTACTGATTTTTTTTTCTGTTTTCTCCATTCTGATATGTAGCCCATCCTGAGAGTTTTTTTTTGTTTCTTGGGGCAGGAAGGGGGACAGGACTTTATTGGGGAACAGTGTGTACTTCCAGGACATTTTTCCAAGTCAAGCTATTGTCCTTTCAATCTTAGTTGTGGAGGGTGCCGTTCAGCTTAAAGTTGTTGTCCTTTCACTCTTAGTTGTGGAGGGCGCAGCTCAGCTCCAGGTCCAGTGCCGTTGCTAATTGCAGGGGGCGCAGCCCACCATCTCTTGCGGGAGTCGAACCAACAACCTTGTGGTTGAGAGGATGCTCTCCAACCAACTGAGCCATCCGGGAGTTCAACAGCAGCTCAGCTCAAGGTGCTGTGTTCAGTCTTAGTTGCAGGGGGCGCTGCCCACCATCCCTTGCGGGAGTCAAGGAATTGAACTGGCAACCTTTTGGTTGAGAGCCCACTGGCCCATGTGGGAATCGAACTGGCAGCCTTCGGAGTTAGGAGCACGGAGCTCCAACCACCTGAGCCACCGGGCTGGCCCGAGAGTTTTTTATTTGTTTATTTTATTTTTCAGTTCTAAAATTTCCTATTTTGTTGTCCTTTATATATCTTCCATACCTTTCCTGAGATTTTCTATATTTCCATTCATTTCAGTACTTTTTTTTATTATAGTTAGTATAAAAGTTGTATTAGTTTGAGGTATACAACATAGTGATTTGATGTTTATGTATCTTACAATGTGATTACCACACTGAGTCTAGTAACCATCTGTCTCTTTTTAAAGTCATTTCAATATTTTTAGCCCTACTCACTGGAGCATTTTTAGAAAGGCTGCCACTGCCATTACTGAAAGAACTCCTTTCACACTCTTCAGTGCTCAACTAGACGATTTCGTCTGGAGCTGTCTCATTCTGTGCTAATGCAGACATTGCAGATACTCAGCCAACAATTCGGTGTAGGCTGATAGATACTAGAGAGAAGAAAGGGTAAATCCACTGCCAGTTGGATGGCAATACAAATTCCGGTTGTATTACCCAATCTCTCCACTACTACTTAATTTTCAAAGTCCTCAGGTAGTTGGTCCATACATTCTCTCCAGGTTTTATAGCTATATTCAGTAGGAAGGGCAGGTTAAACAATGATAATTTCAGCTTACCTGGAATACAAACTCTATACATTCTTGTCTCTTAAACTTTATACATGAAGATACTTCAGGCATTCGCTGTAAATTCAGACTGATAAACTTTATCTATTTACATTAGTAGTTATTTTATATTTACTGTCACTGATATATTTGGTTTTAAAGCAACTGTTATCTGAAATCCATTATTTTATTTCTATGTGTCCTGCCTGTTCTATGTTATTTTTTCTCCCTTTTCTTGCCTTATTTGGATTATTTTTAATAATCCATTTTTCACTTCTATTAGCTTGACAGTTCTATATTCTATTACTATGTGTCCAGTAACTATCATAGAGAGAGGGAAAGTATTATTTACTTATCAAAGCCTAAGAATGAAAGGACTTTACAAAACTTAAACTCCATTTACCTTTTCTAAATTTATATGTGTGTGTACACATATATATGACTTTATTTAGATATGTATTTGACTTTATTTATAAATTAAATAGATTTCTATATAAATTATATGCATATTTAAAAAACTTTATTTTTAGATCAGTTTTAGGTGAATAGCAAATTGGAGCCAAAAGTACAGAGATTCCCCATGTACCCATATTCCCCACTCTGAGTGGCTTCCCCCATTATCTACATCCCCACTACAGTGGTACATTTGTTATAATCAATGAACCTACACATCATAGTCACCCAAAGTTCACTCTTGGTGTTGTCCATTCTATTATATTCATTCAACAAATACTGAGCCGCTTCTATGACTCAAGCAGATTTGTAGGCTCTGGAAATAACAACAATGAAGAGACAAAAGTCCCTGCTGTCATATGTTTTACACTGAGTATAAAATATGATCTTAACATATGAGAAAGAGAAAGCAGCGCCTGCGACCCAGGAGTTAGGCCTCTTCACAGTTTTCAGTGGTCCTGGCACTCACTGATAGGTCTTGAGCTCTTGATGAACGCAGACAATTTCACAGTACATCAACAATCAGGTGAGGCCACTCTATGATTGTGATGGTTCCACACAAAAATAAGATCACTTCATAAAGTCTGAACACAGACAAATTACGAACCTTATCAAACTACCAAAATAACCAGCCATTCTACTATCCTGGCTATTAGGAGGGGCTGTTATTTCTGTGCCAATGACAGCGTTAGTTTCAATCTAATCTTCTAGGTAGATTCATTAGGATGGATACTCAAGCATAGGAATTGCCTGCTTCCTGGCAGCATCCAATCCAAAGCAAGTCCTCGCTTCCTTAAACCCTCCTCCAAATCACCTAACCAAAGCCTACAACCTATACCCAGTCCATACACTCTTGCGCTCCTTTTTAATCCTCCCTTGCCCACCAGTCCCCCATGTGATACAGTCTCCCTCCCTCAACAGGTATCAAGCCCAGCTTGTTCAACCACAGGTGTGATCCCAGTGGTCTCTGATTGAAGGGCACTGACTTGTATTAACTTATGTGTGGAAATAAAACCGCAAGAAAATTAACCAAAAGGTCTGTTGCCCTTATTTCTGAGGAAGATTTTTCTTCTACTTTTAGTTTCCAGATTTCTAATGAACATATTTCTTTGCAAATTAAAAAAAGGATTTAAACTATGTGAACTTTTATTAAATAGTATTAAGCAAATAAGATCCCTTTTTAAATATTTTTTGCCTAAAATTCAGTAACCTTTGTGTTGTCTGCAAGGTGACAACACTAAGTATATCTGGGTGATTGATGGGTTCGGGGATAATTTATATTTTTACTTTTGGCTTTTCTGAATTTTTAAAATTTTCTTAAATGTACATGTACTCAGTATTCAGAGTCCACTAAAACAAATCAATTCTACTCAAAAACTATCCAACACTAATGTTATAGATTAAATATATTAAACTATTGATTTAGATTAAGTAACACGTATTATTATGACTAATCTTCACCAAAGGAAACTGGACAATGTGTTTGTCTCCTGATTAGATAAGGCTTACATGGTGAAATTGTTGGTATGAAGGAGAAAGACACAATAGGGACTAAAATAAAATCCAGAAATTTTAAACATGTAAACAAAGATATAGTTCTTGTACGTTGTAATGCAATATGGAACTTTAAGTAAAATATCTAAAGTAGAGCTGGTCTCCTAGGGTAATAATGGAAAAATTATTGAAAGTTACATAATAACAAAACCTAATTTTGTATTTATTTGTTGGACTTGAAAACGATCCAAGTGTATCAGAAATAGTTTAATGGAACTGACTTATTCAGCGGTAACTCTAAATTAGCATGTGCCTTCTGATTTTTTGGGTTTTGTCTTAATTATACACAGGCTTACTTATATACTTCCAGTGACTTTTTCTGAAGAAATCCAAGTTACTATTTTCAAAATTTAAACTGGTGACCTACAGAGCAAATTATGTATTTTTATCTTGTCACATCTGATCGCTCTTTTCCACAACATATTACCAAGTATTTTACTACCTATCAAATGTTCATATTTATAACTAGTACAATTAAATACCAATCTAGACCAAAATTGTTTCTGTATTATTCCAAT
Organism: Rhinolophus ferrumequinum; assembly: GCF_004115265.2. Classification (NCBI taxonomy): domain Eukaryota; kingdom Metazoa; phylum Chordata; class Mammalia; order Chiroptera; family Rhinolophidae; genus Rhinolophus; species Rhinolophus ferrumequinum. Next base: position 26,062,002 of record NC_046300.1, on the reverse strand, counting down.
TATAAAAAAGAAACAATTTTATTACAGCATTCCTAAAAGCAGAGCCATATTTTGCACCAAAGTTAATATAATGCGCTTTAGTAATCTTGATACACCAAGTTTTAATATGTAGGACCAGAGTGCTCAAGGGAAATGCCACCTGTGCCTAAAACAGTTTATTACAGACATAATGGTAATTAGTGACATCCTTGACACCATTTGCAAAGAGTGCTTTATTTTTCCCTAAGGCAAAAAATCCTTAGTGTTAGCTGTTAGGGCCTATTTTATGCACCTTTAATGAACACCTCTAACAGCTTTCTTTACCAACAATTATTCAAATAAAGAGTCTTAAAAGCCCATTTATTTGCCTGCTGTTGAAGAGTGGAAAGTCATTAAAAATTATACATTTAGTAAACTTTGTAAATTATTCTAATGATGTTTTATGAATCACTTCAAAATTTGGAAATAAAGCTTAACATTTTCCTGACTGTTTTCTAATGTTCTGTGTTCAATATACAAGTGGATAATGCCACATTTTATCAAAACAAATACAGTCAGGATACCCACTTGGTATTACAACCTACTACAAATTTACCAATTAACTCAATGATCAAAGAAAAGTGGACAGATTTGACATGGACTTTAGAAACGCTTATTGATTTTAGGTTAAGACCTATTCTAATAGAAATCAAGCAGCAGGATCTCAATAAAAAATAATAAAAAACAAAATGAAATAAATGAGATAATGTATAGGAAACCCATAGTATGGAGTTTAGCACATAATAAATTCATAATATATTAAAAAACTAAGCAGCAGAAATAATTCATAACTTACATTTTCTCTACTTTCTTTTGTCCTTTTCCTTTTACATGTATTTGTATATTTGTACGGATTCATAGCATTTCAAAAGGGCAAGTGAGGAATGGCACCACATTAATTTTATAGCCCCGAGGTGAGAGAAAGACCTAGAAATGGCCAGAACTATCACCGTCTGGTTTGGCATCCAGTTATTCTTTGACGGGAAGGTAGTCTGACCTTGTGGACAAAAAGTGGATACTTTGACTTTTCAACAACTAACTTTTTGTATGCTGACGGAAGGAAAAAAGAGACAGTATGTATTTCCCAACTGGAGTAGGAGTTACAGCGGAGTAGGAATTCAATCTCATCTATGCATCATTTGTCTCAGAGCCTCTAAAAAAATGTTGAAAGTATAAAACTTGACTTACTAAAATTTGGTTGAAATATTTTTCTAAAAATTTGAGAAACATGAAGAAAAGTTAGAAGAAAGGTGACTATTAATACCAAAGAGAACTGCATTTGGTCTCTTTTAAGTTATTTCTTAACTAATTAGCACTTAGTATATGCTTAATTTGACATACAGCATAAAACATGATTAAAGTAAATAACATCTAAAACAAACTATTTGCTGAGAAAAACCGGTTTTTTCATATATGATTTCTATGTAAATTTCTAAATTAGTAATTCAAAGAGAGACATCAACAAATAAGAGAAAATCTCTTCATTTTAATGACAGAATTTCTTAACAGTTCAGTAATTTAAGACCTATATAGATACAGATGGCACTTTCGCTGTATGGAAATAAGTGTGAAAAGTGTGATTTTTACAAAGGATAAACAAAGAAATTACAGAAATATCAATGTAAAAGGAATGGAAATTGATGCTGAATCAGGAAAATGTTGAATGTAAATAGCTGTAGCTACTTCTGGTCCTTTCTACTTTGAGGGGTGCTTTCAGAGCATAGAACGTAACAAGATTTTTAGTCCTGAAATTCATTATAAAGCAATATAGTAAGAATGTAGAGGAAACAAAGATAATGTACAGCAAAACAAAGTGTACTAGCTTTTTAAAAAAGAAACAATCGTTGATGTTTAAATATATGTTTATAGTGTGTTTAACTGAAGCACATTATAAATATATACACACACTTTTACATGCATGCATGTTATACTTGTGTGTGTGTTTAAAGTATGTGCTCCTGCATGCTGCCATGCTTAGAAACTTCCTGTTTTGTTTTGCCATCATTTATCAAGTTCAGTAGATTTTACTGAAGCACAATAACTAAATACTATAAAAGCCTGACACCACAAAACAACAAAAGACATTCAAGTTGTCAAGGTGCACAGGTAGAATATTTGGAAATTCCTGATGGTTCTATTGGTGGAGCCCACTGTTGTCCATATCATTCTCTCATTGATTCTGTGAGATATCCATTGTCCTTCTAATAGTTCCCATCCCACTTAGGTTAATTAAAATCAGTTCCTATGCTTGCTTCTAAGAATTATAAATAACACACCTGGGATCATTTTGTTATTTTTATTTTCGTTAGAAAACAATGTCAAATTCCGTGCCCCTAAGCACTTGAATATAGATCCAGATCTCCTGGGGGCTTGTGAAAACAGACTGCTGGGCTTTAACCCTAGTTACTGATGTAGTAGGTGGGGCCCCAGAATCTTCATTTTTAACAAGTTCTAGGCTGATACTGATGCTGCTGGATGGTGCTGAAATGCAGATTCTGATTCAGCAGATCTGGGGTGGGGCCTGAGATTCTGCATTTCTAACAAGCTCCCAGATGATGCTGATATTGCTGGCCTATGGACCACATTTTGAGTAGCAAGACGTCAGAGCATATGTAACATTTTACCACCTCTGTTTTTTAAAGCTGAAAACCTAAAAAGATTCTTTCCACTTCTTAGCCACTTTCCACTCATTTAAGATCCAACGCAATCCTCCTTCCTCATGATGTCTTCCTAAAGGATAGAGATTCCTCTTTGCAGTGACCTTATTGCTTATACTATATACTATTCCTGCGAAGATGAATGACGAACTCTTCTATTTTGTCTACTGAATTTGGCTGAATATTTGTGTGTGTGTGTGTGTGTGTGTGTGTGTGTGTGTGTGTGTGTGTGTTAAATTACATGGCAGGGAAGCCTCTCAGTCCAGTAGAAAGGAAACGGGCTTTGGAGTCATAGCTGGATTAGAATTTCATTTTCACTCATTACTAACTGCAGTACTACTAATTCTGAGCTCAGTGTCATTTTTAAAGCAAAAATAACAGTACCTACCTTTCAGTCTTTTTTGGTTAGGATTAAATAAAATTAATGAAGATAACACCCAACAACAGTCTTGGTACAAAACAGGTGATGAACAAATACAGGTGATGAACAAGATTATATTCCCCTTCTTTCCCTTTTATGGCCTGTTCATCAATTGCCAACTTAACAATTAATCTAAAACTCTAGTGTCCATGAGAGTGACCTGGGGAGATTCTGAAAAATGCAGCTGCCCAGCCTTATGTCAGTGAGATGCTTTGGGCCCCTAACTCCTACTTTTACATGATCCCTACGTGATTCAATCGTGGTGCTGTGGGGACCTTATTTTGAGAAGCATTAGCTCTAAATTTCCACGAGGTACAATTGTTTAAGGTCACAATGGGTGCTGATGTAACACTTCCTACACATTGGTATTCAAAAGATACAGACTATATGATGCAGTATTAGCTATAATAATAAAACCAACAATAATAGTAATAAATACAAACCATATTTATATTGATTAATGGCATTATTGTTTTTATTATGAACTACCTTTATGATAGTTCTCTAATAACCCAATTATTTTAATGTCTAGGTAATTCCATTACTAGATCATAACAGATACAGAACAGGAAGTTCTCAACTCCTCAGTTTGCCTTATAATAATAAATTTCTTTCTTTGGACTTCAAAAATAAAACGCCTACTTGTCCAATGACTAAAAACTATGTAATTACTCACCTTATTCATTACGCATGAAATAAAATCCTTATTTTTACAATACCAATGTTTCAACTTCTTTGATAAATGAATATTTTGGGTTACTTTTTATGACATTAAGTGACCACAATATCCCAGCGCCACTTTAGGCAATGACAATACACAAGACAGGCATGTCCCTAATACCATAGGGGTTTCATTCTGGTGAAATAATAGACAATAACTAAATAAGTGGATACTTAATATAACTTATATATGAAAGAAATAAAACTAATGTCCAGGAATGGCTGTGCTGTGGGTTCACGGCTGCACTACCCAGATGCCCCCTGCAGAACTAAATGACTTCATCGTTCCACTTCTAGAAATGCTATCGTCTGACACTCTGCTGTCATATCTCCCCAGTTATGTCACTCAGACGAAGAGAGTACCAATAAACTCCTTGCATTCTAATCTCTTCCCCGAGTCTGCTTCCCAAGAAACTCAACGGCCGTGGGCTGGAAATGGAAATTGAATGTCTGCGTGACTCTCTTGGCATCCCCTTGCATACCAGAATTTATATAAACGTTCCTATTCCCATTAGCCTTTATACTCATAGAATTCCTTAATTTATAAGCCAGACTCTCTATAAATTTATGTCTACCATTTCTTCAGCAAAAAAAAAAAAAAAATTGGATTGACTTTTTGCCTCAAAAACATACCCATTATGTTCTCCAACAATCTGAAATACAAATAATGACTTATCTGTTAGAAGAAAAGAAAATCTGGAATATTTGAGGCACTATACTGGAAAATGTCCGCTCTATTCTGAAGTGTTTTAATAACAATCATAGCAAGTTACTTTTATAGGGCATTTTCTATGCATCAAATATGTGAAGTGCTTTTATAGTCATTATTTCATTTTATCCCAAGGAAACCTTTATGAGCTACAAATTATTATTATCCTATTATACTAAGAATGAAATTAGTGTAAATAAGGTATCCAGTGAATCAGATCCAGTAAGTAACAAAATTTTCATTTAAAGCCAGGCAGTGGTCCCTCAGCCACCATTTAGTACTGCCTTTCACACCATTTAAGAACTCTTCTAAGGGTTAGGTTCCATTCCAAATATTCATTTTTGAATTCCCATTCTCTTTTCCCATTCCAAAAGGAATCCAGTACATTTTATACTAATCATGAAAATAGACAACCAGGTAGTATACAGATAAGTAAATTTCAAATCTCACCTGACACTTTTTCCTACTGAAAAAAAAAAAGTCCTGTCTTCTCCAGAGTGCTATACTTCACTATCATAATGACCTTTTATTCTGTTCTGTTTTATGATCAGTCAGATGTTAATATGCTAGTGGGGCAGTACATAAACCAAGTACCCAAATAAGGGAATGACCACTTGAGATTTTAATCCCAGCTAATACAATGTTGAAACAAAAAGTACAATCTCAAGTATTAGGGTAAGATAATGCAAAAAGGAAAGCAACATAAAGAAGAGAAATATAGTATATTGTGTACTAGGTAGTATTTTTTCATTACCCTTTCCAAAATCTATTTTATTTTGAGCTACTACAGAACATAATCATATGATTTGGTCCATAACATATCTATTCACATTTCAACCATTCATATTTAAACAAGTCATTTAATTAAATTTATCATGTGTATTCTTTTTAAAAATATGTTTAAAAAAAAAAACCTATAACTTATAGGAAACTATATCACTGGTAGCATTGGAACACAGTTATTTTAGGTCAAACCACCACAGGAAAGAAAGATTTATCTCTCTGAGTTTTGATCTATACAGTAATGATCTGAAGTCAAAAAGTCTCTCCTAGAATCATAAAAGTAAACTATGCTTGATAGATAGCCCCCAAAGAAGAGAAAGCAAAGTTGATGCTAAGTCAATTTAGGAAAGGCTAGGTAACATTGGAAAAACTGCACAGTTTTAAAACAATCAGACATAGCAGTAGAAGCTTAGGCCATTTACTGCTCAGCAAAGTCAAATTCTGAGTTGGAAGCGGAATGAAAATGACTCTCCAACTTGGTAGTATCATTAGAAAGATCAGGTTAAGTTGTTGGTAAGTTTCTAAAAGGATGATAAGATTTATGTGTTCCATAACAATACATAATTCACAAAAGGAGAATGAAGGAAATGCTCAGTCATGAAATCTTAAAAAAAAGAAATTTCTAAAACCACATTTATATCAGAGTATACAGTCTCTCAAATAATAAACTTAAATTTTGCATATAAATAAAGAAAATTCTAATTTTTAAAAAATAAACTCAACCATCAATCAAACAACTAGATTGGACAAAATGGAATCAACAAATCTAGATTTGCCTTCAAATACTTGTTGAAGACACACTACAAGTGTGTCGTCAAAATACCATTTAGCTATTATCTTCACAAAACTTATAATTTGGTGGAGAAAATAAGTATATGCTCAGGTAATGATACTCTAAGAGATAATATATCCTATAAATAAGATAAACATTTTGAGCTTTTCCATACACAATTATAGCTTCCTTTACGGAATGGATCCATTTCTTGAAAGCGCACCCATTTTGAATGCATAAATATTGGATAGTGTCCATTGTGTTTTGCTGTGTGAGAGATGTGTTCTACTGCAATAATAATAATAATAATAATAATAATAATAATAATAATCACTGTCTAGTGAGTGCCAGGTACACTCTCAGCCAGAGTGCATCTAAAATCATCCTGAGAGGTCCAAATTATTTTCCTCATTTCGTTGATGAAGAAACTTGTTTTCGGTGAGGCGCATAATGTCCCATAACTAGGACGTGTCAGACCAGATTCAATAGACAGACCTGCTTCTCTCTGACTCAGCATATACTCCTCTTATCCACAATGTTATATTATCATCAAAAAGTCATTAGTATAATTTACAATTGCATGTGTATCTACAATTATCTCAAAATAAAAAGCTTAATTGAAAAAAAGTAATTAGCCTGATAAAATAACTACCCAGCTTAGAAAATAGGAATGCAAAGTAGCCAGAATTATTTGTTTGCCACAAAAATAGCAATTTTAGTTTAGCTAAATTAATATACTGCATTCTAAAATCACTAAGATTCTATCACAACTCTTCCCTGAGAAGCATAGCAATATAATGTTCACCTTTCATTTGTCCTTAGACCACTCTTTTTTTCAGAACTTTCTGGAAATTTCCATAGTTCAGAAATGAGCAGCTTGTTCAAAGACAAGAGCTATTCAGACACAAGAGATATAATTACTAAAAATTAGCAAGCATAATTGCTAAAACATTTGGCCAAACTAGCCGACAAATACTTTAAGGATCGTTTCCTAGATACTGCATTTCAAATATCCTAATCAGATTTTTATACACCACGCTGCAGTATAAGCAGTATGCTTTCCATAACTAAGTTGCTTCAAAAACAGATACATCCAAGAACTCTATATAATGAAAATAAGCTGAAAATCCAATGCAAGCAAGCCAACAGTGAAAAATTGTAGTAGTTTAACTCTAAATAAATACCCAGCAGCACAAAGCACATTTAAGATTAACTCACATCTTCGACATAGATTACAAATAATGGCACAATTATGAAATTCACAGAATTCATAGTCCAAACATTTAAATTGCTTCCCTCTCTACCAAAAACAAACAAGCAAACAAATAAAGGCATTTCAAAAATCAGGTTAAGTGTAAGGGAGAGATTTAAAGATAGTTTTCCTTCCAAATATGGAATGAAAAGGGTGCCAACTTAAAGAGAAAGAAAAGAATTGCTTCTGCTCTTTTCGCTGACCCTTAAGTGAGGCTTTCTTTTATATTTATTTTGTATCATTACCTCGCCTAGTTCATGTAGCCAACATAAAAGGAATATGTGGATTTTCCTTATCTGAGCCAGCCACAGACCTTTCTGCGGAGGCAAGAAAGAAATGACTCCCCAGCACAATGGATGTCACAGACTTTCTTCCTCCCTGCAAGACTGAGAAGTCTGTAATAACTTCAAATAGGAGGGAGTTTACGATCCTTACTTTTCCTGGCACATACAAAATAAAACCTGAAGAAGAAAAAAGTAAGACACAAGTTAGCAGTTTCCTACTTAAAATCTACGGAATTCCTTCCATTACGCATCTACTAAGCTGATGAATATGTTCAATTATGTACATGAGCGGAGTTCACAAAAGTATTGCAAAGTGTTCGTATAAGAGTTTATATACATTGATGGTAGCAGAGCCCCATTTTCACAATCCACGTGATCATGACATGGTGTGACTGAAGTGTGCATTTTCTGAAGTGAGAAGTATAATTCACAGCCCGGATAGGAGAGTTGTCCTAAGATTTTTGGATTCCAAATTAAAAGACTTCTTTGGATCTTCGATTCCTGCAACATAATTATTCCCTAAAACATTTTTAGAGGAGTGGCTTCATCTTGACCCAGTGAAGGCATAGGCACCAGCTAAGCTTCTATAATTTCCCTTCACTAAAGATCTATGTATAAATGGCTTAGGTATTAAATACACAACATTGAATTGTACTAGAATCTAAGTTATCCATTCACTTCACAAATGTTGTCAGTAAAAATTTGCGGGCATAGTGTCTAGAAACTGCTACCAAATATTTTCCATAGAAGTTGCCTTTTCCATTAGGTAACAGATTCCCCTAATAACACTTGAGTCAAGTTCTATAACCTGTGAGGCCTTTTCAGTTAAGAGTCATTTATCCTCATTTTGAAACTTCAGTCTTATGTTTGGTTAAAAGCTCTGGCGTTCTATAGGGAGAGACAGGAGGCCTCATCTGATGCAACAACTTCTTTTTTTCTAAAAGCTTTTTTTATTCCACTGAAGATAGGGTAGGAAGAAAAAAGAAGGAGAAAAGATGTTTCTGGCTGTGCCAGCCCATGAAGATTTGGTCATCTTCTCCATATGATTGTTTGTTCTTTACGTGAACAACCCCACAAACTGATGGCGAGCTTATGGATTCCCTCATGTTGATTTCCTCTGTCTGGGCAGCGTCAAGGGGGCTGCATTTGTTACAAACGTTGCCCACAACCTCAATCGATTTCCTGGTGTGGGAGATCTGGTTTTACCTAAACCCATCAGCTCTGTCCCAGCCTCTTGCTTCTGGAATTTCTTTATCGAATGGATGGCCCTCTCTCCATGGAAATTTACTCATCTGTGATATGCCAAAGGTGGAAATAGGATGTGCCTTCAACACTCTTCCCTGAGTTCTACCACGTCTCCCAGACTATGTCTGTGCCCAAGCAGCACCAGGTTCTCATCCGGGTCAGTGGCTCAGCAACTTTCATACAAGATACAATCACTCATTCCTTATTTCTCTTGCAGTCTCTGTGCTACTTGGTAGTCCCCCCCAGTGCAAGAAATATGCCCACTTGGAACTCATGACATCCTGATATAATTGCTCATAATGTTCCAGGTCCTGGTGTTACAATAACGAATAGAACGTGGCAACGAATCATACATCACCAGACTGTAGCATCAATCCCATTCTTTGTTGTCCACAAGTCATCCACAAACCATTTCAAGATTTCAGCTCCTGGTGCACCATCACTCTCTCCAGAACTTCTGTCATACTTCACGGTGACTTCATGCATGTACATGACCCTTCCAAAGACTTGTTCTTTTGGTCCTTTAACCTAGAATGATTTTACCCTCCATCCTACCTCAGCCACACACTGTCACATTTATAACCTAATCTTAACTGTACAAATAAGTGAATCCCTCCCAAAATCTCAGACACCCCACTCTCTGTGCACCACCTCCCATCTTTCCTATGCATATGTTCTACTACCAGGATTGAAACGATTTATTATCCCATCCTATCACATTTTAGTGTTCCTGTCTGTTCTGCTCTCATTTTCCATCTTATCCAACATAAATTCCATGGAAAAGCATTCTATCACAAATGCACACTACCCTTCACTCCCTTAGATTTTTCTCATTTTATCTTCTTTCTTGATTGTCCAAACATAACAACCCTGTTTAAATCTAATGCCCCACATGTCTTTCATTAGCACCCTCTCTGCTGAATGTGGATGGAGAAAAACATAGTTATGCTGAGTACAGAGCTTTCCCACTGTCTGGGTTTGAAAGCCAGATTCTCTCCCTCCACACCCCTATTTTCCAGCTGAGTATTCTTAGGTAACCTATTTAAATTCTTTTTACCTCAGTGTCTTCATCTGTGAGATGAAGAAAGTATCAATATCTATTTCAAATACATACAGTAAGGGTTAAATGAGTGAATACATGTAAAGCGTGCTTGGTACTTGGTAACACTTGGTAAATGTTGGCTGTTATTGTTGCTATTACTAAAATATTTTTCTGTTCTTCCTTTAAAAATGTGAACTTAATCCAAGAGACAGACAAATCCTTATAAAAGTTGAATTATTGCTGAAATATGACAAATGTTAATGTGAAGGAAATGGATAATTTGTTTATATATCATTAAAACCTTAAATAATGATTGAGATACATCGTTTGGGTACATAATATCTACAGCAGGCATGTTTTATTCAAATGGAAGCTTCTTTTATTGTTTTTATCATAAATTTCATCTAAACACATAGAGGAGAACAAAAAACATAAGGAAAACCTATAATCATTGACTCCCTACTGGAAACAATCACCATTAACACCTTGGAAAGTAATAGTCTTCTATACCTGTGCTGTTCAGTATGATGTTGTGGTTATGTAAGTTAAGTTAAACAAAATTAAAAATTCTGTTCTTCAGTCACACTAACAGCACTTTAAATGCTCACTGGCCACAGGTGACTAACGGCTACCATATTGGACAAAACGGATATAGAGCACTACCCTCATCACAGAAAGTTCTACCAAACAGCACTATCTATACCCTTGTTATACACATATAACTATAAAATTTAATAGAAATTAGGACCTATCCTTGATTGTGATTCCTTTTATTTACTTATAGTAAGTATAATTCAATGTCAATAGATCCATTTTGGCTACCACCCGTATCACATATTGCTGGAATGTATTTTGAGGTCCTTTATATAGTCTTTATTATTTTGCAAAAAAGATGCAACTATGAAATTTTTGTTAAGTCTTTATAGTTTTTAATATTTCCATTAAGTAAATGCATTTTTGAAGAAATCCCCATATGTTTGTTTTTTATATCAAATAATATACATATTTTTAAAGCTTCGGATATATGTTGTCAAGTCTTTTGCAAAGACTCAAATATATTTTATATCACACACATCCTTTCTAACATAGTTACTTGTTAGGTATTCCAGTAAAATAACAATAAGATCGAGAAAAATGATATGGGATATAAGAAATAGTAAAAAATAGGAGGGTACTAAAACGAAATACAGTCTAGGAGTGGCAGCTCTTTAAGAGGCTTGGAAAGTAACTGAGGCTAAGAACCCAGTGAGCTTCATGAAAACTTAAAGAAGGAACCTTGAATATATTCCAAAAAATGTAAGAAGCTGGACAATGTTAGCAAGATGATGAAGAAAAAGATCCTCTATAAAAAAGAAAAAAGAAAGAAAGAAAATTACCAGGAAAAAGTCTTAAACCAACAACAATATCATAATCAAATATGAAGCAAATTAAAGTGTATTATGACTTTGAATCATCTGTAGAGTGTAAGAAAAGAATATTCATGTGTCTTCAATCCCTTCAAAAATAAAGGGTTTTTAGCATGTACAGTATACAACCATGTCACAAATTTAACAGCAGAGACTGTTGACAAAGAACAATATATTTCCATATCATGAACTACAGAAGCTATGATACGTGAAAAACAACTGTACTACAACAAACAGACACATAACTCAATAAATTCCTTGTGTTCATTTAAGTAGTATTTTTTTTTTTTGCTAACAGTTTACAAATACTTCTGACCTCCTTCCAAAGAACAGACATGTCAGAAACATATGTGGAATAATAAAAACTCTTAATTCATATATGTGTATGTGTTTGTGTCAATACCTGTGCATGTTATAAGCAACTTGAAATTCAATTATTTTGGGTTCTAGCGACTAGCTAGAGTTAGGAATCAAGAGACTACATAACAATGCAAGCACTACATAACCAAAGCATCTGTGTTTATACATCACAGATACCCTGATTTGCGTTATTGTTAAGCATTTGTAAAATGGTCCTCACATGAAAAAGCAAACTGCACGGGAGGTATATTTTGATGCATATGGAATGTAAAATTTTAGCTATACTTTGTTTTGAGTGTTATCTTTTTGTAATTTTTCTTTTACTATCCCATTCATTTCTTAAAAAAAGAGTTTTAAATGGGGTATTAGGAGGTAGGGCAGCAGATGGGGAGGTCAGGCCTAAGAGAAGTGAAGAAAGAGGAGGGGAAGAGAAAAGAGGCCAAAAGCAGTGGTTTCCTTTTCTTAGGACCACAGAAACTTCTGTCTTGATTAAATTATCAAGCCTTGTGTGCCAGAATTCTGTTTCCAATTGATTATCCTTACAGCTAAGAGTTCAAGGAAATGTAAGATATAGTTGTAAGTATCAAAACTAGATTAGATACATAGATAGAGAGTATTGTGACAGTTAAAAATTGTTTAAGAGGTAGAGATAGAGGAGTGTATGATATATATGAACACACATCAAAGGTAAAGCCACTCTAGTGGAATATTTCTGAGTTTAGTCCACTCAAAGCTATCCTCAATTACATATGATTGAACATATTACAAAGTCAGTCTTTGGTTAAATATTTAAAAGAGGAGAAAAGATGATATAAAATATCAAGAATAAGAGGTAAGCGTGGTAACAAAATCAGAGGCTACCATTCAGTGAACAAAACATTCACTATCTAGGCAAGGCCCTCTCTTCATTAAGAATAGGAAATGAGATAGCAAGTTATAATAGGACCTATGTTATTGTGAGCATAGTAATTATATGAGAAGTGTAGGAATAAGTATTAGCACATAAAAAGAAAATTCCATCATTGAGATTATCAAGAAGTTCACACACATAATTACATAGCATTGTTCCAGCCTTAACACAATGAAGCTTTCAGATAGGAAGAAAAATAGACCAAAGCATATTATTATCCCCAAATCTCTAAATGAACTTGAATTGTTTTTAAGTTTCCAGAAGTTTGTAGAGAAGGAAATACAAACTTCAGAGTAGCCATAAATTACAATAACACGTACATTAAGAAATGTATATATTTGGTTCTGAATTGATTTTCTCACAGACTCTCTACAAACTATCAGTTACATGAAAGACAGCTAAATTGAATTACCTAGGAATAACTTTCGTATGTTTAAGATTTTTTTTTTTTAAATATGGTGAGTCTAAGGTGATTTGGAACATCCAGTTTGAAGAGACTAGTAGTAAGCTTGGAAGTCCAGATACAAATGCTTCAAAGCACTTTATTTACATTTTCATATAGCATGGTGTCAGTCAGGATATGCTAGATTTTGCTGCAGTAACAAAATCTTAAAATCTTAGTGATTAAAGAAACAAAAACTAAATTCTCGCTCATATAGCATGTTCACCTCAGCTCAGCAGGTCCTCAATTCCAAGTTATGCTGACTCAGAGTCACAGGGTAGCAAAGCCTCCAGCATCTGAAATACTCTTAGTCTCTATAACAGTGTGTGTTGGTGTGGGGTCGGTGGTGGTGGTGGGGGTAAACATATCTAACAAATCACACCAGCTTTTAAAGTCTTCTGCCAAAAAATGACATGTCATGTCCTTTCATGTTTTCTTGGCGACACCAAATAACATGTCATAACCATACTTCAGGTGATGGAGAATTGCAATCCTTCCAAGTGATTGAAAAGAAGAAAATAACAAATATTGTAGACAGATCTAATCACTACAAGTAGTTGATATGCTCTATTTTAAATTGTTTATTTCCTCGTTTCCCAGTTAAGTTTGAGTTCCTGGAAATAAAATGTTGAATCTTATCTATATTTCCAGGATTTGCTCTAGGCACTCAGTGAGTATTTGCTGAATGAATAACAAGGACAGACAGCTTTATCATACATCTTAGCATGTTCAAGAAGAAGTAATACTGAAAAGAGACCTTTGGAATTGACATAAAGTTCATGTGTGATCATTCAAAAGTATCTCAGAAATATGACAAATTGAGGTGAGAAAATGAAGGAAACCATGGAGACTGCCCTTTCAAAAAGATTGACAATGATTCCAAGTAGAGATTTGAGACAGGAGATTAAAGGAAGTTATTCTATGTAGAAAAGAATACAGCAGGTCTGGAGGTAGAACAGATGGAAGGAAAGAGTGAAGTTTTGAGAGAAAGGATGAGTAATTGATGAAATGTTTAGAAGGCACCAGGAGGAAGTGGGATCATAAAATAGATAAGTGGGATTTGGGACAGCAATACTTTTGAGATACAGATTTGAATTAGGATGGTTATAAATAAAAATGACTGGTAATGAAAGAAAAAAATATTTGAAGATATGTCAGTCTAATAGTCTTTATTTCATGAGAAGCAGAAACCAGGTAACACGTTAAATGTAAGTACAGTTATTAGACAAAGGACTTGAACGACACAACAAAATTTAGAATGGCCTTTATATAGAAAGGTGGTTACTGGGAATTATAAAAATGACTAAGAAGCATTGAGAATGTCTAGTGGGAGATGAAACGGCAAAAGCAAAATATGCATTTCCACAGTAATTAGAATCATCTCTATGATTTAGTGACTTAATATCATGATCTTACAAACCATCTGGTTACACATCCAGGCCCAGACCCAGGAAATGCAAACAAATGACCTCTTTCTGACATCCAGCAAAAAGTGTAATGTTCTGACTCCCTGTACAAAAAAAATCTAAAACTATCATTGATCATTTTGATTTAATGATCAGGAACAAAATAAAAATGAAATTCTAAAATATCTTCTCTCAATGGCTATTTTAAATCTACTACCATTGGGTCATTCTAGAAGGAAGTTGAAATTGATTCAATTAACTTAAAATATATACAGGTATATTATTATGCAACTTCCCAGGGATTTTTTTCTGTCTTGCAAAATCCAATTCTTCCTTTAAAATGAGCTATTAGCCTTTTAAAAGAAGGAAAATTAAAATACACCACTTTCATTTTACCAAAAAATGTAGCTAAATCTTCCTTGACTACAGACACTCTGCTACCCTAGGCATATTGATGGAATTTAGTATTAGTTTCAGCCATAGTGAGATCTGAAAATGAAATGTCATGCTACTAACTACACGATCTTTTTTAAGTTCCCCACAATTATTAATGTCTGATGATAACAGGCAATCTTTGTAAGACATAGTAAGTGAAGATTAGTTTTTGCTGTTTAAATGTATAGAAATAAACTCTAAGAAAACAGAATTGGTGTTGAAAGAGTCAGTCCAGAAGTAGAGTTGAATTTAGGGGCAAACTGATAAATTCAGTTTGAGATGACAATGGAAATGCCCCCAGAAATGATAAAGCAATGATGCCCTATGGACCCAGTAAATGTCTCATTGGCAAGGAAACTAATTATGAATTGTATGTAAAACAATAAACGCACAATATCATTTATGTTTTTTGGCCATATGACTAATTTATTTTACACAGATTAAAAAGACAGAAGTAGATATATGCATTAAAAGCAGCTTAATGCCAATTAAAAGGTAATTTTAATGTACAGTTTTCAACATTGTTTATGAAACCACTTTTTTACTTGAATGGAAGTTGAAAGAATAGCTGCAAACAGTATGACATAATGAGGTTGGGATTACCGTGATGATTAAAGTCACAGCTACTTGACTAGATTTAACAATATCCTCTTTGGGGACATTTCCATTGTTATCTTGGAAAGTATTCACAGGTGAACTCATAACTTGTTTCTCTTTCTGAAAAATTTCGGAAACTAATAGAGCAAGAAATAAATCAGTCTTCGCTAGATTAAAAGCAATGATCTCTTACTTTAAAATGTGTGCCTGGTAATTTTATTCTTATAGACCAAACTACTTTTATAATTTTACACAAAGGTATGCTGAGCTACCCTCAAACCAATCTCTCAATGATTTCCAAACTGCTTTAGTTTGTAGACACACATTACACTCCCATTATACACACAGCCATGTTCATAGAATCAGTACCACAGTTCCAGTTTCAGACACAATAAGTATGGCATGGTGCTTGGCAATATCCTAAAGGATGTACTTCACTATGGTCTCTATACACATTATGACAGTCAAGCAAATTTCTATAATTTATTACCACCATCACATATTAGACTCAATTTATTGACACCTCAATAAGAGCCAACTTCCAGGATTCATTGCTGTTTATTTTAATGACAAAGCAATGACATGAAGTCTTCAAAATTAATTCAAAATGGAATGAACACCAATGTCCCTTCTCACACAGGGACATTGGTATTCATTCCATTTTGAATTAATGGGCTACAGAGAGTGTGAGAAGCACGTTGTGTTGGCATACGTTGTCTCACTGTGTGTCCTTCTGTTCACCTCATTTAACGATTAAAAACAAAGAAATAACACTTCAACCTTAATGTGGTGGCTTTCTTTTAGTGGGAATTAATGAAATAAAAATGAGTAACTGTGTATTCCTATGAGACTCTAATAATCAGGGTGATCATTCAGTTGGCACATTTCTGTTTTCTCCAGGTTATAAAAATTGAGAGCCTTCTAATACTATTTGATTATGCTGCCCCTCTAGAGATCACTAGCTATTATTACCTTAAACGTTTTATTATTCTGAAACACACAATGTCAATTATTAAAATATTCCAATTGATTTATAAGGATAAAAAAAAATCACAGCACTTTGCTGCTCAAAACAAAACTAGTTGATGTTGCATCACAAACACATTTGGGAAAGTAGTTAAGTTGTTAGGTTTCAAATAATCAAAGGGATAAGGTAAAAACAAATTCATTGAATAACACAGAATTTCCACACTCAGCTAATGGACAAGATGATTCATTGTTCTGATGTGGCAAGACCAAATGGAAAGCCAACAACTGGGAAAGTACAAAAATGCAGAGACTGGAAACTTTTAACTTGGGCATGGAAAGCAAGTAATTTGCTGTCATCGGAATGTAATAGGCAGCATTTATAGGAAGATGCCCTTTGGAGCATCAAATTACCCTAATCTACTTAGAGTCTTATGAATGATCCTGACAATTTTCCTTAAGGACCACATCAAGGTATAGAAAATAACTGCTAAAGTCGCTAGCATTTGCATAAAATTAGTTTATCTTCACATCAAATCTGAGTATGGTTATAAAGCCTATATTAGAGTATATTTTGGAGTAATTTTCAAATTAGTGTTTCATTAGTGCTCCTTTCATACTGTCATTTATTGATTATTCTCATCTCTATTCCATTCATATATGATCACTGTCCCCTGTTAAATCACTCCAATGTATGACAAACTTAACAGGAGCTATTTCCCTGTGTACATGGAAAGAAAAAGGAGAAACCATTCAGGATAGCACAGAGAACATCAGGCTTTGAATCAGACATGGTTACTTCATGATCCAATTTTGCCACCTACCAATTACTTGGCTTTGCAAAATCACTTATCCTTCCTTAGTTTTGTTTCCTTGTCTTAAAAAAAAAAATGTAAATGTGAGTAAAAGTAATAATACCTACCCACCAAATTTGTGGGAAGAAACAAATGAGAAATTATAGGTCATTTTTTTTCAATTCTGTGAAACACTATTTCAATAAAATATTTTAGGATGTGCATTAAGAAGAAAAGATGAAAGCAATTTTGCTTTAAGTGGACACAGAAATTCTAATCTCACTATTTGTAAATGGCAACATTTTCTATCCTGAATATTATTTAGTTTTTTTCTCGAATTTTCTTAGGCATGATAAAAAAAAAAAATCCTTATTAGGGAAACTTTTATTCTGCTTCAAGATGATACCTTAAGAAAGGAATTTTTTCTTTGACTTGCTCAGAGTTCTGAGGGTTCCTTTTCAACTTTTGAAAATTTAAATTAAGAAGACATGTTCTAATTTATGATCTAAAAGGAGAAAACATATTTTATATTTCCTGTATCACCTCTTCAGGTTAACTTGTTCTGGTTACTCTACTTATGAATAGTCAAAGAAGGCTACATTGGCATCAGACATAATTTATGATTAATAAATAATTAATAATTATGCCAGTAATTAAAAAAGAATTTTTACAAATACAAAGTGTTCACCAAATCCATAGGAACTGAAAATGGTATTTTGAAAGCAGTTTCCTAAGATCAAATTCTTCTTCATGAGATGCTAAAAAACTTTACTCAACCTACTGAAAAACATCAATTAATCAGTAATTGGACTGTATCTACTTTATTCCAGAGAGAACAAAAGTTATTCTGATAGAATATTACACTGTTTTTAAGGGAATTTTCATAGTATCTTTAGATTCTGATAGCTATTTTGCTTGAGTTTATACAAATTCTATGTCTACCACATAGCAGAATTTCATTATTTATTCACTGGACAAATGTTTTGGACACCTATTTGTTCAAAGCAAAGACAAACATTGCAGGAGGTTGAAAGATTAAAAAACACAGTCCCTTTCATAATGGGATTATGTCTATTGTAATCTAGATTATTGATGCTCAGGGAGACCTGTGACTACATGAAATATCAAGGGAAATCAAAGTCAGGTCACTTTACCCTACGTATTACTTCTTAAGGTAAATATGGATTTGCCCACTGTTCCCATCTCAGAGATACCGCTAACCATTCCTGAAAGATCCATTTTCCCAGGTTCCCCAAAGAGTCAAGCTGACTTCAACTTTTAACTCATCACAGAAATATCAGCACTCAGAATTTGTCAAAGTAAGTAGGCTCAAACTCAGTGCCATGGCTAAAAATGTCATTAAAGGGAGTAAAATATATGAAGTATTGTCTAAGGGTACATAGCCTTCCCATCCTCCTAGAAACTTTGAAATGTTTGACATTAAGTCAGACCAGTAGGCATCCCAGTAAGTAAACTGCTCTTTACTGTGTAAGTAAGATTCCTGTCCAAGTCTCTGTTACATTAACAAGGATATAGCCCACTGTACCATTCAGTTCCCTCTTCATGAAGATTCATGGGAAAAATTATCTCCAGTCTCAGTACTAGGAATGGTCTTTTTTCCTTGACCAATAGAGTTCTGATTATATCAGCTCCTATGGGTCTGATGGTTGTTTAAAACCTTAGGGCCAAATTTGTGGACCAAGTTCTTTGAGTGGATACACCCTTAGGATGTAGTTTGGAGTATTTCATTACTTATCATTCCTACTCTTAAGGAAATTTCTCTTCATCATGTGCTTCTCAATGATTTTTTTTTTAAATTTGTTTGTAGTATAATTCAAATATAGAAAAGTACATAAATCATACATACAACTTGATGAATTTTTACAAGTCAACAGATCCACATAATCAACACCCAAATAAGGAAACAGAATATTTTCAGCACCTTGCCTCCTTTACCAATAACTATTATCTATTCATAAGTCAGCTTTGCTTAATTTTGAACTTTATGTAAATAGAGTCATGCTTTTTGGGCTTTCTTGCCTTTGTTGGTCAACAATTCATTTGTGAGATTATTCATATTTTAATCTATAATGGTAGTTTATTCTTTTTCATTCTAGTCCCTTATTTCTCATATAATTTAGCAATATTTTACATTGTTTTTAAAACATCTTAAACCAATTACCAAAAAAAAGGTAAAGAAGAGGCAATGATTTCTTAGATGCGACACCAAAGGCACAAGCAACAAAAACAACAAAATAGACAAATTGGACTTTCTAAAAATTTTTAATATCTCTACATCAAAAGACATCCTCAACAGAGTAAAAAGGCAACCCACAGAATGGGAAATATTTGCAAATTTCAAAGATATTAGGGATTAGGATCCAGAATATATAGCGAACTCCTAACACTCAAAATAGATAGATAGATAGACAGATAGATAGATAGATAGATAGATAGATAGATAGATAGACAGATAGATAGATAGATAGATAAATCCCAATTAAAAAATGAGCAAAAGACTTGAACAGACATTTCTTCAAAGAAAATATAAACAAAGGGTCAATAAGCACATGAAAAGATATTCAACACACTAATTACTAGGGAAATGCAAAACAAAACTACAGTGAGATACCACCTCACATCCATTAGATTGGGCTTCTGTGAAGAAGAGAGAGAGAGAAAGAGAGAGAAGGAGGGAGGGAGGAAGAGGAGGGAGGGAGGGAGGGAGAGAGGGAGGGAGAGAGGGGGAGAGAGAGAGAGAGAGAGAGAGAGAGAGAGCGATAGGAGGAGAGAGAGAGAGAGAGAGAGAGAAAGAAAGAAAGAAAGAAAGAAAGAAAGAAAGAAAGAAAGAAAGAAAGAAAGAAAGAAAGAAAGAAAGAAAGAAAGAAAGAAAGAAAGAAAGAAGCAAAGAAAGAAAGAAAGAGAAAGAAAGAAAAATAGATAGAAGGGGGTGGGGGTTTAGAAGGAGAAGGGAAGAGAGGGAGGGAGAGAGGGGGAGAGAGGGAGAGAAAGAGAGAGAGAGAGAGAAAATGACTGTTGGTGTGGATTGAAGAAATTGGGAATATAAAATGGTACAGCCACAGCCATGAGAAAAACCTTACAGGGGTTCCTCAAAAAAATTAAAAATAGAATGACAATATGATGCAGGAATTTCACTTCTCGGTATATTCCAAAAGGATTGAAAGCAGCCTCAAAGAGATGTTTGTATACCCATGTTTGTGGCAGCACTACTCACAATAGGTAAAATGTGGAAGCAACCAAAATGTCCATGGATAGGTGAATGAAAAAGCAGAATGTAGTATATACGTGCAATGAAATTTCTTTCCTTAAAAGGAAGGAAATTCAGATGTATGCTACAACTGGATGAACCTTGAGGATATTATGCTAAGTGAAATAAACCAAAAGACAAACATTGATGAAACCACTTGTATGAGTTACTAGATAGTCAAAAATCATAGAAACAAAAAACAGAATGGCGGTTGCTGGGGGGTGGGGCGGGAGGGGAATGGGGAGTTATTGGTTAACAGGTATCGAGTCTTAGTTTTGAAATAAGAAAAGACATCTGGACATGGATGGTGGTGACGCTTGCACAACTACATGAATGTACGTAATGCCAGTGAACTATACACTTAAAAATGGTTAAGATGGTAAATTTTGTTAGGTGTATTTTACTACAATTAAAAAGTTGGGGGGGAAGGTCAAGAATAAACAATTAAATAAAGTGACTGTTCACTAAGGCCAAAAACTCAAATAATGCCTTTTAGAAAAATGTGAAAAATAAACAACAACTTCAAAGAAAGGTTCTTACCTTTCCGGTAACCCAAAAGTCCACTGAACAAGAAGATCTCATTAGTTGATCTTTCTATTTAATTATGTCATTTACAAGATGTGGTTTATCTTTCTGAAAATGTATCTTTATTTATTTTGTTAAATTTGTTCCTGATTCTTCATTTTCTTTCAGAGCATATCTAGTACAACCAGAAGGAACAGAGTTCAAAAGCTGTCCCTTTCCAGCTGTGTATATGTACATTACTTGGCTCAGTTCCTTATCTTTAAAGTAAACATAATAGTAAGATTTTGCTCCTAAAATTTTGAGGTTCAGCATAAAGAACCAACTATAGTCAATAAGACTACTCGTTAAAAGGTAGTAGTTATCTAGGGTAGCGCTATGACCTTGGATTATCAGGGTAGGCCCTAAATGCAAGCACAAATACCCTTGTAAGAGAAAAGAAGAGGGAAAGTAGACTCCGAGGAGAAGACAATGAATGGGAAGGCAAAGCCAAAGATTGTGGGGATGTGACCACAAACCAGGGAATGCCAACAACCACCAGGAGCTGCAAGAGGCAGCCTACAGATTCTCCCCTAGAGACTGAGGGAGCACCACCTCGCTGACACCATGATTTCAGCCCAGGAATACTGATTCCAGACTCCTGACCTCCAGAACTCTGGGCGAATCCATTTCTGTTATTTGAAGCCACCACATCTTTGATAATTTGGCTCAGTAGCCACAGGAAACTCATACATGATGATAATTAAAAGTAGCTTACATCTACAACATATGCACTTTGTACTGGACACTATTTGAAGCACTTTACAGATATTATCTTATTAAGCCTTCAATCATTCTAAAAGATAGGTCATTTATTATCACCATTTTTTATGGTGAGGACACTAAATCAAAGAGATGTACAATAAGCTTACTAAATTGTCACTACTTATAAGGCTCAGAGCAAGGATTCAAACTCAGGCATTCTTTAGTTCACACTCTTAAATGCTACATCATGTTAATTGCCTATTTGTCCCTATGACTTTAATGTCAAATTTTACTATGAATATAAAATCGGAATCACCTGAGAACGCAACCCAGTATCTACAGCCTTTATTCTTTAAATTCTACGTATCTGGATAGATTTAGTACACCAAGACTATCTCCTAGAAGTAGTTCTCAGCAAATGCAGTTTTAAAATCCAGATTTTTCAGGATTCCCTTCTAGAGTTTCATGTGTATTCCTATGTCTACGTAAAAGTAAAGACACTATAGACATTTCATTAATTTTCCTTTCGTTTCTGTTAACAGTGGATGAGAGATTGCTAAAAGAAAAAGAAATCTCTAATAATTGTAATAATACATTATAAAATAGCAAATAACTCTTTAAATATAAAAACAGAACACATGACAATATCACAAAGACCTAAACAAAGAACATTTCACCCCAAGTCATGAAAAACCCTTAGGAAAGTCCTCAAATGGACCTCCCTAACACTGCACAGTAGTAATATGTTTTCTTCTTATGGGGATAGATAATGGGCAAAGGTCTAATGGGTAATCAAGATATGCTAAGATTAGTACTGTTTACTGGAAGATGGGCTACATAACCACTTGGAAAGGAAGTACAAACTCACTTTTACTGCAAATTTCTCACTTAAAAGACCTGTTTAGGAATGCTGCATGCTTGCTTGTCTTCATAGATATAATTCCATAAATAGATTGTGGAGAACTACCCCTTTGTGTTCTGAATAGGCAAAAAAAAAATTAAACATACATTTGAATGACACTATAGGCAAAGTAATAAAGTCATTAAATGGTCTAGACGTCCCTATCCCATCCCAGAACTGTGTTCTAGTATTCTCTACACATTCACTAGTAGGTTAGGCATAAGATATTCTTTTAAACCCATCCATAATCTGGGCAAAATAGTAAAAGTTGTACAGAATTTTCTGGATATTATTAAAATCATATTTAAAATGGGATCAAGATTTTGTAAAGAATTTTGATTCATCTCTGCCTCTCCTTATCCTTCAACTTCTCACTTTGTAATTAAAAAAAAAAAAAAGAAGTTAAGTCTGGGCTATTCCACACAGGAGAGTTATTGCTAATTTTAGCACTCCCTAAAAGACAGAAATGAATAATTTTTTTATTATTATTTTATTGGGGAAGGGGAACAGGACTTTATTGGGGAATAGTGTGTACTTCCAGGACTTTTTTTCAAGTCAAGTTGTTGTCCTTTCAGTCTTAGTTGTGGATGGCGCAGCTCAGCTCCAGGTCCAGTTGCCGTTGCTAGTTGCCAGGGGCACAGTCCACCATCCCTTGCAGGAGTGAACCGGCAGCTTTGTGGTTGAGAGGACGCGCTCCAACCAACTGAGCCATCCGGGAGCTCAGCGGCAGCTCAGCCCAAGGTGCCGTGTTCAATCTTAGTTGCAGGGGGCGCTGCCTACAATCCCTTGCGGGAGTCGAGGAATTGAACTGGCAACCTTGTGGTTGAGAGCCCACTGGCCCATGTGGGAATCCAACCGGCAGCCTTCAGAGTTAGGAGCATGGAGCTCTAACCGCCTGAGCCACCGGGCCGGTCCTGAATAAATTTTTAATGTACTGAAATTTTAAAAGTGATCTCCAATGTGTTATCTACTTGTTCAAAAGATTAATTTCACTAACAGATTATAGCCATGTACTCTATTTGAGCTAATCTAGGTTCCTAAGAGGCTATTTAAGTGCTTCCTTGATTTTCAACATATAGGCTTTAATTTATTCAAACTCTCACTTTGGAAATTTTGTCAAAAAAAAGGTAAGAATTGTTATCCACACTGAGTTCTGAGCTCTTGAAACACTCAAAATTGCAAATCCTTCTTCAATATTAGTTTCTTCAGTCTGTGATATAAATGTGACTCAGATGTCCAATTTAAATCGCTTTTCAAAAATCTGGTTGTTCAAATCCCCAAATAATATCAAATAAACTACTAGTCTAATTGTGCAAATATGGAACTTAGAAAATCTGTAAAACACAGTAGAACATATGTTTATGTGATGATAAGGTTAATCCATTTACAAGACTCCTAATGTCGTAAAATATTTGGCAATTCAAAAACTCAAGTTTATAATTAGTTTGATATTTTACTACCACGGTTAAATATGTTAGCCAGCATAACAACCTAATTATCCACTTCCAAAAAACAAATAAAACCTCTAGGTGAGTTATTACTATGCTATTTTTACACTTTTTTGCTAAACCCTTACATATTCAGAAATATCTTGTTTCTGTTAAGTAAGCAAAGTGATTTTTTTATGACTTTGACTATATCAAGAGAAGAAACAAAAGCTTCTATTTCATGCAATGCTAGGATACTACTAGAAAACACAATCTAACCCTAAAACAAAAGAGAGATCATGGTAATGAACTTTGGTTTAAAGGAACAGAGAAATGTAGTTTTATTTGAAAACAATAAGATAGCATGCAATTGCATTGAAACATAGTAAAACATCTTTAACTTCTCCAAAATATCTCTATATTTCCAAATCTGCTCTCACATATTCGATATTAATATCATTAATGTCCTAATGAATTTATGTATTTTCATTTGATAATTCCATTCATGTGCAGGCAAATCATATCTGGGACCTAAAATACTGTATCACTAATCCCAAAACAAGCAAAATTCCAGCTTGTGAAAAAATATGACAAATGCATTTTATTTGCTGTTCTTGCTCTTAGTTTTAAAAAATTCAAATTTTAGACAGGCACTAATATAACTTATCTGAAGATCTCATGAGTAATGAATTTATAAAGTTAGAGATTACAAGAAAAAAAGAGATGTGTACTCAGCTGCATGTACTTTGCAATAAGAAATGCAATATCTTAATTAGACTTCAAATAAAATAAGTACTAAATGAGACATGAATCTTTTAGCCTGAGTTGTTATTATAGATGAAACTATGTTTTGTTAAATAGCAAACAGTTTTTATTATTGAACTTTTGATGCACCTAGTAAATAGCAAATCCCAGCAGGGTGTGTAATTGTCTTGAAAATGTTGAAAATAAAAAGTAAATTTTGAAACATGCGTCTAGTATCTCTTAATAGAAATCCAACATTTTGTTAGGATCTGAGCATTAAGTATAAGCTGGCTGAAATATAAGAGTGTTTAGGTAGACCTCAGGATAACTCTATAGAGTCATAAAAATGTGAGGTTAGCACCAGATATATTTGATGTCATAAATCACACACTGTTAAGAGAATGGCTATAATACAGTACTATTGATTTACAGCAAAGGATCTCAAGGAGGGAACACTGTCAGGGGAACACCAAGACCTCAGCATTTAGCCCTCTCTAGAGCCAGCAGGCCGAATTCTATAAACACCACACAATTTTCATTTGAATTCAAGTCTCGAGTTCCACATTTCTGTTACATTAATCATTTGAAATTGTTGTGGATGAATCAATCTATGATATTATCATCACTGGACTAATTTTTCATGGGACTTAGAACTTAGGGAGGTCATCCTTCCACTTTTCAAATGGAGCTCAAAAAGGTCGGGCAGTGTTTGTGTCGTTGTGAAACTGACTTTGGAGTCCAGTAGTCCTGGTTTCCAAAACACTAACTGTGGAACTTTTCCAAATTTGACATCTCTAAGGCTACCTCTTCCTTACGAACAAAATGGAGATGGTAAAGATGCTGTCTTCTTGGGGTTGTTATGAATTTGCAGGGGCTGTAAAGCCCTTAACACGTTTCTTGGTGTGCAATGAATGGAAAACAAATATTAGATAGCAGTAGTAGTGGTAGTAGTAGTAGTAGTAAATGACCCAAAAAGTCCTTTAGCCACTTTGCAATAGAGCAAAAACAATCCCAAATTCCTAACTTTTGGCTTAGGGGCTTTTCTCCTAACACAGAGACCTTCAAACACTTCATTTACTTCAAGCTATGATGACATTAACTCAAGATATTTGCCCATTCCCCCAGTCTATATGTAAGCTCCATGAAGAAAGTTAATTTCTGAGGATCACCTGGAACGAAATGCAAAGAAATTGCAGCAAACCCCAGACACACTGTGCCGCATCAATCTACATAATTTGAAATGACCCATATTTGCCTTTCATGCTTAGCGACCAGAATATAGTGACTGAATGACCCAGTATAGGGCAGAGGTGGCGTGAAAACTCAAAGGGAGCCACATCTTTCCAGTTGACTTCAGGGAACGTGGTGTACCATAATTGAGTGGACACGTGAAAGGCACATTCAACAGACCAATAGGAAATACTCTTAAGAGAAGAGAGAGAAATTTCCCCTATCACGTCCCCAGAAAACGCCACAGGAAAGTCACAGATGAGCATCATCTCTAGGGTTAAACCTGCAGAAGGTGGGGTAGTTTTCAAAGTCAGTTCAGAGTTCCAGAATTTAGAGCCGCTCAAACACCTAGGAACAGCACATCACATGTTGTTATTTTAACTACAGCTCAAGATACAGCAGACTTAAACACAGCCACCAGAAACACGTGATGCTACAAGTCTGAATTGTAAGGAGGACAGATAGGGAATGGGGCATTTCACAAGGGGTGACACCATATTAGGGACAGTGGGTTTCCTCTGACCTCAATTCGCACCCACAATAAAACTTCTCCCAAAATGCAAGAAGTCACAAGGTGCACAGACCCTGTGCTCTCTCCTCTAATTGGGTCTCTGGCCCTGGAAGGTGATCGGATTCATGGGGCACTGGTTCACCCGTAGCCTCCCCAATAAGAACTAAATATCAACGTGATACTCCTGGAGGGAGGCTTCTATAGCTCAATAGCTTCTCACAGTGCCCTCAAATTGTGTATATCCCAAAGAGAGACTAATAATAATAATAATAATAATAATAATAATAATAATAATAATAATGATAGACGAAAATAGGAAGACAATCACAAAGCTGGCCCTCTGTGCTTTCTGATCCCAAAACTTCGCCAGGTTTCCGAGGAAGGAGTGCATCCACACACACCCAATAGGAGACAGACAGCAGGGCGTCCATCCGAGGTGGCCCAGCCCTAGACACCAGCCAGAGCCCGGCTGACCCTGTCGCCCCCCCTGGACCTTGGTCATCCGCAGCGCACAGTGTCCCGAGACCCTCAAGCTCTGTACTCTACACTCCAGCCCCAGTAACCTCACATTTCGTCTTGGCACCAAGCAGCTGGGGCAAGGGTGCTGGCGGATGGTGTGGGGTACGAGTGGGGGGATGGTCCTGGCACCAGACTGTACAAATGCCCATTTCGCGTGCCCCGAATCCCGCAGGGGCACAAAGCCAGAGCGGTACCCAGCACCGCAGCCAACTCTACCGCCCGAGCCGAGACACCTATTTTGCGCTCAACTTACCTGGGCCAGGCTGAGCTTTCGGTGCCCCCAGTAGCTTTTCTCTCCTTCCTCCCGCCGAGCCCTTCATCCTCCGGCTGGCTGCCGCCCGGCGCCCTGGCCCTGGCATCCGGGAGGAGCAGCAGCCCAAGCTGGCAGTCCCTGAGGGCGCGCGGCTGCCCACCCGCGGCTCCGCGGCGGCGAGGCGTGAGCGGTAGCGTTAGCGGAGACCGGTCCCTGCAGCCCCGCGGCGCGGTTCCCCAGGAGCCGGCTGGAGGTGGCAGGGAGCGCGCCTCCTCCGCCGCCGGGTCCGCGGCGCTCCGCACCAGTCCCGCACCCGCGCCAGCCTCAGGTGCCCCCGGCTGGGGAGAGGTGCGGGGGCACTGAGGGAGGGGCCCGGCCCGGGGGCGCCCCGAGAGAGCGAGAGGGCTGAGAAGGAGGAAAGAACCCGGGAGGCGAGGAACTCGCTTTGCTGGAGTGAGTGGATCGTGGGTTTTCTGAGGAAACGGAGGAGAAGTGCACTCAGAAACTAGAGATATTGGAAATGAGCTCGAGTGAGCTGCTTCAGGAGGCTCAGGAAAGGGGCTTTGCTTTTGTGCTTAGGTCCTTTACTCTCCTCCTTTGGGTACTAGTAGCTGACAAACCCCCTCCATCTCTCATCTCTCTCTCTCTTTCCTTTCTTTCTTTCCTTCTTTCTTTCCTTCTTTCTTTCTTTCTTTCTTTCTTTCTTTCTTTCTTTCTTTCTTTCTTTCTTTCTTTCTTTCTTTCTTTCTTCTTTCTTTCCTTCTTTCTCTCTCTCTCTCTCTCTCTCTCTCTCTCTCTCTCTCTCTCTCTCTCTCTCTCTCTCTCTCTTCTCTGTCTCTCTCTCTCTCCACACACACACACACACACACACACACACACACACACACACACACACGCTCAGTACAATACTCTGGGGATGAAAAATATACCTTCTGTTGCCTGAATCTAGAATTTAGAGGAGTGATTTTCACACTTTACTGGCACAGGAAATCACCTAGTGATCTTGTTGAAGTTCAGATTCTGATCTAATAGATTTGGAGTGGAGCCTGATGTTCTGCAGTTCTAATGATGTAGCAGATGCCACTAATCCAAGGACCACATTTTGAGTTGCAAAACACTAACAAACAAAATAAACCTGTTTTCTAATATCAGCTGTTTTCTAATATCAGCCACTAACTACTTATTAGATGATCTTAAATAACAAATTGCTAAGGTAATTTTCATGGGGTTTCAAGAAGCTATGGAGGCCAAATAAATTATAAACATAAATACAGTACAAAGGGATAAAACACCCTACAGACACAAGGCTATCATTATCGCCATTAATTACTACTATTGATGAAATCATTATGAATACGAATGCTCATGAAAGTGTAGAGAGATATTGGTAATTTGCCACTCTATATGTTCTCAAGGAAAGCTCTAAAAATCAACAGTGACCACCCCACAAACACAGAAAGAAAATTCTAAGTAGCATCCTCTAAGGGGCAGTCTATTCTTCCTCTGAGACAGTTGTTGACTTTCACTGAGGTGCAGTACTGTTCAAGTATGTACTATTATCAAGTAGTTAAATTGCTTATCAAACTAATAGCTAAAGCAAACAAAGAAAAGCAAATGCCAAGAACA
The DNA here is from genome assembly GCF_004115265.2 of Rhinolophus ferrumequinum. Lineage (NCBI taxonomy): Eukaryota > Metazoa > Chordata > Mammalia > Chiroptera > Rhinolophidae > Rhinolophus > Rhinolophus ferrumequinum. The sequence goes on along the minus strand of NC_046300.1, from coordinate 26,033,038 downwards.
AAGTAATAAAAAAGAAACATACCCAACGCACCAAAAGATATGCTGTATCTCAACTTACCATGACTATATTAGCTTAGTTTGATTCTCTCTCCCTCTCTCTCTCTCTCTCTCTCTCTCTCTCTCTCTCTCTCTGTCTCTCTCTCTCTCTCTGTCTCTCTCTCTCTCCCTTCATGCTTTCACCTGGACTTAAACTCTCATATCACCATTTCAATTCTGCAAGTGTTAATAAGCTTTTACCATGGTATAGGCCTTTCCTGGAGGTGAACAGAATCTGATATAGTTCCTGCTTTGAAAAAGCAATTTGAAAATATACGAATTAACAGCATTTTAGGCAGCCTCTGGTGCCAGAAGTAAAAATCGAATACATTACCTCAAAGAGTTCAAAAGGCAGTGAGGTCTGGAGAGATTTCATGGAAGGGAGATCATTTGAGATAATCCTTAAAATGTGATCCGATTCTATCAGGCACAGGTAAAAAGCAGGGACATTTAAGATGAAAGTGTGAAGACAGAAAATACAGGGAGTAGTGGACACTTTTGCCCAGAATAGTGCATGGACGAAGGTAGAAGAAATGGCTTGCAAATTTGGCAGGGGCTATGATTGCTATCTGAGCAGTTTTTACTTTACTTCAGCAGTTTATACTTTCACTTCATATAACAGGTTAATAGGGTGTCCTAGAACCAGAAAGTAATGGAGCTGTAGAAAGCTCTTAGGAGGCAGAGGAAACCGTATGTAAGGGATCATGAGGGTAGAAACAATAATAGTTGTGGGAAATGAAATATAAAGATGATTAAAAGGAGATATTGCTGAGACATAATTAACAGTATATAACATTTATGTGGAGGAGAGGGATTTGTTCAATATAGCTCTAAGATTTTGTGCCTGGAGGGCTAGAAAAATGGTGACACCATTAAGAATTGAGAAGACGGGAACTTATAGTTGTTTGGTTTTATCTTTATGTTTCTTTGGGAAAAGCTATCAAATAATAAGTTCTCTTTGGACATTTTCAATCAGGGGTTTAAGGGAGATATAAGGGTGCGAATGTTCACACAGTTAGAAATTCAAGCCTTGCTCTGAGGAAATGGGTTCTAGGTTAGAGCTTGTATTTGCTCTCATGTTTGAGAATCCTGAACATGTATGTGAAGTTAAATGGTTGGGAGAATGTCCTCCAAGTTTAGGACAGAAGCTTGGAGCTCTGTGACCTTCCTGGTCCTCAGTATCATGATCTATAAAACATGAATATTACCTTCTGCATAAAGCCATTGTGAGGATTAAGTGAGATAGCGTACTGCGTTCTCATTCATATTTTTTTGCATTAACCTATAGAGTCTGAGAGGATGGGAACATATGTATCATATTCACTGTTGTAGCCCCAACACCTAACTTAGTGTTTGGTTCATAGTAGATTTTAAAATATTCACTGAGTGAAATTAATAACTTGAGAGAAAGAAGGAGAGACCAAAAGCATATACGAAAGCATAACCAAAAAGATGGGAAGAGATGCCTAAATGGCTTCTGTTATTTCAATGTCATAGAAACCAAGTCAGGAAAAAGTTTTGTTGCAGAGATGAACATTGGTACCAGATGGGACCAAGAGACTAAAAGGGAAACATCAGTATACATTGGGAAAGCTTTTGGTTTTGTTTTGGGGAAGAATCTGGTTTGAAAGTTAATTGATTATATACAAGAGAATATAATTGCACTAGAAAGGTATCACTTTTATGAGTGGCAAAGGAATTGACGGAAGAATGTTAGGTTATTCTTTAAAGAAATTTGACAGTGAACTGAATATAAAAAAGAGATTGGATGTAGAGGGCTGGTAGCAGAATTGCAGGAGGTTGTTTCACTTAAGTCCAAACATACCTTATTGATAGGGTTAGGGGCCAAAAGTGTAGGACAGAAGTTTCAGGCAAGAAAGGGAGAATTGATTGAGCAATATCTGAAAAAAGAAAACTAGTGAACCAAGAGTGTAAATAATCAATCTTAGCAGAGAAAAGGGTCACCTGTTTCTTGGAAGCAAGAACAAGGGAGTAGAAATAAGACAAAGTACTGAGATTCTAAAGTAGAATGGCATGAAGTGAAAAGGCTCACGTTATCTTACCTCTGTATCTCCAGGAAAAGAGAGATGAGACCTTCTAGTGATATCTTGTAAGAAAGAAGATATAGCATTGTGAGCTAGATAAATGTAGAGAATATTTAGAGGAAGTTTTAACAGGGATATCAGAGAATCCATAACAGAAGGGGAGAAAGTTCTCCCCTCAAGTGACCCAACCAGGTGAGAATCTGCCTAAAACTTGCACATTTATTATCATAAAGACAATCGGCATTTTTATTTGTTACTCGCCCAGCAGTATTCAAAGACTTAAGTGCAGAAACAAAGTGTGCAGCATGGTTTAACCAAGTTTAGTCATCAACAAAGTAGAAGATCAAACAAGTGAGGAATTTCATGAAGTAGGACTTCAGGGGATGAAGTCTCAAATCTATAAAAAACAGTCACAGAGATGGAAAGTATAGCACAGGGAATGTAGTCAATAATATTGTAATAACTATGTATGGTGTTAGATGGGTACTAGACTTATCGGGATGATAATTTCCTAAGTTATATAAATGTCTAATCACTATATTTTACATCATCCCTTGTAAATCATTTAACACTATGCCTGGTACACAGTAAGTACTAAATACATGGTAACTAGTGTTCACAGTTGGTGGTCAGTTCATGGTATGACAGTTGAAGATAGAATCCAAGCTGAAAAGGAAATAAACAGGAAGGTGAGTGATGGACAGGGACTGTTGGAAGAGACAGGGAATTCAAAGGTCATAAAAATGAAGATCATACTGAGAGTGTGAAGGGAGTTATGGGAAAGATTCAATATCAGGAGGTTTTGACCAGGGAGAGAATTCAAGAGTTCAGAATCTTGAAGATCAATTTATATTTAGCCTAACACTTTGTAAAAGGGTGGTATATAATAAAATGTCAAGGTCATAAAAATAAAATCAGATCATAGAAAGAGAAAATTGGGTCAAGGGAGAACAGCAGACCTGTCAAAAGAGTGGGTCAACACCACTGATGTGACTGAACACAGAGCCAGGATCTGGGCTTTGGAAGCCACTGAAAAGCAATAGTTGGGTGATGTTATATAACTGTCAGTGTCTGAAGCAAATATTTGTAAATCCCAGTCTCTTCTGCTGGAAAAAAATTTTCCTACTCTCAAACTCAGAAGAAAATCTCACTCCTGGAGCATTAAGTAACTTGGAATTCACATGGCTTCTTTAAGTAGGAAACTTCAACATAAATCAAGGCATAGTATTACAACAGAATGAATAAAAAGCACACCTGGGAGGGGTTAAGAAGATGTGCCCCAGATATTTAGCCTTCTAGAGATTCAACTTTTCCAACTTATAGGCCTCCATTTTCTGAACACCTGAATACTGTCAAAAGCTGTGGTAGGTGCTTTATGCATATATGAGCTGTCTTTAATCTTAGTAAGATCCCTCTTCCAAGATGAAATAACAGGCTGGAAGAGATTAAGGAATTTCCCTGAGACGTTATCTGATTAGCTCCTATCTCTATGATTATAAAACATATAGATTTCCTCTATAAAGCATTGCCTCTAAAAAAATGAATCAAGAAATGTGGGTAGTCCACATTTTGTCTTAGGTTGGGTTCCCTAGGAAGCAGAATCTGACGACATGAAAATTTGTGTGCAGGAAGTTTATTGAGAGAGGCCCTGAGACCAAGAGCTATGAAAGAGTACAGGAAGCAGGATAGGGTAAAAGGAGAAGTTGAACTTCTGTAAAATCTCAACAAAGACCTCAGCCAATCCCACAGAAGCTCCCAGCTAAATCAGCCCTTCAAAATTATCCTGAACTCATATGGTTCTTGACTTTTTATGTCTGACTTATTTCGCTTAGCATAGTAATCTCAAGATCCATCCATGTTGTCGCAAATGGCACTATTTCATCTTTTCTTATGAAGCAATAGTATTCCATTGTATATATGTACCACATCTGTGATATGTGGGATATAAAACTGAAAACAACAAAGGAACAAAACAAATAAATGAAAAAACAAAAACTCATAGACAGAGACAATAGTTTAGCAGTTACCAGAGGGTAAGGGGGGAGGGGTGGTAGATGAGGGTAAAAGAGATCGAGTATATGGTGATGGAAGGAGAACTGACTCTGGGTGGTGAACACACAACATGATATATAGATGATGCATTACAGAACTGTACACTTGAAACCTATGTAACTTTACTAACAATTGTCACCCCAATAAACTTTAATTAAATATATATATATATGTAAGTATTTATATATCCTGAACTGAGGATGGAGAACTAGGTCTTTTTAACCTTGTGTGAATCAGTCGTTCTTAATAATCAGAGTTTAGTTCACAGGGAAGCCTATAGAACTAACCTGTTCAAATGTTTGAATATTTTATCATCACTGCTTTATAGCAACCCAAAGAAGACTATTATGAATACAGCAATTATTTTAATAAACATTATTATTTGCAATCCCTATGATGGGTACTTTGGGGGCACACAAATGTACTTAAATCACATGCTTGATGTCATGTAACTTAAATTTAGAAGTAAAATAAACTATACAAAAGTAAATTGCCTGTAAAATGGATAAAATAATAACATCTACCTCGTAGGAAGATTGAGGATTTAAAAAAACTGCCATAAAATAAATATTATAAAAATATTCGGGCTTTTTTTTTTTCTAACAACAATAGATGGTAATGAAAGTTTTTGTGAAATAAAAATGACAAAGTACAAACAAATATGTAATAAGTTCAGGGTAAGAAGTTCTCCCTTTATCTGAGAAAATTTAATGAAGGAGAAGGAATTTAGTTGAGTCTTCAAGAATGGAAAAACAATGGTGAGGATAATAGGTACGCCAGAGATGACAAACAGGATGAATAAATGTGTAGGACATGAAGGCTCAGAATTTTTTTGATGGCCAGCTAATGGACTAGCTTGTCAAGAACAGAGGTGAAAGGATGGGGATACTGCTGATGACTTCCAGTTTCTGGTGAATTATTATGTCTTTATTTAGAAGAAAATGAAGAGTGGAAATTGTGAGAAAATTAGAAATAGGAACAAACTGGTGTTAGATGAAAATTAACCTGTGCACATTGAAAGTGAAAGAAATTAAAAGCAAAACAACTCTGTTTCTTGTTCCTGACTAATGCTAACGTTTCTCTCTGGAGGACGTTCTCTCTAAGGTAGTAGTTCTTAAAGTGTGGTCACTGGACCAACAGCATCAGCATCACCTGGGGACTTATTAGAAATCCAGATTCCCTGGCTCCACCCTTGACCTACTGAAGCAGAAACTCTGGGTGTGGGTCCCAGCAATCTTTGTTTTAATAAGCCTTCCAGGTGATCCTGACACACGCTCAAATTTGAGAATCATGGTTATATTGTTTCTATAATACATTTTTCTCCTGGAGCAAATATCTTCTGGAATATTCTGGAATATCCTGAAGCAATTTTCTTCTCTCTCTAACTCTCTAGACAGTATGATTGCTGTCTACTAACATCTTTTCCAGACTGTCTCTGACCAAATGACTCAGCACTGAACTATGCTATTGCTAATATATGGATCAGATTATTTTAAAACATTTTTCAGAATAAATCTTTAATACAAAGTTTCTTCTGTTTGTCTTGGATGTAGTACACCTCAACATCAGTGTGCCTAATTTACAAGAAGACACCAGGAAAATTCCTGAGGAAAAAAATACCTTATAGGATACCAGAAAGACCCCACTGATTAATATATATTTTCCATGATTAAAAACAGCAAACAAAAAAATTCAAAAGCTCTTTGCCATTACTAGTAAAACTCTAGAATGACTAATGAAAATTTATATAAAACTATAACCAAAACAACAACAACAACAACAACAACAACAACAACAACAACGTTTCAACATAACTGGAGCTTGGATATTGAGGAAGGGACTATGGTTGACAGAAAATAATACATGTTAAATGAAAAAGATCAATAGTGGCTAAATGCAGAACATATTTGTGAGTTTCTGGGGAGGCAGGATCTTTTTTGATCAATGGATGGGAATCACATGTTTGTGATGAAGTGACAAGGAGTGAACTTATGTTGAAGGAGATCATCAAGAGGACACATCCACCTGTTGACCACCCCTCCCCCCAGCAGGACTCCGGCAATCGGAGGCCACCTGCCCCCTTCTCTGTCCTTGGAATGTATATTCTGCCCTTTCCTGCACTAGCAGCCACTTCAAGGACACAACCTTGAGAGTATTGTTGATGCCATCTGGACCGTATCAATGACTGAATCCAGTTAAGGTCTCTAGAGAAACGCAAGATTCTGGTGGGCTAATGCAGCGATCTACTGGTCTTGCAGCTGCTAAGACAAAACGTATAAGTACATCCCCTTGCTTGTTAAAACTGCCACCTACCAATCTTGAGTGGTCTGCCTCTGTCTTTGGGCTCCCCTTGCCTTCTGTGTATGGGTGGCCAGTTTCAGATTTCACTCTAGGGAACACCCCAGGCTGCAAACAAACAAGTTAGCACTTGGTGTATCCAAGCATGTAAGGGGGATGCTTTGACCTGCACATAGAAACCTCATAGAGTGGTGAGAAATTCACTGCACATTTTGCAGACACACAAAAAAATCACATACAAGCACAATGTGTTACGTATATAATCCATTCATGCTTCAAAATATTTTTATTTTGCTACTCAAATATGAATCTCTCCCAAAAGGACTGTATTGATTACTATTTAGCTATACAAATTAACAAAGACTGAAATTTGTCTTAAATATGTAAGCATAAATTATGTGTATTACAGCTTGCCCATCTAGCTGTCTTCCCAAGGAGATTTATGGAAATTTGCATTTTGGGGATTTTTAAGAACAGTGCTATGTTGGATATCTAGAAGCAATAATATGGTAACCCATAAATCCTCCCTTATCTCAAAGTCTGTGTGTCTCTTTCAGCAACATTTCCTCCTACTGACTCCTCTTTTGCTGACAGTGGTATCCCCATTCTGTCAGACTTAAAAATCTCAAAGCCATTGTTAATCACTTTTTGTCTTCCATTGTAACCTCCAGCCAAGTGACTTTCCACTTCTCTATTGGTCTCAGATTTTTTTCTACTTCTCCCTCATAGTTAGAATACCAGTACCCTGATTCAGGCTCTCCTTTAGATTAATTGCCTGGGTTAATTTATAAGTCTTTACTAACTGAGTTCCCAGCCCTAAATCTTGATTTTCCTCAAACAGAAGTACATCGGTGTCAGCTAAATCGGCCCAAATCATTCTTTCCACCATGTTACTGCCAGTGTTCCATGTCACATGCCTCACCACTGCCTGTATATGATAGTCAAACTTCAGCTCAGCATTCGAAGCTCCATATTCTCATCACAACCTGCCACTCCTATCCTTCCACCCATGACTCCCCTAGAGCCAAATGGTTGCCTCCTTGTGACGCAGGTATGCTTTTCAAAGCTGTTCCTGCCACCTGGGAAGTTCAGTCCTCTTTTCCACCTAATGAAATTCAGCTCATCTTTCAGAACCAGGTTAAAAACAGCAGGCAGGTATATAGGAAGGGAAGAAAGAAAGAAAGGGGGAGGAGGAGGTAGAGAAAGAAGAAGAGAAAGACAGAAGGAAAATAGAAGGAAAGAAAATCAACACAGAGGGAAATGAAGGCAAAATATTAATGCTTATTTGCCCCCCAAAAGGCAGGTGCCATCACCCTTATCTCTAATATGAGGAAATGAAACATCAGAGAAGCAAATAAGTTGCCTGAGCTCACAGTTAAAAATTAGCAGAGCAAAGGCTGAAACCAGATCTTTGTCTGGTACAGTGTTTTCAAAGTTGAGCGTGAAAGGGATGGTGAAAACATAGATTACTGGGCCGCAGCCCCAGAGATTCTGAAAAAGTAAGTGTGGGGTAAGGCCTGAGAATTTGCATTTCTAACACATTCCTAGCTGCTGCTGATGCTGCAGATCTAGAGATCACAATTTGAGAACGACTGGCTTAGCAGCCCCTCCACTGCCTTCCCTGTTAAATGACACCTCGTAGTCACTCCATGATTATTTGTTAAAAAGATATCTATGTAACCCACAGTTTCTGAGGGCTTTCCTAGTCACCCCAGTTGGCAGAGACAGCTCTCATCTCTGAAACTCTCTAACACATATCGTCTATATCAGTCAGTCTACACTTACCACTGTCCTATGACAGGTTTCCCAGAAGAACTCCTTGAGTCGAAGACTTGTGTGGAAATGATTTATTAAGGGAATTCTCCAGGAGAAATGAGTAATAGAGTGGTAGAAGAAGGAAAGAGGAAGAATTGTGGTGTTTTAATTAAGATGTTTTTTTTCTGTAAATAACAAATTCTACTCGAAAAGCAAAAGAATAATGGAATTGCCATTCCAGTTAGCCAAAAGTCCTAAAGTAGAAAAGCTCCAGAGTTGTTTAACACAGCAACCTCTTCAAGTCATTCTGTTTCATTTCCACCTTTCTGGCCAACCATTTATAGTTTATTGGCAAACTTCCTTCATGGAATCACAATGGGTGCAGCAGCTCAAGGCATCCCATCCCCATAAATCAAAACTAAAGATCAAAAAGGGATCACTAGACCCCTTGTGCATTGCCTTTTAAGAGCAAAGACATTTTTCAAAGAAGCTCCCCAGGTTTCTTTTGTGTCTCATTGGCCAGGAGCTGGTTATATATCTAACACCATTTGCCGGCAAGGTAGAGAGTCACCCAATTCATTTGGGAAAGGAGAGGATGCCAGGAAAAAAGAAAAAAAAAAAGAAAGAAAAAAAAGTTCTTGGTGGCATGAAAGAGGGGACTAGGAAACCAATACCATGTACTCTAGGTAGATTATGTATCCTGGATTAATCAAGATACTTAGCAAGGAATACCCATACTAAAACAAAGATTTTTGCCCTACATTAAAAAAATAATAATAATTGGTGAATGAATGTACATTCGTTTGCATTAAGTCAAAAATAAAAATGTTTAAGTTATGTATGCCCTGTTTTACCTGACTTTTACTGGCCTACTGATCCTGATCAGGCCACATAAAAGTTTCTAATACACTTAATGTACTTCATTGCATATTTTTAGAGTGTGCAGCACAGTCCCATACGTAGTATGTAGTCAATAGGTATTAACAGTGTTGATTTTACATATTTGGTACAACAGAAACTCAATCAGTGCCTATTGATTTATCATAGAAGGGGAATGTTACATATGACTGCTAAGTGGCACTTCTCTACCTGGGAAATCACATCTAGCGCAAAGCAAATGTCTCTTCTTCCAATGTTAAAGATTTTTTTTTTGCCTTCAAGATTATTATTTCTATTAAAACTTTGAAAGCTAACAGTGGCAAAAAAAAAAAAAAATGCTGAACGTTCACCAAGCCATCTACCTTCCCTCCTGGGAACATGGACAAACTACTTTTCCCACCATTCTGGCATCTAGAAGCCTCATGATTAGTTTTGCCTAAGAAAATGTCAACAGAAAACAATGGCCCCAAGTCTTGGCCCCAAGTATCTCTTGGGATTTTTGCTCAAACATCTGGTCACACATTCTTCCACCCCTTGTCATCTATCTATTTGAAGCAGAGGAACAATGGAGGACTCCAAGTTCCAAGGATCTGACAGAGTCATCATCCTGTAGGAATGTGCTCTTTTGTATTAATTTCATGAGATGGTGCGTTCATTGGAGTAGTTAGCACCTACATATACAGAATAATAAAATAGGAGTGGTTAGAGCCATAATTGTGAAGTACAGGATAGTGATTTTTAAGCATCTCTCTCCTTTCACTTTTCTGAAAATTTGTCTTCCCCCCCAATTTTTTAATATTTACTGTATTTCTTAATTTTTTAATTTTTACTGTATTTCACTCCAAACACCTAAAAACATGTATGTTTCTATGCTTTGGAAAGAATCCATCTGATATTTGCAGCCACTCTAAATTGCAAAGAACTTACTTTGGTTGCACTCTTTCATGTTCATTTGCATTTTAAACAGCCTACAGAAGGACCACCATGCTTGTACCTAGAAAATGAATCACTAATGGTTGAAAATCAATAATCAGATGGAGAAATAATATTACAATGAAAAGTACACCATACAGGCAATAGTATACTTCAATTAGAATTCCAGCCCTGAATAGAAATTAAGTTTATATCTTAATTTTTTTTCTAAAATAAATACAAAAAAAAAAAGATGTCTTTCTGTGCAAGGTTCTTAATACATATTTATTTACAGTATGCTAACTAAAATTCTCTAAAACTGGAAAGTTTTTATTGTATTTATTCCTATATCTAGTGAATTTTAAAATATCTAAAATAGAGAAAGATAATTAAGGAAAAGATTGCATACAATTTAATTGCACAAATGAACAATATTTACTAACTATGCAATGAACTCAGAAGTGCTCTAATTATATTCAGAAATGTTTATACCACTGTTAATTTCAAACTGTAAGCAATTCCAGGGCAAGAACTTGACTTTATTGTATACATGTTGTGTGGTATCGTGTGCAAATTCCTATTAGGATTAATTCTTTCCTTTTGAAATAGGTGGCAAATTTTACACATGTGGTGAGGTTGAAATTCATATCACACAATTAAGATGTTTAAAAAACAAACACAAAAATTTAGCTCCTCTACTTCTCTGAAATCCAGCAACTTCCTGTTGAGTCCACATCCCTGCTGATGGGATGTGGAGGGAGACAGGCAGAACAGAAGAGGAAGGACACTTATATTTATAATCAAAATTAATTCATTCTCTTCTAGTTTCAAATAATCCTTCCTGAGTAAATATTCAGTAAACTCAAAGTTCCATTTTTTTAAAGGTTTTTTTCTCTCTCAAAATTTCTCCCTGCTCTACATTCCTTTCCAAATGGCATCTGTCTCCCAGGGAAAGTGATATTTTCATGGCTCTGTCGGAGATGAGTAACTAGGGGTACTGAGTCTCGCTGCCCTGAAGTTGATGAAAAGTGTTATCCTTCTTCTAGATAGAGATAGCCTCATGCCAGGTTGCCAGGCTGGCATTTCAGTCTCCACTTGTCACCTAAATTTGCACCTTTGTGCAAATTTACAATGGTATTCAGAAGTCTTGAATATCTCTAATGAGTTAAAAACTCCCTTTTAAAAAGATATCCTGAGAGATAATTTGCAAACAGCCAGTTGTTATTCATGCTTTTTGAGAGGCAATTTATGACCACAAAGTATTAGAGCAACTCAGGTAACTATGCTAGTATGGGAGTGAGTATAGATTGTCTGATAAAGGAACTCTCTAGAGTGGAGAAGAGTTTTAGAAATCTCTTTTTTGAATGTTGATGAAACACTTTCAGAGAGCAATTCAAAATAAAATAAAGTGAGGTTTACTTATATTAATTAAAGAAGGTTATCATCTGCAAAGAAAAGAAAGTCAGATCAGCAATGGTTGAAACCTGGAGTTCTCAAAGTATGCTACTACTACTACCACATCAGTGTCACCGTGAACCTGATAGAAATGCAAACTATCAAACTCCTTTCCAGACCTACAGAATCAGAAATTCTTGAGTTAGGGTCCAGTAATCGGCATCTTAACAAGCCCTACAGGTAATTTTGATGCATGGTAAAGTTTAAGAATCACTGGCTTCAATGACAGGTCAGTTATTATCTGACCTATAAGAAGATCGGGATAATTGATTGCAAGTACTGGTTCTGCTGTGGAATGTGGTCAGTAAGCCTTAGGCTCTTGTTGATTATTCCACCCCTGCGGCCTTAGCTGGCTGACTTTTTGGCCTCAAAGTCATCATTTCAAGGTTGCAATATGGCTGCTTTAGCCCCAATAATCATGTTCTCGCTCTAGACAGGATGAAAGGTCATAAAAGGAGAAGGGACAATGCCAATAGGGAAGATCACTTTTATTAGGAAACTAAGTGCTTTCCCAGAAACTCTGCAGCTGAACTCTCCTGACATCTCATTAGCAAGAACTGAATCTCATGATTACCCTTTGCTGCTTTTCAAACTTTATTTTGGAGGCAGGTAATGAAGAAGGGAGTTAAGAATAGGTATTTAGTTAGCTAGCCAACAGTGTCCTCAAATAAATGGAGGATTATAACATAAACCCAACAATTTAGAAGATTTAGCCTAGAAATGAGAAAACATATGGAAAATGAGATATCTGTCTTTAAATAGTGTATTTGAAAGGCTGCCATGTGGAATAAAGTCCAATGTTATATGAAACTCCATGAGCCAGAAACAATAGATGAAAGTTAGAGATCACAGATGTTGGCTCAATAAGAAAGAATTTTTCTAATGATTAGAACTGTTCAAAAGGGAATAGGATGCTGCTACTGGAACAGTGAGCAAGCTATTACTGCACAACCATTTCTCAAAAACATAGTGGAGAGAATTCCTATAATGAATCTCTTCCAAGACGGTATATTTTAACTGACTGAAATTAAAGTATGTTATGACAATAATAATTACTAATACTTGGTACACATTCACTTGATCCTTGACACTCTATTAAGTACTGTACATTTTTTTTTTATTTTCTACCACAACAACCTTACGAGATAAGCACTATCATTATTCCCATTTGAAGAAACTGAGACATCGAGAAGTAATATACTTTGCTCAAAGTCATGGAGTGTGAGCCCAGGCAGTATGACTTCAGAAGTCATACTCTATTCTTGCCACCATCCCCTGGATTTAAAGAATCCCACAATTTGGAAAATTTAAGAAACAAAAATGAAAATTCCTCATTTAGCTATAAGTTCAGTTTTGCACCTTACTCCCCTCTAGTTACAGTTACAAAACCAAGTCTTTGAACATTCCATTCTTGCATGCTAACATCCCCATGCCCTTATTTCCACAGCCCCCACTTAGGACTTCATTCTTCTAGAACCCAGTTCAAATGATTAGAGAATCTGTCCCGGTTGATTAATTTGACTCCTCCTCAATAGTTTTCTTTTAGAAAACTATCCTGTGGGGGTGACTGTCCCTCACCATGTCTCTGTACTTATTAAGAAACAAAAATTCTGACTGTTGAGAATACTTTCAGAGAAGAATGTATCTTTATTTCCAAGTCCTGGACTGATCTGAGAATAGTTTTGGCAACTTGTCTATTTTTACTTCCAGTTTCAAATGCTAACACAAGGTAGTTATTAACTGAAAATTGGTTGAACGAAGGAATGAATTCATAGACCTTAAACTCAATGACTATTTTGAAACAATATGTGAGTATAGTCTCACACATATAATTTTTCGGACCATTTGTGTGTGTGTGTGTGTGTGTGTGTGTGTGTGTGTGTGTGTCTGTACACTAGCCCAGAAATAACGGCAGACCATTTCTGACACATTTGATGAAAACACAACGAAACTATTTGTTTGCATACTCGTACAGTAGTGTTGATTCTGTACTATCAATAGAGACGATATATATACCACAAATTACCATATTGGGATTATGTAAGCAAAACACATAATGAAAATGCATACCTGAAACTGATTGGGTCCGACCTGAAAGCTGGACTCAATCTTCCAGAACCACACCCACAAACATTACAGGAACTCAGTGTTCAGAAACTAAGAAGTGAACTTAGTTTTACTAATCTCTAAATAAATGATAAAGATTAAAATGAAGACAATGGAGAACAGAAACCTTAAGCTTAACAAAAGAGATAAGCAAGAAAAGGAGAATGACAGACCCAAAATGTTTTTAAAAGAGGTGGACTAAATGCCTCACCCCAAAAAGCACTGGAAACAGCACACCAGGCCCAGTCTCTTGAATTCGTCTGTGTTTGTTGCTCTCTTTTAACACTACTACTGCTGAAATCCCCATTAGGACCATATATTTCACTATTAAATTAGAATATTTCAGAAAGGAAATATGCTGAAAGAAGAAATATATTTTTGCAAGAGGAAGTGTATCCTCATGACTTACAGCAACAATTACAGATGTCAAATTCATGTCCCCAAAATAGGTACAGTAAAAATTATGGATAGTGTTATTTAGAAATGAATACCAATGTGAATTCATAAAAGTATTATCATTGGATCATTCTGCTTTTTTGGCATCAGACAGAAAAAGAAAATGCACTGGATCTGTAGGTTATTTCTGCAAGATAGTAACAAAACACATTTAAAAAATAAATTTGCCAACTGATGATGTAGGTTAAAAGTCAATTATTAAACACCAACCAAAATCAAGGGCCCTAGACTCTTAAGGAAGGACCATGTGTCTTGGTTTTCTGTGAACAATACCAAGAAGATAGATGAAGCACTTCAAGGACATGCAAAATCCTAAAAACATTCAGGTTGACAGCTGAGAAATTACGGCAGACCCATCATTTTGACGTACAGCAATCAGCAATAAGGTGTTTCAGGTAGAATAAAAACTCTCTGCTATACTTATGCCAAAAAGACAGGTTGTGACTAGGGATTTACAGAAACAACTATTTATGTGCATGAAAGTGGAAAGTTCTGCAGATAATAAATCCATCTTGACAGTGATATCATTGACCTTAGAGTTTTAAAGCTGGAAGGGAACTTCTGTTCCAAACTATTTATTCAGCAATTAAGGAAACTGGTTATCCAAAGAAGGTAAGTGAATTATTTAAGGTTATCCATCTGATTAATGACAAAGCTAGAATGAGATCCAGTATAATTTGCCTATGTTCTTCCTGTCCATTAGGGATATTTCCCCCCCAATCACAGAATGGGAAGGGAGGCAAGCAAGAGAGGGGCTAATTAATTTTCCTTCAACACAACCGTCATTTTAATCTACATGAGTACACTAGAGCATTGCTAGCACAAGGGGACATAAAAAGGTAAAAGGTGTAATTTTAATTGGGGAGTTTATAATTCAGTGGAGGGAAAAATATTGCTTTCCTATAGTCTAGAACACTACACTTTCAATACGAAACACCCTAAAATATTGTCTCCTCTCATTTTCATAGCCTTCTGTGACACTGATTCAATTATATCTCCTCCTTTAACCCTCTCTATTTTTCAAATTTGCTTTTGTTAAAAATTATTGTAATGAATACAACAAATAAGGCACAATTAACTTATAACAAGCATTATGTCCCACCATGCACCTTAAGGAAAAGAAAATAAAGAAGTCCCTTCCCTCAGGCTTTGAATATAACTATTTGTCATAACTATTCATACATACATGCATACATACATAGAGAGGGTGCCAAAAAATGTATACACATGTTAAGAAAGGAAAAATCTGTACTAAAATTGTAATACTCAATATATACCGATAACAAAAGACGAACATAAGTCATGTGTATACATATTTTTGGCACACCTGGTATATACAGTATATTGTTAAGTTTTATAGATTTTGGACTTTATAAAAGGTAACATATTGTATATACACTTCTATAATTAGTATATTTATTCAACTTTTTGTTTTCAAAATTCAACCATATTTGCAGGTGACCTACAATAGTTCATAGTCTCCATTGTATGTAATTACATTGTATGACTGACACAATACATTTATTTGCCTAAGAATAAGTCTTTAAGTAGCTTCTGATTATTTCATTGTTTTATGACTTTTTATTTTACTATTACAAACAACTGTCAGTATTTTACAGCTATATTGTTGAACATATATAGGAATATCTTTGGGGCATGTGCAAGATACTACCACAAGGCATTCAGAAGTGGTTATACCCATAAACGTACATTCCCAGAATCAGTAAGGATGAGTTCCCGTTTCTCAATAATCTCAGTGCATTTGGTACCATCTGACTTTTTAAATGTTGCCAGTTTGGTTAGTGCAAATTGTATCTCAGTGTGGTTTTCATTTGCATTTTGCTGTTTACTGATATTGAGCGTCTTTTTATATGTTAATTAGCCTTTGGGGTTTTCTCTTCTGTGAAATGCAAGTTCATGCCTGTTGCCCATTTTTCTATTAGCTGTTTTTCATTTTTTATTGATTTGTAGCAATGTTATTCTCAACATGAATGATTGTTGCTGATATGTGTTGCAGATATCTTCACCTAGGTTATAACCTGCAGTTGCATCATTTTTAACATTATCTTTTAATAAATAGAATATTCAATTTTAATATAATTATATTTACCATCTTTTCATTTATGTTACTGAATTCTGTGTCCTGATTACGAAATCTTTCCCTACAAGAAAGTCATGAGGAGAGTGACTGCTCCATTCCTCTAGACCCTAATTTAATTCTAGTCCTTATTAAGCCCTGCCAAATGCAATGGCATTACGAATAACCTCTATGACTCCATTCTCTATTCTTTAATCTATACTCCAAATTATAGACAGTCTACTGCATGTCTAACGTGTTGCAATCTTGCAGTAAAACCCTTTCCACCTTTATGGTCTTAGGGCTTTTGACCCCTCACATTCATGCCTCGCCTTCCCTGCTTGGCCTGTTTGGTAAGGGATGAGGGCTGACGTTTTACGAACATTTAACAGGCTTCTGCTATTTGTCCACTGGGAGACACCGGCCAGAGAGTGGAGGACTGTGAACAATTCCTCTAATGCCCTGCCCTCATGACAAGGCAGTATCTCTGGCAACAGCTGCCTTCCCTCCACCACAGCAAAGGCTCAAATGGATCCAACCTCAACCAGCAATTCTGAGTCATGGGGTCTAGTAACACCACTGCCATCCTTTGCACCTCTGACCTAGGGGCCTCATGGATTCCTGCTGTGATTAACGTCTGATTTCCTCACCATCCCTTGCTTGGCTTTCAACTCTTCCATTATCAGGGTGACCAGTTCCCAGATGAAGTTCCTCCTGATGGAAATATTTGGAAGTCTATTCTGTTTTCTTGGTTTCAACCCCAAGTGATGCTCTCCTCATAATCCACATTCTAATCTTCTCATATTGCTTATAATACCCTTCAGAATGCAGCCCTTTTTCCCCTCTCCAATTTTATCCCCTGATTCTCCCTGTCCTTAAAGTTTATAGGTTTATAAACTTATAGGTTTTTAAAAGTTTTTAAAAGTTTTTAAAAGTTTATAAAGCCAAACTTCATTTGCCTTTTTTACCCCACCTCGTGGCTTCTCTGCCTGGAAGATGCCACCACCACCACACCTTTGTTTTTCTTATCTTCTTGGGAAAACTACTCACTCTTCAAAACTCTGCTCATTCCAATGTGAATCCATTTCTAAATCAGCCAGAATTAATCAATCCCTCTTCTTTAAGAACATATAAGAACTTCCATTTTATATCATACAGGGAGAAGGGGGAGTTATAGCCTAACAGTTAAGCACACTGATGCTTGAGCCAGGTTTTCATTGGTTCAAAACCAGCTCCGCTGTCTCAGTGATATAAGAAGCACTCAATAAAGGGCTATCAGTATAGCTTCACACTGACTCATAATTTCGGATTAAACACCTCTGCACATTTTCATGAGGAAGATAGGGACCACAGCTTTTTGTTGTTCTTATTGTTTTTCTTGTATTGTTTAGCAGCCCTCTAACTTAACACTTTGCCTTGCATCTAATAAATATTCTATAAATCTGTGTTAAAAGGTACAAATCTGTTCCAACCACAGGATAGGGCAGAGAGGGAGGTTGAAGATCAGGAAGCATTCTCTTCTCATCTCACCTTCCACTTGTCACAACCTTTCAGAGTGCTTACCTTTCTATTCTTACATATCCAGTCTCTCAGCTCCCAAATACATTTAAATAGCAAAAAGTCTAACAACATGCCCCATTTACCTCTCTGGGGGGATGGGCAAGCAGGAAATTCACTATATCTGCAAAACCTTCACTTGCCAAAATATATACAGGAATACCATTTACAAAACACATACTAGTCTCAGAAACTAAGGGGAGGTTCCCCCCCTAAGTATTATCAGCAGGGGGTGAGAAACGCAGCAATAGCTCATTATCATTGGTGGCAATACCCAGCCAAAAGGGGAGAACCATGCTGACCCTTTCAAAACAACAAAGTGACACATTTAGCAGAGGGTCTATTAGGAAGGTCACCTGAAAAGCAAGTCAGTGCAAGAGCAATCCAGATGACCAGTCTCTAGAAGTTTTACTCAGACTGGGTCTGGTGATTAACAAACTTTTCTCAGCCTAATACCCAGATTCAAGAAAAGCTAATAACTGAAAATTCTTAGTTCCATAAAATTAGGCATGATCACTCCTATCAATCAAAACTCTATATCCTTAAAATAGGCGGTACATAGTTCCTAAAGAGTTTGAAGCAACAATCACAACAGAAATTTCTATGAGTTTGCCAAGACACGAGTAGTATTTTAGGCTTTACGACATAGGGAAAGAAATTATCCAAGTTAGAGTTCACAAATTCAGGTTTTGCTAGTACTGAAAAAGAATCTTGTCATTGCTGAAGCATAAGAGGAGTTTCAGATCTTTAGTTAATCTGTGGATATTGGGGCATCTTCTTTCAACATTCTATATGTCAGGTGCAGCAAGTGTCAAGACAAATCATTAAGTTATCTTGCTATTAACAATAAAAACCAGAGTGGTGTGCTACTATAAATCTTGCTGAAAGTTAAGAGATTAAACCTGAAAAAAAAATAAAACTGCCTTCCTTCCCCTCAAGCTTTTGCATATGATATACTTGGTAGAATTGATGCTGATTAAATTCACCGCAATTAAAAAGAAGAAAATGAAACAACCGAGCCAGCATCAGGACGTATAACAATATTACTGACCAGCAAGTTTCCCAGCATCAGTAAACTTCTAAGGAAAATTAATTTCATGCTTGTCTGCTCTGGTAAAACCCCTTACTGAGTTGTTATAAAAAGAGAAAATTGAGATTGGCTGCGGGAATACCAAAAAGAGTTGATGCAGCTAAAAAATACTGTCATTATTACATATTTTATTGCATGAGGTCCCACATCCACCTAGAACCTTTAGTAAGGTTGCCTGTTTGCTGACATCAGAGTTCAAAAATATTGCCCACATGGGTCCTCAAAAAATTTCCAGAAAGTTGAATGAATAACTACAGGAAGTAAATGACGACGACAATGATGATCATGATGATGATGATGAAATGATTAACCCATTTAAAGAACAGGTAGATACAATTTCTA
Source organism: Rhinolophus ferrumequinum (assembly GCF_004115265.2). Taxonomy (NCBI): domain Eukaryota; kingdom Metazoa; phylum Chordata; class Mammalia; order Chiroptera; family Rhinolophidae; genus Rhinolophus; species Rhinolophus ferrumequinum. Next base: position 26,013,978 of record NC_046300.1, on the reverse strand, counting down.
TGCAAGAAGTGAGCCAATCTTTGGCAAATCTGTATGTTTACTACACAGAGCTTATACTTCTATTATCTAATATTTTTGTTTCCTATTATTTGTTTCGCACACCTAAGTCTAGGGTACATTCATTTAGGTTAGGGAGCCGAGTACCTTTTCAAATTCTGTAGAAAAAATTCTTAGCAGAAACTAAACATATCATTTTGTTTATTTTTAGGAAGCAATTTGTTTCAAGGTGAAATTTTTAAAAATGTACCTCCTGAATCATTTCACATTTTGTATTATCATGCATTTGAAAACAGCTTGGGCATGACATACCACACCTTCTGCTCTTCTAAATAAGACTGAGGAACAGATGGCTACTGACCTTTCTCGCCACTCAAGTTCTGCCTGCATGCGTATTATCTTATTCGTAAAAATTAATCTTCTTACCTTCCACTGTTTTTCAAATTGGAACAGTTGATTCAAGAGTCTATCAGTAATCAACATAATTATTAAAAGCTTGACACCCATGCATATTCTCCCATGAATTCCTGTTTAGAAAATTAACTTTTTTGATATTTTTAACAATCAAAAACCCCACTTGGAGATATAAAAGAATAAGTATACTTGTAAAACCCTAAAATGCTCTGGTACATTTATCAGACAAATGGACCAACCATTCAAAGATCAACAAAGAAAAAACAATTTTCAATGGTCCAGGTCACATAGGAAAATTTACCGTTATGCAAAACATGTATTGTCCTCATTCTAAAGCATGTAATTAACCAAAAAAGGAAGGCACTCTATACATGAAAAACCTTTGTGATATACACTATGTCTTTAGCAATTAAGCATACATTTTATGAAGATAAAATTGACATGTTTCATAGAAAATATTTCTAAAAACTGGCAGTTTATCTCTACATGACTGTAGACACACACAGACCTAGGGGAAGAGTTAAGGCAGTGATAGCTATATCCCTTCTCAAAAGGTTACAAATTCGTTAACACATATTTTCTCAGTTCATCTTTACATCTTAAGTAGTATATATTATATTCTGGTAGGTGGCAGTCAAGAGAACAAACATATACATATATTAAAAAACAAGTAGAAATAATTTATATACTTCAGAAGACATTTTCTTAGAACGGAAATATCCAAAATTATCCCAAATTGTACTTTGCATATGAAGATCCAAGCATCATGTGGCATATTCAGAGAGAGGACAAAATGATAGTATAATAAATAATTGAGGATAACAACTGTTCAGGAATTGTAAGATGTTTTTGAAGTTTTATAGTCACACAATAATTTTTCCCAAATTAACAGTGATTACTGTTATATAACTCACCCCTGGGAGAGGATTTAAAGTTTTGCTCTCTTTTTGCTGGTATAATTTTTATACAACAAATAAGTCAGGCTAAAGTCTTAGCATTACCTGTGCAACATTTTGCATAGGTTTTTTTGGTTGTTGTTTGTTTGTTTGTTTTTGTTTATTTTTATGATAGCATCATCATCTTGATATTTTCTACTTTAAAAGAAAGCAAATTTTCAGGGTAAACATTGCTGTAGAGGTTTAATTTCTTACCAGTGTGGCCACATATTCAATTCAGTATGACAATTTACAAATAACATAAAGTAAAAAGTTACTCACTATACGGGAGTCTGTTGAAATATTTCTTTTGATCCCAAAAGTAATTAAAATAATGTAGATGATAAGGTCAGAGTTCAGAATTTTACCTCTATGAGTTTTCTTTAGAACTAACTACAAACATTCAAATACTCTTTGAAAAAGAAAATTATAATTGTTCACCTACCCGGGCTTATTAATAGCTTAAAGCAAAACTCAACAATTCAAACTGCAATTATAAAAAAATAATGGCACTAGTATTTCCCTAAAGTATTACTAAAAAATGAATACCAGTTCATCATTAAAAGTTTACAATGGTATATATTCAAGATAATTAATACTCTTATGGGTAAATTTTGTTTAATTGCATTTTTAAAAAATCTAACAAAAAGGGATGGGATTTAAGAAATGACAAACATATCTATTTCATATCACATGTTTAATGCCCTGAAATACAAAATGCATGTAAATAATATACCCTAAGTACTTATTTTATTTTAAAACTTTGTAAATGTAATTTACACTAAACTATTTTAAAGGGTTATAGTTTATAAATGATAATAACGAATAACACATTTATTTGTTGATAACCAGGGATCTTAAATAAAAGACATTATTAAGAATGTATAAAGACAAATAGTAATAAAAGCAGATATTATAAAATCAATGCATTTCAGCCCCAGATGTTTGAGACTTCTTAAATTTTCTCCATCAAAGTATATCTAAGCTTTTGACATGTACTCTGGCATACCTGAGGAACTAATCCAAAGGAGACAAGACACTAATTCTAAATTTCTTTTAATTTACATATTTTGTTTTAAAACCTGGTAACATACTACTCATACTATGATTAATCAGGTAATGTGTCTTTCTCAAATTTTTGAGGAAAAATGTGCACTAGAAGTTATGCCCATATTAATGCTGTGGATTTTTTTTTTATCAGTTTCAGTTGTACAAAACAATATAATAGTAAGGCATTTCACTCCTCATAACATGATAACCCCTCTCCCCCATCTATTGTCCCTCTGACATCATATGTATCTATTATAATTCCATTGACTCTATTCCCTATGTTGTACTTCATAGCCTGTGACTATATATATATTAAATTATAGTTGACATACAATATTATTCAGCTTCAGCTTCAGGTGTACAGCACAGTGGTCAGGCATCTACACTGTCTATGAAGTGGTCTCCCTAATAAGACATGTGCCCATCTGACACCCTAATTGCTGTGGATTTTTTAAACGCTTTGCTGTCACAGAACCCCAAAATCCTGGAATATGGGTATCCTTAAATAAAAGGCATAGATTTAATTCAATCTCTACTTAGACCCAGGTAGGTTAAGTTGAACTTGAGCAAGGCCAGAAGCTACATGATTGTCGTCCTAAAACAATAACTCTATTTCTTTACTCCCAGTCTATTTCTGTCTTCTGTATCACATCTTGCCCCCCAACAGATTTGTATTTGTGGCTACAATTCAGGAACTACAGATTTTACTTACAGTGTTACCTGGAAACCTGTATATAACACAGCTTGGTATTAAATACATCAAGATATTACATAAATTAAAATTGATTCCATCAACAGCCTTACCATAAAGAATAAAAAACACATAAAGCAGGTAAATCAATTTATCCTAAAGAGTTGTCTACTGCCTTGAAACTTCTGGAATGTTTCTAAATCTAAAAAGTAGACAACGGGAAAGGAAGAGAAGATATACTACAATAATTGGTAGGAAAGAGGAAAATATGAGTATTTAATAATGACAAAAATAATAACATTTATAGAAACTTTACTCAAATCCAGGCACATTGATAGATACTTTGCATAGCCTAATCTCCTTGGTCCTCACCATAACTCTATGAGGTCATTATTATTAACAACCCCATTTTTGCAAGTGGGGAAAATGGAGTCCCTGAGGATTTAAATAAAAATATGTACACATTAAGTAATTAGAAAGTGATAGAGAATTTGTATTCAAGCCATCTGGCTGCCAAGAGTGCACTCTAAATCACCACGATCTAATCCTTGCAAAATAAAAATGGATTGCTAAAACATGAAAATTATCCCATTACATACCATGAGTAATTAATTCACCAACTAGAAATTATGGAAGGTTCAGAACCATTGCTACAGCCCATCAGTAGGTAGTCTCAGTGATGTCTCAGACACTCAAGTGAGAAATCTGGGGGTCATCCTTGATGTCATCCATGGTGCCCATGAGAATGTACTCACAGACCACCAATCACAGAGCTACAGCTGATACACTTTGAAATCCATCACCATATTTGTACTCAGTCCATGATTCTCCAGAAGCAATTATGCAGTGCATCAGGGAAACCATTGCTAGAACCATTACTGGAGACAAAAGATCCTTCTGATGGCCAACTTTAGCTCAAGGACTCACTAAAATCTTTGCAGAAAGTTTGTTAGACTGTACAGTAACCTAGGAAACCTCCACCTAACTTTCTGTCTCCTTCTCTTAGTGTCAGATTATATCGTGATCCGCTGGTTCTCTCAACCTTACCCAGATTCCTCCCTATTTTATCTTACACAGATATTTCCTCTAATAAAATTATTTCATGTTTAATCCTATGCTTGCTTCTGCTTCTACGAGTATCTGCACTAATACATTATCTTCTCCTTCTTATCTAAGTCCAGTTGATCCTTTTTTCTAGATGTGCCCTGATTTCATTCTCATTACCATTAATATGGTAGACCAGGCCACCAGCAGTTTTTAATCTATTATTTTTAATAAAACAGTTTCATTGAGATATAATTAACATACCATATATTCACTCATATACAGTGTATAATTCAATGATTTTTATTACAGTCACAGAATAGTGCAACTATTGTCAAAATCAATTTTGTAACATTTTTTTCACCCCAAAAAGAAACCCCATAATCTTTTAGCAGTCACTCCTATTTTCCTTTAAAACTCTCAGACCTAGGACCTAGGCAACCACTAATACACTTTCTGTTTCTCTATATTTGCCTATTCTGGACATTTCATATAAATAGAATCATACGATGTGGTCTTTGTGATTCCCTTTGCATAACGTTTCAAAGTTCACATATCATGTAGCATGCATTAATACCGCATTAATTCCTCATTCATTTTTTTTTATTGCTGAACAATCTTCCAATGTATGAATATGCAACATCTTATTTATTCATTCACAGATTGAAAGAAATTTGTGTTTTTTCCAGTTTGTGGCTATTATTAATAATTTTGCTATGAATATTCATGTACAAGTTTCTGTGTAGACATATCTTTTCATTTCTCTTAGAAATATACCTGCAAGTGGAATTACTCTTCACATGGTAACTCTATGGTTAACCTTTCGAGAAATTGTTTTCTATGTCTACACAATAATACATTTACACCAGCAGTGTATGAGGGCTCCAATTTATTCATATTCTCACCAACAACTATTATTGCTGGTCTTTTAAAATTATATATATCCTGGTAGATATGAGTGGTATCTCACTGTGATTTTGATTTGCATTTCCCTAGTGAATAATGATATTGGATATCTTTTCATGTGCTTGATAGCTATATGTGTATCTTCTTTGAAGAAATGTCTATTCAGACGATCTTATTCCCATCTTTATGTCATTGAATTGTCAGAATTCTTTACCTATTCTAGATATAAGTCACTTATGAGATATGTGATTTGCAATATTTTCTCTCGTTCTGTTGGTTGTCTTTTCATTTTCTTGGTGATGTCCTTTGTTAAACAAAAGTTTTCGAGTTTGGTAAAGGCCAACTTGTTCTTTTTTTCTTCTTCTTCTTCTCCTCCTTCATCTTCTCCTTCTCCTCCACCTCTTCCTCCTTATTAAATTATTATTATTATTATTATTATTATTATTATTATTTTGCTTTGTTGTTTGTGCTTTTGGTGCCATATTAAAAAACTCTTGCTAATTCAAGGTCACAAAGATTTATACCTATGTTTTAAGCATTATAGAATTTTAGCTCTTACATTTAGTCTCTAATCTACTTTCAGTTAATCATTGTATATGGCGTGAGGAAGGTATCTTTATTGTTTTGCCTGTGAACATCCAATAACCTTGACACTATTTGTCGAAAAGTCTATTATTTCCCCCATTGAATTATCTCAGCAATCCTTGTTGAAAATGAATGGATCATCAATGTGATGGTTTATTTCTGGACTTTTCATGCTATACTATTTATCGACTTGTCCAGCCTTATGCCAGTTCCACAGTTTTGATTACCAGAACTTTATATTAAGTTTTGAAATCAGAAAGTGTGACACCTCCAATTTTTTTCTTTAAAAAAAGAAGGTTGTTTTGGCTATTCTGAGTTCCTTGAATTTCTATATGAATTTAAGTATTAGCTTACCAATTTCTGCAGAGAAGCTCAGATTTTAGTAGGGGCTATATTGAGCTTATACATTTGAAGGGTACTACAATTTTAACAATATTAAATCTTCCAATACATAAATATGTGATGTCTTTCCATTTGTTTAGGACTTCTGTAATTTCTTTTAACAATATTTTATAGTTTTCAGGATATTATTTTTTTTAATATATATATTTTTAATTGGGGAATATTGGGAAACAGTGTGTTTTTCCAGGGCCCATCAGCTCCAAGTTGTTATCCTTTGATCTAGTTGTGGAGGGCGCAGCTCAGCTCTAAGTCCAGTCGCTGTCTTCAGTTGCAGGGGCTGCAGCCCACCATCCCATGCAGGAACCGAACCGTCAACCAACTGAGCCATCTGGCCACCCCTCCAGCAGCTCAGCAGCAGTTCGCTGTCCTCTATTAGCTGTGGAGGGTGCAGCCCACCGGCCCATGTGGGAATCAAACCAGCAACCCTGTTGTTCAGAGCCCACGTTCCAACCAATTGAGCCATCCGGCAGCTCCAGTATACTTATTTTATACTTATTTTATTAAATGTGTTCCTAAATATTTTATCTCTTTTGATGCTGTTGTTAATGGAATTGTTTTCTTAATTTCATTTTTGAATTGTTCATTGTGAGTGTACGAAAATACACTTAATTTTTGTATATTGATTTTATATCTTATAACCTTGCTGAACTCATTTATTAGTTTTAATAGATTTTAGTAGTTAGCCTAGATTACTGCAATAGTATCTAGTCTATAGTTTTTGCTTCAGTCCAATTTGTTCAGAGTATATCCACTGATTTTTTAAAGTATTTGTCTGAACTAATAGTGCCCCCATTTAGAAGTCCTCAGTCACTCTCTGTTGATCTTGGGATAAAGTAAATTTCACAGTGATTTATAAGTTCTAGCTTCTTAACATGCTTCTCCTCTCTATCTTCTAGGCTTATTTCTTGCTATTCCCTTCCTTGGACTCCATGAACCAGTCATACTGATTTTTCTTGGTGTTTTTTTTTTTCAGGATCACAAACACACCATGCTTTCTTTTTGCTCCATGCTTTTCAGTCATGTTTTCCCTATATCTAGAGCACTACTTCTTTTTCAACTACTATATTCTCTTATTTTTCAGAGCTCTGCTTAAATAAGTTTCTACTAACCATTAATTAGCCTTAAATATGAAATCCTGCTCCTACCCCATCACAAATATCCTACTTAAGACTTTATTCTTCCTAATTTTTCTTTGCGTAATTGTGTGTCTGCCATAGAAAAATTTTAGCTCCATTGTTCATTATTATTCCACTTTCGTCATTAAATCATTAAACAGATGTTGCAGATACATTGGTGAATAGGACAGTTGTGATTTTTAGACTCAAGGAGTTTACTATCTAAGAACCAAAATGAATGAATGTGTACTTTAAAGCTATGAAGAAAAAAATTACTGGAATTGAAATAAACTTTTTTCTGTTTGGCTCATTGCCATATTTCTAGCACTGAGGATAGTCCTATCATCTGGTAAGAGTACAATAAATATTTATTGATTAAATAATATAGAACACAGAAAGGTGCAAAGAACTTAGAAGGGGACAGACAGGACATTATGAGAAACCTACAGATAGAAGATGAGAAACAGCCTATTAGGGAAAATAGCTTTTAAAGTGAGAACTAAATAATAAAGAAGACTGCTATTTTAAAAATGAAGAAAAGAACATTCTAACCAAAGAAAATAGAATGTGTAAAATTCCTGATGGATGGTGGATGCACATATGGATGGATGGATACATAGATAGAGAGATAAATAATAGATAAAGACATATTCTCTGCATTTATTAGGAATGACTCACAAATGACTGGTCTTGAGTTCTTGAATTTGGACAAGAGGTTTAGAAACATAAAAGCCAAGTTAGACTTGTGGAAGATGACATTAGGCTCCTACCCTATCCCCGTAGTTAAGTCTAAAATAAGGTGTGTTAACCAAATTTATCTTATTCTTCTCTGGCCTGGAGTCCATCAGTGATTCCCACAGTCTTATCTATCCCACACTTGCCCACTTCACTTGGGAATCAGACTCCATGTCCTAAACCAGCTGTCCCCCCATTTTTGCCCATTTGAGGTTAATACCAAGAGTCTTCTGCAGCAATGACCCACTTATCAGATAATATCTAATTGTGTCTTTTCTGTTCTCAGCCAAGTTCTAATTCACTACACCCTTTGAATACTATATTAATAAAATCTGAGAGCTTGTTAGAAATACAGGTTTCCAGACTTATTGAATTATTGTCTGCATTTTAGAAGAATTCCTTAGATAATATGTATATACATTCAAGTTTGAGAAGCACTGCTCTAACTAACTAGGCTATTCCTCATATTCCACTTTTACTTGTTTTCAGCATCCTGATTCTTCTCACTTACAGACTTACGAAAGTATCAGAGTGACTCATACTGAACATTTCTGAAATTTTGCATTCCTATGGATTATTTCTCTTTTTCTTTTATTAAGGAAAACTGTCTGTTGACATGGCTGGCAGGGGTGGGGGAAGGAGAAGGAATTAATTCTAGGGTATTGTTATAGCAAAAAACAACTGTTTTGATGAAAACTTGAACAACTCCTGTTACTCTGGTTAGCAGTATAATCCACATTACAGCAAATGAGAAAGGATCCTATTAAAACTAAAAGGAATTTTTTTTTGATGCAATTGTAAATGGGACTGTTTTCTTAATTTCTTCTTCTGATAGTTTGTTATTGGTACATAAAAATGCACCAACTTCTGAATATTAATTTTGTATCCTTCTACTTTACTAAATTCTTTTCCCAGTTCTAATAGCTTTTTGGTGGAATTTTTGGGGTTCTCTATAAGTATCATGCCATCTGCAAATAATGACAGTTTTACTTCTTCCTTCCCAGTTTGGATGGCTTTTATTTCTTCTACTTGTCTAATTGCTATGGCTAGGACTTCCAATACTATGTTGAAAAAAAGTGGTAAAAGTGGACATCCTTGTCTTGTTCCTGATCTTAAGGAGAATGCTTTTAGCTTTTCCTAATTGAGTATGACATTAGCTGTGGGTTTGTCACATATGGCCTTTGTTATGTTGAAATATGTTCCCTCTATTCCCACTTTGCTGAGAGTTTTTATTATAAATGGATACTGGATTTTGCAAATTTTTTTTGCATCTATTGATATGTCACATGATTTTTATTTTTCATTTTGTTTATGTGGTGTATCATGTTAATTGATTTGTAAATATTGAACCAAACTTGCATACTAGAAATGAATCCCACTTGATCATGGTGTCTGATTTTTTTAACGTATTTCTGAATTTGGTTTGCTAATATTTTGTTAAGGAGTTTTAAATTTAGGTATCAGGGTTACCAGCCAACAGTTTCCTTTTTTCATAATGCCTTTATACCTAGGAATAAATTTAACCAAATAAGTAAAAAACCTGTACTCAGAAAAGCATAAGGCATTGAAAAGAGAAAGTAAAGAAGATACAAATAAATGAAAGCGTATACCATGCTAATGGATGGGAAGAATTAATATAGGTAAAAAGTCCATAGCACCCAAAGCAATCTATAGAGTCAACACAATCCCAATCAAAATATCAACAGTATTTTTCACAGAACTAGAACAAGTAATCCTAACTTTTTTTTTTATTGGGGTGACAATTGTTAGTAAAATTACATAGATTTCAGGTGTACAATTCTGTATTACATCATCTATAAATCCCATTGTGTGTTCCCCACCCAGAGTCAGTTCTCCTTCCATGACCATATATTTGATCTCCCTTACCCTCATCTCCCACCCCCCTCTCCCATTACCCTCTGGTAACCACTAAATTATTGTCTGTGTCTATGAGTTTTTGTTTCTCATTTGTTTGTTTTGTTCTCTTGTTGTTTTTGGTTTATATACCACATATCAGTGAAATCATATGGTTCTCTGCTTTTTCTGTCTGACTTATTTCGCTTAGCATCATCTCTCAAGATCCATCCATGTTGTCACAAATGGTCCTATTTCATCTTTTCTTACCACCGAATAGTATTCCATTGTGTATATATACCACAACTTCTTTATCCATTCATCTATCGAAGGACATTTTGGTTGTTTCCAGGTCTTGGCCACCGTAAACAAAGCTGCAATGAACATTGGAGCACACGTGTCTTTATGTATAAATGTTTTCAGATTTTTTGGGTAGATACCCAGGAGAGGGATTGCTGAGTCATATCGTAATTCTATTCGTACTTTTTTGAGGAACCTCCACACTGCCTTCCATAATGGCTGCACCAGTCTGCATTCCCACCAACAGTGTATGATGGTTTCTTTTTCTCCACAGCCTCTCCAACACTTGTTACTATTTATCTTATTGATGATAACCATTTATATGGAACCATAAAAGACCCTGAATAGCCATGACAATCTGGAGAAAGAATAACAAAACTGGAGGTATCATACTACCTAATATCAAATCAAAAGACCCTAGTAATCAAAACAGCATGGTACCAACATGAAGACAGACATATAGATCAATGGAAGAGAATAGAGAGCCCAGAAATAAAACTATGCCTATATGGTCATTTAATCTATGACAAAGAAAGCAAGAATATACATTGGGGTAAAGACAGCCTATTCAATAAATGGTTTTGGGAAAACTAGACAGATACATGCAGCAAAATGAAACTGGACCACCTTATTATTCCATCTACAAGAATAAACTCAAAATGGATTAAATACTTAAATGTAACACCCCAAACCATAAAACTCCTAGAAGACATAGGCGGTAAACTCTCAGATATTACCCTTAGTAATATTCTTTCTCATATATCTCCTTGGACAAGGGAAACAAAAGAAAAAATAAATAAATGTGACTACATCAAACTAAAAAGTTTTTGCACGGCAAAGTAAACCGCCAACAAAAAATAAGACATCCTACTGAATGGGAGAAGATATCCGCCAATGATACATCTGATAAAGGGTTGATATTCAAAAATTTATTAAAAAACTCATGCAACTCAACACCAAAAAGCAAACAATCCAATTAAAAACTGGATAGAGGACCTAAATAGACAATTCTCCAAAGGGGACATCAGATGATCAAGAGACATATGAAAAAAAAACACTCAATGCCATTAATCATCTGAGAAACATAAATAAAAAGAACAGTGAGATATCACCTCATACCTGTCAGAATGGCCATCATCAATAAATCAACACACAAGTGCTGGTGAGGATATAGAGAAAGAGAACCCTTGTGCACTGTTGGTGGGATTGTAAATTGGTGCAGACTCTATGCAAAATAGTATGGAGGTTCCACAAAAAAAGATATAAATAGAACTACCTTATGATCCAGCAATTCCACTCCTGGATATTTATCAAAAGAAATCCAAAACGCTTATTTAAAAAGATGTATGCACCCCTATCCTCACTATATTGCTATTTACGATAGACAAGATATAGAAACTGAAATGCCCATCAATAGACAACTGGATGAAGAAATTGTGGTACATATGTGCAATGGAATATTGCTCTGCCACAAAAAAAGAATGAAATCTTACCATTTGCAACAATATAGCTGGACCTAGAGGATGTTATGCTAAGTGAAGTAAGTCAGACTGAGAAAGACAAATATGATATGATCTCACTTATATGTGGAATCTAAAGAACAATATAAACAACAACAAAAAATAAAACAGAAACTCTCACAGATAGAGAACAAACTGATGGCTACTAGAAGGGAGGGGTATTGGAGGGCTAGATGAGAAAGGTGAAGGGATTAAGAAGTACAAAATGGTAGCTACAAAAGAATCACAGGGATATATATATATATATATATATATATATATATATAAATATAAAGTAGAGTATGGGGAATATAGTCAATAATATTGTAAAAATTATGTACAGTGTCAAATGGGTACTAGACTTATCGGGGGGGTCACTTCATAAATTATATAAATGTCTAACAAATACACTGTACACTTGAAACTAATATAAAATAATATTGAATGCCATCTATTTAAAAATAGTCATGGGGATGTAAAGTACAGCATAGGGAATATAGTCAATAATATTACTGTAACTGTGTACAGTGTCAGATGGGTAATAGATTTATGGGGATTATCACTCTGTGAGTTATATAAATGTCTAATCACCATGTTGTTTTGTACACCTGAAACTAATAAAAACAAATTAAAATAAAAACAAAAACTAAACGGAGGTGGGGTTGGTATAAAGCCTTCTCAAGCTATATAATAAGATCCCTCTAAGTACTACTTCAAGGCCTTTGGTCCACTCTAAGTTCACATGAATTGCATAAAGGATCATGCTTTATTAGAGCAGAATCTTCAAATGTTTTTCCATCATATCAACATCATAATACCAGAGGTGACAAAAAATATGTATACAAGTGAACTCTTTGGTCAACGTTGCTCAAGCAGTGGTTTGCCGTAATCAGAAGTGTCCTGACACTGTTGGTAACCACTTTGAGCACCTCTTGTAATTTCAGAAGTCAAACGTGACTTTGTATTTATCTTTGTTATTGGTATATATTGAGTAATACAATTTTAATACAGTTTTCCTTTCTTAAAATGTGTATACTTTTTTTGCACCCTCTGTATATTTGCCATCCATTCTTCACTTTGAAACAGGATATTTGATAGACTTGTGCAATTCTAGATAATCTCTTCACCAATAGCATCTGCTACAAGTAAGTTTTAAATGTCATAAGGAAACCCATAACCTGCTATGAACATAAGTGCTTATAGTAAAGAGCCAAGCCATCCAAACTGGTATCTGGACTCACTAATGTAGCCCTCTGTACTAGTGAATCAAACTTGGAACCCGTTAGGATTCAGGGGCAATTTCATAGAAGGAGAGGTCAGATGACTGACTCATAAACACTTGATTCATTTCTCAACCACACATTTTCTAACACTATGAACTCAAACACAACTATGGTCCAAGTTAGAATAAAAGAAGACTAAAGATTTTATAAGCTCCATTTTTGCAAAATAGTCTTCAGTTCCTTCCCAATTCCTTCTTTCTGACCTTATCACCACATGATAATAAAGAAGGAAGAAGTGATTTTTCAGATATTTATCTTACTCAGGGGCCTTATCCTGTCCTTTGATTTCCATAATTTATACCACCAAGGAGTCATAGCCAGAATCCTTATCACCTCAGGCAATAAATCTTAAGTCTTAAGTCACATAGATGGTATTTTATATACCAGCTAGGGGAAGCATACATTTTTCACCTTCCTCTAATTATATTCTTGCTCATAGCACATCAAAACTGATCCTAGGTACCATCCAAAGGGGAAATTTGTGTGTGGAAAATAGTAATCTTTATAATCACTATGCTTAATTTCTATTAAAATTATAAATATGATTTTTTTCTTAAATCCCCTAACCTCAACTTATAAATTTTGCTATTTTATTTATAAAATAAATAAAATATTCATTTTATTTATAAATATAAGTTTATTTATAAATATAAATATTGGCCTCAAATCTGGTGATATGGGTTAGTTAAAATTAAAAATACTCATTTTCATTTTTTCCTTTGATTAGTTTATAAATCTGACAATTTTATGTTCCCTAAATCTGTGTAACCATTTTCCTATTTAGTTGATTAAATTCCATTAAATAATTTAAATGTTAATCATAATTGTCCTAATCAATTAAAACACCTACAATTTAAATCATGGTTTTCCTAAAGATCAAAAACACCTTAAGAAGCAGGAAAAAACATCTACACAAGTTATAAAATGTTTACAAATATTATTAATATGATTATAGTTGAATCAGATTAGTTTGGCTCATTTATTCATTATCTTTATCCTTTCTTACTTTCACTGGGATTGTAAAATCCTTTAACACTTATGGAAAGTGGAATTAACAGTACCAGTTCCAACCATATCTTATCAGTAGAAAATTTAAGACGAGGAAACAATTACACATTGGGGCTGTAAATTGGAGGGCTGTACCTAGGACAAATAAACCTGGGTACTTTCCAGGATAACTTGAATAGAGCTAGCATATAAAGGCTAGTGCCCTTGTCATTGTTTTTTTTCCAAGTCTATGTTTTTTCCCTCCAGATCATGCATCATACATCCCCTGGATGTGCTTAGTTTTTTATCTTCCATAATTATTACTGTGCCTTCGACAATAAATTTTACAAATATATTCTTTAGCCTCTATCACAATTTGGCTTTCCAAACCTTTTGTACCCCAAACCTGGATTACATTTTACAGCTGGTAGTGGCTAGAGTTAGTTCCTCTCAACTATCCATTACACTTGTCCTCATTCCTAATAGAATCTGATTTTGTTCAGGAATTCATTACAGGTAATCAGAGGAGTCCAAATTCATCCCCAGATTCAGGGGTGTTTCCTAATGAATTTAAGTCAATTAAAGCAAAGGCAGACAGCTAAAGGATCTTGTTGGCCACCTAGAGGCAAGCACTGGACTAAGGTTGCCAGGAGCAGATGAAAGAGAAGAAATGGCTGAAAACATTTTCTTAGTTACTGCTAGGAGCCGCTTTAGGATCACTTACAATGGATTATTACACAACCAGCCTTGTAGGGAAACTATCACTGTGCATAACCAAATGACATGAAAAGGACAGGGGTCCTTGGTGACATGGGTATTAGCGTTTACCATATCTCTAGATGGTCTTTTACATGAGATTGTTTTCTTTTTTTCTTTTTTAAACAATTAGGTGAAATAGAAAGCTGTGGAAAATTACAAAGAGATTTTAAGTTCAGATATGTAGCAATACTTGAATGTAGTATGCACATAGTTCATGTTGCTTAACATAAACGCTTTTCAGGATAACTTTTTGGAAATGTATGGCTGCCTTCCCTTTAAAATACCTCATATTATTGGCCCATAGCTTTGAGGGATTACTACTTTCTTTATGATGCTCAAAATGTAAGATCTATACCTGTGGAAGCCAATTTAAATAAACTCCTTGATCATTTTAACAATATCTCCTTCCACATTTTTTTGTTTGTTTAAATATTGTTTCTCTCTGGAAACAAGAAGTTCCTAGATCATTCTGAAATTCCTGTCACAAGGAACTCTCATTCCCTTTGAGAAAAGGACAGTATTAGAGACCAACATCTGAATGCAAATAGGTTTTACCACATGATTAATGGTAGTTTTTAAAAAGTGGTACCTCCTGTAGGTCCATTTAGTAATATAGCTAGGAAATATTTTTAAAGGTAATAAATTCATATTGATAAATCTGATATAACTCTTAAAAACAAAATCCTTTTACAGATTTTTGTACCAAAATAGGCAAAAGTAAGACTAGAATGTTCATTTTGTAAGAAAGAGCCTTTTACCTTTAGAAAATATCAAGGAATGGAGGACAGGGTAAATACAAGCTCCCTGGCTCTCCAAGTTCATTCCAAACTTCTAGTTGTGTTTGAATATAATGATATTAGGGTTCTGTGAGCATAATTCTCATCTTAACATACCAGTACTTTATCATACCATCTGTATAAACCCTGAAATTTAGGGGGTCCATAAATAAGCTGCAGGCTCATCTTCTGTGTGGAATTTACAACGCAGCACTGCAGTGATGCATCCTGACGGAAAGGAATACAACATTTACAATGTCCCATAAAAAGCATCAGGCAGTAAGGCTGTGTCTTTATATGGCAGACAATTTTTTTTAAAGTAGCTTATAATACACATATGCAATAAACAAGCTTGCAAATAGATAGCCTAAAATGTGCCGCATACTTGAAGGAAAGAAAGTGGAAATCAGAATACTGGAAATGTGCTCTCTATAGTGTCTACAGTAGTGTCTACTATAGTGTCTACCAGCCCCACACCTTCCTTATAGTTTCCAGAGGGCAAAAGTATATATTCTACAGAAGGGAGGGATACTTTCTGATACTAAACCTTTTGAACTTAATTCAAAATTATTAGAAAGCAGCAATTTGTCATCACATTATATGATATGCTCACTTACATGGCAAACACAAGAAGTTTATAAATTCTGAAAGTATGAGGTCTGACAATTAAGTTCGCGAACTTGCCACCATGCATTTCCATTGGCAGCCTGTATAAACAACTCAGTAATGTTTCATAACCTTGGTATATCAGTGTCTCACAGCTGACTTTGTGTCAAAGCGTGGTGGTGTCTTGCTGAGTGGTGTTCATTATTGTTGTTGTGTGTTTTTGTGCGCAGTTGCAAGAATGTCTGAGCTTGAATTGGAGCAATGAACAGACATTACAATTCTTGTTAAACTTGGCAGGAGTGGAAGTGAAGTCAGGGACATGTTAATCCATGTTTATGGGGATAATGCCATAAAGAAAATGGCAGTATACAAATGGATTAAATGTTTTTCTGAGGGGAGAGAAAGTGTCACTGATGAAGAGAGGTCAGGGCAGCCAGTAATGAGCAGAACTGACGAAAACATTGCAAAATTTGTTGAATTATGCATAAAAGCTGACTTTTCACAGCTGACTGTGAAAAATATAGCAGACCGAGTAAACATCAATAGAGAAACAGTTAAGAAAATCTTGGCATGAGAAAGCTGCATGCAAAAATGGTCCCGAAGGAACTCACCAATGAACAAAAGCAAAGGAGAGTCAAAGTTTGCCAAAACCTTTTGGAGAGGCAGATGATGTTTTGGGCCATGTTAAAACTGGTGATGAAATATGGGTATACCAATACGACCATGAAACAAAGCTTCAAAGTACACAACGGAAGTCAGCCAATTCGCCATGACCAAAAAATTTTTGTGAGTCCAAATCAAGAGTCAAAAGGATGTTGCTAACCTTTTTTGATATCAGAGGGATTATTCATTATGAATTTATACCAACTGGACAAACAAATAACCAAGTTTACTATTTGGAAGTGCTGAAAAGGCTGCATGAAAAAGTTAGACAAACTGAACTTTTAGGCAACTATTCGTGCCTGTTGCAGCAGCTCACAAGGCACCAGCTCACATGGCACTGACTATGAGGGAGTTTTTAGCCAGTAAATAAATAACTGTATTAGGACACCCTCCCTACTCACTTGATCTGGCCTCCAATGACTCTTTCTTTACCCCCAAATAAAGGAAATATTGAAAGGAAGACATTTTGATGACATTCAGGACATCAAGGATAATATGATGACAGCTCTGATGGCCATTCCAGAAAAAGAGTTCCAAAATTGCTTTAAAGGGTGGACTAGGTGCTGGCATCAATACGTAGCTTCCCAAGGGGAGTACTTCTAAGGTGACTATAGTGATAGTGAGCTATGTGGCACTTTTTCTAGGATGAGTTCATGAAGTTAATTGTCAGAGCTCGTATTAGAATATAGAGTGTGTACAATCAAATGTGTAATGTGGATATTGGTCCATGTTATATTTAACACAACTTCTATATTTTCTCAAAAAAAAAACAGGCCTTTCCCAAGTGATTGGACATCACGGTGTTCTTGAATGTGTCCATGATCAAAATGATGCTATAGCTTGGTGTTGCCATGAGCATAGGAGGCAAACCGCTTTCGCAGGAAAGATTTCACTCACCACAGGAAGGGGGAGCACAAATGGAGAAAGAAAAAAGTGTTCACATCGAGAAAAGAAAAAAAAAATCAGAGCACAAAGCATTTTACCATTAAACCAGCGTGATTAAGGAAACTGGAAACTATCAATAGTTTTCTTAAATTACACTCAGAAGAACTGAGCTCTTTAGTGAGACAAGGAATCCAGCATGATTCCATCTGGATCTAGCATTTGCGCTAATTTACTTGAACTCTAATAGCATATGTGATGCTTGAAGAAATAAAACTGAGGACTACTTTGAACCTCTAATCAAAGCGGGCACCCTTGAGTCAGTTACACAGGGAAATTTACCAGCATATGTCCTGTCTTGATTGCCGTATCTTTGAATGTTTTGCTAAGGTGAGCTTTACGAAGGCCACAGAATGATAATGTCCTTGAAAAGCACAAATAGTTTAATAGGCTTTAGAACTAATCATATCTGGATTCAGATCCTGAATCAGGTAATACTTATTAGTTGTGTGAGTTTGATACAAGACCTAAGTACCTGTACCTCGTTTTCAAAGTAAGCATGAAAAAGTGCTTGGCAGCAAGGTTGGAGGAAATAAAATACATTATATGCAAAAGCAGAGGGCACAGTACCTGAGGAATTAAGGTTATTGATAAAACCAATATAAGTTATCTGCCCAAAAGTGATAGAAAAGTTGGATGTTTTTCCAGGAATCATTTGTCATACTGCTTTGGCCATACTCTATGGAGCATATTGACAAATTGGTAAATAAAATTATTCTCTTTAAAGTGTACCTGATTTATATATTGAAACGAGTATCGAGGATTGCAGCATTCTCTTTGTATATTTGGCATAATTGATGAAAGTCATCTAAATAATAGTGAAGTATTCATCCTGAATTTTTTAAGTTTTGTAAGCAAAGAATGAGGTTTTCTGACATGTTCCTTGAATCGGTATTAGTATCTATTGTTGCATAACAAATTACCCCGAAACTTCGTGGCTAAAAACAATATTTATCATCTAGCTTCTGTGAGTCAGACATCCAGGTATGTTATTTTAGGTTTAGAATATGGCAAAACTCAGTATGTTTCATAAATATCAACGTTAATGTCATTGTGTGTCCTTCCACAAAGTGGAGGAACTCAGGGAAAGTAAAGCTTTGCACTTTGGCTCGGCTCACATCAGACGCAAGATACCACGAGAATTAACCATCGTGGACCATGGGACCTGCCATCCAGGCCACCTGTCTTAGTGCTCAGTGCTTTATGCTCTAGCCTGTGGATACTCCCCAAAGTCTGTAAGACAGACTGACGGTCCCACTGCCCTTGGCAATTCCTGCAAAACAATACTCCGCTTCAGGCGAAAGCTGCATACTTAGAAAGCATGAATACTTAGGCTTACAAAAGTTTATTAAAGGTAAAAGTGAATAACTTACTTTTAGGAGGTAACTTTATCCAAGGACTGCTGTATTTTTCTACTTCACCCCTTGCAATATGTGTATTATCCTCATTTTTCATTGTGGAAGGATTTTGTGCAACGTAAAAGTTACCCGTTCACGTCCTCCTATAAGGGAAGAAGGAAAAAAATTGAGCAAAAAAATTCACTAAGGAGTTCATAATTAATATAGTTTGGACTTAGATTTTTTTTGATAATTTTGTATTTAGAAAATGGATCAATAGATGTGCCAAATCACATAAATTATAAAAATCTCTCATGTAGAAGTAAACTTGCTTTGCTGTAACAGTACAGTCAAAGAAAATCTTTTAAAAGCCATATTTCAAAAGCCTTCTTGGACAAGCCTCAGCTCACCTTGATTTTTATTATATTTCCCTGTATCTTCAACATTAAATTAATTGACTTTTCCTCATCTGTATCTTTTTAAAGACTTAAGCCTTTTACTTGAGAGAATGTCTTTTTCATTGATATAAACTCTATCCTTTTGTGCCCGATACAGATTTCAAAACCTAAAGAGTACTGCATTCATTTGGCTAATTGACTATGAGTTTGAATATTTGCACCAGATTTTCTCATCCATACAGTAAGACTTGATGGTAAGTTGACCAAATTCATAAGCTGCATCAAGTAGAGTATGACAATAGAACCTCATCTAGAAAATAACTGTTCACATTCATATTGCTTCTAAAATGCCCGATTAATTATCAAGATTTTTTTTTATTTCCTGGAATAGTCTATCTTATTAAATTTATGTTTCTTCAAATTAAAATATTGTTTTAAAATAAAGGATGTTACACATTCAGTATCCCTTTGTTCTTCAGATGAGGTACCCCAAATGTGACTGTAATTAGTTTAACATTGTTCTACAGTGTTTTATATTTTTTAAAGTACTTCCATACTTGCTCTACATTCAGGTCCTGTGAATCAACCAGACCCAGCATTTTTTACTTTATCTGACAGTGTAAAAGTAGGGACTTGGAGAAATAAAGTAATTTTTATAAGGTCACATTACTAATCAGAGGCAAAGTTAGCACCTATCCCCATGCGATTTTCAATATCCCACCATGCCTTTCTCTCATCAGTATTTTTTGGGATGTTATATACTCCACATGAGACTACATATCCACACATAATTTAGTCATAGGCTACTGGAATGTCATTATTTTCAAACTCTCTCTCTCTTTTTTATGGCAAGAGAAATAACCTGCGTCTACTACACATATTTCTTCTACTGCCGCAGCAACTTTCCCAGGGTAAATATGTATTTAATGATGCCCATCTGAACAGGGTGATAGAGGTAGTGGAAGCAGGGAGAGGAACTCTTCTGCTAGTTTTAAAGGCACCCTTCATTACCTCTTTTCTCCACTCCATTACATATACCTTACGAGTTGAGGAAACAAGTCAGAAAGAAAAAAATCAAGCACCATATGACTTTAACCATATATGGAATATAAAACTGAAAGCAACAAATGAACAAAACAAACAAAAAACTCATCGACACAGACAACAGTTTAGTGGTTACAAGAGAGTACGGGGTGAGGGGGGATGGTAGAAGAGGATAGGATAATGGGGGATTAAATACATACATACATATATATATAATGATGGAAGGAGAACTGACTCTGGGTGAACACATGATACAATCTATAAATGATGTATTATAGAAATGCACACTTGAAGCCTATTTAACCAATGTCACCCCAATAAATTTAATAAAAATTTTATAAAAAGAGAAAACAAATTAGCATAACTCACATCAGGCAACATGTTTGTAAATGAGAAAAAGGAAGAAGGAATCATTTTCCTCCGGAAGTGTAAGGATGAAAAGTTAGACAAGAATGGTGAAGGAAAGCTCTGCCTTTATCACAGGCTCATATTCTATTTGTGTGAACAATGATTATAAAGGGAAATGAACAAAGATAATTCAACAGAACTAAATATACATTTGCCTTTGCAGTCGTGTCACACCAATATATTCCAATGAAATTAAAGAAAAAAAAGTGGCAGAACAAGTAAGACATTTGCATTCTGAGGTCACCAGGGTAGGGATTTTCGGATTGTTTCTACCAACAATTTGAGTGTGTCATCATTGAACTGGGTTCTTTCTTTTTGTTACCTTTATTTTAAATTCTCAATTTTAAAAAAGTTAAGGAAAATAATACTTCATTATAGGAAAAATAAAGTTCCAGCTAAATTATCAGAACTTTCCTGAGGAGTTTTAGAAGCAAATGAAGGAACACATTAAACAACAATATAGCAAATAAACCCAATTAGGTTTATGTTCAGGATAAAAAGTTAATAAGTGCTCCCAAATCTAAAGTTGCTTCTTCCTTTTGAATGATTTTTGAACATTTTGCATGAGGAAAACTTATTTTTAACATAATTTAACTGAGCAATTTACTTGACCTCTTTGGATCCCTGACTCCTTACTCCTGCGTACCTCGGTGAGTTTTCATTAGAATTAAGTAAGTCAGGTTATGTGAAAGCATCTTATAAGTACATATGCTTTACCTCTCACTCTACTCAAGAGAACAGTTAAAATACTGGGGGGTGAAAAAAAAAAGAATGTATACACACATATTCATCTTTTGTTATCAGTGTATATTATTACAATTTTAATAGTTGTTTCCTTTCTTAAAATGTGTATACATTTTTTGGCACCCTCTGTATATTAGCTATACAGTCCTAATATCCAGGCCTCTCATATTCTTTCTTCCTAGAATATTTATGTTATCACAGTGGCATATGGTCTCTTCTGGTTTAAAGTTTTTGGTGTTACTTTCATTTCTTACGTAAAAAAAAAAAAATTAGGGTAGAGTATTTTGGCTCAATCAAGGGGCACTCAGATGAGCCTGTCATCCCACCATTCAGAGTTAAGCACACCGCAGTCAGAGGTCTATGGATATATTAGGCAGACAAGGCTCTGTACCAATTCAGGGATATTTAAACCCCCATCAATACACAATGAAATCATTGGGGCCCGCAAGTCCTGTAGGAAAGATCTTAAACTTTGTCCACAATTTAGATTCAGAAATACATAAGCAGATAGATTGGGGCTTTGGGAGGTTTAATTACCAAAGGCAGCCACTGAGAGGAACAAAGAGGACCCAAAGAGGAAAATCCCTGTGAGTGAGGGAGAAGTCTGACAGAATGGACTAGAGTCCATTGGGTTTCCAAGGGAAGTGACTGCAGGTACAATGTGAGGGCCTAAAACTAGCTGTTCCTACCAAAATGCCTGTGCACCCCAAAAAGGAGATAAAAGAGGAGCACAGGCAGCAGTGCTGAGGGAGCACTGTCTCATGGAAGTTGGCTCAAGTAAAGAGTTTTTTAAATTATCTTTTTTGTTGTTCTTTTTTTTCTTATTGGCTAGAAAAAGGTACAAACACATACGCTTCATGGAAAGAGTCTCTCCTGAAAAGTTCTGACACGACAGCTCAAGTTTATCTAGACAGTTAAGGCTTACAAGACCATGGAACTTAGCGCATTTTCCCCTCACAAAACCCACGTATGTATGCCCTATTCCTAAATATCTATTACCCTACCAGCAAGACATAGGGAAAAGGGAAGTAAACTAGGAATTTTTAAATTTGGTGTCAAGATAGACCTCCCATCCAGACTCAACTCCAGCTTGGATGAAGATATCTCTGCACTCCTGTAAGAAGTATAACAACAGGATAAGGTCCAGCATTTGGAAATCAGCATGGAAGGCTTGCAAGCTTCAGGTAACCCTCTGAATCTTTTCAATACATTTTGTGACATATATTTTTTTAATGAAACCCAGCATGTAACTCATCCAACTGGTTTCCTGATTGGTTTTATGGACATAATGATGGAAAGGCAGATACCTTTAAAAATTTCCACAGAGTCTGCATCAGTGGTAGGAGACTGAGCACTCCAGGTGGATCAGAAACAACCCACAACTTTGGGAAGACAGGAAATAGTGATAAATACTAAGTCATTGGATGGGGTTGGGGTGTTCAGCCTCCAAATTCTCCAAGGTCACACCAGAAGTCAAAGGGACATTAGCAACTGTGTGTGTGTGTGTGTGTGTGTGTGTGTGTGTAGTCCTGGAGATTCAGGAGCTGACTGATAATGTGGCAAGAAATGGTCCACAATTAGCAAAACAATTAGGGGTATAGAAAAGTTTAAAAGGAAACAGACAATGGCCCAAATCCCACAGAGGTCAAGAGATAACGAAGAGAGAACACAGCCATTCTTGTCTAAATTCCTTGTCAAGTCTATTAACCTATAAAAACAATACCTTGGACTGAGAAGTCCAATATGGTAGCCACTAGCTACATACATATGGCTATTTAAATTTAAATAAAATGAAAAGCTCTGTTCCTCAGTCACATTAGCTAAAGATCAAATACTCAATCACATGTGGCTAGTGGTTGACACTAGATGAAACAATACATCTATAGAGCGATCCCATCATCACAAAAAATTCTACTGACCACCGCTTATCTAGATGTGACCTTATTTATGATTAAGAAACTACTGCCTAGAGAACACTTGAATGAAACATGTAAGGATTTTAAGTGATACCTAAATTGTGCATGTGCTAAATCAATAATTTTTGATTTAATGAAAGGGGAGAAAGCATCAGTAATACTAGAATTCCTACTGTTCAAACAAATGGAAACAAGAAGTGTTACTGATAAGGTGACCCTTTCAGTATAAGCAAAATGTTCCAGCTACGTCTGTCATGACATTCAGATGCTTAGGAATAATAATGATGATGGTAGAGTAAAATTATATTTGTTCACACATACTTGCATTTCCAAGGCTAGAACTAGATACCACTACACTTGGGTGTTTTGTTTTTTTTTAAATTGCTTATATGTACAAATGTCTTACTGTGTATGACTGCATACTGCAATCACCACCACATTTTGTAATGGAGAAAAAATAAAGCAATTCCAAAATAGGCCTCCGGGGCATCTTGGTAATGGCTTTCAGGGGCTCCAGTCCTCCTTCCCAAATATGAGCAGTGAAATATAAACATGTGCATTAATAATCGTGGTAAGACAAACTTTAAGAATTTACTCACCTTCAATGTCAATGAATAGCTTTACAAGTAAGAAATGTTTCTAACATTCAGATTAGGTAAGTATCATCAGTGTTCTACCCTAGTAAACAACGTTCTGCTTTTAAAATTATTTTACACAAAGAAAATATCATTAAACCTAAAATTATTTTAAGGATATGAAGTCATAGGCTTCATTACACATCGAAGAGCGTTTTAGGAATAATTCCTTTCAAGCAACAGAAATCAATTCAAATAAATATTATTCAAACAAAGCTTTAGATGTGTTCCTAATACAATTAAAATATGGATGTGTAAGCTGAAAGAGACATGCTAATTTTCTTTCTTTTGGCACTACTCCATCCAATATGTCTACACAAAAGCTGTAGCTATTGAAGCTTTATAATATTCAGCATTTCTATGGCTCATCTGAACTGGAAGAACATACCACTGAAGTGTACTGAAATTGAGTTCACACCCTGACCCAGGAAAGATAAATAATTAGAACCAGCTGCACGGTATGAAAATACACTTTTTATCAGTTACTCCACACCCACCACAGTGAATTCAATAAATTTCCTTACACAGTAAAAATACTGTGTGTGCATGATATAAGCTAAGATGCACAACAAAGCAGTCATTATTTATAAATGCATTTGCTTAGAATGACGGTAAGGAAGCAAAATAAAGAAGTTTCTCTCTCTATGTATAAATTAGATTTATAGAAAGAAATGTCTATCCTATAACTACAAAGTAAATATTTTGTCCTGGCTAGGCTTCTCCCATATACTTAGCATTGATTTCAAGTGCTACTGAGATAAAGTAATGCCTTCACTTCACTTATTTAACACATATGAATAAGTACCTATTATTTGCTATGGCAAACTTGAAAAAAAAGGAAACTAAAAAGAAGATAATCCAGGAGACAGAATTTAAAGTTCTGTGGAGGCCAGGCATCTTAAAATAGGGTGACAAAGGACAATCTCATTTGGAAGGTGAACAATGGAGCAACGATTTAGAGGTAAAAGCTGAGGGTGGTAGTCATAAAAATCTTTGGGGAAATAGTATCTCAGAAGGGAAGAAAAGTCGCAGCAAAGGCCTTGAGATGGGAGCGTGCCTGGTCCATCAAAGACAAAGGCAAGAAGTGTGGCTGGGCAAAATGAGTGTGGAAAAGAGGTTTCAGAAGAAGCCAACAGGTAACTGGAGGCCTGATCAGGTAAAGCCTTACAGGTTGTAAGTAACTTTTGCTTTTCCTTGGGGTGAAGTTGCAGGTTTCAGCTGAGAGGAACATTACTGAATATACCTTTAAAAGGATCACTCCAGCTTCTTTATTGAGAATAGACTGTAAAGGGGCAGGGAACAAAACAAGGAGACCAGCTAAAATGTTATCTGGGGTAATGCAGGGGAGAGAAGGTAGTGTCTGGGACTGGTATGATAATATTAGACATGATAAAAATTGGTCAGATTATCCATCTACTTGGAAAATAGAATTAATTGAATTGTCTGATGGAAAACAGAATTTTCTGATGTCAATGTCTCATTGTAAGCTAATAAATTCTTAGAAACAATATAAATTCATATATACATATATTCCTGATAGATCCACTATCACATCCTACTTACAATATTTAGAAGAGACTGCTCTGTTCTTCTCCAGCAAATTGTCAATAAATACTCTATACCATGCAGGTGGGAGGTCAGACTTTTTAAACAGATCAAGATAACTCTTCAAAAGGATGAAGTTCTTTTGTGACCAAAGCTACTCTTAGAGAATTCATGTAGTCATGAGGAAATGAACATTTTAAGCTTCTATGGCGGCTGCAATTGGACCTTGGGTGTTACAACAGTAAATGAAAATGTATCACAGCTTTTGTTGTCTTCATTTAATAATATTAATAGCCATGGTCTCAATTTTTTAATTGAAGTGCTCCTGCTCCCAAGGATACAATAGATTCCTAATTGATCCATTTTTCAGGTTCTGCACTTGTGCTCCCTTTGATATTATCTTTTAATAGCTAAAACTGCTTTACATCACCCCCTTGAGAATATCTGAATCTTGCCTCTCATTAAAAAGTCTTTGACAGTCTTCCTGGGATCTTGATTTTGTAGAAGAAAATTAAAAGTACTAAATGAAAGATGATTTTGACAAAATAAAGAACAGATGTTTTTAGGTATCTATTATTAACATACGATTATATAATTATATATTTAAAATCTCAATGATAAACCATTTTTAAAGTGACTAACATTTATAGGAACAATTGACCACATACTTCCCTTAATCACAATTCTTTCAGAATGATAGGCAAACAGAACACACGTTTAAAAGCAACAAAAATATGAAATATGTTTTAAGAGTACAGCTAACATATGGTATGTTGAATATGGCATAAACTTTTGGGGTTTGTTATATTAAATACAGCAGAGAAAATGTAATTTAAATCTGTGCCAACAACTTTATTTGCAAAGATAAGATATCAATCCAAATAGTTTAAACACTAAGAAATAAAATTTTCTGCAGCCTGAATTACTAACAGGAAACAATGAAACTTAATATATTCCTGAAAATTTGGTTTAAAACATTTTGGTTATATTATATTTTGAAGCCTTTTGTATTTTGAAAGCAGAAAGTCCTCTCAAATTGGTTTAATGGAACAATAGACAGGCAGGTGATAGAGAGTATCGGAAGTTGTCCTGCTCCCTAACCACGTGCATGCATTCACTGACAGTGGACAAATATATTGTTGAAATGAGAATAATCAGGAAAATACCATGGCTGGAAATGTGCTGCAAAATAATACAGATATAAAAGTTTTTGTTTGGTTTTTTAAATGTCCACAGTGCTATTTATTGTTGTTTTGTTGTTTATTAAAATGGAGAAGAGCAAAACCTGGAAGAAAGTAGGTCAGGGCATTGATTTTAGGGAGAAGGTTTAATAAATTTCTGTTCATTATGTCATCAGTGACTGAATGTTAGATACTTAGAATGGGACCACCTCAGGTATTTGAAGAAGAAAGATCAACAATCTATTACTTGTTTCCTTAGAGGCCAAGAGATTACAGGAAAAGGAAAGCTACCCAAAAGAATAAAATGAATAGAACTGGAAGGAGAAGCCATCAGCCTTACATGTATTTGATCTATATAATAATCTTCATTATACATTATAAACAACTGTTAAAATACAATGTATCTAATGATTTACCCAGGAGGAACAAAGGGGATTGAACTACCTTCCTAATGCCACAGAGTAAGAAAGAAAACACCCCATTCTAATCCTGTTGGTAGTATCGGTAAACCATGCCATGGGCAATCTCAGGTACATTTGGGTATAATACAATCTAATAATGATTTCAGAGGGAGAGTACAGA
Organism: Rhinolophus ferrumequinum; assembly: GCF_004115265.2. Lineage (NCBI taxonomy): Eukaryota > Metazoa > Chordata > Mammalia > Chiroptera > Rhinolophidae > Rhinolophus > Rhinolophus ferrumequinum. The sequence goes on along the minus strand of NC_046300.1, from coordinate 25,986,645 downwards.
TTTTCAAAGTTAATAAGCCAACCCATCATAGCCTTAACTCTCATTAATATAAGGAGCCATCATATCACCTGACCAGTTCTGTAAGGTCTATTCTATAGACTCTCTCTAACCCTATAAAAGGTCTGAAATATAAAATCCAAATGTGGGCTTCTTCTTTTAACAAGACTCGTTAACAAGAAATACATTTATGCTCCCACATAAAACAACCAAAAAAAAAAAAACAGGATAAAATATTTGAAACAATAATTTTCAAGACAATGGACCTCAGGTAAAGAAGGATGATGATCCCTGAGAAATGGGAAACAAACAAGATGAGTCCTATAATTGCCCCAGCTTGAGAAAGTTCCAACAGAGAACAGAAACCAGGCAGAAACTGGTGATCTCAATGAGTTAAGGAGATGGAAATTAGAGTATGGGAAAACCAAAGCAACTAGAGTACCAGAGAGGAGAGAGATGCACAGAATGTGAACTCTAGAGAACTATATTGAGTCTTGACTATTTAGTAAAGTACTAATCAACACAAGTGCATGAGGAAACTTATCAAGACCTGGAAAAGAATCACCTGAAAGGATTAAATGGAAAAGTGTGCATTTACACTAGGCTAAGAACAGTGCCTGCTTCACCAGGAAAAAAACCATCATTCATGCATAGTGCACTTGGGAAAGTCTTGCCTCAGCAGTGGGAAATAACTAGCTCTAGACTGAGCATAACTCCAGGTAAACCTAACAAAGCATAAATGCAAGACCTGAAAAGATAAACCATTTCCAAGTAATTTAACTTACCCTCCACCCAAAAAGTACAAGAATATTTATAAGATTATAAAAATATTTAATACTCAACCAGGTAAAACTCACAATGTCTACCATCCAATAAAATAAGAAGAAGAATGCAAAGAAGCAGAAAAAAACATGGCCCATTTTGAGAAAAATAGTCAAATAAAAGTGATTAAGTATTGTCACAGATATTATGTTCAAAGCATTAAACAGAGAAATGTAAGATTTGTTTTTAAAAAACAGTTTGAACTTCTAGAGGTGCAATATTTCAGTGAAAAATATACCAGCTAGAATTAACAGCAGATTAAACATTCCGGAAGAAAACAATAGTGAACTTGGGAAATAGTAGTAAAAACTACACAGATTAAAAAAGAGAGGAAAAAAAGAGAATTAAAAATAAATAAACACAATTTCAGTGAGTTGTAGGACAACTTCAAGCAGGATAATACACATGTAATTGAGAATCCTCAAAGAAGAAGAGAAAAGGAAGAACAGAAAAAAATATTTAAGAAAATAATGGTTGATGATTTTCCAAAATTGCTTAAAATTATAAACATGAAGGTCTAAGGAGCTTGGCAAATTCTAAGCAAAACAATATTAAAGTAGCACATCATAATCAAATTACTCAAAACCAGTGGGGGGAAAAAAAAAACTCACAACTAGCCTGAGTAAAACAATGTTATGTACAAAGAAAGAGAGACAGGTGACAGCAGACTTGTCATCAGAAACAATGCAAGCAAGATGACAGTGGTGAAATAACTTTAAAATACTAAAAGAAAAAAATAAAAACCTATAACTTCATGCTGACATTAGTCAAATGAAAGCTATGTAAATATCAGAAAAGTAGATTTTGCAGCAAAGAATATCATTAGCGATACTAGAAGATCAATTTATCAAAGGTCATAGCAATTCTCAATATTTATTTATCTATAACAGATCTTCAAAACACATGAAGCAAAACCGATTAAACCACAAGAAGAAATAGACAAATCTACAATTATAATCAGGTATTTCAATACTCTCACTAAATAACTGATAGAACAAGTAGAAAAAAATCAGAAACATCATTATCAACCAACTTGACCTAATTGACTTTAAATAAAATTTCTACCCAACAAACTCAGAATACATATTCTCTTCAAATGCACATAGAACATTTACCAGCATATTCTGAATCATAAGGCAAATCTCAATAATTTTTAAATGATTTAAGTAGGTATTTTTCAGACACTGAGTAGAGAGAGGAGGGTTATGTTTCTGGTTCCTTTGTCCATCCAAAGGAACAAATCTGAAGAACTTAAATGATGGATTTTTGTTTCACAGAGTTTGGGTTGTCTTAGTCAAGAGTAAGACTAAGATGCAATACATATGTGTGTCTTATAGAAATTTATACATACACACACAAACATATAGCAAGAATAGACAGAAATAGAATATGCTCCCAAAACAGACCTACTGATGGAAAAATAGTTCCAAGAACAAGTCACTTCTAAGATAAGTTGCATGGATAGCAATCCTGTTCCTGAGTGAGAGAAGCTTTACACATGTGACCCAGATACCCAGCAATCCCCACTTGTATTCTATTGTCATTTATCCTAGTCTTGAAGATCTTCACAAATCTTCCATATAATCTTCCATAAAATCATTACTAAGTAATGAAGAAATTATCAAACATTTCATGGGAAGACCTAGGAGTTCACTGAAACAGAGCAAATCCCATAGCAAACCCACTTACGTACTTATCAACAGCTAAGGCAGGTACCTCAAATATTTTTCTCACATATCCTGCTTCCTGAAATATTCCTTCTCCGCCATTCTAGTGTCCTGGTCCTACACATCTATACCACATTCATATCATTGTCTGGTAAAACAAATGCCCCCTAATTAAAGGAGTACCTCTTCTTCCTTAAAAGACAGCTTATTTTTGAGTGAGCATGCTCTGTGGGAGTTTTAACCCCTACCTCAAATTTCTCCACACCAAAATACTCCTCCTGAGAGAGAAATGCACCAGGATGAATGTCCTTTTGAACCTTGATTAGGAAAACTCACAATATGGATGGAACTTCTCACTCTCAGTTCAAATTACAAAAGAAAAATGTCTGGAAATATCTGATTTTAGTACCTCGTACATTTTAATTTTTGAAATATTTATTCAATCTTCAGTATACTTTACTCAAAATGAAACTATAGTAAGGCTATATTACCTTTATTTAAATATTGACTAAGTGACTAATATATCTGATTGTCTAATGTCCTTTTCCAAATACAACAAAGTAATAACTCCAAGAAAAAGACAAGCTCTTGTCCAAAATTCAAGGGCAGTGGGTGTATGAGTATATAAGACCATTGGGCTGGAAAATGATACTTCCAATCTGAAGCAAAGTGCTACCTATTTGGTTTTAACATGCCATTTAAGCTATTTTCTTTTTTATAGTGAAAAAAAAAATCTGGAGAGAAGAAGTAGAAAAAAGAAGTCTTATCTTCTAAATTTACCTTTAATTTTCAAGGAAGTGAAATGACAATTACGCGTCCCTGAAAGATAAATGAGGACAATTAAGTTCACGAACTCATCCAAGAGAAAATGTTTCATACCTCATTGCTGAATATCACTATGGTCCCCTTCAAAATACTCTTCTTGGAAGCTATGCACCGATGCCAGTACCTAGTCCACCCTTCAAAGCAATTTTGGAACTCTTTTTCTGTGATGGCCATCAGAGAGTTCGCCATATTACATTTGATGTCCTGAATGTCATCAAAATGTATTCCTTTCAAGATTTTCTTTATCTCCGGGTAAAGAAAGAAGTCATTGGGGGCCAGATCAGGTGAGTAGGGAGGGTGTGCCAATACAATTATTTGTTTACTAGCTACAAACTCCCTCACATACAGTGCTGTGTAGCTGGTGCATTGTCATGATGCAAGAGGCACGAAATCTTGGTGAAAAGTTCAGGACGTTTTTGTCTTTTTCACACAGCCTTTTCAGCACTTCCAAATAGTAAACTTAGTTAACTGTTTGTCCAGTTGGTACCAATTCATAATGAATAATCCGTCTGATATCAAAAATGGTTAGCAACATCGTTGCAACAAGTTCGCGAACTTAATTGTTAGTCTCCTCAAGTCTGTATCTTCATGTTACTAGGCATCAAAAGGTGATAAAATTTGTTTAACTGCATCACTGCATGTTTCATAAAGAATTGATTAAAATGAATATTAGCAAATCAAGATATAATAATGCCAGGAGTTTCTTAAGGTGAAAACTTTTGAAATAGATGTTACTGAAAGAGGATTACTGCTTCCTGAAAGAGTTATTTGGATAATGATAGTCTCTAATTGGATTTCATCTTTTATTCAGAAATTTTGATCCCTTATAAGTAATTTTTTCAAAATTCACTAAAATATATTTTAATAACACAATAAGTAATTATATTTCACACACATATAGTTTGGAAATGTAGCTTATTTGACTAACCTGATCTCTTTAGTTCAGTAGTCCTGACATCAGAATCTGCTTTTTAATTTTCCAAGTTAGTCACTCAATTACTTATTGACAATATCCACACAAGCATTAACTTAGCAATTTGGTATTGTTAATCTCAGTCACTGGGGGAAAACAATATCATTACTGTCAAATTATTAATGGCATGGTGTCTGGTCAAATCAGTAAGTTTGCTGTTTCATAATAAATTAAATTAATGGTTTGCTTTGCAAGTGTAAATGTCAAAATTATTCATTCAAATAGTATAAAACCATTACTTGATATGACATAGTTTAATGATAAAAAAGTATTTACTAGTTTTACCAAAAACCTTGATCCAGGCAAGTCAAAACAGATTGTGAATTGTGTTACTTACATTAAAAAAAATATGTCTAGTTTTTTTTAATTAAAATATTTTCAGAATATATCAATAACGTGTGTAATTAAAAGATAAGAAACCAAAATAAAAACTTAAAACCGTATCCACATCTTGATGAGCATTAATATATTGAGCTACTATATATTAGGCGCTGTGAAAAAATCTGGGGATTTAAAAACAAATGAACCTAACAGGTCCTATTTCTGAAAGCACAAAACTAAGTAAGTCTTTTAGAGAATACAAGGACTAGGTAGATTGGTTAGAAACAGGAAATTTCTAATGCAGTTTGGTAAGTGTGGTGAGTGACAGAGTACAGGAACACAAAAGGGAAAGGTGATGGAGGAAACTTTCTGGACGAAAATGATGACGAAACTCAGTCCTTAGGTTGAATAGATAGATATTAAGCAAAAGGGTGAGTGTCTGCTAGGGTTGGATAAGTAACAGCCCTTGGGAGAGCTTATCCCAGGCAGAGTGAAGAGTTTCTGTTAAGGCTCGTTGGTAATACTATTACAACTGATTTAAAGAATTTTAGTATCAAGGGAAAACTCTTTTCATACTTTCAGACTCCAAATTTATAAATAATGTATTTTTTAATAGGACAGTGAGATTTCCAAAACATAATCATTGGTCAGAAGAGATTTTCAGCGAAGCTCCACTGCCTAGAAAGTAGCAGAACCATAATTTTAGGAGACAACAGTTTATGTCTGTATTTCAGGGTTGGAAATGTACACATGTTATATTCAAAGTGACAATAAAGCATATTTCTTTACATTTCCTTAACTAATAGTATCTTCTTCTCAACTATTCACAAATATGGAAGCATAAGCTTGCCAATAAATTATATTTCTACCTCACCCCAGTTAAACAGTATCCTCTTAGCTTAAAATATTCCTTTCAGAAATGATGCCAATTTTCAAAGGTTCCTCCAGTCCATTTTCCTTTTCTTAATGGCACCTGTAACTACCGGGGTATGATTGGGGTGGAGAAGGCTTAATACACATTTCTGGAGCAGTAGTAGGATCTTGCAAATTTTTCATCTGGGTCTTTTGCGGTGTTTCATCTCCCTCCACAGATGAACTCGCCTTTCTCTCCTGGACTCTGCTACCCTAACCCAACCCCAACCACCCCTGGTGGAAGTGTGGACACTGTATAACAACAAGCAGAGAATTTATAAAGATGAGAAAATACACAACAGACAATGAAACTATTCAAAAATCTGTTGTAATAGTCAAGTAAAAAATAAGATTTTCGGTACTAAGGAAGTAGCAGTAGAAATCCAGACATAAAATTAGAAATATTGTTTTATTTACTACACTCTATGACTCTTAGAGAGTGGTATGTACTGTTATACGTACAGAGCAGCTAAGAAAATGGGTTCAAAGAGACTTAATAAATTGTTTAAGGCCTCATAGTTGATAAGTTGTTCTACTGGACTCATTAATAGATGAGTTCATGAATGACTTTTTCAATTGGTCAATCAATGGGTTGATGATTGAATGAAAGACATTTGTCTGGAGCTCAGTAGAAAAGGACCATCAACATATATGTGGTGCCTGATTTTTGAAGCCCTAGTGGGTGAATATACCTAGCAGGTATATTCAGAGAAAGCTAAGAAGGAAACTTTTAAAAGGCTAATGTGAAAGGAATAGGCAAATATTACTATGATGGTCAAACTCAAGCTATTTATAACATCATGCCTAAACTTCTGTCCTAAAGAAATTCTGCAAATGAGCCTTACTGTCAATTTTTTGATTGTTTGTTTGTTTGTTTTCCCATCAGTGATCCACAAATCAAGAATTCACAAATATGTGAATTCTTGGTCCTGCCTGATGGAATCGTTAGACGCCACTAACAATTAAACTCACGATCAGGTTACCTGAATATAACTCTCCAGATCCAGGCAGTTCTCAATTGAAAGCAGGGTCTAAATATTCTGTTATTCAGTATTCTATTTGTTGAGTATTAAAATTCTAAATAGTCTTATTGGATGTTTTGGTTTGCTGTTTACTCAATTTAACGATTTGGCTATTTTCTCCTACTTGCCTGTTCAAATCTAATCTCAATTCCAGTGACACACTCTGATTAAAAGATAATAACATTAGGACCATGAGAAATTTAAAATGAATCAGGTATTAACATCACACAAGCTATTCCATCTTTGATGCTAAACATGAATGACTCTCAAAAAAAATATTTTTGTTTTTTTTAAATTCTTCTCATCTTGAACTGAACCTCTATAAAGTCAAATTATTTCCTTTTCCAGTTTTTAAATACCTATCAAATCAAGATTTGGGAAGATGTTTGTTTTTATGACTTTCTTCCACTACCACTGCCTTAAAAAGAAGTTATATCTGTATATGTGGCTGGTGCATCTCTATGCATTACTTTTACATGACTCTCCTTCACTGATATCTGAATGAACCCAGTGACTTTCATAAAAATAATTTGTAGCAAAAAAAAATACAAATGAGAATTAACAGTAAATCACCACTACACACCTATTAGAATAACCAAAATCCAGAACACTGACAACACGAAATGCTAGCAAGGAGGTAAAGCAACAGAGACTCTCATTCATTTATGATGGGAAGTCCAAATAGTACAGCCACTTTGGAAGACAGTTTGGTGGTTTCTTATAAAACTAAACATACTTTTACCATCCAATCCTGTAATCATGCTCCTTGGTATCCCCACCCAAAGGAGTTGAAAACTTATGTCCATACAAAAGTCTGCACATGAATGTTTATAATAGTTCTATTCATGATTTCCAAAATTTTGGATGAAATCAAGCTGTCCTTCAACAGGATAATGGATAAACTAATTGTGGTATATTCATACACTGGAATATTAATCAGCACTAAAAATAAATGAGACATCAAACAAAAAAATGGAGGAATCTTAAATAAATGTTACTAAGTGAAAACCTGAAAAGACTATGTACTGTGGAAAAGACTATTCCACATGTATGACATATTCTGGAAAAGGCAAATCTATAGGAACAGTAAAACTATGGTTTCCAGAAATTTAGAGGGAGGAAGTGAGAAAGGGAGGAAGAGATGAATAGGTGGATCCCAGGGGATTTTTATGGCAGGGAAATTATTCTATATGATACTGTAATGGCGGACATATGTCATTATATATTTGTTAAACCTATTAAATGTACAACACAAACAATGAACCCAAATGTAAACTATGGACTTTAGTTAGTGATATATCAATATTGGCTCATCAAAACACATAACAAATTCACCACACTCACCCAAGATGTTAATAAAGGACAATGGGAATAGGGTGGTGACAGGGTACATGGGAACTTTCTGTACTTTCCACTTATTTTTCTATAATGTTAAAACTTCTCTTAAAAATAGTCTATTAAATATACATGTATATATACATATATATGTGTGTGTGTAGATAGATAGATAGATAGATAGATAGATAGAGGCCCACAGTTGATAAGTCCCATGTATTCACAGAACTTCTAATCAGCTTCAGTTAGTCACTCTTAAATATGAACAACAGGTGAGTTGACTACATATTTGAGAAAACCTTTAACTTAAAGGCAAACACCAAAAAAATAAAAAATAAAAAAATAAAAAACCAAGCCATCTGGGTAAAATAAAGGCTAGACTGGGAGAAAAAAAATCTTTAAACAAAAAATAGTTAAGAAATCTTGGAACTTGAAAATTCAGCAGAAATTAAACTTTCAACTGAAAGGCTGGAAGACATATTTGTGGAAATCTCCCAGAACATATGAAAAAATTCAGGGATGAAAAATAATAGAGAAAAGATAAAATTAGAAATATATACCAGGAGCTCCAATATTCAATCAGTAGCAGTTCTAGGAAGAGAGAAGAGAAAACATGTAAGAGAAAAATAACAGCAAAGAAATACATCAAGAACATTTCATGATTTGAAGGACATGGGATTCCTTATTAAAAGTGCCCACTTATTGCCCAATACAATAGTGGCCTCCAGAGAAGAAAAAATTGGTTATATACAAAAGAGGGGAATCAGAATTGGTTCAACAACACTAAAACCTGAAAACAAATGGATAAATAACTACTAAATTCTTAATAAAAATTATTTCCAATTGAATCAAACTATCACAAAAATGCAGGTAGTCTAAAGACATTTTTCGACAATCAAAACTTCTCAAAAAATTTCCATCCCATACATGCCTTCTTAGGATAAAAGTGAAGGTGTTCCAGCAAGATCAGAGATAATTCAAAAAAGAGAAACACAGAGGAAACAGGAAGTCTAACACAAAAGAGAAATGAAGATAATCTCTAGGAAGATGGTGACAGGAGACCCCCAGATGATATTATGCATCAGTATGGAAAGAAACCATCTGGGTTGGAGATGTTCAAAATATTCCAATGAAAGACAATTCTAAGAAAATGAATTATAAGAATACCTGAAGTATTTATTGAGATGAGTTTTGCCCAAGTGAGGAAGAGTCTAGGACTAAGTACTTAGAAAACTGAACAAAGACAAAAATTAAGCAATTATTACTGGCAAAGGGGAACAGTTGGGCAAGAAAGAAAAAGTAGTCATTGCAAACAACATAGCTCAGCTGAATAACATCTACATAGTCATGAAATGCAAAGATAAATTATGAACCTAAGCGAAATTCTAATATAATTTTATTTGGAAAATGGGGAAACAGGAAGTGTACCCATTCGGGGTATGGGTCAGGGAAGTGAAAGAGAGCTAAGTCTTCGTGTCCCATTGCTAGAACTCTTAAATGAAGAACTGGCAAAATAAATATTTTAGTTTGAGAGATGTAGAGACAAATACCAAAAGGAACAGCTAAAAGATTGGAAAGAACTGCCTCTGAAAAGCAGGGGAGGAGCAAAAGGCCACTGCTTTCTTTAAGTTTTGTAGACACTCACAGACTTTTTAAACTATGTGTATGTGCAACTGCAGAGAATAGAAAACTCCATTAAAAGATAAATTGAATAAAAGCCAAGAGAGTTTATGCTGACAAAACCATAGGCAAAGTCTATCAACATTTAATGCATTAATATGCATTATTTCTTTAAAAATAATAATAAACACTACATGGCAACATAAATATTTTAATAAATAACTATATTTTCCAAAACAAAACAATTTGGACTATTATTTTACATTTTTGCAAATCTCTTCAATGCCTGACTTCTGGAAGACAGCTGGATTCCCCTACGGTAGCTTCTGCAGTGCTCAATCTGTCGCAATCTCATCTGTCATGTAGCCTCTAGAAAATTCCACTTTAGACTCATGGTAAAATGAGTATGAAACAGGAAATAATGTGCAAGTATTACTGTGAAATTAGTTTTAACGTTGTGGACACCCTGGTCATGTTTCAGGGACTCACTGGGGTTCCTGGACAACCCTCTTGAGAATTGCTGTTCCTGACCGTCCCTCTCATTCTTGAATTAAATTCCAGGCAAGAGCATCTGAGCTTTCTACATACCAGAGTGCAGAAAGAACAGGGATCGGGCCTTTTTTGTCTGTCTGGTAGTGGGTGGAAGGGTTCTGCTTGCCACTATAATTCATATCACTGCAATTTCTTCAGATACTTGTCAGACACACAACCACAAACATAATCTTTACAATGTTGATTTTTACCAAAATTCATTCAGACAACCACAGGTGGCATTGCAAGGCTACATGCAGAAGGCTACATGAGTAGTTCTCAACAAGGAACTACTTGTTGAGAAGGGAAGACGAAGGAAAATATAGCTGGTGAACACTACGTATTGCAATGACTCTTGATGTGGCAAAGGACTGGAATATTCAAAACCAGCGCATTACAGCAGTGTCCATTATTCTCAGACTAGCTGGTAGACAAAGAAATGTACCATGAATCTTAATGCAAATGTAAGACATCAGACTCTTACTTGGCAGAAAAAAAGATTTCCTACCCAAACATGAAAATGGAAATTGTATTTTGTAATTGGGGCAAGCAAATTCACTGATCACAAGCTATCCACTTCGCTATCTATTTATAATTATTCATTTTTTTCTTTTTTAAGAATATTCCAGAGAAACAGTTCATATGAGTTGGTATCAGAGCCTATATTTGAACCAATTTAGAACCTTTTTTAAAATTGGGCACATCACATTGGAAATCTTGTGAACTACTCTGTATTTCAAACAACTATTTCTTTTCTGACTTGGTTGGGTTTAGTTGTTTAGTACTATTGACACACTTTACCATTAGTTCTGTAGTTAGAAGCTATCTTCAGTCACAACTGTCAAAAGTGCCTGCAATTAAATAGCATTTTAAATAATGGTGATGCTATTCTAATGGAGTTGCTATTATTCTGAGCACCAGGTGAGTGGGAAAGAAACTTGCTCATGGAGCCATAGGATTGAATGATACTTCTTAGCTGTGTGGAGGTTGGACTCAAGAAGATTGCAAACTAGTAGAAAGCTTAATTCATGGACTCTGTAAACACACAAAGCTACAGAAGTAAGGGACTTCAAAATTGACTCTTTAAACATCAGTTTCATCAATGAGCAACAGTGTTCAAAGAGTGGGAGAAAAAAAATAAGACTGTCTTTGGAAGAAAATAATATGACACTTCACCAGGGCATGATTAGCTGAACATAATCATCACATTGTACATCAAAGGCACACACACACAAAAAGGAATGCGTTGATCTGCATCTTTTTGGTATCTGTATAGATATTGAACAGTAAATAGTATTCCATCTTTAGATGCAAAAGCATAATTACATAAAATATACTTAACACAGTATTAGAAATTATAATATGCTATGATAATATGATCGTACAATATCGGCATGGTTTATTGCTCGTTAGTGAAGATGATGTTTTCTCCATTTCTCCTATCACTGAACTTTAAATCCCTGGAAAAGCAGAGGGGTCAGCGTTGTTCCCTACCTGTGAATTAATTACCCAAAGGTATTACATTTCTATTAGGTCAGTGTCTGTATCTTAATAAAGAGTAGCTATCAATCAGAATTTTGTCCTGATGATCAATGAGCAACCGAGGACCCAACATTGTATCCCTTTGCCTACTCTGCAATTTTAGTGTTAGGTGATCTCCCAAAGCACTGAATTCACTTCATAGTAATATTTACCTGTGGACCTCACCTGCCCAAATTCTAGAAGTCTGTAAAGATTCATATTCAGAAGGTAAAATCAATAGCAGACCATAAAGCCAAAAATAAGAAAACAGTGAGAACACTCACTCCACACAAGGATTATATGACAAGTAACAGAGTAAAAATCAGCTAAAGCCCAATATATCTTCTATAGAAAATTTATATTGTTCTGGGAACTAATTTAGGAGCCTTTGTATTCAGGAGTGAGAGTGGCATTGGATGGGAGATGCCCAAAAATATAATTCAACATTATCTAACAAATATTTCAGGGTAACATAAGGAGGAGCATAAGGCAGGTCAGATCCTTGGGGAATTTAGGATTATGTTAAAGAGACAGGGCTGACTTCTAGAAACAGCTGTAGAGCTTTTTGCAAAAGCTCATAGTTATATAATTAAGGCTGCAAAAGTGCTACTATTCCTACCCACTCACAGAGAATCAGGAGGTGACAATTTAGAGAAAATATGTGATGAAAAGGCAAGGAATTTTGCCACATTAGGAGTTACATATCTTTACTGTGCGTATGGTTTCATATGGAACCCTAGATCTACAAGCTGAGGGAGGTCCATGTGTATATATGTACATGAGCCCATGAATCCATGACCATTAACTTTAAACAACTAGATTTTAGAACAACCAAATATTCCTAATGAATATCCTATCTACACATTTTCTATCAGCAACATAATATCCCTTTCAACGGATATTTGTTTCTGAGAAGCCACAGAGCATAGAAACAATTTCTAGAAAAGGCATTGAATATAAACAAAGGGTTACATTTATTATCAAGTAAAATTAATAAATACAGGAGACTTTTAATTTGAAATCTTGATACATATGACAGGATTCATATGATGAAATTATGTAACTCATGAATTTGCTCTCACTTTATAAATTGGGCTCTGGGAGACTTCTGAAATCAGACACCTTGCAATTCATGCAAATGACTGTTGGTTGGTAGCATCATCAGAGACACTGCCTTGCGATCCAACAAGATAGGTCCCACCCAGTATTATTGACTCAGTCAAATAGTCTCCAGACATGAATTTTTAATTAGACTTTCCCTTTTAAACTGTGACTCTACCAATTACTAGAGTTTGGTGTCTAGTGAAATTGATATTTGAAACAAAAACAACTAGGTATACTTGGGCACCACTGAGTGACCTGCTATCCTTCCCCATTTCAAGCTAACCTAACACTGGTTTTGCCTGGCTTGAATACAGTACACTTTTTACTCATCCTAACCCTTCATTTGGCCATTTGGGCTTTGACTGTATCTTCAAAGCTCCGGAGAGCTAAGTGCCCAAACCTCCATCTCTTTTCTATTGCACACTTCCAGTCACCCTCATCTTTTCTTCTACCTTCGAGACCAAAGTAGAACTTATCATGAGAAGAGATCCATTTGCCCATCTGAGTTTTCTGCTCTTCTTTCTCAAGAGCCAGAAGGATAAATAAATAAAAATATAAATGGGAGCAAACATGCTGGCCTATCTGAAAAACTACATTCTGATCTTTCCCCAAGAAGGAAATTCTTAGAAATACTTTACTGGATCATTTTGGTAGCACACTTTTATTTGAGTCAATCACATTCTACAGGGTAATCTGACAGACTAACACTCTTTGTTATTTTCCAGCACTTTCTTGTTAATATAGTTTAAGGGTCTAGAATGTTGTTTAATTTTTCTACAACATGGATATGAAGCCATTTCCCCCACAGAATTGCATATTTCTTCTGGAAATCAGAATACTACTTCAATGTCAGCTTCACCTTCAGGTGTCTTTTAAAGCAATTGTTCTATTAAACAAAGGTCTCAGCATCTTAGCCCAAAATCAGATACAAATCCTTATTATTCAGATGCTTTTGAAAAATCTAATGGTACAAAAAGTTCCTACCTACAGGTGATTTAGGACTAATTACTGTGTGAACTGCCTCCAGAGAATTTCCAGCAGGTGCGTGGACCATGCTTGTTACCAAAAAAAAAAAAAATCATTTTCAGGACAGCTCTGTCACTGAAGGAGAAAAAAATTCTACATAAAACTCTAAAATATTCATAAGTATTAAAATCTATTCTGTTAAAATGAGAAAGAATTATAGCCCAAAGATATCTACTGTGAAACTACTTTTAAAGGTCATTTATCTCCTCTTTTTCCCGATTAGTCACATGATTTAATCAAAGTAGAGAAACCATGTGATGGGATACTTATAATTAATAGACTAAACAGATTCATTATTTTATGACAGCTAAATATTTTACAGATTTACCCAGAAATCCTGAACACAGATTACTCCAAGCAATTACATTTTTGTCTAAAAAACAAAGTTTTACAAAATAACCATAGAGAAAAGAGTGCCTCAAAGTTTCCCATTCCTGAGTTAAAAATTATTAGCCATTAGTTTGTGGAGAGATTCTTACAATTAACTGTACTGTCTCTATTTGATTGATCTCCATCATACTAGCAAGCTCATGGTAACATAAAGAATTAGCTTTCTAAAGGGAAAGCAACAAAAAATTCTGCAACAATAACTTCGCCTATTAAAGAGAACATTTCTTTTTTTCCCCTACCCTGACTTTCAACAGGCCTTGGGTTTGTTAGCCTGGCAAAAATGAACATGTCAGCTTTCATTGCAAATCACTGCCCAGCTAAAATGGGAATTTGTAAAGATGTGCCACCTGCTTCATTAATAATATCAAATTCTTTATTCTTGGTTTGCTTTATATCATATCTTTCTTGGTTCCACAAATAATTTCTTTATGTGATTGTGAGTCTAAAAAAAAAAAAAGACATCAGAAGAAGAATGAATTTTTTTTCCCCTGTCACCTTGAATTACATAAATATAATATATAGCAAGATCTTCTTGCCTTAACTACCAGGAAATCTCTTCCAAAATGAAAGAAAGCATAAAAGAAAATGTGGAAGGAAGAGAGGGAGGAAGGGAAAACTTCTATATAAATAAATCTAAACCTATAAAGGAAGTATTACAAGCAGGTAAACAATAACAACTTATTTCATTCTCAAAAAAAAGTTATTAATTCAATCCATTAATTCCATCTGCTAGTTTATTTACAAACCACTTTTATTACTGATAATGCAAAATTCAGAAGTCAGAATAATATTAACGCCCAAAGCTTTATGATTTTGCATAATCTCCCATAATGGAAGTCAGTGCACTGCAGTATGAAAAAGGCACAGATGGGATGGACTTAGTATAACCGCAATGACAATTAGCTTATCTTATGAAATGTGAGTTATCTATGGTAATTATGAATTGCTCTTTTTTTCTTCATCAGCATTTGTCTGCTGTCTGCATGACCCAATTAGTATATGGCATTGTATTTTGAAGGTATAGCCATCAGACTGTCGCTTTTGCCTCCAGGTAGACAGACATACACAGTTTGAAGCAATTCTTCTTTATAATTTCCATACCAACTTCTGATTGATGGAATGCCAAAGCTGTAAAATGTTGTCGGTAAAACAAAAACTTGGTCCAGGTGTTTTGTGACTTTTATAATCTTGACTTTCAAGGGCAAAGCACTAGCTTTGCAGTCAGGCTTCATCACAGCTCAAGGGAAAAACGGTGAAGTCTCAATGGAAAGATACCAGAGTCTTTTTTCTCGACTCATGAACCACAGAGCAGAAGCCCGGCATCCCTACTAGAAATGCAGAAGCTCAGGCTGAGCCCCAGAGTTGCCACATCAGAATCAGCATTTTAGCAATTTCCACAGATTCCAGATGCACTTCAAAGTTTGAAAAGCCTGCTAGAAATGTTGCCCCCAAGTGTGCAATATATTCCAAACTATCAAAGCTCTTCAGGTGGACTTCGAGAATGGTCCCTCCCAACCTAAACTCTAGGTTGTTTTAACTATGCTCTTTGTATTGATGAATTAATCTCTCAGACATAACCCCCCCAAAAAAAATGACGTTTTGTGTATGAAATTCTTAGAACTACTCTGCCAATTAATTATCCAGCCTGATTTTGATTTTGATATTCTTTGACTTTATTTATTAAAAAATAAAATAAACAAAACCTTGCACATCCATTACATTTCACGAACCAGCTGTACGAGTATGTGGGAATAAAAGCAGTATTAAGGTATGCCTCAAATTTGAAACAAATGTGTTGTTATTAATTATGCATGCATTTAAATAAGGCATTTATAAACTTTTTCTGTAGAGGGTCAGAGAGTAAATATTTTAGGCTTTGTGGGCCAAGAAGCAATATCACTTAATTTGTATCCAAATTTAGTGTTTCCTGTCATCAAAAGGTAAAGATAATTGTTAGCTCTAGGCCATACAAAAATAGGCAATGGGCAGAATTTGGCTTATAGGCAATAGTTTGCTGATCCATGATTTAGGTTAACAATCTAAACTATACTTAAAGAATGAGAGTCTGAAAGGTAAGAGGTGACATTCTGGAACAAGATCCAGGAACCACTGCCATATTTGTCCTGTGGAGATAGCAGTCTAGTTGTCACTGTGGCCCTAACCCAAGCCAAGACTTTGATCTGGTGAGGACAAGAGGTAACATGACCTATTTCTATGATCCTGAAGAGAAAAGGTAAGGATAAGGATAACAGATTTAGTTATTGTATTTCATTGTATTAGAAATGAGTGAATACCGCTTGGACATTCAGAAAAAGTTTCACTACACAAAAGAAAATGCTTCCTCTTAAATAGGGAGCCAACTTACTGGACTCTGCAACATGAACTAATAAGGATAGTTGGTTTACAAACCAGTTTAAATGCTGAATAAAAGAAAAATGTTAACGATCAATGATTAAAAATGTGTTCAATATTGTAATTGAGAAATGTATAATTTTGCATTTTCTCTTTTTCTTTTTTTCCCTAAGAAATCTTCTTCTACTTTATTAAAGACAGGCCCCAAATCGGCTATGTTCAGGGTGTGGGGGGATGTTTTGCAGTACTCCCTTAACTTTAGACATTCGTTTTAGAGGCTACTGAATACTTTCTTTTCCACCCAGCTCCTGGGCAAACACTGCTAATCCCTCACAGCACATTCTCCCCAAGCATGAACACAGCTCTCAAACAGACTGAAATGAATTAATCTGGCATTCAAAAGGAAGCCGGTGACCATCCTTGGACTGTGGACACACTTTACCAAGCATGGTGCTTAGTGCTAAAAGCAAAGAAAATGCCAGGGGGCATGTAGAAAGGTGGATTTCACTACTACATCAACTCTCCTACCCTCTGTGTCAGTGACCTGAGATGGGATACTGGAGAAGCCCAATATTACACCACCTACTTCAGTAACCCAGTGAAGAGTGACTCTGCTTCCTCAGGAAGTCCAGCCCTGTGCAACCCGGAGTCCAGTGGTGTCCAGCTATGAGTCTATGCTACTTCTAGATTGTATCACCTAAGGCCCACTCGCAACAATAAATAGGGCCTATTTTAAAAGTATAGCATTAGGTACAAAAACCTAATTATGACAAAGACTCATAGGTTCTGTTAAGATGTTCATTGCACAAATCATCCCATTACCAGATTTGTTGGAATTCGGTCAAAAATTATTAATACGAAGATATGTAGCTTTGGGAGCTGGGGTCTCTTTTCCTACATGTTTGAACTCACAAGCCCATTACTGCAATCTTTATCTTCAATATTGGAAAGGAATAGGAAGAGAGTTAATAAAAAAAAGTTTGTGTTCTCTTCTAAATAACATCTTGGGGCTTTTTCCAGGGGAAGTGGCAACAAGGATGTCTGTCTTGGCTGTCACTTCAGTGAGCAATAATTTTTCTTCCTGCTATTCAAGAAACTATTTGTTCTGTTTAGGTCAATTTACATGAACATGATGTGTGCACACAGGTTATATAGAAAACACATAGAAATGTATTTTGCTTTTGCCTCAGAACTCCACAGTCAGCCATTCCTCCCCTGATGCAACCCAGTCTTGTTGATACTTGGTTACAAAATATTCACCAATTTTGGCTCTGTGCTTAGCTTGTCACTTCTTGTCTAGCTCTTGGGTATTATGATCTGGTTTTGGACTGTCTATTCTGGCTTCAACTGTCATTCATCAGGAAATTATTTTTAATGTTCTCTGAACAGTTCCAAGTACTGAGATGCCCCCAAACTCAAACTAAAAAGTGACCATCTAAACCTCACTCCTCGTACCTTAAACAAATAGATGAGACAAAGAGACCTATTAGAGACTTTTGACAGAGTCCAAGAGATTCAACATCATCTCTATGTGAGCATAGGACACTCTCCATACTTTCATTTCCAACACAAAGGAAAAAAAAAAAACATTGCAGGTTTTAGTTTCTGGTAGACCTAAGTAGTGTCCATACTTAAATGGATGATTTCTTTCACAACTCCGTCACCATATTTTGTCTTGTGGTCCTGAAAGTTACACAGGAGTTATGGCCAATCTCTGGTTTCTTTGCAGATGTGCACAGAAATCCAGGTGAAATGTCAGCACACCTTACCTAAACTCATTCAGCCAAGAAAGTTCACTGATAGTATCTAGTTTCCATCAGTGAAAACCAGGGACTCTGCTATTAACAGAAAGTAAAGACAGAGGCAATTATGCATCAACAGATCCAGATGGCTCAAAGGACGGATTGGGAAAGCAAGGGCAAAGCAAAAAACTCCTCAAATTGCCTTTCAGCTTGCCCTGAGAAAAGAAACTGTTATTCAAAATCTAAATTATTTAAAAGAAAACATAAGCAGAACAGCTGTTCTCTTCCATCACGTAAGGATAGCATCATCACCTATCTCAACCACTAGCGACAGGTAACATACACATTTTTAATCCATTCTTGGTCATGCCCAGATTTTGAAGATTATTTATCTTGGACAGAGTCCTCATACTTTTTTACATGTTTGTATGTATTTTTTAACCTAAAAATCCCACGATCATCTGGAAATTCTGACATGACTTCTAGGAGCCATTCTCCCAACAAGGTTATTGATATATTAAACTTAACAAGTATTTACAATTTTGTATGGTATCCAATGGACACTTGTCTCATTAGGGAGATCACCTCAGGGATGATGTAGATGCCTGATCACTGCACTGCACACCTGAAGCTGAAGCTGAACAATAATGAATGTCAACTACAATTATATATATATATTATATATATATATACACACACACACACACACACATACGTATATATGTGTGTGTGTGTGTGTGTGTGTGTGTGTGTGTGTATGTATATACTTACAAGAAGCGGAGTACAGCATTAGGAATAGAGACAGTGGAAATGTAATGGCTCTGTGCAATGTCAGAGGGGTAGTGGATGGGGGGAGGGGGGTTCACACAGTGTGAGGGATATAAATGATAAACGTCTAAGTATTACTTTGTCTTGGGCACCTGAAACTAATAAAAAATTAAAAAAAAAAAAACACAAGTATTTACGGAGCTCTTACTAAGTGACAGGCATTATTCTACACATTTGGTATTCATAATGAATAAAGCAAAGATCCCTGCCAACACAGACCTTACATTCTAGTCAGTGGGAGGGAAAATGGAGAGTAGCAGCAGAGAAAAACTATAATCAGTACAAATGATAAATTAATAATGTAGTACATTACAAGAAAAACCAGGGGAGTACAAAGAGAGGGGAAGGATGCTGAAAGACTCGGTGTAGATCGTAGGAACCCATCTTTACTTTGAACCCTTAGCATGTCACAGCTCTTATTTTTACCGATATCTTATATTTCCTTTCCTATCAAAATTTTTATTGAAGCAGTTTAACAAAGTAGCTAAGGATCTGAATGTAGACTCAGACCTAAGATCCAGTCGTTGGCCCACTACTTAGTAGCTGTGAACTAATACTTTGGGCAAGTTATTTAGCATCTCTAAACCTTTGTTTCCATCGTTATTTTATCAGTTTTGTAAGGAGTAAAGAAAACATGCACCCAAAATAATGCTTAGATATGTTAAGACCTAATTAAGTGGTAAATTAGATTGCCTTCTGTGTACAAGGTATTCTGCACTTAGATTTTTCCACCTGTCTTTTCCTCTTCTTGTAGATAGACAGAGATCCTGCGAAGAGAGCTATAGCTACTGCGGGAGCATTAGGAATCCTGAATTAATACAAAATAGAAGGCTTATACATTCTAGCCCCAAATCTGGGCTTCAGATTTCTTAATCAGTAAAACGAGAACTACCTAATAAATATTTAACAAACTGATAAAACAAATTAAGGTATTAAAACTCTTATGCAAGATAGATGTTTAATATAAGTCTCCCGAAATGAGTCAGTAAAGATTGTGACTATAATGGATATGACTGGAAAGTATTTTCCTGATAAATAGCTGAAGTTTGTTCTCTGTAGAGAAAAGAGGATTAGACATTGATAGTCTCCTCATCCTTTCTGGGATGACAGTGATTCTTTAAAGAAGTCTCTGAGATAAGACTTTAAAAGGGGTTCCTTGTGTAGATATAAACATGCCCTATAACTTTCAGCGAAGAAAAAGGGATGCGATGAATGTTCCTGGCCAAAGCTTTTCCTTAAACCAAGGTCAAGTTCCAGGGTACCACAGGGCACTAACCTACCTACTGAGGTTATCAGAGAGGAAAGGTTTTCTATAGCTTTGCTCATTATAATTATTTTAAGTAAAGTAGAATTTCATGGATAATGAAATATCGCTTTCTGTATAATTCTTGTCTGTCCCACTCTCCCTGGTAAACAGGCCTGGGGTTTTTTCCTTCTCTGCAACCCAGATGCTGCCATGTGTCTTGGTGTGTCTGTGAACCCCTTCCAGATGGTCCTCCACAGTCCTTAATGTTGCAATTGCCATCACCGGCTCACTGCTGCCAGCAAGTCTATCAAAAAACAAAGGTATGCTATGGAAGTTAATAACAGTGTCACTTTCACACTTGAGTCACAGCTGTGTAACATACCCAGTAATGGACTAAAATTTAGAGGACAAGTAGCTTCATCATCGTGTAATTGAAAGAAAACACCACGTACGGGGTAAGAAAAATTCTTGGCTAAGCAAAATGTGTGACAAGAAAAAAATACACAAAAAACATCACTACAAGACATGTCATCATTTTATAATTGCATTTCTTGTCCAGAAGTAAGGCTGTGATTTTGATTATATTTTTTAGACTATCAGGGTTCTCACATGAACATAGATAATTATGTGTGGCTAATATTTTAAGCTGATGATCTATCTGTATATCTCAGTTTAATTCTTTGCTTTTATCATATAAAGAGTCCTCTTAGGAGGACTCTTTATACATTGTCTTGTTCACCTTTTTGCCAGACACATGGGGGGATTGTGTTTCCTTGGGCCCTTGGAAGTTAGGCATGGATTTGTTGGTCAATGAAATATAGGTGAAAATTACATATGTCACTCTGGGAAGTTTTAAAAGCCAGCATAGGATTGTCCTGTGCCATCGCAGTGACCATGGAGACACGGGTGAGATGGAAGCTCTGCCATCCTCGGTTCCTATACATTAACAATGAACAGAGCTCCATCAATAGTCATATAGCATGACTGAGAAATACGTTTGGGTTTTTTTTGGTGTTTGGCCACTAAGATTTAGGGGTGGATTGTGACTAGAGCATAATGTAACGAATCCTGGTTGATGTAGAGCCTTACCCATTAATTTTAAATGATTAATTTTAAAGTATTTTATATAATCTTGGTGATGGCTTGGGCATCAAGCATTTTAAAGCAGAAAATCTTCAGGAAAATATTAGGATAACACAGATCAAAGCATGTCTCCAGGGTTCTCAGCTCTGAATAATTTTGAAGCAGAACATATGATGAGGTAAAGAATCCATGTTCGTAAACAGCAAGGAATGAACATCATCATTCTAACTCCATCCTCTGACAATGTTTCAGTTAAAGACAGATGCCATAGCCATTCCAATTCTGGTTAACATTTTTGATGAAGGACAAGAACTAATCAGAACCACTGTAAGTGAATAGGAAATCAATTCCTGTTGTTGAGGCTGCACTGGGAGAAGAGGCGAAAACACTGAGCTGGTGTCTGTTTCTATGTTCCTTGAGGAAGAACCATTACTGGCAGTGAAATGCACAAATAAAAAGAAGAGAGACGACTGACTCATTGAGCTGGACACTACGGAGGGTGAAGAGAGCTGTATGTTGGTTATATATCAATGAGATTTTCAAAAAATAAAAAGGAAGGAGGCAAAGGAAAGGGCTTGGATAAAGAAAACAATTCGGAAAAATAGTTCAGTAACAATAATGCTAGCTCCAGAGGAAAAAAAATCCGTTACCTTTTTTCACTTTAATAGCTGAAATGAAATTTTCGTTACGAGGGTAAAGAGAAGAAATAATCATTTAGCACATAAGCAAGCTTGATGGAACTTAGGATGGAATAAATACTAGTTATCAGAAGAATATATTCCTTAATGGAACTTAAAATATCACTGCCTTTGGGGAAATGGAGAGTGGGGACATTTAAGTTCACTAACCTAAAGTTCAGAGTTATGAGCATCTATAAGTTTGGAAAAGAAAGCTTCATACAGTTATGCCTGCTGGTGAACAGATGTAATTTTAGTTCTCTGTTTTACAAAAGAGTTTTACAAACTCCTAATCCCTAGGAGTTCTAGGAAAGCTATGACAAACCCCGTGGGGCAGTTATGTTACTCTTTCACTGCTTCTTAGAGGAAGAATTAAATTTCTCATATTGCTCCTATATGTGTTTCCTTATTAACATTCATAATTGGGAATTTTATCTTATAATTTTTCCAGTAACTAATTTACTGAAGTTGATGACTTGGAAGATAAAACAAATACATTTTGCAATTTTGTTTTGCAATTTTGTACTATTCATCTTTATGTAAATATTTGGTATGTGAATTAGATGATTCTAATAAAACTCATGCCTTTTCATTACATCTAATTTTAACTCTGAACTTCATGATATAGAATGCTTCCTTGAAGATGCTCTAATGAAAAATATGAAAATACATAGATTTGAACGTTGATTTATACTTCAGAAATTTACATATTTGTCCTATTTATTCTTTTGAAAAATGTTCTAATTATCTGCATGACTACATAGTATTTAAAATGAACCCCCCCAAATATCTGGTAACTTGGTCCAAAATGTTATCTGTCAGAAGCTGTCCGTCATCCATGTTAAGGGTTCATAAGAAAATAGTTTAAAATTATATATATTTTATATTAAAATAGTAATACCAGGCTTTTGTGGACACCAATTATTTACTAAAATTTGTGAGTGACAAAGGATCTTAGAAATCAATTAGAACAAACCTCCCTACATTTGACTCTATGACCTAGACTTATGGTGTGCGCAAAAGCGTGAGTCCTCAAGTGTAATATTCACACATAATTTCTTCCAGAAATTAAATAATAAGAATATATTACACCCATTAGAAGTCATTTAATGAAGTGTGTGACTTCCTGACATGCTTTGGTCTGTGCATTACAAATATGGAAGAACAAATTGTAAACTCCTCTAGCAGTCTTTAGTCAAAAGAGGGCAATCAAAAATTTAAAGGCTGATCTGGTCCAGCATACTGTGATAAAATTAATAGTGACAGCCCTAATGAAATCCTTTAATGCGATGATTAAAAAGGGCCAATGAAATAAAGTACAAGTATAATTTAGAAATACATACCTAACCCAAGAGAAATGAAGGTTAGGCAAATGATCTGAGTTTTAGAAAACTTCTTTTCATTAATAATAGCTCACATTTGTGTAGCCCTTTTAATTTTTCCAGAGCACTTTTATAACTTCCACCTCATTGTATCCTCATACTATTTCTGTTAAGTAGCCATGGAGAGAATGATAATTCCCACTTGCCATTGAGGACACTGCTTCCAAAGGAGATTGATTATTAAGGGACTTGCTCAAGGCCAAGAAAATCAACGAGGGAAACTAGCCCTGGAACCCATATTGTGTAACTCCAAACCCAGCCCTCTTCTCTACAGACAAAGAGCAGTAATATTTCGTCCTCAGGAATAATCATTCTTGGAAAGAAGATTATACCTTGTCTGGGAGCCACCCCTTGAAGTAAGAAAGAGGCATCTTGGAGATGGTTTAGAGAGAAGTAAAAATGATGCGCCTTTGAGAAATACATCCTGAGAAGATAGTGCCTGAAACGGATCTGTTGGGAAATTTGAGCTTTTTGGGCAAAAGACTAAGCAAGGACTTGCTATCGTTAACAAACCAAAAAAAAATTAAGCTTTTTCTGTTTAAAATTTAAGACAGAATAGCAAGGTATATTACATGAGAAGATTAGGTCATGTTGGGTTGCTAAGAGTGTCCTAGGATAAGAATTACCAGATGCCTGTGTTACCAAGTGGTTTATGCCAATCTGCTCCTGAGAGATCGTAAAAACTGGGTCTAAAAAAAGAATGCAGCCAATTTGGGTCCAATAGACTCCAAAGGCAAAAGGATGCATTTGGTAAGTCTCTACCCCGTGTGGTTCACATCCATTCTCTCTTAAGGAGACTTCTGTATAAATGGAATGAAGCCCCTCTTGAGTCACACTGACGTATCGTCACTCCACTCCACATACACAAACACTCATTCAGAATTTCCAGAAGTCTCAAACACTAACCCAAACCAACGGGAACTTGTAGGATCTGAACAAACTTCTATCTATGACTTATACCTAAGATATGCATACCTGCGATACAGTGACATTACAAAACTGTTTCTCTGTGTTTGTGATTGATCTGGGAGCATAATGTGGCAGCTGAGTACATGTTCACAGCATTCACATAACTGTCAAATGCTTGTAACTACAGTGATCGATAATTCCAACAGAAGTACTTTACATGAAGGGAAGTCCACCTTATTCTGCAAACAAAATACACTAAGAGAACAAAGAAGACTCACATGTTTTTCCAACTCTAGGCATCACCATCCTGACCAACGTCCCAGAAGAAGCCAGTCAATTCAGGCATAATCATAGGTAACCCATGTATAATACATAACGATATATAATGTGAGGAACATTCTACAGAGGGGGATAGGATATGTTGAAAATCACCAATCTATTCTTTGGAATAATAACTGGAAGGCAATTTACTATACACATGATTATATGAAATGAACTTTAAAAAACAGGTTAAAAATCAGTTTTCAGTTCTTCACTGAAGAATTTGTTCATCCACTTAACTACATGCCTAAAATAATAAATTTGGCTAATGTAAGATATTTATGTACTCCATAACTCAGATCTTAAGTGTTGACAATTGACTGAATTGCAAGGAAAGATTAACATGCTGGTTAGTGATTGATTTGCTAAGCCCAGTAATGACTGATGATGTGGTTTTCTAGTCTCATCTAACCTGAACATTTTTCGTATTGCATGTTTATGGCAGCAGTATATTAAATTAGAATTTGATGAAAAAGTTCTCAAAAAGTGCTTTTTGACAGTCTAAGATGTTATCAATTGCAAGATTCGCTACTAATTTAGTTAATAGTGGTTCTCTTGGGTTTTGTTTTATATGGGGGGAGGGGAGGCACTGCCACAGAAAATTTGCACATAGCACATAGTGCGAGATTTGTCCTAGTATCAGAACTGCTTTAAAGTACCCAAGGTATTTCTAGAATTAAAGAACCATGGCATTTTCTGCATAGAATTTTGTTGAAAATAAATCATCCTTTCTGTTGTACTCCATCACCTCCTAAATTGTATACAAAACTCTATACCAATATACGACCTCAGTGCCTGGCTGGTGTCCCACTCTATACTCAGTAACGTGATAATTGCACAGACCTAAGAAGAGCACATGAAGAATTACTGTAATATCTGATCATAAATCCACTTTCCCTTCTATTCCTGTTCCTAGAGCCTTTTCTGTTGTTTCCTCATATGTCTCCTTCACTTACAGATCAAGTTTTAGCCAGAGTTTGTCAAGAGACAGGCAGAGGAAAACGATATGTTGCCATTTTATCAGTAATGATATAGCCAATATACAGTAGAGTGATTATCCTTACAGAATTGATGTAAAAATTAAACAAAATAATATAATGCATGAGTCTCAAGCATGGAGTTAGATGTTTAATAAACAATTAATAAATTGTAGCAACTATTAGTTTTCCTCACACTCCACAGCGTCTCCAAAATTTCCCATAATACTTCCTTCCATTTCCCTATGGAACCCACCATTTGTCCCAAAATTCTGTATCACAAAAGCCCCAAGGAGCTGGTCTGGCAATGGCAGAGCCCTCCTTGAAGAGCAAGGGAGAAAGAAAGAAGAAAGTGAGCCGGCAATGCCAGAATCCTTTTTTGCAGAAGAGTGAAGGAAAAAATGGGAATACCCGAGCACCTATACATTTTACCTGTCCTATCCCTGTGAAGGCTGGTCTCAGGTAGGCCATGGAGATTGTGACAAACACGACAAACTCAGTCACCATTCGTAAGAGCTCAGATTCCAGGCAGTGGTAAGCACTAAGTATAGTGAGTTCATAGCATGAAACACCCATGTTTGTGTGTGACAGTTGGAGGCCATGAGGAAAGGTAGTCAAGGAAAGCCGTTCTGAGTTAAGTCTTATGTTGGGATTTGAGAGAGAGTAGGAATTGGATGGTGAGGTGCAAACTATTTCAGACAGAGAAAATGCCATGTGTAAGGACCTTAAGTTGCAGAAGACACTCAAGGAACTGAGTGCCCGTGAATGAGACTTGGTAAGTGAAGAAGACAGTGGTGGGAGGTCAAACGGAGAGGTATATATGTCACGCAAGTCCTTCTGGACCAGGTCACTTGGCATAGTGCCTAATTAATGTATTATAGATGCTCACAAATATTTATTGACTGAAGAATGAACTATGAGTACTTCTGGAAGCAAGTAATCTATTATTCATATAGGGACGCATTGGCTAAAGAAGCCCTTTTGAGTAACTGTCTTTCATCTGTCTGATTTACAGACTCTATATCTTTCTCATTCCCTATTTGCTCCATTTATACTGGCTTTGGGCTCTGTTCTGTATTAGTTTAGTTTCTGTGACAATTCTTTTAATAATCAGAGTGACTCAAGTAGGTGACTAGTATGGTAGTCAGCCAGGCCCACATTCAATTCAGGCTCTAAGAGAGAAAAAAGAGAAAGAAAATATATATGTTGTGATAGGGGTGATGAAATAAAAGTGACAAAATGTTGATAATTACAGAAGCCGGGTATGGACATAGGGTTTTTATGTTATTCTCTCTACTTTAGTAGATCCTTGAAAAATTCTAAATGAAAAGGATTTTTAGAAATCCAGATTCTATCACTTATAAGTAGTTTAATCTCGGGTAAATTATTTAACTATTCTGAATCCCAATTCCTTGATTTACAAATGAGGGAAATGTTCACCTTGTAGAGTTGATGTAAAGATTAAATGGAAAGATAGAGGAAAAAAACTGGGTACAGGACCAGTTTGAAGCGGGAGCTCTATAGGAATTAGTGTCCCTACAGTTCAACAGTTAAAGACCCAGCCACAAGGCTAACAACCTCTAACCCTGGCCCTGGAACCTAGAACTTCTCTAACCTGAAAGAACACAGGAGACACTTGAAGACCTTGTGTAAAAACGCAGATTCTAATTCATTGCATTTGGGGGGAGGACCAAAATGCTGCATTTCTAAGAAGCTTCCAGGTGACACTGAAGCCACTGGGCAACAGATCACACTTGGTGAAACAAGCCCTGACTTTTGCTTTATTTATGAGACTAAGTGTCCAGTTGTACCCTCTTCTGATTGTTGGGTTTCTGTTTTATTCTCCTGCTCTGAGTCCCTGGGTAGATAATTGCCCCCAAATTCTAATCCCTCCAGGACTGAGGTCCTGAATACATGCTAACAGTTACTCTTAGAATCTGAAATCTTGTTCTTAAACTTAGAAATGGAAGTTGTCTCTCTGGCAACAATGCCCCAGACTCTGATTTCCTTTGTGGATCCTTAAGGAATTTGTGCTTCTAAATCCACTGTTACACACAGTGTGATTTATGGATGATGTGATACAGAATTGCACACTGTTACTGTATTGGCTCTGATTGCCTTGTTACCTCTACCTGCACCTCTCTTCCTTAGACTAACCTGGGTACCAAATGCTTCCCAGGAGTGACACTAGGTGTTTATCTTGGCACAGTGTAGACTCGCCCAATGGAACATCTTTCAATTTTCTGCATCTGGATTTGTCCCCTCAGTGTTTCTCAACCCCAGTGGATTTGTTTCATATTCAGGTCCTTTTGTGTAATCTCCACCCTACCAACACTGTCTGGCAGCCAATGTTTTCACACCTAACCTGTGGCAAGAGAAGCCATTTCAATATTGGAAGAGGAGGAAGATGCTTAACCCCAGCAAAGGTATATGTGCAGTAATGTGTTTATTCATAAGTAGACGCCTTATTTGAAAGCAGTCTTCAATAGATGAACATGAAACTTACATAAACTAGTTCATGCAGAACTCTAGAACAAGACTTAGAACTATTTTTTCTAATCCACCAATTATAGTCACCCTTGCAACTTTCAGTGAGCTGGATTTATACATTCTGAAAACTTGCTAGGAAAAACCCATCAGCTCTGTTACTTATAGTTAGATTATAAAATCACATTCTGGCAAAGATAATGGAAAGAGTCATCTGCTATCTATATGTTTTCCATCCCCCCAGGAACAATCACAAAAGCTATTAAAAATCACAACAAAATCAAACATTGAGAATAATGCACTCATGTTTAAACATGACTCTTCTATTTGACAGAAGTAACCTTGACAAGCTGCCACCCATCGATGCTTTCTAAACTGATAGGGGTATTCCACATCTTTCCTGCAACATTAAGAGACAGTTTGCAAAATTATCAACTCACAGTGAACTTGTAGGGAAGTTCCTCACCCTAACAAAAAACAGTATCTCTTCAGATTCACAGAAACTCAACGTTCATGAATAGTTAAGTGCTCTGCATATAACTCACACCTGCTCTTAGGACTTCTGTGCATATTTATTCTCTCTCATGCAGCTTCATTTTACTGTTAGAAAGAATTTATTTCTTAGTTTTTGTGCTTGCTTTATTTTCGTTTCAGACTCCCAGGGAACACAAAATATCACATAGCATAGGCTATAAGTTTGTTGGCAAATGCTTTTTGAGAAGTAAACTTTATAAATTTAAGTAGTAGTGATAAATATTCACCAATTTCAGCTATCCAGCATTCATTTTTTTCCAATTCTTCGGGGGGAAAAAAATTCCAATTATACTCTGAAAAAGGGCTGCCTCTGATCCTACCCGTGGAGACATCTTTGGAGCCTGGCTGCTGTTGACTCTACTCTCAGCTACATCTAGTTCAGGCTTAACCTGGTCACAGGAATTGGTCCAGAACCTTTGAGAAAAATATATGAGACTTCCGCTGGACTAGGAGAGAGGCAGGTATTCTTTCCTAATCTTGAACATGAGAGGATATACACTAGAACTCTTTCCGCCACTTTGCCGTCAGGGAGGAAGGGCAAATCTGCGAATTCAACCAAGACAGAGAAAGTGGAAGTAAGAGGGGGAGTTTGAGAGTTGCCTGAACTCCTGGCCTGAGGGAAACACTATTCTGATTTTTTAATTATGTGGATCAATAAATTCCACTTTGCTTAAGCCAGATTGAGTTGGGTTTTCTGCCACATACAGTTAGGAGGAATACTGACCAATAAAGTATGACAGTGAGGCTAGAATGGAGAGATTGAGAATACACAAGAAATACAATCATTCCCATAATATACAAAACTGAGACAAAATCCTCAATCACTGAAGGGTAGAGAACATGGAAAAATAATATAATTACATTTGAATATTATTCCTTTTTACAATTTTATCTCGATGAGCCAAAGATCTTTACAATTACTTATTTAAAAGGCAAGCTAAATTATTTGGTGTCATTTAGACATACGCACACATGTTAGTTACGAAAACAAATTGCATAGAAGTCACATCAACACAGGCTATATAAACACATTTTTTGGGAGGAAAATTACCACTTAAAAATGTCATTTTATTTGAAGATTTTACCCGTAATTAAAAAAATAGTTGGGCTACTGTCAGTTTTTTGAACACTGGCTTGCTCATAATTATTATTATTATTAGTAGTAGTAGTAGTAGTTTGTAATAATATATTGCATCTCATAGCTAGTTAATATTTATCAAGATGTTTTGCATATATTATATTGTTTAAGGCTTTTTTCTAAATAGGAGGACATTACATACAGATATTACATACACCACACAGCAAACCCCGACCCCCTCATCCACCCAAGCACCACTTTCCAACTCTATAATTGCAGACAGTGACATTCAGGGGTTATGGAGTTCAATGGCAACACACTTTATCAAAGAGCGTATACAAACCAAATGTTAGAAGTGTAATAGTTTACCTTATAGGATAAGACCACTACTTAGTGTACATTGTGTGCCACATTATTTCAGATCCTAATATGGATAGAAAGATATAGTTTAAGATGATGGGGCCGCATCTAATATTAGTATAACTCTACTATGATACTATCGTGAATGTGGAACTAAACTACAAAGTCATTGCCTCGTTAAAGATAACATGATAATTTCAGGTGTACATTACCTGGGTGGTCAAATCCTTAGAAGATAGAGAGAAGTAAGAGCTCAGACTAGAGCACGCTAAGATTCTGGCCATCCCCACTTATTACTGTGTAACCTTCAGCAAGTTAATTACTAAGCCTTATCTCCTCATGGGATAATCACAATAGCTAACTATAGAGTTATCGTTATGATTACAGTATAAGATACACCATGTAAGGGCATAGTCCAGTGCCTGATTATGGGGACCCCCCTCTTCTGAACTGAGGCACACATGCCTCTCTCCACTGGTGCTGGGAGTTGATGACTCTCAGATGAGTTTCTCTCTAGAAATTGCCCTCAGCGAAGAGTTCTCTCCTCCTGGGGGGTGTCCTATATCCAAAGTTTGATCAGTGAGATAGTATAAAGTCACACCCCCGTAGTCATTTCAAGACAATTTCTAAAAGGCCAGGTCCAGATCTGCCCAGAGGGGTGGCAGAGACCTCTCCTATGACTGCACTGAAGCCTAACTTCTCCTTCTGTCTAATCCTGCTTTCCTCATTCTGTTATGAGTGTTGTTTACAAGACCATTTCCCAATTACCTTCCTGCACAGGAATCTCCACCGTAGAGTCTATTTCTGGGGAAAGCTAACCCAAGACACTCTTACATAGAAAAGTCTCAATCAATATTAGCTTTGATGATGACAATAATTATGAAGCTGAAGGGGGTATAGAAACATGAATTTAACTGTTTTGTTTTGATAAAGTCCATCTTAAACATATATAAAAATTGTTTCCCTAAATTACATTCTCTAATTGGGTAGGACAAGTCTCATGTTAAAAGTAGAACTGCTGACAATTATGACTGGCTACTCTCCACTAACCATCAGCTTAATTAGTGGATCGTATTTAAATTGGCACTTCCAGTTTCAGTTCACTGATTGTCTATGTAGTTATTTCTATTTTGGAGCTTTTATCACATAGAATAAGTGTTGATTAAAAATTAAGAATATATATATATATATAATCTCCTTAAATAACAGATTCCTTTAAGGGCCCTTTACACTTTAATAATCCATGATTATGTAATTTTGATGACGATAACATGTGAATAATACATTCTCTGGGAAATAAGGTTATTCAAATACCAAAATTGTCCTTGAAAACAACACTGCATACATTATGCAAAACAGTGGTAGTGTGAAACAAATAATTCAAGTGGCAACATGCAAACTGCAATTGAAGAATAGGGTGTCAGGAAAAATAATCCCAGGTTTTGTCCTAACAGAACCATAGGAACAATGATGCCGAGTATGGCATAGCCGTGGAAACTGGAAAAGTATCATAAAGATTGCAGTGCAGAAAAAGACATTGGAGATGACTATGTCAAATCATCTTTATTGATAAATGAACTGAAAGTCAGTAAAACTAAATTACTTGCCTGGGGCCATGCAACTAAGGAGAGACATATACTCAAATAAGCTCTTCTCAACATTTCTCACCATTTCACCTTGAGTCCTCTCACAGGCTCTCTCTGCCTGAGCCCAGGCAGGTCTTCTCCAACATCCTCTTATAAAATTTCTATCTGGGAATTTCTCCAAAATGTACATTTTTTCCCCTTTTATAACTGAAATGATTGTATTATTAAATAATATATATGATACTGTAATACAAATATCCATGGGCTTTTAATAAATCCATTTGCTTTCTATATGATTTCCACCAATAGTAACAAAGTTACAGACAAATGTAGTGAAGTTAAAATAATCTCCTTCATTTACAGATTTGTTAGTATAGTTGTCGGTACAAAGAATAAAGGAAAATATTTTGCCTGGTACACAAAACACTGTTTTAATGTTAATTTGGACCCCCACTAGTCAGAACTAATAAAATAGCAGGGTTTAGAGGTAGTTTTTCCAAGTGTTTACAGATTTTAATAAGTAACACTCTAACTTTAGATTATAATGGTTCTCAAAGACCCTTGATAGAGACTGTTAAAAGTGTTCGATAAAATTAGAGGCTGAATATTTTTTTAAATAATCATTTTTAGGACATGCTGATTAAAATGCTCTTCGCTGGTTTTGTGAATGGGAATTTAAAGTAAGAAACAGGATGATCATAACAAATTGAAACTTAGTCAAATCCTCTTGAGCAATGAGTGTGTTTTCAACAGAATTGAAGAAAATAACATATTTTAAGTTAATCCATAAAAATATCTTAATGTATACTATTTATCTACACTGAAGATGTCCTCTCAGGCACAAACACAATTTAGCCTGGTGGCAGTTGCAAAGGCAGATGTTTCTTAATGGGCTGACACTAAGTGGATCATTACATGTGCAGTGAATTACATATAACACATATACTACCTCGTCTGATCCTCTTGAATTACTCATAAACTAGTTCTTTTGAGTATTTCATATGCTTCCATCTTTGTTTTGTATTAATAATTAAAAAGCACACACGTGCTACAAATAAGAACCACAATTCATTCCCAAATAACTCTGGGGAGAAAAAAACCCACTCATCATCTTTTTCTAATCATTCCATTCTATAATTTTTGCCAATTCTCCTACGTTGGTTTGCTTTGGGAGAAATAAAAGACAGGGAGACAAGGAATCTAGCCTGTCTTTAGTCATCAACATTGACCTACATACTGCCCAGGATATATTCTCCCTTTCTTATTTAGAAGTTTCCTTACTGAATACTACTTATAAAAACATAAGAAGAAATAAACCCAAACCCTTTAGCCAATATTTTTGAAACCAGGTTTTTGCATGTTGCTATATTCCTCTTATTAGGTAGCTATCAGAATATTTGCCCTGTTTTAAGGCTGAATCAATAAGGAACCAAAGAAATCACGACCAGTCAGATAAATAATTTAAATCTGTGTTGGGAGAAATTAGTTAAATTTGGTTAAATCAATCAGGTTCCATCGTATGACTTAATTATAAAGTTAATTCTGTCAAAGTAGTCAATTTGGTAATCTCCTGTTTAACAGGTGTAGTTTAAAAATTCTAATGGGTTTCCACCTCACTGAGCCCTTTAAATACATCAGGTTATTAAATCCCCACAACAGTATTGCAAGAAAGATGGCACCATTCCCATTTCACAAAAGAGTCAGCTGAAACTTAGAAAGGAAGAAAAGCTTGTGCATGCAATGACAGACAAGAAATAAATGGCTGTGCTGTGGTTGAAGCCATTGGCTATCTGGTTCCAAAGCTTTTGCCATTTTCTTTCTAACATGCTGTATTCCTTTCTATATAATGTGCAAGGATTATAAGAGTAGAAAAGTCATATATCACTGCAGATCGGCCTCACCTCTCATCCTGTGCTTCCCTCACAGCCCTTCCCCAACCCTCCCCAGTGATAGGCTGAAGATGGAAAGTTGGAGGCAAAACTGAGCGTACGTGCACACATACACACATGTATGTCATATATAGTTAATCTCTAGAGTATTGTGCTATGTCTGCCCTGACTTTAAACACAGTACAAAGGGGTTGAGGACACGCTGAGCCTTCCAGTATAAATTTTCCTAAAGGCTTCGTCAAAGGCTTACCTCATCTCTTCCCTAAGCCCAAGCCATATCCCTTTGGGCAATCCTGTACCCCAAGTTCCTCTTAGGATCTATATTCTGAATCAGTGCATTGCCTCTTCATTCATCCCCTTTAAACATGTTGAAGGATTTTAAGAATCTCCCCAGTACTTGCAGAATCGCAGGGAACTACAACCAGATATGAGACAAAATTCAAGGATACACCAAATCCTCAAGCATGGTAAAAGAAGAGAAGTATCATTAAGGTGGGGAAAGCAATCTGATTCTGTTTTTATACTTAGTACTTAAGCTGTCATTCCTGAAAGATCGTATGTGGCTTACTGACAGTTCTATTTGAATACCACTCGCTGTGTCACAGAATGACTAGTGCCTACGTGTCAGTTGTGCAAATCGCATGCTCTGTTTGTCTTTTGTTGATGGGTTTAGGCGTCTGTGTGTGTCAAGATTCTCATAATCCGTTGCTAAAACAAATTATTATACTCTGATTAACGAGGTCCGCATTCCTCTTTACTACTGAATCCAATAACAAGGACAGCAAAACAGAAACCAAATATATGATGCTCATTTGCCTCTACAAGTAAAAACAAATACCCAGTGGTAGAAGCCTGCTTTGCTCCAAGTTTACTCATTAAAAGAGGGGCTGAATATGTAAAACTCAGGTTAATTACCCACAAATGACTTGCTGACGTTGAATAAAATATAGGCTCATTAACATTCAACAGTACTGCTAAGAGAAGAGAGGAAGGGAAAGAAAGATTAAAGTTAGATGAGAACAAGTGTATTTTCAGTATTTGAGTTGAATTTTTGAAGGATGGATTTCTCCTGTACTCCAAACCAAATTCTGCCAGTAAGTTATGCCTGAAAATGCAGCCTCTCGTGACAGATTCCTTGGGTTCAAATTCTAGCTTATGAGTTGAGCAATTTGGGCAAATCACTTAATGTTTTGGGACTCAGTTTCTCCATCTGTAAAACAAAGATAACGATGCTACCTAGAGTTGTTTGATCATGAAATAACTTAAAATTGGGGATTGCTTTGAGGATGAAATAACTTAAAACTCACATACTTAAACAGTGACTGAAACAGAACTACTTTAAAGTACCGCAGCACAGATGTAGAGAACCATCCTACCACACAGGACAGAGGGCTTGCAGTGCTTATGCCTCAACAATTTCAGCTACATGTAGTAATGTTTTCATTTCCACAGTGTTTTGTTTATTTATTTATTTTTTTGTTATGAAAGGTTTTGTTGTTGCTGCTGTTCTCTTGAGAGCCGGAAAACATCCCTTTGGATTAAATAAAATACCACAGAGGAAGTATTTTTGAAAAGCATTAATTGTTATATAAGTATAAGGAAAGGAAGTAGCAACACAGGAGAAAAAGCACTCATGCCTTTTTAGCAAATAATTACTTTTACTAAAATAGCAATAATAACTATTATACCACCTGTTTGTCTAACCAATAGATAGTTTGTAAGCCAACCACTGGGTTGTTATCTTCAAACAAGCCATTTCTAGAAAAGAATTATGTGATCTACCTCAATAAAAGATAAAAAGTCTAGTTATCTATCTTCCCCATTTTCCAATAAATAACTCATGATTTCAAGAAAGCAATTTGATGTAAATGTTACAGTCTCTTTGCTAATGCTGATAACGCTGCAGGTGAGGTGTTGGTACGTGCCTGGGATAACTGTCTGGAGTCCATTTTGCATCCTTGGAGCAGTCTCGTCATTTAGGTGACTATAACTGAAGATACCAGAATAAGAGAGGAGGTAAGGGAGAATGATGACGTAGCACAAGGGGTGGAAAATAATTAAGTATAACTGGTGGACCCATATGACCAATATCTCATTTTAGCATTACACCTAAACATGAGCGCAGTTTCCTCTTATTTGGATAGTAAGCTCACGTGGTTATTTTAGGCCTTCCGCCCATATCTTGGTCCATTTTGGGCTGCGACAGCAAACCCCCATAGACTGGATGCTTATAAACAACAGAAATGTATTTCTCACAGTTTTGAAGGCATGGAAGTCCACAATTAAGGCAGCAGCAGATGCAGTGTCTGGTAAAGACCTGCTCCTGGTTCATAAGTGACTGTGTTCTGGCTGTACCCTTACATGTAGATGGGACAAGGGTGCTCCCTGCAGTCTCCTTCGTAAGGGCACTAATCTCATTCATGGGGACCCTACCCTAATCACCTAATCACCTTCCAAAGGCCTCATGTCCTAATGCTATCACACTGGGCATTTGGATTTAGCTTATGAATTTGGGGGGAGACACAAATTCAGTACAGAAGCTTACAAAATTAAAAATTCAAACTGTGCAACAAAAGCCATAAAGTTCTCTGGGTTTTAAGATTCCCGAGATGAATGAGCTCCGTGTCTTTGAATAGGACACCCCTAGAATATATATTCGATGTGATCTGTCCCTAAGCCAGCTGAAGCTTCACTGTACTGCACTACATGTCATTGGAACACCCTGCTTTTATGTACCAACTGGCATCATAGCACACAATAGAAGGCAAAGGAGACAGTCAGCAATATTCTAAATTTAAAATGGGACATGTTCAAGTAGATATTAAGACTGAGAACTTCTTGTCATCGTTTACATTCCAGGTCTTATTTATTTACTGTAGGTGCATATACACATACCTTCTTTCCAGGCTCCTCCTAAGTTCCACCAACCCACTTCCATGTCAGGAGCCTAAGAAATTATCGGAGACAATTTTCAGCTGCTGCTAATAGGCAAACAGGAAATTACAGTATGTGGAAAGTCATTTCTTAACAACCTAAATAATGTACAAATTGCTATGGGATTTTATTGTCAGATTTTATAAGATAGGACTTTATACTCTTAAATTTATGGCCGTGTTATTTTTTTACACTCTGAAACTTCAGGTGTGCCAAGCAATAATTCAGGGTCTCAGGAACACGGAGGTAATTAACACTTGAAAATGTTGTAATTCCTGCAGCAGTGTAATTGCAGCCCTCACCTTTTCAGTCCTGCATGATCCCTAATAGGAGATTATGGGCAATGGCTTCTATACCCATTCTCCTCCCCAATTAAAGTGATTACACTTTTCTGTCAGCGGTGCTGGCAGATGTCCTATTTAAAGTCACAGAAAAAGTTTCCTGGGAAAGCAGCATTTGGGAAGATGGTTTATAGGGAGAGCATGGAAGGAGAAAGGGACTTAAAGGTCTTGCCTTCATTCCTTACTAATTTAGGTGGGTCTCTGAGTCTCCAGTTTCTTTATCAATAATTAATATTCGTTTTGTTTTAATTTTGTCCATTGATTTCATAGGGCTGTGGAGAGAACCACAAGAAATCAAACATGCAAGCCCTAACGTGTACTACAAATATGAGACTTTCTTTTTTTTTCTACCTCTCTCCCATTACTTCTTTCAGATACAGAGAGGCTTCATCGGAACACTCTGAGGCATTCTCGCTTGTGAAAAGACAAAGCTAACTGAGTCAATGGTTCTGACATACCTGGATGCTACCCAGGCTGGAATTACTAAATAAGGCATGGAGAGGTCCTGGCTGAGAGTGTACGCTCTTCCCAGAGAGACGGGGCAGATGATGCTATACAGGAAAGAGGACAGGCAAGAAATAGATGGGAGATAGAAGCTCCTTCATCTAGTTCAGTCTGGGGTCTTTTCTTAGATAAAATCCAAATTTTCCAAGGTGATTCCCCACCGCAAACCAGAGAGGTACCATACATACATTGTCAGGATTAGAGCGGGTCAAAGGACAGAGAAGCCACACAAAGAGGGAAGCACTTCATGAAGACCTTAGCAACTGCAGCAGGCATTTTGAAAAGCATGTTGAAGATGAAATCTTAAATTATTCAAATATACATCTTCACAGTAGATGAAACGGTTACAAATTAAAAAAAGCAGTTACTGAGGACTCTGTATTTAACCCTAGACTTTTCAGAGACTGACGGTTCTTTTGGTACTGATAAAAAGTGTCTTGGTACTTGTTTGCGTTATTCAATGTACAGGAAATTACTACAGCCCTCAATCATTAGTGGGGTAAAGGGACTCATTATAACATCTTGAGTTATTGAGAGATAGAGAGTTTGGATAACTGGGATTCTAATTGACAGATGGAAATGACAGACTAATCAGATATGCAAGCAGCACCCATTATAAAATGGGGTCTTACCAAGGGTTAGCACTGTCTGCTTCTGCTACGATTTATATATACGATGTGGAAAGTAATTTCTGACAAAACAGTATACAGATCACAATGGGATTTTATCTGCACCACTATCTAAAGATAGGACCTTATACTCATAAATTTATGGCAGGGTCATTTTCCATACTCTACAGCTTCAATTGTGCCAAGATGTATCAGCAGGACAGATATTCCAGATTGCTCATACAGGGATGTTTACACCTTGGAGACACAAAGCTTACTTCTGGTTACAGTATGGAGCCATACTACAAAACTGTTCACTAAGTAGTCCATATGCTGTAGCTATCGGGCCCAGGTAGGAAGTGAAACCCAGAGCCTTAGCTACAAAAGCAGAAAGTTCTCTCATCATGTACGCTGATGGTGGAAATGTAAATTGGTGCAGCCACTACGGAAAACAGTATGGAAGTTCCTCAAAAAATTGGAAATAGAACTACCTTATGATCCAGCAATTCAACTTCTAGGTATTAATGTGAAGAAAACAAAAACACTAATTCCAAAAGGTATGTGCACCCCCATGTTCACTGTAGCATTACTTATAATAGCCAAGATATAGAAACAACCTAAGTGTTCATCAACAGATGAATGGATAAAGAATATTAATAAATATATGTATACATATTCATATCCATATATATACTCATATGTGTCTATACACACACACACACACACACACACACACACACACACACACACACACACATATAATTAAGCCATAACAAAGAATGAAATCTTGTCATTTACAACAACATGAATGGACCTTGTGGGCATTATGCTAAGTATGATAAGTCAGACAGAGAAAGACAGATATCATAAAATCTTATTTATATGTGGAATCTAAAACAAAAAAAAAAACAAACCAAGCTGCTAGATACGGAGAACAGATTTGTGGTTGCCAGAGTGAGGGGTAGAGGGTAGAAGTAAATGGGTGAAGGGGGTCAAAAAATACCTTCCAGTTATAAATTAATCACGAGGATGTAATGTGTAGCATGGTAACTATAGTTACTACTGTATTACATATTTGAAAGTTGCTAAGAGAGATCCTAAAAGTTCTCATCACAAGAGAAAAAAAAAATTATAGCTATGTCAGGTAATGGATGTTAACTTATTATGGGTGATCACTTTGCAATGTACGCAAATAATGAATTACGATGTTGTACACTTGAAACAAACATAATGTTGTATGTCAATTATATCTCAATAAAAAAAGGAGGAAGTTATAACCAATTGTGCTAACTGGTTCATACTAGCTAGTAAAATTTAACTAAGAAAAACCATGGCATTCTTCCTTCCTGATCCATAATCAATTATGTGTTTCACGTTTATTTCTTCTGGAATACTTATAAACCTAATTTTTTCATATTTCTTTTATCCATTTGCTGGTTTAAATAATTTTTCACTTCGAAGGATATTATTTATTACCATTTTTCTTTTTTAGGACATAATCAAGACTGTTTTATCTGTTTATTTTATAACTTAAAGGACGCACACATACAGGCCCACATACTTATGTACTTGTTGTCTCATGACAGGACTAAAAGAAGATATTCTGGGGTTCTACTTGTGGCAGGAAGTCTTTTTAAATCACATCCTTTCTGGACACTTTCATTTGACAATCTGACTTCCTTTTAAATATTATTTGATAGTTCCTTTTCCCTCACTCTATGTGTCTCTTGTTTCTGAACCACTGGATTTCCTATAACGTTTTTCAACTCAATACAGCCAACAGAAGCATTTTACTATCAGACAAAAATAATGTTTCTCCGCCTCTGTTCTTTGGTACTTCTAGTTTAACTGACAGTGTACTTTATAGAAATGAACAACGCGAGGAGGACCAGGGGCTCCAAAAAACCTTGTCAGAGTATTTACACTCTCGAAATTAGGTTTAGAGGAAAAGAACAACACTTGCTGGGTCTTGGTAACAATACTGCCAACAACTCGGATTTCTTCCCTGCTTCTGTTTGAAAGACTTTGTTTAAAAACTCTATATATGAGCACAAGCGTTGAAGAAAGGGAAAGTTTTCGTTTTTATCTTTAAATTCCATCTCATTTTCAAAGTACCTTTTCTATCCCATGCCACATGGAAAGTTTTTGAACCCAAGACCCAAACCTGGCTGGTCAAATGTCCAGATGGTTTTAAAGGAAAGCATAGCAGTCTAATAATTTATTTTCAATATTTCAGAGAATTTAATGAAAATTGTTCATTTTTTCCAAGCTGAGGCTGGACAGACTGACTAAAACTGCCATTGGTTATCTAATATGTTATTCCATTTCCCCCATGGTCATTAGAAACTCTGATTGCTATTTTACATAACAGTGGATTTAACAAAGAGAAGAGAAAGGAATCATTTCTTTATAACATTGTTTTTTTGTTTTTTTGTTGTTTGTTTTTGTACTTCATAGGCACCATTTCTCAACATATCCAGTCTATTCAGAAATACATAATTCAAGACTTCTTCACTGATAGAAAACTTGAAAAATGATGAATCCCTGAGGGTCCGGTCATTCAGCCTTACTTTGAAATCCTTTAATTATACACATTTAAAATATGTTCCAGATGTCTATTGGTTTGCTCCCCAAACACACCATGTATAGTCTTCCCTCATGGTCAAAAGATATTAATATATTAATACCTCTCTTTTCTATCCCTTTTGTAAACAGTCTAGAGTTTGATATTCTCCAACTGTAACTACCCATCAATAAAAACAAATTCACTTCTTAAAAATTCCAAGAAAGAAAGAACGGTAATAGTATGAATAAATAGTATGTACATGAATAAATGTGCTAGCTATTTCACCCCATTCTATTGTACTCTGACTCAGCTACTTCCTTATATCCTATATATGTGTGTGTGCATATATATGTGTATATATATATGTATAGATATATATGTATATATATAACATATATAATATGAATATTATATATGGTATATACACATATAAATAATATCTTCAGTTCCAACTGCAACACATATTCTCTCGTACTTTATTTATTTATTGTTCCTAATCAGGTTCTTGGCTGAAAATTGTTTTTATTTCTGTTCTTCTTCCAACCACCTCATCATAAACTGTGGATATTTTGCCCATCAGCATCGTATTTTCTAATCTGTACTTAGAACTCATTTTTTTCTCTCTAGGACTGATAATATTTCTTCATTCTTAAAAGAAGTAATAAAATATGTAACTTCCTATGTGTATGTCTCAAGTTTCTCCAAATTTCTCCTCAGAAGTTATCATTTAATTTTTATGCCAGCTTTCTGACTCTGCGTATACATTGCCCTTGGGAATATCTACACCGCAGCAGCTGACAAAGCAGGATTCTGCAAAGTGTGAAGAATCCTAAAATAATAAGAATGACACTACCGAAAACACCTATCTCCCACTGAAACATTTGAGACAACAGTCATGGGAAAAAATTACCTCTAAAGTTAGAATATGTGGATGTCAAGAGAAAGATATTCTTTCACAGGGATCAGGAAAAAGATTAATCCCAGACCTTGGAAGTAGTCAGAATATAACTATCACCACGTTGAAAATGCTATAATTTTATGAAAAAGTTTTCAAACAATTTTGTTTTGTTTTTTTTTTTTGTGTTTTGTTTTGTTTTGTTTTTTTAGAATGATAAAGTAAGACCTGACATGTGAATGAAGTATCTAGACACAAAAAGAAGTGTCAAGTATATGTAAATCCTAAATTCTAAATGTCTGGTGGGAATTGTTAGAGCAGTCAGTCAACTACTCAGAAGGGGGGAGGGGGAACTTGGCACACAGTTGGAGCTCATAATCTTAGAATCAATGTGTTTGGGGATGAGTTAGCAGATGTTACATACTATGCAGATACTGAATTTGGATTCATTAAAAATTAAAGAAAACCAGTAAATGCCCCGCAAAAATCTACATAGAGGAGTAGAGCTCATGTGCAAGAAATATAGGTTAGATAATGGATAAACTAGTTGTAAGCACCTAATTAGCTAGCTTGATCATTTTACAATAGGGACTAATTGTTTGCAAGCCTAAA
Source organism: Rhinolophus ferrumequinum (assembly GCF_004115265.2). Taxonomy (NCBI): domain Eukaryota; kingdom Metazoa; phylum Chordata; class Mammalia; order Chiroptera; family Rhinolophidae; genus Rhinolophus; species Rhinolophus ferrumequinum. The sequence goes on along the minus strand of NC_046300.1, from coordinate 25,944,668 downwards.
GGTGACCAGCCAGAAAGAAGTGTTTACTATAGCTTTTGTGTCAAGGTCGTGATTAGCATATGCCTTAAAAATCAGAGAGCATCATGTAGGTAAACCAGCCCTCATGGCACTAAAGTACATGCTTTAGGAAGAGCTGTGTGTGGGTGGCCTAACCCGGAATCCTCCCATCAAATACCCACTTTTCCCCACACACCAAATCTTCTACCTCTTCACTGGTTTTATGCTTAGGTTACGTGTCACCCACCTGAAAATAAAAGTAAAATCCTTCTTTGAATGCCTTTAATTCCTGCCCTGGTGCTTTTTCTTCTCAGAGAGAAACTCTTCCACATCATATAAGCGTGACTTCATTTTAACACTAACACAGTCTCCCTGACTCCAATCAACAGTACTCAACCGGCTCTGAATCATGGAGTTTACTTCAATTTCTTTCCCCTTTGACCATGGTTATTCAGCACCTTAAAAGTTATTAAACCCTACTTTATTCTTCCTCCAAATATGACTTTCTGATTCAAGCTGTTCTCATCAGGAAACCCCTATTTCATTTCCTTACATTATTCTTACAGAAACAGTCTTCTTTGATTCTCTGTCTCAGCTGCATGACCTATTCCACTCCATTATTCACACAGGGCTGCCAAAACAACTTCCCCAAACATTTTCCATTTCATTCTTTTAATCAAATATTACAGAGGTGATTTCTCTGGTTAAACCTGGCAAATGGGATCCATACGTTTACCTCCATTACTTTCTGAAACCCCATTGAAATGACAGTAAAGACTTTTCAAAAAATATAACTAGCAAGGACAATGAAAATAGAGGAGAAAAGGAGCAGAAAACAGACGGGCAAACTGGGCAGCAGAAGGAGGAGTAACTTCTGACTTCACAGAGCACTGAATATGAGCACCTGAGGGTTGCGGGAGATACATACCAGTCAGCATCTCCAAAAGTCTCCCTTAAATGAATCGCCAAAAAGAGGAAAAAGAAGGGAGGGTGACTGAGTTGAAAACACGAGGAGTCTTAGTCTGTTTGAGCAGCTATAACAAAGACACCATAAGATTGAGTGCCTTAAACATCATTTATTTCTCAAAGTTCTACAAACTGGGAAATTCAAGTTCAAAGCACTGAGGGCCCATTTCGTAATTCATAAATGGCCGTCTTTTCCCTGTGTCCTCACACAGTAGAAAGGACAAGAGAGCTCATTAGGATCTCTTTTCTAAGGGCACTAATACCATTTACGAAGGTTCCACCTGCATAACCCAATTGTCTCCCACAGGCCTCACCTCCTAATATCTTCAGATGGGGTGGTTAGGATTCAACATATGAATTGTTAGGGGCGGGGCGGTGGGTGATGGCACAAAAACTCAGCTCATAACAAAGACTTATTCAAAAACTACATAAGGAACTCTCCTAGATCTCCTCTCCTCTTCCCACTAAGCCATGAGACAAGATGACTAGATGTTGAACAATCAAAAAAACAGCAGAGATCTACTATAGGAAACGCACTTTAAAAATAAATATGTACCATTAGAAGTTTTAAACATAGTATAGTCCGTGAGAGCAGGACAGGATATTTATTATCATCTACTCCAACACGTCTGTATAAAGGTGAGGAAATTTAGGCCTATCTATGGAAGTGTCTTGCTCAAATCTACTGCTAATCATTGACAAAACTGATGTTTAAACATCGGCATTTCTGATTCCCAACCCAATACTCTGAAGTGGCTTTGCCACTATAAACTTCAAGAATGTAACATGAGAAAATATGTCCAAATGAGAATGTCATCCTGGTATTACAAAGGAGAGTTAGAGAAAAAGAATGAGTGTTTTCCTATAGCAGCTATAAGATATTTTTAAATATCTGGCTTCAGGTCTTTGGATAGATAGGTCTAGAGTTTAGAATAGCATTTCATTAGCTTCCTTTAGCAAGAAAGAATGCCAATTTTTGTTTTTGGATGAGATTTAATATGTGGGAAGAAATCCTTTGATTTATTTTATTTCCTGAGCTAAAATAACTTCCAGAATTGATGCTTGCCAAACCCCCTACCACAACCCTACTGCTCTCTCATCACCTACCAGGTTCTACTAGGTCTCAGGTGAAGTGAATTTCCTACTGTAAAATAACTCTGATTTATGTGTCATTATCTTGTGATTTGGCTAGTATGAATCAGCTTCCAGAGACTGATTGTCTTTTTGAATTCATGGAATTGAATGGTTTATTCTTTAAACTTCAGTAACAGTGGTACTGAACAGCAACTGCAAATCTGCCCTGAAATAAAGGGGGAGAAATCCCACACTAACATCTTTCAATACCTATCGTATCAGCCCTGTACTTTTGGAGCAGTTCCAGTCTCTTCTCTTACTATTTCCCAAGAAACCATATCGGAACAGCTAGACCCATTCATTTCCTGCCCAAATCGTGCTTATTTATTTCCATAACTTTGCTGAAGTTACCCTGTAATTCCTTTGAGGCTAAGTTCAAATTTATTTTACTCAAGGAGCAGAGTGTGCTCCTTCTGATTATTTCATTATAGGACCGCCCCCTGGAGTCGGAAGCCTGGGGTCTAAATCCCAGCTCTGCTACTTACCAATTTGAACAAGTCACTTCAATTCTCTGTGCTCAGCCTCATCTATCAAACTAGAACAATTCTATATACTTCAAGGAGGATTGTAAGGATTAATGAGATAATGAATGTGAAAGTCCTCAGCAAAGCACATCACTGAAATATTTGTTCCTACAACTGGAAGTACCATACGTAAAAATGAAGTGGTGAAAATTGCACTGAAATTAGAATTGGAGGATTAGGTTCCAAAACAGGTATTATTTACTGAAGAATTCAAGGTAAGTAATTCAGCTTCTCAAAACTCCATGTGTATCACCTGAAAAACACATTCATTTAACAAATGTTTATTATGAGCCTTCCATTAGCCAGGCAGTGTTCTAGAGCCTTGGGAGACATTAATAAACAAAACAGGAAAGGATAACTGTCCTCATAGGATGGGAATGACCATAAAATCTATTTCATGGCATTATTGTAAAGATTAAGAGAGGCGCTTAAAGGGAAAATACATTATAAATAAGGTTGTGTTTCACTGATGCTATTATTGCCTATATTCATAGAATCATAAGCTGGAATGGAGAGGAAGTAAGATTTCATCAAACAACCTCGTTCTAGTGATGAGGCAATGGAGACTCAGCTGTGATATCCACAATCACACAGCCATGGAGTTGATGCAAAAATTGGAATCTCCTATCTACCACAATAGCCTCTTTCCCCTACACAGTGCCTCAGTGTAGTGAGGTACCAAGTGTGGGGTGCCAGGCAGGTGAATACGATAAAAAGGAACATTGTGGAAATTTAAAGATAATAAAGCCAACTAAAAATTGGTCTGCTTTATGGATTCAAAAATATTATTACAACAATGTTCATAGCAGCATTTTTCACGATAGTCAAAGGGTGGCAACAACCCAAATGTCCATCAACGGATGAAAAAATAAACAAAATGGGGTATATACATGCAGCTGAATATTATTTAACCTTAAAAAGGAATGAAATTCTGATACATGCATATATATTATGGATGGAACTTGAAGACATGCTGCAAAGTGAAATAAGCCAGACACAAAAGGACAAATATTGTACGATTCTACTTATACAAGGTACCTAGAGTAGTCACATTCATAGAGACAGTTGCCAGAGACTGTGGGGAGAAAGGAATGGGGAGTTATTTTTTAATGGGTACAGAGTTTCAGTTTGGGATGTTGAAAAGGTTCTAAAGAGGGATAACGGTGATGGATGCACAACAATTTAAATGTACTTAATGCCCCTGAATTACAATCTTAAAATGATCAAGATAGGACATTTTATGTTATGTACATTTTGCCACAATAAAAAAAGAAAAACTTACTATTATTTATTATCACCTCACTGCAGCAATTTTAAACAATGTCAGCAAAACATTCCATCCAACCAAAATCTTTCCTTTGTTTAAACTCTAAAAAATTGCTGCAATTACTGTTGAAATTTAAGTACATAGATAATAGATGATAGATGTGTACATATAAGCATACGAGGTTTGACAATTAAGTTCACGAACTCATCCTAGAAAAAGTGCTACATACCTTATTTCTGAATGTCACTATGGTCACCTTCGAAGTACTCCCCTTGGGAAGCTATGCACTGACACCAGTGCCTTGTCCTCCCTTCAAAGCAATTTTGGAACTCTTTTTCTGGAATGGCCATCAGAACTGTCATTATACTACACTTGATGTCCTGAATGTCATCAAAATGTCTTTCTTTCAACATTTCCTTTATCTTCGGGTAAAGGAAGAAGTCATTGGGGGCCAGATAAGGTGAGTAAGGAGGGTGTTCCAATATAGTTATTTGTGTACTGGCTAAAAACTCCCTCACAGACAGTGCCATGTGAGCTAGTGCATTGTTGTGATTCAAGAGCTATGAACTGTTGGTGAAAAGTTCTGGTCGTTTTCGTCTAACCTTTTCACGCAGCCTTTTCAGCACTTCCAGATAATAAACTGTTTTGTCCAGTCAGTACAAATTCATAATGAATAATCCCTCTGAGATCAAAAAAGGTTAGCAACATCGTTGCAACAAGTTTGCAAACTTAATTGTCTGACCTCCTACATAATTATGCAATAATCATACTTATATACTTGTATAACATAAATATGCATGTGTGTATGCTTCAAATTAGCACATTTTATTATTTTCTTTTAATAAGCCTTGCATTCTACAAGGAAGTTAATTTGGAGAACTCTCAATTAACTAGTCTACTCCCAATACATGTGGACTCAGTTACATGTGCTCATTTTAAGAGTAAGTTCATAGCAGTTAGCAATCATCCAACACATTTAAGGCACAGTTCATGTTTCCCACTCCTGTGGTACTAAGATTCCTATATTTAAACATTAGATTTCAAATTAACAATGATAACATGGTAATTGTGAAGACAAAGAAATGGAGCTTAATTCAGTGCTATCATTCCATATGACCCCTTAGAATTTCCATTTCTGTTTGACATTTTAACAGTAAAACAATTTAAACTGCAAGGTGTAGGATTTTTGCTTGGTAGGTGCAACATCAGTTATATACGTATGTTTGTTTCATTTCATCATTATTACTAAAAATGATGTTGAGATATAAGGAAGTGTGGGGGTGTTGAAAAATATCAGATATCAACTTTGTTAGATATAGCAATGCCCTAATAAATGCCTAAAAAATGTACTGAATGAATAATAAACTCAAAATGCAAATAATAATATCAAAACATATCCTCTAATCCTCATTTGAAGTAAATAAAACCATGTACTTTTGGAGGAAGTATTTTAAAATATTCAGAGATTTTATCAGATGACAAGATCCCTGGAGCTGTAGGAAGAAGGGCCACCCACACAGGGAAATAGCATTTGAATGACTCGGATGCTGTTTTTCTTACTCATAGTCAGGTAATATATAAGGTCTGAAAATTAAGTTTTCCAACTTATTGCAACAATGTTGCTAAACTTTTTTTATCTCAGAGGGATTATTCATTATGAATGTGTACCAACTGGACAAACAGCTAATTAAATTTACTATTTGGAAGTGCTGAAAAGACTGCGTGAAAAAGCCAGATGATCTGAACTTTTCATCTAGAATTCATGGCTCTTGCATCACGACAATGCACCAGCTCACATGGCACTGTCTGTGAGGGAGTTTTCAGCCAGTAAACAAATAACCATATTGGAACACCCTCCTTACTCACCTGATCTGACTCCCCAGTGACTTCTTTCTTTACACAAAGATAAAGGAAATATTGAAGGAAGACATTTTGATGACATTCAGGACATCAAGGGTAATACAATGACAGCTCTGATGGCCATTCCAGAAAAAGTGTTCCAAAATTGCTTTGAAGGGTAGACGAGGCACCGGCATCAGTGCATAGCTTCCCAAGATGACCGTAGTGATATTCAGCAATGAGGTATGTAGCACTTTTTCTAGGATGAGTTCGCGAACTTAATATGTTCTCAAGTATCAGCCATGTTTATGAATTCTCCAGCACGTCTCTATACTAAGGAACACACATACACACATACACACACACACGTACAGATTTTTCTACCAAGGTTCCAGTCCCATCACACTGACAAAATTAATGTTTTAATACCAATATTATTTTTCATCTTGGAGAAAACAAGAAAGCTACCTTTCCTGGAAAGACTTAGGTCATTCTTTCCCTTCTCAAAATAAGGAAGAAAGTTGTACTACCATGGGTAGATTCAACAGCCTTCAAATCTCATGCTATGCCAGCTCCTCATACATACATTCCAGAATAAATTTAAATCAATTAAAATCATCCATAAAACAAATGATTGGCATCCATTTTATCTTCTTAAAGCATAGAGTGCATAAACTTTTATTGCTTCCTCTTTTTAGAGACTATTGTAGAAGTTAAACTGAGCTGTACACAGACCATGGAGCTGGTTGATTTAGTTCTTTTTCATAGTTTCTTTAAACAGCTATTATTTACCTACAGGGACAAGCTCACAGTGAATGCTACAGCCCTAAGACCAGATAACATTGCTCAGGGAGTCACACTAACACTGAGTTGCTCACAATAATGTTTATGCTATTGCCCCAGCAGGAACCAAATGTCCTTCATTCATAAATCAGTGTGTATACTTACCTTAAAGTGCTCGAAAGAGAACAGGCAGCCACAACCCCAACTTTGCTAAGTCTGGTATTGATTTGAAGAACAACATGCTAGGCAGTGTTTGTTTTTGGCCTGGGAGGGAATTTCTTCAATTGGTAACCATGTCCCAAACACTGAATTATGGAATGGTTTGTTTTGTTGGGATCTTTTTTATTCTCAAAGAAACAGAAATGACACTGTGTCTGTGTGTGTGTGTGTGTGTGTGTGTGTGTGTGTGTATAAAATTAAATGTACTCACAGTTCCTGTGGTGCAAATTAAATATGTTTTCAGTATTTCCTCCAGAAATTCACATAGGGTGTAAAATGATTTGCACAGCTTGAGTTTCTCTTTTTTATTGACATACAATTAACTCTGCTGACGTGATAAAACAAAACTAAATTAAGCCAGAATGACATTAATTTTGTTTTTACAAAAATAAAAATTTTTAAAAAAATAGCTGCTTCTGTTAAGATAGCCGTAGTGGAAATAATAATTTTCTGCTTTAACTCTGTGGAGTTTCTCTCTAAGTCTAAATATTAAACTGCTTCATTTGGATTTTGTTTGTTTGTTTGTTTACTCATTGATTTGGCAAAGAAGTACTGTGGCTGATATGTTTTGTTTCATTTTTGTAAATCAAAAGTTCCAAAATGTGAAGATTATTTGGGCTAAGTAGTCCACACATTTAAAAAAAAAAAAAAAAAAAAGCTTGTAATAGAAGTGACATTCTAGTAACTTCTTTCTCCCCCATCTCCTTTCCTTAATAAAGTTTTTCTGTAAGACTCTCCATGATTTAATCTCATAACTAACCAAACAGGAGGTTTTTCTCCCTTACCATTATCATTTCATAAAAAAAAAAAAAAAAGCATATAACATCCACCCAGCTGTCCCTTGGCCTCTATATCAGATATCAGATATCTTTTGCCACAACAATGTGGCATAACAAACAACTACAAAACATACAAAACACCAGAAGCATGCAACAGTTGTGTATCACTCCTGCTAGTGGGTTGATTGCAGAGGGGACCCTGCTGACTTGGCTGGGAGCATTCACAGCCATGCCTTAGGGTTGACCAGCTGTCAACTCATCTAGGCTGCCCTCTGTTGGGAAGAGTGGGAAATTCATTCTGTTTTAACTAATCTTGTATGCTAGTTTTCTATTGCTGCCTTAACCAAATTCCAAGGACTTAGCATCTTAAAACAACACAAATTTATTATCTCATGATTCTATAGGTCAGAAGTCTGTGTTATCTTAGCTGTTTTTTCTGCTCCAGGTTTCACAACACGGAAATTGGCCACTTAGGCTCTTATTATGAGACTTGCAGCAGAATCCACTGAAGCTCATTCAGGTTGTTGGCAGAATCTTCCTCATTACGGATGTTGAACGAAGGTCCCATTTCCTCACTGGCTGAAGTTCTGGTCCTTACATGTGAGCCACTACACCTCAGCCAGGAGCAGTATACTACATTCTTCTCAGACATGAAAACTCTTTTACTTCCCCTCCTGCTGCATCTCTCTTTCGCCTCTTCTACTGCCCATCTTCTGACTCCAGCCTGAGAAAGTTTTCCACTACTGCACTGTGATTACATTGGTCCCACCCAGAATATCCAGCATAATCTCAACCTGAAGGTATGTAACTCTAATGACATCAGCAAAATCCTTTACCATGTATCATAACATATCCATGGGCTCAAGAGATTAGGGTGTGGACATCTCTGGGAGTGGGGAGCTTTCTATCTACCACACCTAAGGATGTGGTCTTGCATGGGAGAACACTGACAGCAGTAAGCCCACTCGTGCAAGTATTTTTAAACATCGAAATGATCAAATCCAATCACATGGTTGAGTCCAGTGTCAGAATACTACACAGTTATATGTCCAAGAATGTAGATGCAGGGAGGGTAAAGAACTGAGGTTACTGTATCTATCACAGCCTCCTAAAGACAACAGAAATGTATTTATTGTTAACAGAGTGGTGACAGTGTTACTCATGTTGACTATCTCTAAAACACCATTTGGTAGATAGGAAGAGAAAAACATCTTCACAATCTAGAGGTGGTCCATAGTGAGTATCACCTGTACAATTACCATCAGCTTTAACACTCTGAGTGACTACTGTCAGAGTACATCTTGTTCCTCACTAAAGCCTGACGTATAAAAGATGTTCAAAATAACAATAATATTATGGCTCTCTGCCAGGAACTCTACTAAGCAGCAAACATATGTTAATCCATAACAATTCTATGAGGTAGATATTACTACATCCTCTGCCCATATACAGTTCATAGATAATAAAACTGAGGCCAAATTATGTTATGAAACTTGTCTACGGTCATACAACTAGTAAGTGCTAGAGCCAGGATATGGACCCAGAAGGTAAATAAATATTTGATGAAAAGGAGGATCTATCTGATATTCTCAAAATCCTTTTACAGTATAGGGTCACTTTGTTTGAGTTTAGAAAAAAAAATTACAGTGACAATTTTGATTTTTAAAACACTTACCCTAAGGGTTACACCACTGGGTAACAGCCATGCATATCAAGAATGGATTATTCAACTAGCCATCAATCATTTGTTGAATGCATTCTATGTGCAAAACCCCTGCTCAATGCTGTGAAGTTTTAAAGATATATCATTGCTTTCCAGCCCACTACAATACATATTAGAAGCTCCAAGTACACCATGGGTACAGGAAAGTTGATCAATAAATGGGGGTTGGAAAGACAAATACACACAAAATAAATAGCAATACTATAGCATAAGTGCAAGAGGTGTGAAGGTGACCAGAAATAAAGGACTAGAGAGATCAAGGACCCCTTCATAGAGAAGGTGGGACACGAGTATAGACATAAAGGAGGACTGGAAAGGAAAGCAGGTTTCTATGAGAGAAGTTATTTAATGATAGGCTTTGGACTTGTATCCTGAAAACAATGCATTAGAAGACTTGTGTTATGCTTGTTCTTCACTCCTTGTTAATTTATTTATGTATTCATTCATTTGAAACATTTGATTATCAGGATTTATCTAGGTCTTAAGGATGTAATGAAAAATGATAAACCCAGCCCCCCATGGAAAGTTTATTCTTGTGTGAGGCAGACAATATGTAAAGAACCAACTGACACACCAAAAAATTACAGATGGTACTAAGCACTGTGAATGAAATTACTGGGATTCAGCAATAGAGAATAACAGGACCGGCAGAACCTTACTTTAGACGATATGATTATCTACACCCCCCATGAAAGAGTCATTTCAACTGAAATCTGAAACATAAGGAGACAGTCATGGGGAGAGCAGGGGTAAAAAGCACTCTAGGCAAGATAAGAGGAGCTGCTCAGGTCTGGAAGTGGGAAAGAAGCGGGGGTGCTTTAGATTCTGTCTGAAGATGGACATGCGCAGAGTACAGGGAGTGAAGAAGAGAGGGGTCCCCAGTGACTCTGCAGAGGAAGCAGGAGGCCAATCATTTCAGGTCCTTTGCCCAAGGGAAGAAATTTGGGTTTCTAAGCAAATAATTAATGTGAGTTTGTTAATATTTTAAGATTTCTTGGTACCACAGAGAGAACAAAATTTGTATAGAGCAAGGATCAAAGTTGGGAGGCCAGGTATTAAGACTTTTGTGATGATAAGAAATCACCAGAGTCCTGACCAAGTTGATGGCAGTGGACATAAAGAGAAATGGACAGATATGAGATATATTTTAGTAATAGAATCAGTAATATTAGTGAATCAGATGGGTGCAAGGAGGGAAAGAAAAGGGAGAAATTCTAAGATAATGCTTAGATTTTTTTTGCTTGAATATAGAGACTTACGGTGGTTCTAAATAATGATATAAGTAAAGTTGAAGTGGGGGGACAGAGCTGTGGGAAATATGGATTTAGTATTTCTGTTTTGGATATGTTATGTTTAAGATACAGAGGGGGATGTACTGAATTTGCAAATCTGTAGCTCAGAGAAATGCAGACTAGAGATCTAAATTTTAGGGTTATCAGATAGAGATGGCATTTAAGCATTAGAATTGGATGAAATCACCTGGGCTGAAAGCGGAGCGATGGAAAGAAACAGGAAAAGTTCCAAAGCCCATAGATTACCAATACTTAAAGATTACGTAGAAAAAGAGAAGGCAACAAAGAAGACTGATGAGTCAGGGAAGAAATGAAAATAATGTGGTGTCATGAAGTCAGGAAGGTAAAATTTCTCTAGAAAGTGTGAAATTGACTAAAACATACTGATGAGAGACAGTTCGATTTGGAAAGAGACGTGCCCATTGATCTTGGCACTGAGACTTTGGGTGACTTCAAAATGGACAGTTTGTGTGTAGTGGTAGGAACTGAAGTAAGATTAAAACCTATGTGGGAGGTCAGGACAAATATGGACAACATTTCTGAGTTGTACCATGGATGAGAATGGGGAAATGGATAGCGGTATAGGAGAATGAGGAGCCAAGGCCAAGATTTTGGTTTTTTGGTGTTCATTTGTTTGTTTTATATTTTTTTAAGTGGCCTATGCTAGAGCAGTGATTGTCAGACTTTATCTTACATCAGAATTACCTGGTGGGCCTATTAAAAAAAACCTGTTACTGGGCCCCAAAGTTTCTGATTCAATAGGTCTGGGGTGGAAGGTGAGAACTGGCATTTCTAACAAGTTCCCAGGTAATACTGACACTGTTGATCCTTGGACCACACTTTGAGAACCTCTGCTGTAGAGTATGTGTTTGTACTGCAGAAAATGGGCCTGTGTAAAGAAAGACATTGATGATGCAAGAGAGGAAGAACTTTAGGAGCAAAGTTCCTGAAAATGTGTGAGGGTCTGGGATGCAAAGAACAAATGCCTTTGATTACAACAGGGACACTTCTTTGGAAACAGGAAGATATACTCATGGTCCCTTAACACCTCTGTGCAGGCTCCTTCTGCTCCTAGATCTAGGTCCAACCTGTGTCAGTCAGATGGGATTAAAAAGCCCGGTCTTGCTCATCACGCAACACCGGTCACTCTTACTGCCAGCATTCATTTGACCTTCTGCCTCTTACCCTCTTCCTCCACCCCAGCTTTGGCACCTGTATATCTGTCATGTTCCTTGCAACTGACACTTTATATACTTGTTTAGTGGAGCCTCAGAGATATTAAGAAATCACTTTTGGGATTGCTGCTCCACAGGGAAAGGAGGTGGAGACCTTCATGATGTCAACCAGAATAGCTCTGTTGACATCTAATTTATATACATTGGGGTTCTAAGTGTTTCATTTGAAACAGCAAGATTTAAAAGCTAGTGCTTCATAGATGACTGTGTGTCTTTAAGTCCTAGTTGTCTTCTGTAACACGAGTTCCAACCTTTATAACTTGTCTTACCTCCATGCTCCAACACAGGTACCTAAACCTCAGCATTGCCCAGTGACTAGAGTCTTCTCCTACACCCCAGTTTTCTATATAAGACTGCTTCCTGCTGACATATGGCTGCATGAATCTATGTATTGTCAATGCTCCTAAATTCTTATGTCCATTGTTGAACTGAAATGAGGTCCGTATCTCTCTTGGTGGGCCTTGGCTCTGCCAACCACTTGTCTGGATAAATGACGCATTCTGCCTTATCATTACACTCTCTCAGGTCACGCATAGGTTAAGCTTTTTCCTGGGCCTTTCTCTCCATTGTTTCCTCAGCTCAAGTGCTGAAGTTGATTAAGGATGTCTGCTGCTCTACTGGTGATCCCAACTATGTGGAATCTCTACGTGGTCCAAACCACATTTAACCCTTCAGGGTCATGATCCATTAGAAGATGTGCCAGTAGGGAAATAATGGATGATTTGAGGCAGAGGTGAAATGGGAACCTCTTTGGTTTAGGGAAACTTATTTTGTGACTATGTGAAAGACAGATGAGAGTTAGGAGGTGGTAAAGAAGAAAATGTCTATGGATGAAGCTAACACAATGGTCTAGGTGAGAGGTTAAAAAAGACTTAACCAGTAAAGTGGTATACGGAAGGATGAATGAATGAATGAATGAGGAATTACATGAATACAGAGAACTTTGTGGTAGATATTACTTCCTTGTATAAAAGGGGCTTAACTGCCCTGAGGTAGATATGCTATATGATTTGCTTCAACTAAAGAAGTGTGGGTAGAAATGATTTTGTAACTTCCAGTTGAAAACATTCAGCGCTGGTGAGAGGCTCTCCATGTCCTGTCTGCCCTCATCAACCTGTAGGTATGTAGTGTTTCCAGGAGCCATGGGAGCAAATCAGCCTGAAATATTGAGCCTTCATTAGAATTTCCCTGGAGAGGGGTTCAGATACCCAATGAACGTTGTGTGCTGTCTAAGCCCCTTTTAGGGAGGAGAGAGAGAAAGGGAAAAGATGGCTTCTGCAGCATATCCTAGCCCAGCCTGTATAATGCAAATATAATAAAAAATTATTTTACTTTTTGGCAAAGTATGACCTGGAGTATAAATGCTACCCTCCTCCACCACCAGCTCATCTGTCACTTGCTTGATTGTTGCCGTTTCGTCTCAGAAAGCTGGGGGCATTTTTTTTTTTTTTGCAGTGCTCTAATAAATCTTTATAAACATTGGAGGTTTTAATGTCATATAGTATGAGTTTCCCTCTTTTTCTTTATACACCTCTCATTTCTGATGTAAGGCAGCCTGTAACGTTTCCAGGATCAGACCTAGTAACATCTGAGAAATAGAGAAAAAAGACCTTATTATCACGGATTCTTTTCTTTTCCAGTTTCTTTAAACTAAAGTTCAAAGTTTCACTTGGCAGTTTTTAACAACAGATTTTGTCTTTTCCTTGGGCAATTAGTGACCTGAGATCTTCTGGGTTTGAAAGAAGCCAAAGTTTTGGATCTTTTTCTAAGGCTAATTGTCTTTCTAGTCAAATCTGTCAACAAATTCTTTGTTAAAAACCTTGTTTGAAAAGAACACATTATTGTTAGACAATGAAATAATGTATGTTTTGTACACATACAAAAATCCATACTTATCCTCTTCAAACCATCTTGACCATGTGCTTCCCTGAATACTTTCTATTTCTCTTTAGGTTATGGTTAAATAGTGTTTCAGTGCTTTACATCGCCAGCTATTTCAAACACTAAAAAATGCTTGGCATTGTGCATTAGAATTATTTTCTAAAAAAATATCAACACATTGTCAAGTGAGAAAATGGCCAAAATAATGACACAGCATATCTGCAACGATTAGGTAAACACCAAGTGAAATATTGAAATAAAACTGGGGAAAATGAAACATAAAATTTATTTTGGTTAAAAATGCAAGTGCATTTTTGTGAATTGCTAATGTATTAAAAACTACCTGTACTCCAAGACTCACTAGGAGAAAAATCTGCAAGCTTAAAGCTACAGAACTATTTATGTAATGAAATTCTATGAAAATTGCATTATAAATGCACATGGACTCAGACCTGACTTCATGACCACATCTTTATACAGTAATACTCATTTATTTTATTATGTACCATTCATCCTTAATGTGATGTGAAAATATTACAGGATTACATTTGACCTCTTTGTGGCTAAGTTGGCTGTGTATAGTCTGATAAGAATTCTGAGACTCCCTATTGTTTTCAAGCAAATCAGTCTTCGCTCCCTTAAGGATTATGATGTGTCATGAGTAATTATGATATTGATGTGGTCAAACCCTGTGCACATATCATAGGGGAGGGCACAAAAGCCCTTCTCAAATGCAGAAATCCCTGAGGGTTGCATTCATTTTGTAGTGCTTTCAAAAAAAAAAAAAAAAAAAAAAGAGCTCCATAGATTATAGACTTCATAAAAAATTAATATATTGCAACACGTACATGAACTTCAGTCTACCTTAGTTCTGTCTGAAATTAGTAGATATGAGGATAGGGATGCTAGCAATGAATTTTGAGGAGAGAAGATCCTGAAATATGTTGGATAATGGCCAAGCTCTTGATGTCAAAATGTGGCCCATGAAGCAGCAGGATTGACATCATCTGGAAGCTTATAAGAAATGCAGAATCTTGGGTACCACCCTAGACATCCAGAATCAGACTCTGCCTTTTAAAAAGATCCCAAAGTGGATCTAAAGTACAGCATAGGGAATACAGTAGTATTATAATAACTGTATGGTATCAGGTGTGTACTAGAGTTATCAGAGGGATAACTTCATAAGTTATACAAATATCTAACCACTATGCTGCACAACTGAAGCTAATATAATATTGAATGTCAACTGTAATTTAAAATTAAAAAAAAACTATAAAAAATAAAATTAAAATAAATAATAGAAAGATCCCCAACTGACGCTTTTGTACATTAAAATTTGAGCAGCATTCAGTTGTGCAGAATAAGCCTTTAGGCTTAGGGCACAAAAGAAATAATGTTACTTCCAAATGAAACTTAGGGGCAAGTAAGCCTTGATGGCTCTAACAAGATATTTATTTCAGCTATTGTTATGCTCCTGGTAAGGTATGGTAAGATAACCTACTTATCCTTTCATCAATATTCTCTTGGGCTTTATGCTGTGACGAGGGTGATGCTGATGTGGTTATTTTTCTTTGTCCATGAATTAGTTGTGCATAATGAAATTAAATATGTAATAGCAAGGGAAGGAAACAGTCACTATTACTGGAGTCCAATATCCCTTTCATGTTCTGTGCTGAACATTTTTTATTCATTCATTTATCTATTCAACATATTTTATTGAACATGCAATATATGTCAGGCACTGTGCTAGGCATTGGGAACATAGAGAAGTATATTCTTCAGGACCACTAGGCATCCTTCTGTTTATTATTAAAAAAAAAAAATTTTTTTTTCTAGTAACAGAAGGAAAGGGAGCCTTTGAAGATCCTATTACTAGATGGGTTATTTTTGTCCTCTGAAATGCTAGGCCACATACATTTGACTGAGCAACTGGAGTAGAATTTACAGTGTTCCTGTCCCTTTGGGTATATTGTCTTGTTAACTAGACACTATGTTCCTCAAAGCAGAGGCTCCCTCTTCCTTTGCCCTCGTTGTTAGCATAGCATCTGATTCAGTAAGTGCCTTTGATTGATGATCTGAACGGGCTTCGCTTCAACAGAGTGCTGGAAACCTGCCTGTGGCAGGAGTCAATATTGACCATTCCAATGTTAGATATTCAATTCAAAGTAACCACTTGAACAATAACTTCATGACTACAGCCACGGTGCTGGTTCAGTGTTTCTGATTTCTTGTACCTAGGTGATGGATAATAATACTAATTAAACACCAGAAGAACAATAATAATAATAGCTACCATTTAGTAAGCAACTAGTACAATACTACATTATTTTGAACTTATGTTCTTTAATCTTTAAAATGTTATGATCTTTTATATGATTTATGACAATGTATCTTTTACATAGGCTGCAACACATTTGCATCATCTTTTATAACAGGCTGAGAGCTTAAATGATATGCATATTGTCATACAACTATTAAAGGACAGTGTTACTATTTGATCCCAGCTTTGTCTGGCTCCAAATACTATAATAATTAACTATGGACATAAAAATAAATAGTATTTTTATATAATCTTTTCAAAGTATTATATTTAGGAGTAGGGAGAGAGAAACCATTTCATTCCGAGATTTCAGGGCTTTTGAGAAAAACATATTCTTTTGCACTGAGCAGTTAATGGGTATTAGAGCATGTCAGGAAAAAGTTTCTATAATCAAGATTTCCAGCCTCATCCTTTCAAGGATAATGTTTTATATCATTCACTAATTCATCTAACAAAGAAATTGTGAGAATATATTTGCCAGATGTTATCCGGGTCACGAAGATTCAATTTCTGCCCTCAAGTCGCTCACACCATTGGAGTCATACCCCATGAGTCATAAACCTTAAAATATTTACTAGCTGGGTCTTTACAGAAAGTGTTTCCTGATATGTCCCCCTCCTCAGGTACCGGTACTCCACCAATAAATGCATGTGAAACCAGGAAGACATCGGAGCTGGGAATCATCAAAGTATACTTCTACAAATCGTGGAGGCAGGATAAAATCACTCGTGGAATGAGGTGAGGTCTGAACTCTGGATCACAGCGTTGCAAAAAAAAGACACTCGATGCAGTAGTTAGGAGCAAGGGATTTCATGTCAGAGGTACTAGCAATTGAAACACATCTCAGCCAATTGTGAGTTGCCTGTAACTGGGGCTAGTTACACAAGCTTTATGAACCTCAGCTTTCTCATATGTAAATTAAGGTTAGAGTACCCACCTGCACACCTTGCACGTGTAAACAATAAGACTGCCAATTCATATAAAGTCCCTGGCTTTTAATAATAGGCTGTAGTGTATAGTTGTTGGAAGCACAGACAACTGGAATGGAACCAGAACTATCTAACTGTGAGCTTTGGCAAGCTCCTTTTTCTGTCTGTGCTTCCCTTTCTTTAGTTACAATATGGGAGTAATAATAAGACTTACATCCTTAGTTTTCATAAAGATGACTGAGTTAATTCATGAAAAGCCCTTAGAACAGTGTCTAGCAAATAGTAAGGCTGTATAAGAGTTTAGTACCATTAGTTAGTTAAGAAGTGCTCTTGTTATCCACTCAAGAGGTCATATTTCTATCTGCAAGGGCGTCTACAAAAAAGAAACGCTGTGGAAAACCCCACAGGGGAAATCAAACTGAGCTAACTAAGCAAGCTCTTCTCTTGAAGCAAAAGAAATAGGAGCTGAAAAGAGTAGGAAACTTTAATCAGACCCAAAAGGAAGAGCAAATCAAGCAAAATTCAATAAGGTAAAGTTCTGCCAGAACAAACTGTGTCTCGTAGAGAATATGCTTTAGAGGACACCAAACAATAAAAATTGAGTGTGGGCATTGAGCCACACAAATTGAGTGATTCAGCACACAGCAGTTCCTGGTGTCAGAAGTTCGCATCACGAGGGCAAAAGGTTTTACTTTAAAAATTATCTCTAGTCATTACCTATAGATTATACTTGGTTTTATTCTAAACGAATAAATGATGGGCATTCAGTCCATCCTTTCCCAATTTCCCTGAATAATTACTCTAAGTAAACTGAACTTTTCTATAAATAACCCACCATTCAGGGAGTCTGCTGCTGTTTTCTCCTTGGCTTACCAAACTTTTGAGAGGTCGGTGGGTCTACTGCAGTCACTCAAATGGAAAATGGGAAAAACACCTGAAGATTAATGGATTAGGAAATGTTGAGCACAGACTCCATTTGGCACCACACACACATCAATTTACAGAATAGCATAAAAGAAAATAGGAACCTAAAGAGGGCTCTTACTCACATTTCCAGGTCTCATAGAGCCAAGGAGTATGAAAATGAAAAGTTGTTTTTGCTTTTTTTTGTTGTTGTTTTTGCCTAAGTGCACATCTTTCTCTCAAAACATTGTTTCAGCAACTCTATTCCCTTTTTGCTCCTTGTTACCTGGAAAATTCCTACTCATCTTTCAATATCCAGGGCAAATGTCACCTATTGGATTATGCCTTTCGCTCTCCTAAAACTGAGTTAGTAGCATTCTTTACTAGGCTGCCTTCAGAATCCACACTTTCTCTATTACTACATATAATGCCATGCTGTGATTATTTCCCTGGAATCTCCTACCACTAGGCCATAGTTACCTTCAGAGCATTGAGAGTATCTTGTTTTATCTCTAATGCCTGTCAGGATACGAATGTGGCCTCCCCAACCTATAGTAATAGATGAAGAGACACTGAACTCTTGCTTTCAAGAAATTCAGCTGAAAAGCACCCTGGGCCACAGGGAGATGAGAACATTCACAGAGTTTAAAAAAATAATGTGGCTTCCACATCAGACTATGCTAGGGCCTCAGGTGGCACAGTGGCCACTGCTCCTGAGAGAGCACCAGGTTTCTCGTAAAAACACCTGAAGTCTCTCCTCTCAGATCAAGGGTATATGGTTCCAAGAGCTAGAAACACTTTGTCTCTGTTTCCCTCAGTGTCAAACCACCACATTACTCTCATCTGTTTGACGAAATCTCCTCCTATTTGCAATCATTGTGAAACTCAGTACATTTTTGTAGAATGAAAACATAGTAACCAAAGGAACTTAGAAAGCCTTAAGTCACATGTCATCTTGAGCATATGTAGTTTGAAGAATAAATCTGTAAATTCTCTGCCTGATATAGTCTTTACAGTTAGGGGACAAAGGAAGTGAAAGAAGAAGTAAAAAGTAGAGTAACACTTATCACACACAAGTCTGAGAAATATTAAGTTTCTGAAATGGGAGAAAAAAGCCTATCCGTCCTGAAATCAGCATGCTTGTTCCCCCATGGACGCACAGCCCATAACAGGTATTACTCCTTGCTTTGTTCTACCCCTAAAACAGAGGCGTCTTTTGTATGCTGGTCACATCTGTCCACATAACAGGGTTAGAGGCCAAATAATTGAAGGATTATGGATAAAATCCAACATCTAATATTCCAAACATCTAAAAACACCCTCAAGTCAGAAACAGTTTCTGCTGTATTCCATAGGTGTTGAAAGAAGAGATTTTCTTTTGCCTCTGTAAGTCTGGATGCTTAAAAACGTTTGTTTGTTTGTTTGTTTTTCAATATTGAGTTAAATAGCTTTTCAAGAAATTCCAAACTCTTTAGCCTTTTCTTTCTTTATGGTGTCAGTTGTGGGGATAAGCAGTTTTTCACCCAATTTATATAGTGTCGTTAACACTATAAGTAACTTTAGGCACACGAACAACTCATTTGTAAAGTTGTTTTCAGTACTTTTGTAAAAGCATAAGCCAGTTAACCAGTCTCTCTTTTAGGATAATACAGCGCCAAATAGCAGAATGCTTAATTTTCCAGCAAGTTGTTTTTCTGCCACTGACATATAGCCCTTTTAGACATAAACTTTCTAGAAAAACATTTGACTATATTTAGTTCTATTTGTAAAATATGTTTTGTTTTTTTTTTTTAAGATTTTATTGGGGAAGGGGAACAGGACTTTATTGGGGAACAGTGTGTATACTTCCAGGACTTTTTCCAAGTCAAGTTGCTGTCCTTTCTATCTTAGTTGTGGAGGGTGCCGTTCAGCTTCAAGTTGTTGTCCTTTCAGTCTTAGCTGTGGAGGGCTCAGCTCGAAGGCCAGTGGCTGTTGCTAGTTGCAGGGGGCACAGCCCACCATCCCCTGCGGGAGTCGAACCGGCAACCCTGTGGTCAAGAGAATGCGCTCCAACCGAGCCATCTGGGAGGCAGCTCAGCTCAAAGTGCTGTGTTCAATCTTAGCTGCAGGGGGCGGAGCCCACCATCCCTTGCAGGACTCAAAGAATTGAACTGGCAACCTTGTGGTTGAGAGCCCACTGGCCCGTGTGGGAATCAAACTGGCAGCCCTCGGAGTTAGGAGCATGGAGCTCTAACCGCCTGAGGCACTGGGCTGGCCCCTAAAATATGTTTTTCAGAAGTCAACTTATTGGATACGAGAAACGATGGATTTTGGGCATCACTAGAGAATTAGGAACTGTCATCCCAGATGTAAGGACAAAGCTAATTATTTAACATGGAGAATTACACAGTGGCACATTACATACCCTGCACCTTTCAGATAGAGTGACTTTTGGGTAAAAGGAAGAATAAGCACTTCATGGATTGTGTTGCTAGCTACAGATTTCATAAATGTTTTGCTAATTGTTACACTTCTTTATTAACATTTATTGGATTTTTTTATCTTCTCAAAGACATTCCTACAAGTAAAATTTATGACTTTAAACCATATTTACTTACTTTGTTTCAGGTACGAAAATAGGTTTTTTGGATGAAGAAATTAGTCTCTTAGTAGAAGTGACAAATTACTACAAATGTATAATCCCATTCATATCAAATATGTAGAATTAGCAAATGTACAGAAATCAAAAGGAGTTGCCAGGGGCTGGCGAGGAACTAGGAAGTGACAGCTAATGAGAACAAGGTGTCTTTTCCAGATGATGAAAATGCTCTAAAGTTAGATTATGGTGATGGTTGCACAACTCTACAAATATACTAAAACCACTGAACTGTACACTAAAATAGGTGAACTTTCTGGTAGGTAAGTTGTATCCCAATGAAACTTTTCAAATAGCTCTTTTTGCAGTAAATAAATAAAACTTCAAATTAAAAGGGTTTCAATATTGCCATAGTCATATTTTATCATGTTTTTAACAAAAATCATAATTTTTAAAATTAAAATGCACAGTGTCACTGGGAAAATATTTGAAATACTTGTCAATGTAATTTTGGAATTGCACATATTTAACCAAACATTTCCTTCTTATAGTTCTTATAGGTTGTATATGATATTTAAAATATGACGATTTATAGTGTATAATATAAAATATGTAAAATGTTTCTTCAGTGTCATATTTTCTTATCATCATATGGAATTAATTCTGATTTAAAATTTCAGACAATGAATTAGTAGAACTGCCCTAACACAGTAACTACTTGGCATATGTGGCATTTATATTTACATTTAAATTAATTCATATTAAATAAAATTAAAAATTCAATTTTTTGATCCCGTTAGCCACATGTCAAGTGCTCAGTGGCCATAAGTGGCCAGTGGCTATGATATTAGTAGAGTTAATAGAACATTTCCATCATCACA
Organism: Rhinolophus ferrumequinum; assembly: GCF_004115265.2. Lineage (NCBI taxonomy): Eukaryota > Metazoa > Chordata > Mammalia > Chiroptera > Rhinolophidae > Rhinolophus > Rhinolophus ferrumequinum. The sequence goes on along the minus strand of NC_046300.1, from coordinate 25,923,421 downwards.
GAAAGTCCGATTAGACAGCCCTGTTCTAGAAATTCACTGTTAGTCTATAGGTACATAAGATGATTTTGCTTTTGCGGACTCTTTCTTCCTTTTGTAATGCTTATGTTTTAAATAACTTATCTATTATAAAGAAGTTATTGTTTATTAAAGTTATTGTTATTTAGATTTTTACTGCTACTCATAAAAAATCTCATCAAAATACAGAAAAACAATATTGGTGGTCATGACTATTATCATCACCTGTTAATGAGACTGTTGTTCCTAATCCCAGTGGTGTCCCAGCTGATGTCCCTATAGTAACTCCACGTCCTACCTAGAGACCCTGACATCATTTTAGTCTCTGAGATGATCACTGGTCATTGAAGTGAAATAATTCCCACCCTATTTCATAATGTTTAAGAGGATATATCCCTGCCAGTATCTTGTGAGGTGACAATCAAGAGAGATCATTAGGAAGGGAAAATAAAACCACATTAGAGGAATGGAAAGAAAAAAGGTGGGGACAATAAATTAATCATTGATTCCAACTGGAATTTGGACCCATGGAGCTCTGTTTTAAAAAGTGAAGACTGGATATTCGGTTGTCTTCTATTGAATACCAGAGGAATTTTCCAAAATATCCAGTGAATTTCATCACACCTATAAGATGTTTTGATCAATAAAGCAAAGTAGCAAAATTTGGGTTTCATTCATTTCTCTGACTTTCCTAGTTGTTCCTGATCAGCTAATTCCCAGAGGCTCTTTAGTCCATTGACAGATACAAACAATGTATTATGCTGTCATAATGTGTCATAGCAGAAAGCTGGATCTCCCATCTATTTCAAGATTGGTTGGAGGGACTCTCTACTCAGATCTGAACTCCCATATCTGCCTGACTTCATAACTCATGATGTTGTGACTATAGCTAGGTTTTGTTTTGTTCAGTTTTATGATGTTACCATTGGTCTTTTTTTAAAGCTATAAATACAAAACAGAGTTTACCCCGTTATAAATGCCCCTTCCTCATCATGAGTTAATATTTCAAAGGACATCGAGCAGTAATTGTCGCATAATGAGACTCCATGTAAGAGAGATGATAGATGGGTGGATGGATGAATGAATGGATGGATGGATGGATGGATGGATCGATGGATGATAGATCAATAGATAGATAGATAGACAGACAGACAGACAGGCAGACAGATAGATAGATACAGACAGACAGACAGACAGACAGACAGTTATAGACAGAAATCACTCACTTCTCCTTGTGAATGACAATTGTAAGCTGGGGAACACCTTGATCCTGCCCCAATCATACAAAGTTTTTCAGCAGTCCCCCCTTTTTTTGCCTCAATGGGCAGAATCAAGGGTATTGAGATTTCTTATACAAGTGGAGGTAGATATATATCCTAGCAACCTTTCCCTTCACCCAACAACACAGGACTAACATAAGATCTTATGACAGATGAACCAGATCTCTCTGATGTCTATATACTTACGAAAAATTAGGATCATATTATTAGTAAAGTTACTAGATTTATCTATCCCATCATAGACATAATGATCAGATACAACTATTCAGATGCAATGTTTATCTTTTAGCAAAGATTCTTAGGAAAACTTCTCAATGACTCAACATATCACTGAGGCTGAACAAATAACCTTAAATTAAAATTTTCTATAATAAGCTATTTCAATCCAATTAGACTAAATATTACCAGCTACATCAGGGCACTAATAATAAAGCACTTCATAGATAACACGAAGCTTTCAAGTGCCTAACACCAACTGCCAGAATTCACTTAGACGTCTCATCCTTTCCAAAAAGGAATGGTGGCATTATAGATTATTTTGAATTTCTAACTTCTTACAAAAATGTGTCATTTCTTACAAAGATCTTTATAAACTAGAATATAGTCTATAATATTTAATAGGTAAACTCCATATATTCAAGTGATTTGTCACAGATTCCACTTTGGGTCCGAAATTTTGTTATATGTATTTTTCTGATTATTTTCATTTAGAGTAGCTATGGACTCAATCTCTCAAGAAAAATCAAGTAAGTTGAGAGTGAAAACCCATAGATAATTTTCTGTGTGGCTGAATCACAAAAGAACTTTCTTGCTTACAGTCTTCTAACTAGCTATTTGTACATATACCAGTGGGAGCTGCCAAATTATTGCTTAATTTGAAGCCGATGACATACTTTAAAGCAGCATATTAGATCTTTGGGTTGACTCACAAACTGGCTTTAAATTACAATTTAAACGTGTTTATTATAACTGTAAAATAATGTGGTATTAATAAACCAGTTTATCCATTCTTCTGTCAGGCTAAGTATAAAGAATGTAATCAGCATTTCTAAAGACTTCTAAAATTAAACTGAAATTGTAAATAGAGAAGCAGCTAAGCAAAAGACAGCCAAAGAATGACTCTGGATACTGTTTATTCCCATGGTACGGTTTGGATAAAAGAGAGCCTAGTTTTCCCAAGTCCATATAAGTAAATCTGATCATGCTTTTATGGGCTGAGTAGTTAAAGGGGAAAAGAAAGACCATTCTGAGTTCAGTAGACAGGAGAGAAAAGGTAACTTAGGAAACAGAAATGGGGCAGCAACCCTGGCAAGTCAGACAGATTCTCAGAGAAAGCACTGGTCGCTCTGGACTCAATAGGTTCACTCCCTGTTTCAGAGGTTACAGGGCATTTATTTGAAATGGAGCAGAGATCCATGTTTTGCTGGGTGTATTTTACAAGGAAAATAAAAATACAGAGTTTAGGGGTGGCAAGATGGCTCAGTTGGTTAGAGTGTGAGTTCCTTTTTTTTAAAATTAAAGTTTATTGGGATGACAATTGTTAGTAAAGTTACACAGATTTCAGGGGTACAATTCTATATTACATCATCTATAAATCCCATTGTGTGTTCACCACCCAGAGTCAGTTCTTCCATCACCATATATTTGATCCCCTTTACCCTCATCTACCAGCCCCCTCCCCACTTACCCTCTGGCAACCACTAAACTATTGTCTCTGTCTATGAGTTTTTGTTTCTCATTTGTAGAGCGTAAGTTCTTAACAGTGAGGTTGCCAGTTCAATTCCCGCATGGGATGGTGGGCTGTGCCCCTGCAACTAAAGATTGAAAATGGCAATTGGCCTTGGAGCTGAGCTGCGCCCTCCACAACTAGATTGAAGGACAACGACTTGACTTGGAGTTGATGGGCCCTGGAAAAACACACTGTTCCTCAACATTCCCCAATTTAAAAAAAAAGAAAGAAAAAACAAAGTTTAATAATAAACACTCTACATTTCCACCCAAGCAAGCAAACACTCATGAGTGCTGGTAAATAGTTGTAACATTAGGATTATATTCCCTTTATATTCTATATAGTTATCATATTTCTAAAGATCCTAAAACATTGGGTTAAGAAATATCATCATCTATAACTTAATTATATGAAAAAGTTCATGCTATGTTAAGTGAAAAAAAGCAGGTTATAAAACTATTTATAGGTAGCCCTGTGTTTTATTAATTAGATATTTATATTGATTTTAAAAATCAGCATGTGATAAAAAATAGTAGACTACCTGAAAATATAGATGATTATTTTTTATGTAATAAAAATATGTCCTTTATGAGTTTAATAAAAAGCAATAAATGTTATTTTCCTGTGGACTGACATTATCCCTTCAATTCTTAGTTCATTAATAGATAGCTCTCTGGGAGAGAGGGCAGGAGTAAGAAGTTTTGACTCTTCTTTAGCTCCGAGAATAATATCTTTCCCAGAAAGTCCTGAGCATAAACACATTACAAAGATTATCACTTTACAGGGAACAAAGATTTTATATACATACAAAGATTTTATATATATATACATATATATACACATATATACATATACATATACACATATATATAAAAATATATATATATACATTTATACACATATATACATATATATGTATATATGTATATATATAAAATCTTTATATTTATATATATAAAATCTTTATATATATAAAACCTCTCTCTCTATATATATACATATACATATATATATATATATATAGAGAGAGAGAGAGAGAGAGAGAGACTCAAAAATGATGTGATGAATATTTTCATCAGATAAGAGAGGCAGTGAGAAGGACAGAAAGATGGAGGATTAGGTTAAACTATTAAAACTATTAAATTAACTCATTGACTTAGTAAATTTATTGATCGCTGACACCTAGGAAAACATTATCTGCACTTTAAGTCTCAAACCTTTCAAAAGAATGATTGCTTATTAATGATTTTATGTTACTCTTCTTATTTTTAAGTTAAAAATTATTTTAGAAAGAAACTGCAGAGAATAATAAAACATATACCTATCTGTCTACCAGGCACACATTTTTAATGAATGTTAACATCAATTAACCATATTTTAAAATAATCTTTTATTGAAGCATAGCATATGAAAAGGAAATTGCATTATTCAAAAACATATAGGTAAAGGACTTCCATAGAATGAAGGTACCCATGTAATCACCACAAAGCTCAAGAAATGGAACACTACTAGTACCCAGAAGCACTCCTTGGGTGTATCCTCACTCCTTACTACCCATTCCTTCACCATGGCAATGACTATCCTGAGTTCAGATATCACAGAATGTTTCTGACTGTTTTCAAATTTTATATGAATGGAATCGTATATACTGTTGGACCTGGATTATTTTGCTCAAAATTATATAAGTAAAATTCCACGAAGTTCTTCCCTGTAGCAATCAATAGTTAACTATTTTGAATAACGCTACAAAGAACATTCTCATACTTGTCCTGTGGTGAACACATACATACATTTCTCTTGGGTATCCATATAAGAGTGGAATTGTTGGGTCATAGGATAGGTCTATGTTAAGCTTTAGAAGATACTGCCAAATGGTTTTTCCAAAATAGTAATGCCAATTTTTATACCAACACGTAATGTATAAGAACTCCAGTTACATCACATTCCTGTCAATATGTAATACTGTAAATTTTTTTCTCCATTTTGGCAAGTTTTTAGTGGTACCTTGTTTGGCTTTAAGTGAACATCTTCTTTGTTGGACATAAGATAGATAAACTCTTTGGATATACCCTTTTGTGAAGTGTTTGTTCAAGACTCTTGACCATTATTCTATTGAGTTGTCTTTTTCTTATTGATTTGTAAAAATGATTTACATATTCTGCATAGAAGTACATTGTGATTCATATGTATCTAGGATATATTCTTCTATCTGTTGCTTACCTACTTATGGTCTTAAAAATATCACAGTTCATTTAATTGTAATATTTTAATATAGTCCAACTTAAAAAGTATAGTCCAACTTATCAGTATTGCCTTTAATTAGTAGTTTTTGTTTCCTATTTAAGAGAACTTTTTCTGCTCCGTGGCTTTTTTTTTCCTACAAGCTTTTCTCTGTAATTTTTCACATTTAAATTTATAATACACTTGCAATGGATATTTGTACATGATGTTAGAAGTCAGTATCCATTTTTTTGTATATGGATATGCATTGACCCTATTGTAAAGATCCTGATGTGCTAAAGTGACATTTTTTCTATAAATAAATTGTCCATGATTGTGAACGTCTGATTTTGGACTTTCTAATTCCTTTGAATTACATATATATATATATATATATATATATATATATATATATATATCCTGTGCCAACAGGATAATCTTAATTACTGTACTTTTGTAATAAGACCTGATGGTCAGTAGAAAAAAAAATCACATAACATAGTTCTTTTCCTTTAAGAATATCTTGAATAAGTTAGCCCTTTGAATTTACCAACAAATATTAGAATCAAATTTAATTTATATTAAAAATTCCATTAATTTTGATGGAAATTGCATTTTATCTCTAGATCTTTTAGAGAAGAATGGGTATCTTTACAATATATATTGAGTGTTCCAAATCATGAATAGGTATATTCTTCAACTTACTTACCTTCTTTATTTTTACTGTTATGATCTTAGAGTTTGTATGTATATCTCTTACACATTTTGTCCGATTTATTTTTACATATTTGATGTTTTAATACTATTTTAAATTGTATTTTTAAAATTTAGTTTTCCAGCCAGTTTGCTAGTATACAGATATATTATTGATTTAAATTTTTTTTGTATTGTATCCAGAAACCTTACTAAATTTATCTGTAGATTCTTTTGAATTCCTGTACAATTATACTTTCTAAAAATGATAAAATCACTTCTTCCACTCCAGTTCTTATAAATTGCAGTTATTTTTAATGGCAGTGTGCCCTAAATAAGACCCCAAGTATAACATTCAATAAAAATAAATATATCAAATATTCTTGTCTTAGTTCTATAATCAGGGGGAAAAGCTTTAAATTTTTACTATTAAGTATAAGAGCTGCTCTAAAATTTTAGAGATATCATTTATTAGAGTAAGAATGTATTCTTCTGGTCCTAAGATTTTTACTAAATAATTAGTGAGTGTTGAATTTTATCAAATGTTTTTTCTACATTTATTGAAATGATAATATGATGTCTTCTTTTTCTGTAAATGTAGTGAATTACATTGATTTTCAAAAAAAAAATCACTGCTGTTTTCCTAATATAAACCAAATAGTTTATGATACATTAACCTTTTGTGTAAACTAGATTTCTATGGCTAATATTTTTATTTAGAATTTTTGCATCTATGTATATGAGAAAGATTGGCTGTAATTTTCCTTTTGCGAAAATTCCTCAACAGTGTTTCATAACTATTAATATGTTTTTCTGACCTGAGTTAGGAAGTGGCTCCTCATCGTCTACATTGTGAAACAGTTGTGATGTTCCTCCCTTAAATGTTTGGAAAAATTCACAAGTCATCTAGGTCTGCAGTCTTTAATATATTTTTTCACTGCTATAATAAAACAACTCAGATTTTCTATTTCTTCTTGTGTCGGTTTTAATGAGTTGTTTTCTCTAAGAATTTTCCAAAACTAAACAATATATTTCTAATACCATTTATGTGTGCCTTCTTTCTTGATCTACCCCTTCTTAGGGGTAGATCAGTCTTGACAAGTTTTATCAAATTTATTAGTCTTTCTTAAAAAATGAATTTGGGTTTTATGTATTTTACTGTATTTTCCATTTTATTAATTTCTGGTCATCGCTTTTATATATTTTCTTTTTATTTAAATTGCTGTTCTTTTGCTAACTTTTGAATGTTGGTGTTCAGCATGTCTTCTTTTCTAATATATACATTTATGGTTTATTTTTATCTCGCATGCTTTTATGTCATATTCATTATAATTTGTTTCAAAATATTTTCTAATTTCCATTTGGTCTTCCTTTTTCACCTACGGGTTATTTAGAAATTCATTGTTTACTATTTGCAAATATTCCACTGTCATATTGGTTTTGATTTTTAGCTCATTTTCACGATTATCAAAGAATATAATATGTATGCTATATTTTTTTTAGAAATGTGTTGTGACTTGCTCTCTGGCTAAATCCATAGTCAACATTTATAAATGTTCTAATGTGTACTTGAAAAGAATGTGTTCTGCAGCTGTTAGGTGTGCTGTTCTCTATATATCAGTTGCTTGTACTATTCAAATTGTTTACATTTTTCTTGATATTTGTATCTGCTTATTTTATCAGCTACTGAAAGATGTGCATTAAAAATACCATTATAACCGTAAAGTTGTCTATTTAACCTTGCAGTTCTGTCATTGTTTCCTTTGTATATTGAAGCTATATTATTAGGCGTATACAGATAAAGGTTTATTGCATCTTTGTGCTGGTTGAGATATGAGGAAATGTACCTTTTTATCTCTGGAATGTCCACAATTTTGGTGATCACCCAAACCCAAATATATAATGGTTATAAGACATATACTTTAAATTTAAGAATGCAGAGAAGTGAAAAGTAAAAGAATAGAAAAATATATCCTACAAACTAATTACCCCTTAAATTTGTGGAGATTTCCAACCAAAAATACTTTTCTTTCATTCTTCACAAAGAGTATTTGTCAACCTCTTAGGAAATGTACAACACCACAAAGATTTTAAAGTGAATATAACACAAGAAGGAGTGCATTTGAACTTAATGGAGTTCAGGACTTCAAAATAAATTTGTACTGTATATGAATAAAGATGCAATGTAAATAGAAAAACACTGAGAGTTTTTACCCCACTGCACATCTGCAATTTACTCACAATAGTACTAACCCATTTATGGAAATATCTGCCAGAGAATAAGAGAAGATGAATAGCTATGACATGACAGTTCCCTCTGTTGCTTTTCAACAATCACCATCATAACACTTCAAAAGCTGAATCCATTGACAAGTGGTTGATGAGATTGAGAAACCTGAGTAGTCATTTTGAATCAATGATTGGCAACTTAACCTATAGATAAGCCATTTTTGTAAGGCCATAGCACAACAGAATAAAATAGTCTTTTATTTCAGGACTGCAAATGAATTTTCATCCATCTTGCTACTTGTTATCCCTATAATCAGAACTAATATCTACACATTTTAGCCACAGTAGACACTTCTGAAGGCGTGTGTGTGTGTGTGTGTGTGTGTGTGAGTGTGTATGTACTGAGACATATTCAGTTCAGTTGTCTGAACACTCAGTGTGCATGACCATATAATTAATAGTGCTTATCAATTTGCCAAACAAGTGGAGTAATGGAGTGGCCTTTCTCCAATCCCTCTGCTTTCCTAGAAGATGGATGTACTCACTTTCTACTGAAGTGACATTCCTAAATGGTCTCTCCATACTCTGCCTCCTTTACCTAATACAAGATTTATGTAAAATTTAGCATACAGGATCAAAAACACACCAAAATTTTGTGGTGATGAAAATGATTCAGAACGTAATATATACAGTGGTTTCGTAACATTGTAAATTCACTAATGCCAGTAAATTTTGCAGTTTAAAATGGTTAACTTTATCTCACACGAATCTCACCTCAATAAAAAAAAAAATAAAACAATAGGTGCTCCAGAGTTAAATAAACTATTCTGCATTGTAATTACAACTGCAATTCTCAACCCCAAACAAATACTGAGAACAATATCACTAAAGTTTGTAATAGTAGTCAACGTACAAAATTTGTGAAAATTGTTCTGTTTATAAGTTAGTACTGATTCAAGATTAGTCTTGGAATAAATCACTTTCACACCCTTGCATCTTAATATGCTTTCTTAACTGGCAGAGAAAGGGTAGTTCTAGCAGCTACCAGCAACAACTGCCTATAATCTGCAGACTGTTGTACTCATTCATCTTAGGGGTAGAACTTAGTTAGAATTCTAACTCTAAGGCATACCAGAGTAGGATGTTTACAAATGATCACTGTGCTTTTTAGTTTTGATTTTACATTTCTGATTTTTGTTTCATTTTATCCTAGATAAGTACCTAATAAGGCAGAAATAAATGAAGGCAGGGTGATTAGAGCACGTATATTCACATTGCCTTTCAGGAAGAATAATGTTAGTATATCTCTATAAAGACAGAACAATTTTATATATCAAATCAAAAGTAGACAAATTAATGATGCAGGTGAAATTGACAATAATACCATTCATATTAATAGTTATGTTAAAAATCTATAAATTCAACATATCCTAATTTTAACTATGAACATTTATTTAGTTTGGTTACTGTTTTATAGACGTACTTGTCTTCATGAATGTTATCTGATAAAAACATAGAGTTTTATCTCTCTTTCTAAAACAAAGTAAAATTCAATGCTCTATTTTAAATTGGCATAGTCACGATTATTTTTTCATGTAAAATTTTGTTAGTCATGTGCTTGTTTACAAAACGTTTTTTTATGAATGCCAGGTCAAAAGGAAAAAAACTACCTATAGATATCTGCCTTACCTACAGATTTTGAAGTGGTTTTATTAAAACCTGTCCATGAGAATTTCATATGTATGGTTTTACAGTGAAAGAAAGATTTAGAAAGTCAGAATTAACACAATTATCCAAAAGGGACCAATAAATCAGGAAACTTGTTCTCATTAATCTAGCAAGTATTCATTGAACAAATATTTTATGCCCATTCTTTTCGGGCTGTGTCACTAGTCATTTTCATAAAACTGCTCCTCCCTTTGCCATTCATGGATCTCACTCCACTTTTGCCCCTGAGATTTTTGATGCGGTAGTCGCCTTTGATTGTGCACTAAACCTTATTCCCTATTCTCCTCCCACCCACTCCCAATTTATTCAAAGTCCCAATTTATTCACTGTCTTCAGCACAGTCTTGCTCTTAAGAGGAAGTTGGGCCACAACCCAAACCCACGGGGGTGAATCTTGGCTGGCCTGTCAGTCATGGTGGTGTCATTCACCCTCCCAAGTCATTGGTTTTGGCACTGGCATGTGACACAATTACAGCCATAAAAAAACATAAGGAAATCTGCTAAGTGGTTCTAGGAGGGATTTCCTCACTTTTCAAATGGGACACAACAGAGATATCTCCTCTTTTCTACCTTTAAATTGTCTGTGTATGCCAACTGGAGCTGGGACACCAATCTTAGGAAGGAACGCCAGCTTTAGACTCTGTGGGGTGTTGAATATGCCAGAAGAAGACATTAAGATGGAGGTTGGGATATTATTCAGTCTTAAAAAAATCCTACCATTTGTGACAATATGGATGGACCTGGAAGACATTATGTATGCTACACGAAAAAAGTCAGTCACAAATTGACAAATACTGCATGATTCCACTTAATACATATAAAATAGTCAAACTCACAGAAAATGGAATAAAGATTTTCAGGGGATGGGGGAGCAAGAAATGGGGCGTTACTGTTGAATGGTTATCAATTTACAGTTACACAAGATGAGTAAGTTCTAGAGATCTGCTATACAATATACACCTGTAGTTAAATGGTGTTGTGCATTTAAAAATCTGTTGAGAGGGTGAATCTCATGTTAAGTGCTCTAAACACACACACATACATAAAGAGCAAAGGGACACAGAAATCTTTTGAAGGTGATGGATAAGTTTATTACCTTGATTGAGGTGATGGTATCATGAGTGTATGCATTTATCTAATTCACCAAAATGTATTTAATACGTGTAATTTTTTTCTATATCAATTATATCTACATAATGCTATTAAAACAAAAAGAGCCTTTTAAATGACATAAACTTTAACCCAGTAATTCTACATTTGAGAATATATCCTAAGAAAATAATTTAGAAAATATAAAAACCTTTATACACACACACACACACACACACACACACACACACACACACACATACACCTTTGGGTACAATATATTTATTAGATATCAACACCTATGAAAGGAAGAGGGAAGAAACAAGTTTGGTGCAAGGGAGAAGTTTAACTATGATGCAGGCCCAACAAAGCTTCAAACAACCCCGCAGGGAGCTCTGGATAAGTATTACCCATAGAAATTGCCCTGCTTTGGGCTGAAATGGTTGCTTCTCTACACCCCTACTTGATTCAGCCATCTGAAGAAAAGGCCTGGCCTGAAGCAGCTCTCTTAGTTGAGGCATAATGTTTCTGAAGGAACTGACAGGTGGAGGGTACCTATGGATTGCACCCCTCATAGCAAGACCTTTCTTGAAGGGGAATTTGGGTAACATGTCTCCCTGTCCCCACAGAGGACAAGGCTATCCACTGAGGATTTCATGTGGAAGGATGGAAGATGTCTTGGATCTTGTCAGTGCCATTGGTCCAGTAAGTTAATCAGTCCTGGAATGTCCCTGCCTCCAGACTTATTCTTGGATGACATCTTAAAAGATCAAATTTTGTTAAAATTTCCCTTACTCACAGCAGGCAATGTCTTACTTAGCATGTTGAAATTCATATTAAGGCTCTTGGCTTTGATAGATTTAGGAACAAACTTCTTCAGCCTGACTTTGAACTCTTTCTTCAACCATAATTCTATGCCTTCTTCTTCTATTGTTCTTGCTAAGACTAAGAGATGCTGCCTGCTTTCTTTAGTTTCCTTCCTAGGATTAGAGCTCATACCCCATACCAGGCTTTACGTGTGCTGTAGAAGAGAAGAGGAGCAAGGAAAACTCCTACCTGAAGGAGTTCAAGGGCATACAGAGAATCCTGTTTAGACTTGTGTATGAATAGAAGTCTTTTGATTATCAGCACCTTTTCATGAGCAAAGGGTGTGTCCCCATCACCCTGTGTTGAATTTAATGTTACTCACCAGTTGAGTTAATTCTTACAAAGAATATTCAAGGTCTACTTCCTCCATTAACTAGCACTGAAAACTTCAGAAAATCCCGTATCTCACTAAGCCTCAATCTTCTCATTCACAAAATGAGATGTTTAGGCGATATTTTCTCTGGGGCCCCTTCTATAATAATTTTAAAATCCTACAGTTCTATGAGCCATGTGTTCATTTCTGCTTATGACTTTCTGTTTCCTGAAGTACATTTTCAATAACAGCCACCAAATGATAGCCATCTAGACACTTTCTGCTTAAATCACCCGTCACTGGATGTCACCCTGAGGGCCTCTGAACACCTCAGTTGTGCAACAGACACAAGGGAAGCTGTCAGACAGCTCCCTTCTGAGCTGTCTTCCTCTAAAATGCCTAATCATATCTGCTCTGTGCAAGCAGCTATCCAGCCTCAGGCACAAAACAGAGGCTAACAATAAAGCACTCCCCAGTGATGTCTGTGTTCCAACAGGCTGTGAGCAGTAGCAACATCTTATTACCGGATCTTTTGGGAACTAGCTAAAGGACACCCCTGTGTATTTTTCTAAGGAAGCCATAGTTCTTTACAGCCAATTAGCCTTCATCTAGGAAATGAAAGTATATTCATACTGATTTGATTTTTTTTTAAATTGATTACTTCAAAGGGAAGCACTTACCTAGTCCTGAACACAGGAGGATCCCCGCAAAAGTCCAATGGGTCAACAAGTCTTAGGTTCTATCTATAGGTTCACAAAGATATCCAAATGACCAATAAACATATGAAAATGTATTCAACTTCATGAGTAGTCAGGGAGATGCCAATTAAATGCACAATAAGATGACACTACAAAATCCAAAAAGTGGCTATAATTAAAAAGACCGACGAGGCAAATTTGAGGAAGGATGGAGGGCACTAAAACTCTCCTACACTGCTGGTGGGAAGAGAAGTTGGAACATTCTCTTTGGAAAAGAGTTTGGGAGTTTCTAATGATTTTGAACATATGCTTCCCTTTTGACCCTGCAATTTCAATCCTAGGTATAAATCAAGAGAAATGAAAGGATATGTCCATAAAAAAGACTGTTGATAGACTTTTTCATAATAGTCAAGAGCTGGAAACAACCCAACTATCTATTAAGAGGAGGAAGAAATGAAATACTGACGCATGGGTGAATCTCCCAAACATTATGTTAAGCAAAAGAAGCCAGAACCAAAACACAACTGTATGATTCTCTTTATATGATGTTCAAGAACAGACCAAATTAATCTATGATTATAAAAGTCAGAAGAGAGATGACCTATGGACAGAGGACGTTGACTACAAAGGGAGTGAGGGATCTTTTCACAGGACTACATTTCTATATTTTGATTGTGGTAGTAATTGCACAGGTACATATATATGTAAACTGAGCTACACATGTAAGATTTATGCAATTTCTTCTACGTAACATAACTCAATTTAAAAAAAAGAAAGAAAGAAAGGAAGAAAGAAAGAAAGGAAGAAAGAAAGAAAGAAAGAAAAAGAAAGAAAGAAAGAAAGAAAGAAAGAAAGAAAGAAAGAAAGAAAGAAAGAAAGAAAGAAAGAAAGAAAGAAAGAAAGAAAGAAAGAAAGAAAGAAAGAAAGAAAGAAAGAAAGAAAGAAAGAAAGAAAGAAAGAAAGAAAGAGAATAACTTTGGTTCTCTCAGTAAGGTAAGAAGACCAGATTGGTTTCCTCATACAGATCCTACCTTGGACTTGCTGCTTTTCTTCTTGAAGCCGTATTCTCAGAAAGTCAGAGCCTAGTCACTCCACCTCACATAAACAAACAATGCACCATCCAGACTGACTAGAATTTAATGGGGAAGTCAAAGACAGTACCACCTATACCAACTGCTTCCATATATAGAAGGCTTTCCATGTACCACACACTGTGTATGTCATGATTTCTCATTCCCAAACCATCCTGCAAGGCAGATTCTATCAACTATGTTTTCTAGATGAGAAAACTGATGCTCACAGCAATTAAGTAGATTTTCCAGTTTAACACAACTGCTAAATGGTAGGCCTGGGATTCAAATGGAATTTTTTTGGATATAAGCGCATGATCTTTTTAATGTGCCTGCCTTTTTACATGAGAAAAAAGTGAGAGGCTACGTAACCCACCAGAGGAAATATCTACATCTGTTCTTTTTTGCTATTTTGAGGATGACTCCACTAGCCCTAGATAAGGCTAGAGGGGGTCAGAGTGTAAGCACCTCAGGTGTGAGAGAAAGCTCCCTTGCATGAAGTGAGAAGAAATTAATGAATCGTCCAGGCTCCCACTGGCCAACCATGGTCTTCACACTTGTCCAGCGGAAAAATGAGCAACAAAGTGCCCTCCTCCCCCTGCATATACACCCACGTTGGAGCTTAAAATCTTTCTGAATGTACTCCTTATTGGCCTCACAGGATATGTATTTTTTTTCATTTAAAAAATATGACAACACTATTTCTCCCTATAACTCTCATTTTCCTCCACTCCAGGCTGCCAAGCATTCAGGTCAAGGAACTTTCATGTCTAAAATTGTTTCAAACCCAATAGTTCCTTGGGGGATGGTTAGCTGTGATTAAATTTGGCAACTGTTATGAGCCATATGAAAAGGACACTGAAATGAATGCTATCATGCTACAAATCTCTGTCATTCAGCTCTTTGCGCCTTCACAACTTTTTAAAAGTTACTATTAAAAATATATTGGGTCTCGGTATAATTATATACACAGAGATAAACAATAAAAGCAAAACACAACAAGCACCCACTGTAACTTGAACACACCAGTGATGGTTAAATGCATGTGCTGGAAAATGCATAATAAAAGGCTTGCATTTTTAAAGTAAGGTTTTTAATCTTTCGGTTATTATCTGATGCTTAGCAAAACCCAGTGGTAATAAGAAGTCCAAATTGAGTGCTAACTACTTCTTGTGGCTTAAAAATCACAACTACAATAACAAAATACACAAAAGCATATCAAAGCCTCATGCAAACAAATATACAATCATTGTATTAACACAATTCATATGAACTAAGATTGTTAATATGCACCAAACATGTCTAAAGGAAAATTATCTAAAATAATAAATTCTGTTATCAGAAAATTTCGTGCAAATTAATAAAATATAAGTTCTAATCATTTCTTGGAAATACTGTGTAACTAACCTCTGCAGACGTATCTTCTCAAAAAAATTAAAATAAAAGTGTGAGCTGCCCTTTACTAGATTTGTGACCTTGGGCAAATCTCTTAACCCATTTTAAAGGCTCAGTTTTCTTATCTACCTAGCAAAGGTGAGAGTGAAGATAATCAAAATTAAATACATGAAAGATAAACACAAAGGAATGAAACAGCTATGGGCTGCTAAGAATAAGAATGCTTTGTTTCACCAAGAGCTGAAGATGTTATGTGGAGCACAAAATACTGGAACCAGCTCCACAGTGGGTGGGTTGGGGCACTTTTGCACCTGAGGCGGATGACAGCAAAACATTTTCTTTTTCTCAGTATAGCCTTCATCTCCCAGGCTCACTTTATCTTTGAACTCCCAGGCACTGATCGCTTTAGGAAAATGAGCAAAACAAGTGACCACCTACCCTTAAAAACAAGCCAGGTGATTCAAATAAATTACAAATAATCTTTCCTTCACACTGTGATCTTGTACCTGGACTTTTAATCACATTTTCTTGTACCATATTTTTTTATTAGTGTCAGATGTACAAAACAAAGTAATGATTAGACATTTACACGCCTCACAAAGTGATAACCCCAACAAGTCTACTACCCATCTGACACCAAGTTGTACCATATTTTAAATGGACATTATTTACAATTGTCTGGAATCAGACTAGGCAAGTTGCAAATTTCCAAAATCCTAACAAAAGCCTATTCTTCCAAAAATTCTAGAGCAATCTAGCATGCCCACTATACTTAAATAAAACACAAGGTGTACGTTGGTTGATAACATACAGTATTTTACTATTATCTTTCTTTCTCTTTTTTACCCCTTCTTTGGTAGTTATGGTTCAAAGCCTTTCCCATCTGTGGGCCACTTGGGGATGGGGGCAGTTTGTCCTCTTTTAGACAATCTTTTTGGTCCCTCCTACGTGATCTATATTATCACACCACTTGATTACATAACATCTGTATCTGAAGACATGTGCACCACCTTCCACAGACGTAGGCAGCCACCCACACTGAGACAAAAAGACGTAAAAATAAGTCAGCTATATCAAACTGGCCTGGCTCCTACAACTTACAAGAACAAAGTATCTGCTAGCAAAGACACTAAAAATTACAGCCATTTGTTCTCAGGCCATTTGGCACTTCCGATCACCTCACAGATCAACATCTACACGAGGACCATCTGAAAGCTGTCACTAAGCTGGAAACCAAACCTGCAGCTCTCCCTACTCTCTAAACAGACCCACAGGCTAGACCCACAGAACAGAGCCAGGGTTGGAGGAACACAGGGTCCTCGAGCTGTGAATGTGACAGTGGTTTCCAGATGTCAGCATCTTATTAGCATGTCTAAAGATACCATAAACGTGACCAAATGTAGGTCTCTTCTTTCATATTTAATGTTGCTGCCCTACTACTTTTGATCATGGCATATCCTGCCTATCGATGAGAAGACCACAGCTCTCGTGACTTCCATGATTGGTTTTCATCTTTATTAATTTTCATGATGGTATATCATATAAACAGTCCAACAGAAGTAAACTTTCAGGGGAAGGAGTCACCAGTAAATAAGAAATATACATTTAGTTGCTTTCATCTGAGAAATTGTTTCCGGGGGTAACCTGATCCTTCTCACTAGGAGTTTACTGACTGGAGAGTGGGGAATAGATTTTCTGCTGGGGTCAGGAGAGCTGGACGGAGCCCTCACATAGGAAATATCAGGAATTTCAGGAACATCAGGAATTTCCTGATATCATTTCACAATGAATAGTGGAAGAGAAATTCTATACTCCACACAGTTCATTGTATTAGTTCCTTATTGCTGCTGTAACAAGTTACCATAAATTGAGTAGCTTAAAACAATACAAGTATATTTTCTTACAGTCCCAAACGTCAGAAGTCCAAAATCAGTCTCAGGAGACTAAAATCAAGTTGTCAGTTGAGCTGTGTTTCTCCTGGAGGCTCCAGGGGAGAATAGCGCCTGACTTTCACCAGCTTCTAGAAGTTGTCCTCATTTCTTAGCTCATGCTTGTGCATCACATTGCCTTTCCTCCCTCACTACCATCCTCGCATCACCTTCTCTCTCTTTCCCTGACGCTCCTACTACCATCTTGTCATTAACCTTTGTCATTATACTGGGTCCACCTGGGTAATGTGGGCAATCCCTCCCCATCTCAAGATCCATAATTTATTCATATCTGCGAATCCCTCTTACACAGGTTCCAGGGAGTAGGGTGCAGCCGTGTTCAGAGGGTCTCACACAGTCATCAACCAAGCATGGTCCATTTTATGAAATCTATTCTTATTGATTCAAATTGCACCTGAGGTTAGGAGAAAACAATGCACAGAACAAAATTATATGCATAGTAGATAAAACTCTCGGGTATGCTCACCACTGGTATAGAAAATGATGGATTTTAATCGCATTAATTAACAGGAAAGCTTCCCTTTTGACAATCTTGTATTAATTTAGCAGGAAATCTATCACACTAGTTTTGTTTTTGTTTGATATTTGTCTGATTGCTACTGAGGGCTGAATTTTATTTTGACTAATGGTCTTTTTGTTTCCTGTGCCCCCTTTTCTTCTGAGTTGTTCATCTTTTAGTTGTTGAGTTATATGTGTTCTTTATGTGTTCTTATTGTTGAACTCATTCTGTTAGATATGTGGCAGATATCATTTTCAGTCTGTAATCCTAAACTTTATGATATCTTATCATAGAATTTTTAATATTTAATTGGTGAAATTAATGTTTTCCTCTATAATATGTGCTTTTTGTGTTTTCTTTAACAAATCCTTTCTACCCTCAGGTCATAAAAATATTTTCCTATGTTGTCTTTGACAATTTCAGAGTCTTTTTGTTTGTTCTAAAATAATAATAACATTTTTATATTATGCTAAATAGTGACCTAATTTTATTTTCAACAGATAGCCAACCAAAGTTTCTAATGCCATTTCACTAAATTATTGTCTCCCCAGTGATATGAACACCATCTCAAGTCTATGTAATTTGTCACAGGTGCTTGGATATGCTTTGAGTTTCTATATAATATTACATTGATCTTGTTAGTAACTTTTACCAATACTACACTATGCTATTCACTTTATTTTTACAAAAAAAAATGGCTTTGTCATGGTAGGACTTCTCTCTTCTTCCTGTTCTTTGTCCATACAAATTATGCCAGCTATTATTGGAACTTCCATCATCCATAGTAACTTTAAAATTACTTTGTCAAGTTTTGTGAAGAAAAAAACAAAAACACTGTTAAAATTTCCACTGGAATTACAATGAATTTACAGATCAGCTGAAAGTGAAATTAGCTTGCCAAATTGATGAAATCCAGTCACTCCATCCACAAACATAACTAATCTCTCAACTTATTTATCTCTTCTTACAACCTTTCAATAAACCTGAAAATTTTCTTTAAAAATTTCTTTTAAATATAATTTTAGATTGATTTCTTGATACCTTGCAATGTGGTTGCTATTGCTAATGGAATTGTTTTTCCTCATCTTTTGAAGTTGGCTATTCCTGGTATATGTGAATACTATTAAATTTTATGTACTGATCCTCTATCCAGGACTACCTTAATTTACATTAATTTATAAATTTGACTAGAAATTTCTTGGATTATATTGTAGACTTATATTTTATCTATAAAGATTGTATTTTTTCCTTTTAAATAACATTTCCCCCCCCCCTTATTGTATAGGGTGTGATTACCAAGAGATTAAAGAATAGTGGAGGTGACAGCAGGCATGCATGTATTGTGTCTGATTCTAATTGGATGCTTCTAAATTTAGACCAACTATGATATTGATATATACCATGTATCAGATGAATGGAATTGCCTCTTATTGCTAGTTTAATAAGAGATTTCTAACAAGTGTATTGTTGGATTATACCAAATGCTTTTTCTGTACCTTTTTAGGTGATCATGCATATTTCCTTAACATATTAATGAATAGATTAATTTTCATGTTGGTCATCCTTGCAATTGTGGGAAAAACTCTACCTGATATCATGTATGTCTTATATACAATGCTAGATTTTAGTTACTATGTTTTATTTGAGCAGTTTGCAGCTATATATTCATAAGTTGTCTTAAAATGTTTTGTTTTGTTTTTTTACCCTGACGATCCTTGTCAGGTTTAGATATTAAGACAGTTTTACCACCATAAAAATTAGTACATTTGGCAAGTACTATAATTGTTAGTTCCACCAATCTTTGAAAATGAAACTAAAACTGACTGAACCTTGATTAATTTTCTTTTTATATGGGCTGAGGGCGTGGAAGACAAGGGAGAAGGGACAGAAAACTTGACTAAATCAGTGGGTTCTCCAGCATTTTGATCTCAGGACCTTTTTACAAGCTTACAATCTATGGAGGACCTGAAAGAGTTTCTATTTATTTCAGTTATATGTATGAGTATTTAGCATATTAATTTCCCTCAGAGAACATCACTTAAATAGTACTGATTCTCAGGAATTTGTTGAGACTTCTTTTGTGGGCTTGTAATAAACAAGTGTATGCAAGTTTAATAAGTACTAGAAAAGAATGTATATTCTTTATTTGTTGGATGAAAGATTTTGTATATATTTATTAGTTGAAGCTTATTAATTCTGTGGTTCCATTATATTATAGTCTTTCAAATATTGTCGCTTTTGCATTCTTTATCTGTGTTTCTGAAATAGCTGTGCTGAATTCTCCTAAAGTGTAATTATTTTCGTTTTATGGCTCATGAATTCTGCCTAGGTTGTTAAATGTGTAAAAGTCTTGAGAGTTATGTATTCTTAGTAGACTATTTCTTTTAACATAAAGTGATGTTCTTCTTTACCTCTTTTATATTTTTGGTTTCTGCATACTTTGCATTTCAGCCCTTTATTTTCAAAATTTCTCTAGCCTTAGATTTTAGGGTACCAAACTTATTAAGTGCATATAGCTATCTCTTTTTAAATTCTGCATAAACTCTCTTTGTTTTAATAGGTAAATTTAATTATTTTACTTTTATTGTACTACTGATATATCTGGACTTTACAGTATCTCCAAGTAGGTATTGTAACATTTGCCCCTACAGTACATAAGACACACCAATAAATTATTATCTTAGCTAATATTTTCTCATTGTTATATTTCATAGTGTTTAATATCCAAAATTTATATACCTCTCAATACAATGGTTGTATGTGATGTTGTATATAGAATAAAATTGTTTGTGTCCACAAAGCTCAGTATAATGTCAACAAAATTTTATGTGGGAAAATTCTTGAGCTATGTTCTAAACACATTAGCTAGAATGACCTAATCACTTGCATGGAACTCATGTGAAACACATCTCAGGATTGTCCCACTGGAGGACGGGGAAACTGTACCCTCGAGAAACAGATTCCCATGCCCATTGTTTCAGCGTTGCCCCAAGGGCGTGAACCCATCGCCTCTCTCACAGACAAGCTCCCATGGTGCAAAAGAAACTGTCAGTGTATGAGGTACTCTCTTCGCCACATGCAAGCGAACTCAGATGATCTGAAGGGATACAATGCAGAGAGCCAGTGATGTCTGAGATGGTCTGAATGCTGATTTCCTGGTCTGTTATCTATGTGAAAAATCCATCATGTTGTTCACTTAGGTATGTATGCTATACTTCAACTTAAAAGATTTTTTAAATATTGTTCATAGGAAATGTATGAATGAGAAAGAAGGTGTCATTCCAAAAGACAATAAAAACTGAGATGCCTTACACTTAAGATTAAAACTGCTTCACCAACTATTCTGGCTAGAGTTTTCAAGGTGACCCCAATCTACTAATGCTTGTCTCACCAGCAATTGTGTCTCAGAATTCCTAACATGACATCAACGTTTTGCCAATTTGGAGAATGATGGCCAGGCAGTTCAAGTCATGCTTACAAATACAATTATTCAATTACTATTATTTGGTCACTCTCTCTTTTTTTCCCGGAATACTGGCTGAGCCCTTAGTTAAGTACTGTGCGGGGTGGTGCGGGTGATAAAATGATGATCAAGTTTTCCCTCAGTCTTCAAGGAGCTCATAGACCAGTAAAGAAGACAGATATGTAGCCGATTAAGAATGACAGCAGCAAAAGCAAAGCCACGAGCATCAATTTGGTTCAAGAGGTTTGGGAATGGCATTGAAGAGACATTTAAAGTAAGAGGAGGATTTTGATGAGATGAGAAATCAGGGAAAAGAGATAAAAGTAAACAAAAGTATGAGGCTGTATGGTACGTTCACAGGACATAGTGGAGAATGGGCAAATTCTAGATGATGGGAAAACAAGGAATGAAGCTGATATGGTCGGTAGTGTCAAATGGTAAGAGACCTCAAATTGTTCATTATTGTGATCAGAATTTATTCTGTAGATAAAACAGAATCCAGAAAAGATTTTTAAGTGAGGAAATGACCTCAACAATTCAGTGTTTTAGGAAATTGGAACATTAACTGGAGGATGAACTGGAGTGAGAAGAAAATATAGACAATGAAATAAATTGAGAAGTTATTGAAATACTTCCAGGGAAAATGATAAGGGCATGCATTTAGGAATGTTTTGCGGTAATATCTCTATAAATGCTTAAGTTTCACCATTAGATGTGTAGTCATGGCCCCACGCAGACATACAATGTGCTGTTTGAGCAACAAGCAGCATTGTTAGCCAAATATAGGAAGAAATGGCCTTCTTTAGAAATCTAAAATATATCTCCAGAGGTGAGACAATGCAAAGAAGCACAATTTAAACACCCTGATAGAAAATCAAGTAAAACAATAAAAGAGAAAATGAGCAAATAAAATAGAGATAAATGTGTATGGAACTGATAAGAATGTTTCTAGTGGCTAAGGTATTAAATTAACAAAAAAGAAAAAAATCAAGCTTTTGTGAGGGAAAAGGCATTTTGTACACAGTTTGGTTTTATTTTACAAAAAAAAAAAGATAATAAATAATTTATAGCAAATGTAAGAGTATACAGCTTTTTCAGCGGCCTTAAAGCTGGAGAGATCCCAGCCGGCCGAAGACATAGATCTCATCATCCTTCCAGCCCTTCAACCCTCCCCTGAAGGCTCTCAATAAAATGGTTTGATCCCACCCGTCCACCACTCACCAAAAAAAGAGTATACAAAGTACAAGCCTTTGCCTGGACTTCCAGAAAGGCCCAATTTGTGTGTATAAAATGTGAAGCATAATAACAAAAAAAAAAAAAAAAAAGATTAATTTCCTTGGGGAAAAAAAGTTTAACTTCCAATAAATAAAGGTATCTTCTAGGAATACAATTAATAATTTGTTGGAGGAACTGTAGGGGGGAAATGGATGTTTAACAAAATCTACTAACAATCATAGGAACACACACACATACACACACACACCTCTTTGTTTATTCAACAGGAATTTATTAAGCACCTATTATTTTCTAAGAACTGTCCCCAGGATGGGGATACAGTGATGAATAAAATACAAACAAATCTCTGCTCTCATGAAACACTCCTTCTCCTCCCCTTTACAATCAACCCGTTCCTTATAGTTCTAAAACACAAATCCAGTCTCACTCCCGCTGCTTAAACCCCCCAGGGTGACCCAGCACCAATCCCTTCCTGAGTTCTACACAGTACAATCCCACCCCGCCCTCTGTGTCTCTCTGACCTCGTTTTCTTCCACCCACTTCCTTGTTTCCAATAGTCCCACCACTCAGGCCTTCTTTATGTTCCTCAAACACTTCAAGCTTATTCCTATGTAGAGCTTTTCCCTTCCTTTTCCAATGGCCTGGCAAGACTTCTCCCATATAGTCACATTATGGCTCCCTAGCTCTGCAGACTCAGTTCAAATGTCTTCTCCATGGTGATGTTTTCCAGACTGCATTAACTCAGACTGTATATCACTTTAAAATTATTTCATTAGTTTATATCCTCTGAACTCCCTGAGAGCAGGGACCATAATGATAACATTCAACAGCATATATGCCCCGTGCTTGACAAATACTAGGTGTTCAAAAGAACTGCTTGTTAAATGGCCAAGTGAGTGTGTGCATGTGCGTGTGTGTGTGTGTGGGGGTGTATATTTGTGTATCTGCTGTTTAATGGGAACAGTTCACTACACTGTTGCAACTTAGCCAATTGCACAGCCATTGGAGTCTAAAAGATAAGTTTCTACCAATTCATGCTGCTTATGTTACACCCATGTTTAATAGGTTCTCAAACAACTAATGTTTGGTGACAGGGTGACAGTGGTGATTTGGTGGTGATGATGACTAAATGAGTTTTACTGTACTATAGCCTGAAGAAAAAGTCTGTGCACAGGCCAACCTCAACCAACAAACCTGCAACCAAAAGTCAGAAAAGATAAAAAGTTAAATCACATTCTGCCCTGGATTTCAACTGTGATATGCAACATACCTGTGTTACACCTTTTACCTTCTCTAAGCACAAGACACCGCCAGTTTTGCTTAGCAGTTTCACTAAAATGAAATGTGTATAGCAATATATACCGTGTTTCCCCGAAAATAAGACCTAGCTGGACAATCAGCTCTAATGTGTCTTTTGGAGCAAAAATTAATATAAAACCCTGTCTTATTTTACTGTAATATAAGACCAGGTCTTAATATAATATAATATAATATAATATAATATAATATAATATAATATAATATAATATAATATAATATAATAATATAATATCGGCTCTTATATTAATTTTTGCTCCAAAAGACACATTAGAGCTGATTGTCTGGCTAGGTCTTATTTTTGGGGAAACACAGTATGTGTATTTATTCATTCATTCGTTCATTCATTCATTCATTCACAAAGATTCTGAGATTCCCAAGTATGATTGACACTCTTAAACCTTCCACAAATCTCAAAGCGATAAAAAATGTCAAGGCTAACTCTAAAATCATTAGACATGCTGTTTTGCCTCCAATTAGGGTTCAGGTTATGTTTGTGTGGCCTTTTAGTCCCCAAAATATTTAAATGACAAATGCTGAGAATCATATGTACAGGCATGATTGCAATGCAATCTGAACCTGGAAAAAACATGGCAGCACCTTTGATCATTCTATTGACTACAGAGTGGTGAACTCATGCACATTGACTTTTCAGTCAACCATTTCTTTTGTCTCAGTCAGCTCAGAAAGACAATCTCAGCTAAATAAACATTCCTGACGATTGACCTGCAGTGCACTAAGTTGCTCATAAAAGGAAAAAGGAAAAAAAAAGAATATTACTGCCTGTCAGCCTTTATTTTTGTGACAGGAGAGCTTTAAATTCTTTGAAAATGGTTATAATTTGTATATACAAGTAGGAACAGAATATAAAACCAAAATATAAAAGAGAGTTCAAAGTATCACTCATTTCACATTAAAATAAAGGACATCCAAAACAAATGAAAATAGCTCACTTCTCTATAAAGGCAATGAAAAGACAACATTCATGTCACAGAAAAGCCATCTCCACCTCTGCCCTCCTCATAACTCACTGAAAAGTGGGGGAGTGGGGCCCTCCCTGCCAGGGCTGAACTCTCCCCTGGCAGCTGGAAAATGAGCCCACAGACCCAAAGAGCACTCAGGGGAAGAACTCCAGACTAAAAGTCAAACTAGCTATGTGACCTTGGGTAACCCACTTCGATGCTGAGCCTCTATGTTCCCATCTATGATATGAGAAAGTTGGAGATGAGCTCAATAGTTCCTCTTACTTCTAATATTCTAGTAATTTGTTTTTAACAATCTGCAGAAAATCACAACAGGAGAAAAACTTGATACTTTTTGCTTCTTTCAATGAGGGTAAAACATGAATTACATTCAAGTTGAAAAAGACCAGATAGCACTGTCCCTTCTCCCTGTTCTAGTTTTCCCAATAATGTATTTTCAATCTACTTCCGTATAATTTAGGATCTAAGGATATTTCTCACTAATTTGCATCTTCCAAGTGTGTTACTGTGTGGCATTTACTTTCTAATGAGTAAGGTGTGTGTTTTCTTTAAGAAGCTATGTTGGTTTGGGGGAGAACCAAAAGATATCACTTTTTCCTTTAGGAATCTGAGACTATAAATATTTTATGTGTGCAGATTTTTAAGCTGATGTTTATATCCTGTTATATAGAGAGTATCTGCCTTAAGACAGCTTGATTTGTGGCCCAATATTCATAGCTTTTAAAAATTAAACTTAAAGTTGCAATACTAACCAAAGCTGGCATTTACCCTGCAATTTTGTTACTTAAGAATACATTCCATATTGGAATCCAGGAAGCTCATCTACAAAATGTATACACAGTAAAAATGCTTATTTCATAACTTACTCATATTATGGCAAGTTTTCTTCTAGAAATGTAGAAATGCTTGAATTTCTTTTGAAATGGGTAACACAATGCCTGGCCCATAGCATTAACACTCTCCAAAAAAGTAAGTGAAATCTTTCTTTTATGAAATTAATGCCTGATGATTTGAGTCAACATGAATCAAGAGTGAAAGATAATGAACCCACCTCCGTGTGAGATTAAACTGTCTCATTCCACAGTGAGCACCTCGCCCAGGCAAGAAAAGGACACTTGAAGCAAATTAAGAAGAGCACGGGGCCAATACAATCCACAATGATAAGAAAGCTGTTGTGCTCATGGGAACATTTTTATTCTATTTTTTTCCAGAAGCAGATGGTGTGAATTAATATTCCTCTAAACTAGACAATTGAAGAAGCCTTGGTGACACTGACACCACCAAGATTTTAGCTGACCAAGAGAACTTAGTGCACCTAGTATCACAGTTGAGTCACAGTTCTATCATAAAGGAATTTGGAAGAAACGCTGCCCTGAATTTCGTCAGGATTATAAAGATGTTTTATCAAGTACTAGCAAGTATCACCAAGACCAAGACTGAGACCAACACTGCACACATCCTAGAACTAAGATACTTTTGCAGTTTGAATTGTTGGCTTCAAAAAGCTTAGCACTGAAATTGTTATTCAAATGGAAGAGCAAGGAACTGTTGAAGATAAAAAGAATTAGTCATGAAACTATACATTTTAGCTAAAATAAAAATTTCCAGTACTGCCCTAGATATAAAAGCACATAAAATAAACAATGTCATTGCTCAAGCGAATAGCTCTCCCTGTTTTGTTTCCTTCTCAGAACCTTTCGTTCTCTGACATTATCTCATTTGCATATACACGTCCCTTCCATAATAGCTATCTTTCCCTAAAAGAATGTATGCTCGATGAGGACCGACACTTTCTCTTATTCACCACTATAATCACAATGAACAAAAAAATACACTAAAAAATAATTGAATAGATGAATGAATAAATGTATGAGGTCAAACTTCAATGCAGTAGTTTCCCAACCTGATGAAGAATGCTTGTCCACTACAGAGAGAGTAAGTAGGACTCTACTTACTTTTACTTTTTTAGTAAGTAGGACTAAAAGAAATAGTCATCTTTAGTACAGACTTCCTAATAATTTAAGAAGCCTCAAATAACTTATGCAAACAAAATAATAAGTAAAATGTGTCTTGTAATTTAAATACTTTTTAGCATATAGTTAATATATTCTTTTAAATGCATATATTTCTGTTTGATTTGTTTTATGATTAATTAAAATACTTTCATAGCGTGGAACGGACTTTTAGAATTTAAGTACAGTGTATATTACATGGTATCTATCAGAAATAAGGATTGAGTTTACAGTTGTGTCAATTAAAATTATCAAGTAGCCTCTCATGTTTTATTAGGGATTCCCTATACATAATTTTTGTCCTGCTTTTTCAGGTTACATAAATCATATTCATGAGTTATACATTTTTCATAACTATCATTGTAATGTATATATAAATTATACCAGGTAAGAACAAAAGTAAAAAAATAGATAACTTGACCTACATTAAAATTTAAAACATCTGAGATATAATCAACAAAGTGAAAAGGCAACCTATGGAATGGGAGAAAATATTTGTAAATCATATATCTGAAAATCACCAAATAAATAAAGAACATCTACAACTCCACTACAACAACAACTACAAAAACCTAATTCAAAAAGGACACAGCACTTGTGCAGACATCTCTCCAAAGAAGCTATATAATGCTACTATCAAAAATAATAATAATAATAATGTGTGTTGATGAGCACGGGGAGAAATGGGAACCCATGTGCACTGTTGGTGGGAATGTCAAATACTGTAGAAGCTAGGGAAAACAGAATGGCAGTTCCTTAAAAAGTTTAAATAGAATTGCTATATGTTCCGGCATTGCTACCTCTGAGTATATACCCAAAAAGCTGAAAGCAGGGTCTTGAAGAGATAGCTATACACCTATGTTTATAGCAGCATTATTCACAATAGCCAAAGGTGGAAGCAACGCAAGGATATATCGGAGGATGGATGGATAAGCAAAATGTGGTGTATATATATGCAATGAAATATTATTCAGCCTTAAAAATGAAGGAAACTCTGACACATGCGACAACATGGATAAACCCTGAGGACATTATGCTAAGTGAAATAAGCCAGTCACAAAAGGACAGATACTGTGTGATTCTACTTATATGAAGTATCGAGAGTAATCAAATTCATCGAGACAGAGTAGAAGTTGGTTGCCAGTAGATTGGGGGGGGGGGGGGTTGGGTGAGAAACAAATGGAGAGTAATTGTTTAATGGGTATAAAATCTAAATTAAGACAAGAGTTCTAGAGATTAGTTGCACAACAGTGTAAATATACTTAATGCTACTGAACTGTACACTTACAAATGGTAAGTGTAAATTTACCATTAAGATGGTAAATTTTATGTTATGTGTATTTTTACCATCATTTAAAAAAAATAAATTGTGTCAAATGTATGTTTATATATATATATATATATATATATATACACATATAATATATATATATATATATATATATCAGTATTTGTGCATTACCCATTATTGAAATTTTTATTTGCTTAGACCATGTCTAATGCTTACCTATGAAAAATGTTGCAGTAAAAAATTTATTGCCTTAAAATGTTCTCTGTATTTTATGTTTGGTTTAATCTTAGACTAGGTCCTGGTCCTTAGAAGCTGAATTAGTCACAGATCATCAACAGATTTAAAGTTCTTTACTCATACGAATTTACATTTAAATATATTACATTAATGTCATTTACCTAGGAAATTAGCCAGGACTTATTGGTGATAGGTGGTTTCAAAATATTAGATGTATTTATAATAGTTTTCCAATACTCCTGAAAGATACTATATTTTGAACTTTAAAATACGCAATGAACATTTTATATAGAAGTAAAACATTTTTATAGGATTATTACTATAAATATATATTAGGTGACTTACAAAAAGACCCCTGTAATGAGATCCACACACAATTCATGGTCAGGAAATATCTGTCCCTTTCTGAATTTTGCTACCAGGCAGAGTCAGCTGTATCTACTGCCATATTTCTCACTTTGCTCTAGATGTTAGGAATCTTGAAGCCTATTTTTATGCAGTGTTCTTAAACTAGACTTTTGTTACAATAGTTCCCTGCTCTCCCTCTGTTGCTTGAGAGGATAGGGGTGGGAACTATAGATCGTGAGTTGTGCAGGGAATTTTGTATCCTTCATTGCATATAATCTGCTCGACAGCTGTGTATGCAGCCGTCCAGATTCCCTTTCTGCCAATAAAGCTGATGCACAGAGTTTCAGTAACTTGACTTTTCTTATATAGTGATTCTTGGCCTTATTATATTCAATTTTTTAGTGTAAGTTGCTACAAGCCTTTTTGGAAGAGGACACCTAAATAAATAATGTAAACCAGTAAGTAATTTCAACATCGAAACGTCATTTTATTTAGTGCTGAGCACTAAGGACTGGTAGCATATTAGAGCCCTAAGGAAATCAATCATCTCTTCAGCTCCATCCTTTGAAAAGCGAGTCCCAGAGAGATTACCTAAATGACCTGAGACATATAACTGGCCCTTAGCTACAGTCTGTCTTTTTTTTGTTGTTTAACAGAATGGAATCATCTTTTGTGTCCCATTTTTATGTCCTATGCCAGGATCTCCTGCCTATTAGTCTCAAGATCCATGAACTCCCAAGGAAAGAATGAAAGTGAGATTTAAACATCTTAATAAAATCAATTTATACTAGACTGCAATGCAACTATATGAATAAATATTCAAACTTTATGTGCACAAGTCATTCTTACTATCCTTTAAACAGTATTTCTTAAATTATCCACTGTTATCATAAGATCTCCAATCTCCAGTCTTGTTAACTTTGTTATTCATTTATATCCTTGAGAAAAAGAACAAGTATAAATTGATATCTCTTACCATTTCATCTATTTCTAGAATTTATCCTAAGGAACTCAACAGGAAATGTATAAAATAATTATGTACAAAAATATTAATAAAAATATTTATTTTTTAATTGCAGTATATTTTTAACAAAAGAAAATGGGAATCATGTGAAATGTCCAACAATAAGATTTAAATGATACATCCTACAAAGGAATTCTGAAAAGCAATTAAACATCAAGATGTAGACCTATATTTATTAACATGGATAAAGGATAATCCCACTTACCTAAACAAACAGATATTGATATGTGTTTTTAGGATTCTCAAAATACCTAGAAGGAAATTCTACGGTGCACTTGGAGGCATGTCTTTATGACAGGACCATCTTCCAATCTACTCCAGCACTGTAAGATTTATATAAATTTGTTCTGTTAAGCCACCAAATTGGTGGTAATTTGTAGCAATAGAAAACTAATATAGGCCGTAATACTTTTATATGATTTTAAAGTTAAATGTAAAGGTTCTGCTCCTCCTTGAATAGTAATTAATACTAATGTAGTACTGTCATAAATAAGAAACATATCCTGGATCAAGGAGCTAGCCTTTATTTTACTCTGTCTCTCTCTGTCTCTCTCTTTCACACACACACACACACACACACACACTCCCTCCCTCATACTTTTCATCATTCATTCATCTTTTTTAAAAAGTTTATCTTAAAAGTTTCCATTTATTCCCAGTATTTCTGATGTCTTACAGAATAAATTCAACAAATACATTTCTCTAACCTCCCCACTGCTCCACATTATATCCCCAGTTCTTGTACGAAGTCTAACCAGAGAAAGAGTTCCTGCACCCAGATTCTCACTGACATAAAACATGGCTGTTAGAGGAATTAGAATGCATCTGTTGATGCAAGCACAAGGGGGTGCACTATCCACAGAGTAGTGCTTGGTTTGAAAGATGGAGCCAGTAACAAACCGAATCTTTGATTCTTACGTTCCTCATAGAGCTATGGGCTCAATGACACCACCACTCACACAGGTCCATCAAGGTGGATGGTCTTCCATGTACCATCCCATCCTTGGCCTCAGCTTAATACAGAATTCTTGGTCAGAGCAAGCTAAGCAATTAGGTAGCGACAAATCCAGAGCTAACACCTATACCTCCCTTCTCCCAATCTCCTCCTAAAAGAATGAGGCGCTTCTTTCAGACCTTGTATATCCAAAATATCAGGTTATTGCTCCTTCCTGAACAATGACTTCCTGACCACCTCCTACTAGTAGGAATTCTAAACGCCTCCAAGATTCTGTACCATCCAGAATCTCCTCACTCAGATAGGAACTTTCTGCGGCCCCCTTCCTAGAGCAAAGGAAAACAAATGGACAAATAAGAGCAAAAGGTCAATCTCCAGTGTATATCCTATTACATATAATAACTAGAATAGTTATGTTGTTTTGAACAATTCATATATACCCCCTTGCCTAGTTTGTACTATTAGCTCAAAGTAGTTGTGTCATTTGTTACTTTTTTTAATAGAAAATTTTTATTTTATCATTACGTTAGTTATATAAGGCCTGTCTTACAAACAAGGTAATGCTCTATGTCTGTACTCACCCTGTTTATAAAAACACAGTGTCTAATAGTTGAGTTTTTTAATATGTCCTTTTCTCTTTGTCCCACATTGTCCTGGGAAACCCACAACTGTAAGTAAATTTTCTTTAAAACTGACATGCTTGATTTTCAAAATGTTAAAAGCATTCTAAAAATGTACACTTTATATGTCAAAGATTCATTTATTTCACAAGTGAGGGAACCAGCAGGATGGTAATCTGGTTCTAATAGCATTTGAGAAACAGGTTTGTATAGCCTGTCAGAGAAAATCTGCTGAACTACGTTTGCTAAGAGGAAAGACAGGTCAATGTTCAACAGGGCATTAAAACTGGAACCATTAGGGTTATTGATTCATTTGCATCTGTACTAGAAATCATTTGCTTCTCTATGAGACAAAAAACTACAAGTTAACACGTAATTTTTCAGCGTCTGAGCCAAACCAATAGTAAATAGTAAAACAAAGCTAGATAATCCTAGAAAATTAAATAACCCTTGAATGAGCCTGTTAAACAATGTTCAAGTATGACACCAAGAACACATGCAGTCCTTTTGTTTTATTTAAGTTTTTGGTGATTTTTCTTATCATGATTAGGCGGGAAATCTCCATTTACCCATATCCTTCTTCCTCCAGGATGCTTTCATTCCCAATTAATGTTTTAAATTTCTAGGTCTTTCGTCTGCCCTTATATTAATGATGAATTCATTCACCTAATAATTTTCTAGCATCTTCCATTTGCCAAACTATGTTCTAGATATATTTGAATAACAGTTTACACTTCATAAAGTGACTTGATAGCAATTGTCTCAATTCTATTTAGTATTTAAAGAGATAAAAGATAATTCAATAACAATTGAACAAATTGGAAAAAGTTATTATTAAGTAACTAGATTTTATATGAATATAAAATGGTTAATTTTTACTTATTTAATCCTCACCAAAAAACCTTAGATGAGAGATTTTAGCTACAGATGAGGAAAATGTGACCCAAAAAAAGGTAATTTCCTTGTGCCAAGTAAGCAAAAAGTTTTCAACACCTG
This sequence comes from Rhinolophus ferrumequinum, assembly GCF_004115265.2. NCBI lineage: Eukaryota > Metazoa > Chordata > Mammalia > Chiroptera > Rhinolophidae > Rhinolophus > Rhinolophus ferrumequinum. The sequence goes on along the minus strand of NC_046300.1, from coordinate 25,891,166 downwards.
TGTATTTTCCATTAGACTTCATTATCTTACGCTATTATTTTTTATAAGCATAAGAATTGAAGTTTTCCATTTAGAGTTTAGATTTACCTTGTTTATAGTTTAAATACCCATCTGTGATTTAAAAAAACAAACTGAAGAGATAGCTGAAAATTATTTGCTAAATAAAAGTCTATAACTGATAGTTGTTTAAAATTATAATTAGGGTAAGGGCCCCTTCCCCCACTTAAATACTTGCTAAGTTGCTGCACTTTCCTGACATCCATTAAATCTGTACTTTTCTGTGAGCTTTGTGGCCCAGGAAAACATCTTCTTTATTGTTTAGATTTCAGTTATTGTCAATTCTGAATTAATTAATCTCTCTAGCTATGTCTCCCAAAGTTTCAGCGTCTCGAAGTCTTTAAAAAAAATAAAATAAAATAAAATAAATATATATATATACACACACTCACTAATATATATGTATATTATATATATCTATATCTATATTATATCTATATATCTATATTATATATATATCTATAATATCTATATCTATATCTATCTATATATATATATACATACATACTGTGCTTCCCCGAAAATAAGATCTAGCCAGATAATCAGCTCTGAGTCTTTTGGAGCAAAAATTAATATAAGACCTGGTCTTATATTACAGTAAAATAAGATGGACTCCTATATTAATTGTTGTTCCAAAAAGGTGCATTAGAGCTGATTGTCTGGCTAGATCTTATTTTGGGGGAAACATGGTACCAGGGGAACCAAAAAATGTATACAAGTGGACACTTTGTTCAACGTTGTTTAAGCAGTAGTTTGCCATAATCAGAAGTGTCTGGATGCTGATGGTAACCACTTTGAGCACCTCTTGTAATTACAGAAGTCAAACGTGACTTGTATTCATCTTTTGTTATCAGTACACATCGAGTATTACAATTTTAATACAGTTTTCCTTTTAAAATGTGTATACATTTTTTGGCACCCTTTGTATACATATGTGTGTATGTATACATGTGTATATACATATATGTACATATATACATATATATGAACGAATAAATGGGTGTTTTCTCAGATAAAAATAGGTAACTGCTGAAGAAAGAACTAGGTTTCTCCAAACTGAGGATGATCTAAAAGTTTATGTACATTGAATGTCAATATTAGAATGCATAAATTAATGATAGAAGGAAATGTGAACTCAGCATGAGAAGGGTGAGGTTCATTTGTAATTTTGAGCCAGGAACCTACTTCATTCCTATTGACCTTACTTATCTATACATCAGCTGAGGTTTTTGTGAGTAATAAAGTCAATATGCATGAGAAAGTGCTTAGTGCTTAGTAAAATTTAAAGAGCAATACAACGCTCCCATAGGTTTACTATTCCAGGACGCACACTCCAGCACATTGAACTTCTTTTAGGTCTTTAAACTTTCCATGTTCTCTCCAGTGCAGGAGACTTGTACATGCTCTTCCCTATGCCTGAGACTATCTCCACCACCTTCTATTCCCTGACTCTGAGTATCCTGGAAGTGCTGCGTACAGAGCACTTCCTCTGGATATTGTTCTTCACTCCCAACTCTGAGTTGGTTGCCAAAATGCAACGCCTTCTCCTTCAGAATATTTATCTCTGTAGGCTATCTACCTGCCCACCCCACCATTAAAATTAAGCTCTCTAACAGAAGGGATCACATCTATCTTACATCCTCACCATTTAAGTCAATGTACATTATATGGTAGATACTGAATAAATATAATATTTGTGAGATGAATTTCAAAGTGTCAAATAGCGTATCTCCAGCTCATTACATCTAGACAAAGTGCATCGAACAGCAAGTAGTAAGTAGTATCGTAAGTAGTATCAATAATATTTAAATATGGCCCCTCCTCAAAGGAGTTAAAGTATTAAGATTTACATATAGAACACAATTACAGAATAATGAAAGCATGTTTATGAGTAAACAGAATTATTACACAGAGAAGTAGTACTACATGTGGATAAAAAAAGGGAGTGTTTTATAGGAATAGGAAAGTTTGAGACTTTCTTCTACCATAGCCCAAAATCATCAGTATTCAAAACCGTAAACTCAAACAGAACACTCCTAAAATCCCACAGAGGCCGCTCCCGGTAACAGGACAAGTGCATGCTGGAGAACACAGAAGTTTCACAAAGCAGGTCAATGAGAATTTTGTTTGTAGTTACTCTTTGACATCCTTTCCTATTTGTCACTATATGTCCTATTGTCTCACTATTTGACTTTCTTGCTGGGCTAAAAGGGATTCATTCTAAGCACAAAGTCTGTTTGTCAGGTCATTATTTTTATACAAGCACATTTTCTAGTATATTCTCTGAGCTGTTTTTCAGTTCCAAACATCCTTCCCAGGACGGTCCCTGATTCACCAGAACTCTCTCTATTCATTTCGGTGCCACTGAATCACCTTAAAAAAAATTATTCAACTGTGGCAAGTGCTGAAAGAAAACTTATAGTGTATTTGATTTAGATCTATCCTTCATTTCTTTGGCAAGAGGTCTCACTAAATAAATTTATTATTATCACTTTAAAATAATTTTAGAATCTGAAAGAAAAAAATCTGGCTTTGAAGCCATTCCTTCCTCCAAGTGTTTGGATAAAACGATCACTTTAGTAAACTGTGTTTTGTGTTGGTATACATTCACATGCACATGTGTCAAAGAGTACACAGGAATTTTTATTTGTGAAAAATGCATATAAGGTATATATGCACATATTAAATTATAAATATACACCATATACCTATATTATAGCTTCTGTCTGTGTGGGTCATTTCTTGCATGAAGGGCCATCAGTACACACCTCAGATGCCACACGATGCTCCATTTTATAGCATCACTGCACAAATACACACATCAAGCCAGTAAAATGATCATTAAAGAATGAATTATGTTGCCAAAGTAAGGAAGTATAAAATGCAGAGTTGGAATATTTCCATCAAAAAAGAAATGAAGTTAAAAAAAAATAGTGTATTCCCTAAGCACAGGTTTACTCTTCCAAAATACGAGCCCCGCAGTGGTAGATTTTCAGTGTGGGCCCCAGAGACCCATAATAGATACTTGTTACTACCTACAGAACACCTGGAACTGAGTAAGGAGAAGTAAGCTAGTTAGGTTATCATTTAAAACATTCTGTCCCTGATTCAACCAGTTTGGTACTTCGTAAACTTGCTTTATGATTCAAAAAAGAAAATCACTGGTGCTAAAAAGAGGGATTTGTAGAAACCCTCTAGTGCATCAGAATCTATGGGAGAGGGCCTGGGAATAAGTATTTTGAATAAATGTCCGAGGTCAGTATCTCTCAAACTTTAACACACCAACTAATCACCTGGGGAACTTGTTAAAAAGCAGATTCTGATTCAGTAGGTCTGAGGTCACACAGAAAGTCTGCATTTCTAGCAAGCTCCCCACAGACCCTGAAGGTACCGGTGAAAGGACCAGACTTAGCGGCAAGGCCCTGGCTGATTGCTACCAACAGGCACGACTGGGAAATAGTGGTGTAATTAGTTCCCAACATCAGACATCAGTTTGCTCAAATATTTTAGATTCAAAGTATAGGAGTTGGATTAAAATAAAATAAAATAAAATAAAATAAAATAAAATAAAATAAAATAAAATAAAATAAAATACTGAAGGGGAGGGAGTCTCTTTACCTGTTTTGCTGCAGCTCCATACACCAAGGTAGGGGTAATATTGGATAAGCATTTCTAACTCAATAGCCTTCTATAACTTAACTTCTATAGTCTATAAAGCCTTACAATTTCCCTCTAATTGGTTGTTGTGTTTTGTCATTCTTTTTGTTTAATTCTCAAAAGGCACCTTGATTTCTTAGATTCCTTCAGTCCACATGTATGGAGTACATACCACGTGGAAGACCCTGGATGAATGGTATTGGGACTCACACCAATGGACAAAGCACGTGCCTTGTTCTACTGGAGAAACAACATATGAACTGGAATACCCTAATTCTAGGTAGGATGTTATATCATTGCAACAGACACTCCAGTGCTATGGCTATGAGAATTCAGAGGAAAGAGAATTTTTTTCTGATAGCAGAGTCAGGGCAGGACACGAGATTTAAACCCAGGTTGTCCTGATTCATCATTACCGTGTGGGAGATGCCTACTGGGGCCCAACTGTCAAAACCACAGGACCCCGACCTGTCCTCAGGCAACTGGGGCGCTGGCAAAGGATTTGTGTAAGCCTGGCAATCACGACCCTTATTGTGAGTTTAGAAAATAAACCTCAAGTTTCTCCTTGAAGCTAACCAGAGTGTCTTTTAGGGGCCCTGAGGGAATCACTGTTGAATGAATGTAATTTCAGTACGTTCACTTAACATTCAGTTCTCTGCTGGGTAATCTTCATCTATTGATAATGTCCCTCCAAGAAGTATAAATTTAATTATATGTCTTGCAATCCTAAAACTTTTTTAAAGTTTGTTTAGTTAGTCCTCTTTTTAGCAAACAGGGATGAGACAAAGTTTTCATGTACTATGTGGGAATTGCAGTTACTTTGTATTGCTCTATTGAATTATGGCCATTATTATTTTTGATTCTATAACAAAAGACTGAGAGAATAATATAAATTATTTATTATTTCTAGCATAATTCAAAATATGCAAAATAAATCAAATTTGTGCAAAACATTTTGACTTATAATTTTACTTTCACAAGAAGCCTTGAACTAGGCTATCAGTTCCAAGCAAGTTATCTCACAAGGGCCAATTAGGAAACAATTGGCCAGTGCTATTACTTAGGAAAAAATGTTACTTTTATTTTGTGTTATGCACTTAAACCTGCATAATTTTAAAAAATGGCCTATTAATAGTTCTATAAAATACAGAATTATATGTTTTCTATACATGCAGCAACATTTATTTATGGAAGAAAACGGATGCAAAATTTATATTGCAGAAGAACAAAATGTCATAACATCTCAGCAACTCAATGGTATATGTTGACAATGATTATTTATGGTTCACCTGTGTATTGACATAAAAGAGAAGGCATACATTTTTAAAAACAATGCCCCCATTCCCTTTGCAAATTAATCATCTTTAGAGTGTTCCAAATCATAGACATACAATAATTTTTTATTTTGACAGTGTTGATTGTGGGATTTTCCTATAACCACGTGTTAATCAAGCAAAGTCACCTGTCAGAAAGAAGAGCAATTTGAAGACTAATCTCATCACATTCATTCTATGATGGATAAGCCATCATAGTGATGGTTCACAAGAAAATGTCATTCACATTTTGGCTTTGGAATTGAGTCCTGGGACAACTTATCATTGTGATAGACATTTACCTAACATGGCTTTAACATCCTTTAAAAAAAATTATGGGAAGATCTCCTGCCAATGCTGAGGAGCAGGAATGAGAGTAAGCTCAGGCTTGGAACACACTGGTTAAGGTACTCAGAAATTCTTTCAATCATTTCTGCCAGACGCTCAATAAACATCTGTGGATGGAACAAGCCTGTGCATGCTTTGGACTACAAACAGTCCTTCCAGCGACTGTATGTAATCCAGGTCCTCATTCTGCTGCATGGCTGTAACTGACTCTGTCTGTCTCTGGGCCAAATGCACAAGGAAGCCTAGTGAGATAGAAGCCCCTCCAACTCTCTGAATATGAGCAATGATTGGCCTCTAGAGGTATAATACATCGTGCATGGATGGAGATAGCCCTAGACTTCTCTATGAAAGGAACATAATTACTACTAAGACTGAAACCAACAAGGCACTACCTTTTTTAATCACCTCTTTAGAAGGATCCCAAAGAAGAGTTTGGGAGAAATAGAAAATTCACAGAGAAGCTACAATTATAAGTGTGGATAGTTCGATGATATAGGCCTAACTATATAGAGTGAATTATTTTTTCTCAAAAAATCTCCATTGGCAAAGGAGGTATCTTTAAGTCTTTATGAAGTTGTAATAATATTGGGGGAAACTTTCTCAGTTGCTTTATTTTTAAAGAACAACACTGTTTGGGGAAGATACATTATCATAACACCAATCAATGGTAGTTGTAATGTTCGCAGAGGTCACTTGACAAAATCAGTAAAAGGAGATTTAGTATGAATTTAGTAATTATTCCTAGAGATAGGATATCACCATTGTATCACTGGATATAATTGTAAAGAAGCCTTTCAACAACCACTTAAAAAGGTGTTATAGTAAGCAGTTACTCTGTGGAAACCATGTATATCTACCTACAGGAAAAATGAAATAATAACACTACTATTATACATATGAATTCCTGTAGCATAGCATCATGAGCTCAACTTAGATAACAGTAAAAACAATATTTACACTGTAAAACTGCTGGGTGAGTGAAAAAAATCATGATGATCTTTAAAATTGCTATAAAAGTCACATGTAAAAGTTTAAGTAAAATTGTTTTTGAAATGTGAGATTAGAAAAGATTAATATTCAAAACTGATGTTATTAGCGTATGTAATATTCAATATGTACATGTGAATCACTGAAATGAATTAAATATGCTAATGTAAGGATTCCATCTCCATCACGTAAGGATTATATTTCTATGAGAGCAGAGATATATTTGTTTGGTTTACTGTTGGATCCCGTGTGCATCACAGTAATTGGCATAAGGTAGGCAACCAATAACTACCTATTAATGGTAAATATAGTTGGCTTAACACTCTCTTTTAATTCTTTCACTGGAAAAGAGTTAATTTCCATATGCTCAGGATATTGTGATATTCAAACATTATGGTAATTTATTTTTGTTGAGTTTGAGGTGTGGTTTCATGAGGGAATGAAAATGAAAATAGCTTTACACTGATTAAGTCCTGCTATGGAATTATCAGTAATGACTCCATTATTTCTTAATCTCTCTTTAAAAACGTTAGTACTATTCTCAAAATACCTATGTCCTCTTACTATGAAATATAAAGTGTGAGTTAAATCAATTAGATCGAGTAGGTAAAACATATGCGTTGCACAGGCAAATATTCTGGAAGCAGATAACATGAGTCCTACAAAGTTTGTTCTTTTCTTTCTCCATTGTTTTAATTAATAACGGACAATGGACTTTTCTACATGTATAGAAGCACTGCCTTAGAAATACGTCTGTGTTATGGGTTAGGCCGTGTTGTGGGCTTGATCGAGTTGGAAGGGTTGCCTGCTGACGTGGACCAAATTTTAGGACAAATTTAGGGAAGAACAAAAGGTTCTCAGACATAGTTTTCTCAGCAGTAATAAAAAAGGAACTGGAGTAAGTACTTTATAAAGATCATTATAGCTCTAAAATTTCCATACTTCTAAGTTACTTGCTAACATACCAGTGTATGTAAAATAAGATTCTTTATATAATTAGCTAGTGATGTCTTGTACCTTTGGTATTCACCCACTTTGAGATTATCCTTTATGCTAATATAAATAAGGATTGATGAGTAATTTTCACTAAACGCCAATTATTCTACAGCCACTCTTAGAAAAAGCCTATGGCTTTCCTTCACATTGCCCAAGTCATAAAGGTCCTGACCGCTTCAACTTCCTCGTGCATTCAGTTAGCATGTCCTTCAGCATCAATAAGTGTCAGAAAAAATGAGTAAGGCTACCGTTTTTCCCCGAAAATAAGACCTAGCCGGACCATCAGCTCTAATGCATCTTTTGGAGTAAAAATGAATATAAGACCCAGTCTTATTTTAATATATTATAAGACCCAGGTGTTGAACCCTCCTCTGTGCTGTCATGGTAATGTGCACACACACACTTATACTACAGCAATTTTCATTTTCTTGACCACAAGTTAACATATTTATGTTGTCAACTTTTGTGTACGCATAGCCCAATAAATTTGTGTTTAACGGAACTTTATAAATACTAACATTTAGTATAAAAAGTAGTCAGAATCTCTCATCTAGCAGTTAAAATCCATATTGGTCTCTATGGCTGACTGGCTTTCAGATTTTCAATATTTAATATTTATGGGATCGAACCCCCAAAAAAACACCCAAGGACAAAGATGTATAATCCAATAAAATGATTCAAAGTCTTTTGAGAGGAAAATAAAGCCATTTTCTATTTGTACCATTTCAAATTCAAAACCTATTCAATAAACCAATTACAACAATTGCTACTGCTCTGGCTGGTGGTGGTGGTTGTTGTTGTTCCTGCTATTGCGAAAACTCTCTGTTTCTAGCTCTATCTTGTTCTACATTATAACGTTCTTAAAGGCAGGAAATGTTTCGGATTGTAACACTATAACCTAATAATAGACCAAGTTAAATATACAGTTGTTCAAATTTCTATCTAAATATCTAATGAAATGAGAGAGTATAAATTAATTGTCCTCCTACTGCATCCTTAGCTTTTTAAAGAAGGATTCATTCATGCATGCATGCATGCATTTGCAAACCTTTATTGCTTGCCTACTATATCCCAGGAAGGTATGCTAAACACTCCGGTACAACTGTAAACCAAAGAAATGTGATCCCTGACCCCATGGACCCCACAGCCTACTAGGAAATACAGAAAGTTCCTGGATAGGTACATTACACAGTGAAAACTGATATGTGCAAGGTCTATAGAAGCACTTAGGAGAGCCAATTAACACACACTGTAGTACTAGGTTTAATGGAAGAACCATTACACCTAGAATATTTACTATCAGGCCCTTTACAGAAAAAGTTTGCCAGTCTCTGAGATAGAGAGTTGGGCTAGGCTAAAGGTCCAACCTGACCTCACACACATGTCTGGCATCCATCTGGCTATTGGTTGGGTTGTCTCCTTTTCTTCTCCATGACTTTCATCATTCAGTAGGCTAGACTAGGCTTCCTCAGAACATGGTAGTTTCAGGATTTAAAAAAGTTGCAAGAAGCTTCAGAACTCATACAAATCGCTTCGATCACTACTATTAGAGTAAGACTCAAGACCAGCCTAGATTCAAGGAGTAGACAAAGGAACTCTTAATCAGAGGAGTGGCAATCCTGTGTCCATGCCCTTTTATGTTGCTATGTTTCACTGTAAGTGCTGTTTCAATTGTATCCCTTAAATTTGGATATGCTGTGTTTTTATTATTTTAATGATGGGCCACATTGAAGAGTAAAGTGTCTGTGTCTTAAGTGGGTATATAGATGAAAAAGGGGCTCTGGAATAAATCTAAATAAAAGTTAACTCACAGGGTGATCTGATCATAAATTTCTAACTTGGTAGATCACAGCGGGAGTGGTACTCATGCCTCAGGCCTATAACTTCTGTAGTAAAAGGTTATCTTTGCCTGAAGCAAGCCATGTCCGTTGTTTTTGTGCATCTAGGTTAACATGTTTGAAATACCTCTTTTTTAAGACCACTCAAAAGTATAACCACCCTCAAGATAGCACATAATCTTGTTAACTATCTTGTAATCCAATCATAGATATTTCCCTGCCTTGTTTTCTCCCCTGTTCACCTAATCTTCCTTACATTCCCTCCTTAATCCCAAGTGTATAAAAGCAACTGCAAAACTGTCATTTTCCCCAGCATTTGAGATCTTGCTTCCCAGTATGTTGTCAGTTTGGCTCAAATAAATTCTCATAAAAATTTTCTACAGGTTTGGACATTTCTTACAACAACAATTATAATTACATAGGCATATAATGTGCCAAAATCCACTGAACTGTCCACTTAAAATATGTGCATTTAATACAATCAAATTATACCTCCATAAAGTGGTTTTTTTGGGGTTTTTTTTGTGTTGTTTTTTTTTAAAGAGTAGAATGGAGCACAATGGGACTGCAGGGTTAAGTGACCAGATGTTATCAGTCAGGTTCTCCAGAGAAACAGAATTAATAGGAGATTTATCTAAATGTGTGTTTATTTATAAATATAAGACATATTATATGTGATATAATATACATATATTTATAGAGAGATTTATTTAAGATATTGGCTCACACAACTGTGGAGACCAGCAAGTTTGAAATCTGGAGGGTAGACCGGCAGTCTAGAAACTCAGGCCGGAATTGATGCTGCAGTCTTGAGGTGAAATTTATTTTTCTCTGAGAAACCTCAGTTTTTGCTCTCAAGGCCTTCAGTTGACTGGATGAGTCCCATTGACATTATTAAGGGTAATCTCCTTTACTTAAAGGAAACGGGTTGTAGATGTATATCATGTCTACAAAATACCTTCACAGAATACCTAGATTAGTGTTTGATAACTATAGCCTAGCCAAGTTTTAACATTTCATGACACATGCCTGCAATGTATATACATTGATATTTCCATTTCACATAAAGCCAAAAAGTATCTTGTTGCCCCTACTAACAAAAGCCAGTTTAAAATTATCTATTTTAAAACTATTTTTTACCCATTTACAATTTTATGTGAGGTATAGCTAACTCTTAAAGTAGTTTTAAAAGATATATTTCCTTTTCTATTTGTTTATATCCCAAATCATCATAGAGATCTTGGTTTCTTATGGGAAAAGAATCTAATATTTCTGTGAGCTATTCTTAAATAAAAACACCTACTATGAACAACTGGACAGAAAAATCAGTGAGACTATAGAAGACTTGAATAATGTTACTAACCAACTTAATTGACATACATTGAACCCTCCAACAAGAGCAGAATAGATATTTCATATTATTTTCAAGCATACATTGACTATTCTCTAGGGTTGATGACAGGCTAGGCCATAAAATAAGTCACAGTATTTTTAAAAGGATTTAAATCACACAAAGAATGTTCTCTGACTACAATGGAATAAAATTATAAATTAACAACAAAAAGAACTCTTGGAAATTCTCAACTATTTAGAAATTAAATAAGATAATTGTTAATTACAAATAGATCAAAGAAGAAATTACAAGGAAAATTTTCAACTATCAAATTAAATATAAACAACTAAAAAAATATCAATATTTATGAAATTCAATTAAATCTGTGTTTAGAGGAAATTTTATATATTTAAACAATTACATTAGAATGGACGATTAAAAAAAATCAATAATCTAGGCTTGTTTCTTAAGAAGCTAGAAACAAAGATAGAAAAATCAAAGCCAAGATAAGTAGAAGAAAATTAAGTAAAGATCAGAAAAGAAATCAATAAGATAGAAAATAGAAAACAATAAAGAAAATCAATGAAATCAATGAAAACAAAATTTAGCTCTTTGAAAAGCAAAATTAATAAAACTTTACCTAAACAGATCAAAAAGAGAAATTATACAAATTGTTAAAATTAGAAATAAAAAAGGGTATATCACTATAAAATATAGAGAAAGTAAAATGCTTATAAAGGGATATCATGAAAACCTTTATAACAGTACATTGACAGCTTAGAAAATGTGGAAATATTTCTAGAAAGACAGAAATTACTGTAACAGATTCAAAAGCTAGAATATATTAATAGAATTATATATTCATTAAAAAAGTTAGTAATGAAAAAATATTGCCACAAAGAAAAATCAAGCCCCAGATGACTTCACTGGTGAATTTTTTCAAAAACATTTAAGTGAAAAATAAGTAATATCAATCAAAAGAAAATAGAAGAAGAGTGAACATTTCCCAATTTGTGAGGCCAAGATTAGCTTCACACCAAAGCCAGACAACAACATCACAAGAATGGAATGTAATGATGGCAATATAGTACAATTTGGTGATATCAGGGGGCGGGGGGAATTGATCTCTTAATATTAGTTAGCAATATCTGGTCCCCCAAAGAGATGGGAGTTGCTTTTACTTGTTTGCATTTATAGATACCCTAGAACTGATTTTTGAGAGCTTGTTCTGTACTAAGCACTGTGCAAAGCATTGGGAAATCAGAGCGAAGCAACAGTCCTTATCTATAACTTGCTCCCTATATTGTAAAAGGGGACAGAAATATAAATAAATAGCTGTTCTTATGTTCCAAAAGCTCTATAATAATGCTGTGGAACGGAGTGTTACATACAGGAAAGGTTCAATCTTGGTGGTGTTACTTCAGAGAACAAATTTTTGAACAGTCTTGAAAAATCTTAGAGAATAATCATTTTTATGGTCAGGAATTTGGACTTTATCCTAAATAAAGATCAACGTTTCTGAAAATGTGGGGAATCACTTGGGCTACTATGAGATTTGTGGGTCTGATCCTAGACACAATCAGAATCTCTCCGGCACACACTAGGAACTTTTAACAAGAGTGATTTTCTAAAGTTTGAGAACCCTATATTTAGTAACGAGGTGATATCAAAGGGTTTTGAAGAGGTTTATGGTGATGCAAACTCATTGTTAATCCTCACTTGGCCTCTGCTAAGTCAACCCTTCTACCTACCTGGTCTCTTCTTGTCTATTCTTAACTTCTTCACAATCCTGGGTTCCAAAAGCACCAACTCATTCACTGTGATCTTTAGTAAGTCTCTATGTCTTCCTCCAGACCATGTGACCTTCCACTGTCTGGGTTTCAGTACCTAGGGATCACAGTTTTACTAAAGAGGTTGATTAAACAAATCACGCACACAAAATCCATCATGTCCATGCCATCCATTCTTAACCTGGTCCTTGCTTGATCTTCTTGGCAAGTACACATTGACTCCTTGGCTCGCTACCCAAACCTACCAGGTACTTTTCCCAGTAAAGGACCACAATTCTGTTTGCAGTTCTGTTTTCAGCAGATATCTTATGTTACCAAGGAAATTACTCCTTTGGTGATTTTACATAGTCATATGTAAGAAGAATTAAACAAAAATACTTCATTTATTTAAATTAAACAAAAATACTCCCAACGTGAGGTGGGAGATATTTGACAATAACATAAGAATTATCAGGAAATGACTTCCATGAGGGGTGGTGGGAAGAGAGAAGCCCTTTTATAATCATGTCAAATTGAAGAGCATTTTTCTATCAATGGAAAACTCACTGTCATTCCATGCGGAGGAACAGCTTTCAGAAATGCAAGCATTCAGAACAAAGTGAGTGAGCGAACAAGCTATGATAAAACACTCTGCGAGAAAAGTCCTCAGAGGAACAGATAGCAGCCATTAGAAAAACAGATTTCCTTAAGCTCCAGAACTGAATGGAAATTTACAGTAGGCATTAATCAGAGGAGAAAGCTATGCACATACAGTTGATGAAACTGCTATATTATTGACATGAACTTTGAACACGACTGACAAAGCACTGAAATGTCTCTGCCATTAGGATTTGGAAGGAAACCATTCAAACATGGACATTTTGGTACTGGGAACAGATGGGACTTAGAAGAGACTCATTGAAAGACTAAAAACCAGAACAGGAGAAAAATAGCAGCAGGGCACTGATATTTCCCTAAGGTTTTCACCAGATTTTTATTGAAAATGTACTAAACATTTAACACATTACATGTCGGGGGAGTTTGTTGCATATAATTTATAATCATTCTCTCTTGAACTGCTAGGTGAATTTTACCCTATATAGTCCACATAAAATTTTAGTTACTCAAAGTCCTCTAATTGTCTTTAGAAAGTCTTGATGTAAGATGTTAGTGATATATTTCAGAATTTTATTGACTTAACTAAGAAAAGCAGTAAGTCTGGTCATCAGGGACAGGAGGCCAGATAGACAGAATGATGTCTTACTGAGGTCTACACTGTGATGTGGTCTCAGGCCATACATTCACCCTCACATAGTCTTAAATTCATCTCAACTGCAAATACAGGAAGAACAAGCTCATTGGCTTGAGTTTTCACATTGACCCTTATTATCACCTCAATATACATGTACAAGGTATTAAGTCCCTGGACACTTTCGGGTTGTGTTACCTGCTCTTCCTGGGAAGCCAGAATCTCTGAGCATCTGCTTGAACAGAATGGGAGTATAGGAGAGCTGAGGCTCCTTCCAGGTGGGCTCAATGGAAGCCATAATAAATCCTAGCCCTCAGCCCTGGGGGAAATCTGAACTAGACAGAGATGTTAGAGAAGTGGTTCTCAAATTTTAGCACACATCAAAATCACCTAGAAGACGTGTTTAAAACATCAATTTCTGGGCCCCACTTCAGAGTTTTTAATTCAGCAGGTCTACGATGGAGCATACATTTTTGCATTTATTATAGGCTCTCAGGTGGTGCCGATACTACTTATTCAAATACCTCACATGAAGAATTATTGTATGAGAAGTGAGGCGACAGGAGCCTAGGCCCATGGGGTTAAGTGGGACTGACTAAATGCGGGGAGACACAGCAGTCAGGTCCAGTACAGACATGCTTCATTCATTCACAGACATCCTCCAGTTCATTTCATATAAATTAGGATATCCAGAGGTGTGCTATAAAGTGTAATCTCAATAAAAGCTAATGAAACTATCCTTTCATCCAAGATACATTTATTGAGTGCCTACTGTGTAGCAGATGCTGAGCTAGGCACTAGACATTCAAAAATGAAACACGATTTTCGCTCTTGTACAAAGCATTTTATTTTGAGATGTTTAAAACAATCATTCTTCCATCCCCATAAATCATAGTGCCTCTGGCTTCTGATTTAATGGCTTTTCATTTCTGAGGGAAGTCATGTGCTGCCTAGAATAAAGAAGTCATTTAAACTTCAAAAAAATATTTTCTTGAGTCCATAGCATAATAGTAGTCTTGAAAGTCCAGACTTTGTGTAGAGACAAAATGCTTTGCTGAATTCCAAAGCCTTACTCTTACATATCAAGAGCAAAGCTTAGAGGTTTGAACATAGAGTTTTAGTGTATAGAAAAAGAAGAATTTGATAGAGGCACAGATCCCGTCACAGAGGAAGGAAAAATAAAAATCATCCTGGCCTCTGGAAGATGGACACAATTTTAAAAAGAAATTTCCATAAGATCAAGGTAAGGTTGTTGATTGTCTGGAACTCAATGCCCGAATGCCCTGCACATGGGCCCAGAAAGGCAATAGATACTGATGATTGGAACTTCAAGATGATAGAAACTCCACAACAATTCCACGTAGCTTGAAGGAGAATCTAAGAGCATCTAAGTTGGTGTTCTGCTTACTCTCCATTTTGTCCAACATGTCACAAGAATGGTAGAGTGTTGTTTGTGGAGTGAAGTGTCTAGACGATGACCAGAATTATCATTTTTGTCTTTCCCTCCTGCTTGCTCATAGCACGGTAAAGATTTGAAAATCCTCACATGACTGTTTAAAGGAGGCAAAAGGTAGCCGAAAATGTGGGAATCAATGTACCTACTGAAGGATCACAGTGGTTCAGGGCAAGAGGCTCCTAAAGTCTAGGCTAGGAAGTGGACAGTTCAGTACCAGGAGGGAGGTGAAGCACCTGAGTCACAACAGGATCAGTAGCACCTGATGAGGCCAGGAGCCAGGAAGCAGGCACGGAGAATGCATTAATTCAGCAGGGACAGATACCAACACCCAAAGACTCAGAAGAAATAAACTATGCCTTAACGAAAGCCATCAACAGTCAATACAGGGACCCACGGCCCCCACAACTAAGGATGTGAAGTTGGGTGAAATTTCTCCTTTATTCTGCTAACGTAAGAAAAGGAAAAGAATAAAAGCTCTTGAAAGACAGATGCTGCTCAAAAAGAAATGGAGTTTACCAAATAATGACTCCTAAACTGGAAGAAACAGCTTATCCAAAAGAAAGTATTTTAAACTGGAAGACACTAATTTACCTTTACTAGACAGGTTTAAAATGCATTGTTGTTGTTGTTGTTGTTTGTTGTTTGTTGTTTGTTTTTGTTTTCCTGTGGGAGTTGTTCCTTCTTATGAACAGGGATGAGAGTTCAAAAAAATATATATTAGAGAAAATTTAGCGGGCTGAGACTTGTTTTATTTTGGGGAAGGAGGGAAGGAAATTCCTGAGTTGCTCTGAATACACGGCAAACCCACCACAGTTGCAGAAATTTTGAATGTATTTGGCCCATGTCTATACACAGAGAGTTACAATAAAATCACTCCTTTATTGATTAAATGGGGGCGATCTCAGGCTCTAGCTGAAACCGAGAACTTTAGGTATAGCTGAACAAGGAAGTGGGACCCAGAATTGAGAAACAAAAAGACAGTTTGAAAAAAAAAAAATGTGTTGATCCAATGGAACTGAACAGAGAGGTTAGAGGTTAGATGACGTGATAGAAGCATACAAGGCAATATGACGGTAACTAGAAATATCCTTATCAACTATGTGAATGATATGAATGTCCCGGCATATAGTAGGTATCTACTAAACAGATTGTAAATCAGTTACTACTAGGTAGGGAGTAGAGTATGGAATTATTACCAGAGTTCTAGAATGCAAACACTTGAAACTTCTATAGAGTAAATGTAAGCTCAGGCAAAAAAAAAAAAAAAGAAAGAAAAAGAAAAGAAAGGAAGATAATAGGGGCCAATAGCCCTTTCAGCCCTCCTCCTTCATCCACATCCATTTTCCACAGGGGAGTGTTCTCGGTGGGAAGTATGACATGCTTCTGATGGTGGAAGGTACAGGTTTCCACAACCATCCCTTTTGGGGTTGTATTTTCCCAATACATTTGGTGCTAAACCTTGGCCAGGAACCAGGAACTTCTATTGGTTCCAACTTTGCATTCCTGGAACAGTCACTGGGTCAGATCTCTGTGTCAGGCTCTGTCAAGGCAGTGAAGAATATGATGAATCCCCAAAGAGGGAAGCAATAGCATTCCAATGACCACTGGAGTGGGACCCCTGTCATTGTGAAGAGCATTTCCCTGCTTTCAACACTGGCTGCTAGCATTTCTGCTGTTCTGATTGGCACCAGGAGTATCAGGGAAGAAAAAAAGATGGAAACCACAATGTGAGCGCTACATTTTTCCCAGCCAATACTCCCTCCTGTCTTGTCTCATTTTATCTTGATCAGCCCACAGAAAAATAATACCATTAATAATTGCATCGGGTTATCTTGTTATAGGAAAAAAATGTTTCCCGGGCTACTGACATAACTAGCCCAGAGTTCATATTGACTTGAATTAACATCTTCTTGATTCCAAAATCTAATTATATTCCCCACATATTCCAAGCTTTCTCCCACAATGTATATGAAAATTCACATAGATCTTACCGAGCACCAGTCATATGAGTTGTGACGACAAGATTCTGTGGAGTTTTTTTTATTTAAAGCCTTCTTCGTGGTTTGTTTTTTTGTTTGTTTCTTTTTTACCAAAAGTTGTTTAAATTAAGTCTGAGATAAATGATTCCAGAGAAATAAAAGTTTGTAAGTAAAGCAACTGATTTTGAATTGAAGCTCCACCAAGGAAGAGAGTTCCTGATGTCTAAAAACATTGAGGAATTGAGCAGCCTGCCCAGCTTAGTCTTTCAAGTAGAATTGACTGTGTGTTAAGGAGACAATTAAATCGTTGCCTCTGATAAGTAGCTGGGAAAAGGCTGAAGTTAACAACAAGCAGCCACAAGCTACAAAAAGTGGCCAAGGACGGTTGAGGGAAGTCTGTGTTCAGATCAGACCCCTGGTGAAAAGGACAGCAGACTGGAATTCAGCAGTCAGGCTCTAGTTCAGCCTAGGAACCCATTCCTAGGGGGACTCATCTAAGACAGTACAACTTCTGCCTCAATTCCCACATCTGCAAGACGAGGGCATTCATTCATACAGCCCCTGAAGCTTCATCAACCTTCATCATGCTCTGAGAATCCATAAAACCTGAGTGGTGAGTGTACCATCTTTAATGCAGGTGCTTTCTCAGTTAGAAACATAGCAACCTAAGTATCATTAACTAGAGATCGAATTAATAGCACCCTTTTGGACTAGAATTTTATTTGGGTAGAAACAAATGTATTATTGATTTTTTTTTTCTAGTCTCAATTCTCCAAAAAGCTAAGGAAATAAGAGCTGCTATAATGCCTTGTCTCCACCATCTGGGTTTTCAGGAAGAATGCCAATTTTATGTATTATGAAATGCCCATTCCAGGGGCAATTGCCAGGACCCCAGCCCTTCCCCTTGCTGTGTGGTTTGATTGCCAAGGGGAAGAGTGCATCTCATAGATAAGCCTAGCCGTGGACTGGCTCACCAATGCCATCCATCACTCCCAGTGTCTGCCGTGGATCTGCTTCTCACTTTGTTGGCCCTGTCACTGACCACATTCCTGCAGCTCCACCTGAGTGAGGAGAGTTGTAACACTGACTATATTTAGCTTTGCAATACCTCTCAAAGTGTTTACACTTTCCACCACTGCAGACAGAGCTGCATCATGCTTTGTCTCTGAATTTCCTCTGTTCCCTTCTCCAGGTGAAAAATTAATGCCCCTTATCCCAACAGAAAACAAGTTTTCCCTCAGAGTTGTAGAGGCCAGAAGTCCAGAATCAAGGAATTAGCAGAGCGTGTGCCCTCCAAAGGCTCAGAGAGCAATCCTTCCTTGCTACTTCCAGCTTTTCATGGCTCTAGTTATTACTTGGCTTGTAACAGCATCACTCCAATCTCCACTTTCATCTTCTCTATGTGTCTCTCTTCTGCGTGTCACTTATAAAAAACGTTATTGGATTTAGGACCCATCTGGATAATCCAGAATGATCTCAAGACCCTTACCTACATCTCAAAGACTGCTTTTTTCCCCAAATAAGATTACATTTGCAGGTTTTAGGAGTTAGACTTATCTTTTGTGGGGGAGCCATTCAACCCACTATACACCACTAATGCTTGGAGTGGTTTTCCCAGAGGAGCTCAGGCCTCTCATGACACACTTCTGTCATGGTACACACGCCTCTTCCTTGCAGAGCAGGGAGGAGTGCAGACCACAGAGCAGGTCTACTTAGAACCATTGCTCCGTCTTGGTCTATAGATCCTTAAGCTGACTGTAAGTCTCCATGCCAGATTTCCTCCTTACCGGTGGATAATTTTACACAGGAATTGTCTGGCCCTCCCTGCAACATGATTTCTACCTCTCTTCAAATATCTTTTAGGAAAATCTTTTTGACAGAACTACAAAGGAAGGAATATTTCAAGTTCTTTCTCATAAAGCCCTGGACCTTATAGAACCAGAAAATATAGGTATATTCTAATGTATATTAGCATACATATGTACATACACAAAATATATACAGAGGGTACCAAAAAATGTATACACATTTTAAGAAAGGAAAAAAGTACTATTAAAATTGTAATACTCAATATATACTGGTAACAAAAGATGAACACAGGTTATATTTGACTTCTGCAATTTCAAGAGGTGCTCAAAGTGGTTACCATCAGCGTCCAGACACTTCTGATTATGGCGAACTACAGCTTGAGCAATGTCGACCAAAGTGTCCACTTGTATACATGTTTTTGGCACCCTCTGTATGTATATATATATATATATGTATATATATATATACATATGGCATTGATGCCAAACCCCACACACTGGCTTCTCCAAGTCTGTGCTCCAGCTCATCCATGATTCCCAGTGACCTGCACGATTTATCCATTTCAGAAACTCAAAAGGAAGCAGACAAAAATCATGCTGATTTTCTTAATGAGAAGCCAAATCTCAAAATATCTTCTGAAGTTCTGGTTCTCAAGATACAGAACTATGGTAATTGATGTATTAATGAGAAAAAATCCAAAGTTTTTATTTTTTTAAAGCTGATTGCCAGTAACAATTTTATCTTATTAGTTCCCATAAAGTTATTTTGAAATCAGGATGGAAAAAAATGTAGTTTCATATCTAAACTCTGATCTCTCTCAACCCAACCAATGACTTTATCCCTCTTCTCTTCCTGTTTTTACTCTTACATTAAGAGGAAAGCTTGGGCTGGCATCAAATGATGATCAAGAACCAATAAATGGGATCACAATACTGGGTGGTATATATAGCCTTGGGTCAGAGGAGTTTGTCTGCACATGAGGGGAAGGACCAAACAGGATTTGATATTGTCACCTGTTGTGGAATTTTATAACTTGAGTTATAGTTAACTTAGAATACTCAGAGCCAAGGAAACACAAATTTCTTCAGCAGCAGAAGCTTGCATGAGGTGGAGGAACTGCAGAAGCAAGAATTCCACTGGCCTTGGCTTAAACAGCTCTAATATATCTCTGTGTGTATAATACATCCAGTGGTGCACTGAAGCTGGCTCACACCAGCTCATAAATTTTCAGGAAATTTGTGAGCCAGTTAAACATACTATATATTAAAAATAAATTTATATAAGCTTGCAATTAAATAAATTGTATTAAGAACAGAGGTAATAAATACTTAAAACTCATCATTTCCTAATTATTTTATTACAACTTGCCAGTTTTTTTTTAATTTTTATTAAATTTATCAGGGGGACATTGGTTAGTAAAATTACATAAGTTTCAAGTGTACATTTCTGTAATATAACATCTATATATTGCCTTGTGTGTTCACCAGTGTTAAGACATCATCTCTAAAGGCTCAGAATTTATTTGATCTCACCACAATGGGCTTCACATTATCTTACACAGGGAGACAGAAACCAATTCTCACATCTCTCAAAGGCAGTCTTAGGAATCCATGGACAGATGGATCCGCAACAGATATATTGAATTTATCTGTAATTTTCACCTTCAAAGTACTGTTGGAATTTTCCCCTAATCCTAATATCCAAATTTCTAGCCTTTTTTTTTAATATTTGGAAGAAACTCACAGAGGGCAAGAAAAAGAACAAAGTGGGTAGAGGAAGAATGTGGAATAGAAAAATCTTGCCTCTGGATGACAAGTCCTGGTCATTTCATGCTCCCTCTGCCCTTAGAAGCTTCATCCTCACCCTATTCCTTTGACAAGAGAATCAAAACTCAGAAGTCTATACCAAATAAGTTAGGTTAGATGTTATTTTAAATGACAAATACAATCATTTCCACCAGAGGGAAATCAACCAATTTCCATGGAGCAAATCATGCTATTCTAAGAGTAGCCTACTTTCATTAAATATCACAGGATGGAACATTCTACTAACTGGTATCCTCCTTAGGTAGCAGACAGAAGCACTTAGGGTTATATGTCTTATTATTGCACTTACTTTAATATCAAGCTAAACTGTACAAGATCTTAAATGTCTTGTAGAACGGATGCTACTGGTTGACAATCCAAAACCCTTTACCCAGCTCTCCCTTGATGACCTAGTGATGATTACACGAGTATTTGGGGTATGCCTATTCCTCCACTTTGCAATGTGCCTAGGAAGGTGACCCCATCTTCTGCTCAGAGATGCATCTTAATTCATTCAAATCTAGCATGGTAATCCTATTCCCCTCACTAGTGACTAGTTAAGGGCTGGGTATATGACACATTTTTTTGTGGCCAGTAGAGGTCTGCTAGGGACATCTAGGAAGGGTTTCCCCATGGATTAAAAGAAGCACACCAGAAAAGATGGTCCCTCTACTTTCACTAGACATTCTTACGTCTTGAGGTATTTTGTGCTGCAGTAGCTATCTTGGGACCCTGACAGGCGGTGGGATGGTGAGGATGATAAATGGAGAATCTTTGAGTTCCTAAATTCTCCAACCCTTGAGCTGCCCTAACCCAGGATTTCTTGCTACTTACAATAATAAACATCGTTATTGTTCACGCCAATAGTCCTCCACGTGCTGTTCCCACACCATAAATATCAGCATCCCCTGCAAGCTCTTTAGAAATACACAATTTTAGGCACTACTTGCAACTTACTGAATCAGATCCCCTGGGGAAGGGCCCAGCAATCTGTGGTTTAACAAGTTTCCTTGAGGTGATTCTGATTCATGGTCAAGTTTGAGAACCACTGGCTTAATCAGTTGAATAACACCTAGCCACAGGGTTCGGAATTTGATAAGCAATGGAGAATTCCTCGATTGTTTTCAATAGAAAATACCATACTGTGCAGATCAGGTGACCTGCAAGAACTAGTCTCCCAGTGTCAGCTAATATTTGGTGACCATGAGCAAATCACTTGACATTCTTTTGTCTCAGCTACATTTATTATAAAATGAAGTGATGGTAGTTCAAAGGCTTTGCAGGGAAGCTGTTAGCATGCTAGAGACAATATTTATCTGTTGATATGTCAGTTGATGCTTTCATGTCTTCTCTCTTGGCTAGATATTAAATGTTCTATCTACTATGATTATCTAAACAACCAAATATTGGTGAGTGGTAATAACTACTAAAATATTCTGACCTCTTATTATAAGGAAGGTGAACTGAAAATCTGATATGCATTTTCTAAGAAATTTTGAGGCAAAGGACTGGAAAAAATGTATGAAGCTCCCATAATTAAAATGTTGAGCTTAAAAAGATAGGCTTTCAGAATATAGGAGATATAGAACATAGGATATATTAATAGAACATAGCATTATATTTGACCACACGTACTATATTGAGATAACATGGGACTCCTTCCCTTTGGTTATGAACAAGCCAGTACCCTGCAGAGAATGCTGGTAAAGTTGATTTGTACATGGAGAAAAGTAAGATATCAATGGATACACCTTGGATGCTAATTAAGTTTATTTTGCTTTGATTATTTTAAGTTATATTCAGATATTTAGTGAACCAACAACCAAAATTTTAATTATCACAAACAGCGAGGATCTAGTATAAAGTTCTCAATAAATAAGGAAGTGCACAGGGATTCACTAAACTGTACAGACTGGTGATTTGAGGTCTACCAGCATGCAGGCACCAAGTAGCCTGCAACATGGCTGTGCTCATCCTAAAAAAAAACAACAACAACAACAAAAAAACACAAATTCTGTTATAGGTGCTTTTGATTTATTCTATATATTAACATAATTATGACATTGCTCTCATATAGGCCACATTGCAAGATCTATTATTTTTTCTTCCATATTATATTTCCTACTCAACAAGTTTTCTAAGTTTAGCTTAATGTAATGCATTCATCTTTACTCGTCAGAGAAGAAGAGGCCATCAATGTAGGGTTATGAGCATTGACTCTAGAGCTAAACTGCCCCTCCCCACATCATGACTAATGTAAGTTACTATAATACATATAAAGTGCTTAGGACAGTACCTGGAACAAAGTAAATGCTCAATTAATGGTCAATCTTAACGTTACTGGGGAGTGGTCTCAATCTCTCTGTACTCAAGAGAGTGTATAGGAATTACAGAAGACCTTTTTCAAACTAAAAACCTGTTCCTCAGAAATTCTGAGGAGCATCCATAAGGAAAACAGTTACCCTTTACCCCACCATGAACTCCAACACACACACACAACACAGACACACACACACACACACACACACACACACACACACACTCCTTGCCCCCTTGTGAATTATTATTAGGCTGAGCTACTGTTACTGTTCAGAATGTTTTATGTCAGAGGAGAGATTATGAATTAGGTTTTAAGCTTCTTGAGGATGTGATTTTGCTTTATTTCCCATTTATCATCAGCACTTAGGAAAGTGATAACTAAAAAATGTATTGTATGAATGAGTAGGACAGTGTCTTTAGTTACTAGTTCACAATTTGACTTTGAACTATTCCAGGGTTTTTTGTTTTTGTTTTGTTTTGTTTTTTAGGTACAGAAAAGCTTCATAGAATTTTTTTTTTCTATTTGTAGTTCTTCTTTGGGACACATTCCAATTAGTAGTGCTATGAAGGAAAATGGTGCCATCTTTATGATTCTTAACTCATATTGCCAAATTGCTATTTACAACCATCAGGTCCATTTATAGCACATCTAGTAAGTAACATGCAATTACGCCTATTTCCCTTATCAGCAGTGGAATGATTTTGATCATTATGCTAATTCAAAAGATGCACTGTAGTGATGATAACCAAGTTTGGGAATATAATTCTAAGTGGACTTCTGGGACAATTGGGACAGATTATTTGCCTTCAGAATTGGTCTGGCATAGTCAGGGCATTTTCTTAGATTTTTTTGCTTTATACCCATTTGAAATTTAAATTCCTTTTATTGCTAATAAGCCTAAACAATTATCAAGGATGTCCACATAGCCACAAAAAATATATGGACATTGGATTGGAAAGATACACATTAAACACACTAAGCTGAGAGCATAAGACTTTAGTAGATGCTTATTTCCTAAGGCTGCCACAACAAATTACCACAAACTAGTGGCTTATAACAACAGAAATTTATTCTCTCACAGGTCTTGATTCAAGAAGTCTGAAATCAAGATATTAATAGGACCATGCTATTTTTCCAACATACTGACAAAACATACACTATTAACCTCAACTGAATTCTGATCTTTACCTGTGTTGGTTTAGTTGACATTTAAGCCTTTTACTTTAAAACTGAAGGTTCAATTTGTTAGCTTACTTATCACATTTTTTTTCTTACTAGATGAAAAGCAATTCTACTAAGTGCCCAGAGAAACCTCTGGGAGGGCCAACATTGCATATCTCCAACGCTACAGTCAGACATTTGCAAAGATAACCTACATGTGTGCCACAATCCATCACTGTACTGAAACCAGTGCTTCAGGTAGAAGCCCAGATGTCAAACTGCTTCCCAGAGACTATGGACTCTTATTAGAAGATAAACTGAAGGACCCCACTCCCCAAGTTGGGCTCATTTTAGAGCTGGTCATTTAGCAAAGTTAAGGCTCAGATGGTGTCATAGAAATAATTTTCATGCCCTTACGTAAAGGGCAATAGGGTATTTTTCAAATTAACAGTAGAATAATAATAATAATAAAACAAGAAAGGTAGGACTTCCAGAATGGCATGTCAAGGAGACTCACCCCAGCAAAACAAAAATTTAACTGTTGAAAATTACTATTTTTTAGTCATTTGAAGACTCTGGAAATTGTCGTCAGCAAATTTTTAGTGGAGAAACATTCATTCATGACAATCTACCTAATCTTGGGAAGAATAATGAGAGTCTGTGGCATTTAGTCCGACTCACTCCCTTACATCCCCTCCCTATGCAGTTCTGTGCCACAAACCTCTTCCAAAGGCACTCTACTCCAGGCAGGTACAAACAAGATGATGGTGAATAGTTCAGCCAACTCACTGAGCAAATAAATGACCAAGCTAACACAACAATAATTCCTGAGGGGATCTGTATCCAGAGTTGGCTACATTATCTAAAATGTCCAGTTTTCAACCAAAACTTATGAGACATACAAAAAACAGAAAACTGTGACCCATACACAGGGAAAAAGAAAAAAAGAAACAGGCAATAAGAACTGCATTTGAAGAGGTCCAGATAGTGTACTTAGCAGCCAAGAACTTCAAAGCAGCTATTAAAAAGATGTTCAAAGAACTAAATGAAACCATGGCTTAAATCATAGCAATGTCTTTTCAAATAAAGAAGATCAATAAAAAGTAAAAACTATTATAAAAAACTACATGGAAGAGATGGAAAAGTACAAAACCAAAATTAAAAATTCACTTGGGGAGGTGGGGAGACAGGCGGTGGTCTTTGCCAGTGCTTATCAGTTGGTAGAAGAATCCATATGAAGACAGATCAACAGAGATTATATGATTGGGAGAACACAGAGAAAAATAGCATGAAAAAAAGAACACAGTCTCTCTCTCTCTCACACACATTCATATAGGAATTTTCCTCCCCCAGCACTCCTTATTTTTCCATCCCATATCCTACCTACTTCCATACCCTCATCCTCTATTAGGTTCATCCTTTTGACACACATCATGTATTGCTTCATGTTCCAACCCTTCTTTTCATCAACCCTTGCATCACAACTCACATGTTGGCATACTCATTCATTTGGATTGCCACATATTCCTAGCTCAATGGAAAGGCTACGCTGAACTAAAATGTATGTGATGGACAATAGCTTAATGTATTACTCCTTTCAGAAAACACTGACAATTTAATAGTTCCCACCCCATGCCTTAATGCAAAAGAGTAAGTCAGTTCAACCTGACTTTAGGCCCTTTCAGGTGTTTATTTCTCTGTTGTTTGGATGTACTCTGGGAACTCAGGTTTGAATGGAACCCAACTTTTGTTTAAGTTCTGTCAGAATGTTCAGGGGCTGTATCAGTTAAGGGCTTTTCTCTTGTTGCAAGCAACAGAAATGGACTGGGTAATTTTTTTTTTTCTTGTGGCCAAGCAAAAGGAAAACTTACTGAAAGAATACAGAATTGGAAATAGAGCAAGAACAAGGGAAGAAGGAGCCATTAGAGGATCTTGTCAGGACACTTTTATTAGAAAGAAAAAATGTCAAGACGTCAGAGTTTTTGTTTTGTTTGTATTCCTTCTGTTAGTCTCAAGGGAAAGACTGTGAAAGTTGCCAGCTGGGTAAGCTTAGCTTCATATCCACCCTTGGCTCTACTATGGCAGTAAAAGGAAAGATCTGCTGAGGAAGAAACTAAGGGCTAGTAGGGCATCACTTTCGTTTCATCTGTGAGAAAGCAGAGATGGAAAGGTGTATCAGCCAGGGCTCAACTGGAGAAGCAGAACCTATAGGAGAGATATATTAAGAGATTGATGGCAAAGAACTGGCTTGCACAGTCGAGGGGGCTGGCTACACAAGTCCAAATTCCTCAGGCCATCGGGAGGGCAGCCTGCAATTCAGGCACAGTCTGGGAAGCTTCCTCAGGGAAGCTTCAGCTCTGCTAATAATAAACTCTTTCTCCTGATTGAATCCAGTGCACACAAATTATTAAAGATCATCTTCTTACTTAAAGTGAACTGACTTTAATAACATCTCTGAAATATATTCACAGCAACATCTAGCTTAGCCTTTGATTAAATAACTGGGGACTGTAGGTAGCCAAGTTGACACCTCAAAAGACCATCACAGAAGAGCAGCAGAACAGGATACCTCAGTTAGAGACTAACCAATGTTATCCACAATGTGGGCGAGATAATTCACTGAAGGAAAATTATGGGAGCATATTGGGAAGACTCAACGGATTCTGGGCAGACAAAAACAAATGTCGTCTACAGAGGCTAGAGAAGAGATTGCACAGAGTGGACAGTTTATGATGGCAAGGGCGCTCTTCCATCAGGCTGAATCTTCCTATCAAATCTCCCTGTGCCATGTGTCCATCCAATGAGCCACTGGATCTATGAGTCTTTCTTGTTATCTTTAATTCCTATAGTGCAAAGCAACTTTCATGTGGCAAGTAATTTAGAATCATCAGGTATGTGGTGAGTTCAGTTGTAGAAATTATTTTGAAGGCATAGATGCCACTGGGAACCCTCACTTTATTAAGTGACTCTTTCAAACCATGATCAGGTGCTAGCTTGGGCTGGGGAATCACTAAGGTGTGACAATCTTTCTATTAACAACATACCCACAGGGACTGAGAGGAATTCATCACACTCAAGGATAACTGCTCTGTGTTATCAGCACAAAACAAATATACGATAGAGACGTGATAAGCCTGAAGTCAAAACTTCAAGAGGTATGTCTGTCAAATAAATCCAGTTGATGTCTAAATTTCTTAGAATTTCTGAAAATGCCGAGGATAAAGTTGAGCTGGAGACTCACCTTTGTCTGTTCCATCACCTGCACTGTTAGTTTTTCCTCTCCTACCATTCATTTTGCAAGTTTGGATAAACTCCCCCTTTCTTGGTTGCCTATCATCTTTCCCACTTTCATTCCCTCTGTAAACACCATTTCTGCTGCATCTTCAAAACCTTATCTCCTCTCCACAGCTGTCTGTTCAAAGTTGAGAGCCTGACAGTGATTTAAACATCTTGAATTGCTCTGAAATAAATTCCTCAGGGCAGAGACCAATTTCTTATGCATTGTCAATAGCTGAATACAGTGTTGGTGCTTCACAAACACAGTCTGAATATAAATAACAAAGTCCAAAAATAGGATAGTAATTTCTGTATATTATAGAATTAAAATCTGATGTTCAGATTGAACTCTGAGTACCCCTCCAAAACGTATCATAAAATGGATGCTCTAATTCTAGCGTATGGGTTATAGAGCTTTACAAATGGAAAACTGCAGATCCTTTCAGCACAATATGAATGTCCAGGAAATCCTACTTCTTATTCCACTATGCCTGTGTTCTCCTTGGTAGTGAATGTTAGTTGTTCACATTTATTGATTTCCCCATGGCCTCCCTGTGGATAGAATAGACTTCCCAGCTCTATGGACTTGGGGCTGACCCATGTGGTTTGATTTGGCTAATGAAATGTAAGTGGACATGACATAAGCAAAGTCTTAAATGTGTTTGCTTGTTTTGTTTTAGCTTCTAGAGCTCCTGAATTTCATCATACTTTCAGAATGGAACTCTATGGTTCCAGAATGAGGAGACACGTGAACACACCTGGACCCACCCACAGCCTGAAGCCTAGTAGTCCAGCTGATCCCAAATGATCCCAGCTACGCCCAGGAGAGCTACAGCTGACTTACAGACATGAGAGAAGGAAATAATACATGTTTATTATTATAAGCCACTAAGATTTTATGTATTGTAGTTCAGAGCAATGAAACATTGGGAAATTTTAGGAAACACTGAGTTTAAACCAGAGTCTGACCTTAGTCATAGTTTTCTGGGATCTCCCAGGTCAATCTCATTCCAGAAATGCAATCTCAGAAAAGTTCAAGCCACTCCATGGAATGAGTCTGTAGGCCTTTTTGCAAACATTTTTGCAACAAAACGCCTTGGACATATGCACAACTAGTGCATGGCTACTCGTTTACACACAGGTATAAATAAATACCTTTGGAGGAAATGCAATTATTCATATCCAATATAGCTCCCCGCTCAATGAATCATGTCTCCCAGTATACATGAACTTTTGTAGTCCCTTTCCATATTAAATATGAGCTAGTTCCATGGAACAAAAGAGAGCAGCACATGTGATTTCTAAAACTATGCTATAAGAAGGTTTACAGTTCTTCTGTGGTCTCTTGGGACAATCACTCTTGAGTCCCCAGCTGCTATGTAAGCAGTCTTGACAATCCTATTGGAAAGACCATAGGAAGAAGGCCTGGAACTACATGAAGGAGAGAGACCACGTAGAGACCAGTCTTCCAGTTGTCCTACCATAAGCCACCAGACAAGTGTGACCCCAAACCAGTGGATCTGTCCTGGACTGTCCAAGACCACGCCAGCTACCAGCTGGAAATGATTAATTGATACTCTGTGATGACACACCCAGCCAAGTCCTGCCAAAATTCTTGATTTATTGATTGTAAGAATAAAAATGATTTTGTTTTTTGGGTTTTTTTTTTTGTTTTCTGTTTTTTGGATTTTTTTTTAAACCACGAGTTTTGGGGTAGTTGTTACACATCAGTAGAAACCTGGAACATTCGTTTACATGATTTACCAAAGTGATATAACTGATTATAACAAAAGGCAACATTTCCTAAATATTGTTATATGGATGCTATGCACCATGTATCATTATTTCATTTCTTCCTCACATTAAAATTAGTACCTATGAAATAAATATCATTGTTATTGTTTATAGGTGAGAAAGTTTAGACACAGCAATATTAATTAAATTGCCCAAGCTCAGATGGGTGGTAGAGCAGTAGAACCAAGGTTTTGTCTAGGAAGTATCACAAGTCCTGATCTCCAGCCACACTAATTAACAGTTGGGAAAAACACCGGCCTCTGGTTTCCTAGCGCAGTGCTTATTATTGCACTTAGCCAGTCCACAGCCACCAGGCCACCAGTTTACAAGCCTTTTGATACATGTTACAACATTGGCATTTGTGCAAAGAAACAAGCAGGAGATTCAATTACACCTATTAAAAGAAAGGCTGGTTTAGACCAGTTGAAGATCTGGCCCACTAAGTCTTTGTGGTATTAGAAGGGGGCAGAAGGTCAAAAGACTTCATGCAAAATAAAATGCTGTTGCCAGCTGGCCAAAAATTATTCCTATTCACAAGACAGACAATCACTGCCTGCCAATTCCAGAAAAGCCGGCAGAATTCAGTAGAATTATAAAACAAACCACTTTTCCTTTCTGCATGAACTTGTTATGAGGGCCAGATTTAGCTGGGTGTGAAATTTGATTACGTGATTGACTATGGTTTTCACAAGAGTGTTGCTTCCAATATCGTTACCTTTATGGCCAACAAGTAGGCAAACGTTTTTCTAGTCATTTGTAAATAATCTGAATCTAAGAAGAGGCCGGGGAATCTAAGATTTTCAGGTAATTAGAATATGTTCTTCTATTGGCTGTGACTAATACCAGGAGGTCTTCTGATTGGTTGTCAGCAAGTAGCCTTGAAGGGAAGATCACTGAACCAGGGTCCATCCGTTTTTGACACTGAGCAGCCTCAAATCAGTGGTCTAGGCCACTGTTTGAAAGTAAATATAGCAAATAACATATCAATCAAAACTGTGGTTAAGAATGTCTTCAGTTATATCAAGCACACCAAACTGAAGCATACTGTAAAATATAACTGGTCTATCTTCCTCCAAAAAAAGTGTTTCAGTTATAAAAATCAAAGAAAGACTGAAGAACTCTCCCAGATTAAAGGAGACTAAAAAGACATAACAACCAAGTGCAACATGATTATCCTGAAATGGATCCTGGAGCAGAAAAGGAAATTACTATTCTCCTCTTGCTTAAAAAGACATTAGTAGAACAACTGGGGATTATCTAATATTGTAGATAAGATGTTATTCTATCAGTTGTAATTTCCTGATCTTGACTGTGATTTTTATTGTACTGTGATTGTTTTTAGGAAATACATACTGAAGTGTTAGGGATAAAAGGATATTATGTCTCTCAAATTGTTCAGTAAAAAAATATCTTTAATCCATCTGGAATTTATTTTTATACGTGATGTAATATGGGAGTCTAATATTATTTCTTACATATGCATAGGACATAGTGTCAGCACAGTTTATTAAATAATTCCTCCTTTCCCACTAAATTAAAATACTGTTTTTCATGTGTTTTATACTCATATATAACTAAGATCTATTTCTGGAATCTCTGATTTGTTCCATGCCATCTAATTTTCATTCCTAAGCCAATATCATAGCAGTTTAACTTGATAGTATGTTTTAATGTCTTGGAAGGCAAGATAGCTTACCTTCTTGTTTGCATATCTTTTCACATATATAAAATGTATGTATATATACATACATATGTATATATCCATATCTACACTGAACTATATATGTATGTATACTTGTACATTATTTATGTGTGTACATATTCATGTGTATATAGAGATATGTGCATATTCATATGTGCATATGTACGTATGTGTATATGTTTATGTGCATGTGCATATTTTATATACATATATTGAATATACAAGTACAGTGTTCGTGTGTGTGGCTATACTTGAGCATTTCCCTTTTTCAAGGCTAAATCTAGCACCTCCTGTCACCTTTAATCAACTATTCAGTTCTATTTTTTTCTTGAACTAATTTGGTAATTTATAACTTTCTAGGAAAGTATCATTTTTGCCTAGCTTTTCAAAATTGCTACTAAGATCCTTTTTGTAGTCATCTCTTAAGATTTGCCTATTGCTCTATGGTTTGTTCCTTTCCATTCTATATTTTTATAACTTTGCTTTTTCATTTTTTTCTGTAGACTCCAGAGTGGTTTAACAAGTTTGTTTTCTCAAAAAACAAATTTGATTTCTTTATCCTTTTTCATAGTGTTCTTCCCTACTACATTCATTTTTTACTTTTACTAATCCACTTCCTTCTCTCTGATTTATTTTTTCTTTTCTAATCTTTTTAAATTGGTAATAAGTAAAATCTGTTTCATTTTCATCTTTCCTTTTTAATATTAAAGGTGTACTTGCTTTGAATACAGCTTTGGCTGTGTCACGTAGTTCTAGTCTGCATTGCTTTCTACACAGTTTGCAATTTTGTTTTGATTCCCTGAATGAATGAAACTATTCCCTGTTTCATTCAATAGTTATCTAGAAATGCATTCTTAGTTGTTACACATTTAATATTTTGGGCTTACCTTCATGTCGTTTATTCCTAATTTCTAATAATTATTTCATTCAATTTCTAATAATTGATTTCTAATGGCAGAAAAGGTGAACTGCAAAATCTATTCCCTGTATCCCAAATTTCTTTGGGCCTAGTACAGGACCAGTTGTTGTAAATATTTTATGAACATGTAGAAAAAAGTATATTCTTTTGAAAGATGTTAAAAACCTCCCTTTATTATTTTTAATTTAATTTTATTGCATTGCATTTTTCTATGCTGTTGCTTATTTTTTGTGTACAAGACATGCACAGTTCAAAAAGAGCTATATTGAAGTAAGCTATTATATTTGTATTTTAATCATATTTTTAAGTTTTGCTTTATCTCTATTAAAAGCTATGGTTATTCAGTGCATGCCAGTTCTTGGATGGTATATTTCTTTCATACACTGTGCCTTTCATTTTTGCCCCTCTGGACAATTCCAGTATTGCAGATTAGACTTAGTGCTTTTAAACTTAAATTCTCCATTGTCTGATATTTCTTTTGCCTCTTATGCTTTCATTTATCTTTGCGTTTTTCATATCACTCTTTATTTTTTTAAATTATTTTAAGCATTTTTCTTCTAAATAGTAGTTAACTGTATTTTTAAAGTCAGTTTGACACTTTTAACCAGATAATTGAGCTTTCATATTTACTGAAATCCTTGACATACTTAATTTTATTCTTTTCCCTTTAGTTTCACCATGAATTTTGCATTATTTTTCTCCCTTATCTTTCTAGTTTGATCATTGCTATTTGTTCTTTTCCTATGTTCATTTGTAATTTTTACCAACAGATTTTTCCCCCAGTTCCTTAATGATTAGTTTATCTCTTCTTCATTATCAGAAACCTATATACCTAAATTATTTGAAGAAAAAACAAACATTCCCAAATAAAATTCTCTATTTCCTATCCCTTTTCTCTTCTCCATAAGATTACACATTTAGCATACATGTGTTTCTTTCCATGACCCTCCCCAACAAAATTGAGAATGATTTTACTTCTCTAATCTTTTTCCTGCACCTCACCTCAAATTCTAGGACTTACTAAGAATTTAGTAATTTTAGTTCTAAACTATTAATTGAATTTCCACTGCAGTGTCTCATCTCTTTATCTAGCATTTTGTCATGGTTAGCATATTTATTTAGCATTTATATCACATATTCTTAGTCTATCATTATCCATTTATGTCTAAGTAAACACACAAACGAGCTCTCATTCATTCTCAAATTCGTTGTTAACAATTTTCACTTCATTTCACATTTTCCTAGCTTGATTACTCATTTCTCCTTCACTTGTTTATTTAGAATTCCTTTTAACCTATTGTGTTCCTTAGAGATATAGTCTCTGGATTATTATAAAATCTTAATTGAATTGTTTGCCCTTCAAGGTGAATTATATCTTTCTGGGTAAGAGATTCGGGGGTTGAAGTCCGGTACTCTCTATCATCTCTAGAAACTACTGTTTTCTAAATTCCAGTATTGCAGATTAGAAATAGGACAGCAGTCTGAATCTTTCTATGTGTAACTAGATCTTCCCAATAGGAAAGTTGCCAGAATTTTTTATAATCTTTAGAGTGCAGGAATTTTCCAGGTATGCTTATGCCTATGTCTTTCTCATCAATATTACCTGAACCTCATTATGCCCTTTCATTCTGTGACTCAGGTCTTTCAGAGAAATTTCCGTCATAAGCTTTAT
Source organism: Rhinolophus ferrumequinum (assembly GCF_004115265.2). NCBI lineage: Eukaryota > Metazoa > Chordata > Mammalia > Chiroptera > Rhinolophidae > Rhinolophus > Rhinolophus ferrumequinum. The sequence goes on along the minus strand of NC_046300.1, from coordinate 25,857,726 downwards.
GTGCGTTTAAATGTCCAAGATGGTCGTCCATGTCTCTTATCTTTTTCATTGTAATTTCTCTGTCTTTTGTTCTATGCTTTAAGATATTTACCCCAATTGATTTTCCTGGACCACAAATTCAGTCTCAACTCTCACCAACCTCTTCTTCAATTAAACTAAAAACTTTTGCACAGAAATTATTTTTAACTCTAGAAAATTTACTCTTTTTGCCTTGAATGCTCATTATGTTTTTCAAGCTGGCATTTAGCTCCTCTAGTCACTATTTCACTGGATGTATATTCTGGTTTATTCTTATTGATCTTTTTCTTTATAGCTTCTGGGTGCCTTTAATTTTATTTTTCCAGAGAGTCTAAGATTTGATTACTGGGAAACCGTAAGCACCGTGTTTCCCCAAAAATAAGACCTAGCCAGACCATCAGATCTAATGCGTCTTTTGGAGCAAAAATTAATATAAGACCTGGTCTTATAATATATTATATAAGACCCAGTCTGATATTATAGTAAAATAAGACCCAGTCTTATATTCATTTTTGCTCCAAAAGACACATGAGAGCTGATGGTCTGGCTAGGTCTTATTTTCTGGGAAACACAGTACTTACTAGTCTCTGAAGGCATCAAATGGAATCCTTAGCCTGATCTCTGGTCTGCTTTCACTCTCTCGGCCGTGGGGCAAGGAGAACTTTATCCGCCCAATTTTTTCTTCTTTTCTTTTCTTTTTTTTTTTTTTTTTTTGCCTCCTGGGCACCACAAAGATCAGCCACACACACGACCAGTGTTGATCTTCTATCAGGGGGTCCACATATGAGTGAGGTCTATGGTTCCCCCAAGACATGACATTTCTGATTCTCCCTGCACTCCTCTCTGATGCTGACCTCAAGGACCTCATCCACCAGTAAAGACCAAAAAGACAAAAAAGAAAAAAATCTATTCTCCTTTGACCCACCATAACTCCTGCAGAACCAAGATCTCACTTGCAGCCAACTTTCTCCCAGCCCTACCAGTCATTTGGTTCATGTGAGAAAGACAGGCTGGAAAGAGGAATGAAAGAGAGGGAGATACTGTTTCCTAGAACACCCCCTTTTCCTTACAGTTTTAAATATTTTTCCCATATTTCACCTTGTTGGACCTTTGTAGTAATACTATGAGTTAGAGGTTCAAACTCTAAAACTATAGACTCAATGTTATTTCCATTTCAAAAAATAACTGTAGTAAACAGAGAGGGAAACAAAACTTAGCTTGGCCCTGCCTAGGTGTGCATGGTTACATTACAGCATAAACATACTCGGGTTCCAAAGCCTGCAACCAGCCATTATATCCTTGCATTTTGGGGGGAACACAATCTCCAAAAAGAGAAAAGCCTGAGATGTAGATAAGTGAAGAATAAAACAGCTCTCACAATTCGGGGTTCTGGACTCAGCACAATAAGATGTGTTCTACTAGCAGGACTATACAAACACATGGTCACAATTAACTTTCCTTGGCATCTCCCACCCAGCACAGCTGGTAGTGCAGATACGGCACATGGGTCACTCTCCAGGTAGATGAGAATCAAAACTGGTACAGATAAAGGCTTTTTCCTCTGGGTGTTAAAAGAGGGAGGTACATCCTTTTCCAAACTCCAAACAGCATCTAACAAACCTTTAATCAACACGATGTACAGAAAAATATGTGTTAGTTTTCTATTAATTTATTTTTCAATTAGGTTTACATGTTAAAATTCAAACATAAAGTTGACTCATTGACTCTCCGCTTAAAAATAATGACTGGTAAGAGACACTGTGCTTCCTCTGACACAATAAACCCTTGACCATTTTCACCATACTTCAGTGTTTGAACAAGTATGGGAACTATACTAGACATTCCTTGCTTCTTGAGATATACCTTTCACTGGTGTCTTGAATGGTGTAGTAAGTCTTTGTGAGCTTGCATGTTTCTTTTACCCTCCACTTTTCCTTACGTCCTGCTCAGAATTATCACCCTGGACAACTGACATTGCACACCAAAGATTATAACTTGGATGCTGACGACAGCTTGAAAGGAAATGCCTCTTGGCAATTTATATTCTAAAATGTCCTCCCCCTTTGTTCCCATGGAACACCTCCTTAACCAGTTGCTGGGTCTGTACGGTCCTGCAGGGAAAAACATCTTTCAGGTTTATGGGCAGAATGCTACAAACTGCTGCCTTCACTAAGCAGCCCTCTCTAATCACTTCTGTAACTTATTGTCTCATCAGAAAACAAAACTTAAGATAAACTGCAACCTCAGATAGTCTTACAACAGACCCAGTGCAAAAGTGTTCACTCTTTTTTGAAGGAAGATTATTCAGCCATAATGCAGGCAATCATCCATCCGTCTTCTTTGACTTTTTTTCTCTTCCATCTAAATTGTGGATACAGTCACAGATTTGGATTCAGTGAGATCCAAACTCTCCTTCTCTATTTAACTTCTCTAGATTATACTTCCTTATAATATGTACACCCCATGGGTGACCAGGCAAGGAGCTCAGTATAATGTCTGACACACAGTTGGTGTTTAGTAAACGGTGGATTTTTATAATAAAAGGCTCTGATGCCAGTTTCTCCCTGGAGTGAAATATCTTCAGAGGGAGGGAGGAAGGGACAAAGGGTGGGAAGGAGGTAAGAAAAGATTAATAAAAATAAAGCTGCAGTTCATAAAAATTTACAGTTCCATAGTGCTGCAGCAGATTTTCCCCAGCATTTCTTGCACCACCACTCTGGATAACTTGACCAGAGTCAGGGTAAATACCTTTGAGACATGTAAAAAACATTTTGTCTATTTTCTGTATGGAGAGTTTGTTTCTGCCAAGTTGAATTGGTTTGTAAATAGGTGGCATAGTGCTGTCAAGGCATGTTTTCCTTCTAGGCCAGTCATAGCACACAATATTCCTTCCAGACTTATGGCTAGTGTTACAACCCATCACCTATAACCCAAATACAAACCTTTTTATAGACTCTCTCCTACATCTAACAATAACTCTCCTCATCGCTATTACAGGCCAACAAGCAATGGGAAATGCTGATGATAGTAACAAGTGTTCCTCCAGCAACTAAGGAGTTCTTTCTCTATCATAAATATGGGGGCTGGCACATAGAATTCACCAACGATTTATTGGATGGATGGATGGATGGATGGATGGATGGATGGATAGATGGATGAATGGCCTAAGTGTTTAAAATCATTTCAGGTAGCAAAAGTCTTTCTCAGGGCTGCATCAATAGTGGCCATACTCTCCGGGATTGCCTTATACTTTTATCATTGTTTTAAGGACCCACCTAACTTAACCTTCAATTGAAACAAACTTAAATGTAGAAAATACCCCAAACACCACAAAAATCCAGGGATGAGAAATGTATTGATAATAATAATAGCTATTATAGTTAGAACATATTAATAAGTATAACACTATCAATAATAATACTGCTAATAATAATACAATGGGCAATTAAAACTTATTGTATGCTTAATATCTGACAGTCATTTACCTAATTCCTTTACGTAGGAAAACACTCATTTTATCCTTTGTTAGTCCCTTTTCTTATGGTTGAGGAAGTCAAAGCCCACACAGAAATAAGAAACTTGCTTAAGATACCCAGCTAGAAAGTATGGGATTCAGACATAAATCAGTCTGACAATGGAGCTCACACCCATATTCATCATTTTGTCATTTTACAATCATCACAGCTTAGCAATCCACAACTTCTTGATGCTCTGACAGCCTTCACTAGAAATAAGCAATAGGACTTGTATTTGTTAGTAATAACTACCTTGAATTTTTCTTCTGCTTCTACTGGTAATCAATTAACCCCAGGCCAAGCACAGCTTTTGGGCCTGGGTATCCCAGGCCCAAAAAAAAGCAAAAATTGCTACCCTGTTTCCCTGAAAATAAGACCTGGCCAGACAATCAGCTCTAATGCGTCTTATGAAGCAAAAATTAATATAAAACCCGTCTTATAGTAAAATAAGACCCGATATTATATTATAGTATAGTATAGTATTATTATTATATTATATTATATTATATTATATTATATTATATTATACCAGTCTTATATTATAGCAAAATAAGACCCAGTCTGATATATTATATAAGACCGGGTCTTATAGTAAAATGAGACCAGGTCTTATATTAATTTTTGCTCCAAAAGATGCATTAGAGCTGATTGTCTGGCTAGGTTTTATTTTCAGGGAAACATGGCAGATGATCTCCAAAGCTCCCTCTGTCTTTTAACACACTATGATTCCATGTCCTCAAGGATCAATGTTGCAAGTCTACATTGATGAATCATGACGTTAAAACACAATTTTGACCACAAAGAAGAATAATATGAAAGATATATTACATTAATAAAATGCGTTCATTCTTAGAAAATGGGAACGCTATGTATGATGTACTGTATATATATTTCCTAGATTTTAACTATCCTTGCTATGCTTTATTTATGAGCCATATAGCTGAAGTCTACAAGTGAAGGATGAAACATACTGCAGTTCAATATGGCATTTACACTCTTAAAATCAGATGCCACTTTGTCATTGCAATGGGGCACACTATGCTCTCAGAAAGAAGAAACCCTGAAGAGGTTTCCAAGCAGAATTACCAAAAGCTGCAGTGAGAGGCTGAAACCAAAATCAGATCAACTTTGATAATAATTACAAATCTCTGAAGACTATGCTTATTCACTGAAATGAATCAGTATGCTACATGATTTCTTTTTCATTAATTTTCACAAATTTTGAAGAAAAAGAAAGAGGGGAGTAAGAAACAGGAGGAGGAAGGGGAAGGGAAAGCAAGAGGAGAAGAGGAGGTGAGACTGAGGGAAGAAGAAAGAAGACTTTTTGGTCATGGATACAGAATTCACATTTACAATTATCTCTTCAGCGTCAGGTGCTCTTTCACGCAGATTAGTCCTAAATCGAAGATAAAATTGATTCTCTGCTGCTGTCCCACCTTCTTACAGATGTCAAGATACCAACAGAGAGAGTAATGTTAAATAACACTTAGAGAAAGAGCAGAAATATTAAAATAGGCACATATACACACACATTTAATATATATTCGATAAGAATAGATTTCCAGAACTATGTCCCAAGCTGCTGTCATCGTTATGAAATTATCCATCATCCATGGGGTAACAGGAAAAGGCAGAAATTGTCAAATTTCCCCATTTCATGTCTTTTCTTCAGATGTCAGCTTTGTAACCTAGAGTTTCCCCATAACTGTATATTAAGACATGTGTCAGTAGCACCCAAAACAAATGTGAAATATTTGCTTTTGAAATGTCTCATCCCATTTCAAGGACAGAGCATAGAAGTCCTTTCTCTGTGTGTTTCACTGCTCCAGTAAGACATGGCAAGTTTCCCTTTTGTAAAAAAAAAACTAGCAACAGTATCATTATTTATTTAGGAATAAGCACAATCATTTTCTTTTATGGGACAGATGCCAGCAGGGGTTAGCTCAGAATGGGTGAAAAATAAGTTCTGAGGGTAGGAGGCAAAAAGAACAGCAAGAGGTCAATTTAGGACCTTAAATATTTAAAGGTATATGGATTGAAAACACTACAAGGTATTTTCAACCCTAAGTACATGTCTATAGGAAGCAAGTATATCCAGGCATACTGATCTGTTTTTCTTCCCCCAATGAATCATTTGTATCTGATCTACTAAGTACATTCATATATATTTATCCATTCAGTAAACATAATTTGGGAATCTACAACATAGACCGAAGCCATAAGTATGATAAACCAAATATAGATTTTCTCCTAGAGAATTCACATACAAGGACAAAATTTAGCCCACCACATACTAAGAATAGTAACAGCTAATGTATACTGAGTGCTTATAATACCAGGCAAGTAGGTGATATTATCCCTATTTCGAAGATGAGGAAAGTAGGACTAAGAGAAGTACTTGTTCCCAAGTTTGTATACCTAGCAAAAAACTAGCATATAAACGTTAATCTTTAACCCCCACTCTTAACTGCTGTGCTACAATACATCAGTGTAAATGATTTGTATTGTCAGAGAACAATCGAGCATCATACGAGTTTAGAAGAACGAGAGAAATCTGCAGCTGGGAGGATCAGAAATGATTTCCTGGAAAAGGAGCACATAGGCCAGGTAAGTTTTGATTCCTTGAAAAAGAGGTTTCACCTAGTTCAATCCAGATGATGCAATTATGTCTACCTATATCTTGAGAAATACTCTGCTGGTACAGGAATTCCCATAATTTCCTCTTAGAGATGTGTATCAGAACCATTTATACTTTGTATGCTCATTTAGAAAGTGGGGGCTGTGCTTTCCCATCTTCTCTCCTCCTCTGCCAGCACCCCTGAATGGGGCATCACATCTCATAGTGAGTCACTGTGGCTGATAGAAATGTCCAGGGTTTCTGGGCCTGAGAGGAGCGGGCACCCTGCTGTCATGACAACATACAAAATGGACCACAGCAGGGAATTGAATAAACTGAGGAGACCATGGCAGAGAGGCGAGCAAAGGATAGTGACAGGAAATCTCATAGCTATTAAGTGTCCAGCAGCATGCCACGCATATCGTACGACACTTAATCGTCCCAACATCCCTCAGCAGGTATTGCTTTCCTCCCAACATGTCAGCTAATGCCAATTCTGATATGGTAAGTAACTTTCCCAGGCTTACACAGAGAATAAGAGGATTTGAATCAAGATCATTCTGACACCAACACACAGAGCTTGTCCCTCAACCAAGCCAGTGCCCCCATCAAGTTTCACAGGGGGATGTGAAGAAGCAAACACACGTTGGCTGTTTGCAAGAGTGTATCTGTCTTACTTGATGAATGACTTCGGATAATTCTTTTATCAAAAATATCCTACCCATCTCCAGCTTTCGATCACTTATAAAATAGTATATAACATAAATTAAAATAAAGGCGACTCAAAGATAGAGTAAAAATGAGATAGAGGAGATAGGGACAAAGAGAAATGTACTCAGTGGGAGAAAAAACACTAGTAGCAAATGCTGAGGGCTAGCCTAAGAAATTCTTGAGCCCTTCTGGACTTTATCCTCATGGTCCAATCAGAAAAGAACTATGAGTACAATGGAATGCAAAATTTATTATAGCAATTAGACCTGAGGCAAGTGTCAGAGAATCTGGAGAAGGAAAATTCCTAAGAAAAGAGAAAAGGTATTCACCAGCTATGGTGCAGGTAAAAAATGTCCAGTTTTCAGTTACCTGTTAAGCTGGCCGGCCAACATGCTATAATGGGAAAGTGAAGGGAGTTGGTTCTGTGGAAAGCATTGGTTTTCTGTGAGTTCACAGCAACGTGTCTCATAGTAGGCCAGGGTCGTGGTTGGACAAACAGCCGGCCATAAGGAGAAGAACTGGACACAAGCAGGATGAACTGGAACTCACCTGCACCTCTCTCCATCCCTTACTATCTCTAACCACCAAAAAGACCTTCAGAGCTTGATAGATCCTGGTGCACTTTCTGCCTTTAAAAATCTCATACCAGTTCTAGCCTGATACCATCCTGGGATAAGGTTGTAGGAAATATAGTTCTCACAAACACCAAGTGGATAATAGGAAAGAGGTCAGCAGTGTGGCCAGCAGGCCAAGTCCAGCCCACCTCCTGCTTCTGTACAGAAGAGCTTACTGGAATGTGGTCATGCTCACTCAGTTCTGGGCTGGCTGTCTTTGGCTTCATTTGGACAACAATGGCAGAGTTGAGCAGTGGCAATGAGACCTTAAGGCCCACCAAGCCTTAACTGTTTACTCTCTGGCTCATTAAAGAACAAATTTACGAACACTGCAATAGGAGAATCCAGAAGAAGAATCCTCTTCAGATTTATTCAGTGACACACTTTTCCTGTGAACAGTGAGCTGAGGACTCCCTATGGGCAGGGAGATGGCGTCTGTCTTGTTCCGACTCAATGTCCACCTCTAAGTCCAAATCTCAGGTCATGGGGACACTCAATAATTGTTCCTGAGGTAACAATTAGGGAACAATCGATCCCTCTCTGTGATGTGGGGTTCTGACTTGAAGTGGTAGAACTCTAAACAGGATCCTCCTTGGGGAAGGTATGCGTCAAGTCTGGGCAGGTGGACAACATGGGGAAACTCTGCTCAGAGAGAACGGACCTACCACTAGGCAGGGCTCAGTAGTAATGGGACTCTGAACCTTTAGAAGGGTAACTGGTGGAGACGAAACAGGACCCCAGTCATAAGATCAGGATGCTAAACAATTCCCATGGCAGAGACTGCAGCTGACCGGAGAAAGGCAGAGGCGAATGTGACAACTGAGCCAGATCCGGGCCCAACGGGTGACAGTAGCACAGCCTTTGCATCACTCAGACATGGGCTAGAACGAGAGCGTCAGTGCTTCCCAGCTGTGTGTTCTGTGTTAATTGCTTCATCTATCTAGGTCCATTCCTATCTAAAAAACAGAAATAATAGTTCTCACCTCCAAGGGCTGTTCTGAAGATAACCTGAGATAATGCTTCCTGTCTAATTGAAATGCATTAAAACCTATGAGGCTCTCAATAAATCGTCTTTCACTCATTGGCTCACTTGTTCATTAAATATTGATCGAGTACTCACTTTGTGCCCAGGCACTGGACTGAGTTCTGGCAATATAAATTATATAAAGTCCCTGTCCTCATAAAGTTTTCATTCTTATGGGAAGAGACAAAAAATATCCAAACAAGTAGACATTTAATATTTCAGAGGATTTTAAGTGTCATAGAGGAAAATGAAGCCAGATTAAAGACATAAAGAGTGCCTGTGTGAGTGTGTGTATGTGTGAGTGTGAGTGTGAGTGTGTGTGAGTGTGTGTGGGGGGGAAAGGTTGTTCTTTTACATAAGGTAGGGGTCACACTGATAAGGTGACACTTGATCAGAGACCCGATAGTAGTATGGAAGTGCCTAGAGATGGATTATTCTAGACAGAGGTACAAGGACAGAGGCGCAAACAAGAGGGAAAACTTATACGGCAAGTTCAAGAAATAGCTATTTTTAAACAGGTCAGTGGTAGGTCTTAATCTTGAGATACATATACTGGATTTACTTGCCTAAAATTAGAATTATGCCTAGATTTGGGGAGGACTGTGAAAGGATTTAGTCAAGTGGGGAATGCCCGATATGCTGAAACTAGAACCTCCATGCCTAGAATGTCTAAAATGCAAATTGCTTATTTAGCTAAAATATCAACTCTAGCTACTTCATCTCTCTTATTTTAAAACAATTATTACTGAGTGCTTATAACATGTTCCAGCAGCAAAGTCAACGAATGGTTGCTCCAAGCTCCTTTAAGGCAAGCCTCAGACCGTGGATATTTCCAAGTGAGAAATTGTACATTTTCCACTAAAATAAAAATATCCCTTCCTACAGTCCCTAGACGAGTGCATATGAATCAATCTCATCTGTATTTAGTATGTAGTTAGAAAAACCTCTAACAAGAATTTTTATTTTTTTTAACTTTGGCCCGAGAGCATTGCCACTGGACTGTTAAAGTAATGTTTCCAGATTCTTCAGAGACAGGCAAAATATGCATCCTGGCAGTTTGATCTGAGTTTATGGCCTTCTTTACTTTAACGATCCATTAAATTATATCACTCTCAGCCAAAGTTGCACTACAAAAAGCCGAACAAGATGTAGCAATGCTCACGAGCCCTATCCCGTCCTTGAGGGGCCCTAGAAGAAAAGATTCCAGAATAGATACATGTTCACCAGACTGTTAATGGCACTGCCAATAATTCTGACCTGAGCCCTAAAGCGCAATGGGCTATAAATTGTCTTTAGTCACTTCAAAAATCCAAAGGAAACCAAGTTATTCTCTCAAAACTTTACAACCTAAATTTTAAAATGTTGCAACCACCATCTCTAGCCTAAATCACTCATACTATACTTCATCTATTCATTAAGCACAAGAGCATCTACAATATATCAGGCTCTATTTGAAGTGCTTTAAAATATTGACTTACTTAATCTTTACAACAACTCTATGATACAAGTATTAACAAACACTCATTTTACAGATGAGGAAAACTGAGGCACAGAAAGGCGAGTCCTTGCCCAAGCTCATATAGCCAAAAGTATCTGAACTGGAATTTGAACTCAAGCAGCCTGCCTCTTGATTAAGATTCTTTAATATCAATCACTTGGTGACTATTCTGACCTTTTCATTCGTTCTTTTGACTCCAGTTGTTAAAAGTTGGGAGGGAGTAGTATCTGGAGGGAAAATTAGAAGGGTAATAGGAGGACAGGATTTTAAATTGAGCATTCTTTTCCAGTTATAAAAATAACTTATTCATAGCAGAAATTTAAAATTATAGAAAAGAGAAAACAGTCATTATTCTAGATAATTACTGTTAATATTTTGTTATGAAATCCTTCCTTTTATTCTGTATATCTGCAAACAAACATGAGTTTCAGAGAATTGGAATCTTATTGCCTTTGTCCATTTTATAATAAATCATAGACATTTACATCACTGTTAAACATTCTTTTAAACATTATTTCCAGTGGCTGCATAGCTTCAATTTATAAGAATATGCCAAAATGTATTCTAATGTTAAGTATTTGGATTGTATCTATATATTTTTTTCTAATTCTAAATATTAATATCATTGCAATAAATATTTGAGCCCATCTCTGCTTATTTCCTCAAAATATATTTCTAGGAATGAAATTACTGGGTTAAAGGATATACAAGCTTTTAAGCTTTTTATATAAACTTCTTAATAAACTGCCCTCCAGAAAGACTGTAGCAGTTTGGAAGAGAAGAATAATTATTTTCTCCTGCCTCAAGCTTCTTCTTTAGATGGGGTCACATTTAACAGACATCTCAAGACAGATAGCAACAGGAAATATACTTCCATACAATTCTCTTTTCCATATCTTTTATCCAGAGTGAGTCAATTAACTAATGTTCTGTGGCAGCAAATTTCAAACAGAATCAAACAGAACATAGGTGGAAGTGTAGGGATAACACCAGTAGAGCTTGGTTCTGTGTATTCAGAGTTTTTGGTTTAGGAAAGCAATAACTGAATTCTGATTAGCCATCTCTACTTTACAAAAAAAATTACATTCATTAATTTGGGCTTGTCAACGCAGATATCTAAGAGGACCCAGGCAGATAAAGCAGACCAGAAATGCTGACTAAGAGTAAGAAAAAACCAACATGGGGACATTTTGCCCTTCTCAAGACTTACCCCTTCTGAAAACAGCAGTCCCTACCTAGCAACAGCTGGTTTCGGTCATGTGAGCCTACAACTCCAGAATTAAGAATTTCCGATTTTTAAAGGAAAGTTGGGAACCTGGGAATGTTTTTGTATGTAATCTTCCTATGTTAGAATTTCAGTATTATAGAACTGTCTGCTTGATACCTATATCATTTTATTAACCAATATCACCCCAATAAATTTAATTTAAAAAAAGAGAAAAAAGCAAATAAAAAATAAATACGTAATAAAATATTGTCACCCGATTAAATTTTTTAAAATACTGCCTTAGATAGAGGACATACTGCTTCTAATTTAATCTCTTAGGGTTCAGTCCATTTTACTGTACTTAACTTAGTTTTATACCAGAATCCCCAACATAGCCGAGAGAGTCGCTATGAAGAGAAGTATTGGTGACCAGCACTCTGTCTAGAAAGCAGCTGGGCCAGGTAGTTAAAAGCCATAACCAACCTATCTGTCTCTCAGGTGTTTATTATTGAGATAAAATGGACTATAAAGAGGATGGCAGACTAGACTGAGTGAGAAAAGAATCTGGCTTTAAAATACTCTGTTACCACCTACAGATTCACGAATGACTGCTACTTTGAGCCTATCTAGTTAGAGCTGAAACTTTCTAGGAAAAAAACCCCTATTATCTATGACATGCTGCTGCTGGCTTACCCACGACAGTCATTGGAAACAGCCTCCCCATGATCTATTTAAATATGTCTCTTGACCTGATTTTATATTTCAGTACTGAAAAGTGAAAACTGCTAACTTAAGAGCCTGAGCATGTTATTTTCCAATAAAATACACTTTTCCAAGTAGCTTTCTATCCCAGTTTCCGTTTCATGGGACCATTTCCATTGTACAAGAGAACTGATTGATGCTCAGAAAGTTCAGATGGAAAAAGTCGTTCACGAATTGTAGCCCAGGAGTGATCCTTAACTTCTGTCAGCTTGGAAATCACTTATACTCACAGTGCATGCGTGCGTGCATGGTCTCTGATCTTCACTTGTTCCCTTTTGTGGGAATATGTCAGGTATAAAAACAAACACTGAACAAAACTACTAACATTTGTGCTCAGGAAAAAGTGACCACACTGATTTGGATTCTTTGCCATAGGAATTCTTTCCTGATGACCTTTCCAGGTCATTAATCACTCCACTAGCATCTCCGTTTTCAAGAATACCATTTAGATATTGAGCTGTCTAGCTTCCAGAAACATGTAGGATAGTGGGTTTTTTATTGCCCCAGTTATTACTCCATCTCACTCACATTTATCTAGACTTACCTAAAAGCCTCCTAATCCTGACCAAGATACAAGAGTCACACAATATTAGCTGATTAAAATGGAAAACTACTGAATTCAAATCCTCTGGTATTGATTTCTTTACACAAAATTATTTACCTTGCTGTAAAGGCCAAGATTTATAAACTTTTTAGTCTATGCTAATAAAAATCAAAGAAAAATTCAAGCCTTCCTTGAGGTTTTAACCATACTTTGCTTTGCAAAAGCTCAAAATGATTTTTATAACCTGCCTCAGGCTAATTTAAGTTCAGGACAAAAGTTGTAACTGATGGCAACAGATAAGAAGGACCCCTCCAGGAAAATTCTAGCATGACAGAAGAGTCAACAGAATTATCTTTTAATTGCAAAACAGCCAAAGGTCCCCTTGTGAATTTCTAAAGCAAAGAGTACATTTAAGAAAGGTTTTACTTATTTCAAGCAGCAGTGAAACATCTAATGATTAAACCATTTCCATTGTATGCATAAAGAGCAGGAAAACCAACGGAACTATTATATACCTTATGCTTCCTTTTCCTCTAAGAGTAACACTGAAAAGAAATTAACGAGATAAGCAACTGTGAAAGTGGAGGAAAAAACAAGTTCACTGTTTTTAGGTCATTCAAGATTCTGACCAACCACGTGGCCCTGAGTCCAGTGAAATGTACCAGGGCCCACTAAAAGTTGACGAATGGGTTTACAATGCTCTTAGGCTCCCATTTAGAAATGATCCATCTCATTGGCTTCCATCTAGCTCATCCACTTCCTCCCCTCCCACATTCATTTCATCCCCAAGAAATGACATCTGTATTACTACCACCTTAGCCTAAGCCACCATTAGCTCTTGCCTGGACTAATAATACAATTCCCCTAACTGGGTCCTCTGCTTCTTTCTTATCTCTGCAGATAATCCAAAAAGGTATTTTTGTTTATTTTTGTTTTTGTTTTTGTTTTTAACTGAGGTGAAATTTATGTAACATAAACGAACTATTTTGTACAATTCAGTGGTGTTTAGTACATTCATATGTCGTACAACCATCAGTTCCCGAAACATTGTCCTCACCCCAAGGAAACGCTGTACCCGTTATCAATCACTGTGCATCCCTGCCCTACCCCACCATGACAACCATTAATCCGCTTTCTCTCTCTGAGAATTACCTAGCCTGGATATTTCATATAAAGGAATCACAAAATATGTTACTTTTTGTATCTTACTCCTTTCACTTAGCATGTTTTCAAAGTTCACCCATGTTGTAGCTTGAATCAGAACTTCATACCCTCACATGAATGAATAATATGCCATTATAGGCATGTACCACGTTTTGCTTACCCAGTTGATGGATATTTGGGTTCTTTCTGCCTTTGGTCATTATGAATAGTTCTGCCATGAACATTCATGTAAAGTTTTTGTTTGGATACCTGTTTTCAATTCTTTTGGGTATATACTCAGAAGTGACATTACTGGCTTAATATGATTTAACTTTCTGAGGAACTGCAAAACTGCTTTCCATAGCAGCTGCTTTTTACTTTCCCTCCAACAATCTATAAGGATACAAATTTCTCCACATCATCACCAACATGTGTTATTTTTCTTGTTTTAAATTATATGAGGAAAGATCTTTTATAGCTATAGCTCAAATGATACAACTCCCTCCCACTAGCTCCCCATTATTTAGAGTAAAATTTAGAATCCTTATAATGTCTCCAAAACCCTAACTGACTGGGGACACAACTCCCTCTCTCATCTCATCTCCCACCACTTGTCTTCTTTCTTATTTTCATTATTCTCTTGTCAATCCTCAAAAGTACCAAACTTGATCCCACCTCAGGGTCTTTGCTTGCTGTTGCCTCTGGAATGCACTTCTTGAAGATCTCTACATTCTACTTTGTTATTCAAGCTTCTGCTCAAATGGGATCTCTCCTAAAATGTTTGCCCTGAACAAACCATTTCAAGCAGCATAATCCCACTGCCTGAACCTGGGTTTCCTAAATAATAAAATTTGATTCAAAAGTGCTAAAATGTACTAGGGAGTGGGGGTGTTTTTCGAAATCCAGGAAATAAGAATGAGCATAAAAGGGAAATGAGATAATAGAATAAAAGATAACATATGCCAAAAGAATGCATTGTTGAGTTGTCCCAGTTTCTCAAGAAAAAAAACAGCACTTGGTCTCACAGAGTTCCCCAGATGGGCTATCTATACAAAATGACTGAGTCTCCTAACAGTCTGTCACTGCTGGGAACAGAGAGAGAAAAAGTATGCAATTTATCTTCTAACCTTCCAACCTTCTGTCATTATTTGAAGTCTACCTAACAAGGTTTTGTTCCTTTTTTCAATTGTGATAAAATACATAAAATTTACCATCTTAACCACTTTTAAACATAAAGTTCAGTAATGTTAAGTATATTCGTGCTGTTGTGCAATCAATCTCCAGCACGTCTATCTTCTTGCAAAATTGAAATTCTATATCTATTAAATGTTTCTCTCTCTATCCAGTCTCTAGCAACTATTGTTCTACTTTCTGTCTTTATGAATTTGACTACTCTAGGTACCTCATATATAAGTAGAATGATAGAGTATTTGTCCTTTTGTGACTGGCTTATGTTGTAACAAGTGACAATATTTCCTTCCGTGTTGAGGCTGAATAATATTCTATTGTGGGGCGGCCGGTTAGCTCAGTTGGTTAGAGTGTGGTGCTCTTAACAACAAGGTTTCCGGTTCAATGCCCACATGGGCCACTGTGAGCTGCACCCGGCACAACTAGATTGAAACAACTACTTGACTTGGAGCTGATGGGTCCTGGAAAAACACACTTAAATAACTATTCCATTGTATGTATAACCACATTTTTTTATCCACTTGTCTGTCTATGGAACCTTGGGTTGCTTCTATCTCCTGGCTATTGTGAATAATGCTGCTATAACATGGGTGTACAGATACCTCTTTAAAACTTTGCTTCCAATTCTTTTGGGTATGTACCCAGAAGTGGAATATCTAGATCAAATGGTAATTCTATTTATAATTTTTTAAGGAATCGCCATGAAGCTTCCACAGCAGCTGCACCATTTTACACTCCCAATAACTATGCACAAGGGTTCCAATTTCTCAACACCTTCATCAACACTTGCTATTTACTGCTATTTTTTAAATATAGTAGCCATTATGAGTAGGAGGTCCCACGCAGTTTTAACTTCTACAAATGCAAGGCCAAAAAGGCCGTCTGTAGGCTTGGCATAGCAGAACATTTGAGACAATCTCTCTGAACATAATAGGATTTCACATGGGTCAGGCAACAGCAACTCCCTCTCTCATCTCATCTCCCACCACTTGTCTTCTTTCTTATTTTCCAGGCGGGAATTCCTGCCTGTTCTGAGGATTTTTTTCGCTTTCCCGTTCCCAAATCTTGGGAAAAGTTGGTCGGGAAATCAGGAAAACCGGCTCCTTGAACTCAGTAATACCCACAATGGGAAATAAACATACTACTCACAATGTATCTCATAGACATTTTTCCTATTCATTGCTACGGTTTCTGGGCGGGAATTCCCACCCATTCTAGGGAATTTTTTTTCGCTTTTCCATTCCTGAATCCTGAGAAAAGTTGGTCGAGAAATTGGGAAAATCGGCTCCTTGAACCCGGGTGGTTGGTAGTATCAGCCGTCACTTTGTAGAAACAATTCATCATGGAGAACAGAAAGTTTATATCTTGGGATTCGGGAATGGGAAAGCCAAAGAAATTCCTGAGAATGGGTAGGAATTCCAGCCTGAAAACCATAGCAACAGCAGACAGAGGCAGTGGGTGAGGCAGGAGAGCTAAAAGAGGTTCCTCCAAGATACGTGCATCCCTCTGAAGGTCTGGGGCAAAGCATCAGGACAAAGAGAGATTTTCTAAGGTTGAGAGTGGGACTGGAGAGCAAAAGGAATAGACCAGCTCCCAAAACACCAACCAGCCTGGCTATAAATCAGAACAATATTTCCAAGGTTTCACTGGGGCTAAGATTCCAAAAGCTATTGAAGACAAAATCCTGATTCTACTCTCACAACAACTGAAGTTCAGGGTTAGCTGCACTTAACCAATACTTCAAAGCTGAAACCCAAATCGACAATAGATTAAATTAAGTCAGCATCTCAGAAACACGACAGAGAGGTATGCCCTTTTATGGTGGTAATATTTATTTTATTCTCTACTGTACTTTACACAGATATGCAGCGTACAATTTAAAAAGTTAGGAGACAAGTGAAGAAGCAAGATGATACAACCCACGGCCAAGACAGGAAACCATCGATAGAAGCAGACCTAAACTTTCCCAGGATAAATATGTTGGTGGAGGATATAACAGAAAAGATGATCATATGACTAAATAAATGCAGAATTTCAGCAAAGAGAAGGAAACTATAAAAAAGTATAAAATGGAAATGAGAAATATGCTATCATGAATTAATATTAGATTGGTGCAAAAGTAATTGTGGTTTTTGCAATTATTTTTAATCTTTTAAAGAGCAATTACTTTTGCACCAACCTAATAGTTAAGTCATGGGCTTATCAGCAGGCTGGACACAGCAAAACAAAAAAGTGATCCTTGGGGCTTCAACACATACTCTTCCCTATGTCCAGAATGTTCTTCTTTATGCTATGTGACATTCTTTTCCTTCAATTCTTGTTGCATGTCATTTCAGCACTGAGGCATAGCCTCTCAAAACCTACCCCTTTATTTTTCTCCATAATATTTATTATTTCTGAGGTTATTTATACAGATGCATGGACAAGCACACATGAGTTTATATCTTCTGATATATAATTATTCATTTTAAAATTTATTGTCTGTTTTTCTTGATCAGAATGTAAGCCTTTGAGTTAAGGGACTTTGTATTGTATATTGCTGTATTCCTAGAACCTAAATTCTCCATTGAGAATGTAGTAGCTGCTCAATTGACATTTGTGAATTATTGAATTTAGGTATATATAAATTAAGCCAGGGAGGCTCTCTAAGTGGGATTTACTGTAATCGAATGTTTACAAGTACAGTGTACTTAAAGGGTGGAAAGAAAAAATACAAAGTCATACTTCAACAGTTTAAACTTTAAGAACCATAAGAACAGTTTTTTAAGTAGAAGCTCAAATGAGCAATTCTGTATTATAAAAGGATAATTCTGATGTCAGAGTAGTAGAACAGAATTGTCAGGGAGGAAACTGAGATGAAGGCGATCAATCAAGAGGTTACTGCTAAAACCAAGGCAAAAGTTGATGGAAGCCTGAATCACTAATGAAACACACAATAAAATGAGGCATTATGCTTTTTAAAGATATGGTGGAGCAAGAACCAGCAGGGGTTTGTGGTAACTATGTTTGATGGTGTAGAGGTATGAAGACAAGCATTCTAAGACAACTTTGATTTTTCCAGTTTTGGCAAGTGGGAAACTGCAATGACCATACAAAGATAAGAAATTCAGAAGCAGGACCAACATTGTTGAGGGAAGACAGTACTTCATTTGGGTCACCCTGAGGATGTTAGGTGAAAAATATCTAAGAGATAGTTGACAATATGGAAAACATGAAAATAAAACTTACTAAGGAAATCAAGTCTAGAAACAGTAATCACCCGATCTAGGTAGTATTTGAAGCTAGGAGAATGGATAAGATTCCTCATCTGTGCCGCTGCTTGTGTTCTTATCATGTGGTCCCATGTGCATGCTATTTTTCACAGATGTCTCGTCAGATAAAACATTCATTTCCTTAAGAGTAGGGATTGTATCTTAAACACGTTTATGTACTCCTCTATTCACCAAAGATTTTCTTAATGAGAGCAGGGCCAACAAACATGATTCATGTGTTAAATTATTAATATCTTACAGCGAAGAGTATTATATTCTTTTGATTCTGAATAATATCCATTTTTATACATCTAGAAATGAATGTATCTTATAATTGATATGGATCGTTAAATTGATATAGATCGTTAGCACTGACGTAATTTTTTTCAATAATGTTGTTACATTCTTCTGATACATCTTAATTACCTCAAAGCAACAACCAAAAAGTAAAAGAAAAATTGGGCTGGAACTTGAGAAATTAGAATTTGAATTTGAGACTCTCCTCAACTACCTATGCTGTCTAAAATCAATAATTTAACTTAGATAGCTAGACTTATTTCTTTCGTATAAAACAAGCCCAAACATACTTCATCTGACATTTAAACAAAGTTAAAAATAAAATAAGCCTTGAGCTCTTTAAAAGTGGGTGATACTTCAGATCGTAATAGTTACAATTAATAAAACAATTTACTGTTTTAAATTACTAGTTTAGCCTTTAAAAAAAAAAGCAGGATTCTTAATGATTACACCTTTCAACACATACTATGTTAAAAATTATATGGAAAATCCTAGTTTCTTAAACTACAGGTTAACTTAGATTGGAATTGCATATATTTGAATGACCATTTTAGTTCCCCAGTGACTTGCTCCAATGTTTAATACAAAATTATGTAAACTATTGTATAAAAATATGGTACAGTATTTTATAATAATGTTCCTAAATGCTAGGACCCAAGCAATTCTAAGATGTAGTATTAATTCTAAGATGTACCTAAGATAGAAACATTTTTGGAAAGAACACAAATTTTCA
Source organism: Rhinolophus ferrumequinum (assembly GCF_004115265.2). Classification (NCBI taxonomy): domain Eukaryota; kingdom Metazoa; phylum Chordata; class Mammalia; order Chiroptera; family Rhinolophidae; genus Rhinolophus; species Rhinolophus ferrumequinum. Next base: position 25,838,604 of record NC_046300.1, on the reverse strand, counting down.
CATTAAATGTACATGTCAATTTTAAATATGTGAAAAATTAGTGCAACTTAGAATCAAAGAAATATGTTAATGAAAAATATCATTTGAAAACTAGAAAGGCTATGTTCTTTATTCAAATAGTAAGCCTTAGTGAAAATAACCAGTGAGCTGAACAAACATTTCCTCCTGTGGGTGTGTGCCCACAGGAGTTACTCTCTAGTCTGTTCAAACCTGCTCATGCAGAAGTTAGCCGCTGCTTGCTCCTAGAGAAGATAAAAGCCTAGGCAACTTTAAGTCCCAAGCATTCTCCCGATTCTATAGCTAAAAAATACAACAATAATCAAGACTTGGCTGTAACATCTCCTCTCCTTGAGCTAGCTAGCCCTGCTAGAGGGCAACTTCTTTCAAAAGTACTCTCATCACTGTTTCTGCAACCAAGAGGGTCTAGGTAGTGAGAAAGGGAAGAGAAATAGGAAAGTTCTCACTTAATTGGCCTTATTTTAAATAACTTTGCATTCTTGGAACCTGTCAGATATTTAAAATTGATTCCTTCACTCTTAAGTGATTTTGTGCCTCCTTCAGAGATTTTCCAACTGAGAACATTCTGTTGTTCTTTCCCAACACTCAATTCTTGCTGCTCCCTCTTAGCCCATTGATTTTCAGATATTCACACTCACAGCTTCTCTTTTGAGAGCGTGCATTACTTTCAAGAGAACTTTTTGGCTGGATTTCTAATGGCTGCAAGCTGGTTCTCTCATTTGGCCATCCTCTGGTGCACAGGTATAATTCACCCTTTGCCCAGAGAAACTCAGACCAGCCCAAACCTAATCCCAGCAACTCCACTGGCAAAGCAGCTTGATCTGATGCCAATCCTTGATCTGTGCCTGTACCTACAGGAATCCCAGCTCAAAATCCCCATGGTCCTGATGAAGTGCTCTACACTAGGCATGTTTCCAATCCCCTGCCCAGGTCAAGGGCAGATTTCACTGCACAGTTTACACCAAAGAAATTCTTTTCACAAAATCCTGAAAAATCTCCCACAGTCTAATTCTTGTATTATCCTTTTTGGATGAAGGTATCTTAGAGCTATGAAACCTCTTAATTTCTTTCCTTTGAAAATTCACATCCTGATTTTTCTACTCACATTAGAAATTCCTGTCATACCTTGATTCCTGAGCTGAAACTTTCAGCTGCAGAAAGAGAAACAAAGTTATATATTATTCTAATGTCATTCTTAAATATTTCACTGGGACAATTTTTGTTTTCTTTCAAATTTGATTAATAAGAGACAGAAATTTGCTGTCTCCTTAACATTCTGCTACAGGAAGAAGAATCCCTGAAGAAAGAAAAGAGATAAATATAGCTTAAAAGTCAATAAAACTGATTTCAATAACAGAAGAGTTTTGGAAATTGCACGGAGTCAAGTCTCTGAGGTATTGCTCATTTAGAATGTTGCACTACAACATAAAAACCTTTTCCATCAGGACTTCTTTAAACAAAATTCAGGTTTGGAAGCAGTTTACTTCCTTTCAATGTTTAGGTACTGAGGCAATATGTGGGGAAAAATTAATATCTTCTGATAGGTAAATTATTATGTAAGCTTTTGTCAAATATCTATCCCCTTTTGACACTCAGTCACATGGCCACTCCCTCATATGATATTCTGTCAATCAGACGGCTCTATCTCCTGTCACAAAAATGGACACATGACCTGGGATATCCAATCAGAGCTCCCCATTATAGGACATAGTAATCCAATCTGAGACAGACAGGAATCAAGTCAGAACAGTCAAAATCATCCGTAGGACTTAACTGATGCAATTTAAGAAGTCCTGTTTCTTCTCTGGTGTTACTAGCTAAATGATAATAGAATTCTTGAAATGATAACACCTATTTTTGACAAACATAAAGAAAGCCTGCCTGAGCATAAAGCCAAGTACAATAAAGAGCTTGCAAATTATATATACTGGGGGTGCCAAAAAAGTATACACATGACTTGTATTCGTCTTTTCTTATCGGTATATATTAAGTATTACAATTTTAATACAGTTTTTTTTCTTTCTTAAAATGCATATACATTTTTTTGGCACCCTCTGTATTATAATTCTTGATGACATTGATTAAGCTCTTTTATCCAGTTACTTTTAAAGTGAGTTCCACCTTTGCTCTTTTCATTTGAGTGACTCATTTACATATTTCCTGCTTCGCCTTAAAAACAAAAACAGAACCCTCTGTATGCTGCTCTCTACAGAAGTAGTTCTGTGATCTGTATAAATCCAGATCCAAATATACTCCTTGGGAACAATTTTGAGGCATATTGATCAGTCCTGTGGAGTTTATTATTTTAAGAAGATAAAATGTTCCAAGTTACTAGAAATAGATTTTTTAAGTCACCTTTTTCCCAATTATTCCTGGTAACAGGACTCTTACTAATAACAATAATGACTTTATCTTGTTCAGAAATTCTAGTTCTTATGTAACCTAATCCTATAAACTAGCAAAATATTTTCTCCTACGAAGATAAACGCCAACAGAACATAATTTATTCCTCAAACACAAGCACTTGTCCTGTATGCTTCACTTTTAGAAATGGGGCCATGCTACACACAACATTCCAAACATTTTACAATACTGCCATCTAACTTTTGGGGACCTTACGAGTAGTCAATAAGGAAATCATTTTATTACATACTGATTTATGCTTGAAGACACCAGTGCCTTCTAGTTTACCACCAGTTATATAATGTGCAGCTAACATTATAAATGTGAAATAAAATGGAGTCTTCAGTTAGAGGGTAATTTTTTTTTCTTTCAGTCTCTTTTCTCTTCAATGCCAGCTGTAGTAATTAGCATCTTCAGAATACAAGCACCAAAAATATTTAATTAAAACATTGGGTATTTGTTGGTTGTTAACCACTTATTCCCAAGCATTTACTTTTAATCTCAAATTTATTCTCTCATACAGATCATTGATAAAGATATTGCTAACCATATTTCATAGCATCATGTCTAAGAACGTTCACTCTGAAATCAGATTTGAGTTTAAATCCAAGATTCATTACTAGTAAGTTACGTGACCTCATGCAGATTACTGTATTTTTCTGTGTCTCTGCCTTCTCTTCTATGAAATGGAAATAAGAGTAGCTTACTCATAGATGGTTGTGGCAAATAAAATATTAAAATATTTAGAACAATATATGACCTATAAAAGATCAATACATGATAAGTATTATTTATTATAAATCTCAGTATTATTATACAGTCAGGAAGTTTGCATATTACCAGATAGTCCCCAAAATGATTTCCACCTAAGTCTTATATTTCCTTAAAAGTCTTACCATTAAAATAATGGGATTCATGATTTACATATCTTTAGAGATTAAGAAGTCTGTGGGTTCTAAAAGGTACAACCAAACACGTCAGAAAATGAGATATGACATGAACTATCAGGAGTATATTAGCTCTTTAAACAAAGTGACCTCCCTCTTTCCCTTCATTCCTTCCCTCTTCCCACTGAATTCTTTCCATCTCCCTCTGCATACCTCAACTCAGTAGGGCTTGCTTTCAAGTTTCAGATATCACAAGAAAAAAAAAAAACTATGGATCAATATATTTTATGAATATAGATGAAAAATTCCTTAACAAAGTATTATAAATCAAATCTAGCAACATATCAAAAAGATTATTATACACCATGAACAACAATAATTTATCTCAGGAATGCAAAATTGGTTCAACATCTGAAAAACAACTCATGTAATACACCACATTATTAGAAAAGTCTAAGGAATCTACTAAAAAAATAAAACTATTAGAATAAAGGCATTCAGAGAGTTTGCAGGATAAAAGATCAACATATTAAAATCTATTGTTTTTCTATACAGCAGCAATAAGCAAACTAAAATAGATATTGAGAATTTTATTTAATCTAGAGAATAATACTAAAAACAATTTTTAACAAAAGAAATTCAAAATGTACACTCTGAAAACGACAAAATGCTTTTGAAAGAAATTAGAGAAGACACACAAACGGGAAGACATCAGAAGACTTAAAATTGTTAAGATGGCAACACTTGCCAAATTGGTCTACATAGTCAACACAATCCTTCTCAGTATCCCAACTGATTTCTTTGCATAAATTGCCAAACTAGCTCCAAAATTTACATGGATATTCAAGGGATACAGAATAGTGTAAACATTCTTTAAAAAGAAAAACAAGGTTCTTCAATCTATTCAACCCTCACTGCATGTTCCAAACTTTCTCAAAATATTACAATTCAGAGCAATAACCATAATTTTACAGATTTAAGAAGCTTAAGCAAAACCCCAAATAAGAAAACTCAAAGAAAACCCTGTCCGGACACCTCAAAACATAACTGCTGACAACCAAAAATGCCAGAAAACAGTCAGAGAAAATAACACCCTATACAAAAAGAAACAATGCAGATGACGGAAGATTGCTAAACAAAATCCAGAAACAGAAAACAGAGGACAGTTGCATTACTTTTCTATTGTTGCCATAACAAATTGCCACAAATTTAGTGGTTTTAAAGAACATAAATTTCTTACCTTACAGTTTTGTGGTACAAACTTCAATGTGAGTCTCACTGAGCTAAATATCAAAGTGTCTGCCCGGCTGCATTCCTTTCTGGGGGCTCCAAAGGAGAATCCAGTTCCTTGACTTCTCCGCTTCTAGAGGCTGCCCCTTTTGTTTCGAGGTGCCTTTCCTCCATTTTCAAAGCAAGCAACATTGCATCTGACCATTTACCCACAGTCACATCTCCCTCTGATCATGACTGGAAAAGGTTCTCTGCTTTTAAGGAGGCAGGTGATTCAATTGAGTCCACCTGAATTTTCTAGCATTCTCTCTCCATCTAAAGGTCCTCATCTTAATTACAATAAAGTTGCAACGCCTTTTCACAGGTTCTTGGAATTAGAACATGGATATCTTTGAGGGACTATTTTTCTGCCTACTATAACTTGATCACAAGTTTTAAAGTTCTGTGGGGGGAAATGTCAATCCAGAATTCCATATCCAGCAAAAAATATCCTTCAGAAATAAGGCCAGAAAAGATATAAAAGCAATACAGATTACAAAGAAAGAAAGAAAATTGTCCCTATTTACAGATGACATGATTGTGTATGTAGGAAATCCCAAGAAAGGTACAAAAACTAACATGCTTATAACTGAGTTTTCACATGATAAAAGATTGATATTAAAAAAAATCAATCTTTAGGCCACCAATGAATGATTTGAAACTAAAATTTCTTAAAGTATAATTTACAATAGCTATAAAAATAAGATATATATTTACAAGTTTAACAAAATATGTGTGGAATTTGTATGCTAAAAATTATTAAACACTGATTTAAAAAAAAAGAAAGAACTAATTAAGGAGGAAATGGTCCATATTCATACATTGGAAGGCTCAATATTATTAAGATTTTAGTTATCCCTAGATTGATCTATAGACTTAATGATATCCCAACCAAAATCTCGGTAAGATTTTTTGTAGATATTGACAAGCTGATTCCACAATTAATGTACAAAGCAAAGGAATCAGAAGCCAAAACAATTTTGAAAATAAAGAAAAAAGTTAGAGGACTTCTACTTCTCGATTTCAACGCTTACTATAAAGCTGCACAACTCAAAACTATTATAATGGTGAAAGGCTGGATAGACACATTAATAAGTGGATCTGACTAGAGAATCCAGAAATAAACCCACTCACACAGATATGTACAAATACACACACTCATACAGAGTTTAAAGTCTTTAACATTATCTACATGGTGCTGGGTGACCCTCCCCGTCTTTCCAGCCTCATCTTTTGATGTTCCTTCTTTGCTTAACAAGTAAAGCATTTTTTTCCTATCATACTCTAGCCCATACTGTTTTCTGGAAATTTCACTTGATTACAGACCTCTGTTTAGTTAAGCAATTTCCGTACATAGTCTCACTCACTCCACCTTGTGCTTTTTTGTTCAGGTGCTCAATACAAGTGTAATTAATTACTATTTTCGTGATTGTCTGTTAGATATTTCTCTCCTTTTCCACTCACTGAAAGCTAGATTCATGATGGCAGAGACTATGTCTGTTTTGATCTCTGCTATATCCCCAGGAACTAGCACAATACCTGGTTTATACTAAACAGTCAAAAATATGTTAAATAAAGGAATAAATGAAATATTTATCCAATACTTATTATCTCATAGTCACTATGCCTGTATTTCACAGATGGTATAAGTGCTTTATATATATGGGGCCAAAAGCAAGTTTAAATGTTTTTTTCAAGTGAAATATAGATGCCTAATCTTAAAAATGGCATAGTGCATACCAGCAATTCTCTCACTTTTTGGTCTGAGGATTCCCTTGCACTCTTAAAAATTATTAAAGAACTCAACTTTTATGTAGGTAATACCTATAACTATTTAGTGTAATTAGAAATTAAAGCTGATCATTGTATTGAATATTTAATTATTCTTTTTAAAGTAATAGTAAAACTATATGTATTAACATAACTAACATTTTTATTTAAAAATACATAGTGAGAAAAGTGTTATTAAAATTTTTGCAAATTCCTTTAATGTCTGGCTTAATAAAAGACAACTAGATTCTCTACTTGCTTCTGTGGACAACCTGTTCTACAAACTCCATTGTAAATACATAAGCAAATAAGCAAATGACAGTGATAAAGGCAAATGACATCTTAGAAATACTATGAAAATAGATTTGACTCACAGACCCCTTGAAAAAAATCTCTACACCACATTTTGAAAAACACTGGTGTAGTGAAATGTTTGATCTAGAAAACACACACACACACACACATAAAATTAAAACATCATTATGTCTATCGATTGAACACTTATTTATAGCCCAATGGTATTTTGAAATGAAAACATAATTTGAAGCTAAACTTAAAGTCAAGCCCAGGCCCAAAAAGAGGGCTCATCTTTCCAACTTAAATTTCTTCAATTGTATTTGCTTAATCCTCTAGAGAACTCCTTGCTTTATTAAAATTCTACATTAATTTTTTCCTTAACTTTTTCCTTAGAATAAAAAAGCAGTGTGTCAACTTCTCTTTAGAAATGACTAAACCACCAAAAATTTTCAGCTCTACATTTTCATTTTTCACTAAGCCCCATAAATTATGTAGCTGGTCCTGATTTTAGGCTATTCATTAATTATAAAAATTTGAAGAAGAACAAGCTGACACTATTATTATGACAAGACAGACCTAGAATGGACCTGCTATATAAGAGGAGATTCCAGTTATAAAATAAAATAAGTCCTGGGGATATAAGATACAGCATGGCGATGATAGTTAGTAATACTGATATATATTTGAAAGTTGCTAAGAGAGTAGTAGATCTTAAAAGTTCTCATTACAAGAAAAAAAAATTGTAAGTACATGTAGTGATGGATGTTAATTAGACCTTTTGTGGCTATCATTCCACAATATATACAAATATTGAATTATTATGAGGTACATCTGAAACTAATATAATGTTATATGGCAACTATATCTCAACTTTAAAATGGTATAATACGAAAAAAAGAAAAAAGGCAACCTACCAAGTGGGAGAAAATATTTGAAAAAATAAGAAATTCATAATGTTTCCCTACATTCTTAATCCCTAGCCCTTTCTCTTTCTTCTTCTAAAAGCCCCAAATCACAATTGATAATCTCTTCTCTACCTCAAATTCTTATTCATGGCCTAGGTTCTTTTTATTAACAGGAGTTATAAAAGGGATTATAACAGTTAGATCCCTAACAGGAAGCAGTGGTGATCACGCAAGTTAGGACAATTTGAGAGTGGTTTACAAACATGTATACAGGTGCTGGTAAAACCAGAAAGTGCTAGTGAACTAACCCAGAATAAAGGCAACTACCCACAGGGTTGGAAGATGTCATGGAAAGGAGGCTGTTTTGAGTAATATATTGAACTTCAGCCAAAGAGGCCAGCCAGAGGCAACTTGAGCCACAAAAGGAGACACCTAGGCCTCATTCTTCTCCCTCCTGCTGATCCAGCACCTTGGTGACCTATTGGCCAAACCCAACCAGAGGTGGAGAGCAAAAATGACTATACATTATTGTAATGCCTTACAATTTGGTTGCTTGGGGCAGAAAAAGGTTAGAGAGTTGGTCTTGAGATAAAGAATGAAAATGCGCGTCTATATCACAATCAACCCCTTTTACCTCTCATCGTTTATTCTTGCCCTTGTCCAGGTGAAAAGTTCATGCACCCAGTGAGGAAATGTTTGAAGTCCCATTGGCAACTGTATAATAGGGTGATGTCGATCAGACATACTATCATCTCCAAGCTTATATACTAGCCAGTATTGGGGTTCTACATACAAAGTAAAAGGAAAAAGTGAAAAACAATTACGTAACATAAATCATGGTTGTTTCAGTTGTCCTTTCTGTATTTGGTGCCTAAGACCTAAGTTTCTAATTAAAACTTCCTTCCTCTACTCCACAAACTTCATTCCTGTGGCAAATGAGCCAGTGGTCTTTTCTTCACTGGGTTGCTACAATTTTCTATTAGCCAGTGCTAGAGGGAAAGAGAGTATCAAAAGTCACTCCATTGAATTCCCTGGAACCCAGATACATCTTCCTTGCCTCCACCATGGAAGAGCAATTCAATTTCTGTCTGATAATTAAGATCAATTTCCCCTGCCAATACAACGATGCTATTCTCCACCTATTGGTTCAGTGGCAGAAAAAACTCAGTACGTGCATAACAGCAGTTATAGCTTCCATTTCATGGAAACTATAATTATGTTACTTAGTGGAAGCATTTCTCCCTTGAGCACTAGGACCTCAAACTCACAAGGCCTAGGGGCTCAGCAAAGAGCAAACAAAAGGGCTTACGGTGGTTTATTAGGAGTATTAATGAAAGGTGCTTTGCCTACCTCTACCCACTGGTTCCTAACCCATGCATTCTGGCATATGGGTAAAAGTGACGACAAATAGTATGTACATGTACATGGGTGTGTGTATAAGTGTGTGTCTTTGTACTTTAAGTGAGGGATCTACTTTAAGTGAGGGATCTTCATAAAAGGATCTTATAAGGACTTTAATAACTATTTTATTTTCTGATGTGTGTGTTTGTGTATGTGTAAGAGAAACAAACGAAGGACCCAATCATCAAGCCCATTGAAGATTAATGGACTCACTTAAAGATTTTAAAAGATGTAATTAGCTCACAAATTTTGATGTTCAAAACACCGCACAACCAACAATTGGGATTTATAAAATCTATTATATAGAGATAAAGAAAAAAAATGAGCAAATTGAGCAAGGAAAATGAAAATACAACAAAATGCACAGACTCCATTAAATGATTACAAGTTTATTAGAATTTTAAGTAGAGGAAATTTATCAAATCACTAAGGTAATAGGACTGTCTAAAATATAAGCTTTTGACACATATGTCTACAAAAGCCCACAACTGACATATATTTCTTTCTTTCAGTAATAAGTATTTGATTACTTACAAGAGTTAACAATGATTAAAATATACTTAAGCCTGTTTTCTCCACTTTCTTACTATATTTGCTTTCCTAAGGTCTTTAGCTTTATATCTTACTTAACATGTCATCCTAGTCTCAGTACATTTTGATGAAAATGTCTAGTTTTAAAAAGGAACACTAAGATATCTGTTAAATGTTATATTCCAAGAATAGTATCTCTTATGGCAGGCAAATGAACAGAAATATGTTGGGTTTTATATTGTAACTTCATTTCTATTTGACCAGTAAAATGCCAGAAACAGGGATTCAAGTATCTGAGATGGTTCATTCATTCATATATTCATTTAACCAATATTTTAGAACACCTGCTATGCACCATCCACTGAGATAGACACTGTGTGGTCTGTAGGGAACAATGAAGATGATCGGGGTTAATAAGGAAAATAAATAAAACATAGGCTTAGCTTTGAAGGAGCATATAATCCAGTATGAAGGATTCACCACATAATTGATAAATGACTAACACAAGGATGTGATACTGATAATTTCAGAGGAACGGTGTGTTTGCTATAAGAGCTCAAAATAGGAAGAGGTCTCTTTTGTTTGTGGGTTTAAGGAAATTTACCTTTGGGAGAAGGCTCCATCTGAGAACAGAGTCCCTGGCAGCTGAATGGGACATGAGTTACGAGACTGATAAGGCATAAATATTGATTTAAAAGCCATTTGCTTTGAATTACTAATTAAAACTAAAAGTATATAAAATCATCCTATGAAAGAGCTTAAAGATAAAAGAGGTCTATGCCTTAGCTTGGGATATATGGGCATTTGTTGGTTGGGGGGTTGGAAGGGGATAGTCACTCAGGATTAAATGATTAAGTAAAGGGCATTAAGAAAGAAATGTTTTAAAGACAATTAAGATTATATCCTATTAAGAAAGTAAAAGTTTCAGTGGGAATTTCAACCAGCCAGCCCCAATTTAGTGGCTTTAGCAAAATGTAACGCCCCAGCATGCTGTAGGAGCTAGTCCTAAACGCTAGCTTTACTCATGGAAAGAGTCCTGGATCCTCTAAACCCCTTTCCACATTGCTGTTTATCTCACACTCCTTTGCAGTAGTAATTTCCAGGCTTCTGACGCCATTTCCCTTTTGGCCCTACATCCAACCCTTAAACCTGACTTGTTCTCTAGCTCAATGTTTTTGAGCATGTCAGCATTTGCAGACCACTTATTCAGCATTTGGTACACACAAAGAACACCAATTTTAGATTATTTTTTAAAGTCCTTTTAAATACAATAAAGCAATATTGTAAACTACTACTAGTACTACAGCACTGATAGTTTAATATCGATGAAGAGTTAATTTTTCTTACAGCAAATTTTCCAAAGCAACTATAAGCAATGCAGTGCTGAATAGCTTAGAGCATAGGTTAGATTTTCTATTCAGTTTTAATTTTCACTTTTCTTATTCTTTATTTCTGTTAAATGTGAAACTCCAAATTTACATACGTCGTCATCAATGGCAGCAATGGCCCAAATATGGGCCTAGAAATTATGGAAAGATATCTTCATAATCATACTACTTTTAAGAACACCATCAGATGCTAAGTTAATGAGTACAGTATACTCCCAAAAAATGGAAAAATTGTCTATTTCTACTTGTGAAATAATGGAGACTGGTTTTCTACTTTGTGTTTTGCTTGTATTCAGCTTTAGTTGTTTTTTGTTTTTTTGATTTTCCTAAGTTGTAATCTATCGCAATTCTAGATATTGCCTTTACAGATGTCCAATGTGTCACTGTTTTGTCTCTTCAATGAAAAATGAAAGTAATAAAATGTAAGAAGAGTGTCAACTCTTAACAATGAAACCATTTTTGGTTGTAGAATCACAATGTGATATTCATTCAAATTCTGGTATTTTATCAGGTCTTCTAAACACTGACATTAAAGAATACTACTATATTCATAGTTTTACTCACCTTACCATTGTTACGAAATTTTTTTTAAATCATCCCTCATTTTAAAAACCCATGTGTGCTCTTCTTCTCTCCAAGCTGGTACATTCATATACCTACACTGGATACAAAATGAACTTATTAAAAATGTCCATTTCCTTCGAGGCTGACTCAAAATCAGAATAAGTATTTTCACTGACAACTGTTCTCTGTAAACAAACTAGTCTATGGATGGACATTAATGTCATCTGCCTTTATTTATGTAGTGACACCCATCTTTCTCTGCACACAGCCAGTGCTCTTTATCTACTGCTCCCAAAACAAATTTCTAATTTACAACATAACTAGAAAAAAATCACTAACTCTTGGGAGCATAGGATTTCACTGAAAAACAGAAAAAAGTCACCAATGTGGGCCAGCAGCTGATCTATACTACCCATAGCTGTGTTCATGCACCTGTCAATATCTAACACACAAAAATAATTGTACATTCATGTTAACTGCACTTTATATTACGCAGCAGCTAACAGTGTCTTTTTAAAGAGGAATTTTCCAGTTCCTCTTCTCCTTTTACTTTGGGCATGATAATTAATTGTTTATCTTTATTCTGGTTTTATTATCTTCTCCAAAATTGAGATACTTTTTATCTGATTTGTTATGAGGACTGCAGCATTGATTACATAACTGCAGTTTGGCATTTTCACCATATCCAATGACCGAGTTTATTAATTTCATACTAAAAAGGATTATTTTGCCCTTGTTTATGGGAAGACAATTATCAGTTGTTTTAACAAAGACATTTAAAGATGAGTGCTTCATTTACAAATGATGTTAAATATTCTGATAAATGGCTTTGTGCCAAGGACTGCCAGACTGTCATACAAAGAAAAACTGTTACCAGGCCAATAAAGTACAATATCCATATGTCTGTTACCACATTTCCTATTTATAACCCATATTTGTGGGGGAAATCTTCAGCAATTCTTCTTTGTCCATCCAGTACTTGGCAAGACTCACTTTACCATTTATATCCTGTAACTTTCCTTTCCTTTCCTGTCTTTCCTGAATTCTTACCTTTGGTTCCTAACACTAGCCTTGGGTCCTTCTTATACTAACCCCAGATTCTCGGACTCTGAATTATTTCTTTCAATTTTGAAATGAGCCTCTGTCCCCAGAACTTCACAGATGAGGTAAGAAGTCTAGCACTCCTCAGGGGGAGACATATAGTCTGCCAGCCTGTTAATACTCCCCACTAAGGGAGGGGGACCAAGCAGCCTCTTTTAGTGTTTCCGTTGATCTATATTCACAGCTTTGCTGCACTACTTAAAGCGATTCTTTTATCCACATTACGTCTAGGCTGGATGTAATGGCAGCATTCCAACTAGTAAGGTAACTACGATTTGCTAAATCTTTGGGGATACGTTTCCTGCATACGTTAGTCCATTTGAATTGTCAGTGAAAAGCCCTTCCTCTATGCTGATAACCCAGCCATGTCCAATCTTTTTTCCACCCTTTATAGTTTGCAGAATTTTTAAAATTACAATACAATAAATTCTCATCGTGAAAAATTTACAAAATACATCATGGTTTAAAGAGTGAAGGGAATTTCTATCCTCTTAAAAGCATGAAATATATTTTAGCTTCATGTGTCCTCCTGCTTATTTTAGTAAGTACATCCATATTATGTCTGAAAAATACTCAAAAATTACCACTCATTATACTGTCTTCTTTTTGGACATTTCTCTTGTTTTACAGGTGGGAGCTGATATATTAACACTTAAAGCCAACATTTATTTCCCTAGAAGTTAGATTTAATTTATTTAAATGCCTTGAATAATCTACAGAAGGGTCAATTGAAAAAGTTGTCAAGATGAGTCAGAAAATATTTCTGTATCGGTCTACTTAATCATCTTCCTTGATTGAGTGGATGAATTAGTTGGCTGAAGAATTAATCAATTCACTGAATTAAATTATTTTATCACATGGATAGACCAGACAAGTAACTCAAATGATTGAAGTGACTCAATGAGTCAAGTAAGGATAGGGGAATGGGAAACTATGGCAAATGGAAGAAAGAATGTTTCATACAAAGAAGACAGCTACCATTCTAGTTCTCCTGTGACATGTGGAGACTGGCTTTGCCATATATTTAGATTTATCAAAAGTCTGAAATCTGATTTTAAGTAAACGCTCCAAATTTTAAAAAATTGCCAATGAATTTATAATTTCTAAAATCATGACACTGTTCAGTGAATAAATGACTTACAGGTCAGATATGTCCATCAGGCTACCTGTTTCTGACCTCTTCTTTAGAATCAGATGGATATACTCTAAGGGGCAACCCTAAGTGTCTTTGCCAATGCACAATGTGAACACATGTATTTTCAACAATGCCCACCTCCACAGACACACAGGAAATAAGTCATCATAAATAGCATTCATATAAAGAAAAATAAGGTATCATACATACATACAGAGGTAATGTCTATACACAAATGGGTGCATATAACACTTCCCCAGTGTTAGCCAGAATTGATAGTGCACAATGATGTCCCCAATAAAGTAAATCTGGTTCTTACTGCACTACCAATAAACTTTCCAAAACCTCTTTCTGTTTTTCAAAAGGGTTCATAGGGTATACCATCTTCCTGAAGAAATAAGTGGGCCTTTCACATTTAGACAAATATAAATGTCCATTCCTTTCATTTCTAGTCATCTGTCTTATTTCTTTGCTTCTTATGTCACCCAGAAATCTATATGCTTCTACTCTCTGAGGACTCCTGTCCTTTCCTCAATTCAGAAAAGCTCCTTATCTATGACCTCTGTGTCTCCCCTATATGTCTTTATTGCTGTGGAACGAGAGTCCTGCTTTTGAAACTCAGCTCTTTGGCTGGACCCCACATGCAGCAAAATCTTCCTGACCCAAACTATCTGCCTCAACTGTCCCTTTTCTCTTTTTATGATGTGTCCCCCTCCCTCCTATAATCAGGGACATCTGACTGCCTACTTCTGGACTTCTCCTGAGATGAACTATTTCCCTGGATTTCTTCCCACCAATTTCTTCTGGGGACCAGCCCAACCCGTGCCCTGTACATTTGGGTTCGGCTAATCTCTGGGACCAATCATCCCCAATCTAGCCCTTTAGTAATTATAACAACAAAAAATCTCCCATCCAACACTTATGTTCTCTAGAGACCAACAATGCTGCTGATCTTAGGGACCAGGACAATTAATAATCAGAAAAAGACACTAGAAAAATGAAACTGGTAGGTCATGGTGAACCATCATACACATAAAAAAAAAAAATCTTTCTCTCACTCAATCTCATTCATTCTACAAATATGTATTAAACACTTCCTACAAATAAGACATTACACTAGGCATAAGATAAAGCAATGATCAAAAGAGACAAACATTCCTGTCCTCAACAAGTGTGCATTCTAATGAAGGAGACAGATACTAAACAATTAAATAAGCAAATATCTAGTATGATGGTGTAATAAAGAAAAAGAGTATACGAAGTGGCAAGGAAAAGGATGGGGGAAAAGAAAAGGATTGAATTTCATATAGATGACCAAAGAATGTTCAGTGGTAAGATGACATGTCAGCAAAGACATGAGGAAAGTGAGGCTGTAGCCATATTGGTATTGACGGAAAGAGTTTTCCAAAAGGAAAAGAGCAAGTACAAAGTTTCCAAGGAAAGCATGCAATTAGTGAATGAGGAACTGCAAAGGAGGCCATTGTGACTGGAGTGGAGTGTACAAAGGAGTGACTAGATAGAGATGGGGTCAAAGAGGCAGCAGGGACCAGATTATACAGAAACCCACTGGCTACTGTAAGGACTTTGGATTTTATTCTGAGTGGATTGGAGAGTCCTTAAAAGATTTTAAGCCTTACATCAATTAGATAATATAATCTGACATATTTCAACAGGATTACTCTGGTGTAAGTGTCGGATATAGATGAAATGCGAGCAACGATGGAAACAAGGACTAATCAGTAGGACAAGGCAAAAATCCAGGAGAGAGATAGCAGTGACTTGCGCCAGAGCGATAGCAGTGTGGGTGGTGAAAATGGTGAAACTCTGAATACACTTTTAAGGTAGAATCAGCTAGATTTTCCTATGGACTAAATGTGGGGTGTGAGAAAAAGAGAAAAGTCAAGATGACTCCAAATCTTGGGTTATGCACTCTACAGGCTAGAATTGCCATTTATGTAGTCAAGAAGTCTAGAGGGGAAGCAGAATCGAATACAAGAAAATAGTTCAGTTTAGATACATTATTTGAGACAACTATTAGACATAGAGATGGAAATATCCATTACCAATTGGGTTTAGAATCTGGATTTCAGAGAGATTCAGTCTGAAAATATAAATTGGTTATCATCATATAAATCATATTAAAAGCCAAAGGATTAGATGACATTACCTGATGTTGATCAAAAATAAAAGTGGTTCAAAGAATGAACCCTTAGATAATCCAACATTAAGAAGACAAGGAAATGGAAGGGGAAGTGAGAAAGAGGACTAGCCAAAGAGAGTGAGAATAAGCAGGCAGTGAGATAGAAGGAAAACTAAGAGTTGGTGACCCAGAAGCCAAATACAGAACATGTTGTAAGGAAGTAATCAACTAAATCAAATGCTGTTGAGAAATCAAGTAAGATAAGGACCAAGAATTGGCCGGTAGGCTTATCAATATCACAGTCATTAGGGATTTTGATGAGAGCTATTTGAGAAAGGTAATGGAGACGAAAACCTGTTTGGCTTTGGTTCAAAGAAATAGAAAATTTAGGGAACCTTTTGAGGATTGTTTTCAACTTTGCTGTAATTACAGTTTTGTTACCACACAAACCCCAGAAATTTTCAACATTCACTCACTGTTCCAAAGCTCTTTTTCAGAAATGGTGGCCTTGGCATCATATTAACCATGGAAATGTATATCCATCTTCGTTCTTATGGAACTTAACTGAAACACAGAGCTTCAGAATAACTACAGCCATTACTGTCATGAATATTGTGTATCCTTTAAGGACTTGAATTAAATTTAGTACCTCTTGCGACTGCATTAGCTGCAAGGAGAGAGGGCAGTCTATAACCACCACTTACTTTAATGAAATTAACTATAACCTGATTTTTTTTGCTAAAAGTAGCAGGAAATTGCTCTATTATCCAAATGTATCTCAGGTAACAGTAGGAGAAAATTACTACATGATGTTCTCCTTGGTAACTTGAAGCCATTGAGAGCGGATTATCTTCACAAAGTGTATAGACCTAGCATACTGTGTGCAGCAATGCCACATTGACATACAGCTCTTTTTCCCTTGAAAAGCCCCCAAATGTCAAATTCCACTTATCAACTCTTAAAGTGCCCTGGAGAGTAAAATAGGGATACCTAAGGATATAAAATGTGTGCTTTCATCAAGAACATGAAATAAGTCATTAGTGTTTCCTATTAAATAACCAGATTCTTTGTGGCTTACAGAAAAGAACAGTGGGCTTCTTAACATTCTCCCTGAGAGTTAGAGTCCCTTCAAAGAGTCATTAGCTTGGTGGAGAAAGTCATCCATTAACCTCCTAAGAAGAGAGAATATTACACAAATTGATGATTTCTATCATGAGTGCCTTTTTCTCTTTTCTCTGATTGTTCCATAAAACTGAATTGGAGGATAAATTCTTTAATTATGAGGATGCGTAAGCACCATCCCTCTCTTGCCACCCCCTCCCCCAAAAGAGATATAGATGGAAACAGCTTTGAGGGTAATTCAGATATATTTGCTAAATATCAAACCTTCCTAAAGGTGAGAGCACTAATTATACATCAGAGAATATAAATTCTAGAGCACTAGTTACTCTGTGTTTACAATTACTCTATATTCCTCCCCAAAACTTTATCAGTTAAATGTCACAGAACCTATTCTAAAACCCTCTTCTAAAAACAAGGAAGCTGAGGCTCTGAAAGGTTCAATAATCACCCAGTAACAAACAACTACTAAGACCCAAAGTGATGTTGTCAACATATCAATAAGGAAACTTTGTGTGACTACAACCATGGGTGTGGGAAAGAATATTTAAATGAACCTAAATATAGCATTATAGAATTTTATATCATCATACATCAGAAAAAAATGCATTTCCTCTAATTTAAGAGGCATTATTTGCTTTAACTAAAAAGACATTATCAAAATCCTAAACCATTCTACTCTATTGAACCATGATCATATTTTCTTTCTCTGAATTTAGGTAAATAAAAGTCCAGGGCTGGGAGCGAAGGAAGAGATAACCAAAACATCTGGACAAAATGAGATGTGATTTATCAAGGCAGCCATCACTGCTTTCATTAGTAACCCCCACAAGAAAGCCCCAACCCTATCTTTCCCCAGAAAGTTGATTCTTGAGTATATCATCTGCGCATGTGCTGCACAGTCTTGCACTCAGTATCCTGCTTCGTGCCCCTCCCACAAGGCTTCCACTCCACCTTCTGGAATACCACCCATATGCTCAGCCTTTTTTCTGATCTCAATTGAAACCTGGCTCTCTTCTGATCACGTGGCTTCTTCTAAAGCTCTCAAAAGCAGCGGATCGTTATTCTGTGTACTGTATGCACTTCAATGTCCTCCTTTTTCCCACTGGCTGCTCCATGTCACTCCTCACAGTCTTGTTGAAAAGTCTGTCCCTCGGAGACTTGTTCGTTCATATATGCCTTAATTCATTCAACAAATAGAGGTCCTGTTGTATGCCAACATTTTTTTTTAAGCTCTGGGAATACAGAAGACATCGTGCAACTTAATCATCCACTTTGCCTCCGAGCTACAGTCATTACAAACTTCTAGCTCACCGTAAATTATTCTGAGATTTTCACGTCTGTCTTACAGTCCTACTCTCTACTTCACATTTGCTAACAGGACAAGTTTTCTTTCCTCTAGGGGAAAGAAAAGAAGGCAGGTGACTTGGTCTAAATTCCTTTTCAACTGAACTTCTAGGTATATAGACTAATTACATTTGTTAGTAGAATGAGTCCTTATATATGCAGTGGCCTAGCGGGATGATTAAAGATTACTTATAGTAAATAAATCTAAAACCAGTGTATCTGTGAAGCATGTCTGTCTGAAGAATGTCAGGTAACTTGTAAAACTATTAGCATTATAAAATAATCAGCATTATTAAATGCTGTCTGCTGTGTAATGTAATAACCTCCAAAAGCTCACCAGATACCCTCGTCGATTTTTCTGAACCAGAAAGCACATGACCAATGAAGGAAGAAAGTGCCAGTATAACAATGCAGGATATCTCAAACCTCGCTCTTTTATTTGTTTTTGCCTTTGTATTGCCTTATATTCTTGAATTACTGGGAAAGCTGGACACTGAATATATGATGTATATGAGTCTGATTTGATAATCCAGACATCACCATGTATACTTCTTTCAAAGCATAACTACAGTCCTAATCATAGATTTTGTTATGCCATTTCGATTTTTTGTTTGCACAGGAATTTTTTTGTGTGTGTCTTTTTTTTAGTTTACTTGGACTATTAAGTCCATGAGGTCTACCTTACTGTGTTTCTTAGGTACTTGGTGAGAAATAGTTGGATTACCCATTAAATATCTTGGCCAAAGCACATACCGTGTTTCCCCAAAAATAAGACCTAGCCAGACAATCAGCTCTAATGCGTATTTTAGAGCAAAAATTAATATAAGACCCGGTATTATATTATATTATATCATATCATATCATGTATCATATCAGATTAGATCTGGTCTTAAATTATAGTAAAATAAGACTGGGTCTTATATTAATTTTTGTTCCAAAAGACACATGAGAGCTGATTGTCCGGTTAGGTCTTATTTTCGGGGAAACATAATAATAAGTAAAAAGAGATCCAGGTCAAATATTCCAGGAGATGGGTACTTAAATACAGTACTACAATATATTGCTGCTTCTTACATTTATAAAGATAAGAAAATAGACTCTTCAATAGACTATTTACCATCCTTGGAGCGCATATACCTGGGAGATAGTATTCTAGCGGGGCCCAACTTTTGTGCACATTTCAAGAGTAACATAATAAAAGAAAAAAGCATGTTCCATTTGTAGAATGCAAGTGCCAATTCTTAAGAGGAAACCTGAATCTAGTAGGTATTTAGGGTTTTTTTCCTAAGTAATTATAAAGATTCCTAAGTAGTTATAAAGAGAAGTAAAGAACCACCCTTTTGATAAAATCCAACAGAATTTCAAATTATCATCAAAATATTAAAGATACTGGTATGTAACCTACATACACATAGACTTCTATATTAATGAAATCATTGGCAATTTTTTTCTAAAAGTTTCTGATATTTTTGTGGGCTTTAGACACCAATTAACTAAACGAGGTCTGGGCCTTCTTCACTTAATATTAAATACCACACATACACTTCTCTTCTGTAATACTGCAATTATTTCCGCATTCTCCACGACTCTAATGGAGAAAGACCTTCCACTGGGGAATTTCTCCTTTGTCTGTAATAATGAGAAGTCGATTGTTGATTAAGTAACATAATTAAAGCTTTTATTAGAGCAGCCTGATACAGGTTTGTTTTTCTTCCAAGACATACGAATGTGATTCAATTAAAAACCATACCACTTTCACAGTTCTTCATTCTAGCTTCTCTTTCTCGTATTGCTGATGTTTGGAGATACCAAGCAGAGACATTTGCTGTTTCTAAAGATATGTGAGAATCTCTTGAATTTTTTTTTATAGTGTGGAAAATCTGTTCAATTTCATCTTTGCCAAATAGGTCCATTTCCAAGTAAAAGGTGTCCTAGTCATGCAATTACAAGTATGCCTAAATAATTGTGTCCCAGTCACTAAACATCAGTAGGTGGACCATTTAGTATCAACAGTGCATTTTACAGCTGTCCAAAACTTTGATGTAGTGACTTCAAATGCCAAAGAAATAGCAGTGAAAGCAGACGTTGACAGTAAATACTGAGAGCTTTCTCATTCCCCACTGGCTACACAACTAGCATTTTTTTCTTATAAGATTTTTTGTTCATCTTGCAAAATGCCAAAAGCATGCCTTTTAATTTAGAGTAATTTAATTTAATTTCTAACATCTTAACACAATTGGCTTTAGAAATAAAGGGAACAAAGTAATTACATTTAATTTTGTGATTTTAGATTCCTAAAAGCCATCATATTCTCTCGTGTAACTGAAGACTTCCATGAAGAGGAAAAGAAAAAAAATCTGTGGAACTTTTACCCTTCTCTTGGAACACAAACAGAAAAAAATTTATGTTGCTATTACACTGAATGTTTACTAAGAAAGAAGTCTATGGTGAGTTTACACTGCCTAGAAATATAGAAATCATTCAAAATAGAAGTGGGTCCTAATTCTGTTGGAAGAATGCCTCATAATTTCTTCCTTAATTATCAGTTCAAGTTGAAAAAAAAAATCTCAGAAAGAGGAGTAGCCTAGTATTGGATAACTCTTTAGATCTCACGGAATTAGAATTAATCACCACTCTACAAGTTCCCATAATAATTTTATACCTCACTTTGGGTATTTCTCATGTATTTTCATAAAACTATAAATATGTTATTTATATACACATATCTGGGTAAAGGGTAAATGTAACACTTCCTCCTATTCTGTGGATAAATTTGATCTTGAGCTACCTTTCTAGGTAGGTTCCTTGGAAACCTGATAAAGATAGAATGTCAGATTTGTCACCAGTTAATATTGGTTATGGCAGAAACAGCTCCTTATTGAAAAAAATATTTTATTATTGATAAGATTTTAAGTAAACTATAAATATTTAGTGGAAAGCCATGGCTTTGGACTTCTTTGAGTGCAATGATTCAACTAGACATATCTTTTGCCCAATGGCATACCTAGTATATCAGACAACCACAATGTATTATTCTTCAAACATTCCCCTCTTCTAAATGACAGTTATTTTTACTAATAATTATGACATAATAAGCAAGATTTTATTTATTTCTTCATTTGAAAAGAATAATTTAAAAATACCAAATTTTCATTTGAAATATACTACTTAAAATGAGTATTTTTTTTTTATGAACTAAAATTTGCACTTGCCAAAAAAAAATGTTATCCCTTAACAGTTCACATCCTGTTTGGCTTTTCTAAATTTTAAATACAAATAAAAAACTCCAGGTTATCATGTAAAATTGCATAAGTAAAGTAACTCAAGTTCTGTTTCTTCATCTTCACAATTTCTGTGTTATCTTTGTTTCTTTTCTTTCTATTGTTTAAATGTAGGAATATGTACTATCACAGGATTTGAAACTTCAGCTGCACCTCAGGCAGTCTTAATGGTTTTAAATCGTTGTGAACTTTCTCTTTAAATAAACACATGGAGTTGAGTCCATGAATATCAGAGGTTGATCTATAAGTAGGAGTTTTTCAAATTAATTTCCATACAGAAGACAACATTCACTAAGGCATAAGTAATAAAATGTGTTACTTTGAAGCTGATATATATTCTTAATAAACTTCCAATTGTACCTAAAATGATCTTAACAGGTATTAGATTTATTCTCCCACCTGAAACAATTTAAAAAATAATAAACAAATAACACCAGAAAAAAATATATGAAGCAACAGTTTCCAAGACATTGGATATAAAACAACAAAGGATACTGGTATCCAGAGATGAGAAGTGAATAATATTTGCTCTAAAATTCTCCCAGCTGTCTACCGGGAAAGAAAGTTTCCACTCTATGGTGTATATTGGAAACTATAGGAAAAAATTGAAATAGGGGCAGCCAGTTAGCTCAGTTGGCTAGAGAGTGGTGCTCTTAGTGGAAAGGTTGCCGGTCCCATGCCCCCGTGGGCCACTGTGGGCTGCACCCTCCTCAACTACTTGACTTGGAGCTGATGGGTCCTGGGAAAACACACTTAAAATAAATAAAAGTTAAAAAAAAAAAAAAAACCAAAATAATTTTTAAGGAAGGACAATTGATATGGTAAAAAAGGAGACAAAATGAAATCACATAAAATGCTCAATTAAATCTGAAGGAAAAGACAATGAGAATTAATTAAAATTAAGCAGAAAAAGATAAAGTTGAAAATAATAGAGAAAATTAACAAAACCACAGTTAATTCTATAAGATCAATAAAATTGAGAGGCCTCTAGCCAGGATAACCAAGAAGGATAAAGAGAAGACACTAAGAAAAACAAAAATAAAGAGAGAGATACAAATGAGAAATTAAAGATGGGTCATCACTATTGAGCTCATGAACATTCAAAAGATAATATAGGAATATTCTGAACAATTCTATGCCCACAAATTTAATAACTTTGATGAAATGTACCAATTGCTTTAAAGATACACTCTACCAAAGCACAAAGAGAAATAATCCAAATAGGCCTGGAAAGAAATGTTAATATTAAATATTAAATTTAATTTAATATTAAATAAATTAAATAAAAATTAATAACTTTCAAAAAAAGGCAGCTCTATTTTTAAAAGAAGAGGTAAAAACTATCCATGTTTTTCAAATAACATGATCTTGTACATAGAAAATCCTAAGGTACTCACTAAAAAGCAAGATGGCAGGATATACTATCCATGAACAACCACCAGTTGTATTTGTAACACATGAACAATCCAAAAATGAAATTTAAAAAAGCAATTCTATTTATAATAGCATCAAAAAATAAAATATGTATGAATAAACAACGCAAGATGTATAAAACTTGTACACCAAAAATTACAAAAACCATGGGTGCCAAAAAAATGTATACACTTGACTTGTAGTCATCTTTTGTTATCAGTATATACTGAGTATTACAATTTTAATACACTTTTTTTCCTGTCTTAAAATGTGTATACATTTTTTTGGCACTCTCTGTATTACTGAAAAAAGTTCAGAGGGTAAGGGGAGTGGGAGCTGAGGGTAAGGGGGATCAAATATATGGGGATGGAAGGAGAACTGGCTCTGGGTGGTGAACACACAATGGGATTTATAGATGATGTAATACAGAATTGTACACCTGAGATCTATGTAGTTTCACTAACAATTGTCACCCCAATAAATTAAAAAAAAAAGAAAAAGAAAAAAAAAGAAAAAAGTTAAAAAGCCTTTGGGGGCTGATTAGGTCATGAGGGTGGAGCCCTTATGAATGGGGTTAGTTTCCTCATGAAAGTAACCCAGACAGCTCCTTTGTCCCTTCTGCCTCTACTCTATACAACCACTACTGTCCCACATTATAACCCAGGAAGACCGGACTTTTTCTCATTTCCTCAGATTGAAAAAGAGGAATAGAAAATCTGAATCACCTTAAAATCATTAAAGAAACTAAATCCATTAAAGAAACTTATTAAGTCTAGTATGACCTTGATGCTCGATCCAGACAAAGATAGCAAAAGTAAAATTACAGACCGATCTCGTTTATTAGCACATTGCTTTGTGGCCAAACTGCAGATGGAGCTGGACCACTACGTCCTGTTTTGAATGTAAAATCTGTTTTGAATGTAAAGATTGATGATGCCACACACACACTACGAGGGTGTGAAAAGGTTTATTACTCACATAATGAGACTTTTAGGGGAGGGCAAAGCAGGTTTTCCAAAGTGGTCCAAAAAATAGCCTGAGAAAGCTAGGAAAGGACGCTGGCTTGAAGTTTCTACTGTGGTTAGCGCGTGGGGCCAGCGTGAGAGTTCCCATAGGGAGGTAAGAGCTTGCGTGGTTTGAATCTCCTACGTGCTCCAAAAGAAGGAGTACCTAGGCTTTAGTATGAGCCTGCCCAGATGCAGAACAAAAGGGAAATAAGGAAAGATGAGATTAAATGTTGTCACCAGTCAAACACCAAACATCAAAAGACAGAGTCAAATTCTTTACTACCATTCATTCCTGATTGATTGGTATCTTAAACATGCTGTCATCAGTCATTGCTGTTGAACCACATTCTGGGGAGTATCCATGCTCTTCCTGCAGGGTGGCTTCAAAGCACACATATGAAAACCTAAGATAAAATTTAACCACAACCTTTATAAAAAAACAATTTGTCCTAACCAAATTGGACTTATTCTATGAATTCAAAGTTGGTTCAATATCAGACAAATCTATTAATATAATTTATTGCTCTAACCAATAAAACAAAGAAGCCAAATACTTATTTAAATAGCTGTTTAAAAAGCCTTTGATAAAATTTAACATTCATTCAAGCTATAATCTCCTATTGATTTATAAATAGAAGGAAATTTTCTTAGTGTGTTAAACAATATATAGAATAAAATCCTTAACAGTGCTGGCTTAATGTAAAAATTGTCAAAGCAGTTCTTTTAAAACCAGGAATGAAACAGGTGTGCACACGATCACCACTTCTATTAAACATTGTACTGAAATTCTTATTTCATACATGAGAATAAGATAAATAAAAAATATCAGAATTGAAAGGAAAAACTGGCAGTGTTCACAGATAATATTCTTGCCTATTAAATAAAGGAATCTAGGGACATATTATGAAAAATAATCAGTGAGCTCAGCAAGGTGAACAAATATGAAATCAGTCATCAGTTTTATTTCTACACATCAGTAATAAATTAAAAGAATGTGGTAATGAATATAATTATAGTAGCTCAAAAAATATATGTAACACAAGAATAAATCTAACAAATGTACAAGATGTTTAAGGAGAAAATTACAAAGCTGGTTAAAAGACATTACAGAAGATCTAAATAATGGAAGAGACATATGATGTCAATAAGTAGAAGATAACACTGTGAAGTTATCGATTGTCTCCAGCTGTACTTAGAGACCTCCAATAATTCCTGTTAAATCCCAACAGGATTTTTAATGGAACTTGACAAGCTCCTTCTAAATGTTATTTGTAAGTGCAAAGACTTAGAATAGTCAAGAAATCATTAAAGAAGGAAAAAGAGGGACCAAATCACCAACCATATACCAAAGCTAATTCAAAGCTATAGTCATTAAGGCAATGTGGTATTAGAATGAAGATAGACATGACAGGCCAATGGGGAAAAAGCCACAAAACCCGAAAACAAACTCATACTTGTATGGACATTTGATAAACAGTGGAAGTGGCTTTGCCTTTCAGTGAGACAATGAATAGGACTGGAACCACTGATTATCCATAAGAGAGATTAAAAAAATAGTAACCTTTTTACTTCACGCTATACAAATTCAACTGCTGATGGATTAAAAATAAAACTTCAAAATATTATATAAAATATGAGAGATATCCTTATAATCTTGGAAATTAAAGTGTTTATTAAACAAAGACTAACCTTGAAAACCTTTATACCCCACCTTTATCAGTCCCTGGAGGTGGACCACCTTAAATATGAGGCATAAACCTGAATGAAGCAGCTCTTTACAGCTGAGTCATCTAAGAGACTGAAAGCTAAGGGCAGTTTTGAGGCAGCACTTATAGTAACTGGGAGATGAAGTCCATTCCCCAGGGACTGGGTGATTCAGAGCATATATCACACAGGGTCCACTACAGAAGTTATAAGGAAATTCATTACTAATATCCACTGTAGGTTTGGAATCGGAATTGTTTTTCAGATATTAATCCATCTAATACAGCTACACACTATTTGGCAATTCGGCCGCAAAATCTGGGGCCAGACCTGTGCCTTCTTTCAGTTGCTTATATCTGCTTCCTCCTCTCCCAACCCTACCCTAGGATTATCATATTACCAGCTGGCTCCATCTGGGACTGGTTGGGAATCAAAATTTAGAACTTGACATGAGGAAATTGTGAATTTGAATTTTGACAGGCCTTCACATCACTTTCAGTAACTGATGTTACTTTTGGTCACACCCACCAAGCCCTCTCTACCACCACCCAACTACCACTCTTAGGATTAACCCAGAGCTGCCTTCTGGGGTCATGATTTATCTTAATCTCTTCCTTTCTTCTCCCACTCTCTGCAGGTTGGGGAGTAAGATGAGACAATTTATTGAACATGGCGGTGGTTAAACAAAGATTTGATTTTCTAGGGGTGATTTTCATTCTTTGAGAGACTTGTAAAATAAGATCTACTCTAATCAAGGAATCTTGAGAGAGTATATTAAATTATAGACAAGAAGCTTAGGTCCTAGGTGAATTTAGATTTTTAATACTTCTAACATATAAATTCAGGAATCAGACTTCGGAAGGAGACGGGGATAAGTGACCCTCTCAAGACTTTTCACAATAAGCCTGTGACAAATCCAAAAATAGACTAGATTTTCTTACTACCAAGCTAAGAAGCCAAATATGTCAGTGCTAATTTTAAAATCCCTAGGTCTCAAGTACTGTAAGGTATCAATTAGTTTGTATCCTTTTGCATATGGGACTCATGCCTGGATTATAGCCAATTCAGTGGTTCTTAGAAAAATGGCAAGGGTTGAAAAGGGAAAAGAAAAAGATGAAAAGGTGCCATTCTACTTTAACCAGAAACTATTTTTGTGATTAAAACACAAATTAATAGTTTCCTTCAGCCTAAAGTATCTGGAGAAGCAGATAAGTTCTCCAATTAGAAAATCAATCAACAGGATGACGTTAGTCACTGTTGAGCAGACTTGCTCTCAGCCAGTGACACAGAGGGGAAATGTGCTCTGGCATTAACAACTCAGGGAGCCACCTCCTTCTTCACAAAGATGATTAATTTAGGAAAACAAAGAAGTGGGAGATATTTGTTCTGCTTGCTCCACAATACACCCTTTCAACTGTTCCCCTTACAGAAAAAATAATGGATGCTTAGAGTTCTGTATCAACAGCCAAATCGGGTTCTGTTCTTTTAGCCATTGTTAGCATTAATCCCATTTGAATATGCTGGCATTGTTTTAAACATAGTACAAAGAAATTAAACAGTGCTAATTTACTTTCTACCAGATTTTAAAGGTTTGAGTAGCACTTGCTTTATGATCTGGCTAAATATAAAAACAAGACACTTTTTTTAAGAAAACTGTTTTCATGTCAATTTCAGTCCCTTCAACTGACATTTGTTAACACGAAGTCTGTTCCTGATGCTTGCATTTGTCCATCCGTACTGCTTTTCATCTCCTCTCTTACACTATTGACCTGTTCTGAAATCCTTCTGTGACTAAAGCCACACCACAAAGACTATTACATTATGGCCAAATAGAAATCCCACATGTATGTTTTCTGAAGTGACTATCTTTTTTCCTGATGGGTGACGTGGACTTTTAAAGTTTCCATATTTTCCATGTTGCCTGCGACGATTTTCTGTATTCACCAGGCACTCAACAGTTGTATTGAAGAGAATAAAAATTTTGTTCTCCCTGTTTAACTACAAATTCGTAAATCAAAAAATTAACTGTAAGACCAAATTACTTAACAATTATTCTTCCTGTAAAACTTCATGTTCCTATTCCTAAGAATGGCAAGGACTGAACCCTTTGTTCATTTTTGAAATTCTGGACATAAGTCAAAGAGCCCTGGTGGTTAAATAACCTAAAATTAAGGGCACATCGTTTCATAGTTTAGGTGTTCCCAGGAGAAGCCCCTGAGACGAGAATTTGAGTGCCACTATTTCACCCCGGAGGTGATACCAGGAAACACCAGTAGGGAAGTGGAAAAGTAAGACAGGGAAAGGGAGGGAGGCAATAAAGTGACCCATTATTAAGGACGTTATTCACGTGGTTAACTGGAACTTAGTCCTCCTTTGCAATTCCAAGAGCTGACTGTAACACATGCAGCAGAGCTACCCTTTCACAGAGTGAGGAGCAGGGGTATTTATACACTGATTCCCACTGATCTTGGGTGAGAGCTGCTGGGGGCAGGGTGGGGGGCAGAAAGTACTGGTTTCAGATACTTCCCTCTTACCTTAGGCATGGAGAAAGCAAGATCAGAAAAAGCCAGGGGCGGGGGAAGGGGGAAGCAAGTGCTGGTCTTTCGAAGTTGGGCCTGAATGCAGATAAGGGATATTAGTGAGGCAACAAAAGTCTGCTAAATGCAAAAGGCCAATCTATATAAGGGATGGAAGGAGATGGTAGAAACCATTAAACAGGGTGAAAACAAGTTTGCCAAAAATGACAGAATACTAATCTAAAGAATGCAAGGAGACAGAATAAAAATAAATATTTTGAGCAAATTCTTGAATTACTCTGGAACAAAGTACAAGCGGTACTTTTTTTCTCTAAATCAAATCAAAGCAAGGTTTGAGGCCCTACTCAAAAAGTTCGTGTGAAGTTCAAAAGCAGTCACTTTTCATGGCTTACTCTCTCTCTCTCTGGGGTGGTACTGTTGGTTATCAGACCAAATCAGGTCCAATGACTCAGTAGTTGCCGGCCAACAGACAACTCCCAGAAGGTGGTGGTGGGTGGTCACTTCCCCAAAGCATCTTGTCCCCGACAAAGGATCGGATTCGTTTTTATTTAGGGAAATTATGCATAAACATGGAGGTGAGCTTCATCATCACATGGATAAGTGGGGGGACATCCCTGTGCATGTACAGTTGGGAAACATGCCTATACATAGATTGCATGTTCAAAAATGGTGGAAAATCTTCCCCCCAAGAGGAGATTTTAGTATTATAATGAGGATAGTTCATGAAGAGGTCAGTATATAGAATCCTCCAGGCTGCTTTGGCCAGCCTCTGAGGTTAGAGCCAGATCAGCCCCCTGGTGCTACAAATCCTCCTGGGCTTATCCATGAAAAGAGCTCAGGCATTCGTCAATGTCAAGGATGGCATAGGTTTGGAAGAAAGTTTAACTAATCAAGTCTCGGCCCTCTGTTGAACTCTTAGCAAATTACAGGATATGGACACTGTCACGCAGGGTGTCATGCAGGGTCTCCTGTCCCGCTCCCCACATAAGAACGCAGGATAGGGTGAGGCCAAAAAGGAATGAACACCCACAGAATCATAGATAGGGGAGTCATACCACTATATTCTTGCTGGCGGCTGGGTTGGAGACACAGGAAGCAGGAGCCACACTGTCCACAACCCTCCATCCTTACTGCAATCTGCGCTTGCTAGCTCAGCCACCATCTTCCTGCCAGCCCCCATTTTGCTGCTAGCATAGCCACAGCAGTTATATTAGTGGCCAATGGCTCACTGGTTACAGCTGTCGGCCAACTAGCCACAGCTGATGGCCATCCAAACACAGTTGATGGCTATTTACTACCTGAGCCAGCACCTTTCCACGTGAGGGCGAGAGCCTGGAAACTGCACTCCTGGCTCTGTCCCCACAGACACACAGACCTTAAAACATTGAGTGATCTAAGTGGGTATTCTAAGCAATGTTATGAATTACAAATAAAAGGTAATTTATGCTAGGCTACCTGCAAGGATATAGATAGATAGATAGATAGATAGATAGATAGATAGATAGATAGATAGATAGGCAGAGATAGAGATACGATGTAGGCTAGGTACAGTACCAAGACAATAGTGTTCATATGCTACAAGAAAATCATAGGTGACCTGATCAGGACCCAATCTTTCTTATAGAACATTGGTCATTTTCTTCCTTATAGCACACTGGCCATTGTCCAAGCCATGTTGGCCCATTTGAAGGCACTGCCTGGAGTCATTTATACTTTCTGTGCCAAACTTTGTCACAGGCACCTTTACTAAAAGTTCCAAATCCCAAGCAAAGTTGTTAGACAACAGCCATTCAGGGAGTCACCCTTATTACAGGTCTAGGGTGCTTAGTACTGAAAGGTCATAGCTCTCTACAGTCTCCTGGAATCTCACTCTCTTGATCTGTGATCAGGCCAGTCCTTATTCCCTTCAAAGCACCAACTTGCCCCTAACTTTTTCAAATGACCCAATCTCAATTGGTTCAGACCAAATGTTCTCAAACCTCAAAGAGCCATGTTAAAATACAAATTTTTCAAGTGTTTGGGAATTAGGTGCTTTACAAAACATACTGCAAGAACAATTTGCAAAAATTTGGGGGAATGTTTCCAAAATGTGGCAACTTCTGTTTCCCTAAGATACACTAAAAACTGCTAACTACCCTGGTACGAAGGAAGCCTGGAAATCAAAAAGACAGCATCCTGGATGCCCTTTCTGTGAAGAAGAAAGTGTAAAAGTTCATAGTAAAACAAGATGCCAATTCATTTCTCAAGAACCCATTCTGTTACACATTTATTGTCATTTTGCTAACCATAGCTGCAGGAGAAAGTAGAAAAAGCTTACAAGAATAGTCAATTTTGCTCAGCGTGTTTTCTTTTCACAGGTGATATCAGTTTCATTTACACAACTGTTTTAAGTTTGCAAAATTTAGAGGCGGTATTATTTACTTTCATAGAACTTGAATCCACAGATTTGATTTTCAGGCGACATTTAATTAACTAATGTAAATGTGGGAGAAAACTAGTGAAGATAATAATAAAAATAGTGAGCCACGCAGAATTCGTTGTATTTTATTTACAATGTGTTACATGCATGTTTTGAAGCAGCTTTCTTTCCCTAAACCTATTAAATTTCAGAAAATATTAAACCTGATTTACATTCCACAAGCATGTCTCTCTCCCCTGGCTGATTATGGAAGTTGTGCCTAGAGGGCACTGAGGACTGGAGGCTGTGAACAAATAGGGACAAACCTGCCCTGGTAGAACCTGGCAGTGTCCATTGTACAGTCAGCACTCAGAACTGAGTTTAAAGGAATGAATGGACACAAGAAGAAATCACGAAGGACCTCACAATGGCTTCCTCATGAATTATCTAGAACAACATTTTCCAAACTGTTTTGACTGCCTCAGAACTACCTGGAGGACTTAATAGAACAGATTCCTGGACTTCTCTCCCAGAGTTTCTGATTCAGTAGGTCTGGGGTGGAGACTTGTGTTTCTAACAAGGTCCCAGGTGACACTATTGCTGCTGGGACTAGCCCAGTGAGCATACTTTTGGGAACCACTACACTAGGGCTAGTTTCACATCACAAATCTTGTTTCATATATAGCCCTCATTCTTCTTCATTCCTATAACTAAAGCAGGAGAAAGCAGCTGACATACTGGCCAGCCTAGTACACAGCCCTGGAACCACCGTCAGTTTTGGACTGGAGGAAACTGGGCAGGCTGAGGCCAGACCTGGCTTCTCTGGAAACTGAGCTGTATTTGGAGATCCTACGAGCTGTCTCCTTGACAGTTTCACTTGCATGCCTCAACGGTACTCATTTCAATAAATGACATTCATTCAGATGCACAAGCCAAGGATCTAATGGCTTCTCCTTTTCTCTGATAACTTATCTCCAACTTCATCTGGCCCCTGAGGGCAAAGGAGCCTCAACGACTAAATAGTAGAGCACACAGTCCTTCTAAGTGGACTATAATATGAATGAGAACAAAGCTTTATTTTGTCAAGACCCTGAGGTATGGGACTTGTTTTGTAAATCAACCAGGATGAATACTCCAGTTGAGGTACCTAAAGCTCGGATATAACCTAGGAGAGCTTACAACCTCTGGGTCCAACTCTCCCTATCCTGGTTCACTCTGCAAATGAGAATTGTGGGTTGTTTTGAATTATCCCCGATTCCAGCCTCCCTCTAAAGCATATATATACATTTAGATATATAATGTTTATATGTGTATGTTGGGTGTGCACATATAAAACAGAGTCTCTTCCAGGTCGTATTTACCCCATCCCCACAGGTACTGTACCTGAAGCCACTACAATAGAAATTCTTGGAAATTAGCAGACATAGACTCCAATTTCTATTTTAAAAACAATAAGAAAAATATTATTTTAAAATGTAAATCTATGCACACAGGAGTATTCCAACTTTCATGATGTAAGAAAACATTTTCCTTTATTGAATAAATAAGCCCCAACATACCTTTTGGTCTCCAAACTAAGATGGCAACAACACCAGAAAAACTGTTTTTAGCTCATTGATATTACTTTAGTCCTAAACTAGAAATTGGATGAG
The DNA here is from genome assembly GCF_004115265.2 of Rhinolophus ferrumequinum. Lineage (NCBI taxonomy): Eukaryota > Metazoa > Chordata > Mammalia > Chiroptera > Rhinolophidae > Rhinolophus > Rhinolophus ferrumequinum. The sequence goes on along the minus strand of NC_046300.1, from coordinate 25,806,337 downwards.
AGCCAATGAAGGTCATGAAGGTGAGAAAATATTCTTTTAATTATGAAACTATTTTCCAGCTATAAAAAGTGAAAAAAAGTTAAAGGAAGGTGTCCAGGCTCTTAGCAGCTGGGTATCCACTAAAATGAAAGAGTTGAAGCTTTTTGGGTTTTTTTCAAACATCCTGTTTACCAAAATTAGAAAAAATGATATTTCACATATTAATTTGGGTACTATGAAATAATTCAAATATATTGACACAGATCAATTCCTAATTGCACACAGTATCAGCGGTCGTAAGGAAGATAATCGATTGATTAATCATTATTTTTATATAGCAATAATCATATAAAACATTGGCTTTCAAATTTGTTTGACCACAATACACAGAAATATATTTTTAAATGACCCAGTACACACACATGCATGTATATGTATACATATAAATGAGTAACTAAAACAAAAATTTCACAATACAGCATTTAGCTTTATATTTGACATACAGCCGTAGTTTTCCTACTTTATTCTCCTTCATGTTTTCATATTAGTTGAAATCCCCTAAATGGATTACACAACCCAATAGTAAATTGTGACCTGTGGTTTGAAAACATTTATACAAAATATTCCCTTTGAAAAATAGTTAACTTTCTCTTTTCTTTTTGATGTCTTCTACTTGTTAAACTACAATAATAAAGTAGAAGAAAGCACAATATTTACAAAAGGATTATAAATCAATTGAGGTCAACCAGCCAGCAAGAAAAAGAAGTTGGGTAGAAATGAGATCTCAGTATAATAAGCCGTAAGCGGGTTACGATTGTCTATAATCCATGATGTTGACCGTATTCTTCATAAGGAGCATCTCACTTATTCGCCCCTAACTATTTGGTAGTAATAGAAAATGGGACTATACATAGTTCCTTGTCTCAGCTTTTAAGAAAAATTCTTTGGAGAAAAGATTCCCTTTATTAACTGCGTATATATTTCCACATTTCTCTAGTTATTTCCGATTATAAAGTAACCTATGTTCATTGAAGAATATTTTGAAAATACGGAAGGGTGAAAGTCTGGAGGAGGACTGGGAGAGAAGAGGTAGAATGGGAGTGGGAAAAGAGAATGCCAGCCAGGCCAAGAGTCCTCAGAGCTCTTGGAAACTGAGTAACAGAAATGCGTGTTCCTCTCCCTGATAGCATTCATTCATACATGAAGCCATACGTTAATTTATTAGCACATACGATGCACGAGGCTCTGTTCTAGGTGCCAGGGATACATCAATGAATAAAACAGATAGAAATTTACACTCTTACAGGGCCTACAATTGAAGGTAGTTGATAGGATCTTAATAAAAAAAAGGAAAATACAAAGCACCGCACATGACATGCTTACATGGTACAATTAAACAAAACAACAAAAAATAATTGACATTGAATTTCCCACCATCTAGGCAGCACAGCTTCTTGAAGTGAGATTTAATTACTTTTTGAAAAATGAGTCATGTAACATATTTTACACAGCTAAGTTTGTGGAATGAAAATCATGATAACTAGAATGAGAAAGACATAACAGACTTAGAACCATTTTTATATGGATTCAGTCCTCACTACCAGGGCCTTTGTTTAACCTTTTCCACTTAGGCCTGCTTTGGAGTTATTCCATTTGTGTGTGTGTGTGTGTGTGTGTGTGTGTGTGTGTGTGTGTGTGTTTTAAGAAAGGCTTATAGGTGCTATATAATCTGAATACATTCATGTTTGAAAAATGTCTGCCTATTTCCTGTATATAGGCTATCAGCTTGGCTGAGTATAATATTCTTGGGTAAGTCTTTTCCTCATCACTTTGTGATTTGGCTGTTAGATTGAGGCCACCTCTCAAAAGCAATCAGCAGAAAAACAGTGCATGCCTCTGGGAGTAGCAAGAAGATAAAGAATGCACAATTTTACTGTGTCTCATTCTAAATTCCAACTTTAGGAAAGCAAAATCCTTTATAATAATTGGATGGAAGGGCTGAATCCCTGATATCTGCTGAAAGAAAAAAAAGAAAAGAGACTACTGGCTGGGCCTGACATACAGATGACTCACTAGTGTGTTCCTACATTTTCACTAATACACACTTCTCATGACTGGATTCTGGAATTTCTCTCTGTGTAATAATTATCAGAAAGAAACTTCTTTTTTGTCTATTAAATTATGTACCTTTGTTCAACTTGTTTTTCTTGCAGAAATATTGATGAAAGTTTACAGAGTATTCTGGACTTTACACCTAGAAAAATTACAATAGATTCATAGTAGGGCTTTAATTTCTGGTGATTGAATGAACCTCAGCTATGTATAGCATTCAAAAGTTGTCTTTTTTATTAGCTCTCCATGGACTAAGAGACCCCTAAGTCTAGGTGTGGACATACTGGAGTTGTGTCTAAAGACCTAATTGTCAACAAGGCTCCTAGGGTTGAAAACGCCCCCATATTTAGCAATCACTTTAATCTTGAGTTGCCCCCACCCTCCCAAAGTCTCTGCTTATTTGGAAGTCTACTAAGTATCTGTGACGTCCTAGAGAACATAGATTATTTTAAGATTTTTTGAGAACTATACAGATGATGTATGTGTTTAATTGTGGGGTGAAGTATGAAAGAATTTTATCTTAGTTATTTTTGTTTCCCTTCTTCTGTCTCTGCCCCCCTCCACCGCCACCCCCCAGTTCAAGCCGTTGTTTCTCAGTCTAGTTGTGGAGGACACAGCTCCCTGGCCCATGCTGGTATTATGAGCCTTGCGCTGGGAGCGCGGTGCTCCAACCACCTGAGCTATCGAGCCGGCCCATCTTAGTTATTTAGGTACAGTAACTCTGTACCAATTGCTTAAGGCCACATCCTGTGGATCTCAGGGATGAAGGAAAATGTGTAGGCTGAAAGATCTGGATCTTTATGTTTTTCCAGCAAATAAATAACTTTCACTATATTCATTTGAAAGGCTGGAAAGTCTACACTTGCTTTTGTTATTTTTTTTTCCTTGATGCCTACTGCCTCTTTATGAAATGTTTGATGAATTAATACAATGATTCACATCCAGCTTTGATTTCTGCCACAAATTCCATTCAGAATTGATCTGCCAAGGTTGGGAAAATGCTTTTTTGAAAATACATAAAGAATATAAACTTTTTTCCTCCAGCTAACAATTCTTTATGTTTATTAATCATTGTCTGAAAAAGAACTCACATTGTTAGTAGTGAATATTGCATAGTGATCTCGAATTTGGCTTTTTAAATATGAAGGCAAAGATCCCAAGGGATAAAAGAGACTGTAATAAACAGGTAATCAGCGTTTCAGCAATTAGTGTATTGAACTGCTTTTTTCAGAAGAGACCATTACATTCATGGTCATTGCTGCAGGCATGGAGGGCTGTATAACCTGATGTCAATACCAGCTCCATTGTTATCCAGTGAATTCATCATCACCTGTTATGACCATATTTTATGATATGTCTAGACAGGAAAACTAAAGAGGCCTTCTTACGCTTCCTGGATGGAAACACTCCTGGATTTTTTTTTCTACATCTATAAATAGTTGCTGTATTTCTCCTGAATACATTAGTGGTTCTCAAGTATAAACTTACCATTTATGGGATGGAAGTATCCTAGCTCCAAGTAAGCACAACCCAGGCACAGAGTTTGAAGATGGTTTGGGTTTGAGTATAAGAAACTAATTCAAGGACACTGGATGAATTAAAAAAAAAACAAAGCTATAAAAAGTTTCTTGCTGTCACAACATGACTCTCTTCAGAAGTCATGACCCACAGCACTCCAAAACCCTGTGTGAAGATTTCTGAAAGTTGGAAGAGAGATCCTGGACATCCTGGGTCTGTCCAAGGAATCCATTGATGTGAAAGCCCCAAGATTCACTCTCCAAAACCACAATGCATCTGTCAGGGAAGTACAAATCACTAAATCAGGAAGGAGTTCAGTAAGAGTGCTTATAAAACTTTTGGAAGGGCTGGAAGAGCAAAGGGTATAGACAGTCTTTCACGGGACAGGAATTTCAAGCCCAAAGCTTAGAAGGACAGGAGTAGTGCTGATTTCCAACAGCCAAGATCCAGAACATTGTTTGCACTGCTTTCCTTATTTACTTGACAAAAATTACCATTTAAAAGGCTTCTGCTTTACAACCTGTCATTGCTTTCTGAGAAATTCTTCCTGATAATTCACTGGAGGCAATCTTTTCCTTACTATTGAATACTCATCACAGGTAACGGTCCTATTATATTGCAGCCATTTATGTTTATGTCATTTTCTCTATTACAATATTCCAGGACAGGATCTATAGCCCCACATACCTATTGAAAAATACTATTTTTAATACAAATAATCGCTACTACTTATCAAATCCCCACCAGTTAATAAGTACTAGATTCTGTCTTTTATTTACTCAATTTCATTTAATATCTATAATGACTCTATGGGGGGGAAATCACTTCCTTTTACAACTAGGAAACAGCACTTCAGAGAGTCACCACATAGTAAGGTAGTAGAGCTAAAGATTTAACTCTGATTTGTCAAACCCAAAACCCATGCTTTTCCCATGTTGCTTCATGACTGTGAAGGCAGAGAATTATGGAGTTAGAGGGTGACCTAAACGTTATCATGAATACGCTTATCTCTGGTAATGGGGGAATCAGCTCTCAAATAATCCATTTACATAGTTATGGAAAACTTTGTTTCTTAGAAAGTTCCTTACAATGAGCCTTATAGAGCATGATATCCTTCCCCATGTGGTGTGTTCCAATGTGATCACAGAGCCTAGAAACTCCATGAAGAAGGAGGAAAACTGCCTTTAGCTAAGCTTTATGGACAGCCCAACCTGTCCCCTGCACTATGCCAGGGACCTCATTCACATGAGTCACCATGGCCCTGCCGTATGTCAAAAATTAGAACTTACTAGGCACCTGACAAACACTGACTGCTGATGCTGTTGTGCTAGTAAAAAGAGAAGTTTTGGTTTTTGTTTTGTTTTTTAAGTTTAATAGTCTGTAAGCTCACTGTGTGAAATAAAGACAATAAGTGTAACTACTTTTAGGTAGGTTATAAGAATTCAATGAGTTATTATGTGTAACTACCTAGAACAATGCCTGGCACATAATAAGTACCCAATGAGTACCAATTACTTCATTAATAATAGTTATTGTCAGAAATGTATTTGCAGAAGATACAATTGAAACTAAGATATGGTCCCTCCCTTCAAATAATTTTTACACTGTATTATTCTCCTAAACTCTGGTACCTGTATAAGCCATGGGATCTCCCTTTCGCATCTTCTGAAGTTCAGAAAAATTCTACAAACTGTGAAGAATTCCAGTTCTTCATTGAGAGGTGAGCACAGGATATTCTACTCTATTCCACCATGTTTCAAAGAATAAGGAGAAAAGATAAATTTTTCTTACTGGGCTGCTATAATTATTAGGTATAAGGCCAGCCTTGACACTTGACTCATGGTCATTTCTTCTAAAGCTGCACCATCCCATATCATAGCACCAGACATGTATGGCTATTTCAGCGCACATTTTCACTGATTAAATTTTAAAATCAGCTCCTCAGTTGTACTAGTCACATTTCCAGGGCTCACTAGCCACATGCAGCAAGAGACTGTGTTATGGAACAGTGCAGACATTCGACATTTCCATCATCACAGAGTTCTATTGGATGGCATAACCCTGAAACGGTAACAAGTCTATCGAAAGTTCGTAGCACCTATGGGACGCAGTTACAAAGCTAGATCTCTAAGAAATCAGCTCAGTACCACAAATGACTAAACACAAACAGTGAGCTCTCTGGGTTTAGGCAGCACTGAGCATATCAGTAAAGTCAAATGCCCATAAATATTTTTCATGAATGATGATTCTCACTGGCCCCACCAAAAGAGAGGACCTCACCGTTTTGTCCTTGCTGAGTCTAATACCATCACCCAAAGTGATAGGGATGCTATAGAACAAACTCAGTTAATACAAACTGTGTTAGCACTGGAACTGGGGCAAGGAGGCATAAAAAAGTATTGATATAACTTTGGACATTGGGAGCAAAGACACCAATTCTCAGTTCCAAGACTTTGCATCACAGAGGCAAATTGTTTACTACTACCGTATGAAACTCCAGTTTTTGTGGTAGTTGGAAAGATAGAAACAAGCTGACATGTATAAAACGTTTACCATAGTCCCTGGCACATGGCAGGCTTTCCACAAAGGTCTGCTAGCACTGCCTGGATGTGGAAAGCCAGCAGAAATACACAGATGGTCATCAAAACTGTGAGCAAACCATTTCTTTAACCTGTGCCTTGTTGTTGTTTTTCATCTGACATCCACTTTCCTCCGGTTTGCTGCAAGGATGGCATGAGATTATATATATGAAAGTACTGTGTAAATTTTCAAACATCATAAAAATAGTTTACTTGTCTATCTCCTTAATGAAGCTGATTATTTTCCACACCTGTCTTACATGGATTATTGGTATAAAAGTAGATAATACATATGAAAGATTTGTGGAAAAAATGGAAAAGAACTACTCTAATGCATGGTTATGTTATTTCTTATGTTCCGTTTCACATGGGAAAACTTCAGATTAATACAAGCACTTAACCTACCCCTTGACAAAACTTAGTATAAATTGGATTAAGCTAGCAGCTTCTGGGACCTAGAGGGTACAAAGCCCCACTCTGGCATCAAAAGAGATTAGAAGGCTTTCCAAAAACAAAGGAAGCCATTAATCCTTGGTCAGCAGTATTTTGCATTTGTTAAGACAGCGAATTCAACCTGACATTTTCCATCTATTTTTCTAGCAGAGTTAAAGAGCTCATGGATGATTTGGAAAATTGTTCCAAAATGACATCTGACCGAATTACTGCTGCGAGTAGGGCTAGCGGGGAAACCAGAGAAATGCCACGAGTCAAGGAGATGTCATCTTAAAGTTTTGCTCTTCCTGTTTTAGAGAAAATAGAATTTCAATAAACCCTGAACGTGGAATTGAAATGGCATATTGCAAGTCACACATCAATGTTAATTCTCTGGCATTCTATTAGTCACTGGCTGACTTCACTTGTATGCTTGTTCTTGTCACACAGGGAAGAGAGATAAACAAAAAATGAAAGTCTTTCAAAATGAAAAAGTGAAAACAAGTGCCAGAGTCTAGGTCTTGGTCTTTATTAACAGATTAGAAACTTCATTCCACTGGGAAAAATAATTCAAGGCTTGAAAGTTGCACAGATATGATCATCTGAATCAAAAAGTTGCGCACGATCACCCCATTAGAAAATAGAGTGTTTGCTACAAACTACAGAGTCAGGTGTGGTTATTGACCTTTGCTGGGAACAGATGTCTGAATTATATTGACATTTGAAATGAGGATAGGCTGCCAGCAATGCAAAAATCTTCCATGTCAATGTCTAAGGAATTTTTATTATAGTTACTTTTCACTGGTTTCCTCTACAATTGGGGATTAGATTAAGGGAGATAGTCTCCATGACATTTAGATGTTTATAGTTTTCTTCCCTTAACAACCCATAGGTAACCTTGAAACTCCCCATAGGTAATCTTGTCACCCTTGGGAAGTCATCCTTCAACACCTCATACTTGATTGGTCCCATATGTGAGTCATCACCATGGATGAATGAGTCATTCACTCATTCATCCATCCATCCATTCGTCCATCCATCCATCATTTATTCATCCATTCATCCAGTACTCCTGCAGAATTCATGTTCTTCTAAGAGGTTTCACTACATGCTGGAAATAAAACAAAACCACGTGTTAATAGAAGTCTTCTCTCCTGTGCCTTGCTTTCCTTCAACCCTGGGATTTATCACAGACAATTTTAAAATATCACCTCCAAAGTTGAATTTTGGTTGGAAAAGCTGGGCTTCTCCATGATATTTTTTTCAAATCTCCTGTTGATTTCCTATCATAAGTGATATAATTTCTTCTCTAAATATCTTTTCTCTTCAAGCCTCCAATTTTACTCATGAAAGATGACTGTGCTCTCTATGTACAAAAAAAGAGATACAACTTCCACATGGACCTCCATGCCTCCTTTGCTTAAATCATACACAGAAATGCCATGAATTTTTACTATTATTTTTCCTGGAGCCATCTCTTGGCTCCTCAGTAAGATAAATTCCTTTAAAAGCCAGAACATTACATTAACATTTCTTTAAAAGCCATACTGCCAGACCTAGTGCTATGGACTAGAAACTCAATAGATAATGAATGTTGCATAAAATCCCAGACAAAACTTAGCTCAAGATCCAGCAAATCCCCACACAAAGCAAATAGGTATTTGCAATTAAAAGAGACACCAGGACTGAGTTCCTAGAGTAGAATTTCATGCCAGTGCTGTGTTTGGCTCAGAGGGCAGAACTAGGATTAAAAAAAGAAAAACTATAAGAAGTCAGATGCCTGGATCTGACGAAGAAATTTTTAACACTTAAAGTTTTCCGGCAATGAATTTGGATCCATCAAGAATTCTTCTCTCATTGTCACAAATTCAAAACCAAAGCAGTGCTCTCAGCCTTGGTGATGGCATTAAGATGTATTCAACTATAAAAGTCAGAATACCTATGAGTTGTCCTTAACATTTATGTCTTCTTCATCACCATCCTACCCACACATCCAATCCATCACCAAGACCAGCCAATTTGACCTCTTGGACATCTCCACAGTCTGTCCTCATGGCTCCATCCTTGCTACCACCATCCCTCTTCTTACCCTTCCATTTGTTCTCTGCAAAATAGCCACAGGGATTTTAAATAAAGATCTGATCATAGCTTTGCCCTACTTAGTAATTTTCTATGGCTTCCTATCACCCTGTGCAGAAAATTTCAATCCTTAATTTGTCTAACAGGCTAAACAGAAGCCCTCCTCTCTTTCGCACCTTTGCTACATACTGCTGCTTTCTTTCACTGCTTTCTATGCACACTGGCCTTCCTTCAGTTCCCTAAACATGCTATGCTTCTTCTCATGCCAAGACCTTCACACTGCTGGGTTAGAGATTAGATGATTGCTATCCTTTTACCCATTTCTGTGTATAAGAGTGGGATGAAATGGAATGGCCCAAAACAAAAGGCTTTAGCTACCATCCAGTTCTAAAGAAGAAAATAACATTACCAGGGACTAGAGTATCAGCTGCAATATGATCTACATAGAAATCAGAAAATGTGACATTTTTCTTTCACACCAGGTGGTGGGATCCCATTCCCTCCCTCCTTTTCTTGCCTTTGCTTTCATCCTACTCAAAACAACTACTGTGTTTCCCCAAAAATAAGACCTAACTGGAAAATAAATCCTAGCATGATTTTCCAGGATGCTTGTAATATAAAATAGGCCCTACCGCATTTCCCCGAAAATAAGACTGGGTCTTATATTAATTTTTGCTCCAAAAGACGCATTAGGGCTTATTTTATATTACAGGCATCCTGAAAAATCATGCCATGGCTTATTTTCGGGGAAACACAGTATGACTATCAAAGTCCACCAGATGCAAGGTTTCCCCCACCTATGCCTGCGTTATCTGGGTGTCTGTGGAATTTGTTGTATTCCCTTCTTCCTCAGTCTTAATCCCAAAGGTCCTCTTTGATCCCATTCCTCAGGTGCCTCCTCTCAATTTCCCACGAAAAGTTGATTAAGTAGAAAGAATAAGCAGAATAGTTAAGAGCAGGGTGATTAAACCTGGAATGCTGAGCTCGTGCTCCATCTCTGCTACATATAGGCCCATGATACTAAATATACTCTTTTTTCATCCTTACCTTTTATGATAAAGATTCATTTTTAGTTGCCCTACATCCTCAAGGCTCTTTCTGCGCTATACCCTCTGTCAGATCACTCTTCTTACTGCCCCCGTTTCCCGCCTTACTCTTACTTTTATGATCCCCCCCCAAGGAGTTCTCCCCTTAGTCCCTAAATCTGTGTTTGCTGCCCTTGTATATGGTCCCTCCACAGTCTGCACTTCACTCAGAAGTGCACTTACCACACTTGGTAATTATCTTGTTTAAAATTCACTTCTCTCTCTAACTCTCAGCTCCAAGGGACAGGAGAGATAAACATCTTATTCCGAGTTATATTCCCCAGGGCTTGGCATTATACCAAAAGAAGCAGTCAATATATGTAGAGGGAATAAGAATGCCATAGGGAAACTCTGTTCATTTGCCTCTGAACTCCATAGAGTGGTTGTGGGGATTAATTTATTAGGTTGGTGCAAAAGTAATTGCAGTTTAAAAGGTTAAAAATAATTGTTAAAACTGCAATTATTTTTGCACCAACCTAATATTATACAGGTTGCTCAAAAAATTATACAGAGGGTGCTCAAAAAATATATATGCATTTTAAGAAAAAAAAAATCTGTATTAAAATTGTAATACTCAATATATACTGATAACAAAATATGAATACAAATCATGTGTGTACATATATATATTTTTGGCAACCCTGATATATTTAAATATGCCAAGTGTAGTGCCTGATACAAAACGGCTATTTAGTTTTGCCTAAAAATAGTACTGGCTCCGATAAATATCATTAATTCAGTCACCCACGTGTACTTATGACTACCACTGGCTAAATTTTTACTACTTCTGCAATAATGTATTTTATTTTATTTATTTATTTTTTTTTGATATATGAAGTCTAAATTCACTAAACAGAAATGAGGTATCATGGCAGGCAATCAGTTTAACACCTAGGCAGGTAATTTCACCCTTGACTCATAGCACAATGGACATACCTTTCGGTCCTTATGGAGATCAAACTTTGCCAGAAGTTACTAAAGTCAGAGTAGATCTGACTAGTGTGAATGACAGGGTTCCTGGTACACCTGCAGCACCTGTTGGAATGCCAGTGAGAAGACGGGGGAAAGAATCAATGGGAAGTCACTGGCAGCCTACAGCTCAAAGAACAGTACAAACCCATCAGGTGAGTGGTTGCTGATTTCTGACATTGCCAAGTCCCCCTGACCTGTGAGCTGTCATTTGCTTCTTTCCTTCTTAGTTGATTCTGGCATCAGTTTCCCTTCTCTGCCGCATTAGCCAGGTCCTTGGTGCTGCCTTTATCAGCCCATCAACTGACTCTGATCCAGAGTGGAAGCAGTAGCAGTGAAAGAGAACAGATTGAGTCACCAGCTTCAGCTTTCATAAAGAAGCTGACTGCTTCATTTTTGGTCCATTGGCTTTTCTCCCTGCTTCTTCCACCAGCTGTTCTCTTCTCCCCTTCTTTGCCCACAAATCTCCCATTTAGCTATCTTTTGTCTTTCCTCCTCTGCTAATCCTCTATTTTCTCCTGCAGCCATTCCTTTCCTCCAACTCTTTTGTCCCTCTGACACCCATTTTCACCTCAAATGTTATGCGGAAAACATACTAAATAAAGAAAAAGATAAATCTAGTAATAGTGAAGAGTAGAAAAACGATGCCTTTTCCCCCTACATATATCTTTTCTTTCTAGGGATCTGAAAATAGATGACCTGAGTTGTTTCCACTTAAAATTAGCATAACACCTTCATTGCCAACAGGTGTAGACCTATCATTCTCAGAATCATATTTTAACCAATTTCAGAACTGGGACTACATTTTTTTTTTTTTTAAGCAAGACTAAGTATCAAATAACATCTAGCCAGAGTAATTCCTCACCCTTTCAGACATGAAAGGAACAGAAGCTTTGATCTGCGTCAATTGTTAGTTCCTCCTGTAAGCGGTTCAGAAAACAGAGAATTGTAAGCAGGACCTGCAGAATGGTTCTCTGTTGATTTCTGTCCCTCCATTCCACCTATATCAGTTTCAGAGAAACCAGAAGCAAACAGAAAGAAAAACTAGTACAGTGGTTCTCAAAGCGTGGTCCCTGAACCAGGAGCCTCAATATCTGTTACGTAGAAAAACATTAGAAGTGAAAATTCCCCACTTTCACTCCAGACCTATTGAATCAGAAACTGGTCCTGTGACCAACTGCAAACTCCTGGTCTGGAGGAATCAGCTAAGGCTTCGGGAGCAATGTGATTTCAAATGAAGCTGAACAAATACGACTTAGAAATGAAAAGAGAAGGGGAGATCAACGCAAGTGAAGGCCTTTCCTCCTACGTTAGTGCCCTCAACGTTTACACCTCTACTTTGGTCCTTGGTTTTATACAGGTGATTGTTCCATTATCATTTTTTAATTCATAGTGGTATGTTTAATTACACATTTCATCTACTCTGGGGAAACTATTTTTTGGTAAGCATTATTATTTCATTTCTTTCTTTCCTTTTGTCTTGTAGCATCATTACATACATTTTGCAATAATTTCTTTGTTATTATTTATCTTTGATGAAGTGAATTCCTACTGGACCAGAGGATGAAGTTTCTTGTCAGGGAGGAGCTATATTTAGCAATAATTTTTCTTATGACAAAGGTATGGGTATGAGTGCTTTAATATTTATCTCTTGCCGTCAATAGAGATAAACACTGCAGAGCTGGTCATAAGGGAGCATCTCTCCCCCTTCCCAGAATCACCAATGGTTTGATGCAAATATGATATATTATTTGTATCCCCGCTTAACCCTGCCCTTTTCTGCCTCTTGCAACTTCAAGTGAAACTGAATCCAGAAAATGTCTTGCATTAACTTTGGATATGTCACTACTTAGGAAAACAGAGATATGTTGTCTGAGGTTTACAACCACAGCCATCCTCTCTAGTACAATGTGACACCTTTTTCTCCTTCTTTTACTCTCATACCATTTGGAAGCTCCTTTCATATATTATAGTTTGAGGTTACCAAGACTTTAGTTTCATTTCATGTCATATGTACTGACATGTTTATGCTTTTTCTCTTTGTTGCTTTATAATGGTTTCTGAAAGGAAAATGAGAAATCCAGACTACCAGACCAACAAACAGGAAAACATGTCCTATAGATTCTACCTCCTATCTATGTAACCTACTTTCTATTCCCTCATCCTTTACCTAAACTTCTATCACATCTCATCTGGAGTTAGTAGTAACCTCCTAACTGGTCCCCCTGCCTACAGGTAGGCTTTTCATCAACCATTCTCTTAGTAACTTAGTCTCTTTAAAAGTTTAGAACTATCACTTTAGTCTTTTGTTTGAAATCTTCCAAAGACTCCCCTTAGCTTCCAGGACAAAGGTCAAATTCCTCTCTACTCAGCACCAAAGGCCATTCTTGGTTGGCTCTTGCTTAACACTCTATTTACATTCTTTCATTCATTATTGAATACCTACCGTGTGGTAAACACTGAAAATACAATAGTAAAACAAGAATGTTTGCCCTGATTGAGCTTCTGATCTAGTAGAGAAACAGATATTAAACAAATAGATGCCTACATTTATGTAATTACAAATTGTGATCAAAGCATTGAATGGTAAAGACAAGGTTCTATGAACTAAAATAACCTGGTTGGGGAAAATATAACGCAAATTGTGAAATGATCATAGTTCATCAGTCTTTGGAACTGGCATTTGAGCTAAGATCTAAAGGCTGACCAGGAATTAGGAAGAGTACTCCAAGGAGAGTACTTCAAAGAGGCACCATGAAAGAAGGTTTGAAACGGCAAAGAACTTGGCACTTCTAAAAGACTATTTCCCACAGGCATTCTTTCTTCTTTCTTCCAATCATATCAACTTCCTTGGAGTTCCTTAAGCTAGAAACCTTTCAGGATTCAATACCTCTCACTGGAATGTTCGACTGATTCCCATTTATCTTTCCAATCTCAGCTCATTTGTTGCCTGCTGTAGTAGACTGATGATATTGATGGCCCCGAGCCTTCATTCTTCACTTTGTGGACAGTCTGTTCAACCCATGCTGACTTTGATTCTGGGCTCATCAAGTGATTTTCTTTGGCCAATGGAATATGGGTAAACATGGTGCAAGCAACGGCTTGAAAAGCATTTACACATTAAGGCTGTTATACTTGCACCTCTGCCTTCACTATAAGATTATGTCCAGGCAGCCTGATGGAGTGATGTGACAGAAACAAGGCAAAAAGTCAAGGCCATCCTAGAGTAGCTGATAGGCAGCTGACTTGCAAACATGTAAGAACTCTCAGCCAAGATCTGCAAGCTGCCTAACCTGACCTTCCTTTATGGCAAACTCATGAGCAAATTGAGCCAACATGAGAAAAACCTTCCAACCAACCCTTGTATTCATAAACAACAAATGGTGGTTGTTTAAGCCACTGAGTTTTGGGGTAGTCTTTCTGTAGCATTAATTGTGATGATAGTGAAACAATACTCTTCCTCTAAACACCTTTTGGATTTATCCAAGCAGAATTAATTCACCTGGTCTTCAGTGCCTTAGCACCTTGAATTTCTCTGTCATTGCATTTTTCAAATTGGACCGGAATAATTGGTTTATTTGTTCAGCTTCTCCATGAGTATAGAGTTGCCTTTATCCCATCAACAATTAGCAGTATCTGACAGTCTAGCATTGAATAGTACTTATTAAGTGTTTTAACTGAAAAATGAATGAATAAATTATTAAGAAGGAAATGAATAAAAGCCAAAATGATAAGGAAGTCTTCCTAGAAGAATATAATAGATATAAGCTCCTATGATGACACTAAGGATATCTGCTTTGTCCATTGTATACTTAGCATCTAACACAGAGCCAGATACATACTAGTAAGTATTCAAATATTTGTTGAAGTTCATGAATAGATAAAAGAAAGAAGAAATTTAAGTGGTGAATCTTAAGATGAGCTTTCCCTGTTACACTACCACTCATTCACAAGAGTCCCATGGATTTAGCAGAAGAGCTGTAGATGTGTGCTCAGTAGTTCTATTTTTGTTTTATTTTATCCATTTTCCCATACCCACCGTCTTCCTTATGGAGGGCACAGAGACATCACCCTCAGGCATGAAAGTAGAGGGTACTTTCCTAGACCCAACAGGTAAATGAGATTTAAAATAATATGAGCCACTTAGAGTGTACTAATAGAAATACCTCTGATGTCTTAATGTAAAAAGGAGGATAGAATTAAAATGGGAGAAAAGGATGAGTTTGGTTTATTTATTACTTTTTTATGATAATAAATGTAGCTTTCAAGAAGGAGAAATCAAAGCCAGACTTTTATAAAAAAATGAAATTCCCCTATGTTTGGAACTATATCAACCCAGGTATATATATTTATTTTTATCTATAATTATAGATAAATGAAAATTCTAGCTACTTATAGATATACAAATCCCTCATTATCTCCATTTATGAGTAAACCCTTGGACAAGAAGAACTCCTGAGCTCCAAGTTTATCAAAGTCCCTATATTTCTTAAAAAGAAAAGAGTTATTCCACTAATTGCCTTTTTTACAGACTTCATTTACTCTCATTATTTCATATTCAGAAGCAAATTTGATAATTCCATTCATTGTTCCTAGAAGAAAATTGCAAGTGATTATTTAAAGGAGGGGACATCTTTTGATTAGAAACACCCAATTAATTCCTTTTAATTCCTTCACCTCCAAAGAAGACACCAAGATTAAACACTGTGAATAGCCAGAAAAGTAATGGTTCTATTCATTTCCTCCTCATTAGAACCACAGTAAATAGACAACTTTAGTATAATAAAACATTTAAAGCACGACCATTTAAGAGATCCATCAATAAACAGAATCTCCAAGGAAAGTCACAAAAATAGGGTTTCTTTTATAGTTTTGTTTTTTTCTTTTCCTCCAACAAGTCTAGTCTGATTAGACAAAGCAATTTCACATGTATTTGGCTAAGTGTTTTTCTACCCTATTCCCCAAAACTGCCTATTTGAAGGGGGAAAAGTCATATGCAACATTTGGTTCTATTTATCAAGAAGAGTTCATAGTCTTATATTTTGATGTTCTAGAGCTTCCAACTACAGTTTCTAAGTAGCCACATCCACAGAGACTTATTGTGAGAAATAATAACAATAACCACAATTGATGCCATATATTGAGTTCTTAGTGCCATGTACTGTGCTAAATACTTCACATGTATAAGCTTCCTTAATCTTTATGCAATCAATGAGTTTAAGTGTTATTGACCATAATTTATGCATAGATTTGCTAGAATTCAACTTAAGATATTAACAAGGTGCCTAAAACATAAGACCTCTATAAATGCTAACCATTATTATAATGGTATAGCTATTTTTCAATAATTGTAAAGGCATAATAATGAAACACAGTTCAGTGAAGGTGAAGAGCTGAAATAACGTGTTCCAAATAAGAAGGTTTCTGGTGGTCTAACTACTTTAGGAATAGAGTTTAGAATATCTAGAATAGTTCTTCTCTGCCTTCTGTACTTAAGTCAAGTAGCAACATCCTGCCCATATTTCCTACACAGTCCCTAATGATTATTAAACTGTATCTCCACATTGACAAGGGAAAAGCCCTCAGCAAAAGTTAGTAATTTGCATGACGTCAAGCTGTATGATCCAAGCCAAAAAGGAGAGACCATACTAGATGAGAAAATACTGGCTGAATTGCAAGTGCCAGCACTCAGCTAGGCTCACTCTCTGATTCTTTCACAGGCTTGGGTCCACCTATCTAAGAGCCACCCATAATGTTAACAAGCTTCATTATACTTACTTGGTTTCCTGCCCTTCCCCATCTTACTTCCTTCCTGTGTCCTTGAATCACCTCCCCCCAAAAAATGAGTTGTCTTGAAATCGTTGTTTTTGGGCTCTACTTTTGAGAGATACAAGGATGGTGTATCACAAGGTCAAAATTTAAATGTATTAAATGTATCACAAGGTCAAAATTTACTCACACTGACATCAGATTGACCAAAACAAAGTGAAGCAAAATATAAAAGATAATAATAATAAATAAATAGCAAAAAACAGAAGCAGCAAAATAACTCGTCAAATTTTCTCACAAGCCTCTAACCTGCTGAATAACGATGGGAGGAGAATCTAGAAGTTTTACAAAAGAAAGCATGATTAATAATTGGTCTTTATTTTTCTGATAAAATAAAAAGACTCCTTCAAACTCAAACTACGGTCCATTCTTCCAGGTTTATATCCTCTTGTTTCTACTCAATAAGGTGGCATCAATGTACAGTGGGTGGGATATTCTTAGTATGTTTCTGTAGTAGGTGCACAAAAGGAAGCCTCTAAAGCTTTAGTGGATCCATCTGCAAAGTGGCCGAGTGGGTCTGCTCCCTGAATTGATGACACTGGGTGGCAATGGCCCCATTGAGCTTTTGGGGCACTACGATGTTACCGTCAGCTGAAATCCTTGTCCCAGCCATTTTCTTTTGCACATGAGATTCTTGCCCATGGCCACCTCTCTATACCTGGCCTCCTCTCTAGGATGCATTAAACCTATGAATCCCCTGTGTACTCCACAGGCCATGGGAAGTCAGGCGGTCTTCTTCTGTCTCATCTATGAAGCCTTTTTTATCTCTGGTAATGCCACTTTGTCTAGTCTGTGTCATACTGAACATGCTGAGTTCGGAGCTTCTTCTGGAGGCTTATTGAGGAAACATACTACTAGATTTTTTCTCTAATGTTTGTACTCCTCCATAGTTATCTGGATATATCTACCATCTGATACCCCATCTGGAGTCTATCGTGAAAAGGAGAAAAAATATAAACCCCGATTTCTTGCTTTTGCTCTCTGTCTCTCCTTCTACTTTTCCTCTTTATGTCCCAGACAGATAAAATGGGGTTTTCTCTCTTCTACCACATCAAGAGTTCCCTCAAACCCTAGCACATAAAAATGCCCTATGATTTGGGGACACAGACATGACTTTTGGTGAGGTAAAGGAAGAAATTTGGAATTGAGAAAATTTCACAAAGTCTGGATTTAAAGATCTTTGTCTCAGTACAAGAAATCATCTTGTGGCTTAAAACTGACCAATACCTCTGCTCCTCACTCCAAGGACCTTGAGCATCATGGCTCAGCCTTGAAATAGATGGCTATATAAGCCAACACGACGGAAGAGGAAAAGGAAAATTCACCAGTATAATATGTTTGAAGGATATCTGTGTCACATATGTAAAGTGCCCAGAATGATACATAGCTCACAGAAAGTGGACTCCTAGCAAGTGAAACTGAAAGGAACCATACTGGGTGCAACACTTTCAATTTCAAACTTGCTTTTGAATGGAACCCTGCAGGGATAGATAAAATCTGAACATACAGCCACAGGCAAAACAGCATTCCAAGCAGAGGGAGCAGTCTGAGTAGAAAATGGCCTAAATTAGGATCCAAATCATTAAAGGTTCAAGATAAGCATTTTGAACTTTCTTCTATAGGCAATCAGGGACATTAAAAGCAGGTCTTTGAGCAAGGAAGAGACATGCCTAGAGATTTTTTAAAGAAGACCAATATGAAAGCAATTGTGAAGTGAAATTGGTATAATTATTAAATAGCAAATGGAAATGGAAACATTCAGATTCCAACAGGCAAGATTCCAGAACAGAATGATGCTTAACTAAGGTATTCTTCCTCCTTCCTAATTACTGCTTGGTGCCAAAATAAGAACTGGTCAAAATGCCAGACCCAACAGTGATTGTCATTATAAAAAGACATGTACATTGATGATAATTTATTAAAAGAGAATATATTATTCTCCATCAATTAGTGTACTTTCTAAAATAAACTCTGCTCTATTTCACAATACTTTTTCAAAAGTATTTTTCAGTTATTTTCAATTCCAATACTTTTATTAAGAAAACATTTTACAAGTAACTTAACAAGACCCTGAACAATTTAAAACATGTACTGTATTCCTTCTCTAAACTCCTTCTAGTGAGTTCATCTGAAGTCTATTATAATAAAAGTAGACAATCTCACGCCAGTTGTCAACAGACATAAATGTAACCAACAAAAAGATTTCCCAGCACTGAGATGTCCTAACAAATGTACATGAGACACCGACTAGAGTAGTGTGAAATGTTATCATACATATTTTATACACTTATGTGTCATTTGTTAAAAATAAAGTACACTGGAGTCCTAGATTGTCTCAGAGAACTTTGCATAATTTCTAATTCACAACTTGATAATTGCCAGAGTGGTTCCCAGTCAATAGTACAGAGTAGCCAAGAGCCCATAAAAGCAGGTTCCAATGAGGCTTCCAAACGCAGCAGCTACAGGGGCCAAACTTCTTTTGTTTTAGTCTTATGCCAACTTATTCTGAACACCAAGGAGACTTTAATTGCTTTATTTTGGATCTGCTAAAAAGGAAATGCTAATTTAAACAAATATCCTCTGGGGCACTAAATACCTACATCATGCACTATAGAACTAAACTTCATTTTTAAACACTAAAGTGGATCTTAAAATGGAGCAACTGAATTATATGAAGAAAAATGGGGCATTTTAAAATGGAAGCAAGTAGTATTTTATTTGTCATCTTTAAGTAGGTTTAAAAATACTGCATTGTAGCATGGAGAATTTGGTATACCTGAGCTTATCTAATTTGGTATTTGGGTTCATCCGATTCAGTGCTTTATATAGACAAAATCTGACTTACATAAATCAACTACCAAAAAAAAAAATGCTAACTTTAATTGGCTAACAACAAGAGATTTACTCAAACTACATATTACCATTTTTAAAAATAATTGATGTGTAAGTTCTAAAGTAAAGAATTGTATATTTACATAAACTAATGTTGTACATTAAAAGCACTGACACAGTACGAACAGATACTTCATATTAAAATAGATTCATTTTCACCACCACACCCCATCGGCATAAGAATAATGCAATAAGAAACGTCTTTTATGCTGGCTTAACATAACCTTATATGAGAGGGACTCACAACAGGCCATACTTGATATGTCAATATTGTTATTTTCCCTTTATAAGTCATACCTCAAAAGATATGCAATATTTTTAGACATGTAATATTTTAAAAACATAACACTAAAAATGTAGCAGGATAAGAGGTAGCAGGATTGTAGAAACTGATTAATATTTCTGAGATACTACCATTATTTTTCCTGGAAAATACTTTTGAAGAAAGAAAAATTCTTAAGTTCAAAGGAAACACCAAAGAAATGTCTTTGGAGCCCCATGTAGTATTTCTAAGGAGATATAAAAATGCTGGACTCTTACAGAGAGGAAATGAAGTAGAAATCTTATGAGATGTTAATTCAGCACTACAGAGATAGTCCTGAGAAAACAGTAGCATTGTTTTCAAAGGAAATTGGCTTTTGTAAAACAAAAAAAAAGTACAACTCAGGGAGTGAAAGTTGTACTGATGAAATAGATCACACAATGGAAAAACCAAACTAAGCCATCAACACTTGAAATCAAGGAATGGAGACCCAGACATAACTAAGACTCTCCGGGTGAAATACCACAGCCACCATGGGAGGCATTCATCTCTTCTTTTTTTTTTTTTTTTTTTTCAGACAAGCAGCCTAAAAGTGGTGTATTAAAGAAGAAAATTGTTAACTGATACAAATTTCGCTCAATTGCAGACAATTTGACTGGAGAAGAGGAAGGCATGATAGAAAGCAAATTTGCATGAAGCTCTTATTTTTTAAGAGCTTCAAGTTTAGATTCAAGTTTATGTTCAAGTTTAGATTCATTGAGCTCTAAGTATTGGGGAAACATATTTAAGCAAATCTCATACAAATTTGATCCAAAATCTCATTAGCACAATTTGAAATAAGGTTAATTTGAAATAATGTGAAATTTTTGAATGAGAGAGAATACTGTAGGAGGCTATTTAACACAAGCCAGTGTATGGGTTCAGAATATGCCACCACCAAATTTTGCCATTTTGGCATACTGATTATTTTGAGTTGAAGGTAAATGAGAAACGGCCGGTGCTGGAAGGGCACTCTGACTCTCCTTTGTCCCCCTGAAAGCAAGAGATAAATGCCCCATGTGAATGGTAGTCTCCCTGTATCAGGAGGGTACAAGGCATCCTTATCACCACAGACAGGGAATTTAGGGGCAAGAAGACTTTATAAGCAAATCTTGTTACTTCTTTACCATTTTAATACCCCTAGCTCAAAACCCTCTATTTTGTCAATTCTTCACAGATCTATTGTTTCTTTGTCTAAAAGGTATAAATCTTCCTGCTCTATTCACTTCTTTGAGTCTCATTATTTTTGTGGGGTTTCCACGTGTTTGTGTGTAATTAAGCCATAGCTAACATCATACTTAATAGTGAGAGGCAGGATGCTTTTTCCTGAGATCGGAACCAACGCAAAAATGTCTTCTCTTACCACTATAGCAGTAGAAAACAGATCAATGGCTGCGAGAAGTTTGGAAAGAAAGGAGTGTTTGACAAGGGAAGCATAAGGAATTTTTTAGAGTGATGGAACTTATCTATATGCTAGATATATGTAGTCTGCATGTGTCAAAACCCATAGAACTTTACAGCACAAAGAGTCGACATTAATGTACACAATTAAAAAAAAAAAACTAGGAAATTGGAGGATTCTAGTATGGAATGTATACTGTGACAAAAGAATCTAACTGTATTACAAATATATGACCTAACCTCACTGAAAGGGATGGAAAACATAGTGTTAATCTAAGAAACATGGAAGGATGATATTTTGACTAGAAACTAATACTAAAGACAAATGGAACTTCACATAAACGTTGTAATCTAGCTGATAAAGGTGTTTCTCACAAGCTATGGGTAAAGAGATACTTTAATTGAACTAAGGTTTCTTGGAGAAATGACTGATTCTAGGGCCGAAGCATGAAATAAAGACGATGATCCTGGAGCATCTTGTAGTGCAACAAAGTAAGGAAATGCTGAAAAAAAAAAGGGGGTGGGGCTTGTGAAAAGGATACAGGAGCCAACTGAAAGAGCTACCAATGGCCAAAGCTGGATCAATTTGAGCAACAAAATAAATAACAAAGCATTGGGTTATAACTAAAGTATAATATAATATCCATAAGTCCATACTCATTTACATAAATGATTGCATAAATAAATAAATGGGAGAGGAGACAGATCTCTAATGACAAACAATTCTACATAACTCATGTAGATACTCTGCCCTGGGGGAGGTGGAGCATAACTCCTCACCTCTTGAGCTGGGGCTGAACTTTGTGACTTGATTTCTAAGAGTACAGTATGGAAAGGGGAATGAAAACTTTACAGAAGAGAAACATAACAAATACTACTTCAGCCGGGTGATCAAGGGCAACCTCATCAGGGACAAGTCACATTGATCGCATGTCCTCTTGAGATGATGTGATAAGAATGTCATTTCACCTCATAGTCTTCCTTCCAATAACCTATGGCCCCAGTCTAACCATGAGAAAACTTCAGACAAATCCCAACTGACAGACAGTCTACAAAATATCAGACCAATATTCCTCAAAACTGTGAAGGTCATCAAATTCTGACAAACTGTCACAGACCAGAATAGTCTAAGGAGACATAACAACTAAATGCAATGTAGCATCTTGTATGGGGTTCTGGAACATAAAAAAGAATTAGGGGAGAACTACTGATATCTGAAAGCAAGTATTGTTAATAATAATGTACCAACATCGGTTTCTTAGTTGTGACAAATGTTGCATAGTAAGGTAAAAGGTTAACAATAGAGAAAACTGAGTGAGGAGTATATGGGAACTCCCTGCTTTATCATTGCAACTTTTCTGTAAATCTAAAACTATTCGAAAATAAAGGGCTTATTTAAATTTAAAAAATAAGTCTCTGGCCTTGCGACACTCTAAGAAAACTCTTCTCTCAGGCTGAAATATAATATATAATCAACTTCCTCTGTCTGAGTTCTAGTATATTTCCCCTTCTTTCATCTTGTTCTTGTCCAGGGAGATGGCTTTTCCCTTATAAGGTAGTCTCTCTGCAGATCTAGTTTCACTTTTCCTTTTCCTTAAACCTACCCTACATCATTCTTTTGGAATTTGTTTCCAAAGATCTTTATTTAAAGCTACAGCAAATTGTCCCCAAATAGTCCCCTCAGTCTTCCTGTGTCGAGATATCTACTCCTCTGGGGATCCTGGTTCCCACTACCAATGAAATGGACAAAGATCTATATCCAGGGCACAGGAGCAGAAAAACCATTTATGGCTCAGGAGCTTTTTAGTACAAAAGAACAGGCGACAGGCAGTGAAATCCATTAATAACTTAAAGCCCTGTAGGACACACACTCGAAGTATTGCTTACAAAACAATTCCTATAGAACAGCAAGGCGTCAATAATAACTTCTACCCTGACTATACTTTCAAAAATGGCTCCTAGGTATATAGTGCTACCCTTCATTTCAATTTACAGTTCTTCTTCCTACTTTTCCCAGTTTTCCTTTATTCTTAGGCCATTCTATGTACATAATAATAAATAGTAATAACATCTGTCATGTATTTTGTGATTACTATGTGCTATGTACTCTCTGAATTATTTCATTTAATCCTCGTAATAAGGTGGTTACTATTATTATCCACAAATAACAAATAATAAAACCAAGGTCAAAGAGGTTAAATAAGTTAACCAAGGTCATGTTCGTAAATGGTAGAGCCAAGATTTGAACCAAGGTATGAATGGCTCCAGCTTCCATGATCTTAACCCCTATCCATCCTGCTTCCTATCTTTATATTTTCTCATCTTTCAATTACTCTTTCAGGGACTTTTATCACTTGTCATTGATTTTTTTCTTGTCCACACCAGTTATGATGGCCAATTTTTGTGAATCATGTTTTCTCAGAATATCACTGAGGTCTCCAAATAGCTGATCAGAAAGAGAAAGATAAACAGACATCAAACTGAACAAAATATTATAGTTGTACTTCATCTCTTTCCACTCCCAACTCAATCAATCCTTACCTCTATGGTTAGAGCACCCAACTATCTTTCTCATTTATGTTATACTTGTATTCAGATCTCCTTCAAAAGCACAACCATGGAATATAATACAATATACTTAATAGAATGAGGCACAAAATTACAAAGTAGCAATTATTTAGCACAACTTAGAGAGTTCCTTTTTAGTGCATATGCAATTACCTGAAACTATACATCAATCAGTTTATGTAAACATTTTACACCATGTGGTGGTTACTGCTGACATCTGCTACAAGATTTAAAATAGATGGTCTAAGCATTTTAATCCCACAAACCTAACCAGTTTTCCCCTGATTCATGTTAGAACCATCAAGAAAATTAATCTGTTTAATTAAGAAAAATATCTAACTAGAATAATATTAACAAAAAATGTATGTCTCCAATTTATTAATGAAATTCCTCAGTTATAAATTATTTTCAACACACCAATTTAAAGACAAAAGATAAAAGACAACCCAATTAATTAATAATGTCTAAGAAAATAATAATGTAAACTATCTCAGTTCTTTGGATTCCCAGAAAGCACAAAGTGCCTTGCTCATAGTAGAAACCCAAAGAATGTTTTATCAGTCAGGCAAAAAATTATTGTATTGTATGTAGGGGTTCGTACCCCTAACCCTAGCCCTATGTTTGTTTTGTTTTGTTTTTTTAATTTTTAAGGGTAGTTGTGTCGATCAAAGTCTTAAGCTCAAATTCAAAGTGTTTGGGACTCTTTCTAGTCATTAAGCAATTTCTGGAGAAGAGAAATAATATCAAGTAAAAGGCACTGATTCCTTTCCCACACGTTTTCATAAACTGCTGTGTAACAATTATGAAGAAACATGAAATGACCTTTCCTACCGCATACATAGCTTTATTAAGACTACCAAAACATTCTACACTGTTCAAATAGCAGAATTATAAAAACATTTATTAATGTTTTATTAATGGAAAGAAGAAAGTGAATTAATACTCCCCATCCAGACAAATCAATATTCACTAAATAGGGGGCAATTTTCCAATTGAATACGCCAACTTTAGAGTATACAAGTCTCCCATGAATTCACTTTCAAAAAATGAACACATAGAACAGAATTTGTCTTACACTGTTTCCTCCTCATCGGGTACTTCACCTGAAATGGAATTAGAATATTTATTTATGTGTTCAACTAAATGATCCATTCAAAGATGCTCTAATAATCAACCACTCTATGGCCAAACAGGTGGTTAAACTAATTAGATGGCTGAAATTACCAGCCGACATCTGGGATGGGTTTTATTTCACATAAAACATGGAAAGGTACATTAAATCATATATCAAGCAAATTTTTCATAATCAAAATATAATTCACTGATGTATGTAGATAAGCATTATCTTCAATTGACGAAGTAGATGTATTTTCCAAAGTGGCATTTTATTGCTAGATGATTTACTAATATTCAGAGAACTTTTACTCATAATTGATGTTACTTTCTGTCATTCAGAAATTATTCTTTACCCCAAGTTACAGTCATTGTACTAAATACCCCTGACAATTACTACATAAAATAAAACTGCTCATGAGAGAAAATCACCACTGGGGAGGATGCCAAAATGCACAATTTGGAAACAACTTAACCACCCCAAAATAAATATACATTGGGCTATTATCTTACTTATGAAGCATTTTCATTACATCTTTTTCTTTTATTATACAGGGAGTACATGAGTTCATTTTTTTAAATCACAATTAATCCGTATATATATGTAAAAATCTCATCATCTCACCAATAGCAATATTGAATTCTAATTCACTATGCAAAAAATCCTTTATAGGTTCAGTGTGTATTCTTCCACAATATGCAGACAACACATATATACACACCTACACACATTTTACTTGTCTCTTTAAATTTTTAAATCCATGAGTGATTATTGAATTAACATGTCAAGACGTACATGTAATTTTTTTCTTAAATCTCCTGAGTCTTCTCTCTGATATGTTAACTCAGAGCAGTCACATAATAGCAGTTGCTGCTATTGCTGTTGTTGTTTTTAAATTAAGTATGAATAAAAGGCTAACCTGGGGGTGGCCAGATGGCTTAGTTGGTTAAACTCCAGCTCTCAACAACAGGGTTGCCGGTTCAATTCCCACATGGGATGCTGGGCTGCGCCCCCTGCAACTGAAGATTGAAAATGGTGACTGGATTTGGAGCTGAGCTGCGCCCTCCACAACTAGATTGAAGGAAAACAACTTGGAGCTGATGGGCCCTGGAAAAACAAACTATTCCCCAATATTGTCCAATAAAATTAAAAAGAAAAAAAGGCTAACCTTCTTCTCAGTAGCCTTCATCCCTATAACCTTGGCCTTAGGTAACAGGTAATGGACTCTCACCATGTAAGTGAAAGGGATTTCTGTTTTTCCCTGTGAACAGTTACCCCCGAGATTCTCAAAGACTGAACTTGGGCTTTGTAACTAAAGAGAAGCAAATACCATGTGTGATTTGTTAAATGTCACTTGGTAGTCTTCTTCAAAGAGTCCTAATGTTTACATATTTTACTTTGGAAGTCATTCCATGTTCTTACTTCATATAACCCCTGTGTTCACGTCATCCCATTTTTCTGTCTTCTCTTTACAAGTTACATGCAGATGAAAAACCAGAAAAAAATTCCCTAAAGAGCCTCAGAGCTTTCAGTTTTGCACGCCACAGATGCAGAGGTGGTGCAGAGTTGGGCAAAATGAGAACTGTGGCATATATCCAGAAAACTCACATTTACTGAGTTCACTCAAAAGAAGACAAAGCTCTTTAAAACTCCATGTAAGAGAATTTATCGCAGAGGAATCTTCAAACATCTGAATAAAAGCAGTCTGCACTACAAGGGGTCTGGACGCTGAGGGTTGGCCAAAACAAGGTACCAAAGACACTTGAATTAGTTCTCCAAATAAACAACTAAAAGTGCACCAAAGGCACATTCTTCCTAACTCATAATGAAGAGCTGTAATAGCCATGTTGTTCTCTGAAGGTAAATAGAGCTGGAAATGTCCTCAGATCTCTCTTCAACTAGTACAATGAGAGCAACTAAACTACCTACTGGACAAAATCATTGTGAAAATTAAATCATGTACAGAAAATGTTCAGCATAGAGTCTTCACATTGATGGTTATAACTATACCTATTACTGTTGTCACTAGCATCTTGATTTTTCAGGAATTCAGTTCCTAAGTGTACATTACAATGAACCCAAATGTCTGGATATGGGAATAAGATTTTTATTCCCTGACACCTTTATCTTCCTATCTCTGCTATCTGCCCAGCACCTGGAACAGCAAATACCAAATGAATGGCTGAATGATCAAATGAATATGTTTTTAGCACTATTCCATTTTGTGTTAGTTTCTTTCCATCTACTTCACGCATCCTCTATTGGGAAACAATGATTTGTTCTCCATTTCTCCCCAGCCTGTATCAGAACACTCCAGTCTCCACATACAGTGATAGCTTTTACAACATTTGAAATTTTAAGTGGGCTATTTCCCTCTATTGCCAATAAGTTTGTTCCTACTACATCCATTTATTAGCTCTATCATGAACACAGGGATGATTGGGAAGATAATAATAGCAGGCAAACTGATCTACCTCAAATTTTCTAAAATTACTAAATGCACTGTGCTTTTCCGCTACATAAAAGATTGTGGAGTAACAAAATCAACACATTAAATTTGAAAAAAAAAAAAAAGCAGCTCAGTTATACAGGTGTAGCCAATTGAGTCCAAAGTGTAACTTTCCCATAAGCCTACTCTACAATCAATTACATATTTGCTTAAGATCCAAATCACTGCAGAGTCGTCTGTTAATCTGATTGAATTACGATTATTACTTCTAGCCATCCAACAGTTTAAAAGAAAAATAAACCAGAAATATCCCTTTTAAATTGACTTACCAAAACATTCACCTACATTTCTTAATTTCAAACTATTTTGCATAGCATGAATTAGAATAAAACTGAATAAGACTGTAATTCAAGGTCTTGACATTCCGAATTCCCCTTCTCAATAACCTCTCTGTTCTAAAACAATTAAAAAGAAACAGTATATTAATCCAATGTCACAAATCATTTTCACATGTGCTGTTGAAAAAAATATCATCGCTCAAAATTTATCTTACTCTTCCATGTCCTACTATTTTTGTTAAGAAACTACCATCTAAATTTGAGAATGTTTCTTACTGCCAGCATTCTGTGGTGATGAAACACAAACAACAAAAATACAAGCGAGGCAAAAGGAGGTGGTAGAGTTCAAGCTTAGTCTGAGAAATGATGCGTTTCATATTTAGCAAGGTAACGGAATGGAAAGCAGTTAAGCGAAGAATAGGAAGGGACAGCTACTCCTCCTGAGATGCAATATTAGAGTGTGTTTTTCTCTTATTACTTATGAAATGAGGCAAACATCACACATTCTCATATTCTCATATACTGAGATTCTCATATACTCATATTCTCATATACTCATATTCTCATATTCTACACTTAGAAGCATGTTTCTAGGCCAAAACCAAAAATTAACTTATTCACATCTGACTAGGATTTTTCATACTAATACTCTGATAGTCAGTGAAATACGAGTAGTAGATAAGGAGGAAATTAACATAAATGTCTTTTGCAATAACTGCTAGTTATCTTTATACCACTCTCTAATTTGTAATTATGCCATAGAAACAAAGGCATGCTATGGCAACCACAAAAATGCGCCTCTCAGATCTCCTACTTTTAGGAGCATAACTGGCCAAAGCCCAAGCTGCTGCACTCTGAAATCCCTCACTGTGTCTTTGATGGGGCCACATTTCCCAAGGCTGTGCCCAGACAAAGACTGAACCCATTCCTGCAAGGTGCAGGAGTTCACTGACAGGAGGACTCTGGCGGAGGCCTCTCTCTCTGCCAACCTTACTGAAACTGTCGTAAAACTGTGCTGCAGTCTATGACCTTCCTTTTTCCTTCCTCCCATCTTCCCTTCCTTCTTCCCTTCCTTTCTTTCCTCTCACCATCACAGGGGTCAGACTGACAACTTGTAAGAAAGTCCTTCCAGCGTCTTCTGACTCTCTCCCCATGTTCCCTCAGTGGCATCTCTTCCCATTTAATCCTATTTTGGTATCTGTTACTCAAGACAATTGTGACCTAAACCTGTGCTTCACACAAAAGAAAATTGGGACAGATTTATTTTTGTAAACAAACATGTCCTAAGGTCACTGGATATATATATAAAGCAAGCAACAGAACTTCCTTTTTGCCTGTAATTATGTTTGGTAAACTCTAATTTCTGTTTATTAGCCTTCAGTCAAGTTCAATACCATTGTGTTAATCTCTCCAATCTCTAATACAAAAAGATCTTACCGTCATAACACACACACACACACACACACACACAAAATAAACAAAAAAACCAGCAATCAGACAAGAAAAAGAAATAAAAGGCATCCAAATCAGTAAGGAGGAAGTAAAATTGTCATTATATGCAGATGACATGATACTATATATAGAGAACCCTAAAAACTCCACCAAGAAATTATTAGAGCTGATAGATGAATTTAGTAAAGTAGCAGGATACAAAATTAATATTCAGAAATCAGTTGCATTTGTATATACCAATAATAAAATATCAGAAGGAGAAATTAAAAAAACAATCCCATTTATAATTGCTCCAAAGAGTATAAAATACCTGGGAATAAATTTAACCAAAGAAGTAAAAGATCTGTACTCAGAAAATTATAAGACACTGAAGAAAGGAATGAAAGAAGATACAAATAGATGGAAACACATACCATGTTCATGGATAGGAAGAATTAATACAGTTAAAGTGTCCATACTGCCTAAGGCAATATACATATTCAATGCAATTCCTATCAAACTACCAACTGCATTTTTCACAGAAATAGAACATATAATCCTAAAATTTATATGGGACCATAAAAGACCCCGGATAGCCTCGGCAATCTTGAGAAATAAGAACAAAGTGGGCGGTATAACAATACCTGACATCAAATTATACTACAAGTCTACAGTAATCAAAACAACATGATACTGGCATAAAAACAGACACATAGATCAATGGAACAGAATAGAGAGTCCAGAAATAAATTCACGCCTGTATGGCCATTTAATTTACGACAATGGAAGCAAGAATGTACGGTGGGGTAAAGACAGTCTATTCAATAAATGGTGCTGGGAAACCTGGACAGATGCATGCAAAAAAATGAAGCTGGACCACCTCCTTACACCATATACAAAAATAAATTTAAAATGGCTTAAAGACTTAAATGTAAGATCTGAATCCATAAAATTCCTAGAAGAAAATATAGGAAGAAACTTCACAGACATTACCCGGAGTAAGATTTTTACTGATATATCCCCTCGCGTGAAGTAAGAGAAAAAATAAACATGTGGGATTACATCAAACTAAAAAGCTTTTTCACAGCAAAGGAAACCATGAATAAAACAAAAAGGGATCCTACTGAATGGGAAAAGATATTTGCCAATGATATATCTGATAAGGGGTTAATATCACAAATTTATAAAAAACTCACTCAACTCAACTCCAAAAAAACAAGCAACCCAATTAAAAAATGGGCAGAGGATATGAAGAGATATATTTCTAAAAAGGACATACAGATAGCAAACAGATATTTGAAGAAATGCTCAATCTCACTAACCATCAGAGAAATGCAAATAAAAACCACAATGAGATATCACCTCACCCCAGTCAAAATGGCTATCATCAATAAATCAACAAACAAGTGCTGGCGCGGATGTGGAGCAAAGGGAACGCTTGTACACTGTTGGTGGGATTGCAGATTGGTGCAGCCACTATGGAAAACAGTATGGAGGTATCTCAAAAATCTGAAATTGGAACTACCCTATGATCCAGCAATTCCACTCCTAGGTATCTATCTGGAGAAATCCAAAACTCTAATTCAAAAAACTTTATGCACTCCTATGTTTATTGCAGCACTATACACAATAGCCAAGACATAGAAACAACCGAAATGCCCATCGGTAAATTACTGGATTAAGAAATAGTAGTACATTTATACAATGGAGTATTACGCAGCCATAAAGAAGAAAGAAATCTTACCATTTGCAACAACATGGATGGACCTAGAGAACATTATGTTAAGAGAAATAAGTCACACAGAGAAAGACAAATACCATATGATCTCACTTATATGTGGAATCTAAAGAAAAGAATAAGTGAATGAACTAATCAGAAACTGTTTTGGAGACATAGAGGAAAAACTAAGGGTTGCCAGATGGGAGGGGGGTGGGGATAAGGGGGAAGGTGAGGGGATTAGAAAACAGTCAGTAACCACAAGATGGCCACAGGGTTTTGAAAATTAATTTGGGGAATGTAATCAATAATGTTGTAAAGATTTTGTAGAGTATCCGATGGACACTTGTCCCATTTGGAAGACCATCTCAGGGATGATGTAGATGCCTGATCACTGCACTGTACACCTGAAGCTGAAGCTAAACAATAATGAATGTCAACTATAATTTTATTTTTCTATATATATGTGTATATATGTATGTATATACTTACAAGAAGCGGAGTACAGCATTAGGAATAGAGACAGTGGAAATGTAATGGCTCTGTGCGATGTCAGAGGGGTAGTGGATGGGAGCCACAGAAATTATGACAGAGAATAGAGTGGTTGTTGTTCTAAGTCACCAGGTTTTGCAGTACCTTGTACACAGCAATAGACAGTGTTCACACAGTGTGAGGGATATAAATGATAAACGTCTAAGTATTACTTTGTCTTCTGCACCTGAAACTAATGAAAAAAATAAAATAAGAAATAAAAAAATAAAAAAAAACAATAACAACAACAAAAACAAAACATGTATATTACTGATATCAAAAGGAAGTTTTTCTTTCTTTCCCTTTATTTATTTATGATTTTTTTTTTTTTTTTTTTGTATGTGTGTGTGTGAGGTGGCTGGGGTGGGCAGTGGAGAAGCAGTTTATGGCAGAGATTGCTAGCTAATCACCAAACCCCCTTCCTCCTCTTCTGGACCCACAGCCACCAGATTAGCTTTTCAGCCTTTTTGTGTGGTTAGGTGTGGCCACGTGACTGAGTTCCAGCCAGTGAAATGTGAGTAGACAGGAAGGGCACCATTTCCACCCTTGGTCCATAAAAAGTTCCCTGTATGATTCTCCATCTCTTCATCTTTTCATATATCATAATGCCTACGAGCATACAGGAAATCCCATGTTGAAGATGAAGAAGTGGCAGGACAAAAGGAGCCTGGATCTCTGAATTACCAATTGCATAAAAGCTGCGTTGACTAGGCACGCTGGACTGCTACCTAAACAAGCACTAAACTTTATTGTGTTAAGCTTCTGAAATTTGGTGCTGAGCTTATTACAATAGCAAGCATTACTTTAACTAATATATGGTTTTATACCGCAAGTGCACCTAACGGGGTTCATAGTAATGATTGCCCCTGCAAGGCAGTGAGGACATGTCGGATGTGGCAGATGGCTGCAAAGATGAGCACTGATGGTTCTCTCCCTTCCTGGGTGCACAAGCCTCTCCTCTCCTCAAGAAGTGTTTTATTTCCCCCACTTCTTAAATCTGGATGATCCGGTGACTTGTTTTGACAAACAGAATACAGTGAGGAACTTGAGGCCGTTCTAAGCCTAACTTTTAAGAGTCCAGACAAGTTTTGCTTTCAGCATGAACCCAGGGGCCATGCTATAAGAAAGCTTGGGCTGCCCTGCTGGGGGCAGGGGTCACTTGGAGAGGCCCTGGAGGATGAAATATTATGTGGAGAAAGAGGCCACAAGGAAAAGACCCAACACACCACTGCCAACTGCCATCTCTAAGTCTCCGGCCTTGATGTGACAGCCACCTTCGTACCAGCCCAGCCCACAACCAGCTGAGCGTAGCCATGTGCACAATCCCAGCTGAACTGTGTAGAGAACTGTCCAGTCCACTCACAGAACCATAATAATAAATTATGATTGTTTGAAGCCGCCAAGTATCAGAGGTAGTGGTGAGAGGAAAATCATGCATTGGAATTTTAAATAAAGAAGCAAAGAGTTTAGAATAGGAGATAGCCTGAAAAGTGATAGTTTCTCTATTGTGTTTTTAGCTTCAGAAATTCCAAAATGTAAATAATTGTATCCTCTTGCCATTTTAAAATATTATTGTGTTCTCCTGTGAAGTAAATGGTAGACATACAGACATCTCTACCTAGTAACAAATATAACCTGATATCGACACAAACTAAAATAGCAATACGCATAACATTCTTAATATTATTTAGAATAAAATAAAAACAAATAATACTTACACAAAAAGGTCAAATTATACAGGAGAGGGAAAAGTAAATATTCCCCTTTCGTGCATTTTTCATGACTCCACTGCCACTTCCTCTCCCAGAGGCAACTACTGAGGATATTTCAGTTTAGTGTGTTTTATTCTTCTAGGTTTTTTTCTATGCAATGTCTGTGTTTGTACATATGTGTAGCTTTCTATGTTTGAATATGATTGGATGCTATATTTTGCAACCCATAGAATTCATGTTTGAAGGAACAAATATGCTATAACAGACTCTACCAAGGAATTATTTCCTATACATGTATTTTCTTTTTGTTAAGTTCACATTCAGAAGATATCTCCTCTAGGAGCACAAGAATGTGCTGTCAACTGCTCCTCTCCTTTGATTTAAGCATAACACTTAACAACAAGTGTTTATGAAATGCAGACTATCTTCCCACAGAGCAGTTCCTTATCTCTTTGGTTTTGAGGCACTTTTATCGCATGAGTACTTATTTTCGTATTCCATTTCAACTAATTCCCAGAAGTCTTCAATTGAGAAAAAATAATCAAAAAAAAGGAAAGAAAGAAAAGAAAAGAACAGAAAAAAGAAAGAAAGAAAGGAGATCAAAAGATAAAGCTCTAATGTTCACAGTTATCAACAACTTGTTGGTAACAAAGATTATGAGGGCAGTAATAAACCTTTACTGTCTCAAAATTGTAACCCTTATGCCAAGCTTAGAAAGGGGAGAATTAGACAGAAAGACATGAAAATGTATAGAAACTTTTCACCTCAGACATCACTTTGTGCTCTGTATTCTTGAGTAATGCATGTTCTCGGATTCTTGAGTCAACTTCAGAAAAAACACCTCTATGGAGAGATGGCTTGGGTCAAAATTGCCAGATCTCTTGAATGTTAAGTATCTTTAGAAATGGGTAATTTTGATTCTTTAATCCTGGAAGAAAACTCATTTCCTTCTTCTTTGTAGGTGAATGACGATGTCTGAAGGCATTTCCAAGACACACCATTTTAAGAAGGAAAAATGACTATCTTTTTAAACAATTCAAATTAGACTCCTTCATTATTGCAGACTATGAAGTAGCACCTTTGCAAACGGTAACAATAAAATATGTATTTTCTTTCAACCAACAGCACAGAATATCTCCCTTCATGAGAAAATCCCATGGAGTTGACAACTCTTTAGCATCAGGCAATAGCCTGGTTGAGACAGGAAAAAAAAAATTCATTTTATAGGAGAAATATGCTTAGCACTATATTTCTTCAACTATTAGTATATATCACCTTGAGGTGTGTGACGGTGTCAAGAAGGCACTAGATAATAATAATAATAGCTGTGGCAGATTGTGTCTTCTAAAGATGACCTAGATAATATCTCCTAACCCTCATATTCCTCTTAGAATGCAACTCTCTCCATTGAAAGGTAAAATCTACAGTCCTTCCCCTTGAAACTGGCTGGGCTTTTAGGACAGGCTCAACAAATAGAGTACAATGGAAGTGAAACTGTATAATTTCTGACGCTCGGTAATAAAAGACAATTTAATGTTCACCGTGCTGCTGAGCAAGGACGCTTTGAGCCCTGAGCCTCTGCAAGCAGGCTAACTGCCCTAAAGTTGCCTTGCCTTAAGGAAGCCCACATGTGAGAACTAATGAAGAAACGCAGAGACTTCTTGGAGAGAGATGTCCAGTCAGCTCCCAGCTCCACCAGATCGCCATTGTTTCAGCTAAAGCCCCTCAAACCAGAACCAATCAGCCAACCATTCCCAAATCACTGAGCCACAGAAATTATGACAGAGAATAGAGTGGTTGTTGTTCTAAGTCACCAGGTTTTGCAGTACCTTGTACACAGCAATAGACAACTAGAATAATAGCTAACATTTATCAGGTCATAATATTGAGCACATAATATTTAATTCAACTTATTGCGCATGTAGTATTTGTGTGCCAGGCAGTGTTTAAAGAAAATTACATGTATTAATTCATTTAATCCTTTCAGAAATCCTGTGAGGTAAGCATAATTATTCTTTTTTCAAAATAGGAAACCAGAGCAAAGAGTGATTTTGTAGCTTCCTCAAGGTAAGAGTAGTAGGTGGCAAACATGGGATTTAACCCCGAGAGTCGAGCTTCTGAGCTAACATTTCTACTTTTACATTATTATAGATGCATATTATATATAACAATTATGGTTGATATGTATATACATGCATATCTACAAACATTTATATCAACCATAACTATATTATTGGATAAAACAAGAATATTAAGAACTTTTTAAGATAACACACAAAACTTCACGGAGAAATATCTACGTGAAGTTATTCATCCAGACTCTCTAGAAATCATGCCTCTTATCGAAACATTTCGTGAAAAGATGTTTTCATTTTGTTCTGTTTTATTACTATGAACTTGGTTTTTAATTGAGGGTCATTGTAAGAAATTATGACAATGAAGAATGTTTCTACATAAGCAGCAAGTAGAATTACTGCAGACAGGCCTCTATATTTGCATGAGTAAACACCTGTAAGAATTTCATGTCAGGTACAGGATATCTAGACATGGAAATATTGTTGAGGCACACATGTTTTGAGGGACGTTTCTGCAATGAATTTACTTATCTGGTTCCTCTTACTTCAGGGTTTAACTTTAATTGTCAGGTGGAAATCAAAAGTATCAAAATATAACAATACCTGGAGAGATTATTTATCTTGGGAATTTATAAAAGAATAAAAAAACTTTCACTGAGAATTTTTCAATTTGTATTGAAGCAAACAGAGAGTTTAAAACACCAATTATTTATAACATTTTCTAAAGAATATGAAGAAGGACTCAAATCTGCAGTTCCTCATTACTAGGGAATTAGTGATAAACCTTAACTTCTATGGTTAGAGGAGTAACCTCAGAAGTAATCCTCTTGGGTGAGGCTTTTTTCCACATCTAGCATTTGTGAAGCCCAAGACAAGAATACAAACGGAGGCCTAGGTAGCATGTGTCTAAATATTTAAAAAATTATAATTTATGCTACACACAAAGATCGGCCTGCATTCCTATAGCTACTTACAGAGGTCACCATGGGGGAATCCAGGGGCTAAAGGAATTGCATTATCCAACTTGGTTCAGCCCTACTGTCTGTAAATGTGAGAAGCAACACAGATCTGCTGGGGAGGGCAGGTTGGATATTTGCCCACTGCTTATACTTGCTCATCAAACTTAAGGAAATTCTGTTAGACAATACATGATGGTTTTACACATGTCTGCAAATTCTTTGTTATTTCTCCTGCCTTAGTGTGTTCAGGCTGCTAGAACAGAATATTATAGACGGGGTGGCTTATAAACAACAGAAATTTATGTATCTCAGTTCTGAAGGCTGACAAATCTAAGACCAAGGTGGCAGCAGATTCAGAGTCTAGTGAAAGCCTGCTTCCTGGTTTGCAGGCTGCGTCTTTTCACTGTGTTCTCAGATGGCAAACGGGTGACAGAGAGCTCTCTGGGGTCTTTTTTATTAAAGCACTGATGAATTCATGAGGGCTCCATGCTCCTGACCTAATCACCTCCCAAAGGCCCCACCTCCAAAAGCCATTGCATCTGCGCTTAGGATCTCAACATATGAGATTTGGGAGGATATAAACATTCAGTTCCTAGCATCTTCCATCGAAAGGTAGTCTAATTTGTCTTCTCCTGAAAATGGTCCAATCATAGTGACTCGGCTCTAATAAAAAACAATGTCATACAAGTGACTCTGTGGTCTTCCAAGGCTAGTTAAGAGGAAAAGATAATATAACTTCCTTCCAGCTGGCGATCTCTCTCTCTCTCTCTCTTTCTTTCTCTCTCTCTCTCTCTCTCTCTGTCTCTCTATCTTTGTATCTCCCTACTGACTCTTGGAAGTCATAGTCTCAGTGAGGCCATGTCTCAGAGTTCCAGGTGACAGCCCCCGCTCCAGTGGCCAGCATGACTGTGGCACAACTGATGCTGAATGGAGCAGAGACAAGCTGTCCCACCAAGCTATCTCTGCGCAAATTGCAGAATTGTCAGCAACACTATGTTGTTTTAAGTCACTGAGTTTCAACGTGGTTATACAGCAATGATAGACACAATACAGTGTCAAATAGTAGTTTTTCTAATGGGCACGTTATAATGTTAAATGTCCCAAATTTCTAAGCCAGCAGATCTGAGAATTTGAATGGAAGCTCCATCCTTTATTACTGTGTGAATATAAATCACTTATTATTAGCTTCTGTTTTCTCATTTCTATGCTGGGATAATAACCCTCCCTCAGAGATATCAAGAGTTTCAAAAGGAAAATGTATATGGAAGCATATGATACAGGGCACTTCGCATTTCACAAATGTTCCTTGAATCCAGATCTGACAATTCCAGACATTTATCCTTTCTTCCTTCTTTACTCCTATTGCTTTTCAAAAGGGCAGAGAGTTGTGAAAGGTATGCCTGCTACGTCTGCATCTAAAAGTGTGAATAATCTATATTTTTAAGCTAGATTACTACTAGAACATTCTTCATCAAAAACCATTATCCACTGAACCATCCTAAGAAGAAACTCAAGTAACTGGTGATTTTTATTCTTGGAGTCATTGAAGACCCCAGGAAGAATAAATAATACTATGTGTTGCACTGGGAGTTTACAGGCTAATTGATCTTCCAGATACACCTTCTCCCTGAACAGAGTGTCTGAAGGAGCAAAATGCTCCCCCTTAATGCCCAATACAGTTTCACTGTGCCAACTGCTTCTGCTACAATGTTAGAATGCTCTGTATCCTAAACAATAACTCAGAAACAATCTGTCTTGAAAGGTTGACTTTTCTAGAAGCTACATTTCAGAGATACTAAGTCCTTTATTTTTTTAATTTTCTCTTATGTTCTCTAAATGGCATCATAAGATGAATTTCACAGAAGTGAAACGTATTTAAAAATTCACTTACCAAACAAACGCAGTAAAAGATGATATCAAACATCTGCAGTTTTCAATCACATACCTAGCAAAGAAGCAAGAAACGGTGTTAGTGAAGTGCATAATTTGGCATCCTTGCCATCAAAGGCAATTTTAAACA
The DNA here is from genome assembly GCF_004115265.2 of Rhinolophus ferrumequinum. Classification (NCBI taxonomy): domain Eukaryota; kingdom Metazoa; phylum Chordata; class Mammalia; order Chiroptera; family Rhinolophidae; genus Rhinolophus; species Rhinolophus ferrumequinum. The sequence goes on along the minus strand of NC_046300.1, from coordinate 25,768,247 downwards.
CATAATTCAAAATACCCATTGACAGCGGGTCTCTCTTGCTGAATATTAATCTGCCAGGATGAATCTGGAAACATCAATGTCTCTCAGTTAGAAGCGTAAACTTTAAAAATGAGAAATAAAGTCATGGTGGCATGAACAGGGCACAGGTGGGTAATTGACAAGCCTGCATAATGTGGAAAAATCATAGATTAGAGGAAAAGCCATAATGTAAAGGTTTAGGTTTGCAGAGCCACTTCCCCCAAAGAGATCAAAGCCCTTTACATACCTTATCTCATTAGTGCCTCTGCTACCTGCTGCAGGACCAGTGTTAGGGCAGACACCCATTGGCGGTGATTCTGTGCCCATGGGTATCCCATGTGGCAGACTTTTGTGCACCCTATTGCTTCCCTGCCCTTTTCTATAATAAAGTGTGAGATTAGCGTGAGAGTCGCAGCTGGAAATGTAACACAGCATCAGGTCTTAAACCAATTTGTCCCTTCCCCAACTTGTCACACTACACAGATAACTATCTAAAATATTTCCATCTACAGGTACATCATTAATGGGCTGTAACTGCTTCTCTGAGAGTTCAAAGATATCAAAAACATCTGTAACTACTAATTAGAGACTTGCTTAATGACATGAGGTTATTTCAGAAAGCAGGTTACCTGTGGGACTCATTTGTTGCTCAACACTCCAAACAGTTCAGACATTTGATTTTTTTCAATCATTGTCTCCCTACCTCCTGTTAGAAACATTATATACATGTTACACTGCATATATATGTGGATTCATAAAAAACAGTAAGCACGAAACACTATTTTGCTATTATGCATACTAACTTTTTTGAAAGTCAGATTGCCAAAATCTTATTTCACATCCCTTTATTCATTGTACTTCAGAAAAATAAGCCTGTATGAAATTTAACTATTTTTCAAATGCTACCCATTCGTATTACATCAATCAAAATTGTCAAACTACAGCTCATCTTCCTCAAGGGAGAAAAATTACTCTGGTTCAGAACTCTATTTCTATGAACTACAAACCTTCATGTATGCTAATAATTTTACTGTAATGGAAAATTCTATTGGGTAAATATTTCTTAGATACTCTTTCTAAGGATTACATCTGCCACCTCAAATTCTCTTTGAAAATAGAAATTTTAAACTATGTCTGCATGGAAATTTTAAATCAATGACTTCACTTCCAAAATATAGTTACTTAGTTAGAAGCCTAACCAATTTTTTTTAATCGCCTGGGAAGTATGCACCTTAATTCTGGGGTTCATAGCAAACAGAGAACAGTCACACAGGCTTTCAGATTGTGTCTGCATGGAGCTACTGCCTTGCGTTTTTATAAAAAATAATTGGTATCAATCCGAGCTATAACATCACCCACATTTTCAGGGGAAATGCCATTTTCATAAGTGGATACCTTTTGAAAAAGTTGCAGAGGCACTTAGGGATAGTAATGACTAAGTTTGAGTACTCACTGATTTGATTAATTTAAGCACTATGTGCAGGTGTTGCATTTATATTGAAATTCTATTGCTTTTACGAAAGGCTGAGTTAAGACTGGGATGTCACATCTGTCCACCAGTTCCAGCTACTAGTTATTGAGGCTCCTGCTGCTCTAAGTATAGTCCTGGACATCATCTTGGGTTCATGAGAAATGCAGAATTTAAGGCCCCAGTAAAATAAGGCCCCAACCTACTAAATCAGAATCTACCTTTTAACATGATCTCAAGGTGATTGCTATGCATATAAAATTTGGCAAAGCACTAAGTTAAAATACTATCAGAAACACAACACTAAAGTGACTGAAATATAACTGCAGTTTCTATAGGTAGGTCATATATTTGGCCCAATCTATTTTTCATTCATCAGATCACCAACACTCCTACCCCATCTTCCTCCTCTTCCACTTTCAAAATATACTTTGGTCTGTTAGGTCAATGTAAAAAGAGCTAACAGGTCCATTTTGGTTCCCTTCAGCAACATTTTCTGACTCAATAACTGAGAAGGGAAATTTTATGTCCTACAAAGGAAGGCAAGTGAAGAGCTTTGGGTTCCCAAGAGGAATCTGCAGTTTTGCTTTCCTTCAGCTACTGTCTAGTTTTTGCTTTTTTTGGATTGTAATTAATTGATTTACCACCCTCCAGTGTGACATACCAGTATGAAAGTGACCACGGCTAGAATTCTACAGGAAACTAATACTTAAGCTATAAAGTTAATATAATCAAAAATGAATGATCAGAGGTTCAAAAGGGACCAAAACAAATGACATCTGGTTAGTTCATTACTAATTATATACAGTCTCCTTAGATAATTCCATGCACTCTTGTCTCTAGCAACCATCTTGTGGTAGGTTGATTGCATTGATAGTCCCAATTTTTCTCCCTTCCCTATATTTGCGCTCTTTGTCGTGTAACTTTGTAATATCCTACCACTCTGACTCTGGCCCTCACTATACAACTTGCCAATGAGATGTTAGCAAATGTGATAGGCACAGACGTTTGAAAGAATTTATATGAATGGGCTCGTAAGCTCTTGCTCCTCTGCCATTGCCCTGAGAATAATCGTGTGGCAACTGTTAGGGAGAACATGAAGTGCAGAGCTAAGACTCCCCAGTAGTCTCAGCCAAAAGCATTCTAAGCCAGCTATCAGACACAAAATTGGAGACAGAGAATGAGGCCAGGCCTCAGAAATTTCATAGTTGTGTATTAAATAAATGTTCATTATTGCACGTCACTGAAGTTTTGTTGTTGTTTGTTACAGAGCATCACAATAGCGATGGAAAACCGATCTACTCGTCTATGGTAGAAAGTAGCCAATCTGTGTTTGCTTACAGTCTCTGAGGTTCATACTGGTGAATAGCCCTGGCCAAATGTTCCATGAGGATTTCAAACCAACATAAGTAAAATGTCCCATTTGATAAAATATCTAATAAGACTAATTCTACTTTAGGTTTTGGCACCGCTATCCAATCCAGTCAACCAACCTAGAATCCAGGCATCAAACTTACTTGTTACCTCTCCCTTATCCATCATCTCTAGTGGTGCAACATATGGTCCAGGGAACAGCAGTCAGTAGTTATGGGGAAAGGGGTGTGTGTGTGTGTGTGTGTGTGTGTGTGTGTGTGTGTGTGTGTGTATCCTGACATTAGATGATTAGATGCAGTTTGTCTTTCCCAAAACATCATTTCTAAAAGCTCATATGTTTTATGTTTTTTCTAGTACACGTATTTGATGAAGGATAATTTGAAATAAATAATACTGCACAGGAATATAATTTTTGTGACAACTCCGCCCACATATTACAGATGGAGTTGAGAGAAATGATTGATTTTCTTAGCACTAGTTTTCTGTAATTTAAAAAATAAAAAAAATATTGACAAGTTTCAGGATGTTATGTTTCCAAAAACTAAAGTTTTGGAAATTTTGGGGAAATTTTTGGATGGTTTAATTTTTTTTCTTTTATCTTGGATACACTTGGAAAAAAATAATTTTGAAAAAGATTAATGAAATGGCTACCAAGGTTGCATATAAGCTGAAGGTGACAATGACAAAATAATGTGTTTTGCAAGCAATATAATACATGTATAGGAAAGCAATAAGGCATAACAAGTTGAATTAAAATGTGTTATATCCCCATTTGAAACTGTTCAAGGAATGACAGCAGAAAAATTTAAGTCTTCTCTTGGAAACTAATAGAAAGTATCAACAATCCAGAAGATGATAGAAGACAAATAAGAGGAAAAGCTATTTGGAAAGCTGGGTCTGAAAAGGAAAACCTAACAAATCCTCCTGAAAGAAAAAAAATGTTAAATGTTAGTTTTTCTAAAAAGACAAATTCATCTAATTAAAACCTTTGAGACAAATATAGACACAGCATAAAGACTATTAGGATGTGTCTTTCAGCATAGTCTTAATGAGCCAGACTATGCAGTCTAAATAAACCACGTTTTTTTATTGGAGTTCTTGTTGTTTTTTTTAAAGAAACTTCTAAATGACTTTGCACATAGAGAGAAATATGGCCTAAAAGAAACATATAAGTTAAGGAGGCAGCAAATCATAAGAGTTGGAATTTAACAGACATGGCTTTGAAGCCTCTTTCCAACAGTTACTAATTGTTTGACCTTGACAAATTTCTTAATCTCCCCAGGCTTTGGTTCTCTACTGTTTATAATGAATTTTAAAATACGCTCAGTGTTGTGAATATAAAATCAGCTAAAGTGTATAAAGCATTTGCCACAGTGCCTAACATATAACAAGTGCTTAATAAATGTCAACTGCTACTACCGTGCTTTACTTTTATTAATACTATTATTACTCAAACTCCCCCAAAAAATATAAGATTACTTAGGATCTGTAGTGGACATCTTTTATTTGTGGTCACCCAATATCATTGGAATGTCCTCTCCTACCTATGAGAGTGCTCCCATTGCAAATCCTGCCTCCTTTATTTTGGTAACCAAAAATATAGTATTTCCCAAGCTATGGGACAGACATGCAGCTTTGATTCCACCAATCAGATGTAGTGTGCAAGACCAAAATTCCGCAGTGAGCTATGACAGAAAACAAGCCAAGGGCAACATGTGCCCACATGTTTTGACGGTGCAAAACACGATTTTGAAATCAACGTAGGAAAGAGATTGTGGCATTGACAGCTGCCGGGGGATAGTCCCCAATTCCTGACAGACACAGTATGTCTCTAGGTAGGGCACAGCTAGCTTCTCCCTTGTCTCAGTGCTGTTGTTCTAGAAGCTGTTCCTGGGAGCTTCACTCACAGAATTATTGGAGAGCTAGAGAAATAGATTACTGGTAACCTGATATCCCTTAATAAATCCCTTTCAGGTAAAACTAACTAGAGTGGTTTCTGATTGTAGAACTAAGAATCCTGACCCATAGAAGCCCCAAGTTGGAACTAAGTTCACATAAAATTACCTTGTTTGGCACTTATGGAGGGAGATGAGGAATGCTCCATAGGTGACCATTTTCATGAAGGTCTTACTACAGGAAAGAATATAGCCTCAGCAAATAAAGAGAATCCATATTCACAGGTATGATGCAAAAGAAACCCTCAGTGTTACAGGGACAGTAATTTATAAATGAAGACAAAGTACAGAATATTAGTCACTCAGATCTCCCAACCTCACCTCTGCTTTTATACTTGAGTCTTAGGAGAGAAGCTTTGAGGAAATACTAAAAATGTTTTCTTCACAAATTCTATTTAAGACATTGAGGACAAAAGGCTGCACCAATTTGTGGTGTATATGGCGGAGGTCAGCGCTACTGGAAAATGAGGCACTCTTTCTCACTTGGAGATTTCTCTGGAGAATAAAACAGCTAGAGCAGATTTAAAGGCAGGTCAGAACAGGCACCTCATGAACCAGCACAGGAAGAGAAAAGGATATTGCACTGATGGTTGAGCATCAACAGGATATGATTCCATAGAGTTTCAAATGCAGCTGCACACCACCCCTGTGTGGCTCTTGAGCATCAGAGCACTTCAAAATAATAATTTTAATAAAAAATAATAATAATAATAATTTTTTTCCAGGGGACCCAAGCGGAATTAAAAAATAGATGCCTTATTGCAGTCAACAGAATTGGTCATAAGCACACATCTTCTGGGAAACAGTTCTGAGTGTGGGACAGGAAACAATAGGTAAGTGCTTTTGTTTTGTTAGAATACCTCCCTTTGTTTTTGTTAGAATACCCCCTCCCCTTTTCCATGGTTCAGTTTTATTCATTGGCTGGTGGGCCATGAGGAATTGTAGGTTGTATTTTGGGATTTTGTTTTAATCAAGCTTTTTAAAACAAACAATGAGAGCTAACATGGCTCTCACAAATGAATTTTATCATAGTCTAGTAGAGGCTATTATCTCTTCCTCCACACAGTCACTCTGCTTTCTAGGTTGGGAGGATCAAAGGCTTCAGGTAGAACTGAAACAATAGCTTAGAGTCCACTGGAAAACACCATGAGATATAGCGACCTACCTGCTCCTTTTTAACCTGACATTTACACGTTCCAGTGGCTGACTTGGACCGGGTAAATTTGCCTCTGTATGGCAATATGAAAGATAATTACCAGTTTGAACAAAGTCATTTCAGAGATACTTGGTGTTATCACATCATCCACCTTAGGTTTAGTGTCTAATCTGTATTCTAATCAATACTGGCCAGGGTGGGTATATTAATTTTCAATCCATGTTGCATAAGCAATAGCAACATATACAAGAAAGACTAGATTAGGAACACAAAGCACTGAGGACATGGCAGCACTTGAAACCCCATAATTGTCTTCATGGTCTGCCAAGCACAACACTCCAGCAGGAGAACTAAAAATCCTTGTGCAGCAGCCATCTAGTCTGTGAATTAATTACTATTCTTTGACATTTTGCCAATGACCCTGGTGAAACACCTTGTGTTCTCCCCACCCATTGGTAATAAATATAGACTGTCAGAGGTCATATCTTTTGAGAAATATACCAGTGAACTGTAATATTTTAAAGCAGAACTTTTCAGCTTCCACAGAACATTAATACCATATATATGTATTATTGTCAAAATGGGCTGCATATTCAACTAACCCCTAACATGAGACGCTGAAGTCTAAAGAGATTGACGTTCTGTCTAGAAAAAGAGGAGGACATAATTTAATGAGATGACTTCTGAAGACCCAAGCTTGGGATTGTAATGTGAGAAGAGAATCACTATATTGAGGTAGAGGGCAGAAAAAGGGCATCAATACTGGAAACACAAAATTCTAAACACTGCAGTATATTGTGCCAAATCCTGCAAAGAAACTTTTGATTTGGGCTGAAATATACCACTAAGTTGCTGTATAACTTTCTAGCTGCTAAGAGAAAAAGAACAGGAAGTCAATCAAAAATTTATTGCCTATCATCTGTGTGTACTGGAGAGAAAATACTCCATACTTGGATGGCATACTTAGGGATACTAAACAGATGGTGACATGAGTCAATTTTCTTAAGACTCATCAAAAGGAAGGGAAGAAATTTGTTGCCTATTTATAGAACAATATTAGCTGTTACAACACACAAAATATAATGAGTCAAAGACAACAGTCATTAATTTCTTGCTTACAATAAGTCCAAAATGAGAACGATGGTGATAGGAAAAAGCTTCTGGTTACTAAAATGCATCATAAAACTCTGGTAAGAATACCCAATTCCCAACCTCTTGGGGTTGCTTCATCATACTATGTTTGCCCTGCAAAGGGGTTATAGCCTTAGCAAATTCATGCCAAGGTATGAAATGGAAAGTCCCACCATTGTGTTATTTCATTTTGATTAGGGCCAGATTATTCTGATATATAGCAATAATTTTTTTCCAGTAATTAAGAAAAAAACATTCAATCTCAAAAGGGGTCAAGAGTCACTCCATATCAGATGTGACAGTCAAAATATTTAACAATTGGTCCAACATGGGCACTGAGAGCCATTGAGATGCCAAATAATTGGAAAGGAGATTAGCCATAATCCTGAACCAATTCATACCTATTGATATCAACACTGCTCTCTGGTCATACCTGGGGAAGGGTAGAGAAATCCTCCAGGTGCTTGTGAACTTAGGCCACAGGAGTATGTCTGGAAACTGAGGATGGGTTTTGGATAAAAGGTCAGGAACCAGTTATATCAACCAAGTTCAACTGTAATCATTATGCAATTCCTTTAAGCAAAAAGGATCTACCAGCCCCCAGTTCCTGAAAGGATGGCACTGAATCTGGAAGCGCCTATTCCTCAAGAACATCTGTGGAGTTTAGCATCTTGAGAGGGAAGGAAAAGAAGCTTATTATATGCAGTAGAAGTTTATACATATGATTGGGGTCAGGATTGACTTACCTTGTACCTGGAATACAGGAATTTGGACTGCCATACAGGCCACCTTATTCAGCGGATGGAAATCAGGACCACCGGGAACCAAGTTCAGAAAAACTATATGAGCATCTCAGTGAAATGTCTCTGTCCATTTTATATCCCTCTATGAAGGGATTTCTCTGAGATAACAAAAACTGGTTGTAGAATATGTCGTCACACCTCAAGCCCAAGTTGTGTTATCCTGGAATATCAGTGCTCCACCAGATCCCGTTGAATCACTATTATACCTTACTCTCCACCCCCAGATTTGAAGTGTTTTTAACGGGTAGGACCTGCAGCTCTTTGGAGGAGAAGGAGTGCTCTCAGGCCACTGGAGCCTCTTTGCCTGCAAAAGCAGAGAGCTGGAAATACTTAGGAGTTCGTGTTCACCTAGATCAGACTTAGGCCAATGATTAACATGTATGGGAGTTATTCCCTTGCCTTGGTTTGTGACAACTCTGAGTTGTATCTTATACCACAGTGTTCCATCAAAGGATCAAGGCAAACCTACCCTCTGTGGAATTTTTGCCTGAGACCTCATCCTTCCTTAACTTCTTTCTCTTTCTGTCCCAAGCCCCATCCTTTCTTAGTTTCCCTTGGACATTTCTATAATAAATTATTTGCACAGAAAACCTTATCTCAGGGTCTGCTTCTGGGGAACTAAATCTATGATGTTGGGATTCAGAAGGCAACCTGACCATGAGGGAGGTAGCTAACACTCGCAGATCAAGCAGAAACCTCAGGGATTCATGGCAGCTCCGAAGAGTCATAAGTGGTTAATCCTATTTTTCCCCCTAGAAACATATGGTAAGCTACATAGAATTTCTTCTGTACAAATAAAAGATAAATGATATTTGTACTTAAAGTCAGAAGAACACACTCTTTTGGCTTACATTCCTCTATCTTATATCTCTCCCTCTAAGGTATCCAGTAAATAAGAAATCTTCTATTTGGAGATAAAACCAAGATGAATGTGTCCCTTTAGTTTCTAATAAATAGAACTAGAAGCTGCACAAGATAAAATAAGATCCAATAAGGGCTTCAAACAAGTACATTTAATCAACTGGGGTAATAGAGGGAAGGAAGACCATATACAATTGAAGCTAAGACATTATCCAAAAAAATTTATATTTGCTCTTTTTAAGCAAGTTCATTTTCCTATTTGTCTTTGCTTTAGGCAACTATCCAGGTGAGATTTCCTTCCCTGAGCAAAGATCAGCTGGTACCAAGAAGAACACAGCCAGGAACACACTAAATAGCAAAGGTCTCAGGATGCACCTTACCATAGAGAGTGCAAGAAGCAGGTTTGCTTCATGTGGATTATCAAGAATTGAATTCAAATAACTTAAACATGAGAAATAAAGACATTTCTAATTCGATTATAATTTGGTCAGGAATATTTCACATCATGAACAGAGATGACATGGTGACTGGATACCCAGTAAGTCCCCTTCCAATCAAGAACTGCTAAGAACCAGAATGGAAATTGCCAGAGGGCAGCTTCATTTTCACTCCATACGAAAAAATTTACAAGATAGTACTAGACTACAAATGGGATGTCTGACATATATTTCTTGGGTGCAAAATCGGTAGCAATTTTTAAAATGTTAATGAGAAAATAGTTTTTGTGACACTGTGGTCAAGTTATCTTATTTATTTAGTTGACATTTTGGCTTACAATGGAACACTGAAATTGAAATTGAATTCTCCATAGTGGATACTGTTAAGTAAAACACCATCATTTTAAAACTCAGTTATAAAAATGCAAAACTGTTTCAAAAAATAATTGTTTTAGTATGATTAATTAGTAACGAAAGAGTCTTTGGATGAAAGTAAGCTACCAGAAGGCAAAGTTGACTGTGTCTTGTGAATTTTCAGAAAGTTAGACATCAACATATTACAGTGTTTTGTACTTAAGAAAATGAAGTCAAGACAAATTTTGAAAGCTAAAAAGTTCAGAAAAAAATGCAAGAAAAGATTTTAAGGGAGAAGAATTTTCAAATTAATAAAATATTTTATTTATAATAATACATAAAATAAGCATCTGTGTCTTTATCTTGTAATATTTACTTTTACAGGGTAGTCCAATGAATACTGAAGAAGAGGATGTAGGTTTTTATTTTTACAATACTTACATCTTGTGGAAAGTCTAATACCAGTGACCCTGGCACAAAGAAACCATCCTTGAGGAGGACACAATCACAAAGAGGATACGTAGTATTACCTGTGGAGATTTTTCAGCTTCTCTTTCCCTCCCCCAGGATCCCAGGATTCTGAATTATTGGCCTCCTCAGAGTAAGAATCATTGCCTTAGCGGCCAACTATTACTGAGAGAGGCGTGGTATATTTCTCTAATATACTGGATGGATAAAAAGTTGAGAAACACAGAAAACAATCAAACCATTAAAAATTGCTAGTCCTTGAGATTGTTTTATACAGGAATTCAATCAGGTCAAGTCTTGAGTACCTACTATGTGCTAGACATTCTACAGGGTACTGGGATATAGGTGCTGAACAAAAGAGAAAAGATTTCTGTTCCTCAAAAAGTCTATTATTTGTATTATATTTTTATTTATCAAGTTTATATATGCTACTTACATGTGCCAGGCATTGATCTATAAAAATAATATTTCCTATAATTCTCCTAACAACTTTATCAGATATATATATATATATATTACAAGTATTCCTGTTTATAGATGAGGGAATTAAATCATATCTAATAAGTGGTCAAGCCAGGATTGAAATATAACAACTTTTCTTCTGGATTTGTGTTTTAACCACTATTATGTCTCTTCGAGTGGAAAAAGCAGCCAATAAGGAAGTTAACAAATAGGCTCTTTAGATGAGGTACCAAGGAAAAGAACCGTCTTCTCTCAGTAAGCATTTAACCAGAGAAACAGAACCAGTAGGAGATATATATGCTACCACCATGTCTGCAGCTAGAGCTTGAAGTCTGCACAGCAGGAGGGAAGAAAGAAAAGATCAAAGCAGGCTGGAATCCCACAAGGACAGTGTGAAACCCATGTCCATTCTTGTCGACAAGAGAATTCTGTAAAAGCCAGGGCTCTTACTGGCTGAGTGACATGCACGTGGCCCAGCTGCTACTTCACACCGAGGAGGCAAGTCAGCAGATCAGCAGCAAAAACATGTATATACTGTGACATGTCTACAACCTCCTTTCCAATCCCCAACTCGACAGAGAATTTCTTTTACAACTCTCCTTAATGGGAAATGTACTAAAAAGGGAATTTTGGGAAACATGGTCCAACCTAGCCAAGTTGATATATCACAAAGCCATTGCAAATGCTCTCAAAGGGAATAGTGAGATGGGACTGGGCAAAAACAATAATTAACCGACACACTGACCTTAAAGAATCCAGAATCAAGTGGGGAATACAGACACTGGATAAGTAAAAAATGTAACGAATGTCAAAATGAAGGTCATTAGATCTGCTAGGAAGATGTGTCACTACAAGGTTAGCAGGTCAGCAGAGGACTCACTAAAGAAATGACTTTTAAACTAGAACTCAATAAATGATTAGGAATTAGCTGTTAGGAACAGAGGTTGGAAGAAAAGAGAATTTTCCAGGGATAGGATATATACAGAGGCCAGGAAAATAGAAAGGCATGACCGGAAGCAGAGTCTAAGAAGGTTGGACTCAAGAAGTATGTAGGTGTCCACATTATAGAAATATATAATACTTAATTTCCTTTCCACCATTATCATTAGAATACGTCTTCACTATGAGGTTGTTAACGTTAGGAACTCTATCCCTCACCTATTTATCACCAGATATTTGACATTAAAATATATATAGGTGTTCAGAAAATGTTAAATGACTAAATGAATGAATTGATCAATCAATGGTTTCTGCCTTAAGACTTATCATGCTCCAAAATAACCTCCAAAATAACATTTATAGGTTGAAATAATATCAGTGCAATTTCTTTTGAATAGGTCTCTGGCCAAGAGATTTCTACTGTAGGTCTATAAAATTTTATTTAATCATGAAAATATATTTGCAAATCATTTATCTGATAAGGGATTCATGTCCAGAATATATAAAGAACTCATACAACGCAACAACAAAAATCAAACAACCCAATTAAGAATTGGGCAAAGGACTTGAATAGACATTTCTCCAAAGAAAGTGCACAAATGGCCAACAAGCACATAAAAAATGCTTAATATCACTAATCATTAGGGAAATGCAAATCAAAAACAACAAGAAGATACCACACCATACTCTTTAGTATGGCTATTAAAAAATAATTAAGTTTTGCCAAGGATATGGAGAAATTGGAACTCTTGTGCATTGCTGGCAAAAATAGAAAACATCGCAGTTGCTGTGAAAAGCATTATGGCAATTCCTCAAAAAACTAAACATAAAATTTCAGTACAATCCAGCAATTTTACTTCTTGATATTCAATTTCCCAAAAGAATTAAAAGCAAAATCTGAAAAGCATACTTGTACATCCATGTTCATAGCATTATTCATAGTAGTGAAAAGATGGAAACAACCCAAATGTCCATTGAATGGATAAACAAAATATGGTATGTACAATCAATGGAATATTATTCAGTCTTAAAAAGAAATAAAATTCTGACACATGCACAGCATAATAAACCTTGAAGACATTATGCTAAGTGAAATATGCCAGACACAAAAGGATAAAAATTGCATAACTCAACTTATATAAGGTACCTACAGTAGTCAAATTCAAAGTCAGAAAGCAGAATTATGGTTCCATGGGCTAGGAGAGAGGAGGAATGGGGAGTTATTGTTTAACAGGTACAAAGCTTTAGTTTAGGAAGATGAAAAGTTGGAGAGACCATTGGTGTTGATGATTGTACAACAACGTAAATGTACTTAATGCCACAGAACTGTACACTTAAAAGTGGCTAACATGGTAAGTTTTATGTGATGTATATTTTACCACTATTTTTTAAATGTTTTAAAAATGGGTTATTTGCTTCAAAAACAATTGAAAGCCATTAGCATGTATTGTTTTCTATAATATATTTAATTTGCAAAAAGAAAAATAACTATCAGTTTTCTTCTGAGTTAAACTATTACTCAGGAGAGGTAAAATAAACATATTGAGAGTTGTCACAGAAAAATTGTGCTGGGTGAAGTTAAAGAGGTAATGAAGACTTCATTCAAGACTCTTGCAATAGGGGAGAAAGACTGAACTCAACTTTACTGAAACAAAAGGCAGGAAGATTTTTAAGTGCTGGAGTGAGCTAGGGGGAAAGTATTGGGAGACATTCGTGAAGAGGTTAGTCATTCTGATTAGGTCATCTGTCTTTGGTAATTGCTTATGGGATGTTAGACTTCTATCTCCCATAGAAACTGGGAGACTGGGTTATTACCTTTCTTGATGATTACATGTCAAGTGGGATGGCTCTCATTCCTGGGTTATACAACTAGCAAGAGGCTGGAGAAGATTTACCTCTCAAAGGAGCAAAGAAGGAATTTGAAATTACAGTCTTTCTAAGTAAAGGCTCTTTGCAAAGGGAGGTGTTGGGACCTAGAGTCTGGAAGAAGCCTGTCTAAAGTTTAGTCAAGCTCAGAAGAATGTAACGACTGACTTGGTCAGAGTAAAAGAAATAAAAAAAGACTGTCACCATTTACTCTTAATGAAAAGCTATTAAGCATGTATTTTAGTAAGAATATAATTGATCCAGAAAAGGAGGAGTGGGAAGAAAGAAAAATGCTAATTAAAGAAATTGGTAAACATATTAGTAAGTTAAAATAAGCATTGAGTGTAAATAGGACTTGTAATAAAAATCAAAAATTGGGAGAATTTACAAATGAGATGGAACTAAAATACATAACAATAATAATGTGCAAGTAATTGGATCCAGATTATTAAAGTTGAAACATTCTAAGATCTCTGGTAGGTTATAGAAGTATTGACATATTTCAGAATTAGGTATTTGAGGGTAACTACCTAAATATAAAAGGAAAATAAATTCCAAATCAATAGAGAATGGGGACTAAACAAAGCTCAATCAGAAGCCTACAACCAAAAATGCCAACAGAAAAAATGGGCAGATCTCTAAGAAGAGCCTGCTTTCCCTAGCCAAAGGATCAGGAATAGGGAAAGCTAGCAAAACAGAAAGACTTTAAAGAATATCTAAACATTACACCTAAACACCATGGAGGAAAATGTGGCCCCACAACCACTGTGTCAGCCAAGTCCTCCTGGGAGACTAGACTTCTACCCTCACCCGCTATCATGACCATGCTCCTTTGTGTCCAGGAGTGGGATCAGCAAAAAACAAAGGAGGGAGCCAGGACTTTCATCCCAGTCCAGCAAGCATGTGTGCACGTGGGTGTAGACACACTCACACCGTATCAGTGGGGGCCAGATTGAAACCCTGGACTTCTGCCTCCATCCTGCATCAATGAGATGTCCCTCCACCTCCACCTCCCCACCCTGGTAGTGTTAGAGGAGGCCGAGTGGGAAGACTAGATGTTCACCATCTCCCAGCAGAAATGAGGCCCTTGCTCACCCCCAGTAACAATACTTCTACTGACAGTATTGTTACTGTCAGTAGCAGTAACAATATGGCAATACCACCAGCCAGGGTGATATTGGATACCTAATGAGGAATTAGAACTTCTACCCCCTACTTAGTAGTTAAACAAACTGTGGTATATCCATACCATGGAATACTACTCAGGAAAAGAAAAAAAAAAAGCTACTCATATATTGATACAAGTGACAACATGGGTGAATCTCAAGGGTAGTATGCTGAGTAAAAAAAGGCATTCTCAAAAGTTCACGTACTGAATGACTTCACTTCTAAAACAGCATTGAAATGACAAAATTATAGGATGGAGAACAGATTTGTGCTGCCAGGGGTCAGAGATGATGAGGGAGACAGGTCTGTATGACCACAAAGAGGTAGCACAAGCGAGACCTTTATGGTGATAGAACAGCTCTGCATCTTGATTGCAGTATTAATGATGCAAATCTACACATGTGATGAAATATACGGCACAAAAATATACACATTCATTTTACCAAAGTCAATTTCCTAGTTTTGATATTGTTCTATAAAAATAAAGATATCAATACTAGGGAAGGGCACGTGCGACCTCTCTGTACTATTTTCACAATTACCTGGAAACCTAGGATTATTCCAAAACAAAAAAATAAAATAAAAACTGAATCCAATGAAAGGCAAGAAAGGGTGAGAAAAAGCAAAAACATTGCTAAAAGAAAATGCAGGTAAGATAGTGGAAATATGCAATCAGAATGAATTAAAAGGTATTGGTTCCCCTTTTAAACGATAGAGATTCCCTTATACAATTAAAAAAAAAATAAAACTTAAACCATGTGCTATTTGCAGTAGATACACTTAAAATATAAAAACAAGAAAATTTGAAATTAAAAGGATGGAATATTAATATCAGACAAAATTCCACTTAAAAGTAAAAAGTGTCATTAAGGTAAAAGACAGTCATTACCCAAGTATAAAAAGAAACTAATTAGAGATAGTTAACAATACTAGACCTATATGCATTCTAATAACATAGCCTCAAAATAATGACAAAATTGACAGAAACACAAAAAGTTAGCAAAACAACAATTACAATGGTAAATGATTTTAAACAGCTCTCTGAAAATAACAGAACACTTTAAATATCTCTCTGAGGAAATAATAAAACACACAGATAAAAAATAGTCCTAAATGTTCAGAATACTTAAGCAACATAATAAACCACAGACATAGAAAGTAAAAACATGTCAACAGTGGAACTAAAAACTTCAACTTATACCTAAGTAGGCAAATAAACATCCTAAACCAACTAGGAGGGTCCATTCTTGCCAAGGATGTAGAGAACTAAAAAGAGCACTGTTCCCAAACTACAAAAACAACAAATAGATTAGTGGTTACTGGAGTGGGAGGTGTGTTGGGGAGAAGGAAGTGATATGGATTAACACTAAATGCGCATGAGGAATCATATTGGGTGCATATTCTCTGATATGCAAACTATTCCTTATATAAGTAATTTTAAAACAAGAATTTTGTCCCTATCCTAATAATGAGCAAAATCTGAATAAACTACAAAACCATAACTTTTCTTGAATATCTCAAAGATATTATCTCAAAGAATATCTCAAAGAACTGAGATTGCCAGAAAACCAAGTCCTCAGTGGTGGACTGAAAGTAATAATAGAAACAACAAGACAATAGCTCAATTCAACTCCTTATTTGGAAAAGCAAACAAACAAAAAAAAGGTAGCTATAAAAAGCATACATCAAACATTATACAAAATTGTGTAAGTCTGAAGTGTTTCTTTATGAAATTAGAAACAACATTCGACATTGTCCTAGATATCCTAGTCAATAAAGTTAGGCAAAAAAAGAAAATTAAAATATGTAAAAATGATAAAAAAAAGAAGCATAACTGTTGGTATTTGCAAATGATATAATTATGTCCTTGGAAATACAAAAAGATCTACAAAAAGCAATAGGAGTATTTATCAAGATAGGGGAATATAAATCTATAAACAAAAATCTATTGCATTCCGATATATCAATAGCTAGAAACTGAATTTTTAAAATGTTTTAATATACCATTTACAATAAAAGAAAATACCGAATACCTAAGAATAATCCTAACAAACACTTAAGATATTTTTCAAAGAAAACCGTAAACCTTTACTGAGAGACATTAAAGGAAAACCTAATAAAAGCAGAAATTCCTCTCTTCATGATTTGGAAAATTCATTACTGCAAAGACTTAAATTCTCTCTAAATTGATTTAGAAATTCAAGACAATCCCTATCAAACTCCAACTTGTTTTTGTGGAATCCAACAAGCTGACTCAAAAATGTATGCAGAAGTAAAAAGGTCCAAGATTAGCCAACATACTTTTTAACAAGTCAAACAAGATAAAAGGTCTTGTTCTCTAAAATATCATGGCCTGTTCTTTAAAAATTACATTAATTAAATGTATACTGTAGTATAGCGACAGTCAGAGATAAGTGGAAGACAATAGATTGACGAAAAATAGACCTATAATACTTTGTACTCTTGTAATACGGTAAGGATGGCTCAGAAGATTGTTAGGAAAATAATCACCTCTTCAATAAATGTGAAAAATTGAAGTAAAACACTTTTAGAAGACATTATAGGAAAATGCCTTCCTGTCCTTTGAATAGGGAATGATTTATTAAAGAGCATTAACCATACAGGAAAAGATAAATTTACTTACATTAAAATTAACTCCTGGCTACCCAAAGACACCATAAAAGGAGTAAAAAGTCAAGAGACACAGTATGAGAATGTAACACATATAACCAACTTATACTTACATAGACTATATGAAGAATTCCTAAAAATTAATAGGAAAAGACAGAAAACTAAATTTTAGAATGAGCAAAACACTAGAACAGGTATTTTACACACATACGCGCATGCAGAAAAACCAAATGACCAATAAATTTATTTAAAAAGTGTTTTACCAATTAGTAATCAAGAAAATGCAAAGTTAAGAATAAGATACCATTACTCACATAATATTACAATGAGACACAACGCAAATAGTGGCAAGGATGCAGAACAAGAAACTCATAGACTGCTGATGAGAATATAAATTAGGGAAAAAAGAAAAAAAAGATAATATAAATACCCTATGACCCTGCAATTACACTCATGTCTATATATACTAGTAGAACAATGCATACATATGTACTAGGATACATATATATAAAAAAAAAGACATAGAAAAATTATTTTTAATAACCCAAAGTTGAAACAATCCAATTGCCCAGCATTCATAGAATGGATTTAGAAGAGTGAAATATTCCTACAGCTAAAAGGTTTTGGAAGGCTGGAGGAGAAAGAAGGTAGAGTCAGACTAGATGACACATTCCCAGCCAGGGTAATACTGTCTCCAAGGAAACAAAAGTTGGTTCTTGGAAGCTGAAAATAATCTTAAACTCTTAATGTCTGAAGCACATATTCATATATATTGTATACATTAACAAATATATAGTACATCTGTGGGCATTAAAATGTAATGGGGTAACAGGGTAGGCGGCTAAGAAAAACGATGTCTAAAAAAGGCTCCTAAGGGAAGTGATAATGGAAAATGGTTGAGGGATATTGGACTAGGCATGGAACAGGGCAGGATGGGGATAAGGATGTGCAAGGTGTGGATTAACCGAGAATATTGTTGCCTATGGTGACAGACAAAGGAGGAGGTATCGTACTCATTTAGAACCAGATAGATAATAGTTCAAGTAATAGTCATAGCATTTAACTGGAAGTTTTAGAATCTCTGCAAGGACAGTTTCTTCAGCAGCTTACCGCTATGTGTGATGCTCTAGGGGTGGGGCTAAATCACAGGGGGCAGGAGGCGATAGGATGCTTTTAGGGTGACTGGCAGCTCTGGAGTGAAGCAACTTGGACTCACACAATCACTAGTGCTGTGTGTCAGTACTGGCTCTATTAGCAAAGATTCTTTGTATAAAGAATTCTGGGCGTTAGCAATAAATGCAGGGTTGCATGCCCCAATGGTGCTCTTGAAAATGAAGAAGAATAGAGTAACTAAATGTGGTTAAAGATGTAATTTTTTTAGTCAATATAATAACCGTCTAACAGTCAACCAGAGCAGTCATTATACTAGAAGCCAGCTGGAAGTGTAACTTAAAGGCTCGGGGTAAGACAATGTTGAGTGAAGCTCACAGTAAGATAGAACTATGAGCTCAAATAAACAACGAATAAAATAATAGACTTAAAAAGCAGTCCAGCTAGAAGGACTCTGGGTGGTAACGAATCCCACAGCAGTTAAGTGCCTTGGTTTGGTCTTGAAGCCAGTTGCCAATGAGGATCTGAACCCCTCGGGTATCCTTGTTAGTATTTCCCCAGTAAACCACATAGCCTCTCAAAACACACCAATTGTCATTTTTGCCTTAGAATTATTGTTTAAAGATGTGGTTTCCTTATTTATTTTTCAATTTTTATATTGAACTTGTGTCTATACATGTTCATTTATATCAGCTATTTTATAATAACTTTTCAAAGAATAACCAAGAATTATACTTTTTTGATAAACACAGCAAGATACGGGGAGTTTTGCATTTAGAACACATGAAGGAAGAATGCCTACAATTCTCACTGAAAGATTGAAAAAATTTACTCTGGACCAACAGCTATTATAATATTCATAGTAGAATATATTATATTCTATCTCCTCAAAATTTGAAAAACTCAGAAAAATAATGTTAAAGAGAGTTTAAGATAACTAAAGACCACTCTTTGAATTAAACATGTTGTGATTATTCTCCCAAATAATTCACATAGATTTGAGGACAATGATGCTATTTGTTAGACAAAGAGGAAGGAATATTAGGTGGCATTGATATTTAAGATATAAACCAAGCAGAGCTGCAGTATCTGTAAATTAGAAACCTAAATGAGAATTGATAAAATGCTTATGCTTAAACTTGATGAGCCCCAGAAAACCAAGTCAAGGATACAGATTGAAAATGCATTATTAAGTGGAAAGAGAAAGAAGAAATATTTTCAAGAATCATTGTTTCCAGTTGGCACTGCTGTTATAGCATTTTGTTGATGATGAAATGTAAAATAACAGTGGCACATAACAGCAGATGGGACATTTCTATTTATCATGGCCAGAGTCATCAATTTATTGTGCTGTTCCATAGAAAAAGAAAGTGTCAGTCACAACAGTCAACTCTGAAGAAAATCCTCACAACATACAATCAGAGGATCCACTGGGAATTAACCAGGCTCCTGCTTTCAAGCCAGTGCAGTCTTCATGGTTCCCTTTGTCAATGAGATAGAGTCCATCAGTGGCTTGTCCAAGATGGCACAGGTAACATGAACCATCAGATCATCAAGAGAAGTGGAGGCTTAATATTTACTCAGTCACTTGGTGACTTCCTCTGCGTAGATTATCAAACTTCATAAACTTTGCTACATTGAGAACCTTTTGCCTACAACAACAAAAAATTATACAGAGTACTAAATCAATACTTGTCCTTGGAGCAAATCTATCCAGCTCATTACCTGTGATTTTGTCACATGTAGAAAAGTAAAATTTAATGCCAGGAAGAGATAACTGATTATATGAGCACTCAAGCATCTATCATTGTCAACAGTTCTTTTTAGACAGTATGATAAAAGTGAATCCTTAAAAAGTAAGAATTGCTCCATTTGGTGTATAAAAAAACGATTGCTAATAATAAAATAAGTAAATACCAAATTGTTGTTTCTTTCCTTCAGGAAATCCCCAAATTGAATTACCTTAAAATATTTGCAAGCACTAGAACAGTAGAAAAGGCATGTCGCCAAGCTTCCTCACCTTTTGTGAACCCCTAATAATGAGTGAAATTCTTTGAGTAAACACTGCACGCAGGAACCAAAAGACCTCAAGAACTGGAATGTCTCGGTCTGCTTTATTATATTTCTGATGGGCTTAGGTTTGAATATAAACCCTTTCCAGATACTGGCTTATTTTTACATTGCCCTTTTGAATTAATATATATTTAAAGTCACCACTAAACACAGTGATCCTAGCAGCTGTTTCTAAACACGGGCCTCTCACCCGAACCACACTCCAGGGAGAAGCCTGCACGGAACTGCCTGCCTGCACTGTCTTCCTGACATCTGAGCCAGCCCTTATAAGAGAGTTCCTGGAACTGTATTTCAACCCATAGGGCTGAGGCTTTCCCGTCCAATCGGAGCTGCACAGCTATGTCCCCATTGGCATCTTCTCCGACTGATCAGAGCAGCTCTATTCTGACCAATCAGGAAAGTGTTTTTTGGACCAATCAAACTGTGAGGATTTGGAGTTCTCATTTGCATGAGTATGGGCCAGTCAGGGTCCAGAGGGACTGGACTACTGTCTATATAAGTCAGCTCCTCTCTGGCCCAGAAAGTGTACTTCCCCTTTCCACCAAAGACTGAAGACTGTGTTTCCCTGGCTGGAGCTGAAACACCAAAGGTGAAACCCTGGGGCAGAGAAGAGCAGGCAGAGAAGAGCAGGGCAGAGCGTAGCAAACCCATGTGGCTCAGAGCAGAACAAAGCTATTGTTTAAACTGTGAGAGGCCTAGCCCCAGGGCTGCCTCCCCCTGGAGCCACCTCATGGCTGTGCTGCTTCATAACTGAACTATAATACTACTGAGCTGTTCCACAGCCATGCTGTTCTCACAGCTGAGCTATATCACAATTGAGTTGTTTGCACTGAGAAAATTTCCTTCTTCACCACACCCCAAATTGGGGATTCCTGCTGGTGTTGAATTTGTGCCAACAACCATCAGTTGACCCTACAATGGTTTCCAGAGGGTATCTCAATTTCAAGTCACTTCTCAACAATCATTTTCAAACATGAACCAGATTTTGTTACCACCCTTCTGCCCAGAGCCCTGCAATAGGTCCCATTCCATTTAGAATAAAAGCTGAATGAAGCCCTTACAGTGCCCTAAAAGCCCCCACTTACTGTATCTCTGGCATATTACCTTCTATTTCCCGTTTGCTCACCTTGCTACAGCTACCTTAGTTCTTCAAACACACAAAGCTTGTTCCTCTTTGGACCCTTTGAACTGGCTTTATCCTCCGTTGGAATATTACTGCCTCCAATATATCCACATAGCTTCCTTCCTCCTCACTTACTTGGAATCTGCTGTTTCACCTTGATGAGACCTACCCTGGCCACCTATTTAAAATTGCATTTCTTCTCACATTCTAGATCCCCATTGTCTTGATTCTCTTTGTTTTATTTTAACCATAACACTTACGACTTGTTGTCTGCTCTCAAATTCCCCACTCTTGGGCCCCTGTTTGAATGGAAGCTCATAAAAGCAGAAATTTCTATCGTTGATGCATCCCAAGTGCCTAAAACAGTTCCTGAAACACATCAAGCTCTCAATAAAAACCTACTAAATAAGTATGTTAATGGAAACACATATGTGAGGTTCTCAACTGCATTATTTTCTTTGTTGTTGCCATTGTTACCCTGTTTTGTTTTGTTCTGTTTTGGCTAATTGGGTTAGAACAGCACTGTTATGATCTGGGAGCTTCTTTACTTGGGATTAGTTATAACACCTGGTGAGCCAAGAAATGACTTGGGAAAAGTGACAAATATACAATTTCCTGAAGTGGCCTGTAAAATCTAGACAATTTATGGTTTACAATGTGTGAAATGCAGTGCTGACTTTAGTCATGGCCCTTGGACCAGACAACATCAGAAAAGTCTCCATTTGTCTCACACAGTAATGTGAGACTGAGTGAAATGAAAATTGGGAGGAGATTTGAGGATTTTATTAAATTTACGATTCAAGTAGAGACTGGAAATTGCCTGGTGCCCAAAACACATTGCTCCTCACAGGCCATAAAAATATACAGAGATACTGCTGGTCAAATGATCTCTATTTTCTCCTCTGAAAACATGGGATCCCAGGGTCACATCTATGAGAAGATGACCCCTGGGAACGACTATAAAAGCACAAGGAAATGTGGACCAATAATGCCCATTGCCATTCAAAATTAACAATCTCATTATTATATCGCCCCCAAACAAAAATAAACATTAAAAAGGAGGGGGGATATTAGGATTGTATTCCTAGAAAGGACTCAGGACACTGAGCATTCTAATTATTATGGAGGACAAAATTTACAGTCCCTTCTAATCCCTGTCTCCTGAAAACATTTAAACACAATTTTCCAATGGGTTCCTTATATTAATATTTTTTCCTTGAAGCTTAATAAATAAACATTTGGCTGATGGAAAGAAGCAACCATCTTAAGTCAGCTTTCTTATTGAAATAATGCTTATAATCAAAAGGATGTCTTTTAATATCTCGAAAGTACTGTTAAACGGATTTTAGTGCTGGCACTGGGCAATCCTACCAATAGTCACTTAAAGTTACGCTGTCCTGATGGAACTGACTCTATTTGAGCAACGACACCTTGATTTAAGCAAACATATCATATCAGAAACCTTATTTGTAAAGGAATCAGTAGGAATAAAACATCTAGGCATTCAGTTGATTTTAGCCAACTGCACAAAGGTTTTCCTCAGAACTTGAGTTTGTTTTAAGGAAGGTACAGCTTTTGAAAAATGCTGTTTAGGCAAAATACTATTAAGTTGTAAAATCTGGCTAAAATGCAATCCATAATTTAAAGTGTGCCTGACTATTGGAAAAATAAAACTCATCTGCCTACAGTTGGTCAACTTTTTAACTCCATATTCTTCCAGCAAAGGATTTCTTCAAGTCCTTTCACAAAGTAACATTTTTAGGAAAAGTTGAAATATACTTTTTTCACGGAAAGTCAACATTCTGTAATAAAAAAGTATGTGGATTTCTATGTTAGACACACATGGATTCAAAACGTGGCTCTGTCATTTACATACCATGTAATATTTGGTATATTACTTAACTGAGTCTTAGTTTTCTCATCTGTAATATGGGAATGATAGTGACTTACCTCAATGGGTTGTTTATGGTAATTACAAAATATATGTAAATAATCTTGCACATAGGAAATGCTAAAATAAGTAGGAGTTATTGTTCATGTTCTAAAATGAAATCATACTGATATGTTAAAATACCTAAGTAGCCTGGAAGAAATGAAGAGGATATACCTGATGAAAAGATTATAATTTCTTTGAGTTATTCTCATTTGATCTTTCCTTTCTTTTCTCACTGCTTTCAGCCCACTGTAGACTTCTATCTTTCATTTAATCATGAAAATGCCTCCCTAAGACTTCTCCTCATCCCTTCCCTGCTAACTCCAACATACTTGGTTAATCAGCCTCCAGATCAATCTACCTAGGAATACATCCCTTTGGTAATGTAACGTCCCCTACCAGAAACCTCGTGTAACACCCAGTTACATACCAAACAACATCAGGACTTCTGAACCTGATATTGAAGACTCTCTACAACTTTGCACAAATTGCTTTTGTCTGTCTTATCTCTCCCAATTTATCTACACATACCCTATATTTCAGTCAATCTGCCCTATTCACTGTTCCAACCATCTGGGGGGTGGGGGGTGGGGGAAGGGCACTTAAAATGGTAACACAGAAATGCAATTGGGGTGAGCTATTCTGGGTCACCCGCTTAAGGGCAGATGTCTAAGTTTGGTAGATATTTACCACTAATTCTCTCTCCAGAAAGAAATTCCATTTTTCTCTCCAGTCTGCCTTCCTTTTTGTCTTAGAGAACTGAGTGGTGTTCATTAAAGATTAGCGTTCTAGTAGGTGGCCTGATTGAGGGTGCATAGGACCAAAGTGATCTTGGTGTTACAGGAAACAGAAAGGGCACACAGAGATCTAAGTGAGCACTTTTGGCGCAGGGTAAGAGCTGCAGTTGAATCTACCTAGGGGGATTTTTCCATGCTCTTGAAAAAGTACTGTACATCAGAAAATGCCAAATGCCCACCAGGGGATGATAAAGTCACTAATGAGAGCTCAAAGGGCAAACATTTCCAGATTGTGGTCAAAGTGACAACAGCAGGCCTTCATCTCCTGTCTTTCATGATGCCACTTTTGATTACCCTTATTGTGAAATATGAGTTTTATTGTGTAATTTTAGACTCAAGTCTAATGCTAACTCATCAAAACCTTAGTTGATGTTCACAGCAGCATGACTTGCTGCCATGGTGATGGCAGCTCTCATAAAGCCTGAGAAACCTGAAGAACAGATCAGCCTCTTGACTATTTGTGTTCCCTGGGAAACCAGGGAGGCTTAGTGTTGTAGTCATAACGCTCGTGCTGAGTGTTCCAGCCTCTACGCGTTCGTCATGCCGTCCTTCTCACTGTAACTTCTCCTATTAAAAACCCCTCCCAGCCTCTGGATCCAGCTCAGTGGCATATCCACCATGAAGCACCTCTTAGTCCCCACCTCTTTCCCCTAGCAGAAAGTTTCTCCTCCTTCAATTCTTCCTCTAGATTATAGCACAATTTCTGTGGTTATTTATTCTCATGTTACAGTGAGTTGGGCTTGGTATTGTAGTTTTATTATTCCTCTACAGCTCCTAGTTCAGGGCCTTATATATAAAAATCACTCAGTAAACACTGGCTACAAAGTATCAGCACCCCAAGTCACTTCTTGGAATTAAGGGAGATCATTTAAAGTGAGCCTGGAAGTCTGAGTAAAAAAAAATGAACAAAGTGAAGGAAGAGATATAGTAGGAAAGTATTCTCTAGGCAGAAACAATTTTATGTGCTAAGGTGGGGAGGTCATAAACACCATGCCATAGCTGAGAAACTTCCATAAATTTAGAATGACTAGAATACATCAATATTTGCTCATATTTCAGAAGATACCAAAGCGTAAGTCTAATGTGCTAAGATAATAGTGGAGAACATTTCTCGTGAGGAAATGTTAGGGCTGCAAAATGTCTGATATCCCTTTCTGAGGTTAAAATTACCTTACTAAAGCAGTTTACTGAAAATTCCCATTGTGGCTGTAAACACTGTGTTTCTTGCTTCTTTTTATTCTCCAAATAGAAAAAAAAAAAAAAAACTGATAACACTTCCAAACTACTAGTCAGACACCCGAAAAGTTTCTGAAAGAGTTGTACCATTCCTAAAAATCCATCATAATTCTAATACCAGCCTTCTCCAATAAGCAAATAGGATTGTGATTCTAAATGTATTTATAAGTCAGTTGTCTGGAACTCAAACACAGACACAATGGAAAATATGAGAGTTACTTTCAGTTAGCTCAATAATGGTCTTCAGGCTTTGAGCTCAGTGATTTTCTTCTCTACTGTACACTGTCTCCTATTTTTCTTTCTTTTTAAATTCAGCTTTCACTGAAGTCCCATACTCATCAATGACAGCACACACACACACACACACACACACACACACACACACACACTTATCTAAAGCATCATTTTATACAAGTAATACTTGGAAATACTTCCAGACCCAGTGTTTTCAATATACCCAATGTACATAATCAAAAGTCTTGCCATACAGATTGTTATTAATATGTAGTGACATACTAACACATCTAACATTTTCTACATTCATTAATTACTGCCACAATAAGGTCAAAGTCTCTGAGGGCTGTTACCCATAAATGTCAACGAAATCTAACTAACATTGGCAGAAAGATTATAGTTGCTTTTAGATCTGCCTCATGTCTCTCATAATACTATAAGCTCTTTAAGCAACTCATTTAAAGTAGGTTTTCATTCATGGCTCTATGCCTCATTGCACTTAATAACGACTAACATTTAATGAGCCCCTACTAAGTGCAATTTGCTAAGCATTTTCCATGTATTATCTCAACCCTTACAAGGCAAATATTACCAACGTTATCTTCATTTTACATTCAGAGGGTGAATTAACCTTCCCATGGCCACCTAGCTTATTAGCGACAGGTCCTAAACTCAAATCCAAGCCCATTGATTCCAAACACCATACTTTTCCACTCTGTGTTATACTTGACACTTCTTGCTTGCTACAATGGCTTGCATATTCAATGATGTATTGAATAAAGAAATGACAGTTGATATATATCAGACAAAATCCCTTATTTCATTTATCAACAGAGGGGGTCAATGAATCCTTAAAGCTGACATTCTAGGCCACATAACAACCAGATTTCATCCCTCATCCACCTGCAACATAGTCGTTTAAAGAAAACTGACTTTTGCACCATATTGGTAAATTATTTCACTCTTAGTAATTCTTGATATTAAAAAAAACAACTGTGAAAGAAGTCAGTTCTTGCCAAATTGATCTATAGACTCAATGCAATTCCAATGAAAATCCAGGCAAATTATTCTGTGAATATTGAAAAATTGATTCTAAAGTTTACATAGAGGCAAAAGACCCAGAATAGCCAACACAATATTGAAAAAGAATGATAAAGTTGGAGGACTGACACTGCCTAACTTCAAGACTTTTTATAAAGCTACAGTAATCAAGACTGTGGTATTGGTGAAAGAATACACAAATATCTGTGAAACAGAACAGAAAGCCCAGAAATAGACCCACATAAATATAGTCAACTGATCTTTGACAAAGAAGCAAAGGCAATATAGTGAAACAAATATAGTCGTTTCAACAAATGGTGCTAGAACTAGATAACTACATGCAAAAAATAATAATAATCTAGACACAGATCTTACACCTTTCACAAAAATTAACTGAAAATGGATCATAACCTAAATGTAAAATGTAAAACCATTAAACTTATAGAAAGTAAGATTGGAGAAAATCTAGATGATCTTGGATATGGTGATGACTTTTTAGATACAACACCCAAGGCACAATCGAAATAAGTGTTAAGGTAGACTTCATTACAATTAAAACTACTGATCTGCAAAAATAATGTCCAGAGAATGAGAAGACAAGCCACACGCTGGTAGACAATATTTGTAAAAGATATATCTGATAAAGAATTGCTATCCAAAATAGACATACAACTCTTAAAACTTAACAATAAAAAAGCAAACTGATTTAAAAATGGGCCAAAGACCTTAACTGCCATCTCACCAAAGAAGATATTCAGATTGTCATCTGATTGTCAAATAAGCATATGAAAAGATGCCTTACATAATATGTCATATATAATATGTCATCCAGAAAATATGAACTAAAACTACAGTGCAATATCACTACAGTGCAACTACACATTTTTTTAGGATACTCAAAATCCAGAATACTGAAAATACCAAATCCTGGCAAAGATGTGGAGCAATAGGACCTCTCATTCATTGCTGGTGGGAATTCAAAATGTTTGATACAGCAACTTTGGAAGACAGGTTAGCAGTTTCTTACAAAACTAAACATATCCCTACCATATGATCTAGTAACCGTTCTCCTTGGTATTTATTCAAATAAGTTGAAAACTTATGTCCACACAAAAACCTGCACACAGATGTTTACAGCAGTTTTATCCATAATTGTCAAAACTTGGGAGCCACAAAGATGTCCTTCAGTGTGTATATGTGTAAATAAACTGATATATCCAGATAATAAAATATTATTTAGCACAAAAAAGCAATGAGCTATCAAAACATGAGAAGTAACGGAAAAACCTTAAATGCATATAACTAAGTTAGAGAGAGCAATCTGAAAAGGCTACACACTGTATGACTCTATGACATTTTGGAAAAAAACAAACTATGGAGACAGTAAAAAATATCATTGGTTACCAGGGGTTGAGTGGGGGTAAGGATGAATAGGAGGAGCACCGAGGATTCTAGGGCAACGAAACTACTCTGTCTGAAACTGTAATAGTGGATACATGCCATCATGCATGGGTCCAAACCCATCGAATGTACACCACCAAGCGTGAGCCATAATGTAGGTTATGGACTCTGGGTGACTGATGGAGGTGTCAGTGTAGGCTCATCATTTGTAACAAATGCACCACTCTGGTGGGGTTGTTGATAATAGGGAGGTCATGTATGTGTGAGAGCAGAGGTTATCTGGAAAATCTTGGTACCTTCTCTTAATTTTGTTGTGAATCTAAAATTGCTTTTTAAAATTGCTCTTTTTAGAAAACCAACATAATGTTAAATTTCAGAACTAGTCTTAGTCTTTATAAGCCCTTACCATGACTTCCCCACTCAAGTTTCAAATTTTTTTCCAAGTACTTCATCTTAATATCCTTTTTTTGCTTGTAAAAGTCTACTTTCAAGATTATATGAAATTTCTTTCTTATAAAATTTTGTAACTTTCCACCGGGTAAGGCACCTAATTTTCATTCAAAGAAAAAACAGCTCTTTATGTATTTGTTTTATCAGCCAATCTTGTACCACTTTTATTTAAATCGCTATTATTTGAGGCAAATAATAGCCTTATTTCATAGGCTTAGTATTTGCAAACAATTAATTTTACAGCTAGAGATAATACCTCAGCATTAGCATTGCACACTTGACAATGCAAACATGTCTATTTGCATACTTATCCTCAGATTTCAAACATTTCCTTATTAGAGGCAGTTTTACGAAAAACATAACCTGTTTGAGATTTATGCTGTCAAACATTAAAACAATTCAATAATGCTTCTTTATTAGCCTTGATACAATTTTAGCCTCATAATCAAAAGATGTAAAATTATTACTGGAAGTTTATGTAGAGTACTTAATTGACTATTACAGAATCTTTGGATCTCAGACCTCCTCCTACGTCACTATTAAGAGCTTAGATAAACTGTCCTATTCCAAAATCATATTTATTCCTTTTTTTCCTAGCTCTTGAAAGGCATCTACACACAAGTCTTAAAAAGGAAATCAAGAATAACTTACATAATTTCACTTACTGCCTTTTTTCAGGGTTTGTATAGTAACTACTTTGACAAAATTTCAAAGGTTTTTAAAGGAATTCATATTTTGTCTATTTTAGGATGGGCAAAGATCTAAATTAGCAGTCAAATCCATGGTAGTAACTAAAATGAAAGGATACAGAGTAACTCACATCTTTTTTTTAATACTTTGACCTTCCTGCATGCTTTTTCTCTTTCTTCCTTATCTGTACAGTCATGCTCCACATAATGATGTTTTGGTCAATATCAGACCACATATGAGACAGTGATCCCGTAAATTATAATGGAGAGAAAAATTCTATCACCTAGTGACACTGTAGCTGTGGTAACGCTGTAGCGTAAGCATTACTTACATGTTTGTGGTGACACTGGTATAAACAAACCTGCTGAGCTGCCAATCATATAAAAGTATATAGCACATATAATTATGTACAGTACAGGTACAATACATAATACTTGATAATGACAATAAACTGTTACTGATTTATGTATTTACTATACTGTACTTTTTGTCATTATTTTAGAGTGTACGCTCCCTACTTACAAAAAAAAAAAAATTGTTGTAAAATAGTATTGTGTGTCACACCAGCAGCAGCCTTATACATTTCATGTTTATCACATCTCTCTACTGCAGCATTTTCTCTTGTGCTTGATTTAATCTCGTGGGGTTTTTTTGTTCATGATGGGTCCTAAGCATAGAAAATCCACTGCTAATGTTGCCAGTGAGAAGCCACAGGAAATGATTAACCTGGAAGTGAAATTAAAAGTGATTGAGGACTGTGAAGATGGAAAATTAGTGGTGGTTACTGCTCACCAGTTAGGCATGTCCCATTCCAACATAGCTACAATCTTAAAGAAAAGAAAGTGACAAAAGATGTCAAGAGATCTGCCTGATTGGAGGCAATGAGACAACAAATACTCAAGAAGGGCTATCTCTGACCTGGAGAAACTTCTAATGACCTGGGTTGAAGACCAGGCACAGAAGCATATACCTCTCAGCTCCATGACAATCGTGACCAAAGCAAAGCAAAAAGTTCTTTGCAATGTTGAAAGAAAAGGCTGAAGCTGACTATGATGTTGAATTTACTTCTAGCTCTGGATAGTTTAAGAAATTTAAGAATCATTATTCATTGACTAATGTAAAAATGTGTAAAAATGTGTGGTGAGTCTGCAAGTGCTGAAGGGAAGACAGCTGAAAAATTTTCGAAAACTTGAGATAAGCTGATTGTGGAGGAAAATTATTTGCCACAACAAGTATTCACTACGGATGAAACCTCCCTATTCTGGAAACAGGCAAAGGACTTTCATCCATAAAGACGCCAAGTCAATGTGGGGTTTCAAGGCTTCTCAGTACAAGACAGCAGTCTTGCCTGAGGGCAATGCTGCAGGCTGTGAATTGAAACCCTTTGTGATCTGACACAGTTAGAACCCCAGGGCCTTTAAGCACTAGGCACACACTGCCCATGTACTGCAGGAGCAATGAGAAGTCAGGGATGACCCAGCTTCTCTTCCAAGACGCCCTCCTGAACTTCTATGTCAGCAAAATGGAGAAGTATAGTATTGTCTGGATAATGAAACACCTTTTAATATTTTTCTTATTGTTGATAATGCTCCCAGACATCTTCCTTTTAGGAGTAATCTTCATCCCAATATCAAAGTAGCGTTTCTCCATCCAAACACCACCTCTTTGATCCAGCCAGTGGATCAAGGAGTGATAGCAGCTCTTGAAGCTTACTACCTGAGGAAGACCTTTGCCCAAGCTATTGCTGCAACTGAGGAAGACACTGATGCAATTCCTGAAGGATTACAAAACATCTATGACTGCATCAAGAACTTTGCTTGGGTTGGAGGTGATGTCACCAAGACGTGTACTCGTATGAATGGCATCTGGAAGAAGACACTCAAGAGATGCATCCATGACTTCAGAGGATTTGTCAAGGATGAGGAGGCTGCAAAAATCAATGAGGCTGTATGTGAGATGGCAAACAACTTGAACCTGGGTGTGGAAGAGGATGACATTGAGAACCTCCTAGACATGGTTCCTGAGGAATGGACTAATGAGTTGTTGGAACTGAAACAGGAACATGTAGCTAAAGAAGAGGCAAGAATAAAGAAAATGCAGAAGAAGAAAAGGAAGAACCCCCAAGAAAATTAGCAGTGAAGGATTTAGCAGAAGGTTTTATAAACTTCAACAAGCAATTTCAAAATTTTAAAACATGGACCCCTTCACTGAAAGGTTTTCATTAATAGAGATCAATGTTCATGGTGCATTATCTACTTATAAGCACATCTGTCATGGGGGAAAAAAAAACCCAAAGCATACAAACCACCATTGGCAGACTTCTGAAAATAGTGACATCTCCCCAAGAGCCCCAAGCAGGTCCTTCAGGAGTGTTCCAGAAGAAGGCATTGTTCTCACAGGAGGTGACAGCTCCATAAGTGTAACTACCCCTGAAGACCTTCCTGTGGAATAAAACGTGGAGGTGGACAACAGTGATGCTGATAATCCTGACCCTGTGTAGACCGAGGCTAATGTGTGTGCTTGTGTCTCAGTTTTTGACAAAAAAAGTTTAAAAAGCAAAAAATAAAAATAAAAATTTAAAAGTACAAGAAAGCCTACAGAATAAGAATATAAGAGAAAATATTTTTGTACAGCTATACAATGTGTTTGTTTTAAGCTAAGTAGCAAACGTTTATTACAAAAGAGTCAAAAAGTTAAAGAAAAAGTTAAAGAAAAAACATAAAATGTTGATAAAGTGAAAAAGTTAAAGTAGACTAAGGTCAATTTATTATTGAAGAAAGAAAAATCCTTTTTTTTAAATAAATATAGCGTAGCCTAAGTAAACAGTGTGTATAAAACCCACAGTAGGGCACAGTCATGTCCTCGGCCTTCACACTCACTCAGCTCTCACTCACTGACTCACCCAGAGCAACTGCCAATCCTACAAGCTCCATTCATGGTAAGCGCCCTATATAGGTGGACCATGTTTTATCTTTTATATCGTATTTTAATTGGATCTTTTCTATGTTTAGATACACAAATATTTAGCATCGTGTTACAAATGCCTATAGTATTTAGTACAGTAACATGCCCTACAGGTTTGTAGCCTAGGAGCAATAGGCTACACCATATAGCCTAGGTGTGTAGGAGGCGAGGCCATCCAGGTTGGTATAAGTGCACTCTATGGTGTTTACACAATGATGAAATTGCCTAACAGTACATTTCTCAGTACCTAGCTCCATCCTTCAGTGATGCATGCCTGTAAAGCCATTCTAGGCAAGGGTAGCCACTGATGGTCTTTCACCAGTGTTATTTTACGAAGGAGGCTTCATCGGTCAAATGGAACAACAACAGTTACCTAATCTTTATTACACGTCTAAAGATTTCTAAATTTCAAGTATGCAAATGTGAAGCAAAGAAATAATTAGCAAATCATATATATCTCCAATGATTTTACTTTAATATATAAATCTTTATTATATAAATCTTTAATATATAAATTTTAATGTATAACAGCTCAAAGAAAGCAACTGTAATTATTTTAATATCATGCCAGAAAGGTATTTGATAAAACTGAGCTTCTATTTCTCAATTTCTTCAATTTTTAAAATGAACGTAAGATTGCATTCTAAAATACAGTGGTTCCTCAGTTTTTGAACATCTCCATTGACAAACATTTGGTTTATGAATTCCATAAACCTGGAAGTAAATCCTTCGGTTTTCTAACACGACTCAGAAGTTGAACATGTCACACAGCTTCTGCTGTGTGCAAGATCCTGAGGCCTAGCTGTCGGCTGTTTTTGAATGTTTCAGAACTCGTGGATTACGTTCGAAAACCAAGGTACGACTGTAATTGTATAAAATACAACTCTCAAATTTAAGAAATAGTGTTATGCTGAATGGTAAAAACCTAGATGTTGAACTCAGGAACAGGAAAAGGATGCTTATTATCATCACTGGCAACAAATGTTATTTTGTAACGCTGGCCAACACAAGTAGATAAGAAATTGAAAATAAGAATACAAACATTGAAAGAGCAGAAACAAATTTTTAAATTATTTATAAATGATATGACTGTCTATTTGGAAAACCCAAGAAAATCTATTTTTAAATCATTAAAACAATCAAGTATATCCTTAAGGAAATTGTTTACAATATTAATACGCAAAACCCATACCTTTCCTTCACAGATGTCTCCCTACTTTTATGCATAATATGTTTCTGAAAAACACTACTAACATCAAACAATGAATCCACACTAGAGAGAATGCGGGGTAGAAAACAAAAATTTTTATGAACATATTAAGTAAGTAGAGGTATTTCATTAGTAAGTTAGGTAAAAAGTAAGGCAATTAGAATGAAGCACTTATGGTTTTCACACAAACCCTGAAAGCGACCATGCTCCTTTTCTCTGGATTATGAATTCCTTTGCTCACAGAAGGAACGAAGGAGGAAATCTTGGCTCCTGTATGGTAGGTCCATCAGGGTCAAAATTCATTAATCCCTTGTGTACATCAGTTTCTCTCATTATTGTGTTATCTCAGGTAAGGGTCATCTGTCCATAGGATTCTGAAGCATATTTATTTGGTTAAATCTTCACCAAAGCTTTACCTATGAGTAGTTCTGGAGCTAGTTAGAATTGAATAGAGTAATGGCTCCACTGAGCCCAGAGTCAAGATAATTGTAAAATCCCCCATTAAAACTCACCTTTCAGACACAATCTTTAATGCCATTTTTCAACATTTCATATATGTGCTTTCATTTTGTTCATTTCCTTCATAATTAAACTCAATTGCATATGGACAATGAGAACTCAGTTGAAGTTGGTTGAGCTTTTTGGCAAGTCTGAATATTTCTACTATTGCCCCAGTTGTAATTAATTTTAGGAGACCTGTGCTGCTTATCTTAGTATTAGCATTTCCATTTTTCAGTTTTTCCAAAGTGACAAAAAAAAAAAAAATCCAATAAATATTCAAATGTAGATGCCAAAAATATCCAAACCACAAACACTCAACTACTGATATCAAGGAGACAGGTCACCCTAAAAAAAAAAGCTTAAATTACATATTCATTCGTTGAGAGTTGATAGCCCAAATTCGGCAAATGAAAAGCAGTTTAGAGGTGTCATGACACTACACAAAGTACAACTGCACATGTTGCATGACATAATATTACAAAAGACAAGGATGATTATTAAAATAAACAGAAAGTTTAATTTAAAAAAAAAAATCTTTCACAGTAGCCATTTTAAAAATTAAGAACTCAGGAATAAGTACATCCCAGTTATCTGTTGCCATGTAATATATCACCCTAAAACTTAGTGGTTTACAAAAACAACAATCATTTCATTATATCTCATGATGTCTTAGGGTCAGGCATTCAGAAAGGCTTCAGCGGAAAAAGGTTCTGACTCAGGATCTGTCTTGAGGCTGCAGTCAGATAACCGACTGGAGCTGGAACAGCAGAGCTGGGAGAGCTCAGGACTGATATCTCTTTCTTTGTCTTTATTATAGTCTCAGGGCTTCGACAGTTTCTCCACATGCTACTTTGGGCTTCCTCACAAAATAGCTGCCTCAAGGCAGCTGAAGGCCTTAAGAGTGATTATTCCAGCTAAAAGACACGAAAGCTGCATTGTGGCCTAGTCTTCTATGGAAAGGAAAGCCTTTTATGGCCTATCCTCAGAAGTCATGCGGCACCGCGTCCAATGCATTCTATCGGTTACAGGTGAGTCACAAACCCACCCAGATTGAAGGGGAGAGGAATGAGACTTTACCTTTTGATGGGATTATGACAGGATCCTAGAAAAGTACATGATATGGTAGATAATATTGTGACTATCTTTGAAAAAAAAGTCATAAAAGGGAACAGGAGCTATGCAGAACCCACATGGAGAGAACTGCATTACTTAACAAAAGTAATTTCAATGAGATTAATAAGCATATGAAAAGATGCTTCTTGTCATTAAATCATCAAGAAAATGCAAATTAAAACAACAATGGCTTTCCCTTCCTCATGCCTACTGAAAAACTGAGGGTAGGTGGAGTTGCAGGGTTTGGCTGTCATGTG
Organism: Rhinolophus ferrumequinum; assembly: GCF_004115265.2. Lineage (NCBI taxonomy): Eukaryota > Metazoa > Chordata > Mammalia > Chiroptera > Rhinolophidae > Rhinolophus > Rhinolophus ferrumequinum. The sequence continues at coordinate 25,733,024 of NC_046300.1, read as the reverse complement.
ATCTGCCAGGGAGGAGCACCCGATTTCAACCCTCTGCCCACACGGAGGGGTGGGGGGGGGGTGGCATTTCTCGCTGGCCCTACTGAGAGATTTCTTAATCACCATAATCAAGAAAGGATATGATATGAGGCTAGTGAACTTAACTCCTTTGGAACAAAGGAAATTAACTTTTGATACCCATGCATTTGTTCAGGACTTGGAAACTGGTGGATCTGACAAAGCACGAGCAAAGACAATTGTATTAGCATTAACCACTTTATCATATGTCAGCTTGGATACTATCTATGAAGAAATGGTCACTCAAACTCAATCGGAAATAGCACTAAACAGCTAAAGGCTCATTTGGACTCCATCAGGAAAGACATGGTCATCTTAGAGAAAAGTGAATTTGCAAACCCGAGAGCAGATGAAAAACTGAAAATTGAATTAGAACATGCTAAGCAACAACTAATAAATGAAACCAGTCGAATCAGAGCAGATAACAAACTGGACACCAACCTAGAAAGGAGCAGAGCAACAGATATGTTTACAGATCAACAAAGTTATGGAAGCAACCACAGAATTTACCAAAAAGGATGCCAAAACCAAAAGTACTATTTCATAGACCAGTAATACAATTGACACCGAAATTGCTTCTTTAAAAATGCTAATGGAATCTAACAAGCTTGAGACAATTGATTATCTTGCAGCCTCAGTATTTACTTGCCTCGTGATAGCATGGGATTTTATAGAATCTGGAAATAGCAGTGAAACAACTATGTTATGCTCCTGCTGCCGCTGCTCTTTTCTTAGAACACTGCACTAACATCAAACATTGAAAGTTGCAGCAAAACTCAATACAAGATTATTCAAAGTATATATATACTAAAAAGAAATGTTTTAGAATGAGATGTAGTTTGTCTTTGTTTTTTGTATGTCTCTATTGTATTAGGTTGAAAAGCTGCCTTTCAAAACCTGATTCTTTTGAGATAGAAGGGCCTTTTGTTTTGATCCTTTTGATAGTTCGTAGAAACTAAACCAGAGCTGTCTTGTGTTTCGGTGAACAACTGTGTAAGTCGTACAGGATTTCTTTGGTATCTGCTGACCACATACTTCGTTATAGTATTCAACTTTCCTAATAACTATTACACAGTTACATTTTCATATAAAATAAAATATTATAACAAAGGTACTTGGATTCTAATAGTGACTTACCATATAGCTGAAGATTGTTTCAGGGTTATTTGTAATGAACAATAAAAACAATAAATTTTGAAATGTGGGGGAAAAAAACCACAACAACAATGAGATACTACTACATACCTATTGAAATGGCTAAATCCAGAACAGTGATAACACCAAATGCTGGAAATGATGTAAAGCATTAGGAATTCTCATTCGTTGCTTTTGGGAATGCAAGATGGTACAGGCACTTTGGAAGACAGTTTGGCAATTTCTTGCAAAACTAAACATGCTCTTATTATACAATCCAATAATCACACTCTTTGGTATTTAATAAAATGAGCTGAAAAATTATGTCCACACAGAAACCTGCATATGAAGATTTACAGAAGCTTTATTTTCAATTGCCAAAACTTGGAAGCAATCAAGACGTCCTTCAGTGGGTGAATGGATAAACTGTGGTACATTCAGAGAATGGAATTTTATTCAGTGATAAGAAGAATTGAGCTATCAAGCCATGAAAAGACATGGAGGAACCTTAAGTGCATATTACAAAGTGAAAGACACCAGTCTGAAAAGACTGTTAAAACTGTATGATTCTAACTACATGACATTCTGGAAAAGGCAAAACTATGGAGACAGTAAAAATATCAGTGGTTGCCAAGGATTATGAGGAAAGAAAGGATGAACAGACAGAGAAGGAGGACTTTCAGGGCAGCAAAACCATTCTGCATGATACAATAATGGTAGATACCTGTCCTTATGTATTCGTCCAAACCCATAGAATGAAACCATCAGGAGTAAACCCACATGTGAACTATGGACTTTGGCTGATAATGATGTGTCAGTGTAGGTCCAACATTTGTAACAAATGTACCACTCTGATGTTGTTAGTTGGGGAGGCTGAGCGTGTGTGGGGGCAGGGGGCATATGGGGAACCCTCTGTACTTTGTGCTCAATTTTGCTGTGACCCTAAAACTGCTCTACATAAAGACTGTTTTGTTATTTTTAAAAAAGAGAAGATTTAAGTTAATACATATTCTTAGGTGGTAAGACTTGACATCGTAAAGATGTCATTGCACCCAATATAATTTCTCAGTGTAGCACCATATCAGTCTAGACTCTGGTGGGATTTTATTTGGAAACTTGACAAAATGATTGTTAAGATGATCTTGAAGAGAAAACTGCAAACCTAAGGACTTACTTCATCAAAGAGTCCAAGGCCAAAACAAAGAAGTGATCAACTTCATAGGAGTGCGATGAGCACTGAAGGAATTGCCCGAGGTAGAAGGCTCAGCCCAGAAAGCATCTGGATGACAACAAGCCCTCAGTCAACATTAGCTACCGCACCTTTATTTTAAGTAAATCAAATATAATTACTCTTGATGTAATTCTCCTAAAGAGAGGAAAAGAGAACACTAATGGTCTGAACTATCTGGGACTACTCTATTCCTGTAGGAGAGGAACTGGAAGAAATGTTTGGTAAACAGAGGGAGACGTGAAATCCAGAGAGGCAGTTCTAAGATGAAAGAAACAAGAACGTATTGGTGGGCTGTGCGTATGAGTCTGCGGAAAGCGGGTAAAAATGATGCCAGATGAGGGTTAGAGGATAATTTTTGGAGCCCTTTTGTTGAGTAGATAGTAGGGACTGCAGCATAAGAATGCACTGGCAGAAGCTTGGTCCTGCATTGGCAGTCGGTCCCTACTCTCTGGAGAGGTGCAGCCTCTGTGGGCTCAGACACTAGTCAGGGGTTAGATGATCAAGTCTTGTCAATCAGGATCTCTGGGAGTGGGGCCCAAGCAAATTGCATTCACACGAGCTCCCCTTATTCTCAATAGAATTTGAAAACCACTGCTATATAGAGCACATGCATTGGACGTATGTATTTGGGGAAACTGAGCCCCAAAGAAATGGAACTAATTGCCCAATATTAAACAGCTCTTTTTTTTTTAGCATAATCAGGACTAGCTTCCAACCTTTTTTTGTTTTCACAACATAAAATGAATCAATAAAGTAAAAGCAAGCTGTATAACGAGTTATTAAATGCTATTCCACAATTACTTAGTCATTTGGACTTACATAAGAACACTCTAAATTAAATTCTCCAGCTTTTACAATTCACTGTGGAATATGACAATAAGTTAATGGTCTAAAAACCTAAATTAAGGAGAGTTACTTGACTTGGAAACTCTCTCAAACTCCAGAAGCATGAATATGAATAGCTCTCTACACGATATGCAAATAATTCCATTTAATATTTCCATTCAGCATGACCCATCCCTGTATTTTAAAAAAAGTTCTTTCTATGCCATTTATTAAACCTTGATGATTCATTTAGGATACAATTTTATAGTTATTTACTAAAGCAGTTTTCCTGAGGTGTTAATTAAATTAGTGACTTTCATTGTCTCACCAATTCCAAATTAAGCTCACTTAAAAGAATTACTTCTTCAGCTTGGATTAAACACATGCAGGCTTAGCAACACACTTCTAATGAAGAATCTTCTTAAATGTGTGGAATGTAAAGCCCTCTCATACTAATATTTCTCCAGTTAGAAATTGGAATAATTCTTTCATGTTCCACCACCTTTCCAAAAGGATCACAGAGAAAGGTCAGCAATGTTAGTACTGAGACAGCTAAGTAGAAAGACACACAACTGGAAGCTCAAGGAGCTGAAGACTTTTAGTATGAGGTATCTGAGAACCAAGCTGTCCACTCACAGGGCTGAAAAGTCAGTCTCTAGATGTAAGAGTTGATTTCCGTGTGTGTGTGTGTGTGTGTGTGTGTGTGTGTGTGTGTGTGTGGCTTAGTGATGAGATAGCCAAAAGTTATATCAGTGGAGAGGCATCCCCTACTATTAAAAAGAAAAAAACTTTAAAAACCAAACAATTGCTCTGGGATCAATTACTAATATAATTCACATTTTACATCAAACTGTCAGTATATAATGATTTTTTAACAAAAAATTATTTGTCGGCTTCATCCCTATGATACATAAAAAACTCCATACTACCATGTTTCCCCAAAAATAAGACCTAACCGGAAAATAAGCAATTTTAGCTTATTTTAGCTAAAAAATAGCATGATTTTTCAGAATGAAATCCCTGAACATAAGCCCTAATGAGTCTTTTGGAGCAAAAATTAATGTAAGACTCGGTTTTATTTTGGGGGAAACATGATAAGCTCATGAGCTATGCATACGCATTTTATCTCTTTAGTGACTAAAAGTCTGTTTAAAATAATTATTGATGGCCTTGTCTGCAACTCTTCCAGGAGGATTACCTGACTTTGTGACATCATAACTACTGCATAAAAAGTGAAGCCATTGCTACGTAGCATCTGTCCTTCCTGGACTGAGGGTGTGGAAGGAGTGAGCAAATTGGAATCATACAGGACTTGACAGAAGGGGACGAGGGTAAGGCAAATATAAAACTGAAGATACAACACCTAGGATCAGAGCATTCTAGAAAGACCACAGAAGCCATTTGTTTGGAACTGAAGGCATGTCTGAGACATTTAACTTTCTGAGCCAGGTCCCCAGCCCTCTTCTGAAGAATTCCTTAGACATAGGTCCAGGCATTAGACTTACGCCCACTAAAGCCTATAGTCTATGATGGCAAGAACCATATTTGGTTTGGTTCACCACTGTAGCCTTAGCACTTAACATAATGCCTGATTCACAATAGTTACTCAATAAACTTGTGTTAAATGAGGGAATGGATAAAAGAATGAATAAATGAATGAATACTGACCATCTCCATTGGATGGCAATTGATCAACCCAATTAGTTTTTGCTCTCTCTTGAAGAATTTAAATGTGTGCTGCAAGGAAAGTTACAAAGATGGTAGCAAGAAACAAGAAAGCAAAAGCCATGATTTAAGGAAAAACAATGAAGTTAAGAGTCAAGTTGGTCACTAGTATAGATCAAACAAGAATAGAATCCAAGAAGCATTCAAGGGGAGGAGGGTGTCAACTTATCATGAACAAGCAGAAGGTAGCCAGTAGTAGAAAGTAGAAAGATGAAGCAGAGATGTCTCGCAGAGTCCCTGACCCACTGTCGAAGTACTAAAGAATTTTTCTTAGCAGAGGAGGAGCGGTCTTGTCCAGAAGTGTATGCAAATCTCATCCCTGGGGGAAGCCCTGGGCCTAAGAATAACATGGGGTTACAAAGGGACAGTCCCTGTACCTTGAAGAGGGACCCTCATGGGATCAGCCTGAAAGTCATCTCCAGCTTTGCCTTGCACCTTCCCTTACTCCCCTTCTCCAGAGAGCACTTTCAAGACTCACCTGCACAAGAATCCCACCTCAGACTCTGCTTCTAGGGACTCCAACGTAACACACCTACTAAGTGCCAAACCTAGTGCCAGGCACTAGGAACATACAGTGGTGAATGAACAACAGAGGCTCAGCTCTTCCACCTGGAACTTCTAAGTTTGATAGGAGACAGGAGAGTGACAATTAACAACCGAAAGTAATTAATTTTACTTTCTTCCATTTCAATAAAGGAAAATGATACCATCAATGAAGACAGCATCTGGAAAAAGTACAAAATTCAGAGTCAACTACAAGATGGATGATTAAATATTAGATAGACACCATTGAAGCTGTCAGATAATCACAATCAAGGAACAAAGGAGTACGTATTGTTCTTCCTTTATATACCATTTATTGAAGATAACCCTGTTAAAAGAGATTCAGAGTACCATTCCTTTTCCTTCACAATACAGACTTTCTTCCTTTTATGTTCCTTTTATGATTCCAATCCAAAGGGATATATTTTAAATGAGAGACTCAGAAAATTTCTGCCCAATGTATTATCTACGTGTGGGAATAGAGTAAATAAATACATGTGAAAAATGAGTGTGCACACACCTCCCAGGAAATGATGTAATACTAAAATCACATGTTTTCAGTACCTTCTACAACTTCAAGTGACTCTCCTACAACCTCCACCCCTATAATAGCGTTTAAGGAATTGAGAACATCTCTATAAAAATAAAATGTCGAGGATGCAAAGTCATAGTAGCGTACTGAGGAAGCTAGAGTTCCCTCACTAACTGAATAAGTAACCGTGATGATTAAATAAAAGCATTTCCTTATTACCTGACAAATTCTTCTTAATTAAGTGACGCAGGGCAGCTTGTCTGCCCTTCCCACACCAGGCCTTAGATATATAGGAACCCAAGGAGTTTAATTTTAAAGGAGGAAATGAAATACACATACACGTGAGTGTGGCTGCAGTGAAAGGACTAAACAAAAGGAATTACAGTGAGATTTGTGTCTAGTGTCCTCAAACAGTAGGGCGTCTTCTTTTAACTGCACACTTCACTGTCTACCTCTCTGAGACTTCCTGCTCTGAAAATGTGCTGCCTGCAGGAAATCTTCCCGAAGGAGTGCACTATTACTGATTTCCTTCAGCAGGAAAATTTCTCAGAAACAGCACTGGAATTGTGCCCAAGAGGGAGATTTCAAGCTACTGCTAGTATTTATCAAGGCAGATCATCCTCAGAGTGGAAATTTTAAAGGCTTCAAAAACACAGAGGCAGTAGTACTTGCATCTGGTTCTTCAAACTAGCAGGGTCAGACCTTCATTTTTCTTCCTGATGCCCAGATCAACTGAGATTCAGCTTTGCTTTCTAGAAGAGTTATAAGAGATGCAAACATGATCTGCATAGTGGTGATGTTGGGCAAGATAGCATCACGGGCTCTGGAGCCCAACAGGCCTGGAGGCGAACCCTAATCCTCCCACTTACTAGCTGAGTGAACTGGAGCAAGTTGCTTAATTTCTCTGTGCCTCAGTCTCATCATCTGTAAAATGGGATAACAATAGGACCTATTCAAAGGGGGGTGATGATGATTAAATGTGGTCTTGAAGACAGAGCACTTAGCACACTGCTCCACCACCTCCTTATCTAGTTAAGAAACAATTATTATCTACTATATGTCAAGCATTATACTATTCCCGTACTGAAGAAGTGAACTTTCTAGTAGCATATGATGTAGAGATGATGATGGTGAAAATGATTATGATGGGGTGGTAATGGTGATGATGGTGATGAAAACACAGCAGAAATAGGGAATTACAAGATATCCCTGAATAACCATAATGATTTGCTCTTCAAAGTTTCACCACAAATACTTTTAAAAGTCAGGCAGTGTTATCATTGAGATTTAACCAACTCACTCTTTGGGATGAAATCGAACTGAATTTTAACCCCTGTTCAATAGTCACAAAAGGCCTCCTAAGCTAATTAATGCTATAAACAAGATAGGAGGGGGATTTTGCCTGCATCAGAGAACAGTTATATCCTCATACTTTCGCCTACAATTTTCAAACACGCATCGTAATTGCAAAGTAAGCAGAAGCCAGCATAGCTAAGCCCGGCTTTGTACTCATTACCACTCACCATTATCCGCTCATTACTGCTGATCCCAGAGCTGGCAAAAGCCCACTCAGCCTCATCCTGGTTACTGTGCTTAAATGCAGTGAAGCAACATGCCATAAAAGATTATGTACTGCACTCATTCAAAACTTTGAGATAAGTCAATGGTGAAGACCACTGCCTCTGGAGTCCACGTACATGAATTCAAGTCCAACTTCAGTCCATCTTGCCCTCTATGACCTCAGTCGGCTTCCTTGAGCCTGGGCTTCTTACCCGGTAAGGGAGGATAAGGACAGTACCTAACTATAGAGTCACTACCGGGCTTAAAGAAATAATCTATGAAACTCATTTAACCCACAGTGTTGACCCACATTAAGTGCTTAAGGAAATTGAGTTCCTACCGTTTTTTGTTGCTGTTGTTTATCATGATCATCATTATTCTAACCATCAAATGGAATCTGTGAGACCACAGTGGGTAAGGAAATACCCCTAGCTTGATGGAGGGGAAAAAAAAGGGAACCTCCACGTTTTCATAAGAAAAGGTGGTGAACGTTAGAAAAAAATATCCATGTTCAATAGCATTTTTAAAATTGCACTAACATACACAAAGGAAATTTTCATATTTTCCCTACAAATATGAAAAAATTCTAGAGAAGAATTATAGTCATTTTATGTCAGCCACCTACATTTTAAAATAAATTAATGAACTACCAAAAGGAATTATTTGCATGTAGGTTGCCAAAAGACCAATTTTTATTTTTAGTTATTTATTTGGTCAAGAGAGGCAGGAGGAAAAGGGTTGTATGTCTCCAAGTCAGGTTTATTGATCTCTTTAAGTGCATTATCAAGCTAGGATGTGTAGTCACCAACTGCCTCGTACCAGCTGATGTGGCAAGCAAACCCAACAGATTGCATTTTCACCTAAGAAAGTCAACCTGCAAAGTCAAGGTAATTTTGTTAAGCTTTCATGCTGTATCCCCCTCAACCAAATCTTAGCTATGGAAAAAAAATGGAGGTACTTTTCTAAATTTTTGAAATTATCTATGCATTGCTTAAGCACATTTCTTAGCTTTAATGTTTTTCTTTTAACCATTCCACATTAGGAAATCCTCCACATACACTTGGAGGTGTCCAAATTCTGCAATTAAACATAGATTATTTTAAAGAATAGTCATTTTATCTTTTAAAACAGAAAATATTTGCCCATTTCTGAACCACATTTCAAAAGAGCCACTGTATAACATTTTGCTTTGTTTCATCTTGCTCGAAGCTGTAGTTCCATTTGGAGAGTTCTTCAGTTGCAAAGAGTTGGTTTTTTTTCCCCTCCAGGAGAATATTCGATTTGCTCTTCTCCCACTATCTTCTCCCAAATGAAGTTGCCCTTCTCCTTTGAGCAACACGTCTAACACTTGAAAAATGTCATTTCATGTTGTTCTTTCTAAAATGATTTGGGACATGGGCAGCTTCCCTCTTGCGCTTGACAAAGAATCATTCTTGATTGAGAAATAGGAGAAAGCTGAAAATGCTGCCAGTAAAACGGATTTAAAGTGAGAAGCTGCTGCACTGTGATATACAGTTGTAGAATAAGAGCTATTTCATGAAACAGTACTTCAGAGAAAACCAGTGTCAGTAAGCAGTCCTTAGCCCTCCTTTACCTCTCCTTGTCCCAAATCAGGAGAGCAGGAATACTTCAAAAAAACAAGATACCTGGTATCTGAATTTCACAGCAGGTAGAAAGAAACAACTAACTGGTAGCCTGTTTCTCTTGGTGAAATATCCATATCGCACAGGCATGGCTACAATGAGACTCCATTAGCCCAAACAAAAAGTTTAGAGACTCCATGAACAGTTAAGCAGTTAGAAGGGCAAGATCAAAAATAATTAACATGAGGAATTTCACATAAACAGGAAGAAACTCTGAAGAATAACAAACCCTTCCTCCACACCTATTTTTTAAAAATGGGGAAAACATTATACATGTCTATACATTTTTTAAAAGAGAAGTTTGCTTTTTGAATGAGCAACAGGAATTCAATAATCAAAATATTAATGTGTTATGCTTTCAAATAAAGTAGAAAGGAAAGACTTTGCTCTAATGTCTATAAACATAGTAAGAGTGTCTTATGTTTTCAATGATACTTGTCATGATTTTATGAAATGCCTTTAGTTTCTCAGCATCACACGGTATGTGTGTGTGTGTGTGTGTTCCCAGGTTTCAGAATCTTCAGATAGCTGACAAAGTCTGTCTCTTTTAAAGCTCTTCAGCTAATTCTGATAGACAATCATGTTTGAGGACATCTGCTTTAAAGGATTTAAGTAAAAGACTGAATCTTTCATACCACCATGACTCATTCTGACTCCTTTGTGCATCACAAATCTGGAAATACTGGCTTGTCCCATTTGTGGAACCATCCAACATATCACTCTGAATAAGTCATGGCCAAAAGAATCTCCTGGTCCTGTGTAATTAATTATACCACATTCACAGGGTCAGGGTAACCCTAAATAGGTGTACTTCACCAGCAAGAAAATAGTGACAATTTGCTGTTTAACAGTATCCTTGTTTCACAGTTATTTACTGGAATTGAGTTATAGTTTCGTCATCCCAACAGGGATTCTTGAAGCTTGAAAGAGAAAAGTAACATGTTAAGGCAAAAAATAGCTTAAAATAATAAAAACCACATTTTGTGGTGAAAGATAAGTGGGGGGATAGATGAGACGTAGATATCAAGGTCCCAAGAAGTGGGCTATATACTACCCCAACAAGTGGGGAGAGAAGGAAAAACTAAAACTAACATTTATTGTTGTTTGCTTTGTGCCAGACCCTAATTTTATGACATCATGTGCATTTACTCTTTATTCTAGCTCAGTACTATTCACTCCACTGTCTTTTTCAGGTTGTGGAGAGAAGAGAAAAAAAAAAAATCCCATGAGAGATCTAAATAAAGTACTTTACAAATACCACCACGAATGAGCGCTCTCAGCTCACTACACAGAACCAGTTCCCGACACAGCCCTAGTCCCGACATTTCACTCTGGGAATAATGGGTAAGACAGCCAATTGTGCTCTTCCCAGGGGCACTTTCTACGTCCACAGACTAATCCAAGAATTTGGATTTTTATTTGCAACATTCAGACAATGTCTTGTAGTCCTGGGAGACCACTTCCGGCAGGGAAGTTGGCAGGAAAAGAGATTGTTCAAAAGGAAAGAACATACCTAGATCTTTGAAGAGCACTGAAAACTGGAGAAGCATTCCATTCGTCCTTGATTAGAACGATTTTCCAATGACTACCCTCAATGGGAAGTGGAAAATAGAGAAAATATTCAGGCTAACTTGATTCAAAAAAGATCTTTCATTACATTTCTTGTTTAACTCAGGTTATGCCCAAATGTGTGTTTAGCACCTTTTCAAAAACATATGTGCATTTTGAGGAACTTCTTTTCTGAAGTTTTTTTTTCTTTTTCCACTTCATTAGGTAACTATTCCAGGCTATACCTGACAGTTTAAGGAACCAGAAAAATCAGTCTCGAAGAATCCATACCTAAGGAATGCTCGAATCACAGAAAAGCAATATTTTGATGTCTGCACTTAACCACACCTGTCAGCACACCTAAACGGTTTCCCGACATAATAAATTATGTGCTTTAAATGAAATTTAAAGAAGAAAACAGTTCCATTAATATTTCCTGAATTAAACAGAAGCGCAAATGTCAGTTGGCAAGTTCGCACATTTATATCTCAGAAGCAGTAACAAAGACATACGATAATAGTAAAAGAAGCACATAGCCCCATCTGCGGACACAGCAGATTGAATGGCTCTGTAAGTGTTTCATAACCTTCTGTATCGCAGTCATGACTCGGTATTAAAGGAAAACAATGCTGCATCACACTTGTCGGAGCATTTGTCCTCAGTGAGGACAAACATAAGCCTGAAATTCCCAGATTATTATTGGTATTTTGAGGTTCACGAGGCTTCTGGTTTGTTTTACTGTTGGCATTTGGTTTGGAGGGATTTAGAAGAGGAGAAGGGAACAGTATAAACATTTAACTTTAGTACAATCAATAGCAGCACCCTCTAGAGCAATGCTGTCTAACAGAAATATACACAAGTTACATGGAGTATTTTAAATTTCCTAGTAGCCACATTTAAAAAATAAGAAACAAATGAAATTAGTCTTAATGTGCTTTATTTAATCCAATATATTCAAAATGTTATTTCAAAGTGTAACCAATATAAAATTAATTATTAACGAGATATTTGACATTTTTTATACTAAGTCATTGATTTCTGGCGGACATGTCAATTTGCACTAGCGACATTTCAAGTGCTCAGCAAGTTATGTGGCTGTGGCTTACTGTAATGAACTGCACAGATAGAGAACACTTCCATCGTCTCAGAAAGTTCTATTGGACAGTGTTGAGTTAGCATATTAGGAATTTAAAAATGGAGAATTACACCTGGTTTGACAGGGTTGGTCTGAGGACCAACAGCCAGTAACTCTCAGGTATCATTAACTTTTCCTATACACTCAGCCTGTGACACAAATGATTCCATTAATTCAGGGAAACTCAAACTTACACATCAAAGAAATAAATTAAGGGGTTTGAAACTAATGATCTCCAAGCGAGATCCCTTTCAGCTCTCATAGCATCTTAGGCAACTGCTATCAAAATCTATGTGAACACGATTCACTGACCTTAAAAGAAAAGGCTCATTTCAAAAGGAACATGTACAGAGCATTTTTGTGTTTTAGTGTTATCTCCATTGGACTTTAAGAGGAACATAGACACACTCAGATTGAACTTGGCTTTTCTTTCCCTGTTTATCAGTGTTTTCCCTGGCAAGAACAGGCACTGAGCCCAGGAGACATTCTGCCCTGGAGTTTATCCAAGAGTTATTCTGCAGTACATTTCTCTCGCTCAGAAGTTCAAATGCAAACCCAGCAGTCTGTTTCTTCCCCCTCCTTAAGTGAAGGTGCCAAAGGAAATGTCTCCCAGCTGGTTATTACAAGAAGAAAATATATGGTTAATTTATTTAATTAAATCACAGATTTATTGAAGTCACAACATTGTGGATAGCTAAATTTGGCAAATTCAAACATATATATTCAGCAAGAAACAGACACCCCTATATCAACAGTGCCAGCCATCCCACCTGCCATTCAACTCGGTGAGCATAAGTCCCTCAGAGAGAGCAATTGGTCTTGTTTTCCTCCACATTTGGCCATCTCTTTAATACGAGTAGCATCTGATCTTTTAAATAAAATGTTTTTGTGCACAAGACCCCTAAGTTCAGCCATGCATTTTATTGCCTAGTTAAGGGATTTATCGAGGATATTTTGACCGTGCACAGTTTTTGACTTAAGACTTAATTATATGTCCTACCCCCTCCCCCCCCCCGAGTGAGGTGCTCCTATATACGTGCTAAATTTTATGTGATGGGTTTATCCAAGATGACCTCTTGAAGCTGACACTGTGGTAGGAAAGATAAAGGCATGTACACAAACAACTATAAAATTAGGCAGAACGCCATAATAACAGTTAGTTAAAACAAAACATGAAAAACCAAAACATAAAGTAAAATTTCTGCCAGTGCAAGGGAAGACTTAGAGGAGGTGGCACTTGAGATAGATCTTCAAGGAAAAGAACGATTTCAAAGAACAGAAAAGGGATGGAGCAACTTTATACCAAGAAAGAAATCACATGAATAAATGCATGAAAATGAGAAATTAGAAATAGACAGTGTTCCAGCTTGGCCAACATGACAAAATGTGTGTGGAGATGTGGGCTTGGGCCCAATCTAAAAAGTATTCCACTTGTGGTGGAATACGCTGTGATTATAAGCCCCAATATTCCTGATGGCTCAAACAGAGTGGATATTTGTTTATCATTTATATAACAGTTTCCAGCAGAAGATCCTAGCTTGATGGGTACCTCTCCTCCACATGGTGATTCAAGGACCCAGGCTTCTTCCAAACCTTGTGGCTCTACCATCCTTCAAGGCAGGATTGAGCAAATAGGCATGATCTGGTTTTGGACTTCAGTGAGCTAAGAATGGCTTTTACATTTTTAAAGGGTCATTAATCAATAAAAATAAAAAGATTTGTATTAACAGAGACCATCCCACAAAGCCTAAAATATTTACTGTCTGGCCTTTTTAAGAAAAAGCTTGGCAACTCCTACCTTAGGGCTTCATTGTCTTCTGTATGCACCAGTCACAAAGAGAAAACTTATGTGGAGAGGCCTCAGCTCGTTTTTAAAGCCTTGCTCCCAAATGACACATATCACTTCTGCATTCCAACCATTGGCTAGAACTGAGTCACATGACCACTCCTGATTCCAAAGAAGACTAAAAAATGTAGTCCAGCTGTGTATGCGAGAAGAAACGGAAACAGGTTTTTGGTGGACAGCTAACAATCTATGAACACCATGTTTAAGTGTTTAGATTTTCTTCAAAAGGCAAAGAGGAACCATGAAATGATTTTGAAAAGAGCACTGAGCACTGTCATGATAAAATTGTTTCAGAGAATCTCTTTATTGAAGTAGTAATAAGCAGCCACCTGCAGGAAGTAGAACTTGGGTATTATCAAGTCAGTGAGGCACTAATACCAACTTAAGTGCACCTGGCAAATGGCCAAAACCAATTTTTAAAATCTACCTATTCATCAATTAAACTTCACCACAAAGCAATTAGCATAGTGGTTTCTACTCTCCAGAGAACACAGGCTATACAGATCAATCAGGAATTGTAAGGATTTACAATTATAGTGTATTCTTTATGAGATTGTATGTGAAAAATATCAATAGCACAGTATAGATTCAAAGATGAATTTATTTCAGTACAGAAGAATAGAGCTGACACCAGTGGAACTACAAGGACCACATAGGGAATTGGTAGTTCAAGACCTAAAGACTCTTTCACCATGTTGTGAAATGAACACAGGCTTTGCAATCAGAAAGATCCAGGTTCTAATTTCTACTCTGCCACTAGCTGTATGACTAGCTGTATGATTTAGGGAAAACCACTTAGTGTCTCTGTGCTCAGTTTCCTCATCTATAAAACGGAGGTTAAAATAAAGAAAGAATACCAGTTTTGCAAATCATTGTAAAAACTAATCATAATACACATAAAACAGCTGACCCACTTCCCGATACAAAATAAGCCTTCAACAAATTTTAACTACCATCATTTCTCACTTAAGGACTCTTATGCCTATTTAAGGCCTGTTTTGAACAAAAGTGAATTCATTTGCATCCTAAAATGGCTTACCAATGGTGCATAACTTACAAACGCATTATAATATGTGGTCTCAACTTGCTCTTTCATTTCAGATTCATAAAACAAGCATACGTTCAAAAAGCAATTTCCTTAATTAAAAGGAATCATTTCACAAACAAGGTTTTAGAGCTATTAAACTGGATCCAGTCCATTATTCATACACCTTTGTGGTTTTCAAAACTTTCTTTACCTTTAAACACTTTAACCTAATGGTTCCTGGATGATGGATACAGGTAGAAGCATTTCCACAGTGAGATACCTGCAAAAGTCACGTGAGTCATCGTTTTGTAAAGACAGGAAATAAAAAGTGATGTATATGAAACAAAACTATTCTGTGACTCATCTAAGACTTTTTGCTCCATGACAAAATCAATGATGAACTTATTTAAACATCACCCTTTAGGAACTTCATAATCAAGGCACATAGTTAGCATTCAGTGAAGAATTGCTGCTGTTTAATAAATTAAGAGCGATGTGGGCCTGTGGTTTATGAGTAACTCTTTCTAAATGCCTCTGTCATCTTCTTTCATAGTTGAGATGATCCCCACCTTAAGTTGGGTTCCCTCAGAAGAAAACCTAAGATGAGAATTTGAAAGTACATGGTTTATTTTCTAGGCTACCTCGGGAAGGACCAGGAGGAAAGTCAGAAAGTAAGATGTAGGGAGTAAGCAAACTACCCAGGTTTTAATGGGCGGGTTACCCTGGCAGGCAACTAGGACTCAGTCCCGCTCGGAACCTCTGGGGAAAACTGTAGAACATGTTTCAGGCTTGTTCCAGCAGAGGGGTTTGGAAACTGGGATATTTACCCATCAAGAACTTTTGCCACAAGTTGAGGGCTACACCGGAGGGTGCTAACACCCTGGCATTCTAGCCTACCCAGGTAGTCCAAGAACATTCCTACAGGCAGAGAAAGCCACCTGGTAGTGTTGAAGAGGTATGGGTGAGGCCACATTAAGTTCTGCTGAAATACCCAAAACGAAGGTATTCTATCTTTAATATTTAATATTTAAAGATAGAATGAGCCAAGTATTGTTCTCATCACGGATGCTTTACCCAATAGGAAGTATTTTTTTCTACCGTAAACCATACCAGAAATTTTGATTGCCCATTGTGTTAGGGTTCCCCAGAGAAACAGAAGAAATAAGATATGTGTATAGATATACATGTACATATTGATTTATTATAAGGAATTGGCTCACATCATTATGTTATGGAGGCTGGCAAGTCCCAAGATCTACAGGGTGAGTTGGCAAGCTGGAGACCCAGGAGAGCCGATATTGCAATTCTAGTCTGAAGGACAGTAGGCTCACAACCCAGGAAGAGCTAATGTTTCAGTTCAAGTTTGAAGTCAGAAAAAAAGCCTGTGTCCCAGTTCAAAGGCCATCAGGCAGGAAGAATTCTCTCTTCCTTGGAGGAGGGACAGCCTTTTTATTCTAGTCAGGTCTTCAACTGATTGAACGAGGCTCACCCACATTAGGAAGAGCAATCTGCTTTACTCAGCCTACCAATCTCAATGTTAGTCTCACCCTCACAGACACTCCCAGAATAATGTTTGAGCAAATATCTGGACATCCCCTGGCCCAGTCAAGTTGATACACAAAATTAACCATTACATTCATTTAGTGAATGTAGCAATTAGTGTTGTTTTCAGATTGAGAACTCAAAATACTTGAATTGCTTCATGCTTTCACAACAGACCAAAACTGAACCATGGAAAGCAATTTTAGGAGAGAATGTTCAAACTAGTCTCCACTGATGAAACACACTGAGACAATAGCCGCATTTTGTGCTCAAATGTTTCTGTCGGTCACATGTTCAGCCCAGCTGGTCTGTAGGGTCAGATGTCACAGATCTGCAGTCAAGGGCTTTCATTTCAAGGAGCTCTGGATGGACCACAGTGGGAAGGAAGGTCAAGGTATACACATTCTTTTCCTGTGATGTGACAGAAAGGCTTCCATAATAAAGCAGGAAAGGCAGAGGCCAGCTTGCTTTGTAGATAAGCCCATTTCAGAATCAGTGACCTAAACATCCCTGAAATTTGAGATCCTAAATACACTAAAGATGTATATCCAAATCTAGTTAATGACTGATGCTTTTATTATTTGTAAGCAACAATATTTTATCTTTCTAAATATCAACTGTTCCACTACAGTTATACTGATACCCCCTGCTTAAAACCGAAAGGTCAAAGGGATTATGACGCCTTCCTTTCAAGTTCTGTGTTCTTACTGAAAATGAATATGAGTAAGTGGATGCTTCTCCGGTCTGGATATATGCATGTCAGAATTCACAATACCTCATTAAAAACTTTACCATTTAAACATGGTAAATGTATAGTATGTAACGTGTGTGTGTGTGTGTGTGTGTGTGTGTGTTTTATAATGAAAAATAGTACATTTTTAGTGTCAATTATATTTTTTGCTTTAAAAACGGGTGAGGGTTTTGGGGGGTGGTGGTGGTTGATGGGTTTTTTAAATTATTATTATTCTTTCCTAGTTGTCAGGTAAGAAAAAGAAATTATCCTGCCACTTTTCTAGGTTCTAGAGATGTAAGAGAAAATAAAACACATACAAATCCATGCCCTTTGGAGTTTAATTTGGGGAGAAGGAAAGGGAAAATAAAAGAAAATCACTGAAATAAAAGAAAATCACTGAAATATAGGTAAGTAGTTTGAGAAAGGGTAAATCATGTAAGAAAAACAGAAGGTATGAAGGAGAGGACTTACCACTTTAGATCCAGTAGCCAGGTAAATCTCACTCAGGAGAGCCGAGCAGACATCCAGCATGAGTGCTTTCCAGGCAGAGGGAACACCAAGTACAAAAGCCCTGAGGGACAATATATTTCTGTGTTGATTTATTTCACAATATTTATTTCAATATATTCACAATATTTATTTCAATATATTTCACAAAATATTTCTGTGTTGATTTATAAAATCTCTTTATGTATTAAGTACAACCAGTTCATTTTGTTTTGATTTTCTGAGTTATTTTATGGCCTGTTCAAGAACCAGTAATGGAGCTAGGGTGACTTTATCAGTTGAACAAAGGGGAGAACAATAGGAGGTGAAGTCAAAAGGGAGTGGGGTGCAACGGCCAATTCATGGAGGGCTTTCTTTACAAGCCATCCTAGGGACGTTGGCTTTTACTCCAAGTAAAATTGGGCAGAATTTGAACAAAGGAATTACAACATGAATCTTATGACTTATCGGGATCACTTTGGTGGCTGCATTGAGAGCAGACTAATGAGGGTCCAAGGTGGAGGCAGGGGGACCAATAAGGTGGCAAGAGAAGAGATCAAGTTGAGAGAAGATGGCATTTTGTTCCAGGATGATGACAGTGGAATTTGTGAAAATGGATATATTTTAAAGCTAAAGCAAATATAATTTTCTGGCAGATCCTATGTGGTAAGTGAACGAAATAGAGGCATTATAGACCCCTCCCAGATTCCAGGCCTGAGCACCTGGAAGATTGGAAGTATGGTTTATTGATATGAGGCACAGGAGAAGGAGGAAGTTCTCACTCAGATAGGAACATTAGTTCTGAGATGCCAGTTAGATGTTCAAGTGGGAAGTCAAGCAGATAGATACACAGGTGTAGCGATAAGAGGACAGACAGGTCTATATTGCAGATATGATCTGGGACTATCATCTTTAGAGATGATACTAAAACTCGGGCTGATTGAGGTCATCAAGGGAAAAGCATTCACTGAGAAAAGAAAAGCAATTCAAATAGAAGTAAATTCTGAAAATAGGGTACGATTGAAAAAATATTATTTGTCCACGTTAAATTCATTTTTAATGATTAGAAAGTGATTTTAGAAAAAAAATACAATACATAAAGAAGCCCAACGAAAAAATTTAAATCATCCATAATCACCACTACCCAGACACAAACATTATCAATATTTTGTATATTTGTATTTGCATAATTAAAATAATACTATACAACTATATTACATTACGCTTTTCTCACTTAATAGTTCATGAGCTTCCTCCAAAGTAAACTACCAATGAATATACCATTATTTATTTAACTAGTTCCTCACATTGTTAGACATGTAGAGTATTTCCAATTTTTTTCACTATTTGCATAACACTCATGCAAATAAATCTGTTTATGAATCTCTGATTATTTCCTTATAACATACTCTCATAAGTAGAATTTCTGGGTTGAATGATGTGGACCTTTGAATGGTTTCTCAAACACAGTACCAAATTGCTCTCAAGAAAAATTACATTAATTCACATTCACAAGAATGCCTTTTTTCCCATTCCCTTTACATTAAGTGGGTAGTCAAATATTTAACTTGATAAATTTGAAAGATACAATGTGAAATTTCAATTAGTTCTAAAGGAGTCGAACAAGTTTTATATTTTTATTGGCTCTTTAAATTTCTCATTTTATGAATTATTTTGCTCATATAAATCACTTGTTCATATCGTTCACCCATTTTTCTAATAAGGTGTTCAACCTTTCTGTGTTGATTTATAAAATCTCTTTATATATTAACAAGTTCATTTTGTTTTGATTTTCTGAATTATGTTATGTGAAATTAAACCAGGATCCCACGCAGATCCTGGTGCAAACACCAGAGATCAGTTCTAAACTGAGAGCTTTCAGTTTCATTCAGAGGTCCTAGACTATTACTAGGGCAAGTGCCAGCGGCTCTAAGATAGTGTTTTCAAATGGTGATTCTTACAGCACCCACCAACAATTCCTAGGAACCTTGTTAAATATGTAGATTCTTGGGCTCCAATAGGAAATCTACAGAATGGAAATTGCAGGGAATTTGGGCAGGCTGAGGATTTGCTTCTTTGACGAGAATTTCCTTCATTCCAGATGATGTATTTTTGCACTGTAAAGTTTGGAAACCATTTGCAGCAGGTAGAAAGGATAAAAGAACTAACTCTCAGAGCTTTCAAACCATTAATTTGGGGTTATGTTTCAGCTGTAGCAGGGCCTGTGATATTGCCTTGCTCTAGACCTTAGGGGTTTTCTTAGAGTCCATAGTGTGAACCAGGAATGGCAAGTGGCCCAATAAATACCATGGCAGCCCCTGACATTAAATACTAGGTTATACAAACCATCTCTCTATAGATGCACATATACAGATCTTCACACAGCACCAGAAAGACCATTTAGAACACCACAAAACATGCCAAGGAAGAAGCAAAGTTCTGTTTTTAAAATTAAGTTACTCCTGCAGATTTCCCCAAAGTCTGTGGATGGCTAGGGCAAATATTATTTTCCTCCATAATATAGCATACCACAAATTACTTTCAGAAAAAAAAAAAGTCAGACATCTTCTATGCTGACTCATGTTTTCATGTCTCACGATTCTGCTGAGGTCATTTCTGCAGCAACCCGCTGTGCAGGAAATACCTGACAGCACTCCTTCTGCCCCTGGGATTAGCTATTATGGATGCCTCCCAAAGGTTGCCAAGTGAAACCTGAAAATGCAGGAGAGCTAACACCCCTAGGGAAGTGGTTCTCAAAGTGTGACCCCTGTACTAACATCCTCAGCATCACTCTGGAAGTTGCTACAAATGCAAATTCTCCAGCCCTATCCAAGATCTACTGAATCAGAAACCCCAGGGTGGAGTTACCAATCTGTTTTTGCACAAGCTCTCCTGGTGATTCTGATTGACATCAAAGGCAGAGAGCCAGTAAATGCAACGGAGGCATGTGGAGGGTATGTGAAAGGTGCTGGGCACACCCACCCGCAGAATTTCTAATTCAGCAGGTCTGAGGTGGGGCCGGAGAACCTGCATTTCTAACAGGTTCCAGGTGATATTGCTGTTGCTGATCCCAGTACCACACTTTCAGGAAAACTGACCTAGGGAAACCCTCAGGCAACGTGGAACAGGAGCAAGTAGGTAAGTAATTGTCTCCCAAGAGCACCCATGAGCATTGTCTTGGTGAACAATGCTGAGGTACAGTTTATGAGATTCCTACAGGGTTCCCAGTAGAGTTAGGGTTGCCCCTTGGTTTGGCTTTACTTCCTTCTCTGTTTCACTCTTCCAAGCTCCATGCTCCAATTCCTTCAATCCTTTACCAAAATAACCTCCCCAAGTCCTTGTCTCATGCTCTGCTTTTTTGGAGAAACTCATGCCAAATAGCACTTGTTCCATAAACCTCACTATCCCACAGATTTCTATCTTTCTTGTGACATCCACTTGCTCAGTGTATACCTCATCCCCCTCTTATTTCAACAAGAGCTCACATTCCTTTCCTTTGTTTTTTTCCTAATATTCAGTAAGGATAAGCCAACTTCTGCCAGAATCACCCTTATGATTCAAAAGTATTCTTTCTATTTCCATACTCCGTTGAAGGCCTTCTGATCCAAATCTTCCTCATTATCAATATTCCTAACAATATCAATCAACCAATATCAAGATTCATGGAAGGGGTTAAGTGCTACCATAATCTAATGTCCTGGTGACATCAATAGGCTATGACATGTCCTCGAAAGAGTATGACAGCATACCACTCATTTTGCCCCAGTGGAGCTGCTGATGAAGAATAAAGCGAGACTTTTACTCAGTCTGCAATGGTGAGCTCATTCTCCCCAGGATGTCCCTGCCCCCTAGGATTCTTTTCCAAAACAAGTCCTCCTATGGGGTTGAAAAAAAGGATATAATTATACCCAGGTTTTCTGTGGCCAAGAAAGAAATGCACCAATAATGTCACGAAGAAAATCAGCAGGAAGATTGCCACAGCTGAGAAACATAGAAGAGGGAAAATCAAAAAGAAGTGTTTCCTCTACCAGGCCTGCTGAAAACGTTTATAGCCTGCTTTAAAATTGTTGAGATGAAAGGGAAGGATCATAAAGAAATCGTGAAATATATTTCTCTTTTCCTCCCCTGGCCGGGATATTTTTGTTAAACACAGTTGAGTAAAAGAAATAAGATTAATCAAAACGAGTCTATGGGAAAAAAAATAATGAACCGACAGTCTGTTGTTGTTGTTGTTGTTGTGTAAGCAAAGAGAGCTTCTGTTATATCACAGAGGCCTGGTAGCAGGGGAGGGGGAAAGGGAAAAGGTCTGGGAAGGCTGAATACAAACAGGGAAGTGTGCGGCTGGGAGGAGAACTTTGGAGCCCATGCACTCGGTAATTTATAGCCTCCTGACATGTCATCTTACCTTTGACTGTGGTTTTTGCCTAACTCATTTATTACAACAAATGACTGGAAACCCAGAACATTTGATTTATTTATCTATCAACTTGCTTAAGCCCAAACCTAACCCAGAGAGAAAACAGGGATGAGAAAACCATTTATCATTTTGAATTACACACTTGTTACAAAGTCATTAAAGTTTGTCCTTTATCCAACCTATGTCCAAGATCAATAATAAAAGGTCATGCCTTGGGAACAACTTGGCATAAAGGCTTCAACTAAATCTCTCGCCTTTCATGAACTCAAGCTTCAACCTTCAAAGACAACATGGTATGGAGTTTGGCAGCAAGTGATCCAATAATCGTAACGCTAAAGTGAAAACTGTGACTCGCTTAATTTAAAACACAGTTTTACTGTGAATATTTCAAGTTTTGCTTTGATTCTGGTTTTTAATATTTACTTGCAAGAATGCAGAAAGAGATACTTTGGAACTTATCACCATATTGCCTATTACTGCTTCTGTGTTTAAAAAAAAAATCTGCTATTGCAAGCAGGGTACAGTCCATTTGCGCATATTGGATTTAATTTTCTGCTAAGCAAATAAAAATGCCTAAATGCAATTTACAGATCTTCTTTCTGTCAACTATTATGTGTGTACTTTGATTTCTAGTGTCGTCTGGATGACCCCATGCTGAAATGTTTTCATTTTGCATTTCCAAAGTATATACAGAACCCATTAAGTGAAAAAAATGTAAGTCATAACTTATATAAGAAAGAAAATGCTCCGATCATAACCCAATGATTTTATATAAACAATATGTCCCAGGCCTCATCAGCCTATGACTACAAAATGAGGACACTCTTCTGTATACTCAAACTATTGCACCCAAATCTTTTTGTCATTGCCAGAAATCAGATACCACTCACACATTTCCCGAAAATGACCTTCAGCTGTTTCTGAGAATGTCCCAGGATGCTACTTGCCACCTGTGCACTGAGGGACAAGCCTCCTCTCTGATTCTCCTCTTGTGGTATCTTTGTCATTAGCCTTGTACTGCCCATGACCTGTCAGATATCGATAAGAGCATGACACAGCTGTCCTCTGCCACTTACTGCTACTGCTCCCAACCTTATCTGAGGGGACTTTGCTCCTTCTGTCCTGCTGTACAGCCAAGACAGGCAAAGGCCTCTGTTGAACTCCCCAAAATGTCAACAGTCTGTTAATAAAGCAAAGCTCAGTCAATTCATGCTCAACACCATCTTCACCTTAGATGTCTTAGAAGGAGGAAATCAGAAGTAGGGTATTTGTAGGGCTTTAGGATCTGGGCTCAAGAGGGTTAAGACCTGTTTTTTGTGGTGGGGACTGGCTGGGATTGGGTAAAGTCTGTGACCTAATAGTTGGGGATTGGTGGATACAGAGGTGAGAGTCTGAAAGCAAATTTTGATAATTGTTGTTTGATAAGCAAGCTGTTTGCCCTGGTAAGCAGATGGCGGGCTCTGATAAATTGATCAGTGGGAATTTGCTGAAGCAAACAGTCAAGTTACATATTGGTGTATAGACTTATCTTTCCCAGGCAAAGTTTTCCTAGAACAAATAACTAAGTGATGTTACCATACTGGACAAGCGCCTTATCTATGTGTTGTTGACACCAAAGGGCTCAGTTTCACCTCCCTTAACTATGGGACAGGCCAGATCCTGCCTTGGGTCTCAAAGACCAGCTTCCTGCCCCACTCCAGGTATGCCTTACCTGGCCAGAGTCAGGTCACTTCCCTCAAAGGAAGTCTTTCAGACCCTCAGAGTCAGCCCAACTGATTTTCAGCCTTGTTTAAGAAAAGAAAGAAAAAAAGAAAAGAAGGAAAAGAGAGAGAAGGAAAAGGAGGGAGGGAGGACACTTCCCTTTAGTCTTCTTCCAGACTGAAAGCCAGCTTCTCCTGTACCCTTTTCTCTCGCCCAAACATAATGCCGACTTGCAATAGGAACCCACTGACTCCCAGTGAGTATATGGTCTGACTCTGGCCCTATGGCCCAATAAGAGGATGACATTGGCACATTTCTCAGTTTCTTGGTCAACTGGTCTTTTCTGTGGTCCCCTTGTAACCTACATTTTCTACAAACGAGACCTAAAACACATGTTTTTATGTTTCTATGGCTATACTCCTACCCAGATTTTCCTTCGAAACATCAAGGAAGAGATCTATTCTGACTGTAGAAGACCATGAGGAAATGGTCCCTTCTGCTCTGCAATTTAAAATTTGATTCTAGAGAGCATGTTAATTTTTTTTTAATTCTCATTTTGACAGTCCAAAACAAAGCAAGACTAGAACAAAATAATGTATAGGAAAGTAAACTGAAAAAATAAATGCTTTGCAATATATATTTTCTTTTACCTGATGCTTTTTTTTTTAATTCATTTTTTTTAATCCATTAAGTCCTATCCCTAAACTAGAGCCATTCACATACTGTTTAAAAATGAGTTGTTCCACTTTGATGGCTTCAGCTAATGCCTTAAATATAAATAAAATGACAAAGTCATCTGACTCTAGGATATGAATTCTGGAGTCACTAGAGTACTAAGATTTCCTCAATATCCTATTTTATTAGGCAAATGCTTAAAATTCCAAAATCAAGAGACAATTGGGGTATTTTGCAATTAACTCCACAATAAGTACACTCCTGGGCAATAAATGTCCAAAATACTATTAGGAAAATTGAAAATATACAGGGACTGGGATAAGTATTTTGACCTTACCTGAGTCTATGAGTTCCCTGAAAGCAGACCTTGTCCTACTAAACACAAAAGAATTGTTAAACAAATGTTTGATGATTGACTAAATGAATGGCTTGCAATTAGCCCTCTTGAGGCCAGCACTCAGAATCTGGCCTAGAGATCTTAGAACTACAATCAGGTGGAACTGCATCGAGAGAAACAATTCATTTTGAAAACTTTGCTGATGTGGCAAATCAATATGAATCCCAAAAAAACGGATCTAGAAACAGTA
The DNA here is from genome assembly GCF_004115265.2 of Rhinolophus ferrumequinum. Taxonomy (NCBI): domain Eukaryota; kingdom Metazoa; phylum Chordata; class Mammalia; order Chiroptera; family Rhinolophidae; genus Rhinolophus; species Rhinolophus ferrumequinum. Next base: position 25,708,077 of record NC_046300.1, on the reverse strand, counting down.
GAGTGCACCAAAATATCAACAGATCTGGGAGGCAAACCCCTGGCAGAGGGTGGGATCAAGTAGAGGAGCTAAGGGATGGAGAAGTGGCACCATCCCGTCAGGCTAAAACAGTCCCTCCTTTGGGAAGGACAGTTAATCCAGACCAAATTTGGCCCTCAGACACTACAAATACCTTGCAGGGGGCTGTAGAACTTTGGGACCCTGCCATTAAATATCTGCTTTGGGGCCAAGATGGGAAGAAAATTCTGCAAGTTCAGAACTACTAGGTGCCCAACAAGTACCCAGCCACGGAAGGGAGAAATTCTCCCAAGCTCCTTTGTTCTAATCAACAGTAGTATGAAGGTCCCTCGTGATAATTCAGGTCTTATGTCCTAAGCACCTTGATAGAAGAGTCACATCTAGAAATGCTGCATGCTCATTAATTCTGACTTCAATGGAAGCAAGGTCTTCCAGTGGTCCCTATCCAAAACCTAGGCTTCAAGGTAAAAACATATTTCAGGTTCTATTTAAAATCTGATCCTACAAATCCCGATAGTAGCACCTTTTGTTTAGACCTTTGTATACTGACCACAAAACCATGAATAGAATAAGTCCCTCTTGTGAGACAATCTACAGAGACATTTATAACAGGGACAGGTCTCTGAGTATTCATCACAACGATCTCTTTATTGAGGGATCCCTTTCCTTCTCTCATTCTCAGGTCCCCAGGACAGTGATTCTCAACCTTTGCAGCACAGAAGCAACATCTTGAGAGCTGCTTCTAAAACGGGTTTCTGGGTCCCACACACTGACATTCTGCTTTGATTGGTCTGCTGAAGGGATCCAGCGGTGAAAAAAAATGAAAAATTGTTTAGGTTATTGCAATGTGCAACCGGAACTGAAAACCAGAACCCTAGGCCCATATTCTCCTCCTGAGCTCACACAGAGGCTGAAACGAAAACTCCATGGAAACCACCAAGCTAAGAGCAAAACAAAGGCCTAAGGCCTGCCTTTAGAACCAGCTTTTCTCCTCAGTGAGATGAAAGGATGGGGCTGCAGATAAGGAGAAGAAGATGAGAGAAAGGGGTTAGGCAGCATAGGATGCCCCTGAAGTGGGAAGGAGAGGGGATTGATTCTGTGACAGAGAACCAAAGGCAGGGGAACGCCCCTCTTATTGTTACCGCAGGCAGGAAGAATAGGGGGAGAAACGGCAGGAAGAGGCAAGGTCAGCCATTAAGAAGGAGGCAAGGCCAGCAGTTAAGGAAAAAAGCCGACTACAATCTGGCATGAACTAGATTTCAGCAGCTGAGAGGGGATCCAGGACGCCATCTTGCCACTTTAGGTGAACTTTAGTTGAGTATAATAGATAATAATGCTATTAGCATGGCAGACAAGAAAAATCTGCACCTGCTGTGTTGCCATGACAGTTCTGAGAGACCCAAATAGGGACAAAAGGTCCCCCTCCTGGCGGGAAGGAGTGGTCAGCAAGGACCTGCCTAGGAACACCCACAACACCTCGCTTAACCCTTCCATGTTTAGTGTAACATATTCTTGAACCCCACTTCCCTCTAGGGCAGCTGCTCTTCTCCGAGCCTGCCCACTCTTACTATCTTAAGTGTGTAGTACCCTTTTATAATAAATCTACTTGCTTGGCTTATTCGGTTCCCCCTTGAATTCTTTCCTGTGACCCAAGAACCTGTTTTTCAGCAACATTATCCCCCCAGCCCATCACCTGGAAGTCAACATGGCCACCAAGGGGACTAAATGCTGATAAGCCCTCCGGACAGAAGGTAAGAGACTAAGGCACCTTGTGTTACAGTGTGGACATGAGGGGAGGCCCCACTTCTGACTTAGATGGAACTTGGGATTGCGGGTGGGGAATTTCTCTTTAGGCTCACCCTGACTTGCCCATGTTGCTTTGCTTGTATCAGTTAATCCAACTCCCACAGCCCTAACATTGAAGGGATTTTTCACAGGGAAGACAAAACATTTTCAAAATGTACAATCTCAGTAATATTTCAAGAGTTACATGCCACATTCTTTCCCCAACCAAATAAGTTGTCTTGTGATTGTCTATTTCAAAGAGAAAACAAACAAAGTGAATAATGTGATTTTATATGGTGGCTACTAACATCAACACAAAATTTCAGATTGCCATGTGTTAATTAGTTCAGGCTGATTGCAGCTCAGGGGTATTTTTGCAACATGGTTTAATCAAATCTAATCTATTCCTGGAAGTGTGTTGGACAGTGAATTTTCGGATAGTAAGAGACTCCATTCCATTACTTTAAATGGAAAAAGTAAGAATGTGTTTCCAGCCCATCAAAAATCCCCAACACATTTCCCCAAATATCACTAAAACCCTTAGATACCTATCTAAGAGTACACCAAGGATCTCTACAGAATGAAAACATTTAAAACACCAATTACTGAATTACTAAACACTTAATGAACTCATTAGTGGCTATGTTTGTATGCAAAGACTCAATGATTCTAAATAGCATTAGATGTAAAATACATATTTCTTTAGTCAACATAAATGTTTTTGCTGCATGTAAATAAGCAATACATTAAAGATACTAAAAATTTGCATTTCCCTTACAGCTAGTGAAATTGAGCATCTTTTCATATATCTGTAGACCATCTGTATGTCTTCTTGGGAAAGGTGTCTGTTCAGCTCCTCTGCCCATTTTTTAATGGGATTGTTTGGGTTTTTTTGTTGTTGAATTCCATGAGTTCTTTATATATATTCAATACTAGCCCCTTATAGGAGCTATTGTTTGCAAATATCTTCTTCCTGTTGGTAAGCACAAGAACCATATGATTTCACTCATAGGTGGGATATAAAACAGAAAGCAACAAATGAGGGCCGGCCCGGTGGCTCAGGCGGTTAGGGATCCATGCTCCTAACTCCGAAGGCTGCCGGTTGGATTCCCACATGGGCCAGTGGGCTCTCAACCACAAGGTTGCCAGTTTGATGCCTCGATTCCCGCAAGGGATGGTGGGCAGCGCCCCCTGCAACTAAAATTGAACATGGCACCTTGAGCTGAGCTGCCGCTGAGCTCTGGGATGGCTCAGTTGGTGGGAGTGCGTCCTCTCGACCACAAGGTAGCGGGTTCAACTCCCGCAAGGGATGGCGGGCTGGGCCCCCTGCAACTAGTAACTGGACCTGGAGCTGAGCTGTGCCCTCCACAACTAAGACTGAAAGGACAACAACTTGAAGCTGAACGGCACCCTCCACAGCTAAGATTGAAAGGACAACAACTTGACTTGGAAAAAAGTCCTGGAAGTACACACTGTTCCCCAATAAAGTCCTGTTCCCCTTCCCCAATAAAATCTTAAAAAAAAAAAAAAAAAAGAAAGCAACAAATGAACAAACAAAACAAACAAACTCATAGACACAGACAACAGTATGAAGATTAGCAGGAGGGAAGACAGACGGAGGGACTATGAAAAGGGTAAAGGGGGTCAAATATATACAGAGGGAAACTAGACTTTGGGTGGTGAGCACACAGATGATTTATTATAGAATTGTGCTCTTGAAACTTATATAATGCTGTTAACCAATGTCACCCCAATAAACTTAATTTAAAACATTATAATAATTTTTAGGAGATACTAAAGAATACCAAATTTACTATCGAAATTGGACCAGGTTGGTGGAACAGAAGGTAGAGTGGGAGGTGGCACTAGAAATGAAAGGAAGTAAGGTGTCCAATATCAAGCAAAGCTCCTCTGAAGGTAACTTTGGCTCATCTCCACAGGGGTGCTCTGAGACCATGTGGTAACACTTCAGAGTTGCTCTAAGAGGAGGTGAGAAAGCTGGAGTCTTTTCTGCCCCCACCTTTCAGTCTTTGGTTAAGGGTTGCCTTCGCAGTGAGTGATGAGTAAATTCCCAGGTACTTCTAACTTCATACACTCAGGCAAAACAGATTCTGGAAGACTGGGGGTGGCCCACAACAAAGAAGTAGTGGCTACTGGTAGTGAAAGCACCCAGGCTGAGCACAGCTAAGTACATTCCCTGGTCTAGTCTCTTTTTTGTACAGAATAAGAACTGAGGCTTCAAGAGATAAAGCAATTTGTCACATGGTGACTGAGAGGATCAGCCAGAACCAACAGGGCTTTTGACTTCCTCCTTTTTTATTTTACGAATTTTCATCACATTCATCCACTCAACTTTCCTTTTTCTCAACTGGAAATCCTAGTTGCTTTGGCTTTCACTCATGAAAAAGCAATCCACTGACTCATCAATTTGAGTGTCTCAGGTACCGGTCTTTGAAACAGGATCTGTATTATCTTTAATTTCAATTGACCACAAGTGATCATAACATTTCAGGAGAGCAGAGAATACAGTTTTATATGTGAGGAAAACTTTCTCATTCTGTTACAGTGTTTGTCATGGCTCTGGGTTGGCTTTTGGTTAGAGGAGCCCAGTCAGCTGATATCTCTTAACAATGAATTCAGTTGACAATGAATCTTAGATCTTATGATATCACACCAGCACCTCTTTTAAGCCTTTTTACTTGAAATAGCTCTCCCCAGATCACTACGTATCCTCCACCAGATATAACGCTTACTCATTCATCTTTAGAAACTGCTTCCTCTGGGAAGCTTTCCAGGTCCACCTCCAAGACTAGGTTGGATGGGCCTGGATGCTGCCGTAGCATGCAGTAAGGACCCTAAAAGTGGGACTCCTCATACTGTTCTCTAATTGTCTTCAAGTTTTATTCGCCATTTACACCATCAGATACTGAAAACAATAACTGTCTTATTGTATTTGCCAGTGTTTGGCACAAGATAGGTTGTCAATAAATAATTGTTGAATAAATAAGCTGTGAGAAAATCTCTTCCTGAATCATAATGGATGATTCAATGCTCTCCAAAAAATATATATATTGATCAAGGTCCATTTTCACCAATATATAAGTGAACAAAGGGGTTCATATATTAAGAATACCTTCAGCTCACTTTTAAGCTTGGAAGGACACTGGGCACATCCTCTTGGATATAGAGGCAATATCCTTTCCTACTACCACTAATAACCTATAGTGCTACTGGGGAAAAACTAAGCCCTTGTCCTTGTATGTGTCCAAATACGATCCGAATAAGAATGAATTAAAGTAGTACAGTAAAAGAGAAAATCAATAGTACTATTCTGGTCTGACCCTATGTCCACAGGTTGTGCTATACTTAAACACATATAGATTAACCACAATGATGACCTACTAATTTTATTTTTGTATGAGAATATATTTTCCCACAATTAAAAACGACCTCTGGAGGCGACACTAGACCAAACTCAAAGATTGTCTTAGGATACTTTTTCTAACTCCACTATTCTCATGAGATGCTCTTGAAACAGACATACTCTGCTGGGGAACAACAAGTACCATGTGCAATGCAATGCATCTATCAAGTCAACAGATTAAGAGCCAATGTTATGTGCCCCAACAGTCACAAGCATACAATACTTTCCTTTTTAAAATGAAAGGTCCAAGGTGACACCCTTAATTCTAGTTCTGGTCATAAAAGCCCAGAGAGTTGAACAAACTTCATTCATAAAAAGTATTATAGCTAAACTGTTGCCATGGAGATGAATTTTGTTTTATTTTTTTATCCTCAATTCTTTTTTGTTTGTTTTATTAAATTTATTGGAGTGACATTGGTTAGCATAATTATATAGGTTTCAAGTGCACATTTTTACAATACATCATCTATATATTGCATTGTATGTCCACCACCCAGAGTCAGTTCTCCTTCCATCACCACCCATTTGACCCCCTTTTCCCACCTCCACTCTTACCCTCCGGTAACGACTAAACTGTTGTCTGTGTCTGTGAGTTTTTGTTTCTTTTTTTGCTTGTCTTGTTCATTTGTGGCTTTCAGTTTTATATCCCACATATTAGTGAAGTCATATGGTTCTCAACTTTTTCTGACTTATTTCACTTAGTATATTAATCTCAAGATCCATCCATGTTGTCGAAATTGGCACTATTTCATCTTTTCTTATGGCCGAGTAATATTCTATTGTGTACATGTACCACATCATCTTTAGCCAATCATTTATCAAAGTACACTTTGCTTGTTTCCATGTCTTGCCCACCATGAATAATGCTGCAATGAACATAGGGGTACATACATCTTTACAGATAAATGTTTTCCAATTTTGGGGGTAGATACCCAGGAGAAGGATTCCTGGGTCATATGGTAATTCTATTCTTAATTTTTTGAGGAAACTCTATACTGTTTTCCATAGTGGCTGTACCAGTTTACATTCCCACCAGCAGTGTATGAGGGTTCTTTTATCTCCACAGTCTCTCTATCACTTGTTCTTGCTTGTCTTGTTGATAATAGCCATTCTAACAGGTATGAGGTGGTATCTCATTGTGGTTTTGATTTGTATTTCTCTAATAGCTCATGAAATTGAGCATTTTTTTCATGTATCTATTGGCCATTTGTTTGTATTCTTGGGAGAAATGTCTGTTCAGGTCTTCTGCTATTTTTTAATTGGATTACTTGTGTTTTTTTGCTGTTGAGTTGTGTGAATTTTTTATATATTTTGGATATTAGCCCTTTATCAGAGGGGTTGTTTGCAAATATTTTCTCCCATTTGGTTGGTTGACTCTGTGTTTTGTTGATGGTATCTTTTGCTGTGCAGAAGTTTTTTAGTTTGATATAGTGCCATTCATTTATTTTTGCTTTTACTTCTCTTGCCTTTGAGATCAAATTAATAAAATCTCTGAACCCTAGGTCCTTAATTTTAATATCTATGCTTTCTTCTATGCAATTTATTGTTTCAAGTTTTATGTTTAGGTCTTTGATTCCTTTTGAATTAATTTTGGTATATGGTGAGAGATAATAGTCTAATTTCATTCTTTTGCATGTGGCTTTCCAATTTTCCCAGGACCATTTATTAAAGAGGCTTTCTTTTCTCCATTGTATGTTTTTAGCTCCTCTGTTGAAAATTAACTGCCCATACATATGTGGATTTATTTCTAGGTTCTCAATTATATTCCATTGGTCATACAATACTATGTTGGATGACAGCGGTATCAGATGGCATCCTGGTCTTATTCCTGACCATAGAGGAAAAGCTTTCAGTTTTTCACCATTAAGTATGTTAGCTGAGGGTTTGTCATATATTGCCATTATTATGTTGAGGTTATTATTATATTTTCCTTCTATACCCATTTTATTAAATGTTTTAATCATAAATGTATGTTTTATCTTGTCAAATGCTTTTCCTACACCTACTGATTTGATCATATGACTTTTATCCTTTATTTGGTTTATGAGTTGTATCACATTGATTGATTTGCACATCTTGAACCATCCTTATGCCCCAGGAATGAATCCCACTTCATTGTGATGTACACGTATAATCTTTTTAATATATTGTTGTACTTTATTTGCTAGTATTTTGTTTAGAATTTTTGCACTTGTATTCATCAGAGATATTGGTTAGCAGTTTTCTTTTTGTGTGTTATCCTTACCAGGTTTTGGTATCAGGATAATGTTGGCCACATAACATGAGTTAGGAAGTATTGCCTCTTCTTCAATTTTTTGGAAGATTTTGAGGAAGACAGGTATTAAATCGTTTTTGAATATTGGGTAGAATTCACTAGTGAAGCCATCTGGTATTACAAGGTATTTTCATTCTCATCTGTTTCTATGTATCTTTTGATCTCTCCTTTTATTTCTTGTTTGACCCAGTCATTCTTTAGTAGCATGTTGTTTAATCTCCACGTATTTATGGTTTTTCCAGCTTTCTTTTTGTAGTTGAGCTCCAATTTCAAAGCACTGTGGTTGGAGAATATGCTTGGTATGATTTCAGTCTTCTTAAATTTGCAGGCTAATTCTGTGTGCCAACATATGGTCTATCCTTGAGAATGTTCCATGTGCACTACAAAAAGAATGTATAGTCTGGTGATCTAGGATAAAAGGCATTGTAAATGTCAATTATGTCCATTTGGTCTAATGTGTCATTTAACACTGATATTTCCTTATTGATTTTCTGTTTGGACGATCTATCCAGAGCTGGTAATGGCATATTTAGGTCCCCTAATATAACTGTGTTTTTATCAGTTCTCCCTTTAGTTCTGTTAGTAGTTGCTTTATATATTTTGGTGCTCCCTAACTGAGACCATATATATTGATAATTGTTATGTCTTCTTGTTGTATTGTCCCCTTTATCACTATGAAATGTCCATCTTTGTCTCTTATTACATTTTTTATCCTGAACTCTGCTGCATCAGGTATAAGTATGAATACACCTGGTTTTCTCTGGATGCCATTTGTTTGAAGTATCATTTTCCACCCTTTCACTTTGAGTCTATATTTGTCCTTGTAGCTGAGATGTGTGTCTTGAAGGCAGCATATGGTTGGGGTATGTTTTTGGATGCAGTCTGTTACTCTGTGCCTTTTTTATTGGTGAGTTCAGTCCATTTACATTTAGGGTGATTACTGATATATGAGGATTTAGCCAATTTTATCTTTTGTTTTCTGGTAACTCGGTGTCTCCATTGTTTCTTGGCCTTTTTGTTTCTGTCTGTTAATTTAGTTTGGTAATATTCTATAATATTTTCCCTGTTTTTCCTCTTTTTTTATGTTATGTGTCTCACTTCTGGATTTCTTTTTGAGTGGTTATCATTAAGTTTATGCAAAAGAAATTTTCATTTATACAGTAGTCCTTTTTCTTCAGCATGCATCTTATCTGCATTCCCCTTTGCAAATTCAGTGTTTTACCCCCTCCCCTTTTATGTTTTGGTTGTCACAAATTATCTATATGTGTGTTGTGTGTTCATTGATGAGTTGCAGTAGCAAATTGTCTTCTCTTTTTCTATTTTTATGTTTTTATCTCCTTTAACCTTTATGCTATGTTTAAGTGTACAATGACCTATTCTGTGTTGAAGTTGCCATTTCTGCTTGTCTGTCTGTTAGTAATCTTACTCATAGTTTAGTATACTTTTGTCTTTTTGCTTCAGGTAGAATAAACTCCTTTAGTATTTCCTTGTAGGCCTTGTGGTGGAAAATTTCCTCATTTTCTGTATATCTGGAAAGGACTCTATTCTTCCTTCATATGTAAAGGATAACTTTGCTGTATATATTATTTTTGGCTGGTAATTTCTCTCTTTCAACAGTTTGGATATTTGATTCCACTCCCTCTTTGCTTGTAGAGTTTCTGCTGAAAATTTTGATGATAATCTAATGGGTTTTCCTTTGTAGGTTATTGTCTTCTTTTCCCTGGCTGCCTTGAGAATTCTTTCTTTGTCATTAATTTTTGACAGCTTTAATATAATGTGCCTGGGAGAAGGCCTTTTAAAATTGAGTAATTAGGTGTTCTCTTTGCTTCTTGTATTCAAAGATCCAGTTCTTTCTATAAGTTTGGGAAGTTTTCATTGACTATTCATTTGAACAGGCTAATCTGTACCTTTCTCCCTCTCTTCTCCTTCTGGTATACCCATTATTCTTATGTTGCTCTTTCTGATGGAGTCAGATAGTTTTTAAGAGTTCTCTCATTTCTTTTAACTCTCAAGTCTCTCTTCTTCCATCTGTGTCATTTCCAGATTTTTGTCTTCGATATCACTAATTCTGTCCTCTATCTGGTTAGCTGCATTTCCTAAGCTTGCTATTTCACCCTTCTTCTCTTTTATTGAGTTCTTCAGCTCCAGAATTTCTATTTGGTTCTGTCTTTAAATTTTGATCTCTTTGGTAAAGTATTAAGATTGTTGATTTTATTTCTGAGTTCGTTACACTGTCTGAGTTTTCTTGCATCCCATTGAGTTTTCAGAACTGCAATCTTGAATTCTGTCATTTAAGTCACATATTTCCATGTCTTCAAGTTTATTTTCTGGAGAATTTTCATTTTCTTTCTAAGCTTTGTTGCTACCTTGGTTACTCATTGGTAATTAATGGATTATTTCTCTTCCAGGGCATCTGTAGAGGTGAACTCTGCAGCAGGTTGATATGAAAGATCTTTCTTTTGTTTTCGAGTAAGTAGTGCTGGAGCTTTTTATTTCCCTTTACTCTATTCCAGCTTTTAGCAGTGGAAGATTTCCTGGGGAGATGGACATCTCCTCTATGACCAGGTCACCTCAGTCTCAGGGCACCACCCCCTCGGGAGGATGTGGTGGGCAATCGGGTTCTAAGCCTCTGAAATCCCAGTGCTGCTGCTACAGCCAGACACAGAGCTATGTACCTCAGCAGCCCTGGGTGCCCCTACGGGGATCAGCTATGAAAGGTGAGGGCAGCGTGGGCTGAGAGAGGTGACTGGTGTGTTGTGGCTTTGTTATCCTCTGAGTAATGGCGACTGCCAGACCACAGATGCCTCGCCGCTATATCTCCTCCCTTGTCACTGGAATTAACTGCAGTGTGCAACTGCCACTCAGGCACTGTCTCTCTAGTTCTCAGTGCTGTAGATATTCTGCTCTTTAATCTGGCTCTGCTACAGTCTTTTCTTGGGCCCGTTGCTAACACTGGGAGAGTGTGGGGGAAGGAAGCTTGGGGAGGGTGGGGAGAGATGGCCAGGCCCCATGGCTTTGTTTTCTGCCGGGCAGTGAGATCTGTTAGACCACAGTTGTCACAATTCTGTATTCAGTCTTTGCCCCAAGGCCTCTGCACTAACCACTGGGTTCAGCCATATTATATGCTGATCACTCAGGTAGGATTGCTAGGGCCACAGAGAGTAAAACTGCAGTCTCGATCCTCCCCTCTCCCGGGACCACAGTGAGCTCTGGGGTGCATCCCATATCTCCTGTCTCTGCACTTCTCTCTTCCCTCCTCCCTTGTTCACCCCAATTTGCCCACCTTCAAATGTTTTGCTGCTTGGATCTTTCAGACATGCTTGCATAGGGAATCCTTTGTTGAATTGTAGCTGTTCAACTTGTTGTAACTTCAAGGGAAGAGATCAAAGGGGATCAGTCACCCTGCCATGTTTCTGATGTCACTCCACATGGTGATGAGTTTTAGTCTCACAATCAACACAGCCTTTGAAAAGGGTATTATTTTAATCACATATGTTTTCTTAGCCTTCTTTTCACCAAACTGGAAATCCTCTGCTGAGCTCAGTTGGCCTTGTCTGGTTTTCGATCCAGGTTGCAGGCTCTATTCATGTCTGATGCATGTGGCTCCAAATCTTCTGGGGCCAATGGGATGCCCAGGACTTCTTCTCACGGTGATGACAAAAGCTCAAGGGCATAGCCCATCTGCACCTACCCCTGCTAACATCCCACTGGCCAAAGCAAGTAACAATGGCTATCTACTAAGTCAAGGGACATGGAAGTATTTCCATCTCACATGGTGTTGGAGAGAAGAGAGTGACTATTTGCCAAGCAATGACCTAATCAACTATAAATGACCTATGTAAAATCTTTGCTATATTGCTGTTAATTGCATGGTGGGCTTGACACCTTGGTAGTTTAGATGAAGCTGAAGGTATAGAGAGGGCCTGGTACCCCAGTTTATAATAATAACAATAGTAATAATGATAGTTAACACTTACAACAGCCGGATCTTGTCGGTCATGATAATAATTGTTGTTTAGCTTCCCCTCATGAAAAATCCTCTGTTGCTGCCCTTCAGTGTCTTACTTACATATCTTTGAACCTGATTCTGTTCCCCCATCTTTCTCATTTAACCTTATCATATTTTTCCATTTCTATGTAGGTTAAAAAAAATATAGGTCCAATTCAATATTTTCATTGAGCCCTGAAACACAAATGGTTTTTAGACTTTCATCACTAGAAAAGAGAGGTAAACAGAAGAAAACTAAAATGATGGAGTGATGCAGTTATGATGTAAATCAGGCTTCAGAGAGTCTACCCAGCTTATTTTACGAATGGAAGAAAGTGAAGACCTAAAAAGACAAAGTCCTCAAGGTTATATAATGACTCCTCCAGCCAAAAATAGAATTTGGGTCCCCAAAATTTAACATGACACATAAAGGTGTCATCAAAATCTGTGATCAAATAAGTAATTTCCCCCAACTCTACTACAAAATATAAATTAAGCTTTGTGTTTTACTAACCTTAATAAACTACCTCTCAGAGAGAAAAGGACATAGGGTGGGATAGTAGAAGACCTAAAGAAGAGGCCAGAAGATATGTGTCCCACTCCCCATTCTTCTGCTCACTGGCCATGAGACCTACAGTAGGCCGATTCACTCTCTTTGACCGCTGTTTTCTTACCCTGGGAACCACTCTTGCCTTTGTCAAGAGGGGTTGCCAGGACCAAAATTAGCATGTGTGAGAGCTGTGTCACAATACAAATATGCAGTTTGTTTCTGTCTACCATCAGTAAGACATGCCTTTGGTATTTTTTCCCATATTGGTATATAACAGGCCAAAGACTGGTGAGCTATTAAATATTAAAAGTCTTAGCATTTACTCTCTGGAGGATTGCAGGGAGGCAGAATTATAATAAATTCATCTATATGATGTATAAATAAATTATTATAGGTAAAACAAACTTGAATCTTCTGACTTAATACAGAACCAATTTCACACAAAACTATAGAATATTTATTCACATACAGCAAATATTTATTGAGCCCTTCCTATAAGCAGACACTGCTCCAAGCATTGGAATATAGCAGTAAATAAAACAAACTAAAAAGCACAACTTAAAGTACCTTTTTGCCGACAGGCCTGCCAATTCAGAGAACAGCCAACTAATAAATCACTCTGAGTGACCACTAGACACAGCAGGCCAGATGGGTTGATTTTCATTACAGCAAAGTTTTCCAAGACGGTGACTTTGTCATTCGTTTGTTTTTGTTTCCTTCAAATCAGAGCCATTTTCATGTCTTATGTCAAGTTCTACCTGCTTCCAAAGGCCATTGACACTGTGATTGGTTTTAATTAGGCCTAAATAAATGTTGATTCTAACTAGGGACCATTTGATCATATAAAGGGTAATTCCATTCATTTCTATCAGATCTGGAAATTTAGGTTTTCACATATTTCTGAGTGTCCAGAAGGAGACTGATGGGAGGAATCAGGGACAAGCAGACTAAAAAAACTGCCAAGTGATCGTTTTACGGAAACTTTTCATGGAAATATTTTGTGAAAATTCTGGTCTAAGATTTCAGTAAGGAGAAAGTGGAAAAATAATGATAATATTTGGTTATTTTCTGTAATTTCAGGTATTCTTATCACTCATACATGATAAGGAAGGATGGTTTGAAACCCATCCAGCGAAGTAAAAAGGGGGTGGGGGGGGCAGAGATAGTTCTTTACTCTGCATTGATACAAGCTGCCAGACTAAGTTCTAGCCCCTAGTGCATGTAATTGGATACTAAAATAGAAATGAAAGGGCAATATAAAATGCTGGTCAAACACATGATACTAGGGATATTTTTAAAGCAGGAAGTGATCATCAATTATTTATTTTATGCTTAAATATAAAGGCACAACCCTCCATTTTCAGCTTAGACGTCCTCTGGTCTCAGCAGAACAGCCTGACTCCTACCCTACTCAGATCTGAGTGAGCACACTCGCTGTGTACACTCACACTCACAGCACTCTAAGCCCCCTTTCAGGGCACTTATATCAAAGAATCATAACTGCTTTCTTACCTATGCCCCATTCAAGGGTAGGAGCTCCAGAAGAGCAGTTGTGATTTCTATCTTACAACTCTTGTTACAAATGTATGGCCTATGTTTGATACCTTTTGGGAGAATTAATAAAAAAAAATGAATGTTGAAAGTAAACACTGCAGAGCATACTCATATACACAACAGAACGTAGCAACTGAAGGCAGCAAAATTGAACAAAATTCTTCAAACTGAGCTCCTGCTAGACGAGAAATGAATTTGTGGGTAGCTAGACTCTCTTAATCATCATTATCTTCCTAGCCCATAGAAGATGCTTAGAAAATGTTAAATGAATGTATAATAAATGAACGGTTGTCTAACTAGAGAAGACAGAATAGGATTCTAAGGGTTTATCTCATTTTAAACTGTGTCCACAATATTGGTTGCTTAACTAATTCTGATGCCTATAATGGAACTTCCTCCCTCATAATTATTTCTCTATTCAATCTCAAAAAAAGGCAATGGATTTTCCTCAATAATCCACTTCCTACACAAGTAAAAATGGAGATTTCTTGGCTCTTCCTGGGGCCCATCAAAGCAACAATATGTGAGGTCTGACAATTAAGTTCATGAACTCATACCAGAAAAAGTGCTACATACCTCACTGCTGAATATCACTATGGTCACCTTCGAAGTACACCCCTTGGGAAGTTATGCACTGATGCCAGTGCCTAGTCCCTCTTCAAAGTAATTTTGGAACTCTTTTTCTGGAATGGCCATCAGGGCTGTCATCATATTACACTTGATGTCCTGAATGTCATCAAAATGTCTTCCTTTCAATATTTTCTTTATCTTCTGGTAAAGAAAGAAGTCATTGGGGGCCATATCAAGTGGATATGGGACACCCATAGGGAGGGTGTTCCAATACAGTTATTTATTTACTGGCTAAAAATTCCCTCACAGACAGTGCCATGTGAGCTGGTGCATTGTCATGATGCAAAAGCCATGAATTATTGGCAAAAAGTTCAAGTTGTCTAACTTTTTCATGCAGCCTTTTCATCACTTCCAAATAGTAAACTTGGTTAACTGTCCAGTTGGTAGAAATTCATAATGAATAATCCCTCTGATATAAAAAATTGTTAGCAACATTGTTGCAGCAAGTAGCTGGAGAAGGAAGAGGAATTTACCAATGACTGAAGGATTATGAAGGCCCAGCTCCCTCATCTAATCAGGGGCAACTCTGAGACACAACTTATTCCCTAGAGTTCTGAGGGATCAGGCTGAAGCTATCCTCTTTAGGATACACCCTCCCTGCCTTGGCTTTTTCCCCTGCCCTGGCCTGCTTCCCCAACATTCTTAGTGGATTCATTTGTGAGCATCTCATTCATAACTTCCTTATATATGATTCCTATCAGAGTGTGCTTCTGAGGAAACCAGCCTAACACAGCCAACAAGAAATAATTATTTTTTAAATGTCAGAAATCACCCAGTAATAATAAGCATTCGGCTTCTTGTTAATATAATTACTATTGCTCAGATATAAAAGGTTGACTCCAGCTATATAAAGAAATAAGGAATGTTTCTAAATATTACTTTAGAGTGAATAAGTTACATTGCTAAATTTAAAAAGATGGAAAAAGGTGTGTGTAGTATGCTAACTTTTATCTAAGAAAGGTAGAAATAAAATGCGTGTATGTTATGATCTGAATGTCCCCGCAAAATTCATATCCTGAAGCCCTAACTCCCAATGTGACTACATTTGAAGTTAGGGCCTTTGAGGGGGTGATAAAGGTTACATGAGGTCATAAGGGTGGGGCCCTAATCTGACAGGACTGGTGCCCTTAAGAACAGGAAGAAACACCAGAGTTCTCGCTCTGCCATGTGAGGACACCATAATCCAGGAGGAGAGTGCTCACTAGGCCCCAAATCAGCCAGCTCCTGTTAGCCACAAACTTTTAGCTAAACAAAACAAGAATAGAAAAGAGAAGATTCCAATTACTAAAATCAAGAATGAATTGAGGGGATATCAGTACCCAAAATACAGAAATAAAAAGATTATAAAAGAATATTATGAAAAATTATACACAAACAAATGATATAACCTAGATAAAATGAACAAATTTTTAGAAAGACATTAACTACTGAAACTGACTCAAGAAATTAAAAAATATCTAAATAGAATATAACAAGTAAAGAAATTGACTTAATAGTCAAAATACTTCTCACAAAGAGAAGCCCAGGCCCAGATAACTGCGCCACTGAATTCTACCGAACTCTTAAAGAAGTATTAACATAAATCATTCATAAACTCTTCCAAAATATAGACGAGAACACATTCCAGTTCATTGTATAAGCAGAATTACTCTGATACCAAAATACAAAGATATCACTGCAAAAGACAACAACAGAATAATATCCCTTACAAATATAAATGTAAAAAGCTCAACAAAATACTATCAAACTAAATCCAGCAACATATAAGAAGGATTATACACTGTAACTAAGTAGGATTTATCCTGGAGTGCATTGTCAGTTCAACATACAAAAATTAATTAAAGCAATACACAATATTAATAGAACACAGAACAAAACTCATATTATGATTTCAATAAATGCAAAAAAAAAAAGCGTTTGTCAAAATCCAGCAGTTCAGTGATTAAAAAAGGAAAAAAACCCATAAAAAACAAAACCTTAATAAACTAGAAGTAGAGAGAACTGCTTCAATGTAATAAAGGGCATTTATGAAAAATCCATAGCTAACATCAAACTGCTTTTAGAAATCACATTGGTAATAATAATTTTTGGTCTTTTTACTTCAAAGATTCTGGTCAACCAGACTTTTTTTTTAATCCGTGCATTTATAATGACATTACAAAAAATAAAAACTTGCTATTCACCTTTGGAGAATGCTAAGCAACTAACTCAATTGAAAACTAGTAAATGAAGGAAAAGATTTAAATATATAAGCTGTCCTGTATAAACTCTACTGTAGGGTAACAAATAATTAATGAGAGACAGTTGTCTATAATTTATAGAAATATTCTAGCTAATAAATAAAGACATGATAGAATTAGAACATCACCATTTTAAATACTATTAATAAAATAATGAATAGACAATAATATTTCATAGCTGTTAACATAATAAAATAAAAAGCATTGGATTTCATATGCCTCTTGATGGAAGTCTATGTAATAAAAATCATAGCTGATTCCGACCAAGCCCCTAGTTCTAACTACCAATTAATTTAAAAAGTACAGAAGACAGAGGAAATGTTAACCTCATAGACATGCAACAAGTAAAATCCAGAAAGTGGGAAACTCTAAAGGACAAATGACCTAGCGTTTTCAACAAATAAGTCATACAGTAGCACAAAGGATGGGAAGGAGGAACAGAAAGTATACTTTCGCTTTCTTAAGTTTCTTTTGTAACCATGCATGAAGTGGCATAATATTGTTTAAGAGTAGACTATGACAAATCACCAGAAACATTAGAAACCAAGGCATAATTAATCAGACTATGGAATCATAAAAATAGTTAATTAACCCAAAAGCAGGCCAAAAAACATAAGGAAAGGGAATACCAACAACAACAACAAAATAGATGAAACAAATAGAAAACAATTAAGAAGTTGATAAATTTAAACCCAACCATATCAATAATTACATAAAATGTAATGCTGTAAATACCCAAATACAGGCAGAGATTTTTCAAATTGGATTCAAAAGCAGGATCCAACTATAAGCTGTCTATAGGAAATGCAGAGGTAGTCAATTAAAGAAAACTAAAGCCACTATGTTAATGTCAGACAAAGTACATATCAGAACAAGGAGAATTATCAGTGATAAATAGGGTCATTTCATTATGATAAAGGGGTCAATTAAACAAGAAGACAAAACAATTCTAAATTCATATGCACCTAACAGCAGAGTTCCAAAAACTGAAGCAGCAACTGGTAGACCTGAAAGTAGAAATAGACATATCCACAATTACAGTAAAATATCCAGCACCCCTCTTGTAGTAATTGATAGAATTAGTACACAAAAAATCAGCATAGATAAAGAAGATCTGGACAACAGCATCAAACAACTTGACTTAATTGACATTTCTAGAACACTTCAATCACCAAAAGAAAAATATACATTTTTGTCAAGTGCATTTGAGACATTCACCAAGATAGACTATATTCTAGGCCATAAAACAAATTTTAAAAGACAAAAGAATTGAAATAATACAACGTATATTCTCTGACTATAAGAAATTTACTTAGAAATCAATAACACAAATATCAGGACATCCTCAAATATTTGGAAATTAACAACTCACTTCTAAATAACCTATAGGTCAAAGACAAAGGCAAAAGAGAATTGGAACATATTTTGAACTGAATGAAAATGAAAACACAACACATAAAAATCTGTGGAATGTAGGTAAAACAATTTTTAAAGATAAACATCTAACATTGAATGCTTATATTAGAAAAGAAAAATGATCTCAAATCAATGATTTAACCTCTACCTTACTAGAAAAAGAATATTAAATTGAATACCAAGCAAAAGGAAAACAATAAGTCAATAAAATTGAAAACAGAAAAAAACAGTAAAGAAAATCAACAAAACCAAAAGCAAGGTCTTTGAAAATATCAATAAGATTGATAAAACTCTAGGAAGACTGACCAAGAAAAAAAAGAACGACACACATTACCAATATTGAGAATGAAGAGAAGACATCACAATAAATCCTAGAGGCATTAAAAGGATAATAAGGGAATATTTCATGCCAATGAACTCAACAACTTAAATAAAATATAATTCTGGGAGAAAAAAATGGCTATGAAATCTTATTCAAAATGAAATGGATAACCTCAATAATCCTATATCTATTAAAGAAATTTAATTTGTGGTTTAAAACTTTCCACAAAGAAAACTTGAGGCCCGGATGACTTTACTAGGGAATTCTACCAAACATGTAAGGAACAAATAATATCAATCGTACACAAACCCTTCCTGGAAATAGAACAGGAGAGAACACCTGCTAACTCAGTTTTTGAGGCCAGAATTATCCTCATACAAATAACCAGGAGAAAATATTACAGAAAAAGAAAACTACAAACCAATATCCTTCATGTCACAAATGTGTCTCACCAAAATATTAGCAGATTGATACAACAGTAAACAAATTCCAAGGGTTCAAAAAAATGGGTAAATTTATATATTAAAAGGGACTTAAATTACATATCAACTAGATACCAGAACATATATGGATCCCATTTAAAAAAAAAACAAACAGAAAAATTTGAACACTTGCTCAACATTTGATATTTAGGACTTATTGCCAATTTCTTCAATGTGATAATGGAATTGTGATTATGTTTTTTGAAAAGGGTCCTTTAGAGAAATAATTAACCATACACGCTTTAAAAAAGTACTGCTCATATGACATAATCTCAAGGATTTGCTTTGAAATAATCTCTATGGTGGTGGTGGTGAGCAACGGGAGGGGTTATAAATGAAACAAAATTGGGCTTATGTTGATATTTGTTGAAGCTAGGTTCACTACACTACTTTTCCTAGTTTTATATATGTTCAAAATTTTCCAGGAAATAAAGTTTAATAATATAAG
The DNA here is from genome assembly GCF_004115265.2 of Rhinolophus ferrumequinum. NCBI lineage: Eukaryota > Metazoa > Chordata > Mammalia > Chiroptera > Rhinolophidae > Rhinolophus > Rhinolophus ferrumequinum. The sequence goes on along the minus strand of NC_046300.1, from coordinate 25,688,945 downwards.
TCTAATATATTTTTTTAATAAGTGATTAAAAGTACTGCTTTCCTAACACATCCCTAAGGATTTCATTCTACAAGGTGTGATCAAAAGATACAGTGAATATTTAAATTTAAAAAATTTATTACCGTAAAAGACACATTGCCATTAATTCCCTTCAAAATACTCCCCCTCACTTCAGATGCAGTTATCCTATCATTCTTGCCACTTTCTGAAGCAGTTCTGGAAGCCCTCTTTCATGAATGTCTTTACTTCATCCTCCATAATGACAATGCTTCTTGTCATACATCGCTTCTAGTACGGCAATTTCTGTCAAATAAAATCATTACGGTGTGTCCTCTTCCACCTTATTCACCGGATCTGGCATCATGTGACTTCTGACTCTTCCCCAAAGTCAAAATGACCATGAAAGGTGAATGTTTTGAATGGATTCTTGACATGGAGGTAGCCATGACAGCACTAAAGACAAAGAGAGACTCACAAAAGAGGACTTCCAGAACTGCTTCAGAAAGTGGCAAGAATGATGGGATAAGTGTGTTCTAAGCAAGGAGGAGTATTGTGAGGGGGATTAATGGCAATGTGTCTTTTACTGTAATAATTTTTTTAAATTTAAACATTCACCATATTTTTTTATCACATCTCGTATTAAGAACAACCATAAGCTGCTGAGCTATAGATCTTTTTCCCTCAGTATTGAAAAAAGCTACCTTTATTGAAGTCTAATCTCCAAACACATGCCCCTCCTCCCATTGGCTTACAGTGAAAATAGTTTAAAGCCTTCATATTTCAAGGCTTTTACATTATGGTGGTAAACTAAGGCTTTCTTTCTTATTGATAAACTTTTGTTCTCATCTCAGGAAAATCATTTTGTGATTTTTTTTTCTTTAATACTTACTAGGCGTCAGGCACTCTGCAAAGTTGCAGAGTATAAAGTTGAACATAAAATAAAGAGCATCTTTCTTTTCAGTACCTACTGTGCAACAAACACTGTGATGCCTATCATTTTATTGGGAGATATTATCATCTTCAATTTGTAAATTAGAAAAACGGTTTAGTAACTTGATTTGTGGCCTAAAAAATGTGTCATCGTTTACACAACTCATTTCTAAGGATAGGTAGAATGCCAGATAATTTTGTTTTGCTTTGTTTTTTACCACACCTTGGGTTACCAGACTTTTTCTGTAAAAGGCTAGTTGATAAATATTTTAGGCTTTGCAGGCCATGAGTCACATACTGTTCTTTGTTTTGCTTTGCTTTGTTTACAACCCTTTAAAAATGGAAAACATTCTTTGCTTTCAAGCTTAAAAACAGGCCCAGGGACCACAGTTTGCCAACCCCTGGACTAGACTATGGTATGTTTCATTTCAATTCATTTATAATATCTCATTTCAATTAAATTCATTGAAAGGCTATACTGTACCATTCAGTACTAATCATGGTAGAAGGCAAATCACAAATACTGTATGTTTGCCATCTGATCGCTGCTGTTTTCTAGAAGTTTACTAATGGACTGAGAATGTTAGAAGCAAAGTGACATTGAGTAGTAACCTGACCTACGTCAGAGCATGATTTTTGCAATTGCTTTCTCCAGAAATAAAAGTGTTTGTCTTAATTCTAAGACAACGTCATTCATTCTATGGCTGCAACAACAGATTGAAAAAGACAAACAAACAAAACAGATCAAGATAAGAAAACATGTTTGTCTTCACAATGGAGATAGGAAGTTAGGAACTAGTATTTTTTTACTCAGGTACTCCTGAAGCACAAAAACTAAGTCAAGGTTATTGGTTAGCCATTTCTACCTGGCTAATCACATCAAAGGAAAACGTGTTCTAAATTAAAAGAGATGTTGCAAAATAAAATGCGATGTTTTCCTATCGCTCCCCTGACCTTTCATCCCGGTCCCTCAGTGCCCTCAGAGGTCTCACTCATCCTTAGGAGGATTAGGATTGCTAGGCAGGAGTATATAAAGAAAGGAAGAGTGGTCGGGTCTTTAGTTTCTAAATCAATTTTAAAATCCATAACAGAGACAGCAGTCTTAAGACCCCAGCATTTTATTTTAAGAGCCAGGCTTCCTGAGAGAAGAACAATTTGAGAATCCAAAGTGATAAGACCAGACGTAAGCAGGGCCTAGAGTTTATGCCTTAAACAAGTGATTGGGATGAAAAGAGAACATATAAAGATTAAAGTAGATGAGGGTTGCTTGAGTTGCGAGGGGGAAGAGAAATGGAGGGCCACCTACCCAGGAGGACAGGGGTGAGGCCAGGAGGGGTCTTGGGGAGAAGAGGGGAATCCACTTTAGAAGAGTTCCAGTCTCTGCCTGCATAGACACTTCCTTTTCAACACTGATGAAGTATGAGCCCAGCCCTGCGGCAGGCAGTGTACCACCCTGTCAGTCAGCCTGGACATTGTTCGTGCCGAGTACAGCTCAGTGTGTACGTCCCTTTGACAGTGGCCTGCAGGTCCCTTGTCGATCACCATCAGAAATGATGCCTATTCTTCTTTTTCAATATGTAAATAGTTGCCTCTTTTAAAAAAAAAAAAATCAGGCACCATATAGATTGGACTTACGATAATTTCTTGAATCGCAATTATCGGGCATTCATTCAGGTTGTTTTCAGGCTTTGGTTATTACAAACAATGCTACATTGAATAACTTTGTTTGTAAAGTCATTTCCCACATTGATACTTACACAATAAAGTCCTAGAACTGAAATTGTAATAACATTAAAAAACAAAAAACAACAAAATGATGCCCACTGAACCCCTGAGAGTTTACACAACATAATTCAAAAAAGAAGGTAAAACAGACTGGAGCCAGCTTAAGACACGCCCCCGCCCCTCTCTCCTCACTCCCTCCACACATACTACTCTCCAGCAAGACAGTGTTAAAACCCTAACTCCAGGTGTCACGAGATACCTGAGGTCCAAAGATGGTTACCTACACAAGGACACCCAGCTAGCAAGTGGCAAAGCTGAGATTCAAGGCCAGATTGGTCTTACTCCAAAGCTACTGTTCTTAAATGCAGCATTACACTGCCTCCCAAAATTCATTTGGGGCCTAAATTTCTATGATGATTTTTTTAATGAAAGTTCATTTGCTTAGAAGAAGCATAAGAGCAAGAAGGAATCTCATTCACATTCTCAATGACACCCAAATTTCCTTATACAAGTATATGTTAGCTCCCTGAATCCCCACAACCACCTGCAAAGTAAACAGTGTTGGAAATGGGAATTGGCTGCTCAGAGAGGTGAATACATTTAACCAAGGTCACACAGCTAGTAAGTAACAGAGTTAGGAATTGAGCCCAGATCTAGCTGATGCCAAAGATGTTGCTCTTTTTCGCTATAGCAAACCTGTAAACAAACATGTCTATAGAATTTATGGCAACAAATTGCATTGTATTTTTTAATTTGCCATTTATTTCACGTAAAATAAACTGTCCACTCAAACAAATTTATGTCCATTACTCTCCACTGTTTTGGCCTGCAGCTAAATATAAATTTAATTTTGTTCTGCTTACAATGCTGATCTTTTACAAGTCAAATTAGATTCCTAACCTTAAATATTTATTTACACTAAATTCCCACCACAAGATTCAGATACATAAATAATGAGAAAGGAAGGAAGAAGGAAGTGAGTCAGGGCAAGAAAAAAAGCAAATAATTGATATTAGGAATAAAATGGTTTATAAGTACCTGCCTAGAATAGGTAGACTTTAAAATAAATAAATAAATGAATGAATAAATAGTATCTTAGGATTTCACAAATAAATTTGTAGTGTATTTTTGTAAGTAAAATCCTCTATACCGTCTTTTATGTTCAATACCAGTTAGGTTTAGCCATGACTGACTGACTTCTGTATTGTTTATTTCAAGACCAAGCGCAAGTCTCTCCAGGAACTTGACTATTGAAGGTGAACCAGCCTTCAACAGCTCCTCCTAGTGGCCGCACATCTAAAGCACTGAAACACTCCAGTTGAGGTTCAGTTTTGCTCAGTCGATCTGAAAGTTAATTTTTTAAGGAATGCTCATTGGAGTTATCTACAATGACTTCTTTGTTAAATGGTAACTTATTTGTGAAATAGACATTTTTCATTTTTAGCAATGATACATGAGATATGAACACACTATCAATGGGCTGTAACACTTTTTAAAGATTCACTAGTTTATAATGTGTGTTGTTTCTTGGCAACAGCCATAAAATGTTTACTGGAATAAATAATGGCGGGCATGGGACATGGTCAGGCAGAGAGAACTTAATTCTTCTCCAGGACAAAATGAAACACATTTCCTCCATCTGAATTCACTGTATCTACTTAACCAGACCTTCACAAAGCCCTGTAGTGATTACTAATCCCGTGCAAATAGCAGAAAGCAGCATTCACTCTGGCAAACCCACTTAGCAACTGCTTATCTGGCGGGGACTTTAAATCACCCCCTTAGGGCCATTTGCCTTTTACCTTTTGGATGAATTTGTCCTGGTTGGTACCAGGAAAAGTTGCACTTCCTATTTCAACGCCTCCGTTTTCACTGCAGGGGACTTCATTCCAGCTCCTGTACCTCCCTCCCACCCCAGGCCAGTCTACCTCACCCTCAAACTTGTGGTTCTTTTCTGTCATACTGTACACTCTGCCTCCATCCTTATCCCACACTGGCCATGTCTGTTTATTGGTACAAATTGAAGTAGCCATGCCTCCCAGAGGACTGGGATTTTTACAGGGACCTTTAGAAAACTGAAGTGTTTATTAGGTGTGGACAAAAAAAGGGTGTTCTATGGAAAGTAATCTCACAGGGTGATCCGATCATAAATTCCTAGCTGGGCAGGTCATGGTGGGGAGTCACACCCCAGGCCTATAACTTCTTTAGTGAAAAGTTTTAAGCCAGCCCTGTCCATTGTTCTTGTGCATCTAGGTTAACACACCTTTGAAATACCAGATGTAATAACGCCTTGAAGGGGGTATTAACCCTTAAGAAAGCACATAATCTTGTTAATTATCCTGTAATCTAATCCCCTCTTTGCTTTCTCCAATCTTCTTTGTGTCCCCTCCTTGCTCCCCAGCATATGTCATCGGTTTAGCTCAAATAAACTCTAATAAAAATTCTCTAAAGTTTTGGGCATTTCTTATGTCAACACAGGAATCACAAATAGGTGTTGACTCAAGGACTGTGATGTTTTGCAAATCCCCACTAAACTGAGGACAGGAGCTGATGTAATCAACAGGGTATTCTGGGTTACAAAATGTAAAACTCCAGGTAAATTCTGACCACACATTTGCGGGGGTGGAGGGGGGCTCGGGCAGGCACAAATCAACATCACCTCTATATTTTTGTTCAAGAAAATATAATTCAGAGCCTACTTCCAGAACTTCACCAAATTCCATTTCTATTTCAGCTTGGTATACACATCCATGCCCTAAATCCATTATCCCCGGAGCCCATTATACAACGGGCCCAAGTTGAAAGTTTTCTCCCAAACTGAAAAGTTGTCTTCCCTGGTAAATTTGCTGAGTTTGACATCTTCCCACTTCTGTTCAACCCTGGTTTTGCAGTCCTAGACTATAGAGAAAGGCCTAGAGATGTTTACTCTAATATCACCTGCACAAAAACAAACAAAAGCACAATGTTACAATAGGATATTACTAAAACAATTTTTTTAATGAGATGACTTCTAACTATGCAAAAGAAGGAAAAGTAATTAATCATTTGGAGTTGGGAGGAAATTCATCATTTTGGAAAAGCGTGAAACTCCCTAGTTAAGCAACTCCAGACTGAAAACTGGGTAAAATTGACTCACATGGTTAAATGCTATAAACCATGAGTTTCTACTAGGAATGTATTCAAAAGTGATTTTATAGCTCCAATCTGGATTCACTTCCAGGAAAGTCAAGGAAGATTCAACGCATATCTGATGGATTTTTCCACTAATGAAATTCTTGTGATTTCATGAAAAAAAATGTAAAAGAATTACACTGAAATTTAACATGATGCATGCAGAGAAACAACATGGACAATTCAGCATGTAAATCAGAAGGCCTTCAGTTTTTACCACACAAATTCTCAGTATCCAATTTACATAAGATTATGAATCTGGGATTGGGGATGATAAAATTTGCCTTCGATCAAAATAAACACACTGACCTGAGAGCGCTCTGTAATTTCATACCTATTTAAGTGTGACTTAAAAACATCTCATACACAGTGTTAGAGTTATTAGAAATCCTAATCATTTCTTCCATCCTTCAACAGCAGGAAGGAGCTGAGATCTAGAGAGGCCCATCACGTCTCCTATTGTTAGATGTCTCCTTCCCTCCTCATCCTCCCAGTGACTCCTCAACTGAGTTCTGCCTCCCCAAGCACACCCCCACCGCAGAAACTCTTCCTGGAGACACAGTTGCATATTCTCTCTGTCTTGAAAATTCTCTTCCCTTCACTCAACACAGCAGTTCTCTGATTTTCTTCCTGTCTCTGATACTGAAAATTGCCTTCTTAGAATGCTACCTCTTTCTACTTTTAACTTCAATGTTAACTGCCAGAGCTCTGCCACAATTCCTCTTCTCGTCTCCTTCTACACACTCTCCACCATTCACCTCTTCCCAGGACTCATCATCCCTAAATCTCTCTTTTACCCTAGACTTCTCTCCAGAGCAGCAGGCCCACGTCCCTCACTGCCTACTTGAACCTCTGCTTGCATGGCCCACAGGTGTCTCAAACTCAACATGTCCCAAACTGATGGTGTGGCAGCTCAAATCCACTCTTCCTCCTGGGTTCCCTCAATTAGAGAATGACATTCTAGTTGTCTGAGCCAAAAACCTACGTGTCATCCTAAATTCCACCTTCTCTTCTTCAACGTCAACATTCAATGAATCAATAAGTCTTAAAGATTTTATTTTACAAAATGTTTCTCTGCTCCATTTATTTCCATCTCGTCTACCTCCATCCTAGCCCAAATGACTGTATTTGCCCCCTAACTGGCCTCCTCCTTCAATTGAGGTTATTCTCCAAACTAGTTTCTTCAGAGCAAACAAAATGATCTTTCTCCTCATTCAATTGCTTAAATCCCTTCAATGTCTCCACGGTGCTCTAAAAATAGACCCAAATTCTAACAAGCTGTCAGAGCCCTGCACCGTCTTGCTTCCTCTTGCTTCCAGCAGGCACCAATGTCTGCCTCAGTAGTTGTCAAATGCAGCTTTTTTATGCATGGGGTTCCCCCTGGGAAATGTTAAAAGTACATATTTAAATACACACACACATACACACACACACACACACACACACACACACACACACACACACACCCTAAAATTCAGTAATGAGTTATAATATGACCTGTTTTCTTTTGCTGTTGTAACTTCATTTTCTACTAATTCTGCCATAGCACCAGGATTGAGCTGTTAATTTCTGCACACCTACCAAAGGACCAGAAAAAGAATTACTTGTTTTCTAGAAATACAGCAGCTATTTCTGTTTTTTCTTTTGACATGTCCCTTGATGCCCAAGTTCCACAAAACAGGCCTTTCCACAGAAGGGGACTTTTGCCAAAGGAAACATGTTACATCTTTTTAAAATATGAAAGTGCAACAGAGCACAGGGAACAAAGAGAAGATTAGAGAAGTCGTATCTGTACTATGACAACTTCTCATCCACGCCCAGCCAACAGCAGTCTTAACGTCACAATTAGCCAACCTCAAATTGCCAATTGCTTGCCAAGTATCTCTTGGGGAAAACACCAGTTTCTAAAAAAAAAAGAAATACAAATGGTTCTAAAGGATAACAGATACTTTTCAGAATCACCAAAAAGCTTTTATAAAATACAGATGGCCAAATATGATCCCTGGGACTTCTGATTCAATAGGTTCTAGATGATACTGGAGTATACATGTTTTGAAAGTCTCAGAAGTAATTCTGCTGCACAAAATATTAAGAACCACCGATATTCACATTTGCAATAAACTCCTAGGGAATGTGCTCATAGCGTCCTCCAGGGTGCCAGGTTTCTGCAAGAAACCTCCCACAAGAATTCCAGGATTGGAATTTAGAGATGACGAAGACTTTCAGGAGTGTTAAAAACATCAGGAAGCCAGTTTGACCAGAAAAAGCTGTGGGGTCACAATCCACAGATAATCTCTCCCTCACCTAGAAAAACAGGAAAAGCTAAGATGTAACTCTGTGAAGCAAACAAATGAACAAAAAAAAAATTTCCATGCCAAGAAAAGGGAGAGAATAAAAACAAATCAAGATGATAACTATCCTTGTTTCTGATGAGATGACAAATAGGTTATGTTTTCATTCTTTTGTAAAAGTACAGTATGCAAATATTTAAACACTATATTTTAAGGAAGTTGTAGGTATTTCTCAAAGATTTTGAGAGCATGGTACTTTTATAGTGCAAGCCCTCAGACTCGTATATTTGAGGTCAAATCTTTGTTCTGCCACTTACTAGATGTATAATAGTGGGTAATTTGCTTACTTCATTTGAACCTCCGTTTCCTCTGTTATAAAAATTGAGATAACATAAGTAGTGCAAGGGAAAGGTCTCTAGTGAATCAAATTGGCCCACAGGTTGTAGCTTGTAAGTTACAAGGAGTGGTAACTTACAGGGCAGGGAAGAGGAGATGGGTGGACAAATCAGAAGTGTGGAAGGGGAGAGGTACTTTGTGGGGAGGGTTGAAATGTACTCAGATTGGGCAGGGGCTGAAACTAGAGACAAAAAATAAATAAGTAAAGAAAAACCACAGGAAGAGCGCAAGACCTTAATTCTCTGGTTTATGCTAACAGCTGGGCCATTCCTTCAGCCATGCTTCAGCCCCTGGCACAGAGTTAGTGTGACAAGACAAAGCAGAGAGTGGGAAATGGAAATGTTTTCAAAGAACTTAAAAACATCAGTCAGACAGATGCTCAGATTTCACCAGGAGTTACCTCAGCAGCCAGACAAATCAAAATGCTAAATGGGACCTAGAGAACTTTAGTTTGAAACACATCAGGGATATTTCCCAAGCATACAAGATTCCATAAAGTTTGCACCAAAGACCACAAAGGGATGGAGAAGCTGGGAAAGATGGCTAAAATTCAGCATTTTGTGCTGAGCTTTGGGGTCAATGCTTAATCATTTTCATCCTGACTGCTACCAAACTGGTCAGATGTGAAGAATATTATTTCATATGTATATAATAGCACATACTCAGAATTCAAAAAATGTTCTACTTTCCTTATAACACCATTTATCAGTACAGTAGCTAATTGCCCTGAAGAATAAACTCTTACCCTTCTATCTTGCTAAACACTTTTTTTTTTAATAAAAAAGAATAACAGTCCATGGTGTAGAGATTCCAAAGACTTCATAATCCTTTCTGATACTGTAACAACCTTCATCTGTAGTGCTACCTTCTGACAGCATCGTCCCAAAGGCAGCAGTACACTTGTATTTCTTCTTGTCTGTCGTAGGAGAAGACGTAGAATGAGGATCACAGTCGTCTAATAATAGTCCTCTACTATGTAGAAAGAGCCAGTCATTGAGGCAGCCACCCAACAAATCACAGACCAATGAAAAGCAAATATCAAGAAAGCCTTGATCTTTTGCCTTCTTCACGATCTCTGTTGGAGAGCTGATCAGGTCAAGTCTCTACAGTGTTGGGGGGCTATTTAAAAGTACTGTTTCATACATATTATGCTAAACATCTCCATGGTACTAGAGTTATCTACTTAGCACCCATCTCTTAGGAACAGTGTCTCTCACCAGTAGCATAATAAGACCCAGAGCTGCTATATTAATACAAGGTCACCATCACATCTGGCTCTAGAGGGAGCAGCAGAGGCAAGCTGAATAAAACAATAAAACAACCTAAAAATAACCTCTCTCTTGTTGTTCTGATAGTTCATGTTTCTCATTGTATGAGATGAACCTGTGTGGAGGACGAAGCAGACCTAAGAAGCTGAGAGAGGGACCCAGCAACATTCACGTAAGTCCCTGGTTTCAGCGCCTGAGGTCCAGCTGAGTCCCTGCTCTTCCCAAGACTTTGTGGTCCAGGCCTTTTTCTGACTCTGTGAGACACCCCCTTATATTTCTGTTGTCATTGAAGCCAGCCTGAGTCCATTTCTGTTGCACGTGTCCTAAAGAACCTTATCTAATTCTTAATAGTTGAGCTTACTGTCTTAGCAGTTATTTAAGTGAAAAACATACTACCTAAGAATCATTTAGTTGGATCCTGGTTTTAATCTCCCAGAAGTATTTCCAACCATCCAACCAAGTGTGTTAGCACTATTTAATATTATTTGCATACAACACAGTATAATGGTAAAAACCCGGACTCTGAAGCCAGCCATCCAGCTTTGAATCCCAAATCCACTTATATAGTGGATTCTGTGATAGCCACTCAGCTACCCCTTTAGAACTAAAGAATTTATCCTCCCAGCTGTTGGGAGTGTTGACAGCAGACTGCTCTCCAGGAACTGTCTTCTACTGAAGAGACCTGCCTCACCCAGGGTCACAACCCCTTTCCAGGGACAACTTGCATAATATAAAAGTCCATCTCCCTCATTCCAATTCTGGAAACTATGCACGGCCATCTTTGCTCCAGTACTCCCCATGGGAGACATTGTTGAGATTGCATCACAGCCAATCATACTTCTCCTTCTGCCCAATCCTGCTTCTTTCTCTGCCCCTGGGTGTTGATCCAGGGAACACTTCCTGCATGCAAATCTCCATGCCAGACTCGGCTTCCTAGGGCACCCAACCTGTAATACCTCACTTGCTACCAGATCTTTCAAGTCACTCAACTTCTCTGTGCCTCAGTTTCCTCATCTATAAAATGGGGAAGATATGACACACTTCACAGTAACGTCATGAAGACTAAATGAGTTACTATATGTAATGTGCTTAGAACAGAACAGCACCTGATACATGGCAAATGGTATCTAACTCTCAGTTACTCTTGTATTCACCACACAGTAGTGAATTGATACATTTCCTTTTTATACGACTTAAATTGATTATTAAGATTAGACGAGTTTCCAAGGCACCCTAACTTTGAACACAAACGAGTTCAGGCTTACAAGGAAGGCCCCTGAATCAAACATTTCCCTTCTGACTTGGTTCATTAAGAGTCCAAGTACATAAGCCGTTAGGGCTCACGGAAGGAGATTCATTTATGGATGGGACCTTGTGCCTGAGAAGGGGTGATCAGGGTTAGCCATGGAAACTGACTTCTGCCAATTTGTTGTGTTTTTTAAGTGGTGTTTTGTACATGTGCCCAGAGGTGCTAGTGATGAGTGCATTGCTATAAAACTAGACATAAAACATGAAATGGAGCCTAAATCATAAATACAACAATTGTAACAGCAGGTTAGACTTTATGGCTCTAATTTGTCTTAAATTGACACCTAGCATTGCTCTTGGCATCACTTGAAGTGGTGCATGCAAATCAAAGGTAAATATGTACCCAGATAATTAAATTTAGTTCTAAAATGAGGTCAATCTAGATAACTAACCATAATTCTTGATGAAGGGATAAGTTTTCTTTTTATTATTCTGTTGCGAAAGACAAGTAACATGTCATACATTTTCATCGACCTGGAAAGTGATTAATTGAATATTTCAATCGAAAGCTTCATATGACTTCAACGCAAAAAACAGAAAGGGAGATTCTGTTAGGAAAAAAGGCAGGATTTGGACCACTCAGAATTTGTCCTGTTCGTAAGTTACTGTCTTCATTGTCTGAGGGCCCTGATACAACAATGGGGTATGAGATGAGGGGAGGTAGGGAATCAAAGGAGGCCACCTGGCCACAGGTCTCAGAAGACAGGAGGTTGGCTGTATGGACTTTAAAGACCATCTATGTGTTGATAACTCCCAAATCTACATCACTTTTATGAAACACGAGTCTTCTATGAAAAGTTCTATTTGGATATCCACTAAGTACCTCCAATACTGCACGATCCTTGACTTTTCCTCAAAACCTGTTTCTCCCGTGGATTTCTCCGCATCAGTAAATGACACCAGCTTCTTCCAAACTGCTGAAATAAAAAAATCTAGGAGTTATCTTCGATTCCTATTTTTCCCTACACCCCGTTAATCTCCAAACATATCTTGAACCCATGTGCTATTTTCCATCCTCCCCACCACCACCTTTGCCCCACCCCCACGTCATTTTCCTTTCATATGATGCTCCAGCCCCACTGGCTTTCCTCCTATTCCTAAACTACCAAGTGTCTGCTTTCACATTAATCATCTCGGATCATTCTCACCCTCATGCCTTTCGTTACGTCTTTCCTCTGCCTCGATTGCTCATAGCCTGGTATGCACACCGGTAGCTATGTCTTGTCACTCATATCTTTACTTAAGTGTCTCCCCCTCAAACACGCCTTACCTGACCATCTAAAATTAAAAAGATACCAGGAACTTTTATCATAGCTCCTTATTTTAATTTGTGGCAAATCCCTCATCACAACCTGAGAGATTTTGTTCTTTATCCAGTTGCTTATTGTTTGTCTTCCCTACTAGAATGTACACTATAAGAGAACGGAAATCTTGCCTGGTCTGTCCCCACTGAATATCCAGTGCCAAAAGTAGTGCCCTGCCCTAATAGGAGCTCAGCAAAGATTTGCGGAATGAATGAGTGGCAGGGACTGAGAACTGAACAAGAGAGTCTAAAGCCAGACAAAACTGAGAAAGGAATGAATGCATTAAGTCAGTCTGCCAGGCTCTGGGCCCTGTGTTAGCCCGTTTTATGTATGTCCTCTGATTTCATGTAATCCACATATCTCTACAATAGATTATGTTTTGAAAATCCCAAATGTCTCAATCAAGGAAACAAAATTCCAGGAAGTTAGGTAATGTGTCCAGGTTCAAACTGCTGATAACTGTAAAGCTAGTTCCGACTGTACAGCCCAGCTCCTCCCTATCGTCACACTGGTTTGCATTCAGATCATAAGTCTTCCTTCATTTCCTTTTTTAACTGACAATGGAAAATGGGCATTCATTATCAAAATAGTATTTGGTTATCGTACAGCAGCAACATTTCCCGGGTTTTACATGTAGCGGATGCAAAGAGCTACCAACTCTCTTCTCTGCACGCTAATCAAGGAGAAAAGCGATTTGTACAATGACAAAAGTTTAACAATAAAAATATACTTCATGTTTCTCTTTGGAAAAGAGACAAAAATATACTTAGCTCATTAGGCTAAGTTATCATTTGGCTAAAGCTTGCAAATGGGCAGCCTGGATTTATTCTCATTCTCTTTTTCTCTGTCTCTCTGTCTGTCTGTCTCTCTCGCTCTCTTTCTCTCTCTCTCTCTCTCATTAATCTCTCTCATTAATACTGTTCTTGGAGTTCATATCATATAAATACTCTTTTATATAAGCTAAGGGAGCACGGGCAAGAGACTTAAATCTCTGTACTTTAATTTCTCCCTCTATCTATAACACCAAGTGTTCCCAAGTTTTCCCACCACTGGGGGGACAATGGGGAGCAAAGAATATTTATGGACCATTCCAGAGTTTCCCAAAGTAAAAAGATGGTCATTTTCCATAGATGAATTTCATTGTTTCCCGGAATGTAGAAAACACTGCAGATTTTTACAAATAGTATCATTTTTAATCTCATGGCCCACTACACATGAAAAAGGGGGATTGTACCAGATGGCCTCTAAGATCCCTGCCAACTCTAGCCTCCCAGGAATCAACAAACAGAGTGGAAAGAACACAGGCTTTGAAGTAAAACAGACTCAAATTGTAACACTCAATCTCTCTGAACCTCTATTATTCTGCAAAATTGACATCATAAATTTACCTCTCAGAGTGGCTATAAAGACTAATAAGGCATTTAGCACAAGGACCAGCACATACGTATTTAAAATTGCAACCATTATGATTATTACGGGTTGACTTGTGTCCCCCCAAAAAGATACATTGAAGCCATAACCCCAAATACCTCAGAATATGACCTTATTTAGAGAGAGGGTCGTGATAGAGGTAATTAAGTTAAAATGAGGTAATTACGGTGGGCCCGAATCCAATATGACTAGTGTCCTTATAAAAAGAAGAAATTTGAACACAGAGACAGACATGTGCACCGGAAGAATGTCATGTAAAGATGAGAGAGTGAGGTGATGCATTTACAAGCCAAGGATCACGACAGGTTGCCAGCAAACCACCAGAAGTCAGGGAAAGGCATGGAACAGACTGTCCCTCAAAGCCCTCACAAGGAACCAACCTTGTGAACACATTGACCGGGAATGCTGGTCTCCAGAACCGTGAGACAATAAATTTCTGCTCTAAGCTAAGACATGATTCTTAGTGGCTAATTGTTCCTGGTGTATCTGTATTGTTTTTCCACTTTGAAGTCAATGTTTTTCAAACACTTTAGAGCGCAAGCTCAGTAAGCAAAGTATTTTACATAGTTACAAGTTATATACGTGTGTGCAGTGTGATCAAAAAATACGGTGAATACTACTGCCGAGTGCCATCCAATGGAAAGGGATCCTCAATAAGGGAAGCAGTGTATTGAACCTTAGTAACAGGGTGTGACAAGTTTCAAGTTGTTCAGTGCAATCAGTCGGGTGTGAGCTACGGTTAAGAGAAGGTGTTAACATGAAATGGGCAACCGGTTTCATCCTCCATCATGACAATGCTCCGTGTCACACATCGCTTCTGGTATATGGCAATTTCTGTCAAATAAAAACATTGCAGTATGTCCTCATCCACCTTATTCACCGGATCTGGCATCGTGTGATTTCCGGCTCTTCCCCAAAGTCAAAATGACCATGAAAGGAAAACGTTTTGAATCAATTCACTCATGAAAGAGGAGTTCCAGAACAGCTTCAGAAAGTGACAAGAATGATGGGATAAGTGTATTTGAAGCAAGGGGGGGTATTTTGAGGAGGATTCGTGTGTCTTTTACTGCAATAAATTTTTTCTTAATTTAAATATACACCATACTTTTTGAACACACCTCATACAATATACAGAGGGTGCCAAAATAATATACACACCTTTTAAGAATAGAAAAAAACTGTATTAAAATTGTAATACTCAATATATACTGATAATAAAAGATGAATACAACTCACGTTTGACTTCTGCAATTACCAGAGTTGCTCAAAGTGGTTACCATCAGTGTCCAAACACTTCTGATTATGGAGAACTATACTGGTTGAGCAATATTGACCAAAGTGTCCACTTGTATACATTTTTTGCACCCCCAATATATGTTATATAAAATGATATTCAGTGTTATTATCTAAAATACACTGTGATATTTTCTATTCTGTTATTTTTAATCTAGTGGTGCTCCATCAAATTGATTTCACCACCTCTAATGGGTAATGACCTCAAATGAGAAGCCCTAGGCTGACCTACAAACTCCTTGAGAGCAAGGACACATCTCTCTTCTAATATCACCTAAGCCAACATTGGACTTTTATAAATCGAATAAACCCTTGATGATTAACTTTTAAGGACAAGATATATTTGATACCTTTTTATGCCAGTACTTTGAGTTTTGTTAATAAATCTGTGCCAAAATACCCAATGCCTATGGGGATTTAAAAATAACTACCAGGGAAGTATGTACCAATGACTGGTGAATGTTCTCAGATCAAATCATATTATTATAAAAATATATGTTGGCTGTTTCTTTTATATACATATTAGTTTGATCCTGGATGGCATTAGCACTCTCCAAGGGTACTGAGATTCCACATGCTGCTTATCATCCCGAAAAATTAGTATATGTAAGTCAAGTTTCCTTGTAAAAATAAGATAGCTTGTATGTATTTCATCAGAATATATATATATATACACATATATGTATGTATGAAAAGACTCTGCTTTAATGTTTTATATCACATTGTTACATTTTAAAGGGAATGATATCAAATCCATATTAGACAAGTGATAAACACGTATCACTGGTGAAATAAGATATTAATGAAATTACGTGTTGTGCTTTTGAGAATGCCTCTGAGCTTATGAGTTATCTGTGTTTAATTCCCTTGATAAAAACTCAAATATAAATATAATCCAACATTAAAGCAACAAATAATCATTCAGTGCCTAGTACACCTGCCAGGAACTATGATTAACAATAAATTATATGAGACATGATATCTGCCCTCTAAAACCTGTTTAAAATCTAGTAGAACTTAAAAGACGTAAGGCCTCTAGACTAGGTACAACATGACACAGGTACACCCAGGATTCCCCACTTTCATCACCTCCCAAAATCACCTCCACCAACTACCACCACCAAATTAATCCCCTATGAAATAAGTAGTACAAGGAGAGAGAAAACTTACACTGTCATTAAAAACTAGGGATGGGAGTTATTCATGTGCCAAAAAACTTTAACACTCCTCCCCACACACCCTCTAGTGCCCAGGTCGGGCCCATCCAGCTTATGCCTCAAAATTTTCTCCTGGTGTTAGCAACCAGTCGAAGAACACAGCCTTCCCTTCCCTCAGGCCCACACGCAAATATGAAAGCTTTCATGCTTCACCTTTAAGGTCCTCACAATGTGTTCAGTTGGTCATATGATTTTAAAACTGGCAAAAGTAAAACATTTTACATGTATATTTCTACTTTGACTTCCTCTATTGTATTTCCCCTCTTGTAATGCAGAGTGGCATGGGAATGGCCTTAGGCAATCCTAGGAGCCAAGGAAGAGTTGAATTGGGGATATATTTGGCTTGGATTCAGAGAGATATATTTGTGTGACACAGTAGATTCTGAGATAGTAAAATTAAAACTCCAGTGGAAGAATGGCTTCTGAGAATTCTAATACCCACTGCACTAATCCCTCAGCATCATGACATAAAGTTTCAGGGCCAAAGGTTACATCATATCAACACTTGCTGTAGTACTCAGAACCATATGTATGTGGGCTATGGAGGAAAAGCAAGTATTGAAATGTAAAGAGCCAGAAGCCAGTCTATGGAAAATTCTTCCAAATCTTCTCTTATATGTGGAAGAAACTTAGTAGAAGTTTTGCCAAATTTGACAACACTAGAACTGTACATGTACTCATCAATAATAAGGTGGAAGTTAAAAGCAAGTTTTCAAATGATGAATAAAAAATAAATTAAATTCATAAAAAACAATAAATAAAACATAAAAAGAAACATTGATAATCTATTTTAGAAGAAACACTAATGTATCTTTCCATTCTCTTTGAAAAGGTGATCAAAGACAATGCAGGTATTCTTTAGGTATATAAATGTTGAATAACTATGGTGTACACCTGAAACTAATATAATATTGTATGTTAGCTATATTTCAATATTAAAATATTAAAAATAAAAAATAAGACAATGCAGGCACAAAAATGTAAGAAAAATTCTAAAGAGATGTCAGAAAGTATAACAATTGCCATACCCAAGAGCAGTAAACAGGGTCAGCCTAATGGCAGGAGATCTTGGGAAATTCCAAAAAATATCCTTTCTGGAGGAAGAGTTTGCCCTGAAATGAAACCTGTATCTTTTGTGACAGTGGAGAGATATAGGGAAGATGGGTAGAAGATGGCGAAAGGGCTCCATGGGACAGAAGGACAAAGAACACTCAAGGAGAGTAGTGAGATTTTCTGCAGCCAAAATATCTCCAAACACACCAAAACAAATAAATTCCCGGAAGGGAGTTCTTGTAAACAGCTAGTGCAGGAAAATGCAACCCATTCTCTAAAAAGAATTTTTAAAAATTGGTAATACCTCAACACAACAACACACAAGAAAAATGATGTGAAAGAGTAACAAAACTTACAAGAAAAAACATCTCTGAGGGAAAGTTTGCCTAGCAATACATGAAAATTGTGACCAAGTATTTTGCCATGATTTTTTAAAGTTACTTTTATCTAAAAAGGAAGCCCGTAAAGCACAAATGGAGAAACGCAAAAAGCAAATTGTAAGGAGACAAAAGGAGATGGTATAAAAAAGAAATGAGATGAATTAAATATTGTGAGAATGTGAAGGGGGAAAGTTAAAAGGAAAAAAATAATGTATAAATGAGGACAGAATTAAAATAACAAGAAAGAATAATTACTGTGTGGGGGGGACTGGTTGATATCAATTACAGATATTAGAAAAGCAAGCAAAATCAGACAAATAAGGAAAGAATTTTAAAAAGGAAGAGAGATAAATTGGGAGATGAAAAAAAAATCAGGCAAGTGAGATCAACTATAAAAATAATTGTTTTCAAAGAACAGTAGATCAGAACAAATTTTTGAAATTATAATTCAAGAAAATTTCACAGAAATAAAAGATTTAACTTTACATATTGAAATAGCATACCTTGTGCCTGAGAAAACTGACCCAGAACATTCACGACTGTGACAAATTCTGTAAAATTATTGGAGTTTAAAGATTAAAAGAAATCATCTCACGTGTGAAGCAAATTGATGAACACTCTTACAAGGGGAAGAACTAGCGTTGGATCAGATTTTCCATAGCATCTTTCAAAGCCAAGACTTTACAGCAATCCTACAAGACCCTCAAGGGAGAGAGTGTGAGCAAAGGACTTTATAGCCAGCCAAGCTGCCATTTGAACAGAGGCTACAGAAAAACCGAGCTGCACATAGTATAACTCAGGAATATTTTCCTCATGAGCCCTTCTTGAGGAAACATCTAGGCAACAAATTCCAGCCAACTGAGAGATGACTGGGAAAACTAGAGCAAAATGACTGATAGTGTACATTAAATGTATTTAACTAGAGAACTAAGACTAAAATAAATGTGAGATTACAGGGACATCAGATTACGAATATTAAATATGTACCTACTCTGTGCCAAGCAACTGCCTTTTCACAGTTGTATTCCCTAAAGAAACACACGCATCCAGGAAGATACTTTCAAGAATTTTAATACGATATTATAATAGCTAAAGAAAGATTGAAACAACCTAACTGTCCGTGAAATTTTAAATGCATGCAAAACAGTATTATATAATGCTTATGGATGAATGTACAGCTAAAATCAGGACTGGCCACAATAAGTTGCAGGACTCAGTGCAAAAGGAAAATGCGAGATTGTAATACAACATTTCACAAGTGCTGTCTTGACCCAGTTTTGAAGTCATGGCTGAAAACCTCAATTTCCCTTCACCAGCAGTTTGCTAAACCCCCACTCCTACCACTTCCCTTGTCAGACTCTTACTCTCTGGGGCCACTGTGCACACACCCCAGCTGCTTCCTTTATCAGGATCCAACACGTGGTGGCCAGGTACTAGGGATCTAGGGACAGTCCCTTCTCCCTGGATCCTGTGAAATTATTCAAATTAACCAATCAATAGGGACCCCAGGAAACCTAGCTAACCCCTCTGGCTTGCCTTATATAAGATGTTACATTAAATAGCTCCAGCTTGCTGTTACTCTGTCCTGGGGGCAACCCTGTGTGTGGCCCTGCCTGGTATCCTGCTCTCATTTGCAGCTGTAAGTAACCAGGCGTCCTGCATGTCATCATCTCCAAGTGTCATCGTATTTAACCCAACATCAAAAAATCTTAGATCTTACAAACCAGGAGCCACTTGCCTTGTACAAATATTATTAATATTTCCTGGTGTCAGATGGGTAGTAGACTTGTTGGTGTCATCACTTTGTGAGGTGTGCAACTACCTAATCATTATGTTGTTCTGTACACCTGAAACTAATAATAAAAATTACTCATAGAGCCTTCTATCTAGCCACTCGTCCATCCATCAAATAAACCCCACATTTCTGAGTTGAAGACACTACTGCTATATTAAACATGTTTCTACCATGTTTCCCCAAAAATAAGACTGGGTCTTATATTAATTTTTGCTCCAAAAGATGCATTAGGGCTTATGTTCAGGGGATGTCATTGTGAAAAATCATGCTGGGGCTTGTTTTCCGGTGAGGTCTTTTTTTGGGGAACCATGGTACAAAGCCAAATTCATGAACTTCAGCTTAAATTATTGTTCAAGGTGTATTTATTAATTGATGAAAATACAGACAATAATGCTAACCATTAGTAAACGTGTGACCTTTCAAAAGTTTTGAAGTATTGGTTTTGGATTCTGTCATGAGGGAATAGTTACAGCATTTTTAAGCTTCCTAGACTTGTGTTGATTATACGTCTATTATTCTGTTGAGACCCTTGAGAGTTCAGTGCTGTAATAGGAATGAATGGACAGTAGTCTTTGTATCCCCTTCAGTATCTTGATAATCAAGCCTGGAACAGAATGCTGCACATGGAGGCCTTCCATAAATAGTCATGAAATAAATGGATGAATGAATGATCAAAAAAAAATATTAACATTTTGAAACAGCAACAGCAGTGCATTAAACCAAGCATGGGGCCTTCTAAACAGGGGCCGTATGCAAATATACAAGTTACATGTCCGTAAAGCTGGCCTTGGTTAAACCTTGAAACAGATGTGACTCATAAACACTAAATTCAAAACAGCATTTACTTCTAGAGAAATAAGGAAGAGAAGTAGACCAGCAAGGAGAACTGAGGGTTTCAACTGTATCAAGGATCTCTTATACTGGTAAAAGTTAAAAAAAAAAAAAAATCTGAGCTAAATATGGTGGAACACTAAGATTTGATAAAGCTAGATGATAGAGATGTGGATGTGTGTCATATTTTCTGAATGCTCGAACTATTTCACTTTAAAGAAATTATTAATACAGTATTATGATTTATGCAGAGAACAGTTTACTATTAAATGCAAGAACAGTATTCGAAAGTCTTTAGGATGTACTTTAGAGCCCACAAGGCTTATGAGAGCTTTTGAAAGCAGATTGAAAAATTAAAGAAAATGAGTTTGGAAGTGTTGAATCAGAGAGTGGTTGCCAGAGACTGGGCAAGGGGAAACAGGGAGTCGCTATTCAATGGGTATAGAGTTTCAGTCATGCCAGCTGAAAAAGGTCTAAAGATCTGCTTTATAACACAGTGCTTATGTTAACAATATTGTACGGTACACTTAAAAATTGCTTTAGATCTCACGTTACCTGTTTTCACCACAAAGAAAAAAAAAGTCCACGTTTTTGGTGGATTGCGTTTATCCCTAAGTTTTCATTTACTCCACATTAAAATGATACTAATAGTAATTGGGTGTATTTTTAGCATTATAGTAAGAATTACAGAATACATGTTAATTATTCAATATAGCAGTATTAATGTTTACCATTGGTATTGTTGTTATTATCACATCACTTAAAAGTACAAGAAAGTAGAAACAAAAAACAAATAAAACCAAGAAAGTAGACATATACACTATTATAATATAAAGTATAAAGAAGGATGAATCAAAATGAATTACAAATATCCTCCAAAAAATGTTAAGGAAAATACATCTACTTTTCTATTTGCTTGTTTTTGAAGTTTCCCCTTTTCGAGCATGAAAGGGGGAATGCTAGAAAATTACATGACTGGTAATTTCTCTACTTATCTATCACCTATTAATTTTTAAAAATATTTTTCTTTTTTTAACAGCAACATTAACTGTCATCCAAAAACTTAGGAACATTCATCAGTGTCAAGATTTGAGAACAACGTAGCGTATGACTTTTTGACTGGAATAAAGGGCAAGATTTAGTGGATTAACTGTCATTTTCTGTTTTTTGTTTTGTTTTGTTTTTAAATTCACTATTCTTTAGTAAATGCAAGTAAGGAGACAAGCAGAAGACTTATTTAATATTGCTGGTCTTGTGTCTGACCACAATGAGCAGGAATGACTTCCTGGACAATTGTAGAAAGATGGATCTCAGAAGCCACAACCCCATGAGCAATCCCTGGCTCTCCAGTGACTTCATTTCTGGATGTGGGAGTTGGCGGGGGAATAAGATGTCTGCTGTTTGCTTCTCTGGACCTCCCCGCACCCTGCCCTTCTCCAGGGCTCTGTGCCCTGGAAGTGACTTGCATACACTGCGCCAGTGAGCTCTCTTGCCCAATTGCATCCGTGTCCAGATGGCTTGAGCCAAGTGGGAGAAAGCAGCAGAAAACTGGAAAGAGGGCGACAGTGAGGTCAGGCATTTCTTCCCCGGCTCCCACCCTCCCAGTTTGCGGTGGATGCCCTGACATGTCCACCTGAGGCTGAGGCTTCTTGGGCAGCCCTCTCCTAAAAGCATCCTGCTCGGGACCCAGACACCACTCTTTGCCCCTGCCCTCCTTGTCCAGATGACATGAGCTCCCCACAGCTGCCAGCCTCAGGGGATGGCACTGTTTGTTTCCCTCAATCCTGCCCACAGCTTTATTAGGTTCCTCTCAAATCACCCAATTTGAAGGTCTCACTGCTGTCCTGCAGGGCCAGGGAGGAAGAGAGGAAGAAAAGTGCAGTATCAAACTGAGGAAGAGACACATGCATATATGTTAACACACAGCCAAACAGCCCTCCTCAGCCACACAGACCTCCTCTCACCATCATATTTTTAGTGAAAAAAAATTTTAAAGTGGACATTATGCATTTAAATATACTAAATTATGAACACATAATTATAATTACTTCATGCTTCTGAAACAAGTGTATTTTGCAGGACACTTTCGCCAGCCTTTAAATCACTTAATCATTTACACTCCCCATCCCAAAACAAGTAAGCAGTTTAAGAAAGATACAAGAGATGAAGAAACTGAGCCCTGCCCGAAACAATTAAATGATTTGGAACGTAAGTTTTTCTCAAGGGACGAGAACCTCCATTTAAACTCACAGCACGGACTCTAAATGGTTTCAGTGACCTTTCTATCTCACTAGAACTACTACCTATGAGCTTTAATATGCCTGATTTAATACTTTTGTTAGCTCACTAACATAAATGATGGCTTTCACTGCCTGACCACCTATGCTGCAAAAAGAGAGGTAAGTTGAAATTAGTAATAGCCTACACTAGAAAAGTTTGTTCCCCTGTCATTCCCACTCACAATTAAGTATTTAAATGGAGACTTCCAGAAGGAAGTTAGTCTCAGAATTTTTCATCTGCGTCCTTTCCAAATAGAACCCAGAGTGCCTCCCTGTGTATAAGGTGGAAATAAATCCCTACTGTTGCCATCATTACCAAGATAAGTTTCCATATGAGAGCTTATTTTTCTGACAAACATGTAACTTTGGTGGCAGTTTGTAGGCACAAACATGTTTAATAAACTGTTATACCATTGGCATCATTATTTTCAATTTAAGTGATGTATTGTTTGTGGGAATCTCAGAAATGGGGACAAGTCCAAAACACAAGCCTCGTTTTATTCTAAACTAAAATTAAAGGCCCAAATACCTAAATGATATTCACATCTTATAAATAACTATAATTTGGGGTTTAAAATTGTTAAGAGAATGTTCAAACACTTGAAACCATACCATGACAAAGTATACAGACTCTCTCCGTGGATGTCAAGGAATTCCTCTCACCAGGGCTTTTACCTAAACTGATTTGCCTGAAATAACTCCCTTCTGCAATAAATAGAACTCCTGAGTTTTGGGTGTTTTTTTTTTTTTTCGTTTTCCCCATGAGTCACATAAAATTCTCCATTTTCAGAGGAATTGTCAGACAAGCCCAGTTAACAACCTGCAAAGGTATCCATTTGTCCATCAATGAAGATTTGATTAAGGTTAAGCTGTTAGGCAGAACTTCCAAGCAAATTCCTATATAAATATTCAGGTTATTAAAATAACTTATCCATTTACCTCCTGGGGAAGCCATCCATCACCTTTCTAAGGTTACAACTCTGGAAGACTAGGAACACTGATAATAGAATTTGTTTTTCAGTGGAAATATTGATAACCAGTCATATTTTTATAGTTGGGGAGCAATTAGATTTAATTTTGGAGAGTACATTGTCTGATTTTCTGCAGAAGATTTACTTTTTGTTACTTACGTATGCCTCCCTTCTCATCTATTTGTTGTGTTCTAGTGTCCTCCAATGGATATTCTTGATAGTACTAGTATTGCAGAATCTATTTGAATCTGAGAATCACCAGGAGGCTGGATGGTACATGAGCTTTGTGAGCAAACAGTTCCTGAAGGAAACCCAGTTCTCCCAATCTGTACTGAAATCAAGTAATAGGACACATCCGAAAATCATTCTCTTTAATAGACAATGAGTTCCAGAGTGTTTCAGACTAAATGCTATCATTTCCCCTCACTTCTTATCATAGTATTTGAAAGTAATGGAGCCATATAGATGAAAGTTGTTGAAAAATATAGAAAGTATGATTTTGTGACTGGAATTCAGAGGTATGTGATACAGTGTTAGGCTTTAGATATCAAGTAAGATACAATCAATAGTCTTTTATTAGCCTAGAGAACAATAGGAAGTATTCTAGAGCACATGAAGTTTGATTCAAAAGCAGTTCATTATGCAAACCAAGAAACATTTACTTAACATTAATGAATAGATCAGTCTAAATTATTAAGAAGTCTGAATCAAAACATATTTGAAAGAACAGTGGTTTTGTATTTTCATGGGCACAGTTAGTATGTAGTTTCAACAGACAGCCCAAGTAATTATAAAACCCAGGGATGTTCTTGTAAATTGCTTGTGTCCAGGGGAATCTAGCAACCACCTGCCCAACACCTTCTTATTTCTCTTTTAAATAAGCCCACCTATTCCCACAACATGTGTTGAATCTTCTGTGTACCAGTTGAATCAAGTGTACCAATTTTGATCCGTAAAACATTGTTACTCAAAGTGTGGGTGGAAGGAAGGGGGTAGATGTAAAGAAACTTGAGTCCATTTGGCTTTATGAAAATAACTCCTTGAACAGGTAAGAATGTGGACTGTGCTCTGCTACCCCGCTAAGCTTAAAGGATAGCTAAAATGTGAAGCTATCTGATATTTCACAGGTGTATATTCCCTAGTACAATTACTGGAGCATTTAATAGCAGTATAATCATCTGTAGGGACAATATTATAGGTGTAATTCTCTCACTTATCTACCCATTTCATGGGAATTCCCAAACTCTGCTGTTGTGTCTGTGAAACAGGAGATGTGAAAAGTTTCTAAACATTGAATGGCAGCCAGATATTTTCATAAAACGATGAATCATAGTCCTCAAGGAATTGCAATGATTAAATGTTAGTTTCAGATTATGAATACTGTATTCTGAGATGAAATCAAATAACACCCATGGCACATCTTAAAAGCAAATAAAGAATAATTCTCCAGAAGTTGAAGTATATGGACTTGCATGTACTTTCCCATGGGAACCAGATTATATTTCTAAATACAGTGCTATAAGTCCCACTGAGCTGTCCCGTCAAGAAGGCAGTAGGTCCCTTTAACGGTTCCTTCCACCATGTTTATGGACAAGCACAAACTGTAGAGCACAGAGCAGCATGTGAAAGCACACGCATGCAAGTGTACACACGTGGATGAATATGAATATGGAAGTGGCTGTATCAGTAACAACCTGAAACCTGCAGAACCTAGCAACTCCTAAGAGAAAATCCAGATTTTGAGTATCTGTGTGAGATAATTATCAGAAATAGAAGAATAACTAGTATTTCCTAAATTACAGTACCAATATCCATAGTTACACATTTTCTGTCACGAAGATGGTTGAGGTGTCCCTCCTTCTGTGAGGTGCTACCCAGCACACATGCAGCGCAGTTTACATGAATAATTGTTCCAGCTCTTAGGTGGCTTAGAGACCGGCATTTGCACTCCTAGAAGTTCTGGTATAACCTTCAATCACTCCAGCATTATCATGTGCAACTGTGCTCTTCTGGTGAGGCTCTTGGTGTCCAGAAGCTTACAACTTATGGAGAATATAGCTGGTCTCTCTGCTAAGTATCCTAACTACATGGGCTTCTTTCTCTATCCTTTATTTAAATAAACCTTTTTTCACTCATCCATGAACTGTCTCTAGTTTTCCATCAATCTGAATCTAGCATTTTTATTTGTCAATGCAATGATCACACAGTAATTTAAATAAAGCTAAAATGTGCCTATAAATTTTAATATGAAATTTCTTTTAATGAATACACCATCTCCTGTGATGATCACATTCACTCTGGTGACTCAATAATTACACATTTCAGAAGTCATTAGAAAAACGGCATCTCCAAATAGCTGGCTTGTCACAGGATATTTCAGCATAAATGTCGTGGCTTTAAAAATGATCCAAAACTTGGAAATAAGGCAAAAGGATGAGTATCATCTCCTTTCAATGTCATTTGGAGGCATTACTTAAAAGTTTCACCCAAGATTCCGGGGCATATACTTTGTTCAACTCATTATTTTCCATTAAATAAAGACCTAGACATAACGCAGTCATTTGTTGACATGTAGATTTGTGTTCAGTAGAAAAGATGACCTTAAGATTACAGTTCATTGCCTTGCAGAATATTACCTAGTTTTGTGTCTAACCCAATAATCATATCCTAACTTTCCTTTATTAACTTGCTAAGGATATCCAGCTCCTCACCATCATACCGGTTTCCTCATTAATTAATGAGGTGAATAAAATGTTTGACCTGTGTTCATTTTAAATTTTTAAAACAGCTATGTTTTTAACTTTTTGAAAAGCATGCTTTAACACAAATCTCCTTTTAAAAACTGTTTCTCATTCTTCCTTCCATTGCTTATACAGTTGCAACCTATCAGAAATGTCTGCCACTTCTCTAAGCTTATCAAAATACTACCTCTCCTTCAAGTTCTTGCTCTAGTTCTGTCTCCTTGCAAGGATCTTTTCTTTCTCTAAATTGATTGGACATTTAGAGCCTGGATTATTCCTTTTGCTTCTTTGAGACTTGATTTATTTTTAAGTGCTTATTTCGTTTTCTTGACTAGATGAGGGCTCAAGCAACAAACATGCTGTTGAATTTTAATCATAACGAAATAAATTAAAAGTATGTTTAAACATTGGTATTTATATATACACAAAAAATGACTATTATGCGGCAATTTACAAGACTTTTGAAAAATATAGTAATTAATATCTTGATATCTCATAGACTATTAGAACATTAGAGAAAAAATTGAATAAGAAGCCATTCAACATCAAAAATATATTAACGTGTTTACTACTTTCCTAGGCCAGCTTAGACAAGATCTGCGAACACTCAAAATAAATAAAGGCTTTGCAAAATGAAAAAGGATCAGCACACATAGAAAGAGGGTGCCAGACACAGCTGCAGAGGTTGCCTTTTGTGAGAAATTCACTTTTAGAGAATCACTTGTAAATTTATGTAGCACCAAAAGCACTGTCATCTCAAAAAGCAAAACACTGCAGCAGTTCCCATGGGTGGGAGTGCTTCCTTCATTCACTGCCTAAGAATCAAGGTCCTTCTATGCATACGTTTGTTTAAGGTATTCTGCCTCAACACCTAAATAGCACAGCTACACTTTGGCACAAAACAATGGGAAAATTCAATTCTGTGCTTCAGTTATATTTTCCTTAAAAATTATTTTTACCGTTACTAGTTGTGTCATCTAGGAATATAATTTAAAGACACTACCCCTCCCACCAAAATTAAAAGAAGCTGAAATCCTACATTTTTCAAGTTAATCTAGAAAGGAAGAAAGACATCCTTACTCCTAGTGTTTTAACCAAGTTTTCCATTCGAGAGCATTCCTGGACATCTAGGCTTATGGGTAGATGAAGGGCACTATTAAAATCAGGCTTCATGAAGCAGGAAGTTTGTGTCGCTCAGCCCTAGACTGTCTCATTTCCAAGGATTTGTTCTCTCATTTCCCACTCCATCTTCCTAGAGCACCAGCTGATAACAGCACTCTTACAAACTTTTAAGAGCTACCAACTGGTTCCCAAAGGGAATTCAAATTTTTCATCCTGCCATTCAAGATCTTCACAATCTAATCCTAAACTACATCTCCTATGACATGGGAAGCCTATCTAGGAAGTTCAGTCCTACATGAACCAACTACTTCAGGAAACTGATATACTCCAATATGACTTATATTTCTTCATGTCTATTCTTTTCTCTGCTTGGTACACAACCATCTCTGATTATTCCTCTAGGCTCTACTCAAATGTTACATCACCTTGAAACCTTTCCTAATTACCACTACTAAGTCATACCTTTCCCTAAATTCCTGTATCTTTTTTTTGTATTATTTTGTTTGATTCATTATATAATAGACACATGTATTATCTCCCTTACAAAAGAAGAGGACAGCAATCATATCTCATACATTGCTCTCTCTCTCTCCCATAGCATAATAGGTCCTCAATAATTACTTGCTGAATAAATGAAATACAAGGAAATTATAATCTCAATGTTCTGTGATAGTTTTGTGGATTCAATTTTTAGGACCTTGGGTTGGTCTTTTAACAGTTTTGTACCTTTTCTCCCATAATCAGACAAACAAACAAAAAACAAAACATTTTTTAATGAATCAAGTTCACCAAAAAGTTGACAGTCCAATGAAATGCTAGTCAATTCTTACCACCCTCTTGGTTGGACCTAAGCATGACCCTCTGAAAATATGGTACTAAATTCATATGACACCAAGTTCCTCTTCCAAGAAAATTGTTTAACACTTTCAATCAAAAGTTAGGTTCAACTGCCTAAAAAGCCTTTAGGAAAATCTGAGAGATCAGAGTCTCTGGTACATGCTGGGTTGAAGAATTTTGTGCAGGTTATTTGTAGGGAGTGCTCTCAGGAACGATACCTATAGGGGCAGAGAAGGAAGGAGGACGGGGCAGTGGGAGAAGATGGGCTGCAATGCAGTCATGACTAGTCCCTGATCCCATGGGGAGTTCTGGGGCTGGGATGGCCCTGCTCATGCCAGGAGGGAACCAGACCTTTATACACCTGAACTGATCAGTCACTAAATGTGGGCTCTCCTGGGAAATAGGCACCCTTGAGCAAGGTGATGCTCTTTGATGGAGACAATTCTCAAAGAAGGCTAAGGAGACCTCTCCGCAGAGGTCTCCTTCCCAGCAGCTGAAGGAATAAATCTTTCAGTTCTGAAGCAGAGCTATTGGCCAGTACAGTCCCAAATCCACAACTCAATCCAATACATCTAGTGTTCCTTCCTTTACACACGAGAGTTTGGTTTGGTTTGGTTTGTTGAATATGCATTAATTGTAGGAGGCAAAGAACTATCTAATGCTCCCATATTTCTCATATACTATTCCTGCACAAGTCTGAAACGTGTCATAATGCTTTCCCCTGAGCCCAGCAGTTTTTATTCTCAAAACAAATTCAATGTGTGTTTGTAGCTCTTCTTTTGCTCTAACGGTCATATTGCAAGAAGAATGATAAACGGCTTATCTTTAAAAAGTAATGAGGAATAAAGGGGAAATATGTCCGGAGTCATTGCAGGAAACTTATTTTTTATTAAACTTAGGAATACATGCAAGGCAATGTTTATAACATAGAGCATTCTGAAGAGTCAGCAAATATCTGGAAAATTTGGACAAATAGGATAATTCAAGGTCCTGCATGGATTTATTTGTCCCTTTGGGGTACCTAGTTTCGATGCCTTTGCTTTAGTGCTTTCATATGCATTGTCATTTTATCAACAATTCTGTAAAATGCCTGAAAATTATAACTCTCTTGACTTTAAAAGGTACAGACTATGAGCCAGAGAGCTTAAGTAGTCTTTTTCAACATCACATAGCTAGCAAGAAGAGTGAATTCTTTCTTAGTCTCGCTATTCTAAGTATACAGACATGTCTGAGATCACACCGGCAGATGTCAACCATGATACTGCCATCCACTGTGAGACTGTCACAAATCACTTGTTACTAGAAGTAACCTGTGAAGTTTGCAAATGATTTATATATAAAAGGGGGCGGGGGTTGTCTACATATAAATGTATTGGTTGTTAATCTGGTTTGGCAACGCTTTCTCCAGTAGAAGGAAATAGCAACAGCAGGGAAAAAAAAGTTTAGGGCTTTGATAAGCCTATGGGAGTGGTTCTGGCGTATAAACATTATTTATCAAATGAGGCTTGGTAGCATGTTGTACTGCATCACCCTGCCTGTAACATCTATGACTATGTCTCCTTCTTTACATTTGCCTCTATCAACAGCTCCTGAATTCTGGCTTCACCTCTAGAACTATTTTTCAAGATAGAGCTAACACGTACTATTTCCCCTAAAACTACTCATTAGCTCCTTATGGCTTTTTACTAATCAAAGTTAGTATAAAGCCCAGTGTCTCCTCTCCTCCACCTCGTCATGCCTAGTTGCTTTTCTTCTCTAGCACTTAATTCTGGGGCATGGCAACATATCATCAATGAAAAGTTTACAAAGTTTAGAGGACTAAACTCAAAACAGCAATGAGAATATTTATGTATTAGCAATTGCAAAGTTGCACCCACATATCAAAGACCAGCATTTCAACTACATGAGAGGTAACCAGGAGTCTGAGAAGAATGTCAAAGCAATCACTAACCCAGGGCATTGCAACATTTCTAAAAATACGTTGGTCATATGTTGCACACAATAGAGCTTTTAAGGAACAGTAAAATGACACAGGAAATAAATGTCCAGCCAACAAACTTTAATCAGTCACAATAAAGTACACAATTTATCATAGTATGTATTAGGGTAAAGAGAAGTTCTCAGAAATCATTCTAAACAAACTTCAGGAGACGCACACTTCTTGCTTACATAAAACTGAAAATAAATCATGTAGGAAACATGATATTGTTGCTAAAAGAGAAGGAAGCTAATTTTTTAAGAAGCTGATTCCAAAATACAATCAAACGAATCAGTGCTCTTTTAAAGAGTCACTTACAAGACTATACAATGGATGACTCTAACTTAGTGAAACTGATTCAAAAGCTACACATAAAAATGTGTCTCCCCTGTGGATGAATGGATAAAGAATATGTCGTGTTTATAAAATGAAATATTATTTAGCCATGAAAAAGAATAAAATCCTACCATTTGTGACAACATGGATGAATGTTGGGGGCATTATGCTAAGTGAAATGTCAGAGCATGAAAGATAAATAATGTATGATCTCACTTATACATGGAGTCTGAAAAGTAAAAATAAAAACTAATTCACAGATACAGACAACAGATTAGTGGTCGCCAGAGGCAGGGGTAGGGACTGGGTGAAATGAGTGAAGGTGGTCAAGAGGTACAAACTTCCAGTTATAAGATAAATAAGTGCTTGGAGTGTAATAAGCATGATGACTATAATTAACAATATTTAACGTATATTTGAAAGTTGCTATGAAATAGATCCTAAAAGTTCTCATCACAAGAAAAAAAATGTAACCAGGTGTCAGGATGGATGTTAACTAAACTTATCATGGGAATCATTTCTCAATATATATATAAATGTCAAATCAGTATGTTGTACACCTGAAACTAATACAATGTTATATGTCAATTATATCTCAATTTTAAAAACTGAGTCTGCCTTCCCTTAGTCTTCTCCAGGGCAGTTATGCCTATGATATGGCTTTGGCCCAGAATATTTTATAACTCCCTTTTGTGAAGGATCTTCAAAGCAAATAACAGTAAATAACAGTAACAAACCCTTTTATACATGTCACCTAATCCTTCCCAACAGCTACATGAGCTGGGTATTATTAGCCCCATGTTCCAGATGGAACAGACTAAGCCTCACAGAGATACAAAACTTAAAACGCCACGTGGTCCCAAGTCACAGAGCTGGCAAGTAAAGAAGCTAGTATTTGCACCTGTCTTTCTCCTTCCACAGCACTTCCCTGTGCAGTCACACAGGTCACATCAGGAAGCCAATCAAATTCACAACTTTGCATGTTGCTAATAGTTTCAGAAGTTTACATGGATGGTCCACGACTTTCCAGGCACCATTCCAAGGATACCAAAATGTAAAAGATAAGTCACCAGAAGATAAGATATAGATCCTCAAGGGGGGCTTACAAGGTTGTGAAATTGGTCCTGATTAGTAGCCATCTCTTGCCAAAAGAAAAATCCACCTGCAAAGGATAAAGCCTTGCCACCACTGGAATGATTTTAAAAATAAAGGGCCAGGGAAGTTGCTGATGTGAGGCAATGCTCAGAAGACAGTGCCTCAGAGATCAGTCACAAAATATGCTGACGAATGACACTCGTGTCACAATTATGATAGTCCCTTCCGAGGCAAATTTTAAAGATGATATTCATTTGAAGTTCTGTTTTGTTTGTCAAGTCCTATTGCTTTCCGGTCACTACTTTTCATTTATGACAGTGACTCTGAAAATACTTTTGAGCTCATGAATGTATCCTTTGTTAACTGAATTTATAAATTAAACTGTTCATAAAACCAGATTTCCTTGTGGTTTTATTTACCTTGATCACTAGCTGCAAGCTGAGGTCACTTAATAAAGTTTTATTTCTCCTTTGCAGATTAATTGTAGAATACTATTTTAAATGCATGTTAAATACTGATCTGTGCCTGCATAACCCAAAAGGGAATAATAGCACACTGTCAATTTGATAGAAGTTGTAAAATTGCATAAGCTGTGGTTAGATTTCCCTTTCAAGCACAGTGTAAGACAAACAGATTTCAACATAATAAATTTACTGATTTAGCAATTATTTTAAATTTTGTAGCACATGCTTTAAATATTAGAGCTGACGTAGGCATAGAGCAAACCCCAAGAATGAATAAAAACTATTGTGAGAATAAATTAACTTTAAGTTTATGGCTGCGTTCTTTCACATCATTAAGAAACAGATATCATCATTTTCAGTCAGTAACAGTTTTTGATGTCTACAAAAATCACCGTTTTCTAGAATTCTTGAAGAAAAATCACAGAATTCTGTCTTCTACAATTAGAAAAATTCTAGGAACCTATAATTTTTGTATAAATGTAGATTTTTAATGGCTTACAGAAAAATTAGGGGTAAAACAAATGCACTTGCTAAACGTATAGAGATGGAGAACAGATTAGTGGTCACCAGGAGTTAGGAAAGGAGGACGGGATTGTGTGGTTATGGAGAAAGTAGGAGGGATCTTCGTGGAAGGGGATAGTTCTGTATCTCAATTGTGGTTACTCAAATCTAAAACTGTCATAAAACTGTGTAAAACCACACATGTGCACGCACACACACACACACACACATTCATACACACACGTGCATATAAAACTGGTGAAATCGGAATAAACTGGAGTACAGCGTGAGTTTCCTGGTTGTGATATTGTATCCGAGTTACACATGATGTTATCATTGGGGGAAGTTAGGTGAAGGGTGCTTGGGACTTCCTGTGCATTTTTTGCAAATTCCTGTGATTTATAATTATTTTAGAATAAAAAGTAAAACAGGAAGAAGAAGGAGTAGGAGGAGGAAGAGTAGGACGAGTAAGAGGAGGAGGAGGAGAAGGCAATGTATTTAGAATATCTGAGGGAAATTAAGCGAAAGAAAAAAATGTTAAAATCATTGATAATGCCAACATCCAGGATACCAATCCTTGAAGTGGTTTCTTGGTTTTTTTGTGCATATACTTGAACTTTTTTAAATTCTATTTTTTAAAGAGATTGTAGCTTTATATTGGTATTTTTCAAATTTAGGCCAGTGCTTGTTTGCCAATGTAATATATAAGCAAATTCACTACTATAGAACTCTCATTGCATTTTACAATGACACGTGACTGCCTTATGCATAATATCCTGATGTCATGATTTGTATATGTATTTTAAGATTTTAATTTTTTTACCAAAATATTTGTGATTATCAAATATTCTTATTCCTTATTATTAGTAGAGCTTTAACTTAGAAATGTTCTACTTCTTAGACTTCTGGACAGGTGCAATACAATCTTAAGATAGCATTAATGTACTATCTTTTAAAAACCAAAAAACTCATTTGCAACTGCTCATCTCTGTGAATCAGGTTTTTCTTGATATGGTGCAATCAAAACAACAAATTTGAGTGCCCCAATCATCCATGATTTAAAGTTCGTGTTCATTAGAAGGGCTTCATTGTAAATGTTATAAATGCGAGCTTTTAAAATACACAGATAGAATAAAATACTTCTTCAATCTGTTTCTCATATTGCAGATACACATAACATTTCATTCAGAAAAAAGTTCTTAGGCTAAAAAAATATTTCTAAGCCATTGTTTTATGATCTATAAACTTTCTGTTGTTATTAATATCTATAACTTACAGGAATTTCAAGGACACTATTGTTGCTGTTATGTGATTACTGACCTTTGTAAAAACAATTGTTGTATTTGAGAAATAAAATAGTAGAAGATCCATGACAAAATAGGAATTAAAGTTGGCTATACTCAACTCCAAAAAATACCAAAAAATGCATTTGCAAAACTGACAATCAAACAAAAAGGTGGGGCACTTTAAAATAATTCCAATAGTAAATGATATGCACATTTCATTGTGTAATGTTTGTATATTTGTCTGAGATTTTAAGATTTATCAGTTCTAATAGCCCAGTCAAGCAAATGGTTTTACTATTTTCATTTTAAAATCTTCCTTATAAGCTTCACCTTTTCAGTGAAGATCAGTATAGTCTCTCTTGCTGAGAAATCAGTGGTAATAACATATCCCCTAATGTCACTCAAAATAATGATTCAAAAGAATGACTCAAAATAAAAGTAAATAGAAACTATTATAAATAACAGCAAGCTATTAAAACTTGAATAACAAAATTCTAAAATTTTAATCCTCCCAATGTCACCCTACAATACAATAGTTAACTCCTTGCAAATTACTGAAATGCAGTATATTAATTCCAGAATAATTAAGTATATCTCTTTAAAGTAAGGGGAAAATAATTATAATAAGAACAATTTAAAAAGACAGATAATTTCACAGATTTTTAAAATAATATTTACATTTTGTAGCTTGCCCAAGGGTTTCCACACCTAACCTTATTTACAACACCTTCGTAGGTTAGATATTTTATCCCATTTTATAGATAATCCAGAAATAAGATTATGACCGGTCCACATTTATGTGATTTCAAAATGTATCAAGAACTGAAAGTTATATAGGTAGAACAAAGTTAGGATGACTTAAGAATTATTCAAGTATAGGTATTTAAATCCCTAGCCCAAATAAATTATATTCTTGTATAACTATATAATCATTCAAAGTCTTTATAATCAACAGCTATCATTTTAAGCACCCTATGAAATTAAGACAGTATCTAGAGACTACAATATTTAAGAAATATTTTGTACTTACATCTGAAAAAGAACTTCCTTATTAATTATAAAATTTTTCTTTATTTCAGAAAACATTAGATTACGAAAAATTAAAGTCAATGAGGAAAATTATTTTTAAAATCCCAGAAACTTGGTAAAAAATAAATAAATAAACTTCTTTGTAAGTAACAGTTTAGCTCAGCTAAACTTAGTTTAATTCCAAATTATCAAAAATAGAAACAAAGAAATGGAAATGGTAATATACCTTTACTTGGATAGTTTTTCTTATTGTTATTTCATCCTAAATGAAGTTACGTGTATGTGGAAATTATAATTCAAATTAAACCACTAGGTGGTGTTCTAAAGATTGGAGGACTTTTGGGTAAGGGAGAAGATATCAGATGATAGCCTTGATGCATCATTGCATAACTTTTATCTTTAAATTGCTATCATCATTTTTAAAACACACTGTATCTGATTACTCATGTGACTCATAGACTCATGCAATTGGAACAGGGAGAGAAAATGTTCCTTAGGTAGGCTGGTTCTGGACACACACACAAAAATAAATTTACATTGCCTGACTTCGGCTAATAGAGAAGGTTAGGTAAGGAAGCTCTGCCTACAATGTTGAACATGTAAAGGTAAGCTGTAATTTCAAAGCACCTCCTATGCTTTGTGTACTGGCAGGTCTAATATTCATGGATAGGCACTGGAACAGCTATATCACAGTAGTTAAAATGTTGAAATACTTTCCTACCAGTTTATAAATAACTGCTACGCTGACGCGCCCCCACCACCACCACCATAACCTCTCATAGGCTTATCACCCTAGATCCTTCCCTAGTACCCTGCTCAGCTCCAACTAAGAAAGAGTTATGCCTGGCTCAGTATGAAATCTCTAGCTTTGCTTCTGTCCAGTTGTTAAATATTATTAATATCAAATCTAAGTAGGAACCCCAAAGTCAACAGACTTTTTCAGAACATTTTAATAGCAGTTCTTTGGACATGCAAAAAAAAAACAAAAAAATTATAGAATTTAGTCTGAGGTAGGGCAGGGTCTCTGTATAAGAAACCTAAGAGACAAGAGCCAAGGTCTCAAAAAGAAAGGGGCTCTGAGTAACATAATCCTTTAGTATGAGGAGTAATGGCTAAGAAAAACTGTGCTCAGGGAAATTCTGCCAAATGGCACAGTTATGAAGAAGGTTGAGGAACAGTCATGCTAAAATTCAATTTTTATTTTTATTTTTTTATAATCTATGAGATAAGCCTTCAAAGTTGCTCTCCAAATAGTCAAACATTGGTGTATTATAATGTATTTGCTGGTTTTGGGGGAAATGGAAACAGTGATGTTCCATGGCTGGGAAAATATAGAAAAAGTGATAAGGTAGAGTTAATAAAAAGGAGCAAACTGCAGGACTAGAAGACACTGGTAAACTTGAAGACCTAGAAATAAAAACTATCCAAAATGATACGAAGAAAAAGGACAGTCAAAAATAATGAATAGAGTCTCAGTGAGCTGTGGGACAACCTCAAATGGCCTAATAAAAATGAAACCAGTGTTCCAAAAGGATAAGAGAAAAAAAGAGACAGGGAAAAATATTTGAAGACATAGTGGTAAAAATAAAAAATCCAAATTTGATAAAAACTATAAATCCACAGATCCAAGAAACACAGAAAACCCCCAAAAAAGAAATGTGAAGAAAACTACACAGCAAATCATAAGTCTAATAGCTCGTAACTACTGATAAAAAGAAAATCTTAAAAGCATCCTAGAAGAAATACATGATACTTATAAGAGGATAGGGATATGAATAATAGTAGATTACTCATCCAAAAAAAAAAAATGTGGAGCAAAATCATAAGGGTACTGAAAGTTAAAAAAAAAAAAATCAGCCTAGAATTTAATTCCCAATGAAAATATCTTTCACAAATGACATTAAAAAGCTGAACGTATTCATCTCTAGCAGACATGCACTACCAGAAAAAAGTTAAAGGATGTCCTTCTGGGCAGAAATAAAGTGATACCAGGTAGAGATATGGATCTACATAATAAAGGAAAAGGATCAGAAATGGTAACTATGTAAGTATTTTTAAAATCTTTGTCATTGCTTAAATGTTTTTAAAAGATTATAGACTGATTAAATAAAAACAGTAAAAAATGTACTGTGTTTCCCCAAAAATAAGACCTAACCGGAAAATAAGCCCTAGCATGATTTTTCAGAATGACATGCCCGTTTGAACATAAGCCCTAATGCGCCTTTTGGAACAAAAATTAATATAAGACCCAGTCTTATTTTTGGGGAAACACAGTAGTGTGGGTTTATAACATATATAAAAATAAAACATATGACAAAAGGAGCACAAATGTCAGGAGAGGAAAATTAGAACTATACTGTTAAAAATTAGAACTATACTGTTAAGAGGATCTTATATGAAAGGTGAAGTGATATAATATCACTTGAAGGTAGATTATGATGAGCTACAGATGTACACTTCAATCTTTTTAAAATACTAAAATGATAAAATAAAAATTACAGCCATAAGCCAACAAAAACACAAAAATAACCGTAAAAATACATTCAATTAATTCAAAAAAGGGAAGAAAATGTGGAACATGGAAACAAAAAATAAATAAGACAAATAGAAAACAAATAGCATGATGATATATTTAAATTCAAGCATATCAATCACAATAAATGTAAATGGTCTAAAAACCCCTATCAAAGGGCAAAGATTATCATATTTAGATAAAATAAAAGAAAGACCCAACTATGCTGCCTACAAAAAACACCCTTCAAATATAAAGCCACAAATAGGCTAAAAATAAAAGGATAATATAAAATATATGCTGAAGCTATTTAAGGAAGGCTGGAATGGCTATAGTTATATAAGACCATGTAAATTTCATAAACAGCAATAATGATAAATGGATCAATCCATCAAAAGGACACAGTAATCCTAAATGTTTTATATACGTGTATGTAATAACAGAGCTTAAAATACATGAAGCAAAAACTGATATAATTGGATAATATACAAATTCGCAATTATAGTCAAATATCTCAATATCCCTCTCTCAATGAATGTTAGAACAAGTAGACAGAAATCAGTAAGAATATAGATGACTTCATCAATACTATCAGCCAACTTGTTCTGATTGACATTTATGGAACTTTCCACCCACAAAATACAGAATGCGTTCTTACACGCACACAGAGCATTTATCAATGTCCATATTCTGGACCACAAAAGAAGTCTCAGTAAATTTAAAAGGATTCAAGTTATAAAAAGTATAATCTCGTCACCAATGAGTTAAATTATAAATCATTGATGGAAAGCTATGTAGAAAATCCCCAAATATTTGGAAACTAAATGGAATACTTCTAAATTATAGAGTCAAAGAGGAAATTAAAATGAAAATAAAAATTTTGAACTGAATTAAAATGAAAACACAGCATATCAAAATTTGTCAAATGCTTAAGGAGACATTTATAGCATATATTGCCTATATAAGAAATGAAAAAAAAAATGTTTTAAATGAACAATCTAAGCTTTTACCTTAAGGAACTTACAAAACAAGAGCAATTAAATTCACAGTAAGTAGAAGAAAGGATATAATAATAATCAAAATACAAATCAATGAAATAGAAATGGGAAAAACAGTAGACAAAATAAATAAAAACCAATAGTTGATTATTTGAGAAGCTCAATTAAGTAGGTAAACTTTCTAGACAGACTGACAATGAAATACAAAGAAAAAACATAAATTACTATTATCAGAATGAGAGATGACATTACCACAGATTCTAATAAGAAAATATTATGAAAAACTTTATGCAAATAAATTCAACAACATAGATGAAATGGACAGATTCCATGAAAGACAAACTACCAAACTATACTTAAGAAGAAATAGATATCTGAAAAGCATTGTATCTGTTAATAAAATTGAGTTTATAGGTTAAAATCTTCTCACAAAGAAAAACACCAATCCCACATGGCTTCAGAGAGGAAGTCTACCAAACATTCAAAAATAACTCTAGTTCTGTAAATGCTTTCCTAGAAAACTGAAAAGTCATTAGTCAAGGAAATGCGAATTAAAACCACAGTGAGATACCATTACACACCTATTAAAGTGGATAAAATTTAAAAGACTGAGCACACTAAGTGTCGACAAGGATGCATAGGAACTGGAACTCCCACACAGGTGGTCGGAATGTAAAATGGAATAATCACT
The DNA here is from genome assembly GCF_004115265.2 of Rhinolophus ferrumequinum. NCBI lineage: Eukaryota > Metazoa > Chordata > Mammalia > Chiroptera > Rhinolophidae > Rhinolophus > Rhinolophus ferrumequinum. Next base: position 25,649,712 of record NC_046300.1, on the reverse strand, counting down.
TTGAAAAACAACTCAACTTCCATATAAACATTTAAACAAATATCTACCATATCACCCAACCATTCCACTACCAGGTATTTCACAAAGAGAAAAGAAAGCATATGTTCATGCAAACACTTATACATGAATGTTGATAACAACTTCATAATAGCCAAAAAGTGGAAAATATCTAATTGTCCAAACAGTGAACGGATAAACAAGATAGTAAAACTGCATAATGAAATGCTCCTTAGTAATTAAAATTAATGAATTACTGATATCTACTACAACAGGAGTGAATCTCAAAATAGGTATGCTGAGTAAAGAAAATTAGATTTTAAAAGAATACGTAATGTATGATTCCATTTATATAAAATTGTTGGAATTGAGAAATAATGTATAGTGACAGAAAGCAGATCAGTGGTTGCCTGGGGTCAGAGGTGACTGAAGGGCAAGATGCCAAAGGGGCATAAGGAAACTTTTGGGCAAGATCGCCAGCTTCATTATCTTGATTGTGACATAAGTATCACAGGTGGGTACATAGGTCAAAACCTAATAAATTTTACACTCAATATGTGTAGTTCATTTTATGTGAATAATTTTGCTTTGATAACAGTTCTTAAAACACTAAAGCTGCATCTCAAACACTGTCTTCTCATTTAAGGGGACTGTGCCCCATACACTCTCCGCATCACAAGCTTATCATATCTGGATTAGTATATACTACACACAGATAGGAGTAGAAGTTATGTAACTGGGGAGTCCTCGGGCACTCATCTTTAGGAAGGGTGAAAACCAGCAATCCACCACAGCCATATCTCTGTAGGTGTATAGAAAATTCCAATTCAATGTTAAGCACATAGACATCTTACTTAAGAAGCCTTGATGGGACATAGCTTCAAAAAAAAACAGACTGAGGCCTTAGGGGAACTTCAGAGGCAAGATAGTAATGGGAAAACCAAAGGCAATGGCCAACACTGAAAATGGAACCAACATGAGTCATGCAAAAGAGGCAGGGCTGAGTCTACTGGAAAGAATTCACATCTGATTACACTGGTGCTACAGTATCCGCAAATTTACTTTAAAATATTTTACCAAGAGTAGCATGATATTATTAGTTCATGCTTTAATTCTAGCAGCCAGTTGCCCTGACTGAGAATTCATTCTTTAAGGAAATCTGTGGCTTGTTAAATGCCATATCAATGTTAGTGGTTGCTCTCATTGGTGAAATGATTAAATGTTAAAGACATGTGGATTAGATAAAGTTTGCGAGATACTCTCTGCCCTTTCACAAAGAGGAAATAAGAATTGACTACGGCCTCTTGCCTGACAACCTTGGGTATGACATGAGGTCTTGCTCCCTACGAGATTTTGTTTCAATCATTGATTAAGAGGATTTTTCATTGTCTGATTCCAACTATAAGGGTACAGATATTCTCTGGAATACTGTCATGTCTGTCCTGAGGAAACTTTTCATGCGTGGTGATGGTTGTGGTATCTAAATGAGGAGAGAGCTGAGCTATCCTTAGGTTTATACAACAGGTTGTGGGAACAGATTGTGCTTAGTTTCTAATTAGAGTTTGTTGAATAAATGAAGAACCCAGAAGCTACCATCCCAGAATGTCATCAATGCCAAGAGTTCTCTTATATTCCAGTTTCTTCAACACTCCATGGGTAGAACTACTTAAAATTACTTCCAAACCCCATTTTCTAGTGGGGACAGAACGATGCTTGGCTTCCATTCTTCCAGAGATGCTAGATGGCAGCCTGTCTGTGGTTCATTCATTCAGTCAACAAATGTATAGTAAGCACCTGTTAATTGGTTAGGCACTGTGGGGTAGGGGCTTGGGTGGTCATGTGGGTTCAGGGCAGGATGAGACAGGGACAGGCTACACCAGCATCAAGACCCTTCACTAGGGAAAAATTGGAAAGACCAAATCAAAAGGTAACTCTCCTTAATTCATGATGGACTGTACATCAAGGAAACCAAAGAAACAGACTCCTGATAATTAGGAGCCTATAAGTCTAGCTATCTATTTCTAGTAGATTCTAGTAAAACTTGGCAGTGGAAGCTCTGTTATTAGCATCATGTGGACTGTGATATGACCTATTAAGCATTTACCCTCAGACTGGTCAGCACTCCTGCATTCACTAACAGAGATGACTCGTCGGATGGCTGCCAGTCACTTGGGTTACTAGTCACTTAGGAATTTGGATTCCACCTTCAAAACATTCCTGACATTATACTGTTTTCTCTATTTTGCTGTATATTTGCAAATTTTCCATAATAAAGTATTTTTAAATCTCTGGCCTGCAAAGGTCATCAAGCTTTACTTGAACTTTCCCAGAAGTGGGATCCTACCACTTCAGAAAGTTTATATTGAACTGAAACATAGCTTCTTATAATGTCCACTAATGGATCAAATCCTCTCCTGTGAACTACATAAAAGCAGTTTTTTACACAAAACTAAATCTCTCAACAAGAGAATCCTCCTAATAGCAAGTTATTAGGTGACTGTGTAATTTACTCTACAAAATAAGGACAGTTTTGAAAGTAAAAGGTAGTACTAAAATAATTTTAAAATTATAATTGTTAAAACTTATATTTATTATGTTAAGTTTTATACATTGGGAGACCTATTAAAATGTTCTAATCCAAAAGCATTTTCAAAAATAAATTTCTTTCTCAAAATGTAGTAATAACATATATGGGACAGATGCTAAACTAGACGGGAAACGGAGAAACAGGAATAAACATAGAATGACCCAGGTGAACCCAAACATATGGTCACCTTAGATACAATGTCTCGTCATCACTTCCCTCATTTAGGTTAAACATCTCCAATTCTTTGAACTCTGATTTCTTCAGCCTCCAATTTCCTTAGTCTGTCAATATCCACTTAAAATATGACACCAGAAATAACACAATATTCCAGTTGAGTTCTGACCAGTGTCCAACACAATGAAGCCATCATCACCATAAATCCAAACATCACATTCTCCTAATGCAGCCCTCATATTGCATTAACCTCCCCAGCAGCTGCATCCATATTGTTGGCTCATATTCAGCTTGTAATCAACTGAAATCTTTTGCACATAATGTGTTACTAAACACAGTCTTCCTATTTATGAATAGTCACAAAAGATTTTATTTTTCAGAACTAAATTCAGGGTTTGTATCTTGTTAGTTTCAGGTCATCATTATAGACTATTAATGTAGTTTTTGACGAACAGCTTGTTGTCTAATATATTATCTGTTCTTCCAATTTTTTGTGATATCCAGAGTTTGCTAGACAAATTCTATGTGTATTTTATCCAAATTGTAATTAAAATGCTTAACACAACAGGGTCCAAGCTAAACTAGAACTACTAATCTGGTTGATCCAATTAGTTAACATTTTTTTAACTAGATAAGAATCCACCAACAATCCAAACATTGGGTTTATATCTATCCATCTAATTCAACAGAACCTCATGAGAGTTATCAAATAAACCAGATACTTCCTTTGAAAAGGAACATGATAGAATTCTCAAAGTAATTTTCTATACCATTTGCTATGACAGATCGTCTACTCATAAGTATCTTGTAAAGCAGTCTGAAGATTTTCAATCATAAAAGATACCAGTTGTACAAATTTCACCACACAATCCAACATCTTAGCTGTTAAATGCTGCCTGATGAAAGCATAACCCAGAAAGAAAAGTGAAAATCATGGGGAGTGCATTTTGGCAACCAATTACTTTGATTCAGTACAGATGTTACATCTTCCCATGCTCTTCTTTGGAGCCTCCAGGTCTCATTAATGGGCCATTCTCTGTGTTGTTTCCTATCCTAGGGCCACGCTGAAGCTAGGTTGAAGAGCCATGGCAAAGACCCACCATGACTCAGCAGGATTAATGTGAGCCAAGAATAAACACACAGAGAAGTAGGGCCAAGAGAATCCTCTGATGAAGTGTGGCAGAGTGTGTGACACCCTCTGCAAATAAAAAACAAGAGAGAGGACACTAGTGATCTCTACTACCTATATCAACAAAACCACAACAAAAAAATTCTCTAAGTAAAACTAAAAATGCCTGGAATCTGAACCACCCTAGACATACCACAGGAGTTTCTATTTAAAAAAATTTTTTTTCAAAGAAACTACAATTGTTTTTAATTCTGAAGGATTATGAAGGAAGTGTGATCTAGAGAAAATGGGCATCTGGTCTGAAATCAAGCTCCAATTTCTTCCCTTACTTGTTATGTGACTTAGGGTCTTGTCACTTACTCTTCTCAAGCTGTAGTTTTATTACCTGTAAAATAAGCCCCCCCTTATTTTTAATGCCATGACATGTTATAATACAAGAAAGATCTGCCAATCTCATACAATTGTTATGAAGATCAAATGTAAAAACATAAATAAAAGCTCCATACAAATATATATTCTTATGATAATTAATCGTAAATTATTAACATTTAGATATTTTTAGCTAATTTGATTAAATGTTGAAGGTTATGAAAAAATGATCAATAGGTGACAGAGAGATGATAGATATACTTGTGAGAGCAGTGAACTATATTTACTGACCACTATGAATGAAATACTCTTATAGAATAACCAAAATTTGAACCTGGAGTGGAATCTTGTTTCACAACATTATCTTACAGATGAGCAAATTGAAGTTTAGGTGTATTAAGTGACCTGCCCAAGGTCAAGTTCGTGTGAAACCTAAGGCTACAATCTAGATTTCCAGACACCCAGTCCTATATACTGTCCACTTCACTGGAATGTTAGTGATGATACCATCAGAATTTTCTATTCAAACTGTCACTATTCGAAAGCCAAATAAAGCTATCGCTTTTTCAATACTTCCGAGCTATACCGTAGAACTTACCTTGGTATGAAGTTGCGTTGACTAATGCGAAACTGGTAATGCAATGCTAATTGTCTCCACTCTCTTCCCTCTCCCACGGGCAGGAAGCGGCTTTATCCTCTTGAAAACAACGGTCTGAACAGGCACTACCAATCAATCCGAGTTGCCATGTTCGATGAAAATTATCTATACTTCTTGGCTACATTGGAAAGATATTGGAATGAAAAATAGGAAACTTGAATTCTATCCCAATTCCTGAAACTCCCTAGCCGTGTCACGTCAGGCAGGCAAGTTACAAGTATTTCTTCATCTGAAAAATGAGGGAATTGTGCTATGTGATCCCTTCCCAGTTCAGATATCATCTACCTCTATAATAAGTGTCTGAAGCTTAAGTGAAATGCAAAAATTAATAAATTAGATCGTGACTATTGTAGATAAAAGTATATCCTAAGAGAAAATCATCTCATTTGTGATTTGTGACCTTTCCTTATTTTCAAGTCAGATAATTACTAATGTACAACTAATATAGTTTACATTAGTTAGAGTATGTCAATCATTTATAAGAAATAAATCCCAAATTGAAACAGCTCAAACACATAAACACAGACTAGACAGCAGGTATCTCTCCTCCATGTGGTCATTCAGGGACATAGGCTGATAGAGGATCCACAACTACAAGTCCAAGGTCAGTTTGGTCATTGCTTTTCCAGTCCACAGGAAGGGGGAAGAATATGTGTAGAACCATATCCACTAACCTAAAGGTTTGGTCCAAAACTGGTAAACCTCACTTCCTCTCACATTCTATTGAACAGAAATAAACTATATAGCCATATATATAACTTCAAGGAAGTTTGGAAAAAATAATCTCTAGCTGACAAACCACATCTCAACTGTAATTCTATTACTATGAAAGAAAGACCAAATTTTGTCATATAGCTAACAGTCTCTGCCACAGACTTCATTTAAAGCATTGCGATATAGTCTGCTATATACCGATATATTAACATATAGTCATCAAAGGCAGTTATAATCCTCCGCCCATCACTCACGACACTGTTACTAGATGCCTGAACTTTGAAGTTATCAGTTTGCTTAAATGTTAGCAGTTTACTTAAATGTTAGCAAGCGAACGAAGTCCTTTGAGTCTCAACTTATAAATCTCTTCCACCTATGAACTCCACAGAGACCTGGAAGTCACACATTTACTCAATTTGATCCAAGGAAGCAGGCTTCTGCTTTTGATGTGTTCTAGCAATTCATGGGAAGTAGGTCTCTTTGAATCATAAATCTATCGTTTTAACGAGATGCCTTTCCCTTGTAATTGAGGCAGTGCAGTGAGCAGTCTGACTGGCTAAGACTCAGTGATACTCAATTGAAGAGTGTTCATCTGTTACACTTGGCAAGATTGCTAATGCACAGTGATGCTGTTTGTTATGTCTCTTCTTTAGCTCATAAGTTAAAAAAAGGAAGACATAGGATAAAACAAAACCAACACCACCCCATTCCATCATGTCCCTCTTCACTGAGCTTCTGCTCTTCTACTTGCAAAATACAGCAGATAGAATGTTAAATGTAAACTAGCAAGTCTCTTGCATTCCTAGCTGTCAAAACAAACCATGTGCCTCCTGCTTCTCAACTATAATCCACTAAAAGCAATGAGACTATTTCAGACACCAGAACATGCACATCCAGGTAACTTTTTTTTTTTAAGTATACAGGTTGGAAGATGAATGGGTGAACTCAAGCAAGAAATAAGTGTCCTGACTCAATGAAGATTTATTGGCATTTTAATTATGACTGCTCTATAATAAATACACTTAGTCCTACCAAGACCAGTAAATGTTAATATTTCTCTATGGTGATCTATGCTAAACGTTAGTATGTATTAGGGTCATTATAGTCTTTATTAATTGTTTAGAACAATTTTGTCCAATAAAAATATATTGCAAATCACAAATGCAAGCCACATATATAACTTTAAATTTTCTAATAGCCACATTTAAAAGGGGGGAAAAGCAGGTGGATTGATTTGAATAATATAATTTAAGTGATTATATCTAAAATAGTATTATTTCAACATGTAACCCATATAAAAATTATTAAGGAGGTGTTTTATACTCTATTTTTCATACTAAGCCTTTGAAATCTGGCGTGTATTTTACATTTTCAGCACATCTCATTGGACTAGCCTTGGTTCAAGTGCTCATTAGCCACATGGACAGTGCAGGTTTAAATCTCTTAGTGTTTTTTTCTCTATAACTTGAGACTTATATGAAAATTAGACTGACAAGGACATGTTCTAAGTATTACAAAGTAAATAATCGGCAGTATCTTAACCCAGAAACCTTCCCCCAGGCACACAGTGATTAAAAATTCATGCATCAAGTCAGAAGTACCATAAATGTTTTGAATAGGATCCACGGCCAAGCATTCCACAGGTCCTAAACCCTTACCTCACCCACACTTGCAGCTAACATCCTGACTGTTGTTAATAGGCTCTAAATCCAGCCGCTAATTCATCAATCCTTTAGAATGCTATTATAAAAGTGGAACCCAGGAAAGAAAGTATGACTGGGTCTTTGCCCGATGGGATTGAGTTTTGAGAAATCCCAAAACATGGCCAGTTGATGAGCTAGTCAAAAAGGCACTCTAACTTTGAAAAAGGGAAAAGTTGGAAACTGAAAAGCACCCCTGTATACTCTTCAGAGGTCAAGTCCACCATATAAATATATGTGTCAAGTCATACAAAACAGTAATGGGACGAGGATCAACTGCAACAGGAATGACTCATCTAAAAATCTTCACATTGAAATTTTGTGAAACACCACGTAAATTCCTGGGTCTCACGGGACCTTTGGGTTGTGTTGTCTACTTATAATCCCTGATAGAAGCTCATAACCACCAATAAGGAAGTTTCCCACATGTACAAACTTGTAGGGGACATTAGCCAAGATTTAGGAGGAAATACAAAACTAGAAAAAACCTATTTCTGTTTTAGCACCACATTTTTGAACAATCTGAAAAATGAATAGTCTATAAATAGTATTCCTGGACTCTAAGATACCTCAGATGTAAATAGTAGTAAATGGATTTGACAAGTACTGGATTGTGTTACTGACTAAATAAACTCAAAGGTGATTTTTTGGTTTTTCTTAAGAGAGCTACTTCACACAGCATTCTCATCTAAACTAAACAGTGCCAATAAATGCAACTTGGAAATGAGCACTTTGCCCAACAGACTTACAAATGATCCTTTTACACAAGCCATGAACTGGCTCTTCAGCAGAGTATAATATTGGTAACACAGTAAGATGTTCTTGTGAAGAAATGACTTCATCTAAATATTCAAAATGTCATAAAAGGAGTACAATGGGTCTACAACCTAGAATCATGTTTATTCAGCCAATCACTTCTTTGAAAACAATATTACTGATATTATGAGCATCACTAGAGAAACAAACAGGAAGCATCTTGACTACTTGTAAAGATATATGCCCACTGAGCCAGAAAGCATTAGCATTACTCTTTCTGTGAAATTAACTTGGAAATAAGGTAAGCCAATCCTAATTTGTTATTGAGTCTTTAACATAAAAAGTAAACAAAAACTTTCTCCAAAAATTTACAAGCAAAAATCATATCAGGGAGATTCTTCAAATTCCCTGAAAGAGATCTGATTTGATGGTCTTGAAATCCTTAATTTCTTTGACACTATTTAACTTCTCTGTGCCTCCATTTCCCCAACTACCGTGAGAATAATAATACCTACCTCATAGGTCTCTTATGAAGATTGCAATAACCTATGTAAAGTGCTTAGAAGGCCTGGCACATAGAAAGCATTCAGTAAATATTAGCTATGAATATTAAATTAAAGAAAAAAACATGGAGACACTAGATTAAGCTGTCCAGTCAGAAGTTACACAGATATGTAGGCTAGATAAGGATTCAACTTCTAGAAGCTGAAGAACAGTATTTTAATGCAGGTAGACTGCAATTAAACAAACCAACACCAACAATAACACCACCACTACCACCTCTCTACCCTGCCAAAAAAAAAAAGAAAAAGAAAAGAAACTACCATTGAGGCAAACTGAAACCACAGGAGAGATTCTGTGATTCCATTTGTGTAAGAGAAGGAAATACCTCAGCTTCATCTTGAACAAGCCAGTAACAAGTAAATGGCATATGGCAGGAGCATAATATCTGAACCACTGTAGCTGAGATTAGTAACACTCAGTCACATCCTAGTTCTCCCATATGCTTGCAGTTAGGTGTGTTCATGTGGCTGGGTTCTGACTAACGTAATAAGAAACAGAACTGATACGAGTTGCTTATAGGCCCAACTCTAAAACATGCCACGTGATCTTCCACATGTTCTCTCTTTCCTCTGAGGAAGTTTAGAACTCTGAGATGATAGAGACAAATGATGGAAGAAGTCCATAAGTGAGAATATGAGAAACTTTGTAGTAAACCACTACAACTTGGGGATTGTTTGTTATAGCAGCTAGTGTTACTTACCTTTTATCATTTGTTTACTTCAGTGGTGATTTAAACCCTACTTGGGCTCCTGCCTGCAACCACTTTAGTTTTATCAACACTACCTTTTTCTAAATTATAGGCTTGGAGGCCCAGTGAAGAAATAATGAAAGATAGACATATGTTGACTTAAGTTGATTTAATTTGCATTCTAATGACATTCCAACTGGTACACTCCCATTCACTTGCCTTAATATTATTAAACCCTCAGAATCTCCTCTCTTCCTCCCTTCATCCATGCCACCATCATCTCCCATCTAGACCATGAATTTCAGTTCCTAGCTGGTATCCCACTGTTCACATCATAGTGAGAATAAAGCCATACTTAAAACCTTCAAATGATTTACCAATGATTTACTATAATCTAAATCCTGTAATTTGGCCTGTAAGACCCTCCATGATTTCATCCATGTTTACTCCAAAATCACCACTTTCCACTCTCCCATTTGGTTATTGTGTTCCAACCTTCTGGTGTTCGTTCTGCTTCTCGAACATAACACATTTGTACCTATCTCAGGACATTAGTACTTTCCTTTTGTTTTCATCCTTCAACTGTCACCTCCTAAGAAAAGTCTTCTTTGACTCCCTCAGCCAAATTACTAGCCCTCAAAGCCAATACTGAGTACATTATTGGATTCCTTTGTCTTCAGAGCAGGCGTCAGTATCTATAAAGTAATCTCATTTACATTTTTATTTTTTGGTCTAAATGTCCCACCTTATCTCATCTCCAGTAGAATACAAGCTCCATATGAATCTGTCTGTTCATAGCTATTGCCCCAACACATAGTTCAGTACCTGGTACTTAGTACACCCTCAAAAGAATATATTTTGACCAAGTGATGAAAGCTGTAAACACACATTCCCCAAATGCATTCATTCACAAGAAAAGTTTACATATTATTTTGTAGGGTTATGAAGCCCTTGAAAGCCACATATATGCTGCCTAGGGATCCATGAGCAGCAGCATAGAAATCAAATATTGTATTGCTTGATAAGGAAACTGGAACTAGATCAATCTTGGGTTAGAACTTTGGGGGTCCTTCTACATCTTCTAGAGATTATAAATTTTCTGTCTAATTGTTTCATCAGTTATTCTCAGTGAGATATTAAAGTCATCAACTATTATTGTTAAATTATCAATTCCCTTTTCAATTCTATCAATTTTGATTCATGTATTTTGAGACTCTGGTTTTAGATGCATATATGTTTATAACTGTTATATTTTCTTTCTTATAACTTTTATAACTCATTATTATAAAATGTGCCTAAAGCAGGGGGCTATTATAGTCTTCACTTGGCCCACTTAGTATGAAAATTATACTTAGTATGACTCTCAAAAATAAAATATTAACATACTTGATTATAAGATGCTGCCCCAGACTTCACCAGGGACATCATAATATATGATATTTGCACCAAATTTTCTCTCTGAAATCCAAAAATTTCTAAATTGCTTAAACAGCTAGCCCCAAGCGTTTTGGATAAGTGATACTGGGCCAATCATTTGTTTCAGGTAGCAGGTACTGGGCTAAAATTTCCATATGCATCTTGACATTTAGTCTTCTGGATTGGCTAGAAAATTAAGTCACAGTTCAGTCACTAGGGCTTAGAGGAGCTGGTCACCTCCAGTTGCCTGTATGGTAAAGCCAGATCAGCACCACAGCCAAAATCACAGTTGTCTATTCTGTGGCAGGCATGTCTCAGCACTACATGAGCCACAAACATGTAGAATCTCACGTACAAGAAATCGCTGCTTGGCCTCCCCATTTGCAGAGAACATCAATTCTGTGGAGCTCTGACAGGACTAGATGATGCTGTCATACAAGACCTGACACTTCCTCTCCCCACTAGGACTTTGGCCTCACAACAGTTTAACCAACAATTTGTTTGTTAATTAAGTAGTCGGTTTTGCTTTCTCCTGGATGAAGTTAGCTCTGCTGAAGGACCAGCGGTTATCAACACGGAGTTATGGGGTTTGATCAAGAGCTTTCAGATTATTTTCTATGGAACCCTAGGAGACTAGAGGTGCTTAAGTGTTCCATAAAACATGGATTCAAATTTCATTTTTAAATGTGTGTGTGTGTGTGTGTGTGTGTGTTTTAAATACTGTAATAAAATCAACATGAACACTTAAATGTCATATCAAATTTAAATACTCTGGAAACCATATTAATTAATTTGACTTGCACAAAAATTTGATTTTATACAAATTCTGATATAAAAATTCTATCATTTCTTTGTGTTTAATTAAAATTCTTGTAACTGTATCAGTAATTACAGAGGTTGTAGCTCTATTTTTTTATTCAAGCCTATACATGTCTACAGTATATAAAATAATTAAATTGGCTGCATGATTACCAAATATGTGTGAGTTGGGATTGCCTTGATGTGTGCAACCAAAAGAAAATAGAGAAACAAATTGGATACAGTAATTGTCATTCATAACCCTCAATTTCATATATTCTTTAGAACAGTGCTATGATTTTCCATTATCAACTTTATTATATTTATGAATTTAGAATATAAAATTATGTTAATAAAATATTGCTGTTATCTATTTTATATCCAACACATAACCTCTACTTTGTTTTGACAGGGCCCAGTGTTTTCAGCTATCTATCTCCAATGCAACTTGAGGGTGGGAAGTGGGGGTAGTATATTTGTTATATATTACTTCATAACAGTTATCACAAACTTAACTTAACACAACACCCATTTATCATCTTACAGTTTCTATACATCAGAAGTCTGGGCACAGAGTAACTGGGTTCTCTGTTCAGGGTCTCTCAGGCTGAATCAAGTTATCAGCTGAGCCTGAGATGCCATCTGAGGGACACTGTTCTGTTTCAAATGCATTCAGGCCATTGGTAGAATTCAGATCCTTGTGGCTTTTGTATTCATTTTGTATTGTTGCCTAATAAATTATACTTCATTGGCTTAAAATAACACCTATCTATTAGCTTAAAGTTCTGCAACAGGTCAGACATCTGGGCATCGTGTGCTGGGGTCTTTGCTCAGGGTTTCACAAGGTAAAAGCCATGCTGTGTGCCTTTCTGGAGGTTCTGTGGAAGAATCTGCTTCTGTGCTCATTCAGACTGTTGGAAGAATTCAGTTCCTGTGGTTGGTTGTATCTGTCGGGGGATGCTCTCAGTTCCCATCGACGACCCTCAGATCTTTGCCATATGGCCCCTCTATCTTCAAAGCTAGTAGCTCAGAATCTCCCTGGTGCTGAATCTCTCTCATACTTCCAATCTCTCTCTATGTCTGCTATGATTGTCTGCTATGATAGTCTAATATGAAGTAACAGTCACAGGATGGATTATTCCATCACCACTTGCCATATAACACAATCTAAACAAGGAAATGAATATCCTATCATATTCACCCACACTCAAGGGTAGGAGATTATACAAGACATGTACACCAGGAAGTGGGAATCTTACCTTAAAATTTTACTACCAGGGGGGCAAAGGGATCCCTCTCCTCAGCTTCACAGTGAATCTTACTTTGTATTGCCAAATAAGATGGCCCCCTGCCAAGGATTTGTTTAAAGCCAGCAGGTGACCCAGATATAGGCAATAAGACATAAAGTGAAGTCTGCTGGGGAGCTTTTGGGAAATATTCCTACCTCATTAGCTCACCCCAATTCCTACTCTTTAGGTTTTCCAGTCCAGATGGGATGACTAGAACCACTGAAGCCATGTTGCTCCCAACCTGAGGATTAAAGCATCACACAGAGGAGGGAAGTGACAAGAGAGCCATATCGAAGTAGGGCTGGAGCCCAAGATACCATATGGAAGCCCATGCCATTTCTGGACTGCGTGTTAGGTGACATTTTTAATCCTCATCAGTATCTAAGCCAGCTTGAATCAGGGTTCCCTTATTTGCAGCCCAAGCTGTTCTGTGACTAAAAGACTCCAAGCTAAGATTTAATTTGAAGAAAAAAAAAGAGCCCAGCTGTTAGAGAAAGTTTGAAAATCATATATTTACTAAGTAGAGTCAGACAGACTTGGGATTCCAAGAGAATTTACAACATTAATGAGCTGATCGATTTTATCTGTAAAATCAAGAAAACTAAATTGCATCTTCATTAGTCATTGTGAGGACTCATGAAGTTGTGCACATGTAGAAAAATATGTAAAGTGAAACATAAGACTTGTTCCAAACAACTGATTATGACCTGCAACTAGGGGGGCAGGATGGAATGGGAGGAAGATATTGATAATCAGGAGAGAATGGGAGGTAGGAGGAGAAGATGAAGTAGAGAAGGGGAGACCGGAAGAGAGCTCTGTCTGAGGGGCTGGTGCACGGGGCACCTCCTCCCCTCACCCCAGATTGGCATCTGAACTAGGGATGGAAAGGCTATAAGCATACTTCACAGTGGGATTTACACACATATACACTTTTGCATAATGTGATGTCCGGTAGGAGATGGCCGAAGCCACAGTGATAAAAGAGAAGTTCCTTCATGGATATTCTTTCTCTCTGAAAAGAGAAAATGAAGAGGTTGATATTGCTGGGAAATACTCCTGAGAAACATCCTAAGGACTGGAATTAGAGGCAGCCATTAAAGAGAGAACTGGATGCGTCAGTAAAGCAGCAGTGTAGAGGGACAAGGAAAGAGTGGGGAAAACATTCAGAGAAGTTGGTAGCACATCACATTAGTGTTTCACCTCATATTATGTGCCGGGCTCTCGGGTGCCCCTTTGGTGCTTATACTCTTAAGTGTGCTAAATAAATGGAACTTCCCTTCCCTTTTGATTGATTAGGTGAGGGAAGAGGAGAACACAGCTATAATTACTTTTAGGAGGCCAAGTGTATTAGTCAGTTCTTTCTGTGTAACAAACAACCCCAAAGTCTCAGTGGCTGACAATAAAGACAACTTTTCTTTTTCACTACTATTGTCTACTCTACCAGTAAGCTGAAACATCTCAGCTTCAAACTTCAGGTAAAATTCATATCTCCTCTACACATCTTGCATCTTCCTTGGACCAGTAAGGTGAAACATCTCAGCTTCAAACTTCAGGTAAAGTTCATATATCCTCCACACATCTTGCATCTTCCTTGGATCTGTGGCTAACCAGGGCAAATTCTTCTCATAGTAAATTTTAAGAGTGGTGAGTAGAAACACACAACACACAGTACTTCTTAAGACCTCAGCTCAGAACTGGCCCATTATCACTTCCACCCACAATCCATTGACCAAAGCAATTAATGCGGCGAAGCCTAACATCAATGGGGTGGGGAAGAATACTCTGCCCACTCTAGTGGGAGATACTTCAAAGTCACATGATAAAAGGCATGGACTTATAATTCACAGGGTTGATGAAAAGAATTGCAAACAATAATTCTATCTACCACAAGAGGCCTTGGTGGATACATAAAAGGTGCATTCCAGAGGCAAGAAAGAGAAAAAAGAAGAGAGAGAAAAAATACTGTTAAGGACAATAAAAATGTACTATCTTTCCCATTTTGTCATGAGCCTACAATAGCCTCCACCCATTCCCCATAGAAAAAAATGTACATCATCTACTTTAGTTTGAAAGTTCTTCTTGCCTCTTCCTAGCCAAATTGCCTTAGGTGAATCACCTGGCCTCAGGACTCAACTTCCTCATCCATAAAATGGGGAACATAAAGACCTACCTTGTATGATTGCTGTGAATAGGTGAGATAACATCAAGTTACTGGCTTACAGAATTGCTAAATAAGTTAGTTGTTATAAAATAGCTATTGTTACACACTATCCAAAACTCTCCCTTTGACCTGAAATTCACTAATATATTATACACCTGCTGTGTTTCAGGCATAATGCTTGAAACACAAACATACCTGTCATTGGAAACCTCACAAATCATTATTAACACAAAATAGTAAGCAAAACATTATTGTATAAGATAGTAAACAGTACATTTGAGATCTGAATAAGGTAGATCAGATGAGACATAGATTTACGATATCTGTTAAATATGGAAAACATGTCACAAAAGAAATGACATTTGAGCTAGGACTTGAAAGTTGACTAGAAGTACCCTAGACAGTGAGAAAGGGAAAGAGCATTTCAGAAAAAATGAGTGGCATATGTAAGCTTCCTGATGCCAGAATCAGTAGGTAATATTTTGACAACATCTGCAAGAAAGTATGCCAGGTCCCCACGTTGATACTAAATGTACCCTTATCTGGAATTGGATGGCAGGGTGGGAGCATTTGTACAACCCCATCCCAAAGGGCACAGTTGAAACAAGCTTAATGGGGCTGATAGACCATTTTGAGCCACTTGAAGCTTCTGTTATCTTATATACAATGACTATCATTTGTAAGAGTAGATATTATGAAAGGACAAGCTTGCAGAGTTTCAAACCAAAATCAATGCTTTCCCCCTAGAATAACATTACATGGAACCACAGACTCGTGGAACACACTGCTCTCCTGTGGGAAAGCTGTCTTGTTAACTTTACAAGTACATTGTTCTTTTTTGTTAGTTTTTTACTCTTTATCTCATAATAAACCAGACAAGCTAAATCAGAGTAGACAGTTCCCCTTCTTTTTTAAACAGCTGTTGTTCTTCTCACTGGCTTTCTGAACACTACACTTGATAATACCTCCACTGGGAATTTCAAACAATAAAATATATGTGAATTGCCTTTTAGAAGGAAACACAGAAAGCAAATACTGATTCTTGTACATTCTTGCTCCACTCAGTTAAAGAATATTTCATGAGTTTCAAAATGGGCATTCACTAAACACATCCAAAAGAAAGTCTGGAAGGTGCTGCCAGAACAATACTCACTCGATTTTTTCTTTCCTAGTAGTGGTAACATTTTAATAATACCATCTCGCGGACCTCCAATCAAGACGGCAAAGTAGGTAAATATTGTGTGTCCCTCCTCTCACGACCACATCAAAATTACAACAAAATTATAGAACAACCTATATTAAGAATCACCTGAAGTCCAGCTGAAAGAAGTCGTACAACTAAGGAGGGGCAAAGATGCGGAATGGGGCTGGTCCCACACCCGCATGTGTTTGTTAAAAATTGGGAGGGATATCTCTGCTGCGAAGGTACCCCCTGAGGAGTGGGGTCCCACCTCCACACCAGGCTCTCCAGCTCAGGGTTCCAGTGCCAGGAAGAGAGGTCCCCATAAGTTCTGTCTGTGAAAACCATCAGAGATTGTGGCTGAGTAAGAGGAAGGGCAGCTAGAGTCCCAGGCATTCCTCTTAAAAGGCTTGCATACAGACTTACTCACTGATGGACTCACTCGCTCTGAGCCCCAGCATTGGGGCAGCAGCTTGAAAATCACCAGGGACATATGAGGAGGAACTGAATTGTCTGGCTTCAGGGAAGGGCTGGAGGGGCAGCTTTCTCCCAGCTAGAAGTGCTGGCAGACACCATGGTTCCTTGTTGAACCCTCCCCCAACCCAGGATGCACACATAGGCAGGTGCCATATCTGAGTCTCCATCAACCTTTCTAACACTGTTCACTTTGCCCTGGTGATTCCTGAAACCATGCCCAATCCAACTTGTAGGCCCACCCAAGTTGCTCCCAAAGGCTTTTCCTTAAAAACAGCCCATCTTAGCTCATGCTGCAGACTTTCCTAAAATCTCTCAGAGGTTCCCAAGCCCCAAGTAAGCAGCATCTAGCCTTGGCATGCCACATACCAGTTGCTGAGCAACCTGGCACTAATGGCAGCCAGTCTGAGTTCACAGGTTGGCCTCTCCCAGCACCTCCAAGTGCAGCACAAGTGGCAACCATCTGCAGATCACTTTGTAGCTCATACCAACTGGTCCCAGGCAGGGCACAGGCAACAGTTGGCATTGGCATTCAACAGAGCCCCTCACAAGAGGCCCCAGAACCAACACACCTGGTGGCCAGTTTCAGACCATACAAGAGCAACACCCAACCACTTCCTCAAAAGACACATACAAAAGGCAGACTGGGCAGGCACCAGAGCCCTGCTAAAGCAAATCTTGCTCTGTACAGTCATCCCCTGCACAACAGCTCTTCCACTATAGTCATAGCAAGCTCTCAGCCCGAGGGTCAATCTTCCCCATTGATATGCAAACTAAGGCTCAACTACAACAGGAGAACACACACAACAGACACACCTGGAACACCTGGCTCAGGTGACCAGGGAGACTATGCCATTGGGTCCCACAGGACACCTACTCATAAGGCCACTCTACCAAGACCAAGAGACATAGAAGTTCTATCTACTACATAGAAATAAACACTGGGTGGAAGCCAAAATGAGGAGACAAAGAAACATGTGCCAAATCAAAAATCACATCAAATCTCCAGAAGAAAAAAAATTTTAAATTGGAGACAAGCAATCTACCCGATACAGAGTTCAAAACACTGGTTATAAGGATGCTCAATGACCTCAGGGAGAACTTCAACAAAGAGATAGAAAACAGAAAAATGGAGACAGGAAACTGAAAAAGAATCAGTCAGAAATGAAGAATATACCAAATGAAATAAATAATATATTTATTATTATAAAGAGAGAATCAACAGTAGATTAGATGAAGCAGAGTATCGAATCAGCAATTTGAAAGATAAGGTAGCAGAAAACGCCCAATCAGCACAGCAAAAAGAAAAAAGAATTCAAAAAATAAGGATAGTTTAAGGGGCCTCTGGGACAACATTAAGCTTAACAATATTCTCATCATAGGGGTACCAGAAGGAGAAGAAAGAGAGCAAGGAATTGAAAACCTATGAGAAGAAATAATGATGGAAAACTTGTCTAACCTGGTGAAGGAAATAGACATACAAGTCCAGGAAGCACAGAGAGTCCCAAACAAGATGAACCCAAAGAGGCCCACACCAAGATACCAAGATACCATAATTATAATTAAAATACCAAAGGTTAAAGAGAGAATCTTAAAAGCAGCAAGAGAAAAGCAGTTAGTTACCTACAAGGGATCTTCCACAAAACTGTTAGCTAATTTCTCAACAGAAAGGTTCCAGGCCAGGAGGGATTGGCATAAAATATTCAAAATGATGAAAAGCGAGGACCTACAACTAAGAGTACTCTACCCAGCAAAGCTATCATTTAGAATCAAATGACAGATAAAGAGCTTCCTAGACAAGAAAAAGCTAAAGAAGTTCATCACCGCAAGACCAGTATTACAAGACATATTGGAAGGACTTCTTTAAGAAGAAGAAAACATCAAAAATATGAATAATAAGGTGGTAACAACTACATATCTATCAATAATTACTTTAAATGTAAATGGATTAAATGTTCCAATCAAAAGACAGAGGGTGGCTGAATGGATAAGAAAACAAGGTCCTTACATATGTGGCCTACAAGAGACATTTCAGATTGAAAGATTCACAGACTGAAAGTAAAGGGGTGGAAAAAGTTATTTCATGAAAATGGAAACCAAAAAAACAGTTAAAAATCTGGGGTAGCAATACTTACACCAAACAAAATAGACTTTAAAACAAAGGCTATAACAAGAGACGAAGAGGGATCCAGTAATCCCACTACTGGGTATTTACCCAAAGAAAGCCAAAACACTACTTCAAAGGGACATGTGCATCCATATATGTTCATTGCAGCATTATTTACAATAGCCAACCTGGGTGTCCATCAATGGATGAATGGATAAAGAAGAGATGGTACATATAGACAATGGAATATCACTAAGCCATAAAAAAAGAATGAAATTTTGCCATTTGCAACAACATGGATGAACCTAGAGGGTACTGTGCTGAGTGGAGTAAGTCAGACAGAGAAAGACAAATATAATATGATTTCATTTACATGTGGAATCTAGAAAACAGGATAAACAAACAAACAAAACAGAAACAAGCTCATAGATACGGAGACCCTTTTGATAGTTGCTGACTTAGGGGACAGTGATGAACAGATGAGTGATGGGCAGAGGGGATTAACAGGTACAAACTGGTAGTTACAAAATAGTCACGGGGCTGTAGAGTACAGCATGGGGAATACAGTCAGTAGTATTGTAGTAAATATGTATGGTATCAGATGGGTACTGGATTTACAGGGTGATCACTTCATAAGTTATGTAAATGTATAATCACTGTGCTGTACACCTGAAACTAACATAATATTGTATGTCAACTACCATTGAAAAAACAAAAATATTTTTTAAATAAATAAATAAATAATACCAGCTCACCTTTGCAGTGTCCTGCTATGACAAAGTATTTTTGCATTCTTTGTCCATTTTTAATTTTTAAAGTAATCTTGGCAAAGAACATTTTTTTTTACATATGAACAAATTGAACAAATTGAAATCAGCTTGTCACTCAAGGTACAACCGCTGATAAGTCACAGTCAGAATTTAAATGCACACCTCAGACTTTTCCTCTACAAATTGGCAATAGTTAGAATCCTCTGCATCTAACCATAATCTTGACCAGCTAAGGGAACCACTTGGTGTATAAATTAAGGTCACAGACTTTCGAGACTAATCTCTGCTGTACTAGCTGTGTGTTCTAGAGAAATTTGTTTGTGTTTTCTGAGTTTGTTTCCTCATCTACTGTATTACTTTGTTAGGGCTGCCACAATAAATTACCACAGACTTGGTGGCTTAAACAACAGAAATATATTTCCTCACATTTCTAGGGACTAGATATCCAAGATTAAGGTATTGTCAGGGTTAGTTTTTTCTAAAGGCCTTTCTCCCTGGCTTGTAGGTGACCATCTTTTGGCGGTATCTTCATAAGGCCTGTGTATGTGTGTCCTAATCACCTCCCCTTATAAGGATACCAGTCACTGGATTAGGGCCACATCCTAATGAGCTTTATTACTCTATGTACAAATATCATCCCATTCTAGGTACTGGGGTGGGGGGAGGAGGATAGGACTTCAACATATACAATTTAGCCAATAATACTTATAGAATGAGAAGATGGAAAGAGTTAATATGTAAAGGTTTTTGGCGTGATTTGCATTAGCTTTCTATTATCGCTGTAACAAATTCCCACAGACTTAGTGACTTAACACAAATTTATTATCTTACAGTTCTGTAGGTCACATCCCACATGGGTCTTTCCAGGCTAATATCAAGATGTCCGCTGGACTGCACGCCTTTCTGTAGGCTCGCGGGGAGGATCTATTCCTTGCTCACTCAGGACCCCTGCAGTTGTAGGACCAAGGTCCCTGTTTTCCTGCTAGCGTCAACTGCAGGCCAATCCCAGCTTCTGGAGGTCATCGCATCCTTCTCTTGGGGCCCCCTTCCTTCATCTTCAAAGCTTGCCACAGAGGATTTGGTCCTTGTCACATCACATCTCTCTGACTCTTTTTCTGCAATGGCATTTCTTTCTTAGCTCAGCCTATAAAGGCTCTCCATTTTTAAAGGTCTCTGATTAGAATGGACCCACTCAAATAATCCAAAATAATCTCCTCAGCTCAAGGTCCTTAACCTTTATCACATCTGCAAAATCCTTTGGTCATGTAAAGTAACATATCCATAGGTTCCCAGGACTAGACTGTGGACATTTTGGGGGAGGGGCGACATTATTCTGCCTATTAGCATTTGAGAGAACATTATTAGCTATTATCTCTTTAATTATTAAGATAAAACTTTGCAAGCCAATGATCCAATTTAAAATTAGGTTGATTGGTTTAATTAAACAGTTCAAACCAGGGGGCATTTGGTAAGGTATGGAGACCTTTTTGGTTGTCAGAACTGGGAGGAGGGAGGTGACACTTGTCCCTAATAGACTGAGGCCAGGGATTCTGCTAAACATCTAACAATGCACAGGACAGCCCCCCACAAGGAATTATCCAGCCCAAAATGTCAGCTGTGCCAAGGTTGAGAAACCATGGTTTAACTGGACACTTTGGGAAAAGCTAATTGATCTACATGGAAATTAAATTTTTATTATTACTGAATGAAGTCTCATCAGTGCCACATATAGTGGTTTCTTGTGTTCTATAACAGGAAAAAAAAAGTTTTTCTTCAGGTGAAAAAAAAGTATGAGATAGTATCCCACAATAACTTTATTGTTTTTGAGACGTGGTATAAGTAGATGGCTATATTCCTATCTTAATTTCAACCTGGTCTGAGAAAATGCTAAATGTTAAATTTTATATATATATATATATATATATATATATACACACACACGTATATATATATGTATATATATACATATATGTGTGTGTGTGTGTGTATATATATACACATATATATACACATATATATGTGTGTATGTGTGTATATATATATACATATATATATATATATATGTATATATATATATATATATGTATGTATTTATTCCTTTACTGAAAACCTAGCAAGAGCTAGGCAGGCATTATTCCAAGCATGCGGGATACATCAGTGAACAAGTCAGGGGTATCAGGACTGCAATGGGATGTGGGGTGGGGAAACAGGGAGCCACAGTGGAGGGGCGACATTTGCTGGTCAAGGCAGACCTCCGTGAACAGTATAACTTGTCTGGTTATAAAGACCAGATGCCATCTCCTTTTCTTCACCTTATTTGGAAACTATTTGCAAATTACATTTGTGAGACACATACACTGAGATAGGCTTGCATTTTTATTCAATGACAAAGATCCAGAGATGAATCCATCAATATCAACCCATCATAAACAAAAGTTCAGGGATTGGAACTGGAGCCCTTGAGTTACAAAGTCACTTCTTTTCTCAAAGTCACTCTGCCTTCTCACTACACGCCAGTGCCAGGAACAAACAGGCATACATGCGTAACGAAGCTTCCAGCTATGAAATCACCCCTCTGCCCCGCACACCCTCCTCCAAAAAATAAACAGATTCAAGGATAGGTCAGGTGGGTTACAGCTGAGCATATTATGTTTGTTGGAACAATCCAATGTGCATTGTACCAATTGCATGATATTTGTCATCAAGTTGAGGGAGATGAAAAATGGAAAACAGTTAATATAGTGGCTGTACATGTCTTCAATCCCTTTCACACTAGAAAAAACAATCTAAAATACTATTAAACAATTTATTTTTATACATAGTGTTCTATGCCACAAATTCTAAGTTCTGACCAGTGAGTGCAAAGACAAAATAAACAATCACTTCCTGAAAAATAGCTAGGTCCTAAATTGCAGTATACCCTGAATTCCCAGAGTTGTATTCCTCCATAATTTTGTTTGTTTTGATTCATCCTTCTAGTTCTTGGCTCAAACATTTGGTCTTTTGACTATTTTGAGAAGTACTACCGTTTACTCTTCTAACATAAAAGAGTGCGATTTAGATACAATTGGGTTTCTTGCTCTAAGCTGGGTCTGATTATGACCATGCTATGGAAATTCAAGTAAGCAAGTTAAAATTTGTTGTTGGATTTGCTCTTTAACATGTCAAGGAGACAAATCAATATTTTCCAAATACAGCCTGAGAGACAACTGTATAAGGAGAAGGAATGGTATTCCCAGTCTTCTAGGGAATCTACACAATCGTGTGGGAACAGACATTTAAAAATTAACTTTCTCCAAACATCCTTTTGTGGCTTATTTTGAAAATATTTCTGGTTACACATTATCCTGCAGTTTGGCTATTTTTTTTTTTTTTTAATACTCTCCCTCTCCAAATTCATTTCAGTGGGAACTGCCCGTTGGCAGTGGAGGCCTGTGATTAGCTCACTGTGTATAATTCATTTAGCAGCATAATGTGCTTTTACAAGTGCTGTGGCAGCACAAAGAAGAATTGCCAATATTAGCGTTCCGGGGTCATGCAACCTGCCCGACTAGGCCTCGTAGTTTAGAAGAGACCCTCCCATAGGCTTTCTCACACCCTGTAGTGCACTGGGGACTGAGGGCACTATCCTAATACTACTCAAATGTCTTGGAGAGGCAGCTGCTAATACCTCTTCTGTAGGAGTAGGAGATCAGTACAAGCTGTACAGTGACCTAAGCTTCTACTGTTTTGCTGCTCAGGGCAAGAACCCTGGACAGGAAGTAGCATCAGAGAAACCTAAGAGCTCATGAGAAACGCAGAATCTTGGGCTCCTCCCCAGACCTACCGAATCAGAACCTGCATTTTCACCAGATCACCAGGTGAGTCGTGTGCACACTAAAGATTGAGGAATTCAGCTCTACTAGATGAAAGCCAAGAATGCCAGAATTCTTCTCCAATATTTTCTCAGTTGTCATTGTCATTGCTGGTTTTTATGAACTCCAGATTTATGCCTAGATCATAGCATTTATCATTTTCTCCCTGATTATAATTATTTGTATACCTGTCGATCATATATTAAGGTATTTCTATGTTTCAACCCTCACTTTTGCCCTTGTCTTTCACTGCACTGTGAAAGCCACTGCACTGTGGCTTGTAGGTGATCAAGGCAATATTAAATGAGTACAAATAATTGCCTTTTCAAATTCTTCCTCGATGTTCAGGGATACTGTTGTGCAAAACTATTGTTTAGTCTTCCCAACATCCTTTCCCACTTCCTTGCATCCCAGCCCTCCAATTTTCCTTTGAGAAATCACTCTTCTCCAACCTCAGGCTATGTGTGTCAAATGTCCCAAACAGCCTGCTCCCAGGTGCCACGTGAGAGCCTTTATCACCCTACCTCTGCGACTGTTTAAGAAACTCACATATTCCAAGCCAGGGCAGTGTCAGCTACAGCATACTTACTGGAATGAAGGGAAGGAGGCACGCTTTTCCCTTTTTTGTTTGCTAAACTGGGAAAATGGAAGCCTGGAGCTGCCAGTGACCATCTCTGCCTCTTCCTAGCTTATTGTGGCCGGCAGCCATAGAGATCTAATGCACAGTATAATGAATACAGACAATACTATTGTACTATAATGACATGATATGATAAACATTGCTTCACTAGGAATCATATCGCAATATATAAATGTATCAAAGTAATACATTGAACACATGAAATTTATAAAATGTGATATGTCGTATTTATCAAATGTAAAAAAAAAAGTAAGTGGCTCTAAACAACCACAATTTATTACTGCTCATGATTATATAGATTGACCAGAAACTTTTTTTAGCCTGGCCCAGGTTTGGCTTTTCTTAGCCAGACTTGTTCATTGGCAGCAATGAGTCGGTAGGTTCATTGCTAGGAGCTGGGAGCTGACTGATCTAGGATGTTCTCAGCTGGGATGACTCAGCTCTGATACAAATGATCTGTCACCTTCCAGCAGGTGAGTCCCAGGTTTGTTCATGTTGCAGGAAGAGGGATACTAATGTAAGCGGACATACACAAGGCTTCTTGAGGTCCAGCCTTCGAGTTAACATAATGTCATTTCAGCCACTTTTTGCCAGCCAAAGCAAGTGACGAGATGAGTCCAGATTCGGGGGTGGGGGTGAGGGTGGGGGGATAGACTCTACTTCCTAATGGCAGTTTCTGCAAAGTCCCATTGCAAAAAAAAATATGTGTTGAGGGAGGCATGGAGAATTATGGCCACAGAAACCTTGGAACATAGTGCCATATACACTTGGAACCGAAAATGACAGGAATAGCTGAAGTCACAAGACCCATCCAATGCCACTGTCTTTTAGTCACAAATATTTAACATCATAAGTTTGTCACCATCATATGCTTACTTATTACCAGAAACAATATACATCTTAACATTTACCTTCATTAACTACCTAATACTATGTAGCCTAATGTTACAGATTATGCCAAGTCAAAGAATCCTCTGTCCTTGCATCCTTGTACACAAGTCTTGTAGTGTTGGGTATCTTTGTTCCCAATTAAGCCATGACCTGTGAGAAGACATCAGTGCTCTATTTTCATTGTAGTTATTTTTCCCAACTCTCTCAGAAATACAAGAACATTTTTAATACCATATCCTGGCAAAGTTATCCTGAGAGTAATAATATATGCAAGCATTTACGTCTTTGATTATTCTGCAAATTTTAAAATATGTAAGTGTGGTTTTTGGAATGGTCATTCTAGCAGATAATGTGTCAACTTTCTTTCTGCGAATGGATGTTTCTTTGGGAAAATCTTCCATGAGTACATTTCCAATAAGCAAGTGTTTATTTTCTTGATAAATAAATGTACTGCTTTGAAAAAGTTTCCTGGGAAGCAGGGGAAAATAAGCAAGGTTGAATAATTACTGGTCATTATTGAAAGAATCAGAAACTATTTACAAAACCCAAATAAAAACTGAACTATACTATACCTAGTAAAACAATAAACTTGGCAGAAACTCAAGCTTAATGAGTTTTAAGATACGGTTTTAGAAGAACCAGGAATTTATTGTGAGCACTCAAATAAACATGAAATGTGGCCTTAACAGGGCCTGCTTGCCTCTACTCAACGGAGGGCTCCTGGAGGATGGGAGAAAGAAGGGCCTCCTCGAAAGCTTCCATCAGAAAGGACAGGAGATCCAAACAAGCCAAATATCCTGGTGCATTTAACAGATGGAGTCACGGAGAGGCAGTTTTATCAGCACCTTCAAAGCCATGTGCTGGTGATAAATACCAGAGGTAAATAAATGCCAACTGAAGACACTGTTTCTCAGAAACAAGTTCATGTCCAAACAAGTCAAATAATGCAGAAAGCAGTGGAGGATGTTAGCATACTTCACTTAAATGTAATTTTGTTTGTCCAGCAATGCTGCTAGGTGCCTGGGATTTCATTGTGTGGCATTTGCTGCCTCTTCTTGGGGGCAGGAGGAATAGCATGTGTATTGTTAGGGAATCAACAAGTAGCCCTTGGAACTATGAGAAAGGCCATTGAGGTGGAAGATTACTTTTTAAAAACTGCTTCCACAGCTGTTATTTCAGAGCTACCCTGGGCCCAATCATGTTCCGTAAGTTCCAGTTATAAAAACTCATTCATTCAACACATACGTATTGCACACATACTTTGTGCAAGGAATTGTGCTAGGCACTGGGGATAGCAGAGTGATAAAACAAAATTCCTCCTCTAATATGCATTTAAACATAGAAGCCAGGTAATAAATAGGAAACACATAAATGACCAAAAGAACTACAGCTTGTGATAAAGTGCTAAGAAAGAACGAACACAGAATAAGGATGGACAATAATGGAAGGAAGGAAGGCAGGCTAACCTACATTTGGTAGGTATGAGGAAACAAGCTTCTAGAAGGTGACATTGAAGCCAAATTCCAAACGATGAGGAGGCAGGCATGCAGAGATCTAGAAGAACAGAGGAAACCAGAAGTGTCAAGTCCTTAAGGCAGAAAAGGAGAACCTGTCTGAAGGCACATGTGGCTATAGCAGCAAGTCTGTGTGTGGGGAAAGAGGCGCAAGATGGAGTCAGAAAGGGACCTGGGAACCAGATCACACAGGGCTGCTTGGACGGTAAAGACTGCACGGTTTATTCGTAAAGTGAAAAGAAGCTATTGGAAGGCTTGAAGCCAGGGAGTGGCATGATCTCATTTGCATTTTTTTCAAGATCCATCTGGTTGCTAGATGAGGAATAGATATGCCCATATTATCATAGTATTTAAATATTCTGAAACGTACCAGCCTACCAACATAAATGCCCCAGAGTGATATGAATTTGGGCAAAAGGCCCACACATCACCTTGCTTCCATATGAGAATAAATATTGCCTTATTGCCTTGCCAAAAGCAGCACATACCACACTTAATGATTTGTGTAAATTTTTAATTTGATGCTTGAGCTCCTCCTTGTGGTTATATGGCTGCAAGCTCCTTGGCAATGCCAGTTTTCATAGTGACTAGTGTGACGAGCAATCTTGTTTTTTTAAAGAAACAAACCTTTGTTAATAAAAAAGTACAAAGCCTAAAATATAGGCTTGACATTTAAATAGTGCATTTGAAAAACTAATTTCATTATTTGCTATTACAAATAGTGCTTATGTAGGAGTACTACATGGTATCTGGTATGCTATGGTTGCATTCTCACTGAAACCTGTTGTTTTCTGTAACATTCTTGCCAACGTCTCATACAAATTAGAGTAAGATATAAATTATTTACCTCTCATTAAAAATAATTTTGCCAAATAACAGAATACATTTAACAAATGCACAGCAACAAAATAAAAGGAAAAAATCTTAACATTGTTCCATCTTCAGAGTAAAAAATAAAGTGGTAAAAATTTATCTACTCCAGAAGATGTGAATTTAAAAATAACCATTCTCTTCATTCATCACCATAAGTAGTTGGTTACTGACAACAATTTGCATTAGAGAGAACCCCAACCAGTTGGGCATTGGGGACTTTCTAACTGTTGTATCCCTTACTTAATAAGAATACAGCTTTGGAAAGTTGCTCTCAGAAGGTACACCATTCTGAAAAATCTCCTTTTCAACCCATTTTTCTGTGTAGAAAGCTTTTGTGCCATGAGATATTCCATGCAGGTGTGAGGCAGGGGAAGGAGGAGTACCCCCTCAGCCCTGGGGAGCTGGGATGTTTCACTTAAAGATGAAGTTAATCCTTTAGCGCCTTAATTCTCTATATCTTTTTCCCTAACTCTACTTATTATTCCCAATGCATTCCCCAAATATTTAGTATTTTCAAGTAGAGGCACTCGGGCTGGTGTATAATGAAGAGTGCTGGGAACTCTGTGAGGCCATTCGGCCAGAAGGTAACCATAGTAATGCTGTCATCCCTTGGACAGGTAGAAATATTGTGATGGATCATGCTGAAATTCAAAAAATGTCCTCATAGCATGAATGACAGTGACTATTCAAGGTGGAAAAATGCATTAAACTTCCACTACTGTCACATTCCTTCCATGTGGCTGACACAGGCCATTGGACCATCCTGGGTGTGTGATTCCTGTAGAAAATTGTACTTAACAAAAAAGACCTGCTTTGAAACAGCAATAAGGCAACTTGTTCCAGAATTCTGTTCCTGGTCACAATTCATGAGGGTGGGAGTAACCTAAAAATAAGTATAAGTGCCTGCAGTTACCTGCAAACAAGAAACTATAATTTGGGGAATGTGGATGAGTATTCCGTGATGCAATATTGCTTTATGATGTATGAAATACAGAACGTTTCAGTCATAGCCATCACTTCTTTTTTGCTGTTACTATCCAAAGAGTAAGAGCTCACTAAAAAGTAGGAATCAATTTTGTAGTTAGTTTACATAATAAATTCATAAATGTAAAAAAATTAGTTGCAACAAAAATTTTTAAAAAAACACAAAAATACTCAAGAGCTAAAATGAATGTGTTGTATTTAAAATACATTACAATTTACCCTTATTGGAGATATGAAATCAAGATACAAATAAGTGCAGATGCCTCAACTAAACATATATTTTAAATGCTGTGAATAATGATGTACAAGGATATAAAAATTCAAAGGGGAGGGGAAATTATAATATCACATGGAGACTGTTGTAAATATGATCTCCAACACAGTTTAGGGGATCAATCGGGACACTCCTGGTGCAAATGACAAGAACTCAACTCAAACTAGTGTAATTTTTTTTCATAACTAAGAAATGCAAGGATACAAGGATGAAAAGGGCCACAGAAATTCAAAAGTTGTTCTCGTTCTCTCTCTCTCTCTCTCTCTCTCTCTCTCTCTCTCTCTCTCTCTCTCTCTCTGTCTTGCTTCCTACTCTCTTTCTCTTGTTTGCTCTCCTACCCTCTGAATTTTGTACTTACTTTTTCCTGATCCAGACACCTTGCTCTATGCAGCATGTTTTGGGGGGGTGGAAGGAAATGACTACAGACATTCATAGTCTCAGAGACCCCAGAAGACAGACAGCATTTTCTCTCACAGCGCCCTATATTAAATCTGCAGAAAAGACTCCCATTTTGCAGCACATACTCACCCCTGCACCAATCCCCAAAGCCTGGTGATGGGATATATACTTAGCCAGCCTGGATCGTCTGCAGTCTGGCTTGAGGTGAGGGAGGGGCAGGAAGCAGGGAACAGGACAGTGTTATTTGGGTGCTTTATACACAGAGTGCCCCAAGGATGGTGCTATTGCCAGAAGAAGAGGAGTGGGGTGGGGCAAGGAAGAGGAGTAGCTGAGCAGGTGGGGGCTGGGGGCGAACATCCACAGCACAGTCATTAGATGAGTTGATCGCCAGTTTTAAAAAATTGGTTATAGGATATAAGCTCACAGGAGAGGAGAGAAAAAAAAAAAAAGCAAAGTAGAAGGAGCTGTAGGAAGATTTCACCTCAAATACCGAGGGAACTTTCTGACAATTTGAGGATACGAAAGATGTAATGGGCTACACCGTGGAAAGTAGTGAGCCACGTACTTTCAAAGGAATTCAGTCCTCAGCTAGAAGACAATTTGGCTGAGATGTTACAAAGGGAATGTAAGTTTTAGATGGGTGGAAAGTAAATCCAAACAACAGTCACCTTGAACATTTATGGTTCTGCAAATTATGATCTATTGAGTGGGATGAGACTTACATTGTTGGCTATTAGACATTTTAGTTCCTGGGGCCAACCTTCAGGTGGAGGTCACCAACTAGTGGTCCATGAGACATACCTGGCCCACCTAGTATTTTTTAAATATTTAAGTTAAATGCCAATACTTCGAACTCTTGGAAAATTCATATAAAATTTTGATTTGATAGCCTCTCTTGAGAAAACTAGATCTGGAGCCAAGAGTGACTACACCCTTTGCACAAGGCCTGTGTTCTCCCAATTTCCAGCTCACCTCACTTATTTCCACTGCCTCTCTTTCTCTGACTTCTATTTCATTTTATAGTCCCTGTGTAAACGAAAGTTAACAAACACTACTCTTTCCTCTAGCGACCATAGCATTCTCCTCTTTCTCCATCAGGCTGATCTATACTCCATCTACCACAATCACACTTTTAACAATTACTGCAAAAACAACAATCATAAACAATAGTAAGAGGTATAGGATAACACTTACTGAGTGCTCACTCTGTGCTAGCTGAGCAATGTACTAAAGTTGTTACATACTAGTCACTATAGAAAAGGTTTCCACTGCATTAAAAAAAGTAACTCCCACTGTGTTCAGTGACTTAACACAGAAAAGTTCATTTCTTGCACACATTTCACATCTAATAGGGATGAGCAGGGTGTTCTAATCAGTGCTCAGGAATGTAGACTGACTAAGGCTTTCCCATATTGTGGTGTTTTTTTGTTTGTTCTGCTTTGTTTTGTTTTTTGATCGTCTCAGAAATTAAGCAGACTTCTTCCTAGGTGATTCTCAAGATTTCCATGAGCCAGCATCTTCAGCCATAGTTCTTTGTGAGGCATGTTTTCAGAAAATATTCTATCTTCCAGCCTTTCCCCTAGCACTGTAAGTTCATTAGAATGTGATCTGTTCCTCCAGTTATAGCAAATCACAATATTGCCAAACATCTTGCCACTACAGAATATGGATTGTCATTCTTCTGGCCTCTGATATCACTATCCTTACTGCCTTTTGCCCAACCATTAAGCCAATACTAAGTATTTTATGTTTTTATTATGATAACACGCTACTTCCTGTAGGACCCATATAATTTACAGTAGTCTAAGCTTATTCTGCAGTAACAAGCCAGCCAAATCCTCAGTGACTTGACATCATAAAAGTTTATTTCACATTTATGGTACCTATCTAATTACAGCAGCCCAGGCTCTGTACCACACTCAGGGACTCAGGCTGACTAAAGCTCTACCATCTAATAGATATGCTACTATACTATGCTATCTTCTCAGTTACCACAGCAGGGGAAGAAAGAGATTAGCAAATTACTCATCAATATTTTAATGCTTCATTCCAAAAGAGACAGAGTACCTTCATATTTCATTGGTCAGAACCAGACACATGACCCATCAAACTGCATTGTTTGGAAATGAGTGAGAGCAGATAGAAAGTTTGGTGAGCACCAGTCTCTCTGCCTCACTGTCCCAATTAATTCTTACTACAATTCTCTGAGGTAGGTATTGCAAGATGCAGATTGAGATTCTAAACTTAAGTACTATGCAGAGGAATTGCAACCAGAATATAACATCTACATCTTTTAAGTACTTCTAAATTTATTCATTTACCAAAATTTATTGATTCACCATACAGAAGTCCAACTTCAGCAGCATAGTGTGATTTTGCACAACTCATGACTTTAGTCTCACAGAGCTTACTAATGTGAGAATAAAAAAATAAAATAAAAAACCTGAACCTCAATTTATTTACCTGTGATTGAAGAAAGTAGACTGGTAATTCCTAATGCCCATCCACCTCAGATACTTGTGACTCAATTTTAAGGCCAACATGAAAATGATTTCAAACTCAGATATCAGCCCTCCAACTGTACTGCTTCATTATTCACAGAATTGTGGTGACTAAGGTGACATATCATGAGAAAGATGATTAGTGTTATCAGTGCTTCTTTGTATTCACTAGAAATCTTTGAAATGTTTTATCCATCCTTCTTTTCTGGGGTTAGGCTTTTGATATTACTTCTGAGTGAAACACCCTACATATGAAAAGTTAAATTTCCACTGTCTCAACTCATTCTAAAATTGAGCATAAGGAGAGAGGACAAAGGATTTTTTTTCTCCCAAGGATATTTCTCTCCCAAGGCCTCACCTGCAAGCTGGAAGACAGGGTGTGGATAGGGTGAGGCATTTGGGTTACATGTGTATATCACAACAGAAATATCTAGTCCCACTCTCCATGTTGTACCTGCTCATGTCAACCCTGATCAATAAATATCAGCCCTTTTTAAATTTAAATGGAAGTCAGCAGGTTATTAATAAACTAAGGATAATTAGGACTAACTATTTTCTGGGTTCATTTGACAAATTGATGGACTCTGCCCACAAGTGGCTTGTTGACACAGGGGTGCTGAAGAATATTAGAAGAAAGAAGTCTGGAAAAGATGTACAACAGGCCCAATCAGTCTCTATATGTAAAGAGGCTTCTCAGCCTTCATAGGAATAAAAGAGGAAACTAACCAGTAAAGGCTTTGCCCAGTAAAGAAGCCTAAACTGTAGGATGGAAGGGGCAGTTCTTCCTGGACAAACCTGAGTGACCTCAGAAGCATAAACAGTACTATCTGACAAAGCAGAGCACAAAATCCAAAAGGAAAGTAAGGTATTCTACTTCAGTGATCTATTGCTGCATAACAAACCGCCCCAAACTGAGAGATGTAAAGCAATAATCCTTACATTATGTCTCATGATTCTGAGTGTCAGGAATTCGGATAGGACAGAAGTGGGAAAGACTCATCTTTGTTCCTCAATGTCTGGGGCCTCAGCTGGGAAGAGTGGGAGGGATGAGGGTGATTCAGATATTTGGGCACTGGAATCATCTGGAGGCTTCTTCACGCACAAATCTGGCTCAGATGACTCCAAGTCTGGACACAGCCGGGACTATTAACCAAAGCACCTACATGTGGCCTCTCTCTAACACTGGTCCTCTCACAGCCTGGCAGCTGGGTTCTAAGAGAGAGCATCCCAAGAGGAAACACCTGGAGACAAAACATTCCAAGACAGCCAGGTAGAAGTGCAGGTCTTTTAATGATCTAACTTCAGAAGCCACGTAGCATCATTTCTACCATACTCTAGTAGTGGTCAAAGCAATGCTTGGCCCACCCCAATTCTAGGGGAAGGGACACAGACTCAACTTCTTGATTGAAGGGACATCAAAGAATTTGGAGCCATATTTTAAAATCATCACACAGTCTTCCCTACGTTTACTTTGCCATCTCAAAGGCTGTTGGGCCTCACAGGTGGCAGACACATAATTGTTTGTTGACATGGTGGCGCCCAGCATGAGCCTGGATGGTTTGTAATCACACACGAGATACACACCGGGTACCCCTAAAGCCAGAGGAACCAGCTGATTCTTAATATAGTTGCCCTTGTAAGCATGGGCTGGAAAAACTTGGACAAAGGGGAGGAGGAACATGGCTTATACTTAAGAAAAGTCAAATAAAACAGGGCAACCAAAGAGGAAATCCACAGGGACTCTAAAAAAAAAAAAAAGGAACTAAGGCAACACTTACTGCAATGCTACCGAATTCTGGATGGCTATAGATTGCAAACTAGATGAGCTATTTTGTTCTGTTGAAATAAGGATAACAAGCTGTGCTTTTCAAGCCAACTCTTTAAGCCAACCTTGAAACTTCTATAAAGAATTGCATGATGCTCTTCAGAATGCAAGCCACAAATGCTCATGGAAATGCAAGCTTCATGTGTAGAAGTGAGGAAAGGACTTCATGTTAAAAAAATGGCTTTTCAGCCACACACACATTCCCTCACACCTTCAAAAATTAAACAAATCACACGAAATTTATTTCCAAGCACTTGATCATTCTGAAAACTCAGAGAGAATTTGAGCCAAAAGGGAAGAAAGTAACCCCTCTCCACAAAGGATAAATATCTGCCCCATTATTTATGGAGAATACAAATCATCCAAGCAGCAGTCTATTGGCATCGACTATTATTTTGTCTAATTAAGTGGCTATACAAGCTTCAGAATGCTATGTTTCCTGCCAGCTGACCCTATTACCACGATCTTCCCTCCACACAGTTCAGGAGAACATGATACTTGAGAAAGACATTGCATTTTAATCTAGAGGGTTAAATACAGATTTGTACATGAAGGGAGGTGAGGTGGTGAGAGCTTTTCCCGTGATTAGTTTGTGTCTTGGAAGCCTCTCTGACTACTGTGCATGAAACACTCATGCTGCCCTGTTTTTCAAAAAATTCAGCGGACAGTCAGCCTTGCTCTTTTGATACCATGCAGCTAAATTTTGCATGCAACATTTGTCACTGTTTTTAAAAAAAATTTCAGAGCTCAGTATTTCTTATGCTTGTTTTTGCTACTAAAATCTTGACTCTTGAGCTGTGTTGAATCTCCTGAGTTTTGAGGGGGCACTAGAGTTAGGACCCCATGATTAGGTCTTAGAGGATATGTAGGTGAGGTCTTAATGGGAAGTTTCATGCTGGCTTATCACACCTACTCACAGAGCCAAAGGATGATGGGTCCATACTGGGTCTACCTTAAATGGACCTACACAGCCTGTCATCTCCCTCGCTCTTCTTTTCCCCCAAGAGCTCCTCCTCAGTCTTTTTTTTTTTTTTAATGGCTATACCCATGGATTTTAAAAATATTTTCGTTGAGTTTCATTAACTATGAAAGTGGGTACATTTTTACATATATAATACAGACTATTTCCAATATTCTCACGTCCCTCTTAGTCAACACCTTCCCTTCAAAGGTAATCACTGTCTGACTTTAATCACCATAGGTTAGTTTTTGCTTGTTCATGAACTTTGTATGAATGGAATCATATAGAATATACTTTATATACTGTAGCTTCTTTCATTCATCATTGTAATTGTAAAATTCATCTGTGTTGTGGCATGTAGCAGTATTTCTCTTTCTTATATTCCATTGTATGAATATACAATAGTTTATTTGGAGACATTCTACTGCTACAGATCCATTTTACCACTGATAGTGCCCTCAGTCTTTTTCCTCCCCCAATGTCAGTTCTATCATCAAAGGAAAGAGTCAGATCCTCCTAGAAGATATGAGCCATTCCAGGCTCCTCAAGGTGAGTAGATGAAGGAGACATATTCAAGCCTTTGAGGTCCTATCCTGAATGAGATTTTAGGTCCTTTAGAGAAGGGATGTCCAAACTTTTTTCAACGTTTTTTACCAAGGGCCATATGCAGTAAAATACACAAACAGCCGGGCCACTCACTCGGGGTGAAGTATGTATTGCCTCACCTGGTTTATTTAAGTAAACTAAATATATTTTTGGAATTTGCTGTGGGCCAATAAAAAATGGATTGTGGACCTCAGTTTGGACACCCCTGCTTTAGAGTCTTCTAAGTGAAACAACCAAAAAATAACAACAGTAAGTATTTCCTTGCTAATGTTGATCCCTTTCAAAGTTTAACTTATATGTTCAACTATTGGATTTCTTTTAGCACCTATTGTATGCCAGGTATTTTTTTTAGGTCCTAGAAATTAGGCATCAAATAAGACAGATAAGGATGCTGATCTTCTTAAGCTAATCTTCAAAGAATTATCAGATAGTGATTAAAAACCATGGAAAAATTAAAATAGAACAGCATAATAAAATACTCAGAAAAAAAAAGCCTTTCGGGGGAGACCACAGAATGAGAAAAAATATATATAACTGCATAAGGATGGAGGGAAGCCATCAGGAGGAAGCATATTCTAGGCTGGAAGGGCAACGAAATCAATGCTCTTAAGTCAAGAATGAACTTGGCCTTCTTAAAGAATAGAAGGAAGGCTCATGAGGCTAACATGTGGTGGAAAACATGAAAGTAGCAGAAGATGACAGAGCAAGGAGGTAAGCAGGGGATTGGGTCATGTATGACTTTGTGGTAAGAAGTTTAGATTTTATTCTTTCTAAGTATGATGTGAAGCCATTGGAAATCTTCAAGCATAAGAGTGACATTACTCTGCCAATTTAGTGGAAAACGGCGTAAAAGGGGTCAAGAGTAGACACAGAATACCAATGAAGAGGCCACTTCCCTCAATAACAGATGATAGCATCTTGGACTAAGATGGCAGAAGAGGAGGCAAAGAAGTTCAAGAAGATGGAAGGGGAACTGACTCTGGGTGGTGAACACACAGTGTAATTTATGGATGATGTGATACAGAATTGCACACCTGAAATCTATGTAATTTTACTAACAATTGTCACCCCAATAAATTTAAAAAATAAAATTAAAAAAAAAAAAAGAAGAGGAGGAAAGAGTTCAATATGTTTTAGAGAGAGAGTTAATAGAATATGCTATGGAAAAGATGTACCATTATGCTAAACAAGTTTCTATCTTCTCACTGTGTCTTACTCAAGACTTACTCTATATGTCAGGACAGTGGAAGACAGAATGAAGAACTTTAGGGAGAAAGATGATTCTGCCTCAGGGTAATCACTTCCATTGGCCCAGACATGTAGAATTTCCCTTGACTCCTACAACAATCCTATAAGGGAAGGAAGTAGACATAATCAGTTCAATTTTACAAATAAAAAACTCAGGATTTGAAGATCATGATGGATTCACGCGAGGATACACAATTACTAAATTCCTAATCCAACACTTGTACCCATCCTTTTGGCATCCTGCCTTCTATATTGTTTTCCTGAGATATTTGCTCTAGTGATCATAACAA
Source organism: Rhinolophus ferrumequinum (assembly GCF_004115265.2). Lineage (NCBI taxonomy): Eukaryota > Metazoa > Chordata > Mammalia > Chiroptera > Rhinolophidae > Rhinolophus > Rhinolophus ferrumequinum. The sequence continues at coordinate 25,613,321 of NC_046300.1, read as the reverse complement.
ATCTTAACTTTTATTGAGTGCATCCTCTTTGCCAGACACTATAGTAATTCATGACATGTATCAATTCTTTTAATCCTACAATGTAAGTAATTATTGCCATTCTTGTTTTGCAGACCTGTAAACTTATGGTTCAGAGAGTTTAAGTAAACTTTCAAAGCTATCACAGATGCTAAATGCTGGAACTAAACTTTTGGTCAAGGCAAACTCAACTCCAAAGCCTATTTCCCCAGTTATACTACTCAGCTATCATAGACAGAATTAGTAGAATCTGTTGAAAAGACCATCTGCCACCTCTGATGTTCAATATTTTAAAATAATTTCAATACTAGTATTCTCTGGGACCTTTAACAATACCACACTGATAAGTTAACATACAAATATCCTGGATATATTCCTCCTTATCCATGATGTTCACTGAGAAATACATCAGCTTTTCTCCTTTGCCTCTGAAAAATTTTCACCATGTAAGATTTGATGATTTGCCCTTTTACCATTTGATCCCTATTAACATCTATCTATAGACACCAGTGTAATTACAAATGTGTCAAAACATCAAGGCTGTCTGCAGCCTTATCATTTACTCAGAAAATATAAAATACCCATTACAGAGCCAACACTTTATGATTATAAGTATTTCTTGAAAACAAATAAGTTAACAATAGACACACTAACTCATCCAGATTAAAACACGTATTTGTGATATTCCCTCCATGATGTCTTCTATCATTAAACCAAACATTACCTTATCTTTTGAAAAAATCTAATTCAGGATGCTTTCTGCTTAAAATTTTCTTTTGGTTTCATAAATCCTGCATCTGCTATTTAAGTGTATTTTATTAAATTATACACCATTTAGAGTTAGAAGAGACATCCCAAGCCATGTGATCAAATAGCATGAAGCTATAGATGGAAAAGTCTAGTTCCATGAAGTTTTCTATATGTCCAGCATCCCCCAGTGAGTTCATGAAAAAGCCAGGACTATATCTGGCCCTGGTCTCTGACTTTCAGCACAGCAATGATATTTTACCGTCCTTCTTTATGTGTTACCTTTACTAGCATGTTAACATTTTCCATCTCTGATAAAGTTTAGAAACTCAATCTATAGTTATCTACATAACCCTTTATATAGCCATATAATGATCTATAGAAATAGATTTTCATATACTTTAGAGTTGGGTAAACTCTTCCAGACCCAGTTCAAATGGGGCTCCGTGGACTCCCTCCGACAGAATGAATCATTCTGTCATCGTGTTCCAAGAGAGTTGTTCTCATTTCTCAATTATAATAGTAATCACATTGTATCCTAATTTGCCTGTTTAAACTTTTGCCTCTTCTTCACGACTGTGAGATCATCAAGGCAAAGATGGTACCTTAACCTACCTTGCGACCCTCAACCCTTGGCATAAAATATGCCATTCAGGAAAAGTTTTGATGAATGAATGTGTTTTTTAATCAATCTGTTATTAGAGATTACTTTGTACATTCCTGAGCTCAAAGAAATAGAACAATTGGAAAAAAATACCTTTGTATAAGTAAGTCATAAATAAAGCAAAGTAGAGAGTTGAACAGATTATGCTGGGAGGGAGAAAGGAGATTTTAGCACTCTGAACCCAATTAGGAAGTCAGAAGATAGTAATTAAACAGAAGTTTAATATAAAGAATTACTAAATTGTGATAGGAGAATAACTACAAAGATGTAAAGCGAACTCTAAAGGATACCTTGGACCAAGGGAGAATGTCCAAGGAAGGTCAAACTTGAAAAGAGGATCCCCTCCCCAAGGCCGAGGTTTCAGACCTCCTGGAAGAAGGTGAAATTTCACTGGGATGGGGAAAATGTTTGCTGTCTTGCCTGTGCCACAGCGGGGCCAGAATTGTTGGGCAAGCATCAGCACCCCTCAAAGGCACAGGCGAGCTGTGGCTGGTGAGTGGGCCTGCAGAAGAGGTCAGGTGCAAGGTACAAGACCTAGAACATGGTGTCCACACCAGATGAGGCACAGGAAGTGAATCTCGGGAGCAGGACCAGATGAGGTTGGTGGGAGAATGCACAGGAGTCAGAACGCCATTATGGGGACAAGGCCTGGAGCATGAAACATCCACGTAATGTCAGGAGGGCCAGAGCAAGGAGGTCACTGGGCCCAGGGTGGGCCGGCAAAGTTGCTAAAGGACGGCCCACTCTAGTGTACAGCTGGGATAGAGCACCACCAGACATCCCCACATACTCGAACCCCTAACTGAGGGCAACAGGAGCAAGAGAAAGCAAATTCAGCGGCCAGAACGAGGGAGAGCCCCTTCCTCCTGCAATGTCCTTCCAGCTCCCTCTACTGACACAGCTTAAAGTAACCCCTGGAAAAAGAAAAGTGCTGACAAAGTCCAATCCATTAACACAGAGCAAACACTGAAGGACAAATCACGAGCTGAGAGACATGAAACTGATCACTGGCACAGGATCCAACACTCAATAAATAAGACATCTTTGGACCTAAGTTGTACGGTCCTCTAGCTCTCAGTTCCCACATGTGCAAAATGAGGAAGTAACAGTATCAACCTCACAAGTGGTGGAAACACGTAATAAGAACTCAATAAATGTTTGCAATTATCACGTTCATTACCTGGAAAAGCAGAGCTGGAATCAGAAGACCCAAGTTCCATTCCAAGCCCTACTCTTACACTGGGACACGGCAATCACTCCTCCAAGAGCCCTAGATTCTACTGCTATAAAGTTGCCCTTTCCCACTTTTTAAATTTTTTTTTTAGAAACTGTTTTTGTTTCCATCGACCTTATTTCTATTGTCTGTTTAACGGTCTGTGAAAGAAGAGCTTAAGACCACTGGGTGGTTGTGCTTACCTGATCCTGGGCCTGGGTTGGTGGTGGCTGGAGACCAGTCCTCAGCGGCAGGGAACCGCTGGATAGGCACACAGGGCCCAGGAGCATCCGGACCCTTCTGCCTCCTTGGGTTGAGTTGCAGTAAACTTGGGAGCCAGAGAAGTGCATTCACCCTGAAATTCCTCCTTGGGCACAGCCTTTTCCGCAGCTGCCTGCCCTTCCTTTTCAGTCTCTTCACAGTCTGCGGAAGTGGAGATCGGGTGGGACCTCCCACCAGAGTTCCAGAAGTTCTTGAGATGGTGCTGCACATGCATAGAGCCTCCCGGGCCAGCACCCACCACCTCAGACCCTCTGAGTGAGCTCCCTTGTTGTGACTCAGGATGGCAGTGTCCACATCGTGCAGAGGAGAGTCTGAGTTACACAGAGGGACGGTAGGCAGGTTAACTAAGAGCCTCTGTGAGAGGCTGCCGTTCCGCCCTGGGCTCAGTAGCCCCCGGAAGTTGCGGTTCCCAGAAGGCTTCCTGGATCTGCTTAGTGAAGGTAGGAGTGAAGCCACCAGCAACAGGAGCTCGCTGGCCAGTGTTCCTGGAGGATAAGACACTGACATCAGCCAGGTTTTCAGTGGTAACAATGCATGAGCCGCCCGCAGAAGCTTCTCCCAGGTTCTCTCCAGATTTATGATGTAGATGCCAGCATTTTTCCTTTCATAGATGTGCTGTCCCATTTGGAAGTTAAGGTGGGTGCCACCTAAGTGGGTTCCTGCTGCAAGGAATTTGAGGACATCCTTCTCTTCCTCCTCCTTCATTTGCAGGACACCAAGGGCTCCGGACATTGTGAAACTTTCCCTTTAAGTTGCAGACAGTGGGGACCCAGAACAATGCCATATGGACCCCTCTCTGGGTAGTGCAGAAAGGCTCCTTCCCACTTTTCACATCCCTTTTTCCTATCTCACATGCCTGACATCCTGCCTTCTGCTCCACACCAGGAAAACCCATTGTGGAGTACACAGTGAGCCGACCCCTCCACAGTGAAGGTAGAAGACAAGAGAGCAAGTTGGCTGCACTGAGAAAGGTTGAAGACATTCATAAGACAAAAGTAACGATCCAATCTGACCGCTTGTCAAAGTCAATACATTTAGAAAATCTTCCTTGGACAGGTTTTTAAGATACTTCTGGGGAGGTGGGTGGGAGATGAGGGTAAAAGGGATCCACTATATGGTGATGGAAAGAGAACTGACTCAGTGGTGAACACACAGTGTGATATACAGATGATGGATTACAGAATTGTACACCTGAAATCTATTATAACTTTGCTAACAATTGTCACCCTGATAAACTTTAATTTAAAAAAAAGTTAATTAAAAAAAAGAGATACTTCAGCTGGGATTATATTCAGAGCCAACTTGATTAGAAGCACATGGGAAAAACCAGAAACCAACCTATTTTTGCTTAGATTAGACAACTTCTTATTAAGGGGGGCGTGAAGAACATTCTTTTGTCTTAGAACTGTCATCCCTCATCACCACCACCACCCCATGCTTACACACTGTCCTGCATTTATTTCTAGGAAAACAATTCCCCATATTGAATTTCAAGCCCATATCGGAAGAATATTGCATAAAGTTGCAACTGGTCGTACATAACTTAATTGAATTTCTTATCAAATGCCTTCCCCGGGGTCCAGAATCCAAGAGCATACCTGGATGCAGGAGGCTGAGAACAGCCCTGCTCACCAGGAAGAAAGGCAGGTACATTGCAAGGAAAGCTCAAAGGACCTGAATAATCACATCGCTAACTTCACAGCTTTTCCTTGAGCCACCTCGGTAAGAGGATCTTCTAAGTGGAGAGGCTCACTAGTATTTTCCTGCTGGTCCACAACAACTGTCCAAAATGCCATCAGTTTTATGGAACTGGGTAAGAAAAAGTGTCCCCAAATTCATAGGGTCTTATTCCAAGCAGATGTGCCCAAGGAGAGTCCTGGGTGTCTCAAACAAGTCCTCAGGTGAGTCTTAAAATCAAGTACCTTTGGGTTAATAACATATCTGACCCTAATACTCACTTGGTAGACTATGCATAAACAACTTTCCAGGCCAAAGAACTACTGAATTAAAATATGCAGGGCCTCCCAAGAGTGCCAGGTGCTGGCTATGGTCAGTGCCTTAGCTCAAGCTGCCAGAACAAAATGCCATCGACTGAGTGGCTTCAACAACCGAAAATTATTTCTCACAGTTCTGAAGGCTGGGAAGTCCAAGATCAAGATGCCAGCAAGGTAGGTTTCATCCTGAAGCCTCTTTTAGATTGAAGGCAACTGCCATCTCACGATATGCTCATATCACCTGACCTCTTATTTGTTCTCATGCAGGAGTCAGGGGGCTAGCTCTCAGGTGTCTCTTCTTAAAGGACCACTAATCCCATCATGAGCCCCACCCTCATGACCTAATCTAACCCCAATTACTCCCAAAGACCCCATATCCAAATATCATCACATTGCTGGGTTAGAGATTCAACACATGAATTGTGGTGGGGGGACACAAATATTCAGTCCAAAACTGTCAGATATTTTGAAAACACTGGGTGACATAAGTGTTCATATGAAGCTTCTCCCAAAATTCCTATGTTGTGATAGGACATTTCAACTATTATCAGCCACTGATTCATAAGGAAGTTTCGGTGTAACTAGTGGGAAGTAAAGCACCAAATAAATAGCGTGCAGAAAAATTAGGTTTTACAGACACATGGAAAGGGAAGGGGGTTGTTCCATACAGGAAGACTGAGGTGGGATGTGACTAGGGTGGTAGAGCAGGGCTTCTCAAACTTTAATGTGTACATGGGTCACCTGGAGATATTTTTCTAATGCAGGTTCTGATTCAGCAGGTCTGGGGTGGGGCCTGAGATTCTACATTTCTAGTGAGCTGCTGGTCCACAGACCACACTCTAAGTAGTAGGAGCAGGCAGTCCAGATATCCAGGAACTTCTATGCCTCCAAAGTATGATGCAAGAGACAGCTTTTCAACTTAAAAATTTTGCCTAGAGTCAATGAAGTCGTTACAGAAGCCTGACTTCCAAAATATCATCTGGAAGAAATGAGCTTCAGCAATGCCGATCTCTGAACTCCATTGCTCCCAACATTTTACAATCACTTCAAATACACAGTAATTGAATAAACATAACAGCTCAGACATTACTTTAAATGATCATCACATTATATCAAGAGGTGCCCCCAAATTTCTCACTTTCAAGGGATCCTTATTGACTCCATAATTATTTCACAGTGTCCCTGGCCCAAAAGAAATAACCAACTGTTCTACTTATTAAATAGTTAGGTCAGTAAAACTTGGTTAAGTTTTTCTCCTGACAACTTATTAGCCCTTTGAAAAAATAATACACATAAACTGGAAGAAAACAGTTTTATATTTCATCCTTAAATAACTACAAGGACTTACGAATTGGGATTTCTACATCAATTGGGAAATGCACAACTTCTCAAACATTGGAATCAGATTAGACTACCACCCTTATCGCCTGGCGTCCTTTGCTTTTCATATGGGAATTGCTATTTATCTCAGTAACTATTAAAAACCCAGCTTCACAAATATGTGACACCATTGAAGGGAATGTAGCTCAATCTTACTGAAGAAATTGTGAACTATGTTGGACTAGTAGTTTATGTGATATCCAGTGAACATTGAATATCACTGTGCTTTCCTCAAAAACTGAAGATTTTCTGAGGTACCCTAAGGTGACCTGGCTCAATTGGAGAACTGCAGGATCATACCCTTTACAAGTCCTAATCATGGCTAACAGCAAAGTCAGAATTCCAAAAGAAGACAGAAGTTTTTACAAGGAATACCTACAAACAGAACAACAAAATTTCCCTTAGCTACTAAAGAGAAATTGATTCTTCTCTGGCTTGTTAAAATGAAAGCATATCCTTCTTAAGTTAATATTAGGATTCTTAAAACAAAATGTTAGGATCCTTTGAAGGAAAATGATCTTCCTAATATTTTCCCAGTAACAAGACATTACTTTGCCACCAGAAAAAAAAGACTCATCAGATAATTATTATGATTCTTTTCTTTTCTTAAATTTACCTTCTATTTCCTTGACGTTCGATTTCAAATTAAACATAAAGAACAAATTTGCACATTCAAGATTCACACACAAAAAAAGGAACCTTGATTGATTCAAAGTTTTACTCTATGTACCCACAATTTCCCAGTAGTCCTATTTCTCAATCAGAATTTGAATAATCTTTACCACTTGTATTCCCCTAAACTCAGATTTAATGACTCAGTAGGTTCAGAAAGAGAAAGAACAGCTGCAGCTCATCCCGCGGTGCCATTCAGTAATGACAATGTTATACCACATTAGCAATTGTGACATTAATAAAAAGGAGCCCATAGGATTAACCAAAGACAGCTGACTTTAGTCAAATGTAGGTCAGGCTTTGTTTGCTCAGAAGCTGGTAATAAATTCCCAGGTAAGTGCTCTCGCGCCACACATATGTGTCAGGAGCATAATTTCAGCCCCACTAAATGATTCACATTTTTAAGTTTCTGCAAGCCGTTTTTGAATTATTGTTAAGTATTTCATTCCACTGCCAGGCCTATGGGCTCCTTAAAATTATTAACTTATATGACATCACAGCCTGTTTTTTCCTTTAGGCACCTCTTAAGAACACCTTGGAGGATTTCGTGTTCACCTTCCAGACACTGAATTCTTACTAGAAGAGGCTCAGGGGTCACCCCTAATTTATAGCATAATTATGGGGGAAATGGTGTTGATGGCTAAACTAACTATCTGTAATCACTGTCCTCATTTTCATAGGAAATGTCATTGTAAGCCTAACGTGAATATTGCCTTCTTATTCAAGTCTTGATACACTTTCTACAAAACAGAAGTCTAGAACCACACAATCTTAAAATATGTGTTTAAAATATAAACACTTTGGAAACAGTTTAGCAGTTCCTGAAAATTTTACACATATACCTACCATGTGATCCAACCATTGCACCCCTAGGCATTTATCTAAGAAATGGAACCGTATGTCCTCAAGAACTGTACTAAAATGTTCATAGCAGCCCTATCCATAATATCCCCAAACTGGAAACCACCCCGACCAACAAGAGAATGTTAAATAAACAGTGGCATATCCATATACCAGAACACTACTCAGCAATAAAAAGGAAGGAGCTACAGATCTATGCAACAATCGTGAACGAATATATAAAACATTATGTTTAGTGAAAGAACATTATGTACCAAACAGTGCATGTTGCCTGATTCCATTTATGTGAAATTCTAGGACAGCAAGAGATTTTGTCATGGTATGCTATTGGGTCAAATGAAGTTTTATGGGTTAGGTGTAAGAACAATTGGAAAATTGAGTGATGATTCCTGCATCATCCTAGGTTTCTAGTGGCAGATCAGAGGGTTCTATATTCAGTTTGTTTAACATTTTTTATCGATTATTTTCCTGAATACCTAACAGCACTGCCATGAACTTCATGTTAACCAAGCATTGGTATGTTAGACAAGAGATGAAGCTCTTAAATATCTTGACAGGGTAGAGCAGTAGTTTAGATCTAACAAGATAAAACTTTATAAGGATAGCTGTTAAATAGTTGAATTGTATCTAAAACCCAGCTTCCAAAGTGCAAAATAGAAGTATCACGCCACACCAACAGGACATTAGCAAAAACAGCCTTAAGGTTATAATCAATAATAAGTTCATTGTCCATTAACAATGACATGTAACTCAAAGAAATTTGCATGACCTTGCGTTACATCAAGAAAGACATAAGCTTTAATACAAAAGAGGTGAAAATCTTGTTCTAGTCTCCATCATAGATTTACATTAAAATATTGCATTAAGTCCTTGGTGAAATGCTGAAGTGGAAAAATGATTAAAACTAGATCATAGGAGGAAATGGTTTCCTATAGGGCAGTATCCATCTCTTAGCCATTGCAGCATCACCTTGAACGTATTGCAATCCTGACATGACCATAGTTAGTATTTATAAAGTAAATGTTTACATATTGATAAAACTCAGATTGAAGCCACAGAACAAGGGCTTTTTAATCTAGAGAAGACTGAAGAGGTGAGAGGAGGGGTGAAGCAAAGAGGACAGGGCAAGATGTGTCTATACTAACTGTGATGGATTATAGATGGCTGCAAAATCTTTGTCTATTTTCTCCATCAAGAAGTATAGTTATATTTTCCAACCCTTGGATCTGGGCTGAATCTGTGACCACTTTGACCAAGAGAATACAGGGAAAGTGACACTGCCAAGTCCAGGCCCAGTTTTTAAGAAGACTGACTGACTGCTTCCATTTCCTCTCTCTTAGAACCCAGTTACCCTGCTATGAGGAATTTCAAGCAGCTAAAAAGGTAGGCCCACACGTAGCAGAACTGAGGCACCCAGCCAATACCTCCAACCAAACTCCCTGCCAGCCCACGTAAGCAAACCACTTGGAGTGAATCCCTACCTCGTCAAGCTACCCTGGCTAACGCCTCATGGAGCAAAAATGAGCTTTCCACCACTGAGTTCTGCCAAATTGCAAGGTCATTAGCAAAAAATATGATTGTTGTCGTGTTGAGCCTCGGAGCGTTGGGGAGGTTTGTTATGCAGCAAGAGAAAACTGAAACGATAAGCATCTTCATACACATGAAGACCTACCATATACATGGCCCCATCAGCTAGAATTAGACCCAATATGCATGCATAATTTGGACAGAGTCACCGAGAGGCAGGCTGGAACCTCCAAGATAAGACTAGGCAGAGAAACCCAGAAGGAGAGAGTGCCAGACTTGTGGGACTCATCTGGCATTAGGACTGGCCCCCAGGAAATAAGCCAAAAATCTAGATTACAATGCTCTAAGGTACACGGCTAGCTTAGCCTCAATTTCAGATGGCATCAGTGTCCAATGGTTCCATCTGCACTAGCAGATGTGTGTATCATCGTGCCGGCGTTGGGGGCAGGGGGACCATTCAGGTTGAATCCCATCCACCCAATGGCTGGGGGTGGAGGGACCGGAAAAGCCTGGAAGGTTGTCAAGAACTCAGTTAAGATGAGACTCAGAGTGAGATTTCAGTCCCAGAGGGATCCTATAGGGACCACCCAACACCAGAAAGAAGCAAAGGCACAAGGGCGAAGCACCAGAGTGGGAGATTAAATGATGTGGCTCGGGATGGGGCACCCCTCCAACCTACCAGACATCAGACATGTTCTTGATCCCATCCTCTGGTACGAACGCAAATCCTAACGTGCTAGCGGCTATATTCAAATTAGCTCAGAAACCTGCCAATCAAGGAAGTGGCTCAGGAATTAGGATGAGCAAGTAGGCAGCAGGAAGCTCTTTAGAATTTTCAGCCATTTGGGGATCAGATGAGGAACTTTTGAGGGGCTCTAGAGAAAAACAGATTTCAGTTTACCACAAGGAAGAACTTTCTCAGTCAGAGGGAGGTATTCCCATGATGGCAGAAGCCTGAATGATCACCTGCCAGGAGATCTATAGAGAAGATGCATTCATCTGATAAGAACTACATCAAATAACTTTTAAATTCTCTTCCAACCAGGATTTCCTGACATTGAAAATACACCATGTGAGGGCAAACTTCTTGCACAGAATACAGAGGTGCTCAAAAAGGTGTGGCTGGATGGACAGATGGACAGTCAAATGGATGGACAAATGGCTGACTGGAGACGTGCCTCAAAGACTTTGCCAAACACTTACCTTTGAGTACCCAGATATATGCTACATTTCTGTGCTTATGAAAGCAATTTCCTACCACAGTAAGAATTTCATATGAAAATCTCTTCATTATCCCGACTGGCTGAGTCTGAGCAGAAATCACTGTGGTCATGTCCATATGGAAATCGGTGCAGCTCTACTCTGATATTTGGGAACCCCGAGTTCCAGTGCAAAAGAAAGACTTGAGCAACGGAGTAGTGACCTGCCAGTGTCCAGAGCTTCTCCTGTCTTTTCTACCAGCTGTTTTCTCATCTCATTTTGGCTTTACATGTTTTACACCTATTTTTTAATCATTGCTCCTGTCACACACTCCAATATGGAACATTTCTGCAGACTTCTGACACTATCCACTGTCTGTCCCCTCTATAGCAGGACTCTTCCTAGCTGAGGTTTCATTTAAATGAATTTCCTAACAGTTTCACGCACAAAGAACATCTTCTCTAAAGCAGAGGATAAAGCTCTGATATCTAAGAGTGGTAGTATTAACCCTGACCCAGAGTCAAAAAAAGTTTTACCTCACAACCTAGTACACAGAATACATATAAAACAATGTTTACCTCACTATGTGCAGTGCATTCTAATACTTTTGATTCTATTTCCTTTTTAAGCCACAGGTCAGAACTCACTAATTTGATTTTATGAACACACTAATGCATGAGGACTGGTGGTCCGCAAAGCACTGCTGAAGGAATAATTATCAATTAGTATTTACAAGGAGTGTGGCAGTGAACCACGTACCCAAAAACTGCCTTATCAACATTAGTAGCAAAGCCCGGATCCCCCCAAACCTATAAATAATGTAACCGTTTTCTAAGAATGAAATTAATAAGTGTTAATACATAATGGATGAGATTAGCTAAGTGTAGAAATTAATTCAAGAAAATGTAGGGCTGCAGGAACTTGAAAGTACTGAAGTCTAATCAAGGTGTCCACAATGTACAGTGTGACAGGACGCTTACTGGTTTATAATTCTAATAGGACTATTTGAGACCTGACAGTTTTATTTTGCCTCATCTGAAGAAATCCTGTTGATAGCAGGAACAGACTGCATGGGGGGTCTCGTAAGTGGGAAGTCAAAATACGAACACTTTTAGTGGGTCCCCCATCCATGGACCCTGAACACAAATATCCAGTCGGCTTGGCGGCTCGGGTCCACGAGGGAAGTGGAGCATCAGACTCATAGCTCAGTGACACTCGTCCCCTTTCTCTTCATTTGAATCCACAACACAACTTGTTTTAAACATTTGTTTCTCATAAAGTGGTAAGAACACTCTACCCGGCTAATAGGAATTTCTCTTCTGCTTGCTAGTTATATTTTTCATTGTAAATTAATCAATCAGGATCTTGATTAATATAAATCAGTCTTGTGGGTTTGGTTATAGGATCCTTTCTATGCTGAATGAAACATTAAGGTTGTGCAAGTCAAAAAACCAGACCTAGAACAGGGCAGCCCTGCTGGGACAATGACACCCAAGAGAGAACTGCCTGGGCAGCCAGCCAGGCAGTCTCAAAGAAATGCCTCACTCAGCTCCATCATTCTACCTACAACAAGGTATTCAGAGCTTGATAAATGACAACGCAAATAAAAATGTATTGATTTTATAGAGAAAAGCATTGACTCAGTATTCCTTCAGCCAGCTGGAGAGAAGGAGTATGATTGAGACGCTATCAGATTTTGCTTTCCCACACCAGGGCTGTGGGTGGTCCAACATTCCATGGGCTAAAGTTACTATTTTTAGGAGATGACACAACAATTTGTGTCATAGGGTCTGATGGCCATATCGTGGCTTCATGTTTCAAATCAATTGCTGGGTCTGGCTTTTCATTGTTCCTCAACATCATTCATTCGTTCCCCGCATATTTCGTGAGCACCCAGGTTCGGGGGTCACAAAAGAGGTAAGAGCTCTACCCTCAAGGATCTAAAAGACTGGAACAGAAGGATGAATACTTAAAGTGAGAAACAGTGTTACATGCAACATACAGCCATGGCATCAAGTAGGATTGACTTAACAAAGGAAAGTGAAAGTTTACACAGGAGAGATAGTCAAGGTGGGTGATGGGGAGAAATTGGCGGTCAAGAAGTAGACAACAGCGAATTCTAGGAAGAGAGACCATACACAGGAGTTAGGACTGGCTTGATCATGGTGACTTACATGAGTTGAACGGGGACATTTTTGTTGTTGCAGATTTCCTTTCTTTTTAAGAAGAGTATCACGCTCAAACTTGCACTTTTTAAATGACTCTGGTAGAAATGCAGGTGGCCTGGAGAAGCTGACAATACTAAAAACAAAGTCTAATAAGATTACTTAGTATCTATTGGGGGTTGTTTAGAAACTGACCCATACACAGAAGACTATTGTGCTGGTTTTTGTTTTGTTTTCTTACAAAAATGGAATTAAAGCTAATGGGAACTCTTGCTACAAGAAATACAGATAGTTTTCATGATAATCTGTTCTGTTTCATTTTCCAAAGCCACCCAAAATGATAGGAGACCCTTTTTCATAGGAAAGCAGTACACCTTTAGCTACTTTTTCAACCACATGTTTTTTTCTTTTTATATACCTAACTTAAAACATATGATGTGTGAAAGGACACTCATCAGAAAAGGCAATGCCTGGCAACTTTCTGCCCTGTTTTCTATATCATCATGCATAGGAAGAAACAGTCTTTGCAGAAGTCCAGTTCCCACTTCTGGATGAGTGAAGGCCCAGAGCCTCCAGGGCCTGGCCAAGAGAGATGGTGGATGCCAGGCACCCAGATCTAGCATCAGGTATTAGTGATAAGCGACGGATGTCAGGAAGGGCTGTATGTAGAACTGGGATGGCTGTCTAGCCCAAGCCACACAGCAGGGAGGAAGGGTCCAGATAAACAGGCAACAGGAGGGAGGCAGGGGAGGTGGTTCAAAGCCAACACTGTGAGGAAAGACCCAGAATGAATCCTGCACCAACCAAGGAACAGTGGCAGTGACTTTTCCCCCAGTTTTACTGAGCTATAGTTCACACACATCACTATACAAATTTAAGGTGTATGGCATAACGGTTTGACTTACATATATTGTGGAATGAGTACCACAATAAGTTTAGTTAACATCCATCATCTCATACAGTGGCAATAAAAAGAAAAGCAAAAATAGAAAAAAAAAATTTTTTTCCTTGTGATGAGAAGTCTTAGGATCTACTCTCTTAACAACTTTCCTATACACTATGCAGCACTGTTAACTACGGCCATCATGCTGTACATTATATCCTATCCTTAGCACTTATTTATCTTGTAACTGGAAGTTTGTACGTTTTGACCATCTGTGGGCAGCGACTTTTTTATGGGATGCAATGGTTAAAAACATATTCAGGGAGGGGACTACATCAAAATGATTTTCTTCCCCCATAGTTTAAAAAGATTAGTGTTTCTGCCAAATGTGAGTGCTGTACCATTTCTTTATAAACTTTTCTATTGATATTAGAAATAAATTTAGCCAAGCAAATTTATTTCTAAAATCAAAGTTTGAGAGGACCTGAAGGCAAGAAAAAAAATCACATTTTTCCTAATTATTATAAGTTTGGGAGTTTCTTAAAATTTTTCATGTCAGATCCACATAAAAATAAACAGAGTAAAATAACACCAATTTTGTTACGAGGTCAGAACACAGTAAAAACACCAATCTTTGTTTAAGCTCGCCTTTGTTTGTTAATATATGCTTTATTCCAAGAAGAATTGGAGGTGTCTTGTTCAAATGAGCAAATACAAAACTGTTCGCATACCATCTTCCTGAACTACAGAATAAATATGCAGTATTGATATATTTAAAATATATCTAAATAAAAATATTTATATTTAAAAATAAATACATCTATATAAAACATATTTTAAATATATTTTTTAAAGTAAGAAGGCAGCCACCTAATGTGATGCTTTCATGGACGTTAGAAAAAACTTCATGAGGTAGTACCTTTCCACTTGTATTTAGAATGAAAACCATATAGTGTAGGAGGTCAAACTTGGAGGATTTCCAGAAAATGGAAAAAACAATGCAAACCAAAGACCTCTCCAGAAGTTCCCTGATTAACACTTTACATAAGAGTAAATTCAGGAAATACAAATGAATGCATTGTTTTCCAGGAGTTTTAAATTAAAATGTTAATGTTAGTAAGTATAGTAAGTTGTTTTTCATTTCAGTGACGCGTTTTCCCTTCTATGCTGTCTTGACATTCTATGCATTTAGCTGCTAAGCCTGTAGTGTTAGTGCAATAATAGTACATCCAGCTTTAGGCTTCTGTGATGGAATAGGCAATACCGGTCTCTCCAATTTCACTCAACGGAAGTGAGTTCAAAGCAGTTAAAGAGCTCTACAAATTCAAAATATTCATGAAGAGAAATGGGTGGGCTTTTGAAAACACAGAACTAATAAAGTAGTTGATTGTACTGTGCATATTCTCATAGATGAGGCTATTTGAAAACCTACAAACGTTACATTTCATTCAAGGCTTTATCAACATTTTAACATAAGAACCCTCCTCCCTATTTTTAATTCATCAGAAGAGTGTAGAGAAAAATTGAGATATCAATTTTTGGAGGGTTGATTCTACTCTACTACTACAAGGATTATTTTTACCTGTATGACTTATATTTCCCCTACTTCAATACTTTTAAAAGCTGCTTGAGATCCCTGTAACCAGATTTGTAAGGGAGGTTATGGCTAATTAACACTTAATTATCACAAGGTTGAGGAGCAAAGCCAACTTCTGTAAGAAATAAACAACTTTAAATAAAATTTAGGTCCTCTAGCTTAAAAATTCCAGCAAACATAGTTGCCAATAAGAAACATTAATACTCTTAAGGTTTCAAATCAACAATCCTTGGATCTATTAAAGAAAAACTCTCAAGATTACAGGAAACTTTTGTCACTCTTAGTAAACATTGTAGACTGAAGCTTAACTTCATAATGACAAGATAAAGAATATCATAAAATTAACTTAAATATTGTGATAATGATATGTGAATATTTTCTACCCTTTCTTATTCTTTCTCAATAAGGAGCAATGACTTAAATCAGTGTTTTGCATTTTCTAAAGCCTTTGTGTTAATGGTTTCCTTAAAGTTTCATTAAGTGACATTGAAATTATTTGAACTCTAATTTTAAACTAAGCAGAATAAAAGAAACTAGGAGTTATAATAATTTATTTCTACATTAGTAGAGATTTCTTTCTTTAAGTCATAAAAATTCAACGGAAAAGGGCATAGTAAAACAGCCATTCTTATCTATTTTTTGAGGAGTGAATAAATTGATATGACTTTTTGAAAAGGCAATTTGAATATATCAAAAGCCATATATTAGTTATCTATTGTTATATTAAAAATTACCCCAAAAGACAGACAATTCTATCTCTCAGTTTTTGTGGGTTAGCAATTCAGGAGCAGCTTCGCTGGGTAGCTCCATTCAGGTTTTGTCCTGAGGTTGTAGCCAATAGGTTGGCTCAGGCTGCATTCGTTTACAGACTTGTCTGGGGCAGCAAGATTTGCTTCCAAAATGATTCCCTTGACTGTTTTTTGGATGGAGAGTCTGAAGAAGGCTATGAGTAGAAGTCACCATATGAACCTCTCCATAGGACTGTTTGACCATCCTCATAACATGTCAACTGGCTTCCTCAGAGCAGGTGTTCCAAGAGAAAGCAAGGAAGAAGTTGCAGATCCTTTATGACCTAGTCTCCAAAGTCACACCCATCACGTCTGCCATACTCTATTCATTAGAAGTGGGTCACTAAATGCATCTCATGTTCAAGAGGAGGGCAATTAAGTAAGAGCCCTTGCTTGAAGCAAGGAGTAATCAAAGAAACTTTAAACAGCCTTTAAAACCACACCAAGCCCTAAAGTATTTTGGAAGGTTATCCAAACAGACAGACACACACACACACACACACACACACACACACACGCACGCACACACACACGTTTTTATGATTTTGTTGATTGCAGTGGTATTCATGAAACAGAATCATTAAAACTTTCAATATCCAACCATCAGGAAAATGTTGAGTAAAGTGAGATACATGCGATTTCAAATAATGTTGTCCAAGAATATTCAGTAGCATATGCAACGGCTTTTACTATAATATTAGATGGGAAAGCATTATATGGAAAAATATTTCAAAGCAACAAATCAAAATGTTAAAATCTCTTGTCTTTAGGTATTAGAATTGAATATTCTTCTCTCTCTACTTTTTAATATTTCCATATAGTAAAGCATCCAGTTGCCTCTATTCCCAAATTGTGATGTACTTACATGTACTCTGTCTGCAACGGTCCTTTAAAACTCACGAGTATAATCGTTTATTAAACAGTTTCCTAACTTTTAAAATTATCAAATTAGTGATTTTTTAAAATTATAAAACCTCAATCTGAAAGACACAACAAAGCAGACATTCTTGTTCATCGTTGATAGTGGGGAGACCGCCTATACTTCACTCCACCAGGGATCTCATTATGTCCAGAGGAGGCTGGGAGCCGTGCTGGGAGGAGACGCGACACATGCAGTGAAGGGCACTTGGAGGTCACTGACCTATAAGCAAAGTGGACAGCTCCTCCCAGAATTGACTCTTGAATCCAGAGGCTAGAAGCAGGCCTCTATAGCAATTGAGCTCCTCTGAACATACATTGTAACTCTTACATAGTCTTCTCATAGCCATTCATCTGAGCACTTCCCAGAAAACAGACCTGAAAGGGACTTCTCTCATGAATGGGATTCGGGGCTCTGATCAGTCAGACACACCCTCCCTCCTCCTCTTCCTTACATGCAGCTTCCACCCAACCTCCTCCTTCCATCCATGTTATAGACAATTGTAACAGGTTCTGTCTGTGCTCCACCCAGCTCCCCTGGAATCCTCCTTAGCAATTCTGAACATCTTCTGGGTACTTTGCTTCTAAGGTGTTGAACCTGAAACTTTCTTCAGTGATTTCTTTTGAGCTACTGGACTGCTTTTGGCTGCAAACACAGAGAGTTGAAATGCTTGGAAATGCATATCTGACCCACTTGCACCAAATACCCTTGGTGCAACACACA
The DNA here is from genome assembly GCF_004115265.2 of Rhinolophus ferrumequinum. Taxonomy (NCBI): domain Eukaryota; kingdom Metazoa; phylum Chordata; class Mammalia; order Chiroptera; family Rhinolophidae; genus Rhinolophus; species Rhinolophus ferrumequinum. The sequence goes on along the minus strand of NC_046300.1, from coordinate 25,595,688 downwards.
CACACACACACACACACACACACACACACACACACACACAGATCAGTCCTTACCAGTGACTGAGGAAAGTAGTAATACAAAAAACTAGCTCCCTTGTTTCAAACCAAGACAACCTTGAGGTGTAACTTATGCTCAGAACTTCTCTGGGGACCAGTTTGAGGCTGGGACTTGGCCTGTAACATCACTGTTTCTGTATCTCTCATTCCCTGCCCTACTTCTCCATACTCTTTCCAATCCTCCTGGGAGCTCTTTCTGAATAAAACCTGTGCACAAATTCCTCCTTTCAGAGTCAACTTTATGAAAAACCTGAAGACAAGATGGGAATTAGGTGCCTGGATACCAGGGATGTTGAATGCAAAGAACATCCCACAAAACAAAGAACTGCCTTGCCCAAAATGGCCATAGCACCCTAACAAGAAACACTGGGGGAGAGAGAGAAAACAGTACTGAGTTCAGACCAAAACCAGAGCAAGTCTGAAGTTTAGATTTGGGTGAGGAGAAGGAGTCAAATAATGACATGGAGAAGGAGTAGCCAGAGAGCGGCGGGAGAGAAAATGAGGTGAGTAGAAAATCAAGAAAGGTAAGCGTTTCAAAAAAGAAGGGATGTCATCCGTGTTGGATGCCAAAGAGGTCATATGAGGCAAGAATAGAGACCTGGCCATTGAATTTGCTCCATGGAAGTCACTGGTGTCCTTGACAAATGCAATTTCTAAGGGCCAGTGAGAGTAGAGTCAGATAAAGTGAAGAATGGGCGTAAAGGAATAGGAGAAAGCCAGTTTGTGTGGCCTTGAATGGGTGCAGAATAATAGGAGAGTGGTTGAAGAGAAATTTGGTACGGGTGAATTTTGTTTTAAGAGCATGTTTACATAATAAACAGGAACGATTCAACACAGAAAGAGCAATAGATGCTTCATGAGAAAGGAGAAAACAGAAAGGACGTAGCTTGAACAGGCAGGAGGGATGGGATCTGAATATCCCAAAACTTATTTTCCCTTCCCAAGGGCCCAATACATACAATCGTAATGCCGATTCCTCCCCCAGCAGCACACCTCCCCCTTAGGGGAGGGAAATGTATCAATTTTTCATAATCCTCACCCTCTCAAACAACAGATTGAAAGGCTTCCTGCTACAGCACACACACACACAGAAACATAATAATAACCCCATACATTCAGTTCTCATGCCCTAAGTGGTCTTGAATAAAGGTCAGGGCAGGTGGGGAAGGTTGACCTTGATTTTTGAAAAGCAAATCGTTCTCTTTTGCCTTCTACGGCCTTCTGTGAGCTCTATGGAAGGCCAACTCTCAAATCTTTCAAGAGAGAACTCGCTGCAAGAAATGTAGCTAGCAGACCACCTATAGCTGTTGTATATTTGAGATCTGTGCCGGCATTCACATCGAGGCCACTCTCTTCCCAGGCTGTTCCCAGCCAATGACTGAGTTCTGCAGCTGCACTAGAGCCAGGGCTTCCTAATCCACACAAAGCTCCTCTAACTGGTGCTCTTTGCTCTGAAGCTGCCCATCAGCCGGATGTAGACTTCTCAGAGCTGCCTTGCAATCTGAGGTTTTTTCCTATGGCTCCTCCTCCCCGCCCCACCCCACCCCCGCCCCTTCACAGGAGTCAGATCTGCGGACCTGCAGCTTGGTCTGAAGGGGTTCCCTAACTGCTTCTGTGACCTTTCCCCCTTATCATTCACAAATATCTCCTACACCAAATATCTTGCATTTCTAATTCTGTCTTGGGGTCTGCTTCCATCAAAACCCAAACTGACACAAATTCCTCTTCTTTTGGATGTCCAACACATGCCTCAAGATGGAGGTCTTCGTAGCTCACCAGTTTGAACATTTTACATATATTGCCAAAGACGTGGCATCTGAAAAAAAAACTGTCAAATTTTTATACTTTAAAGAAGTAGATGATGAATAAATTGTTGTTATTATTGATAGCTATGCTAGTTTCATAAATAATTAAAATCTCCAAAGGATCTGGCACCAACTCATATCTGTCTTTTTCCTATGGGATAAGCCTAATTCGATAGACTGTTATTCTTGTTGTCTGCTCTTTTCCAACAATGAAATCACAGTGCATAGTTGCCAAGTAAATAGACTAAAATGATGTCATGATACAAATAGAGCAAAGCATGCCACCCAGGCATTCTGTATCAATAGGATTCTTGGTTACAAGATAAAGCTCACTGAAGCAATAGGGAATTTGTTGACATAATCCACGGTGGGGGGATGGAGACTGATGGAATCAACAGGAGGCTGGGGTACCAGGCTTGGGAATGGATTGAAAGAACAAAGGGAGCTCTGAGGGCCAAGAAACTGGGAGCAGAACTCAGCAATCATTTCATGGTGGAAAATCCTGGACAGGACTATGTCACCATTTTGGCCATTGCTGCAACGGTCACATCCATGTGTTCAAGGGCTTGGGCTCAAGTCAACTAGCTGCTAGTCAACTGTACCAGGGAAAGAGAGAGAAGAGATCCAGGAAGTGCACATTAATTGTGGGGATGGGGGCAGGGGAAGGGGCCCCACTTCTACCAAGGCTGTGAACAAAAGGGAGAAGAAATTCCTCCCAAAGAAATTAAGGAGGCATTATGAAGAGCGCTGGGAAGATAAAAATTTTTTAAATTTCACCACATACTTTTCGATCTCAAGCCATTTTCCATCATTCAAAAGGCATAGGAAGTTTGTTCAAAGAAATTATAAGAGCAGTGATTCTCAACTTTGGCTGATGGAAGAGTCATCTGGGGAGCTTTTATGAATCTTAACACTCAGGTCAAAACTCAATAAGAATTTTGAGGGGTGGGACGCAGGCATCAGTGCTTTGTAAAGCTCCCCAGGTGATTCTAACATGCAGCCAAGGTTGAGAACAACTGAATTAGTAGAAAGTCCAGTACATAAAACAGACAAAGCAGAACTGCTCCAGTTGGGTGGGGAGATTGGCATTTCTCTTACCCCACCCCCGACCCCTGAGGCACCTCTAAGGAATCCTTTTATACCAGCATTTAGAATGGTTGTAATTATACATTTGTCGGTTCCTCTATTGTCCCACACCCCAAATCCAGTCTGTCAGTTTGGCTCAACCTTCAAAAAACAATCAGGGTCCAACCACCTGTCACCACCTCCCCTGCTGCCACTCTGGTCCAAGCCACCATCATTCAAGCTTGGATTGTTGCAACAGATTTCTGATGGGTCTCCCTACTTCTATTCTTGCCCTCTGCAATCTGCTCTCGGCACAGCAGCAGAAATAATTCTTATATAAAGTAAATCAGAGCGTGGCCCTCTTCTGCTCAAAACCCTCATGTGGTTCCCACTTTAATCAGAGTAAAAGCCAAAAGTTCAGAGGTCAGCAAACTTTTTTCGTAAATGTTTGAGGACCCTATGGTCTCTGTCACAACTATTCAACTCTGCTGTCGTAGCCCAAAAGCAGCTTAGATGATGTGTAAATGAACAAGGATGGCTGTGTGCCAATACGACTTGATGCACAGAAACAGGCAGAGGGGCAGGATTTGGCCTGCAGGCTAATGTTTGCCCACCCTTGTTACAGTTCCAGCCTGATAGCTCCTGCCCTCCTCCTTGCTCTCTCCTTTTCAGTCACACTGACTTCCATGAAGCTCCTGGAAGGTTCCAGGCATTCTTCTGTCTTAGGGAATGTGTTCTCTGTTCGTGCCCTCTGCCCTTGAAGCTTTTCCTTTGGCTAGCCCCTCACCTCCTTCAAAACTTTGTTCAAGTCCTATTATGTTTCCCTGAAAATAAGACCTAGCTGGATAATCAGCTCTAATGTGTCTTTTGGAGCAAAAATTAATATAAGACCCGGTATTATATTATATCATATTATATTATATTACATTACATTATATTATATGAGACATGGTCTTATAGTAAAATAAGACTGGGTCTTATATTAATTTTTGCGCCAAAAGATGCATTAGAGCTGATGGTCCGACTAGGTCTTATTTTCCAGGAAACACGGTACCTTCTCAATAAGGCCGATGATGACTGCCCTATTTAGTAGAGCCTCTGCCTCCCCGCCTAGCCCCATGGCACCCTTATTTCTTCCTTCTCTAATTTTCTCCTCCAATTTTCTTTCCATCACACCTTTTATTCTTAAACATATTTTATAATTTACTTATTTATTAAGCTGTTTACTGTCTGTCTGGAACGTGATCTGCACAACAGCAGAGTATCCATCAGGGTTTAATCAGAGCAGCTGAATGACTGTGAGAGACAGAAAATAGGGATTTACCCCAGGATTCGTCGCCATGCAGTGTGGGATCAGGTGGGGTGGCCATGTGGGATGTTGCCTCTGCATGCTATCTAGAGTTGCCATGAATCAACCATTCTGGCAGTCAGGAAGGAGACCTGGCCCTGCCGTGCACTAGAACAGGGACAAAGGGACAAAGTGCAGCTCAAAAGGACACCTGCAGACACACTGGAACCTCATCTGTGTCTCACTGACTCCAACCTCCGGGCTGTGGGGAACGTGCAGAAGCTGGCCCTTTGCCATGGAGCTGCACCGTGCTGTGCCCAGGCCCCAGAGAACTAGGACCTGAAGGTCACCCATGGCACATTAGGAAGATGATCCAGCAGGTCAGCTCCAAAGTGCATGAGCTGTGGCAGTACCTGGCTCCCCACATTGACCTTCAGAGACCAATGGCTGCAGCATCGCTTCTGCCTTCGGATCTTAGGCAAATTTTTCTTATGGCAATCCCTAACCCAGAAGCTTATGAGGAAGGAAATTCTGAGAAATTTACTTCCAGCTTAGACTGGTTGGCATGTTATAAAGCCACCACAGGCAGAAATAATATTATCTATTTGTTTTATTGATGAATCAGAACCCCAATAATCTAAACAGTGTCTTGTAGGTGCTAAAAGAAAATTGTGAATGAATGCATGAATGTACTTTGGTGGTTATTCGATTCAAGCCAGCTCCTCTGTTAGTGTGTAAGTGCCATGAGAGAAGAGAGCCTGTGTTTGTGCCCATTAGGCCATCAGTACCTAGCACACACATTCAGTCTACGTGCAGGCTCTCATTCCAGGAAACACTGCCCAGCAGCCTATAGTAAAGAGAAATTCCAACTCGAATCGTATCTCTGCAAGAATGTCAAAAGTTATCCAACACAGATCCACAGGAACACTTCCTAAAATCCTTACTCCAAACTCTCGGTGTTTCCTGTACCCAAGAAGCCACCTCAAGGTTTTCTCACCTCTCCCTCAGCTCCTCCCACACACACAAAATTACTCCCTGGTCCACTCTTCCCCACACCTCACCTCCCTGTATTGAATCTTCTCTCCCTTCTCTTTCTCATGTAAATTTTCTTATCTCCCACCCACCACTAAGCACCCCAATGTACATGAAAAGCACCACAAGTGAGCTGACAAATTCAAATCTTTTTTAGAAAATTTTATGTGTGTGTTTGTACATATGAGTGTCTGTGTACATATATGTGTATAATTTCAATATATTTATTATAGTAATTGTAATATATTACATATATCTTTTTTCTCCCTCCTACTGAGTGAATGAACAAATAAACACACAAAACAATCAATGAATGAATGAATTTGAAAAACAGTGGCCTAAACTACTGTTCTTCCTTTTAGCAGCCCTGCAATTGCATGATGTCTTTACTGACAGTGGGACTAGAAATACATGATAAATTAAGTCCTTTGAATACTCAAGTAACAGAATCAAACCAGGTGCTATTTCAAAGATATAGTATACATGTATATTGTATATGCAGATATTTGTTGGTGAGAATGTTCTGCAAACTCTTGAATCATAGTAACATTAAAAATATAAAAATCAGGATTATTGAGAAAATTACACAGATGATAGCACATGTAAATTTGATAGTTAAAATATTTTTAGAGGATGATTCTGTTTCGTGCCTTTGTGCTTATTTTATCTATTAAGCAATAGTAATATAAAGTCAAAACTATTCACTTATTAAAGGCACTGACAATAAAGAAATAGATAATATAAAAATATTTTATTTGGCTTTGAAACATGTATATTGCAGCCAATTCGTAGTCTACTGACGTTGTACTGGTATTGAAATGAGTTTGCATTTCATAGCACATGTTTATATTCAGGAAAAGTGTTCTAAAATTCACCCCTGATAACTCATAAAGTGGGGAATACACACTTAGCCTTCTTTAAACAGAGAATTAAATGTTCTCTGGATACAACAGACAACAGAGGACAAAGAACAGGACTTTATGTCTAACACATTTAGAGCAGGGCAAAGAAATTCCCAGGAAATCCCCAACCCACTGACACTTTTATTCTGAGCCAAGGTCAGATTCAAGAGGGAGGTAAATCATGCACCCTCAATACTTACTGAAACTTATTTCCCAGAACAAAGATAAGGACTTTCTCTAGACTCACTCCAAATCAGGGAACAACTTCATATTATCCAAAAGATGACCCAATATATGTGAATAATGATAAGGCCAAGGGTGAAAATCCTACAACCTTTGAGCTTTGTGATCAATTGATTCTGGAATCAATCAAATCCAGAATAAACATCTTGGTCTCAAATGTCCTGGGTCAGTTTGGTCTTATTTCCTAATCCAGAACAAATTTCATTCATGTAAGAGCTTCTGGGATAAACTATGCAAATTGTCCTTGCTAATTTTTCCTCTCGCTCTAGAATGGCTAGAATCAGACAATCTTGGTGCTGTTTATAGCACAAAAACACTATCTACTGTTCAACTAAGTCCCCACAATCTCAAAGCAGACTCTTTCTACCTGGGTCAACAGCACTGCTCAGCAGTGAATGAGCTTCAGATACAAACATCTATAAAAGACAACTTTGTAGTTCATTGTTAAGTACTCATCTTAAAAGAATCATGGTTATGAATCAGCTCGCAATCAATTCTCCATAAATAAAAAGCCTAACTTAATTCAATGAATCATGTAAATTCAGGAGAATAAAGTGAAAAATTCAAAAAGAGTGACTCACACTAATATGGAGGTGAGGGAAGAACATGCTATTACTGAGTCAGATTTTATGGCTGACAGTTAGAAACCAGGAAAGATGCATTATCCCTTTAGGCTCATTGATATGGGGGTACTATTTGTTACCTGGTAAAAGGTACCTGTCTGGTCTCAGAGTGCCAATCTCTTCCTAAATGTCTGACCTAGATTATTTGTTCAAGGAATTTGACCAAACGCCTTTGAGTTTATTATGGTTACATATAAATAATGAACCAGACTTCCACTTTGAAATAATAAAAAAATTGTTTCTTAGGCATAAAGGGAACAGAAAGTTCCATTATTTACCCTCCTGAGTTTTCTGTTTTACCCAGGAGAAGGAGGAAATGATTCAGCTTCCTCTAAGGACTAGCCATCCCCATTTCTCCAACTTATTTTTACATACATGGTAAGGGTCTTATACTCATTCAGCAAATATTTATAAAGCAAGATTACTATGTGTCAAGTACTTTGGATAAACATATGTATGTCCATAACATAACCTACTCTACCAAATTTATTTATTAGGTGTGGTCCTTTCAAAGTTTGTTTCTGATATTTTCCTTTGGCTTGGAACCATTTTTTGCAACAATTCTTTAAATTTACTTTATGTATATCTTGTGCTTAGTGCAAACCTTTTTATGCAATGATTTTCCCATCATTGAGTTCTAGAATTCCATATCTTCATGTCAGCAAATGTTCACCTTTAGGTCATTTTTTTTCAGGGAACTTTTTTTGGTAGCTACTTGGTTTACCATTTCAGAAACGAGAAATAGAATGAATATATGTACTCACGTGGTAGAAAGTTCACAAACTTAATTGCCCGAATACATATACACATATATACACACACACGCGTATATATACATATATGTGTATATATATACATACATATATATATATATGTATGTATTCGGGCAATTAAGTTAAATATATATATGTATATATATATATATTTATATATATATACATATATATGTATACACACAAATTTTGGTGGAATAAAATTCTTATACGAAATCTTTGCCCCATCCATCTCATAATCTACGTTCTTCTTGAAGTTTAATGTTATAGAGAGGATCTGCCCTCTTTGCAGGCCACCTGATTTTCTCCCTGGATGCTTTGGAAGTATTTGAAATTTTAAAATATTACCAATATGTGTCTAGATATGTTTTCATTAATATAGACAGAGGCTGCATACAGCCTCCCATAGCTCAGGCAAGTTTTTGTCTATTATACATTTAAATGTCACTGTCATCTTTCTGCTCTGGTCTCCTTTTTAGAAACCTCAATTACTTCTGTTTCATCACTACCTTCTGCTCTGAAGCTATCCATTTGTCATTATTTTTAACTCTTTATCTTTTTTTGTTTTTTCTAAATCCTGGAGGTAAATTCTCTGGTTTTCTTTCCATTAGCTCTTTTTTTTTTTTTTTCCTACTCATTCATCCTAGAGGAAGGAAGGCTTTCTCTGGCTTACTGTTCCCTCCACAAACTGAAAGGCTGGGTTCACCTATTTCTCCTGACTGTCCTTAGAATCCTCCTGTCAGATTCTGATGCTGAGGTCCGGTCAGTGCCAACGTCTGTTACCTATTCAGCCTGAAGTAAATGGTATGTATGCAGCGGGGGCTAAGGGCATTCCCAGCAGAGAAATACCTTTGCACAGCTTCTTTGTAGGACTGGTGAAGCTGCAAAGCCTACAGCTTTCTGCTCTTGGCTTCTTTGCTAGGCCTCCATGCCAGGTAACAGCTGTGCCTCTGCCCACCCCCTTCTTGGTCCTGCTGCCAGCTAAATCAGGGCACAAGCCTTACCACCCTGTTGGATGTGTTCCCTATGACCTGCTGTGTGAAACCAGCTGCCTCCCAGTGCTGCTACCTCCAGCTGCCGGGCTGGAAATGAGACCCAACAGTGTGTTCTGTGTGACCCCATGACCCGTCCTGTGCATCTCCAGCCGGTACTTGACAGATCAGAGGTATTACATTCTTCTAAGGTCTGTCCTTGACTGCATCTGAATGCACCTCCCCCATCATGCTGTCCTTTTGCTCAGGACAGCGACAATGCTCACAAAACCTGGAAGTTCCCTTTGCCACGAACGGATGCTGAGATGCAGCTACAAAGCAAATTCTGCTATATGTATTCTAAATCCTGTATCCAGACTGTCAACACATCACGTATCATCACCTGGAAACCATAACATTAGAGCATTATTTTGCAATGGTGTTTGTTCTTCTCTTGCTATACTTGCATATTGTCTCCTCCAAACACATGACAAAGATGGAAAGTTATCGCCTCTCTTTCTTTGCCATAACTATCTTCTTACTTTCCTCCTAGTCCTAAACCCAACTGAAGTGTCCTAGGGCAGAAATCCATAGCCCCAGCTGCTGTGAAACACGGATGCACAGATTCATTTTATCTTGCGTGCACAGACACAGACCACACTTTGAAATAAAAAATTCTCTTTGGAGTTTGCGAAGTGCTTGCACATAGGCTGTTTCACTTACCCTCCGCAGATCTGTGTAAGAGAGATGTGGTTATTACCTCTGGTCCATGGATCGCAGGAATGTGCTCAGCACCCTTCGCAGCTCTGCCTCACCGACATCCGTTTCACTGGACACCCTCTACTAAGTTCCCGTGACTGAAGTCTCCCCAGACTCTGGCAATCCTTCCAGTCTGCCTCCCACACTTGCCTGCTCAGGCTTGCTGGTTCTCTGTTGCTGATCCTCACTTTGGATCACTAGACTGGGAATGGACATTTCAGATGTCCTCTTGCTTCCTGTCCTACCCTCCCATGGCCTGCCGCCCTGGTTTCAGTCACACTTTGCTCCATGCCCTCAGCTGTGAACAGCCCCATTCACTCCCGCGCCAAGTCTGGAAACTTAGTGCACGCCAACCCCTGGACTCCCAGGTTACCTAGGAGAGGAAGACAAATATAGACGTGGGAATTAGGCCCCAGAGGAGGCAGAATATACGGTGAATACCTGATCCTCCAGGCCAGGCAGCCCAAGTTAGAAATGCGACTGAGTCATCTACTAAGAGTGGGACTTTGGATTAGTGTCTTAACCTTTTAAAGTCTCTATTTCTCAACTATAAAAAGGATGTAATGATAATACATCCACCTCTCAAAGGCTTTCTGCAAATATTAAATGAGATGGGTATAAGTTAAGTGTTAAGCAAAGTGCTTGAGACTTGGTAAAGTGTTCACAAATATGAACTGTCATTATTACTATTATATTAATAAGGTCACAGAACAGTAAGTGGCAGAGCTAGGAATTAAATCCTTCTCTTGCTCTTCATTTCATTTTTAATAGCACATAATTGTAGAAAATTAATATATGATGGTAGGCAGAAATGGTCACTAAATAGCTTTTGACCAAATGTGCAGAGGTTTGATTACTTTAAGAGCTTACTAGAGGTCAGAAAAATACTACCTGCCCTTGATAAATATGACTTAGCAGTTTCTATTATTTTATTAGACTTCTCTGACAGGGAGCTCTAAAGGAAATATCACTACTGACACGTGAGTTGAAACAATTTTCTTAGTCTTTGTGGTTGTAAGTGAATACACATTATTAAATCCAATGGCTTTTTCTGTGACTCGTGATAGCACTCTGCTATAAGCATTCTGGGTGGAATTTTTCCCTCTTGCAGGTAAGCTCCGGAATCAATTGCACATAATCACCAGTGCAATTAACATATGCAATTTTGCAGTAGCTTCCATGGAAGCTGAACAAGGCCTAAAGAGGCGGTAGTGTTTTTGATGGTCCTCTTTATAAGGGCTACTTCAGGATCTTTCCTAGAGGAATAATATCTGTTAGAGCGCCTGGTCCAGAGGCAGGCTTTCAACGCAGCCCATGGTACGTGTCAAGGTCCATCAGGTAATTAATGATGCGTGTTCCATTAGAACCATATTAGCACTTTCAGTTTTTCTCGATAACATGTCTGTAGTAGGTTTTAAATTTTTATTTGATGGACAAATGAGCCAAAGTGTTTATTGTGGGCCAGAGTCTTTATGGATTTTGACAGATTATCTTTTGATAGTTTGCAGCAGACGCTGCTACAGGAGAGGCGATGCGTTCTTGCTCAGATGAGACACTTATCTTACATTTTGCAAGCTTTTTGAGGCATGCTTCCAGATTTCCTGGCAAGGAGATAAACTCTGGGGCAGCTAGAGCTCTAAACGGACTCAGATAATCTCTCTATTAAAAAAAAAAGAAGAAGAAGAAGAAAAAGAAAACTGCTTAGTTATGGTACCTCAATGTTTACCAGTGGTGGTTTGTACTCTGTTGTTTCAGTGTGATTTTATTTTGCTCATTCTGACAATGACCCCCAAAAAGACAAAATCCATGAAAAATTGAACATTAGGCAAGCAAACCTAATCTAGGTGAGAGAATAACTACTCTGGGCCAGGGACTGTGATAAACATTTCACATTCGTGAGCTCATTTGATTTTCTTAACAACCCTGTCATGAGGGTGCTGTTATCAACCCATTTATCGATAAGGAAATAAAGACTCAATAGGGTTAAATAACTCACTCAAGACCAAACTGCAAGCCAGATGAGGAGGAGGACTTACCAGAGTCCCTGATTCTAGAACTCCAGCTGTCAGCTACCCAGGGCCCAGCCATACTTGCTCTCCTTTGTTCTGATTCTGGAATACGACAAAACAATCCCACATTAAGGTCTTTGCCAACCTAGTGCCTCAGCTGTGTACGCTCTTCCCATGGATGGCTTCTTGTTGTCATTCACAGCTCAGTGTAAATGTTCTCTACTTGGAGTGGGCTCCTCTGTCACACAGAATGCTCAGCGTTGTCTCAAGCAAGGGACAAGAAAGCTGAGGTAGTAACTATCACCTCCCATCCATCACTAGCTGAGGGCTGATCTGGGGGGCTCTCTGGCCTGCTCTGTGCATAAACAAACAGCAGCTGTGGCCTGCACAAGAATGATGAGTGCTGAAGAGCAGGCTTTCCATATGGGTTGGCTTAGGGGTTCGCTGATGTCCTCAAGAAACAAATCATTTCCTTCTCTACACTAGGCTATCCAAAGTGTCAGGTTGCCTCTAAGGAGTATTTCCTTTATAGTCACAGGCCAGCTGCCAAGAACAACTGCATCTGCTTGCTTCCTTGTTCACATCTAGTAAAAGAGACAGCCCATCTCTTCCTATTAAAACAGAAAACTTCCGAGACATTTCCACAAAACTCCCCTATACGTCTCATTGGTTCACCTTATGCCCCTTCCTGAACCAATCCCTATTGACAAGAAAATGCTTTGTGCTGATTGGCTTAGGCTCAGATCCTTAGACCAATCACTGACAAGGGAATGGTGTTACCATGACTGGGTGATATTAACCTGACCCAAGTACTGAAGCTGGATCACTCAGACTTCCCTGAGACACATGGACACTTGAGAATAGTGTGTATAAGAAGGAACAAGGTGGAAATGGGTGCCAAAAAGCTAACAGGTCTTCACTGCACTTAATAACCCTGGGACTATTTTAAGACTTTCCTAGATCTTTGGCGTTCTTATGTGCATGGGTAAACAACTACACCTTCTCAGGCTCCCAAACAGTTATATCACATATCCTGGTTTTTTATTTATATCATAGCATTTATCACTATCTAATATATACTTGTTCGATTATTTATTAACTTAGTCTGTTTTCTCCAGTAGAAAATAAGCTCAAGAGAACAAGAATCTTGTCTGTCTCATATATTGCTATAGCCCTCACCCATAAAATAATGCCTAGAATACAGTAGATGCCAAATAAATGTTTGCTGATTGAATGCTAGTAAATGAGTGAGTTAATAAATAATGGCTCTACTACACAAAGCCAGAAAGTGAAAAAGAGAGATAGTTGAGGCCATTGATGGGGAGGTCCCTTAATCTCTGGAAATGCTGGGTGAGAGTAAGAAACTGGGAGAGGACTAAGGACCTGGGGCTCAGGCTGGAGTTTAGGCAAGGTACAACCAGTCAGTCTCATTGCTGTTGGATACCCCTGGTGGGGAGCCGCTAGAGCGAGCACGGAGCAGGATGGGGGTCATTCCCTTTCCTTTGGGAGAGGAGGTAGCTATTTAGAAGACTGAACAGCCAAGCCAAGGGAACCATCCTGGGTCAGTGAAACTCATATCTCAGAGCAGCATGCAAAAGCCCCATGCACATACCCAGAGCCCAGCCATATATGCCCTTGGGTCACTTTGCCTCCTAAACATATTAGAGTTCTCAGAGAAGATACCAGAGAAATGCAAACAAATAGTTCAGGCCCTGTCAACCTGGACAAATTGACCACCGTGAACACACTGATGACCGAAAAGATTAATTACACCCAACACACTAACCATGTCAAACACACTGGCCACTCTGGACAGAATGATCACATTCAAAGTATGGACCTGCTGGGATTTGTGAAGGGGCAGATGCACTGACCACTCTGGGCATACGCTGCTTTGGACAGCAGCAGTAGCCTCCAAATCTCTATATAAGGAAGCATTAAAGGTGGGAACCCACTTAGATGTGGGGGCTAGAGGAATTGTCATGAAATGTAGTATGCACACCATTGTTACATAAATAATATGTGATTGACAGTGCCAGATCTGCCACTATTATACTGACCACTCTGGAATTCTGACTGATCTATACACGTGTCAAGCCTGACTGTCAACACATACTTCCTGCTCACTGTTATTACTCTGATACAATGTTTTACTGGTGTATTCTCCCAAACAACGAGCCACTGCTGGCCCTTTTCCCTCTGCTCCTGCCACAGCATCGTCTAGGATATTGCCCTCTAGATTTAGATGTAGAAAAATTGCTGTGACTAAGAGGATGGGGAGCAGAGAACTCTCTGCCTTAAAAAATAGTTCCAGAAGAAGAGCTGTAGAGAATACTAGCTAGGACAATGCTTACAAGCCAAGAGGCAGATGAATGACTGATACGGAGCTTCTCCTTCTGGACTCCCAAGTGAGTACATGGAGTCTTCTGTTGGCACAGCTTGGATAGGCCATCTATTGCATTTTTAAAACCGAGGTATTCTCCTTGCAGTTTGCTGAAATTTCTCCAAGTCTATGGTAAAAGGTTGAATAACAGCCCCAGCTTTTAATGATAATTTTCCCTTCGCATCATAGGGATATAGAGGGCCACTGGCATGGACTGGATGAGATTCAATTAGCCTCCCCAAAGTGAGCTCTTTGATGCAAGCACATGCATTCTAAAATGTTCACATCTTTTCATTTCAGAAGTACGTTCTCCTTATCGATCGTAAAAGAAATGGTCCTTTGACCCTTTCTTTTCATATGCCCCATGTTGGGTTTTCTTTCTCCTGAGTCCTTCTTTTTTGTTGTTGTTGTTAATTGAGATATAACTTAAGTAAGTATACCCAGGTTAACAGTTGGCCTCAGTGAATTTTAACCTATGTACAACCACCTATATCAAGATATAGAATATTTCTACCACTGGAGAAGCCTCCTTTGTCTCCTTCCTCATTAAAATCTCCTCCCTCAAAGGTAACCATTACTGGAACTTCTAGCATCACAGATGAGTTTTGTTCCAAATTGCACTTTTTAAAATTTTTTAGGGACAACGCACCTCAGCCTTCAGGGCACTATAATCGGTTCCCCTTGACCTTCTGTCATAAAAAGTAGAGGGGAAAGGCACTAATGGTGTCAGAGTGGTAGAACAGAGCAGAAACGCCAGTCGCTGGCCACTCTGGTCATTTAGGGCATCATTCTCAAGCCCCTCAAGGAATTTGGCAATGTCTGGAGACATTTTTGATTGTCATTATTAGGGATGAAGGTAGAGAGTGCTACAAGCATCAAGAGCAGGATGACGCTAAACATCCCACAATACATAGAACAGCCCCCCCACACACACAAAAGAATTACCTGGTCCCAAATATCAATAGTGCCAAGCTTGAAAAATCCTGATTTTGAGGACAGCTGCCTTTAAATAGGGGTTGACTATCATCTTTGAGATTATACAGTTCTGATGTAAAACATGGGCAGGTAGTGTGTAGTCCAAAAATAAAATTCTAAATTCATCTCCATCAATTGTAGTAGAAATTTCATGCAAAATTTGACTTGCTGTCTTCTCTTTAATTACCTCTTTTGTAGCCAGTAGGGTCTTCTTTGTGCATCTTTTCAAAGTACTGTAATGGAAGTTGGGAGAAAGGGTAGCACACAGCTAGGCTGCTACCATAATTATCCAGCAGTCCCTATGTATAACCTTTATATTAAAAATGCAATGAATATCAACATTATTATTTTAAGTAAAGTGTTTTCATGACTATGAAATACAGAGCAATTTTACCTGATGGGAATTCTGGAAGAGTAGATGAAATTGAACAAATTGTTTTCTTGACTGTCGACCTTAGCTTTTCGTAAGGAAAGGCTATTAGCAAGGTCCTCTTTTAACGGTGTATTATTGATCA
Source organism: Rhinolophus ferrumequinum (assembly GCF_004115265.2). Classification (NCBI taxonomy): domain Eukaryota; kingdom Metazoa; phylum Chordata; class Mammalia; order Chiroptera; family Rhinolophidae; genus Rhinolophus; species Rhinolophus ferrumequinum. The sequence continues at coordinate 25,580,289 of NC_046300.1, read as the reverse complement.
CGTTCCCAAGAAAATTTGCTAGCTCTGCAATGTAGGTCAGACTCACAATTTATAAGTGACCACTGATGCTTTTTTCCTCTAAAATAACAAATGCTGCAATCAAGGGCAAAGCAGTCTAATTTCCCCTCCTGGATTTTAAGAGCATCTCTTGAGCTTCATTTTCATTAAGGTATCAATCGCACAAGTGTGTGAGAAACACAATTAGAAAGAAAAAGCTCACAGCACCAATGACATTTTGTTTTATGTCCATTTAGTTTAATCATACAATAAAAATTTTACAGGAAAATATCCATATTCTCTCCCACCCTGACCCTCAATAGAAAATTCTTTATAAAATACTTCTCCTTTATCCAGCATTATTGAGAAATTAGGTATTTCACATAAGCAAACTTTCCATATAAGTGGAACCTAAACTTGTCAGCAAGAAAACTGCCATTTATTTTTTTTTAAAGCATAGAATTTTCTTCTATCTTAGCCAATAAAAATTCTACTCATGCTTTAAAGCCCTTACTCTTCCTTCATGAGAAGTTTCCCTTATTGACATAATGAAAAAGAATCTCTCCTACTTAGAATTTCTGCTGTATTTTAATTGTGTTTCCATATGTTACACCTACATTGAGGGTCACTCCAAGAACATGTAAATAAAATAAATGAGTTTGCTCTCTCAGATAGATAAGCTCTCAAACCAACACATGATGGACGAAAATGGAGATAGAGAAAGACACTTTAAAGAGGATTAAATGAGTCAATGTATTCAAAGCACTTGGAACTGCGCCTGGCACATCATAAGCCCTAAATAAACATTACTGGCTGTAATTATTGATTTTATTATTAGAATTAAATAATGTGAATTTCTCCTAGAGCATGACACGTGGTTGCCGTAGAATATAATGTACCCATCAGATGGAGGATTGTTCATCCTTGAAAGCCCAGAAAAGAGAGAATGCTAGAGGCAAATATTGGCTGGCCCCATCCCAGACATGTCCATAGGCTGTCTTTCCCTAGGAGACATCTGTCTGGCCAGGGACAGGTATATCCCAAATTGTGAAGGTGGTTATTCCTTAACTTACTCCACAGTTTCTCCTCTTTCTCATTCCATCTCATTGATCAAGATTATAAACTGGGTTTCCCAGTTGAGAGGCTTCACAGAGACTACAAGCCAAATGGACTGTCATGTGATATGTTTTCTGAAAAACAGGACTCGCCGGCATTTAAATGATAATTTTGCTTTCTGTGTAGGATAGCCATGGACAGAAGGTGACATTTGGAGGGCATGTCTGAATCTTTGGCACTTCTAATCTTTCTGTGTGTTAATAAATTGGTTTCCTACTTCAGGCTCAACAAGTTTGGTTATTGTGACTCCATTCCTGAAAAATGAATCCACCCAGAGGGCCAACAAATTGGGTTTTGGAGCCTATACTTTTGGCTGGGAAGAATTCACTAAGGAATTCTGGAGATAGGGTAACACCTTTTTTTACTGCCAAGCACCACAAGCTGTTACTTCTATAATTTCAGCTACCTTGAAGGCATTATTTTTATTGCCTTATATTATAACTATTTATATACTTGGTCACATTCCATGTGAATTCCATAAAAGCAGTAATCATTCATTTTAACCATCTCCCATGGTGTCTAATATAAGAAGTGTTGATGAGAGAGTAGGAATGATTTTTTTTTATACAATCAGAGTGGGTGTGCCAATTAGAAAAAATATTTGTAGAGAAGAATTAGACAGTTTAAATCAAAATTTCAGGTGGCTCTCCTTTGACGAATTCTATCTCTCAAAATCTGCTTTACAGAAAAATGTGTAAGTATGCACAAGTAGATGTGTATAGGCTGTGGCTTATCATTATTTATAATCACAAAAAATTGAAACAATCTACATATCCATTAATAAAATAGATAAATAATCCATAGCATTTCCATTCTATTGAGTACTAATCAGCAATTTAAAAGAATGAGGGAATTCTAAAGTTCTAGTATGGAAAGAGCTCTAAGCCATGTTGTTGGGAAGGGAAAATGGAAAACAACACACACAGAGAAATATAGATACAATTCATGTAGACAAAAAAAAAATCACGACATGATACCACATGTCTTCTCTGGGTACATTTGCACACATGTAGATGCACAGAAAAGTTTGGTGGGGAACACCTCAAATTGATAATTGTAGATAGCCCTGTAGAGGCAAAAGTGACATATCTGAATTTAGGACTATAGACTTATTTGTAATGTTTCACTTTTTTAACAAGAATATGTTCATATTTTAACATGTGATTATAATTGAGTTTCAAAAAAGAAAAAGTTACTGATTCTAAACAGCATGAAAGAAGACTTAAATAAATTGAGAGCCATCATAGATATACCTGGATGAAAAAAGAAAAAAAATCTAACAAAGATGTCAGCTACTCCCAAACTAATTTATAAAGTTAAAGCAACCCAAATTAAAATACTAATTATTTGGGGGAATTTACAAAATAATGATGAAACAAGTAAAATTGGTTTGAAATAAAAGGATCACAACAATAATATTATTGTCAGAAATTAAAATGCATTATAAAACTGGCAGAATTTTTAAAATGTGATAAAGGTACAAAACTACAAACACAATCTTTAAAAATCTGCAAAACCAAAGGACAAAAAAATACTGGATAGTGTAAGAAAGTCATAGCATATGTCAAAGAATTTTATTAGTGTGAAAGATTTGTAAATAAATTTTACTTTAATGATTCTGCTTAAGTTCAAATCAAAGTTACAATTAAAATGGAAAGGAGATAAAAAGGAATGCTTTTTTAAGTTGACTATCTACTTGTCTTTTACTTTTTATTGAAATTTAACATGCATACGCGAAGGTATGTATATTATGAGTATTCAGTTCAAAGAAACAGCACAAAGTGAAGAAATCCAGGTCCAGAAGCAGAACATGGCTGGCACCCAAAACCTCCCCTCCTTTCTCTTTCCCATCACCAACCCCGTTTATTCCCTGCAAATCAACTATTATCCTGACTTCTAACACCACAGCCTAAGTTTATCTTTTTAGAACTTTATAAAAATAAAGATCACACAGTATGTTTTACTTTGTGTCTTGCTTTCTTCATTTCACATAACGTCTTTGAGATTTAAGCATGTTGTTACCTGAGCCCTGCAGCTCCTTTTCATGGCTGCCTAGTATTCCATTGTGTACATATACCACCACTTAGTCATTCATTTCACTATTGACAGATTGGATTGTCTTCAGTTCTACCTATTAATATAAGAGAGAGCAACAGACACTCTCAAACACTGGTGGTTGGAGTAGTAAGAGGCTTAATCACTTTGGGAAATGGTTTGGCCTTATCTATCAAATTGAACACAGCACTGCTCATGCTCCAGCAATTTTGCTCCAAGTATCCACCCAAAAGAAATACATGTGCTTGCTTACCAAAATTAAGGTACAAGAGGGTTCCTAGCAGCATCATTCCTATTATATTTTTATTATAATAAATATGGCAATTACTACACATGCCATATGAGTTGGAGATAAATAGGATAAATATAATGGATGTATTGATATTTAGAAACACTATCTCAGATGCTGTGAAGCAAAGTGTTTTGCCTCCTACACGACTTAGGTAAATAAAATCATGACTATAAATGGACTTAAATGTTAAACTTCAGCCTGCTAGAAATAATACCCTGTGCAGAATTGTTGTCTATCAACCTTGCTGTTATGCTGCTTTGTTAAAAGAGCTGCACACCAACCAGCTCACTGTCTGCATAGCCCTTGGACCTAAGATTTTATTTTATTACAAGCTTGAGTATTACAGTGAGTTTTCCATTTAATAATAGTTTCACTAATGATTTAATTGTCATCTTAAATTACTATTAACTGAAACTGAAATCCACTTCATTAACTTTAAAAATATAATATCACTGCTAAATTGAATTTAAAATGTCAGCAGCTAAAATAACAAAGAAGGAAGACATTCACTGTGTGATTTTCAAGCCTCCTGTTCCACAGAAGATTATTTTAAAGACAGAAATAGCTCCATATGTTATATGTTCTAAAACAATAATTTAGAGAACATCTTCATTTTAAAGACATTTTTAATCAAATCACAAATTGAGCACCAAGAAAAAAATCTATGAGAATGGAGAAATTATTTCTCAATATTTGAAACATTATGAAATGCAGAGGCAATCCTTATTAAATAAGTTAAAATTTCAAGTACATAACAAAGCTAGTTTTACACATTTAAATTTAATAGTACAATAATCAAAATTATTAGGGGGTGATAATTTATCAAAATGTAGGTCATTCTGGTTTTATTTCAAGACTTTGAAAGTTAATGTTAAACATAGATTTACTAAAAGACCCAGCAATTACACTCCTCCCAAAAGAAATCCCCACCCAATAGAAATGAAATACCCATATTAGTCTCATAATATGAGATTATCTAAAGCAGCTTTATGTATTTATAACAGCCAAAAGTGGAAATAACCCATACGTCCATTAACTGGTGAATAATAAACAGAATGCAGTATAACCACCTAATGGAATACTATTAAGCAACAAAAAGCATATGGTACTGGTACATACTAAAACGTGAATGAACCTCAAACCATTTTGCTGAGTGAAAGAAACCAGACATGAAAAATCACACTGTATTATTCCATTTATACGAAATGTCCAGAAAAGGCGAATGTATAGAGACAGAAAGTAGATGCTTGGCTGCCTGGGGCTAAGGGCAAGAATGGGAAGTGACTGTTAACGGGCACACAATTTCTTACTGGGATGATGGAAATGTTCTAAAATAAGAATGTGGTGATGGTTGCACAACCCTGTAAAACTGAAAATTTTTGAATTATTAACTTAAACGGGGTGAAGTTTAGGCCTCAATAAAGCTGTTTAAAACTTACGATTGAATTTTGGAAACGAGCTGGGACATTATGGATTGGTTGCAGCTTGACATCAGTGCATGTGATGCCTTTACATTTATCTTTTTGAACGTTCTAATGTTACATCATCTGTATTTTCAGAAATTAAAGCTCACTATGCAAAAAGGAAACATAGTTAAAATGTAAACGTATTCCATTAGCTGGCATAACAAGGAATCAAACAAATTCATGGAAGTATTTATAAACTAATATAGCTTTTAAAAAATATATCCAGGGGAAACGGAATTGTTCATAAAGATTATATTCGTTTGTTTGTTTGTTTGTTTTGTTTTCATTTACATCCTTCTTCACCCTCACAAAGTTCCTTCTTCTTTCAGGATCCAGAGCAATTTTTTAAAAACCTAAATCATATCTCATCCCTGTACTATTAAAAGCCTCCAGCAATAAGAACAATCTTTACCTCACCCTTTACCTCAACCTGTAGGCCTTGTATGTTCTCACTTTCACCTACCTCTCTGAACACAGTTCATATATACCTCACTCCTAAATAAACACCAGCCACGAACTTGTTTCCAAAAACTCCAATTTCGTTCTAGCCTCGGGGCCTTTGCACTAGCTATGCCTTGAAAGGCGGCAAAGCAGAGTTGTTAAGTGTTCAGTGTCTGCCCCATATTGCCTGGCTTTCTGCCTGTGTTTAGATACTGCCCTGTGTGACTTTGGGTGAGTTAACTTAATTTCCCTTTGCCTCATTTCCTCACCTGTAAAATGGGACTCAATTGTATCTATATTGTAGGGTTGCTAGCGCATTAAGTGAAATAATGTTTGTTTGAAAAATGCTTACAAGAGCTTTTACGTACATTTTTTGAAGTATCTGCCTGAAACAGTCTTATCCCAGATCTTTTCAGAGGAGACCTCTTATCACTCAAAACTCAATTCAAATGTCTTCATCTCACCCCCGCCCCCCAGTAAGTAATTTTCAGCCCCATTTAGTCGATACGTATTTATTAAATGCTTGCTTTGTGCCAGAGACGATGTGGGTGCTGGGCATACGCCATGAAAAAAAAAAACAAAGATCCCGAGCCCATAGTATTTACTTTCAAGTGGGATGAGATAGATGATAGATAACCACGGCAAACATAGCACGTCAGGAGCAATATGTGCTTTGGAGGAAAGAAAACAGGGAGAAGGGCAAAGGAGACGGGTAGTGCAGGAGCATGGGTGGGAGGAGTGAATGGCTTCATTATGGGGCAGTGAGGGACGCTGAGAGGTGACACACCAGCAGCGAGCTGAAGAAGACTAAGGAGTCGCCAGAGGTCATGTGCGGGCGGCACACTGCAGGCAGTGGAAACAGCCAGAGCCACGGCTGAGGGTGCCTCACCTGTCCATCCGAGGGGCCCCGGCTGCCGTGGAGGGGTAAGGACAGAGTGGTAGAGCTGTGGTACGGGAGGTATGGAGGGCGAGGGAGATTATGTGGGGACTCCAGAGCCATTTAAGGGCTTCGGCTTCTGGTCTCAGTGACATTGGGGTGTGGCAGACAGATTCTGAAAAGGCCCCCTATCGTCCCTGACTCCTGACAAACTGAAACAGTAAGGCACTGTACAGGGAACATAAAATGTACTATATATGTTGGTTTGAGGTTTGCAAAACAAGTTGTTTACTGGTAGGGACAGGACTATGGCCGCACATGTGTGAGACTGATAAGAGTGAAGTAAAAAACATGTTTTTGTGTGAAACTGAGCATGACAAAATTGAGTGATAAACACCTTCACCAAAACAACTTCTGGTTATCACCTAAGAGATTAAAAACTCCTGGCAAACAACTTCTGGTTATCACCCAAGAAGTAAAGAAGTCCAAGGAAAAGAAGATAAAAGCAGAACTCCAGAGCAATGCCAGGAGTAGTCTGACTGGGCGCTCCAGCTAAGACCCTCTGCAAGGTACAAGCCACCACATTCAGGGACTCTCCGAAGTTCTTCCTTGCAAGACCAGCTTTCCTCAAACCCATCATAGGCCCATTCGCCTCTCCCAGACCAGGAACCTTCTCCATCCCGATTGACTCTGGGACTTGGTTCATTATTAAATTCTATTCTACTCTGTGTAACCTTCTGTGCTTACCAGAGCATTGGCCTCTGGAGGGATATTGGTTCCCAAATAAAGCTGTGTTACTCACTCCAGCTGAACCTGTGTGCCATGACTTTGTTCCCCACTCATGTCACGAGTACCAGGCAGGGACGTAGGGCCCTGCAGAGGATTTAATGCCCCCTTCGCTTTCAGGAAGAGACTGAAATGTAGCGACTGCCCTTACAGGCACTGGCAACAGATACAAAGGTGAATTGCATCAAGCCTCTAGTTTGTAACAATTTATTACCCAGCAATAGATAGGGAAGAGAGCCATTGAAGGGTTTTGAGAAGAGGAGATGGATGATCTGGCTTGTGTTTCAGAAAGCTTGCACTGGCTGTTGTGTGGACTAAAGAGAGCATATACAGAATCAAGGGTCCCAGTTAAGAAACCATTGCAATAATCCAGGCAAGAGGTGATGGTGGCTGGGACTATAGGGTGTGAGGTCATGAGAAGCACTCATATTTTCTCTTTCTCTTATAACTTCTATCTAAAATTTCCATCATTTTTTACTTATTTGCTATAACTTCTTCCCTTCCCCAACCCACTCCTAAAAGAATGAAAGTCCTATAAGAACAGGTACCTTGTCCATCTTCTGCATAATTTTAATCACAACATCTAAAGTACATAGTAGAATACTTGAATGGAAGAATGAATAAGTGAATGAATGAATGAATAAATGAATGAATATGAGTTCAAATCCATTTTCTATCCTTTGGGCAATATACATTTAATTGTAATACATGACAAATAAAACATTTCAGACTAATGGAAAGGAGTTTATTTTTAATAGCTATTGCTGGGATAGCTAACAATTGAGAATTAAAATTCAACTAGATACTGATACTATACACTAAAATATATGGCAGGTGTCTTAAAGAGTTTAAAATAAAAAAGAAATCCTAAAGAACCAAAAGAAAACATAATTTAATTATTTCAATGCGGAAAAGGATTCTTCAAAAGCAGAAACTACAAAAAAAATTGTAAGTTTAATAATACAAAAATTCTTAACTTCTGTACAGCAAAATCATAAACAAAAGTAAAAACCCAACAACAAACACCCCAAAAAATGATATTACATATAGAATTGTGGGATAATATCCTTAACACACAAATGACCCTTACAAATATATGAGGTATGATCAAACAATATGATGAATGTTTAAATTTAAAAAACAATTATTACAGTAAAAGACACATTGCCATTAGTTCCCCTCAAAATACTCCCCCTCACTTCGAACACACTTATCCCATCATTATTGGCACTTTCTGAAGCAGTTATAGAAGTCCTCTTTCTTGAGAGTCTTTAGTTGCACTGTTGTGGCTGCTTCGATGTCCTGAATCATTTTGACTTTGGGGAAGAGCCAGAAGTCGCACGGTGCCAGATCCAGTGAATAAGTTGGATAAGGACACACTATAATGTTTTTAGGTGACAGAAATTGCTGTAGACCAGAAGCGATGTGTGACATGGAGCGTTGTCATGATGGAGGACGATGTGCGGCACACTTTAAAACACACCTTCTCTCAACCGTTGCTCACATCCAACTGACTGCACCAAACAAGCTGAAACTTGTCACACACCCTGTTTCTACTACGTTTAGACACACATGTCCCATGTGGAAGATCCCTGACTTTCCCTTGGTAGCACTGGGCAGCGGCGTTCACTGTATGTTTTGATCACAACAGAAAGTTTCCATATCACACATCACTTCTGGTACAGCAATTTCTGTCAAATAAAAACATTCTGGTGTGTCCTTATCCTTATTCACTGGCTCTGGCACTGTACAACTTCTGATTCTTCCCCAAAGTCAAAATGACCATGAAAGGTAAACACTTTGAATTGATTAAGAACATCGAGGCAGCCACAATAAAGCAAATAAAGCCATGAAAGAGGACTTCCAGAACTGCTTCAGAAAGTGGCAAGAATGATGGGGTAAGTGTGTTCAAAGTGAAAGGGCGTATTTTGAGGGGAATTAATGGCAATTTGTCTTTTACTGTAATAATTTTTTTTTACTTTAAACATTCACCATATTCTTTGATCACACCTCATGTAAAGGAAAATAATCCCCACAGAAAAATATGGCTAACATATAAAAATAAAGAATTTATAAGAAAGATATAGAAATGTTCAATAAACATAAGACATGTTCAACTTTACTAGGAATCACATACATACAAATTAAAACGTAATAAAATAATACTTTTCATCTATCAAATAAGTATTGATTTATTTCAGTGCTAAAACCCACATTGTCCAAGTCACTGGTTAATGGATACTATCATGTAATTTTGGTTCACATGAGTATAAACTGATACATTTCAGAAGTGATTCAGTAGTATGCAGCAAATACTCTTAAAATATCCATAGCCATTCACCACCTAATTTCATTTACTTTAAAGAAATTATCAGGCAGCTGGTTTGCTCAGTGGTTAGAGCACAGTGCTCATAACACCAAAGTTGTCAGTTGGAATCCTACATGCCAGTGAGCTGTGCCCTCCACAGCTAGATTGAAAACAATGACTTGACTTGGAGCTGATGGGTCCTGGAAAAACACACTGTTGCCCAATTAAAAAAAAAAATCAAAAAGAAATTATCCAAAACATAAACAAATGTGTATGTCCGTATAGTGGAATACTAGACAGGCATAAAAAAAGTTATCATTGTAGTAGAGATATTAATTGTATTGAAAAATGTTCTCAATATAGTATATTGTTAAATGGAAAAGAATTGAAAAGAAGATTTACAGAATGATCCCAATTTTTAAAAGGTACATATAAAATTTTTATTGTGGTAATGGTTATACGAGTATATACATGTAATTAAAATAACAGATCTATACACACACATTGTATGAATGTCAATTTCCTAGGTTTTGATATTGTACTACAGATACCTCAGATATAATCATTGGGTATAACTGAGTAAGTGGACACAGGACAGCTCTTTATTATTTTTGTAACTTCTTGTGAATCTATAATAACTCAAAACAAAAAGTGTTTTTTCTGTACATTTACATTTTATAGTATAAGGAAATATGACAAACTGCTAACAGTGGTTTCCACTGGTTCATAAGATTTGAGTGATTTTTATTTTCCTCACACTTTTAAACTTTTTTTCAATGAGCAAAGATTATTTTTGTGATCAGAAAATGTTATAATATTGTTTTAAATGACCTAAAAACCTAAAGATGTCTCAAGTATTAAAAATTTTTGAGTGTGTTGTATATATTTGTTTGTGTATATATACACAAACAAATATATGTATACATAGCATGTATGTATATATAGCATACATATGAAGAATGATGCATGGACGGGTAGATGGACGAAAAGCTAGCTAGCTAGCTATATAGATAGATAGATGATAGGATACATAAATAAATAGATGATAGATAGCATTTACAAAACATATATTAGACTAAATTATCACAAAAATGCTTCTGATAACATAAAGAGCATGAGTATATGAGCCACAAACAGAGCTCTCATATTAATTAGTGGTTAATAACTGTTTTAAAACAAACTCAGTTAATAATCAGTTCTTTACATTTATATTATGATTATATATTGTATCACAACTATATATACATGTATGTGGTGTCAAACTACAAATATAGATGTCAACAACAAATGTCAATTACAAATGTCATAAAATAGTCTTATTTCTTCTTCTCCCCTGTCTCCATCAATGCCATGTTCTTCACCTGTTTCCTTTTCCTTGCCCTCAAGTATTATAGTTAAAACAACATAAAGCGGAAGTAACCACGATTTGCACCTGGCCTCTTCTATTTAGATTCTGTGGTCTTGGGCAAATCTCTTATCCTGAGTTTCAGTTAACTACTCTGTAAGATGGAAATACTGATAGGAACTTACAGAGTGATTGGGAGAATTAACTGAGAAAATACTGGCAAAGTAAGTGGGACTAGTAGGTTCTCAATAGATGTGAGTTCCCTCCTTTTTCTTTCTCCATTTACTGTCCATTTCTTGACTTCCCCTATTACCAACTCTTTGAAGTCCTTATTTTCTGAGAAAACACAAGGATTCAAACAAACAGTTGCATAGACTAGGGCACGCATTTTCTTGGCAAACTCTCCTTGTGAGGATTAAGCATTACTAAAGCTCTTTCTTTTTGGGTGGTGGGATGGGGAAAGGGAGTGGAGGAGGGCAGAGACTAATCTTTTTTGTCACCACTGTATGTCCAGTGTTGTATGAAGGATAGCCTCTCCCAAGTAGAATAGTTTTACAGAATCAACCAAGAGTATATTTCTCTTGAAGAACTCCTCAGAACTTGAAAGAAAGCTAAGAGAAATTCTATTCTCGAAGCACTATTTCTTCTCCATGTCATTTTTAATGCTGCCGAATGCCATTATGCAATGATTTTAGTAGAAGACGGCTTTTCAAAATGGCATATTTTCTCATCTATCCCCAAGAATTCATCTTATATTTCAAATGGCCTAGTTTCAAGCTGTTATATCAATCAAACTAACACATCGTCTCAGACTTAGCAGTTTAGGGGAGGGATAAAGCGGGCATGAAAGGGCTTGATTTGCCTCTATGATTGATTTGCCTTAAATGTTAAGATTTACTAGGTTCTATTTCTGGTAACATGAGTTTATTATTGTTATTTATAAATGAATTAATAAATATTTCAATATTTCTGTTTTAATTTCACATCCTGGGTTTACTTCCTCAGCTTTTCTAGTCACCACAGACTGAGCATTTTACATTCAGGTGGTCCAGCCTTTGTTTCCAGCTGATTTTCACAAGCCTCCTCAGGCAGGCAACCCACTGTGGTAATTCCCATCACTCAAGTGAATAACAATAGCGTGTGTGCTCCACAAACAGCAATAAGTGAGAAATGAAAACCTGTCTGTCTTACATCTAACTCACAATGCAGCAAGCTGCTGCATCTTTAGTCTGCTGGTCTCATGAGATAATAACCTCTCTGGTTCAGAGCTACAGAAGTCCTTTCCATTTATATCAGCATCTGAGTTGTTAATCTTTTACCATTTTGGATCCAGTCCCTATCACTTTTCCCTTAGCTCTAAGTGAATGGGATAGAGTCAGCAGAATCAAGCACATAGGCCTCATTTTTAAATGTGCACACATTTAGGTAAAAATTCTAGTGCTTCATTGTAGTGGGCTTTTGTTTTCAATGTTCTGAGCCTGGTTGGCTCGTCTACCCCCATCCTTGGAGCTGCCAATGTTTCCAGTAAACTCCTTTTCTGTGAAATTTAGCCAGAGTCAGTTTCTGTTGTTTGCAACCAAGAACCCTGAGTGATCTAACTTCCAAAACAGTGTGACACAGTCTCGTAATTTAAGATAAAGACAATAAAAATATCTAAAGAACTTTAGATAATGTGAGCACTAATAAAGTATATACTTGAAAGAAAAATAATAATAAAAAAATAATAAAACACTTTTGGAAGGAAAAAGCAATTTACAAAGCAGTATGGTCCCATTTTTGCAAACGAAAAAGAAATTAAATATATATATATATGTGTGTATATATATATATATATATATATATATATTTACATGTCAAAAAACTAGAAGGGTAAGTATTAAAATGTTAATAGGGCGATCTTCATAAGAAGATGTGCCTGTGATACTTATTTAATTCTTTTATTGTCTCCATATTTACTATATTTTCTACAATGAATACTTATTACTTTTACAATATGAAAAAAAATGACAAATGTTATTTTAAGAAATGTATACTCAAGGATGAACTTTCAGAATATTTAGGGGTGAGTTACTGATTAAAATTACATGAACAGTTAGTGAAATGTTATTCCAAACACCGGCCTTTGTAATGGCTCTTGAATCTTAATGATACCACTGGAATATATCACCTATTGTTACCCAATCCTCAAAAACTAAACATGCACAAATAGGTCATGTTGTTAATCGTGACTCACAAAGATGAATCATGTCATAGAACACACTACTAAAAGGTTGTAGTCAAACATACTATCAATGTATGTATAAAATTTCCACCACTATTTTGAGAATCCAAGCATTGTTTTAATGCTTACAACATTGACTTGGTATTTGAGCAGCTATTTCTTCCTCAGATCAGTTAAAACAGCGCATTATTATTGCTGGCACATATAATAAAGAAAAGCACTAATAAAGGAAATTAACAAAATATTAGTTAACTTAATTAGTTTGCAATTTCACAAAATTTTCCCCTTATTTAATAAAGAAAATAAAAATAGGAATATTTTTAGAAATTTTCAATAATAATAAAATAATTATATTTTAATTAATTATTAAAATAGTTAAGTTCAAACTTTTTCCATGTATTTTAAGACTGTGCTATTACACAGGCATGATATTTATTTACCTTGCAATAATTCCTTTCATGTCATAATTCTTTAGAAACATTTGTCTGTTTTTGTTTGTTTGTTTGTTTTCATTGTCATTTATTCTGCATGTGTCTGGTTTTGCTTGAAAGGTCTGAGACAAAACTTTTAGGTGCTCTTAGAGTTTATTTATTCTCCTGTTTGAATACAATATCCATAATAATATAATCTATTAAAAGCTATTTACTTATTAGAAATTCTATACCTCTTGGCTATACTGTTTTCTAGCATTCAGTCCAGTCTCTCTTCTTCTACATTATAGGTTTTTAACTGCTATCTCAGAAGCTCTACATAATTTAAAAATTATTGAGAACATCAAAAAGCTTTTTGTTCATGTTGATATTTTTCAGTATTTCCCATATTTGAAATTAAAACAGAAAATGTTGAAACAGTTATTAATTCATTTATAAACAACAATAATAAATTCATTATGTTACCATAAATAACATATTTTAAAAATAATTCTTTTTTCCAAAGCAAAATAAATTAGTGAAAGAATAGCACTGTTTTACATTTTTGCAAATCTCTTTAATATTTAATGGGTGACACTGGATTATCCTATTTACTTCTGCATTCACTCTATGGCAATATCACACATCATTTAGTTTCTAGAAAAACTTCACTTTGTATCCATGAGAAAATGAGAGTGAAAAAGGTAAATAACACCTCAGCATAATTATGAAAATAGTTTTGACTTCATGGACCCTCTGAAAGGATCTCAGGGAGCTCCCTCCCCTGGGCTCCCAAGCCACAATAAACATAAATGAGTTGATACAATTTCATGGTTGTGCAGGAGCTAAATCAGATATCTAACACATGGCACTAAATGTTTGCTGGGTTGAGGAAGATTTTCCTTGTGGCAACTGTTTGCCCTTTAAAGCTACAACATGAATAAAGAGTTCCTTGGGTTTTTCATTGAGATACAAAAGAATTGCCCCACCTCCCCAATATTCAGCTAGAACAAGAATCAAGACAAGCATATGGACATTTTTTTTGGATAATTCCCAACTCTATCCTTCTATCTCAGAAAAATATTCAAGTTATGTTTGTCCCTAAAAACCAAAGGATCCGAAATATTCCTAAGGAAAGGAACATGTTCTATCCCCATCATAGACTATCCCAAGGACATCTCCTGAGGTTGTTTTAACCTTCCCATTAGTCTTCAAAGGAGAATGTGGACTAAGATTCAACTAATAATAGCCAGACATCTATCCTGTCTATTGTGCTAACCACTTTATATGTATTCTCTTATATGATACAGGAGTATACCTACCTTCCTCTATGAAACATTACTATTTGATGGAAACACTGTATTGACTATTCTTCAATGTAATAAGGTCCTAATGGTCATTCATGGTCAAACCTTCCTGTAAGTTAGAAGATTGAAATGAAAATATTAATATAGAAAGTTAAAGTATGGAAGAAGCTCTTATAGCTATCTTTCATCTACCCACCCAATCACAAAATAATTGATGCTCTTCTAGTACTTTCAGAAAATATACTGACGGATGTCAATGGTATGTTGATCAAGACCAGTACACACAAACACACCCTACTTAACGATAGGGATTACACAAGTTGAGTTATATTTTAATAAGAGTTCAGTTAAGTTTGCACTGAATTATTAATGCCAATAGGACTTATTATAATTATGTAATTTAATCAAGTGTTTTATAAACTGACAAGTATGAGGGTAAAAAGAGAGTTGTTTATATGAAACCTTGGATGAATGCTTTTGTAAAGTTTCAATAAAACCAAATCCCTTAAAAATGCTAGAGTTAATCAAGTCTGGGTGTAAAATGGTCAAAAAATTTTTTGACCTGGGGAAATAAACAGATATCCAGATCCAGGAAACTCAAAGAGTTCCAAACAAGATGAACCAAAAGAGATTCATGCCAAGACACATTATAATTAAAATGTCAAAAGTTAAAGATAAAGAGAAACTCTCAAAAGCAGCAAGAGATAAACAACTTATTACATACAAGGAAACCCCCGTAAAACTATTATTAGCAGATTACTCAGCAGGAACTTTGCAGGCCAGAAGGGAGTGGCATGATATATTCAAAGTGCTGGAAAAAAAATTCCAACCAAGTTTAATCAGAATTGAAGGAGAGACAAAAAATTTTCTAGACAAACAGAAACTAATAGAGTTCATCACCACTAAAATGGCCTTGGAAGAAATATTAAAGGGATTTTTTTAAACTGTAAAGAAAGAACACTAGCCAGTAACAAGAAAACAGGAAAGTAAAAGTCTCACTGGTAAAGGTAAATATATGCTAAATGAAGTGAATTATTCACCTACAAAACTAACATGAAGGTTGAAATACAAAAGTCATAAACAAAATTAACTATAACTGCAATAATTAGTTAAGGGATACACAAAATAAAAAGGTGTAAAATGTGACATCAAAAACATAAAACATAAAATGCAAGAGAATAAAACTGCTGAACTTCAGGTTGCATTCAAATATAACATGCTATCAAATTGAAATAGACTTATATGAGTATACACAAGTTATATAGTTACGTATATGTGATATGTGAGCCTCGTGGCAACCACAAATCAAAAACCTATAATAGATATACAAGATATTGAGAAAGTAATCCAGCATATCATTACAGAAAGTCAACCAAACACAAGGAAAAAAATAAAAGAGGAACTACAAAATAGCCAGAAAACAATTTTTTAAATGACAACAAGTACATACCTATCAATAATTACCTCAAATATAAATAGACTAAATTCTTCAATCAAAAGACATAGAGTGGTTGAATGAATTTGAAAAATAAGACCCATCTATATACTACCTACAAGAGATTCACTTCAGATATAATGACACACACAGACTGAAAGTGAAGGGATGGAAAAACACATTTTATGCAAATGGAAACCAAAAGAAAGCTATAGTAGCTATATCAGACAAAATAGACTTTAATAAAAGACAAAATAAAAATAATAAAAATTTTGTCTTTTGTAATAAAAGACAAAAATGGCCATTACATAACGATAAAGGGGTCAAGCTAGCAAGAAAATATAACATCTGTAAATATTTTTTTTAATTTATTTTTTAATTTATTGGGGTGACAATTGTTAGTAAAATTACATAGATTTCAGGTGTACAATTCTGTATCACATCATCTATAAATTACATTGTGTGTTCACCACCCAGAGTCAGTTCTCCTTCCATCACCATATATTTGATCTCCCTTACCCTCATCTCCCACCCCACACCCACCTTACCCTCTGGTAACCACTAAATTACGTTCCCCAGATTAATTTTCAGAACCCCGTGGCCATCTTGTGGTTACTGATTGTTTTATAATCCCCTCACCTTCCCTCTCTCCCCCACCCCCCCGCCCATCTAGCAACCCTCAGTTTTTCCTCTTTGTCTCCAAAACTGTTTCTGATTAGTTCATTCACTTATTCTTTTCTTTAGATTCCGCATATAAGTGAGATCATATGGTACTTATCTTTCTCTGTCTGACTTATTTCACTTAACATAATGTTCTCTAGGTCCATCCATGTTGTTGCAAATGGTAAGATTTCTTTCTTCTTTATGGCTGCGTAATACTCCATTGTATAAATGTACCACAGTTTCTTAATCCAGTCATCTACCGATGGGCATTTCGGTTGTTTCCATGTCTTAGCTATTGTGTATAGTGCTGCAATAAATATAGGAGTGCATAAAGATTTTTGAATTGGAGTTTTGGATTTCTCCGGATAGATACCTAGGAGTGGAATTACTGGATCATAGGGTAGTTCCATTTTCAGATTTTTGAGATACCTCCATATTGTTTTCCATAGTGGCTGCACCAATCTGCAATCCCACCAACAGTGCACAAGCGTTCCCTTTTCTCCACATCCGCGCCAGCACTTGTTGTTTGTTGATTTATTGATGATAGCCATTTTGACTGGGGTGAGGTGGTATCTCATTGTGGTTTTTATTTGCATTTCTCTGATGGTTAGTGAGGTTGAGCATTTCTTCATATGTCTGTTTGCCATCTGCATGTCCTTTTTAGAAAAATGTCTCTTCAAGTCCTCTGCCCATTTTTTAATTGGGTTGTTTGTTTTTTTGGAGTTGAGTTGAGTGAGTTTTTTATAGATTTGTGATATTAATCCCTTATCAGATATATCATTGGCAAATATCTTTTCCCATTCAGTAGGATCCCTTTTTGTTTTATTGATGGTTTCCTTTGCTGTGAAAAAACTTTTTAGTTTGATATAATCCCACGTTTATTTTTTCTCTTACTTCCCTCGTGCGAGGGGATATATCAGTAAAAATCTTACTCCGGGTAATGTCTGTGAAGTTTCTTCCTATATTTTCGTCTAGGTATTTTATGGTTTCAGATCTTACATTTAAGTCTTTAAGCCATTTTGAATTTATTTTTGTATATGGTGTAAGGAGGTGGTCCAGCTTCATTTTTTTGCATGTGTCTGTCCAGGTTTCCCAGCACCATTTATTGAATAGACTGTCTTTACCCCATCGTACATTCATGCTTCCATTGTCGTAGATTAAATGGCCATATACACATGGATTTATTTCTGAACTCTCTATTCTGTTCCATTGATCTATGTGTCTGTTTTTATGCCAGTACCATGCTGTTTTGATTACTGTAGCCTTGTAGTATAATTTAAAGTCAGGTATTGTTATACCTCCCACTTTGTTCTTATTTCTCAAGATTGCTGAGGCTATACGGGGTCTTTTATGGTCCCATATAAATTTTAGGATTATATGTTCTATTTCTGTGAAAAACGTCGTTGGTAGTTTGATAGGAATTGTGTTGAATATGTATATTGCCTTAGGCAGTATGGACATTTTAACTATATTAATTCTTCCTATCCATGAACATGATATGTGTTTCCATCTATTTATATCTTCCTTCATTCCTTTCTTCAGTGTCATAATTTTCTGAGTACAGATCTTTTACTTCTTTGGTTAAATTTATTCCCAGGTATTTTATAGTCTTTGGAGCAATTGTAAATGGGATTTTTTTTTAATTTCTCCTTCTGATGTCTTATTATTGGTATATACAAATGCAACTGATTTCTGAATATTAATTTTGTATCCTGCTACTTTACTAAATTCATCTATCAGCTCTAATAGCTTCTTGGTGGAGTCTTTAGGGTTCTCTATATATAGTATCATGTCATCTGCATATAATGATAATTTTACTTCCTCCTTACCAATCTGGATGCCTTTTATTTCTTTTTCTTGTCTGATTGCTGTCACTAGAACTTCCAGCACTATGTTGAATAGAAGCGGAGATAGTGGGCAACCCTGCCTTATTCCTGATCTTAGGGAGAATGGTTTTAGTTTTTCCCCATTGAGTATGATGTTAGCTGTGGGTTTGTCATATATGGCCTTTATTATGTTGAGATATGATCCCTCTATTCCCACTTTCTTAAGGGTTTTTATCATAAATGGCTGTTGGATTTTATCAAATGCTTTTTCTGCATCTATTGATATGATCATGTGATTTTTTATTTTTCATTTTGTTAATGTGGTGTATCACATTAATTGATTTGCGGATGTTGAACCACCCTTGCATACCAGGGATGAATCCCACTTGATCATGGTGTATGATCTTTTTCATGTATTGCTGAATTCTGTTCGCTAATATTTTGTTGAGGATTTTTGCATCTATGTTCATTAGAGATATCGGCTTGTAGTTTTCTTTTTTTGTGGTGTCTTTGTCTGATTTTGGTATCAGGGTGATAGTGGCCTCATAAAAAGTGTTTGGGAGCCTTCCCTCCTTCTGGATTTTTTGGAAGAGCTTGAGGAGAATAGGTGATAATTCTTTTTTGAACGTTTTGTAAAATTCACCTGTAAAGCCATCTGGTCCAGGGCTTTTGTTTGTTGGGAGATTGTTTATTACTGATTCAATTTCCCTGGTGGTAATCAGACTTTTCAGGTTTTCTGTTTCTTCTTGAGTTAGCCTTGGAAGGTTGTACACCTCTAGAAAATTGTCCATTTCTTCCAGATTATCAAATTTGTTGGTATATAGTTGCTCATTGTAATTTCTTAAAACTTTTTTGTATTTCTGCGGTGTCCGTTGTCACTTCTCCTCTTTCATTTCTGATTTTATTAATTTGGGTCCTCTCTCTTTTTTTTAATGAGTCTGGCTAAAGGTTTGTCAATTTTGTTTATCTTCTCTAAGAACCAACTCTTGGATTCATTGATCTTTTGTATTGTTTTTCTGGTTTCTATTTCATTTATTTCTGCTCTGATCTTTATTATCTCCTTCCTTGTGCTCCCTTTTTGTTTATTTTGCTGTTCTTTTTCCAGATCCCTTAAGTGTGAAGATAAACTGTTGATTAGTTATGTTTCTTGTTTCTTTAGGTAGGCCTGCAACGCTATGAATTTCCCTCTTAGGACTGCTTTCGTGGCATCCCATAGATTTTGGGTCGTCATGTTTTCATTTTCGTTTGTCTCGAGATATCTTTTGATTTCTCCCTTGATCTCCTGCTTGACCCATTCATTATTTAGTAATAAGTTATTCAGCCTCCATGAAATGGTGTGTCTTCCAGTTTTTTTCCTGTAGTTCATTTCTAATTTCATAGTGTTGTGATTAGAGAAGACAATTGGTATGATTTCAATTTTCTTAAATTTATCAAGACTTGTTTTGTGGCCTAACATATGGTCTATCTTGGAAAATGTTCCATGTGTGCTTGAGAAAAACGTGTATTTTGCAGCATTGGGGTGAAATGTTCTGAAAATATCGATTAAATCCAAGTGTTCCAATGTATCATTTAAGGCTGTTGTTTCCATATTGATTTTCTGTCTGGAAGACCTGTCCTTTGTTGTCAGAGGTGTGTTGAAGTCCCCTACTATGATAGTGTTACTGTTGATCTCTGTCTTTATGTCTGTCAGTACCTGTTTTATATATTTAGGTGCTCCTATGTTGGGTGCATAGATGTTTACTAGGGTTATGTCCTCTTGTCAGATCGATCCCTTTATTATTATATAGTGCCCATCTTTATCTTTTAATATGTTCTTCATTTTAAAGTCTATTTTGTCAGATATAAGTATTGCAACTCCAGCTTTTTTCTCATTCCCATTTGCATGAAATATCTTACTCCAACCCTTCACTTTCAGCCTGTGTGTGTCTTTTGTTCTGAGGTGAGTCTCTTGTATACAGCATATACAAGGGTCTTGCTTTCTTATCCAGTCAGCCACCCTATGTCTCTTGATTGGAGCATTTAATCTGTTTACATTTAAAGTGATTATTGATAGGTACATAGTTATTGCCATTTTTAAATTTGTTTAGGTTGTTTTGACCTTTCTTCTATTTACAGAAGTCCTTTTAGTATTTCTTGCAATGCTGGCTTGGTGGTAATAAATTCCTTTAGCTTATTTTTTTCTGGAAAGCTCTTTATCTCTCCATCAACTTTAAATGATAGCCTTGCTGGATAAAGCAATCTAGGTTGTAGGCCTTTGTTTTCCATCACTTTGACTATCTCCTGCCACTCCCTCCTGGCCTTCAATGTTTCTGTAGAAAAGTCATTTGATAGTCTTATGGGAGTTCCCTTGTATGTAACCCTCTGTCTTTCTCTTGCTGCTTTTAGGATTCTCTCTTTGTCTTTAAGCTTTGCCATTTTAACTATAATGTGTCTTGGTGTGGACCTGTTTGGGTTTATCCTGGTTGGAACTCTCTGCACTTCCTGGTTTCCTTCATCAGGTTGGGGAAGTTTTCGGACATTATTATTTCAAATATGTTCTCAATCCCTTGCTTCCTCTCTTCACCTTCTGGTATTCCTATGATGTGCATGTTGTTGCGCTTGATGTTATCTCAGAGGTCTCTTAAGCCATCCTCATTGTTTTTTATTCTTTTTTCTTTCTGTTGTTCCATTTGGGTGATCTCTGCTACCTTGTCTTCTAAGTCGCTGATTCGATCCTCTGTTTCATCTAACCTGCTGGTAATTCCTTCAAGTGAGTTCTTAATTTTGGTAATTGTGTTCTTTAGTTCTAACTGGTTGTTCGTTATGATTTCTACATCCTTCTTTATGTCTTCTCTAAGCTCCTTAAACATTCTTATCACCAGTGTTCTGAACTCTGTCTCTGAAAGGTTGGTTACCTCTGCTTCATTTGGTTCCAGTTGTGGAGCTTTCTTCTCTTCTTTTATTTGGGACGTGGATCTTTGTTTCCCCATTCTGGCCGACTCTCTGTGTTTGCTTTGATGTATTAGGTAGATCCCCTAGAGTTCTTAGTTCTTGCTAGGTTATCTTATGTAGTATGTGTCCTTTATATTTGACTTGCACTACTTCGTTCTTCTCCTCTGCGTGTGCTCCAAAGGTGACTCTTGTGTTGTGTATATTGTCCTGTTCAAGAAGATCTTTAATTGCTTTTCGCTTGTGAGTAGGTGGGGTTAACTCCTAGGCTGACTCGTTGTGAGATTTGGCTCTGCCCACCTCAGGGCGTTCTGCTGCGTGAGGGTTGACCACTTAAATGTTGTTTGGCCTCTATGGGCTCTAGTGCCTGCAGAGAATTCCCTCTGGGTGTGTGACTTGTAGGTCAAACCCAGTAGTACTCTGGTTTGGTCTGGATTTGGCCTCTGGGTGTGTTGAATCTTGTGCCTCTTAAGCTGGGCCCTGGTAGGGCAGTTTCAGAACAAAGCAAATCACCAAGCACAACAACAACAACAACAACAAAGAAAAAAATCAAATACATTCACATGTAAAAACACCCCATAACCCCCACTCGACACAGGCAAAGATATCAAAGATATAAAGATAAAGCAAAACAAAACAAAACAAAGCAAAACAAAAAGCAGTGCCAATCTTGGCTTAAGCCCACCAAGTAATGTCCATGTTGTCCTCTGCTGTACCAAAGAGCCCCCTGCTTATTGTGCAGGCAGAGCTGGTCACCTGGTGCCCAGAGTGACTTTGGGACTGTAGATTTAAATGTGTGGGCCTGAGGGGTCTGGATGATAGTTTTTACGAAGTCAGTGCAGTTTCTGCCCTTGCCTGCACATATGCACACTGAGAGTAGCACCACCAGCCCCGTGTCCAGTACTCCTGAGTCTTAGGGCACTTCTTCAGTGTGTGTGTGTATGGGGGGGGTGCCGGCGGGAGATTTCTGAGCTGCTGAAAGCCCAGAGCTGCATCTGCTGCTTACTGCTGATCCCTGGGAGTGTCTTGGCAGTAGCACTTGCCCCGCCCTAGGCAGGCCAGAAAGGGTGGGGGCTGGGGATGGAGGGGTCTTCTCTCTCCCAGCCCAGCCGCGGCATCACACTCTTCCCGCAGGGCAGAAAAGGTGGTGGCTGGGGGTGGAGGAGTCTCTTCTCTCTTAGCCCAGCCAAAATCACACTCTTCCCAGCCTCTTCCCTGGGTTAGGGCTGCCTGTCAGTCTTCCCAGAGCCTGAGCACTACTACGTCTCCTCTGTAATCTGACACTACTCCTCAGTTCAGGGTCCAGTTTAAGTCTCTGTAAGGGCGGGGGTAGGATTGGAAGAGTGGAGGGGAGGGGCCCAGGTATGGAGTCTGTGTTCTTTGTCCGCCCCAGGGCCCACTAGCCGCCCTCCCGGCGGGAGAAATCAGCCGTGGAACGCAGGGAAAGAGCCCACCTCCTGGTCTCTGTGCTCTCCGTTCCACCCTGGGATCCCGTGCGTGCCCGGAACTGCAGGTGCCACCGCGGTTTTCGCCGCCACCGCTGCTGGCTGAGACCCCGCCGCGGGCCCGCGCGATTTCACTCCGCTCCCTTCCTTCCTTCCCCTCCTCGCCCAATTAGCGCACCTTCAAGTAATCCTTCCACGAGTCTCTTAGCTGTTCTGTGTGATGAGCAAAGAGTTCTTTGATGGGTTATAGGTCCTGTTTGTAATCTGTAAATATCAATGTACCCAACACAATAGCAACTAAATATATAAAGCAAATATTAATAGTCCTAAATAGAGAAATTGACAGCATTACAATAATAGTGGGGGACTTCAATATGCCACTTACATCAAAGGGTACATCATCCAGACAGAATATCAATAAGGAAATATCAGCGTTAAATGACACATTGGATCAGATAAAATTAGTAGATGTATACAGAACATCCTATCCAAAAGCAGCAGAATACACATTCTCCTCAAATGCCATCAAGCTGTTTACTAAGCAGAGTGATTTTTTTTTTTTTTTTTTTTTTAGGGGAACAGGACTTTGGGGGAACAGTGAGTACTTCCAGGACTTGTTTCTTTCCAAGTCCTTTCAATCTTAGTTGTGGAGGGTGCCATTCAGGTTCAAGTTGTTGTCCTTTCAGTCTTAGTTGTGGAGGGCGCAGCTCAGCTCCAGGTCCAGTTGCCATTGCTAGTTGCAAGGGGCGCTGCCCACCATCCCTTGCGAGACTCAAGGAATCGAACTGGCAACCTTGTGGTTGAGAACCCCCGCTCCAACCAACTGAGCCATCCGGGAGCAGCTCAACTCAAGGTGCCGTGTTCAATCTTAGTTGCAGGGGGCAGGGCCCACCATCCCTTGCAGGACTCAAGAAATTGAATTGGCAACCTTGTGGTTGAGAGCCCACTGGCCCATGTGGGAATCGAACCAGCAGCCTTCGGAGTTAGGAGCATGGAGCTCCAACCGCCTGAGCCACCAGGCCCTGCCCCAAGCAGAGTGATTCTTGAAGTACACGCAACAAAAATGATTAAGTACCTAAGAGAGCACAAAACATGCAATGAAAAAAATAAAGTGTTTATTTCAGATGAGAAAAATCATCATGACTTAGTATTTGAGCCTCTGCTAAACATTTGGGTAGGGTTGTTAAAAGGTAGAGAGAACAGAACAATGTGAGCAGAATATGCAAATAAGAAAAGAAACGATAGGTTGACAAAACCCTCTAAGTTAATGCAAACTTAGACTGTGTAAGCTCACTCCATAGGCATGAAAAGCTTTGAGGACTCTCGTTTTCTTTGAAATCTTTGAGCAATAGAGACATGCTCTGACTTGTCCTCAAAGAGGTCAATGCACAAAGGGCCAAGATAAATGATTTAGAGATGACATTGACAAGAGAACTCTTGCAACTGGAGAAGTTAAAAGTCTAAAGAACCTGAACTAAGGCAATGAACAAACATAAGCCACTTAATCTTCCCACACCTCAATTTACCAATTTGTTAAATACAAAATACCTATGTTCCATCCTGCAGCTATATCCTCACTTGAAACATTAGCAATAAAAAGAAAAGCCCATTAAACAGACACCTCACTAAAGAAGATAAACAAATGGCAAATAAGCATAAGATGTTCCATATCATATGTCATCAAGGACATGAAAAGTAAAACAATGAGCTACTATTACACACTTATTAGAATGACCAGAATCTGGAACAATAACACCACCAAATGTTGGCAAGTATGTGGAGCAACGGGAACTCTCATTAATTGCTGGTGGGAATGCAAGAGAGTACAGCCATTTTGGAAGAGAGTTAAACAGCTTTTAACAAAACTAAACATACTCTGACCATACAACCCAGCAGTTGCGCTCCTTGGTATTTACTCATAGGAGCTGGACAGGTACGTCCACACAAAATCCTGTACACAAATGTTTACAGCAGCTTTACTCATAATTGCCAGAACTTGGAAGCTACCAAGATGTGCTTCAGTAGGTGAATGAGTAAATAAACTGTGGTACATTAGACAATGAAATATTATTCATTGCTAAAAAGAAATGAGCTATCAAGCCATTAAAAAGCATGGGAAACTTAAATGCATGTTCCTAAGTGACAGAAGTCAGTCTAAAACGGCGCCCTACTGTATGATTCCAACCATATGACATACTGGAAAAGTCAAAACTATGGAGACAGTAAAAAGATCAGTGGTTGTCAGGGGTTGGGGGAAGAAGGGATGAATAGGCAAAATACCCAGAATTTTTAGGCAGTGAAACTACTCTGTCTGATACTATAATGGTAGATACATTTCATACAATTGTCCGAACCCATGGACTGTACACTAAAAGTGAACCTTCTTGCAAACTATGGACTCTGGGTGATATTAAGGTTCAACGTAGGTTTACTGGTAACAAATTGGTAACAAATATGCCACTCTGGTAGGGGATGTTGATAATGAGAGAAGCTAAGCATATGTGGGAGTAGGGAAACACGGGAAATCTCTACTATCTACTCAGTTTTGCTGTGAACATGAAACTATGCTAAAACATAAAGTCTATTTTTTTAAAAGCCCATTAACTAAATTCAAAAATTCAAAACAATGCATACATTATTGACAATAATGAATGTTAACTACAAGTTTATATATATATATGTATGTATATGTATATAGTTACAAGAAGCGGAGTACAGCATTAGGAATAGAGACAGTGGAAATGTAACGGCTGCATGCAATGTCAGAGGAGTAGTGGATGAGGGGAGGGAGGTTCACACAGTGTGAGGGATAGAAATGATAAATGTCTAACTATTACTTTGTTTTGTGCACCTGAAACTAATAATATATATATATATATATATATATATATATATATATATATATATATATATATATATATTAAACAGTGAAAAAAAATTAAAATGCATAGAAAATTTAGGTCCACTGTAGGAAACAACAAATTGCATAGTATTCAGTTTGGGGTATCTATAAAGATTTTATAACATTAATAATTTTCTACAATGCTAAATTCATTTTGAAAGTGAATTAGAAGTAATTTTTGATATATATTGTGTGCTTAAATTCTCTAGAGTTGATGTTTAGTATTCATCTTATTGCAGTAAAAATTGTTCACATTTTGGCAAGAGCTTTTGAAAATCTAAGGCTAGTCAATCTATATGCAATTTTTTTATTTTAACATTGGTGTCGCTCTGTTGAAATTATATACATATGGAGTTTTTATTTTTATAGATAATTAATTTGTATGTATGGATTTCTTTCCTTGTAAGATTATTGTGGGATGCCACTAATGTTTGGTAAGATTTAAAGTATAAATATTAAAGTCTTGTATGGTTTTAGAAGTGGAAGCCCGTTATACATTTGCAAATTAACAAATAACACATAACTATAGGTTAATGTGAAATTCCTAGTTTAGTTATTGTGAGTGCAAATATTGAGGATAAATCAAAATGCCTACAAAGTAGCTTATAATAAATTTGAGTTTAAATTTGTTCATGATTTTTCAAAATTCATATGGAAAAATTCTGTCTCTCCCTTACTATATCTTTTTATAAAAAGAATAAAAATTCCACAATAGCAATAACAATCTACTTTTAATATAAGAATTGTACAAGATGTGTGAAGAAACTATACTGAGATATCAAAAGATTAAAGTAAATATATACTAAACATATTTCTGAATTGGAAGACTCAAGGTATTGAAAAGTTATCAATTCTCTATGAAATAATATGTAAATACAGTACAATACCAAATAAAATCCTAAGACACTTTTGGAAAAGAGAGGCCTTGAAAAAAATTCCTAGTTTGTTTAGAAGAGTAAGTATAAAAATTGAATGTCCAGAAATTTTTTGAAAAAGAAGAGTAATGAGGTAAAACATTTTGCCATATTTTAAAATGTTTTAAAGTTGCAAAAATGAAAAAGTCTTGACAAGAGAGCAAGAATAGAAATAAATCAATGAAACAGAGTAAATAAGTAAATGATAAAGGGAGACCTTTGAATCAGTGGAGAAATGATAAATATTCAGTAAGTAAGTGTTCTTGGGAAAACCAGAGAAAAATCTTTTGTTAAAAAAGAAATGAAAATTTTATCCCTAATTTACTTCAATCAGGGTGGAGAAAAACATTCTAAATATGACATAACAAGAAATAGGTCAATAAATCTGACTGCATAAAGCTGAACTGCAAAAATATTGAAAACAAGGTTAAATGATAAATTGGGAGAGGTGATTGTCATATATGAAGCAAAATGTTACCATAAAAATATTATTTGTCACATCTATTCATGGTTCTGGCAGAAAACAGGGCACACTCAAGCAGGGTGATTGGGGAGAGTTTAATGCAAGGGGGCTTTTCAAATAGTGGACAGTGCTAAGAGAAACCAACCAAGGATGATGAAGCACCCAGGGTTCTCATCAGTCCAGGGAGGAGCCTTCCCACCACTGGTCAGAAAACAAGAGAGAAGCAGTTCCTGGAACACAGAAGTAGAGACCAGGATCTGTGGCTTTTGGTAGGAAGATGCAGGCCACTCACCATCGATCTAGCAAGCAAGGAGCAGAAGAATAAATGCATTGACCTCACTCTGCCCTTGTCTGCCTATCTCCTGCCAATGGCTCCACTGGCTGCTCCACAAGAAAGCCAGAGGGCAAGGAGCCCACCGATGATCCAAAGAGCAGGGTGCAGAAGGGTGGAGAGTGAATCTGGAGATGGAAAGAGAATACTTGTCAATGGCAAATATTAAAAGAATGATTAATATTGGTGCCATAGAGGGTATGGAGAACTGGGGAGTCAAATACATGTTTGTGGTTGTATAGACATTTCCAGCCTTCTGGAGGTCAAGTTGACAATATGAAATGTGCATATCCTCAAACTCTGAAATTCTACTTCAAAGAATCTACCCTTCAGAAACAGTCAAAGTGTGTGTGTGTGTGTGTGTGTGTGTGTGTGTGTGTGTGTATTATTATATTCATAAAATGGAAAACTATGCTGACATTAAATTGATTACTTGGGCTTATATTTCTTTAATTTTTTAAAATTTATTTGGCCCAACTGAGGCATAATGAACAAAGAACTGGTTTATATTTCCTGATAAGGAAAATTGGTCATAAACCATTAAGTGACAAAATACTGAGAATAATGAATATGTATGTACAGAAAACATATCAAAAGGAACATATACCAAGAAGAAAGTCGTAAAATTATGGGTGGTTTTTGTTTATTATTTTTATTTCTAGTTTTGTTTTCCAAATTTTTCAAAAAATGAACATGAATAGTTTAGTAGTTGGATTTTTTTTTTTTTAAGAAAGAAAAAGAGAAATTTGAATGCAAATTATCATCAGATATTTGGGACTTTTTTCAATTTGGTTTCTTACTGGTTTCAAAAGAAAAATATGTGTCCTTTATTAACCAAAAAAAACTAGATAGAGCTCTGCATCAGGGTACATGAAGGCTTCTATAATAAAAAGCCTGGGGAATGGAGAGCTATAAATATTTATGAGAGAATTATATTTGGTGAGGGAAGGAGATGTTTTTAATGATAGAAAAAGGTACATTATAGAGTTGCTTCAGCCACAAAAGTGACAGGATCACCAGTCATCAAACTCATCTTTTTCTCCAGCTTCTAAAATATAGTGTAAACTTCACAGCATGAAGCCCATTATAAATTTCAGTCCTAATTTTACATTAATACCAAAACAAGACTAACAAAATTTAAATGTCAAGCAACACATTGCAGATAGTATTACTTGCGTCTTATAGATAATCTAAAGTTTTTTAAATCCCTCAATATCAGTTAGATTAACTAGCTGTTCTTAGCTATTAGGGGAAGGCAATTTATTCATAGAGATAATCAAAAAATTCGTCCATAAAATAAAATTATGTCCCATTCTAGGAGCTGCATTAAAAAACACACTTTCTGGCTTCAAGTTAAAAAATGACAAAATTGATCAAATACATTTCTCTCTTCTTTCTCCTCAGAACTCACTAATGATAGTGAAGGAATAATATATATACCTACTATAAGAAAGAGAACAGGAGGAAATCCATTGGCAGACAGAAGATTTCCAGAAAAGTATGAAAACTGGAAAGGCTAAAGGAAAAGGCATAGGATAACATGTCCATAGAGGCAGATATGGAAATAATGCACAAAGTTGCCTGACTTCTTGACAAAACCCCAGAGGGTCATAGAATTAGACAGTAAATTACATCAGAAAGTGAGAGTCAGATGTAAAGCTGAAAACAGGAAGATGAATTGGAAGTCAGTGCAGTAGCCCTCTTCCAAGATGACCTCCAGTGATCCTTACCTCCTGTGATTCATTTGAGTAGTCACCTCATATGTGGCCAGTAGAATACAGCAGAAATGACAAGGAGTGATCTCTGAGGTTAGATCTTACAAGGGCTTTGCAGCTTCCACTTTGTTCTCTTGGAGAAGCCAGCTGCCATGCTGTGGGGATACTCAAGCAACCTGATGGAGAGACCCACATGGAGAGGACAGTACCAGCACCACCATATTGTAGGCAGATGAGTGAATCACCTTGGAAGTGAATCCTCCAGCTTCAGTCAAGCCTTCCATAGTCCTAATTCATGAGCAATTCCAAGTCCAAATGACCAATCAGAACCACCACCACAGAAACTGTCAGTGGTAATAAATGATTATTATTGTTTTAAGCTAAATTTTGAGAACATGTGTTATGTGCCCATAATAGCCAGAACAGTCAATATATGGAGTCGTCAATACCATAACTTCACACAGAATGTGTCACACAGGGATCTGCTTTCCTGGGCAGGAAAATCAGAAACTCTCCTTTGAACAAGATAAAGGAGCTCCATATTCTCACATTTGGGAGTACCATCGAGTCCCAGTGCAGATTGGCTCCTTGCTCAATCTTGCTCCAAACTATACCCAACGATACGAACCGACAAGTCACAACCTTACAAGACAACTTTCAATCAACTTTTAGCACCTCGTTTTAAAATATGAAGAGACAATCAGGAATCAGATATTTGTAAAAAGTCTTCCATGTGAAAGTGAAAGGCCAGTATGAACAAAGAGAAGTTCATTAAAAAAGAAGAACAAGGAGGAGAAGGAGGAGGAGGAGGAGGAGGAAGAGAGGAGAAGGAGAAGAAGAAGGAGAAGGAGAAGAAGATTCAGTACTGGAAATAAAAGAGAACTCCAAAAATCTCTGATGGCATCAGAGAAAATTGACAAAAGATTGAATCAGTGTTTTGAAAAACAGAATGATATAAAACAAGAAAAGTTCTTTGAAATTTAAATATAGTTACCAAAATTATAATTCAATAGAAGGGTTAGAAAAATAGAATTGAGGAAATTATCTTTTCTAATAAAAAAGAAAAACTATGAGAGAGGAAAAAATTAGACATAGAAGATAGACATAGACGGTCAAATAGCTACTATCTGATTTTCCGTAAAGAGAATGAATAAACAGGAAAATTTGTCAAAAAAAAAAAATTAGAACTGAAAAATAGAAAAGACTCACTGACTGAAAGTATGAATGAAAAGAGAAAAAGACCTACATCAGGACGTAATGTGGGGGGAGAAGGAGAATTGAATAAAGGTGATCAAAATGTACAAACTACCAGTTATAAGACAAATAAGTCCTGGGGATGTTATGTATAACATGACTACAGTTAACACTGCGGTATGTTCTATTTGAAAGTTGCTATGAGAGTAGATCCTCAAAGTTCTCATCACACAAAAAAAACAAAAACAGATTTTTCTTTTTTTCTATCTATTTGAGATGATGGGTGTTAATTATACTTATTGTGGTAATCACATATGTAAGTCAAGTCATTATGCTGTACACCTTCAACTTATATAGTGCTATATGTCAACTATCTCTCAATAAAACAGAAAAAAAAGACAAATGAAATTTAGAACACTAGTAATAAATGCTAAAAGCTTTCAGAGAGAGGAAAGGAGGAAGGAAAGGGGTAGGGAGAAGAGGAGGGAGAGGAAAACCAAATTGCATACAAAGCAGTGGTAATGTGGAATGAACTGTATTTTTTGAAGAGCAATACTGGTCACTAAACACAATGGAGGGTTGCCTGTACAGACACGTAGTGTGGTGGTTAGGAGCATGGACCTGTAGTTAGAGCACTGCAGTTTGAAGGCCTTGTGTTTCCACTTACTAGCTACCTGACCTCACTTTAACTACTTTCATGGGCCTGCAGGGAGGTGTCAATGACCAGTCAGTTCCATGATAGACAGAACAGAAAAAAGGATTGGGACTTCTGGATCGTGTTAGACAACATGGTTAAGAGGAGTAAGGCCTAGCCCAGTCCTGGGAAGCAGGGCTGATAGCAACCAGGACGAAGGACTAGGCCCTCAGTCTAGCAGCTGAGGTAGAGGACTGACTTCGAGGCAGAGGAAGCCAAAGCCTGCTCTGTGGTACAGGGACCAAGTGGGATCAGGAAATTGGAAGGTGGTCTCCAGCCCCCCTTCCCAAAAGAATCCAGACAATATGGGTGGGCCAGAACCAGTTTGGCAGATTGACTCCATGGGATGGGAGTTAGATTTACAAAGCTGATGCATCACCAGCCCCAGATACTGGGGCACTGGACAAATACTCCATTCATGCCTTGCTGCCTAGAAAGAAGGGCAGGTTGTCACTTCCAGCACAAAGACCACATCCCCAGGAAGGGTCACAAATAAACCTTAATGTATTCATGAAACTGTAATGTATGTCTCCACCCTAAACTCTGTGAGCTCTGGGGGCAGAGGTTGCATCTTCTTGTTCATCTTTATCCCCAGGACTGGGCACCTGGTCTGCACTTGATAAAGAGAGAATTGTGCATGATTCTATAAATGAAAGGTGCTTTTTAGAAGCCACTGGATCAAAAAATAAAGCCATCAGATGGATATCAAAGCTCAGAATTAGTTTATTGCCCAACTGTAGCCTCTCCTTGGAGGCACTATTGCCCCTACTATCCTGGTTTCTGCCCTCGCAGTGAGTGTACTCCCTCTGGAGTGCACTCCCAAACGTCACCTCCAGACCACACACGCTGAAGCCTGCACTACCTTAAAAGATACCTGTCCCCTGATGAGGGCATAAATGACTTGTCATCCATTCTGCTCCAGCTAACCAAGATAGCTAAGCCTGCCCAAATTTCCGTTATCTCCTTTCCTCAGTCATGCAGATCTGTTCCATTGAAGGAGAATCACACTAAATCCCAACTTTCTTGATTTTTCCCTGGCTGTCTCTCCACTCAGGCATCCCTTGTCTTTTCTTTCACTTTTGGGGACACTGTCCAAACTCACTGCCCAGGAACTGTGGAGAGAAACTTACATAGTGATATTCAGACAAGGAAACTGATTCTCAGAGAGGATTATTAACTTGTCCCTGGTCACAGACCTAGTAGGTGTTGAAGATAAAATTAAAACAATGCTGTTTCAGACTCAAGAGTATGCACACTCCATCAAATCTTTAAAATTGTTTAGTCTTCCAAGAGCAGGCTGCCTGATCTCCCCAGCAGGTCCGCCTTCATATTCCAGGCAAGTACACAGAACCCAGGACTACACCCCGACCTCCACACGCCCCGTATTTCCAGAGGGAGGAAACATTCAGTCAAAATCTTCATGCCCTTTAAATCTTGGACTACACTTTTGTTTCATAAAGGTCACATCCAAGCACATGTCTTAGAAACACTTGAGTTGTTGCATTTATCCTGAAAATATGGCCTCTAGCTTCAAGGAAAAAGCAAAATACCGTCAGTTTGGATCAAATTCAAGGGGCAAGTCTGTCTGGAATGGAGAGAAGTAATGTAATAATGGCACACTATTTTCCAGGAAATGAGACTTTGTCATGGTCATGTTCATATACTAACCAAAACTAGACATACCAATCATACTTAGAAGAAGACCCTAATTTAATCAATAGATAAGAGAGATTTGAATTAGCAAATCAGGGAATCAAACTAAGCAGCTACAAGCCCCAGTTTGCAGAGTCATTTCATTTGTCTATGTAAGTAGTTACTGAAGTTTTTTAAGTTATTCATTCTCCAAAGGTAATAAATATCTCTTCTTACACTCTTACATTAGTCCTTACTTAGCAATATCTTTTTTTTCTCTTGATATAGCAAAGAGAAACCCTAGTTGAAGTTCTTTCTGAAGTATCACAAATTTTAAATTGATAGTATCAGTATTAATGACATTTTAATACAATTCCTGTAAGTATCTATTGGTTTAAAAAATAAAGTTAACATCTTGATTTATAAGTGATGTTCCCACCACCATGATGCATTGATAACCATATATTTGCTAAAAAGTTTAAAAATACTTCAAAATATTACTACTCAATTAATTCCATTTTTCTTAATTATGTGATTATGTGGATATTTTAAACCTAGTTTGATGATCTTTTCTAAAGAAGCTGGTGATCAGTGATTTTATCAGTTCTCCCTTCTAAAAGTACCAGTCATAGCCAAAAAAAAACCCCATAAAATGTAAAGCTCAACAGGGGCACCTCTGAGATCAAAAGGGGGCATTATTAACAGGCATAATCTAGCTCTGTTCCAGGAAAATCGAGAAATATGATCAGTGTAACCCAGGGATCCTTCTCCTAAGAATTTATCCTGAGCAAAATTTCTCCAAGGATAAAGCTAAATACGCAAATATCCACATTGCTACAGAATATATATTCGTGAAAAGTGAGTGGCCACCTAATATGGGGAAAATTAAGGTATAGGAATGTTAGCTTAATTATAAATATAATTGATTGAATTATTACACAATCATTAAAAATAATCAGCATGAAGATAGGGTAAGAGCATAAAATGGTATAAAAAATAACTTATGGTATAATATTGAGAGAAAAACGATACAATTTCAAATCAGCACTGGACTCGGAGCTACATAAAATTATACATACTATATACATGGTTATAGACATGACCAGCTACATAATTTGTTGAATCTTTCTGAGTGTGGGACCTGTGCCACTGCAGAGGTCACATGCTCATGAAGCTAGGGACAAGCCAGCCAGAAAGAGAGAAAATGAAAACAAGTGAGTTATTTGTAAGGGTCACGGGATTTGTATATTTTATTTTTGTTAATTGCCATTATAATATCATTTTTCCATAAAGTAAATCATTTTTTAAAACCACAATACTTATAAGAACAGTGTTCTAGACAATAGGTAATCAACCAAAAATACATGGAAGAAACCTTCATCCAGGTAAATTGTACCGCCACCATGCAATTCTTAGCATGGACATCACCTCCTAGCAATGGCTGTCATTTGTACTGGCAGACAGAGTCAGAACTCAAGTGAGGCAAGGGAGGTGCCCAGCGTACAAACTTGAAGGAGGCACTCACTCTCAGGTGCCAACCATGCACTTGCACAACCCTGAGAGCGGGTGCCTCCTTAAATTTTGTGCCCTACGTACCTGCTTGCCACACCCTGGGCACAAGAGTAGAGATTTATTGCACATATGTTTTATATCTGTCTTCTTGGCGGTAGAACCAAACAATTTTCCCCTTCATGAGATTTTTAGAGAAAATTCTCAATCATCAGTAAATAATTATTTGAATTAGATATTATCTTCAGTAAATCTGTCTTTCGAGTATCTGTTAACAATATGTCAAATTATGCCTAATTAAATCCTTTGACGACATAAATAGAATCTTTATACCCTCTATTTCGTACATTAAAACTTAAAATGACCTTTAAACAAGATGTTACCCATTGCTTCCCCATTCTAGAGAAGATAAGAACCAGCAAGCCTCGGCAGACAAGCTAGCTCTGCTTTCGTATGCTGGTTTTCATCAATCTGAGAGGTAAAGTGAGGAAGAAAGAATTCTTACAGAGGAGAAGGGAAGATGGGATGACTGTTGTCCGCCCCTGGCTGCCATCAGCTCCTCTCAGCATCAGGCACTGATGTTTTCAGCCCCAGTCCTACCGAGTTGGGTACTCCTTTCCTTCTGTGCAGTTGGTGGAGCAAACTATGCTGCAGCGGCATCACCTAAGAGCTTGTTGAAAATGCAGGTCTCACCCCAGATCTGCTGCATCGGTACCTGCATTTTAACAAGCTCCCCAGGTGATTTGTTGATGCATTAGCATTTGCGAGGCACGCTAGATTTCAGCCCATCCTTTCCCCCAATAGAGTATCAAGTAATATTTCTTTCATAAACAAAAGGACCAACACATCAGAATGAGCCTAGGCTTAGCTGTCTCCACGCAGCTGTAGTCTCTAACCCTTGACGTGCTGGTCCAACCCTTACAATGGTTTCCTGCCATGGTTATTAATTAGCAGCCTGAGCACTCTTGTCTTGATTCTATTTGAATCCCACTCTATAACCCAGAGCACTTGAAAACTTGGGTGACGGGGACAATTTGGGGTTGCTATTGATATTAATTGATTGGGTATGCTATTGATATTTAGTGGGCAAGATTCAAAGATAGTAAATTTCTGCAATCCTTGGGACAGTTCTGCATACAAAAAGTGGCCTTGCCTTCCATGAAAACTTGAAGTTTCCCACTGTAGGTGAAGCATTTGCTCATAATTATCTGAGCCCAGAACTGAACTTCGTTTCAGGAATGCAACTACTGTGCAAATCAAAGGAAAATTGGACTTAGTTTTGATCAGAATTTTACCAAGAATTGTTCGTGAATTTCCTGAAAAACTCACATTAACATGGCAACACCTGGCTATTCAATAGCTAATTCAACACCCCTGTGTCAGGCTACAGTTTTTGCTTCACCTTTCTCAGTGCAACCCTCTGATTTCTTCATTTTTGTTTACTAGGGCAAAGCTATTCAAAGTGTATCCCATGTTCCTGACAGAAATACAGAATCTCAGGGCCCACCCAACACCTACTGAACCAGAATTTGCTTTTCAATAACATTCCAGGAGGTTTTTATGCACAGTGAACTTTGGGAAGCTCTAGTCCAGTGCCATTGTGCACAAATACTATATATTAAAATAAATATTATTAGTGACCTTTTTATTTATTTTCTATTTTATAGTTAGGGCATAATGATTTGTTTAAACTATATTCTGTTATCGATGAATGTTAAGTAGGTGTAACAAAATATTTGTTTTAAATAGAGGGCATTGAGTGTGTCAGGGTGGAGAGCCACTTGTGGACCTGGCCATCTGCGCAGTCATAGGTTCTTGAATCCCTTTTGTCCACAGCCACCAGCTGAGGACTTGGAGCCAACCAAATTGTGATAGCATCATTGACTGAAATGCCGGATGCTGCCACCCACCAACCAGATGGATCGCCTGAGATGATTACACCAACAAATCAGGGCTAAATGTCAGGGTTCTTTGGGGTAGAAACTGTCTTTTTTCTAACTGGCCATCCTCTTTCTCTTGATGATCATACCCATGGTCATGGTAGCCTCACGCTACTCCAAAATTTTCCCCCATACCGATTTAAGTTTTTCAAATCCTAATATGCTCTGCAAGTGATCCCACCAGAGTTTTGAAAAAGGTACAGATATGATCTAGTGGTGTTCAAACTTGAGGATTCTATATGACACTTTCTGAGCTTCCAGAATGTTGCAAACACCTACATCCAACAGTACAAAAAATACATTTCCAAAGCAAAAGTGAAAGGTTTAGCAGGGGTGAGAAGGGTCAGTGTTGATACTTGTATTATATGTTATCTTTCCTCATTATGGCATAAACACTCAAAGACTTGTTTATTTCAATTATAAAAGCTAATTGATGTCATCTTAATTTGAATTATGCCATTATAAAGAGAATTAGGAACTGAATCACCCAAGTTTCAGCTTCACAAATTATCTAGGAAACTCTAGTCATTTCCAAATATAGTAATATTTGACATGGTGTGTATGAAGCATGCTAGAATTGTCACTTGGACACAACTTTTTGAGCTTACATATCAATACATTTGTAATACTCTTGGCAATGTCGCTGCAATTCCCAGCAATCAAAAGAGAAATACCCCATTTACCAGTTATATTTCCCAGTTAGGAGCTTGGTGTAAATCATTTATACTGATCACATTATGCAAATTTTTCTTCATTATGTACTTGAAATAATTTCGTTATTCCAAGCATCCAAACTTGAATCATTACCTTCAAACTTGTAGCTGAGCTAATCACGTGATTTGTTCCATAGCATACCCTTGAAACCCTTATTTAAGAAGACAGTACAGATACAGAGCAGGAAAGAGCACTTTAAAAAGTCAGAAATCCAGTGCTTAGCCATTGTTTAGCTCTTGATTTCAGTCAATATATCAAACTCTGCAAACTGCAGTTTCCATATCTACAAAAGGACAGAGTGGACTAAATGGTTTTCTAAAGTTTCTTTGCCACTTTAAGTGTTGTGATTATATTCAAAGAGCAAATGTGTAAATGTGTTCTTTAAACTGTACAGCAATTTTATAACATTTCCAAATTCAACCTTGATATCAGATCACTTGATCTTTCAAAGAACTTACAACTGTCAATTCTTGGTGATATATATTCATGGGAGGAAGCAATGTCATTCTTGATACAAAAATCAGGTATAATTAATTTTTGAAAGTAGTATTTTCACTTTCTTACCCTCCTGACTAAAATTAGCTAGCATTTCTGACTGATGGAATTCAGAAAGACAGGCCAAAAGAAGATGGGTCTCTGAACTCCAGAGCAAAGGAAGGATGCAGACAGGCAGGACCTTGAAAATGTTAGATAAATGGGTGGGGGCCGGAGCGGGAGCAGTAGTGGAGGCCGGAAAGCAGTTTGTACATGCAAATAACTCTTGACTTAAATTTGATCAGTTTGAAAGACTGCATTTGTACAGATTACAACTTTTTTTTTATAAAATCTTCCTCACATTTTTGCAATAATATAAAACAGATTGTACATGTTTACTAAACAGTCTTTGGCAACTTGGGAAATTTTACCAAAATGGAAAATGTATGTGACCTTTGAGTCAATAGTTCTGCTTCTTCAACTTCATTAACAGAAATACTGGCACATGTACAGGAAGATATGTGCACGAGGGTGTTTCCTGCAAAACTGTATCAGAGAAAAATGGCACACAACCTAAATAGATGACACACAAAGACAGCAGTCATGTGCACTGTACAGTTATTTTATTTTGAAAAAATTTCAGACTTTCTAAAACAGTACAGAGAATTCCCATATACTTTCCCCAGATTCCCCAAATGTAAGCATTTTATCACAGTGGCTTTCTTCTTCTTCTCTTTCTTCCTTCTTCTTCTCTTCTTTCTCCTTCTTCACCTTCTTTCTTCTTCTTGTGATCCTCCCTTTCCCCCTTCCCTTCCTCCTCCTCCTTCTCCTCCTCCTCTCTCTCGCTCTCTCTTTCTGTCTTTCTTTCTCTCTCCCCTTCTCTCTGCCATCCATGTCTCCCTTCCTGCCTCCTTTCTTCCCTCCCTCTCTCTCTTTTTCTGTCTACACACACACACACACACACACACACACACACACACACACACACACACACACACGTCATTTACACCCAAATTTAAAACCCCTTTTTCTTTCTGGTCCAGGACCAGGCATTGTATTTACTTGCCAGTTCTCTGGAGTTTTAGTTCCTTGGTCTTCCTTTGTCTTTCATGACCTTGGTATTTTTGAAGAGTATAAGCCAGTTGTTTTGTAGAATGGCCCTCAATTTGGGTGTCTGATGTTTCCTCACAATTAGATTATGCAGCCATTTTCATGACAGGGAAGACCTCGAGATATTTTACTAATGGGAAAAGGGAGCACATTTGTCATGGTCACAACGTGGCCTGCTCAAAGAATTTCACTAAAATTATTGTAATCAGTGGACTCTTTTCAGAGGTGCAGAGAGGTTAAAGGAATAGCAAAGGGTTAAGGGACCCAACACAGGATGATAATGCACCCTGAGATTAGCAAGAGTGGGAAGCTTTACCAGCCTTAAACTGAAGGAGCAAAGGGAGGGAACAGCCATAGGTGGAGCGAAGGAAGAGGGGCTGCCAGTCAGGCACTTTGGCCACAGAAGAGCATGGGTTGAGAGGGAGGGTCAGAGTTATAAATATTCCACCCTCTTCCTTTACCATTCTCCAAATTCCTACCAGTATCTCCCATTAGCTGAAACCAACCCATGAGCAACAGGACGAGGGAGCCAAAGTCACATAGTCCACAGAAGTCAGCTTTCCAGTGCACTATTCAGGACAGAGAAAAGTGGAGAATAGCTCTTGAGCAGAGGGACAACTAGAGAACCACCAGCACAGGGAGCAACTTCTAGTGTCTAAAGTTAGGAAACATGATATCAACTTGGATTTTTCTCGTGGTGCAGAATTTCAGCTAAGGATCAGGGCTGAATATGGAAGGCAATAAGCACTCCATGTTTTATGTGCACAGAGCAGCCAATATTGGGGCTATCTTCTTTCCCACAGACCTTACAGAGAGAAGCAAAAATGGAGAACCATTCCTACCATCACCCACTACTATGTGACCTGCCTCGAGTCGCTGTAAAAAAAGAACTGAGAGGGAAGAAGGTTACAGCCTTAGAGTATCAATTCATGGGAAGAGTCTATCCCTTATTCCCTATGCAGGAGAGAGAGAGAGAGAGAGAGAGAGAGAGAGAGAGAGAGAGAGAGAGAGAGAGAGAGAGAGAGAGAGAGAGGAGATGGCTTCTCCTCCCCAAGACAAGGCAGATATCTCTAATGAGACTCCAGGAGAATTGCTTGTAAAGACTGGGGTAACTGCAAGAAGAACAAATTGGCACTTTATTCCCTACCTGGATGGCTGCTGGGCCAGCAGAGCAGATGATCAGCAATGTGCTTCTTACACAGGAGAAGAAACATGAGAGAGATGGCTAGTAGAGAATGGGTAGTACCAGGTGGAAAGAGTCAGATCTGCCCCCAGTCTCTCAAGTTCTTGATTTCTGACAGACTTGAAGATGGGATCCCACATATGTCTGCCAGCCTTAAAGATGGTTTTGGCAATCCATGGAGCCTGGAAGAACTCTTCTTAGGACCACTATAGTCAGGTATGGCAGGAGGCAAGTTGTACCCTATCAAAGAATAAGAATGGATGCCCTCCTTGGCTGGAGAGGTATCCAAACATGGCAAAGGGCTACTGATGTCCACCAATGCTAAATGAAGGCAAGCCTCTGTTGCTAGGGGCATACTGATCTTTGACCATCCTCTCTGAGCTCACAAGGCTAGAATAGCAGATACAGCCAACCAAGGAAAGGCTGCAAGCAAGCTGCCTACCCACACTCCCACACAGACCCAGCAGCTTGAGCCACACACAGGTCTGGCCTTTACTGGGTGGGGAGGAGAACTGCCATGAATTGCACTTAAGACTAAAAGTTTAAGACAAATAAAATCATAAATAAATATTGAAATGAAACCATTCTAATAACTGAAAGTAAGAGAAATTTATAGAAAGAGGCTGAGACTTCATTAAAGAACCCACTCACTACCCCACAAAAAAGGGCAGTTTAAAAATATCACAGTTGGGGGAGTCTTTTTAAAAATTAAATCATTTTATATTTATTCCTGATGAATTTTGCTATTCAATAATCACCTTCATACTTCAAAAGTTAAATATATACATATATATGCAAACAAAAACTTGGAAGGCCACATGTCAAATTGTTAATAGCAATTAAATATGTAAAGGGGAGTAAGAATAGGAAAAGTGGCAAGGATTGAAGTTAAATTTTTTCCTGTTTTATTCCTGTCTTATTCTTATTGGTGTTTGAAATTTGTCATAAGCATGTAGTCATGTACTACTTATAGAATTATTGTAAGGAAAAAACAAAAAGCTTTCTTGTACTTTCTCTACAAGGCATTCTCCAGTGTTAGTAATATATTGTGAGTATTGGAGGGGATGATACCTGCAAAGTGTTTATCATAAGTCCTGAAACAAAAGATGTTCCCTTAGCTCCCTCTCCTTGGTCCTCTTACTACACCTCTGCCATCAGCATCTTACACTACATTATGTCAATTAGCATATTCACTTGAGAGCCCAAACATCATTTTATGTTTAAAAAGGAAAAAACATTATAGTAAATACTGCTAATGCAATTATTATCTTAATTTTCATTCCCTTTTTAAGAATTCATATTAAATATTTTCTTCCAAAATGAACTTAGCATTTTTTTTTCAATGTTTTCAATAACTTTATACTTATTTAATTTTTCTTAGGTCCCTTTTGCAGTCTTCAAAAAGGTGTTTTCTGCTTACCATGAACAGAGTTATGACTCAAAGTTTTCCTTAATCTGCTTGGTTCTGACGGGCCTATATCTTGATCAATCTCTCCTGTGAATCACCTCTGATGTGCCTCTCAAACAAACACACATGCAATCCTGAAGATTCAGAATACACCAGAAAAGCCCAGCAACTTCTTTCTCCCTGTGTTCCCGTCTCCCATTATTTCAGCTTTCATCTGCTCCATTTACTAACTCACATCCAGATTGCACATCTAGTACTTTCTCTGTTGAGCTGGCCATGCCCCAGAAGACAACTTCTAGCCTTCCACCCTTTGTTTACTCTACAGATATTTACACAAGGCTTACCATGTGTCAGGGCTATACCCAGAGTGGGAGGATAACAATGAATAAGATACAGCCCTTGCTGGCCACACACCACAGCCACAAGACCTCGTCACTTGTCAGTCCCACATCAACTAGGTCCTGTATTCCAAGCTTAGCATGAGTACCATCTCTGCAATATTTTTATAATTTCAAAAGTGACTGCCATGATGATGTTTGCCGTTAAAATTATACTTTAAGTTGGAAAAAAAAAAATCTAAGCTACAGATCATTCTCTTTCACATTTTCTGCCTGTGATAATCTACCTCTCTGGGCCATAAAATGTTAACGGACTAACATAATCTTAGTTTTATGAGCAGTGAAAGCTGTTAACAGTAATTTTTAAAAGATGTTTATTTAGCATAACAAAACCAGGCTGGATATGACTGTGGTAGTGGGCCTCGATCCAGTGGGGTTTGACACAAAACATGGAATGCTGTCACAATCGCCACTAATTGTTGAATGGGCCTACATCAGCTTTGCAAGTGAACTTCTCTGGCCTAGGTAAAGATTCCCGTGGGATATGAATGAGGCAAGAGGTTTGCCTTTCTGTTACTACCCTGCCTGTACCTCGAGACCCCTCCCCCCAAGGCTGCTAAACAGTTGAGGAACTTCAGTTTGAAATACCTGTTTTGCTGTGACTGTCCCAGCATTCTGCTTTCATGTGCTGTTGAATAAAGTTAATATTAATGTAGCAATTCAGGCACAAGCACACATTTAATTAACTTTTCATTAATTCCTCTCATCAAAATAAAGCTTTTGATAGAGTTGTTTCTCTACATTTAATTTCTTTCACTTGTGAAGAAATACAAAATTTCAAAGGAAACAGAATTTAAAGGCTACAAATGAAGGAAAATCAGTAAATCTGTGGCATGTAAAATTTACCTTTGAATTTAGCCATTCAGGTTCTCTCAAATATTGTGTCTATTGAGAGAGTATTGTAGATCGTTTTTACAGTCATCGTGGAATAAATAGTCGTCCTTCAGTATTTTAAAATCTTGAATAGTATGTTTTCTGGACTTTCCTGAACAATAAATTGATTACCAAAAATAAAAGTAACATATTCTGCTATCCTGTTGACGTATAACTAAAATCGAAAAGCTTATATATAGCAAGATAGGATGTTGCTATAGCAAGTAATTTTGATTTGTTGTTTCAAAACCACCGCTCCTTTCAAATCTTTAAAATCCATTTCCTCTATTCCCTGCTCGGCTCAAAGCTGACTCCTTGTCCCCTGTTCCTCCCTCCTTCTTAAGTCACATTTCTTTTAAGTATGAATTCACTCAACTCCTTTCCCTCAAGCAACTTCTCACCAAACTATTTTTTAACAATATTTCAATCCAGCCAGAACCAAATTCCAAGAGAAGGAATGTGACTCTAAGCCAGAACCCTGTCTTTTTATAGAACAGAGTAAAATCCACAGCTATTTGACTTATACTGTATATAGTGCATAGCCAATGTAAGATTATGAAAAGTAAGATTATGTGCATGAGAGCTTAATAAGACAATTTGATGATGAAATACCCCGGGCAAGAAAGCCACAAGGAAATTCCAGAGAAAGGAGCAGCGCCAAATCCTGCAACAAATTTAATTTAGCCCTCCAAATCACAACATGTAATTGATTATAGCAGTGAATAACCAAAAAAAAAAAGTATAATAGTTAATCCTTAGGCATTATACTTCTTCTATTCAATTATAACATGGAAAATACATGTAATGATACATGTATTAAAATATACCAGAAGATTAGCATCTATGAAACTGTTAGCCTTTTTCACACCTATTGCACTTATCCTAATACGCCTAATAAGGCATCACATAGAGGCCCTTGTTCATTTATAGTTCAAATTACAAATTTAACATCCCGCAAAATTAAGCATTAACAAACACAGATGGTCGTGTTAATATTCACATAAACAAACTGTACAAGCAAGCTATTGCTTCCTTTGACCGCTATAAAAACACTCCCTTGGTTCAGAAATCACACTTCTTGCTAACATCACTGATTAATAACCTTTAAGAAATTACAGAAAACAAAGAGAAGTGCCAAAAGAATAAAAGAAGATGTGAGACTGAAAATGGGGCTCTAAACTTTTCAACGGGGTAACAGGTATTTCCACAAATTCTAGACAAGTGCTATCCAATAGAAATATTATAGCCACATTTTAAAATGTTACATGAACTGGTAAAATTAATTTTAATACTCTACTACATTTTATTTAACTTACTATATCTAAAATATTATCATTTCTCCAGGTAATAAATAGAAAAAATTATTAATGAGGCATTTTAAATCTTTTTTTGGTATTACACCTTCAAAATCTGATGTGTATGTTACATTACTCAACATTTTAATTAGGATGGGTCCCATTTCAAGCGCTCTATAGCCACCTGTGGCTCTTGGCTAGTATTGAGCTCGGCAG
Source organism: Rhinolophus ferrumequinum (assembly GCF_004115265.2). NCBI lineage: Eukaryota > Metazoa > Chordata > Mammalia > Chiroptera > Rhinolophidae > Rhinolophus > Rhinolophus ferrumequinum. The sequence continues at coordinate 25,536,406 of NC_046300.1, read as the reverse complement.
CTACCCCGACACAATTCTAAAACTGATTATATCTTGCCAAAGCCTGAGGCAAAAGCTTATGTACTACTACTGCATTAAAGGTGCAATCCCAAGAAGTACAAATGAGGCAAAGGGGGAATGAGGCAGGGAAAGAAGGCCACTGAATTGGCCACTACTTGGAAAAAAGGACAATTGTTTGTCCCACCTCACACAATAATCTTCAGACACTTAACCTAATAGGTTAGTGCAAAAGTCATTGCGGTTTTTGCAATGATTTTTAAACTTTTAAACTGCAATGACTTTTGCACCAACCTAATAGTACATCTCAGAAGGCAGAAGGAAGAAGAATTTATCAACTGGCTTCCATCTCACCTTGACCAAAGTTCTCTTCACCGAACACTAACTCCCCCAACATTTTCAGGTTGTATATAACATGATGCCAGTTCAGATCCCACAGCCTCTCACGTCGCAGACCATGGGGAAAGCCCAGAGCAGCAGGCAAGTACGCTCAGCAGGGGCAGGAAGCAGGGCACTGTTGGTTGTGCCCATGTAAAACTAGTTGCCATAGCAGCTAAGGAAAACAAATGGCCAAGGACCCCAGAGACAGGTAAGTAGAGAGGATGTGAGGTGGTGGATGAGAAATGTCTGATGCAACTAAGAAAGGAATGTAGAAATGCCTAAGAGTCGCTACTGGTACACTCAGAACCGGTCACATCAAACTGAATTCAGACTACGCTTTGTTTAAGGCACCAGATGGGTAAATCATGTTGACTCGCCTGGATCTCTACATTGTTTATCTAATCTTCAATGTAGTATAACTGGATTCCTTCCTACAAAGCAAGCTTTGCCCCGAGCACTCCTCAAAGTTAAGTTCTATACAGAAGGAATTTAAAGGCCACCAGACCAATAATAACACGTCCAGAGGGCCTTGCTTTGATTCCCCTCTGATCCTAGGACCCAGTTCTGGTGACTGGGTTCCTGCACTGTTACTGAGTTCTTGTCTTTGTTTTTCTCTATTTCCTTCCTCTTTCCCATGGTGCTGGAGGCCAGGGTCTGCCAGGGTCCATCGGCCTGAGGCTGAGCTTGTTCTGCCTGCCTCCTTCCCTTTACTGCTTTGTAGTATTTCTAAATCTTTGTTTCCCAGGGCATTGGTCTGCTTAGAAGCCAGATGACTTGCCTTATTAGGTCTTCCTAGTAGAAATGTTCCCCTGGTGTCTCCCTGTCACCTCTGTCTCCCCGCCCCACCCCCCCAAAAAAAAAAAGAAAAAGAAAAGAAAAAAATCACTGCTTTACAACATTATAAAGTGGCAGAGTTTGGGGCAAACTACAAAAACGTCTATATTTCTTATAGATATTCAAATACAAATTTCAAATATATTCTACTGGCCCACTAGAACTCACCCTGGTCTCAGTGTTTCACAAACACACCGCTGGATGTCTTTGCAACTCCTGCAGCTTGATGGCCAGTTTGTCAAGCAAGAATTCAGGACCCGTGGATGTAGTGCTCTCTCTTTTCAGTCTTGTTGGCAAATTAATAAGGAATTTAACCCACAGGACTTTGCGTATGCTCTTCCCTCAATTCGTTGTACATCTGTCTTCTCCACCGTCACCTCACTAATTCCTATTCACTCTTCCTCAGGAAGCCTTTCACGACTATGCCCCGCCCTGCCCCGTCCTATGTGATCCCATGATGCCCTGCACTCCTATTTACCTGTTTGTCTCCCTACCAGACAAGCCTTCAAGGAAAGGGCTGGTACTTGTGCCCTGCTATATCCTTGGTGCCTAGCACAGTGCTTGGCAAGAAAATAGAATTCAAAATATTTACTGAATGAACAAATGACTCCACTGTAGGGATTCGTAGTTGGTCGAATTACACTCCTACCGAAAGCTCAAGAATGGATCCAAATATGGATGAAGGTCACTAATGCTGCGACACAAGACCCTATCTTATTCAATATCCTCTATGAATGACTGCTGAAGACAAGTCCTGCTCTGACGTGCGAAGCATGCAAAGCTGGGAAGGAGAGCCAGTGTATTGGGACATGGCCAAAGGAGAGGTGATAAGAGATTGTAGCTGTGGTGAGAGTGGGTTGAGGCCTTGCTTTTGTGAACCAAGTTTGAATATTTTTGCGATTGCTGGTGCACAGGATTCATGGAAAGTGTGGGGGAGGAGGTGTCGTTCAAGGTAGGAATGTGCATCTGTTTATTGGATTCACTTACTGGTGGTTTTGCAAGCCTGAGGCTGGAGGAGTTCCAGTTGTTTCACTTTTGTTTTACCAGAAAACTTACAAGTGCTATTTTAAAAGTAGCATTGCTGACAGGATTCTACAAATTAATCTGTGTGTACTTTTCTCACCCAAGTTCTTGATTTATGACACCCTCAGTTAGAATGCAGCTTCCTCTCTTTCCTCATCATATACATATAAATACAACTAGTTCACTCTCCCCTTTGAATGAACTTACTGACATTTGCTTTATTCTTGAATTTGATACCAGGATTGCTAAATGTCTGTTGAAGTTTAGGAGAGTAGAGTAGATATAAATGGGGTCAAGGAACCCACATATTTTAAGTGATGGCTAAACTTGCAATACAGTCTTTAAAATCTACCCAGTGTAGACTGCCACTGGTTCGCTCATTGCCTGACTTTTAATAAAACCTTTCCTTGATCTTTAAAAAAAAAAAAAAAATCTACCCAGTGTAACATTTCAGGGCATTGGTCTTCCCTAACTTATTGTCCCATGAATGCCTCTCTCCAGGAGTCAAACCTGTTAGTAACTAATAAAATCCCCATTAATGCTAGTTCTTAGAAATTATAAAATTAGGGATGCTCTATGTGTATAAACTTATTTAATTCTCACAGCAACCTACTGCAATGGGTGCTTGCAGCAGACCATGTAGGGTGGCTTATAAACAACAAATATTTATTTCTGGTAGTCTTAGAGGCTAGGAAGTTCATGATCAAGACACTAGCAGATTAGGTGTAGCGAAGGCCCACTTTCTGGTTCACAGGTGGTGCCTTCCAGCTCTAACTCACATGGCCAAGGGGTGAAGGAGCTCTGTGTGGTCTCTTTTATAAGTGCACTAATCCCATTCATAAAGACCCCACCTTCATCACCTAAGCACTTTCCAAAGGCCCCACCTCCCAATAGCAATACATTGGGCATTGGGTTTCAACATGTGAATTGGGGGATGGACATACATACAAATATTTGGTCTATTGCAGCCAATAAAGAATGTGCTATCATGAAAGAATGTGCTATCATGAAAATTACTACTGTGGGCAACTGAACTTTAATACTACAGGGAACTCTGAGAGACAGGATAGAACATTCATCTCAGAGTTATTCTACCCAGGGGTGAGGGAACTGGTATATTTATCCACCAACTCCTGCCAGCCATTGACTGAGGGAGGGGAGAGCATTAATTTCCAGCACCTGTTGCCTATAAAAATATACATATGCCAGGAATGAGAAGCTAGCTGGTGTGCCTGGGCATCGTAAGTGCCAAGGGAATAGGAATGAGACACTGAGAGCATCTGCAACCTGTGGGCTCCCTGAAATAGCCTGTAATTATTTAGGTAGCACCTACATACGACCATCTAAATGGAATCATTGACAATTATTATTGTGAAAACCAGTTGAAATGAAGAAGGCTGTTATGCTTTTTAAGAGATTTGAAAAATAGTGTTTGAATTCAGATGAACTCAGTCTCACTCTTGCTTTAAATCTTGTTTTGAGTCAGAGCCCTTTGAAAAGTTACCTGAACTCTCTGAGCCTTAGTTTTCTTACCTATAAAGGGACACAGTAATTCCTACTATAATTGGTCATTGTGAGACAAAGGATGTAAAACAGCTAGCCTAGAGATAATCAAGGTTTGTTTGGGGGTTTTTTGTTTGTTTTTTCTTAAGATTAAACTTGCAATGATAATTTGGTGATGGCAACTTTGTCTATACAAAGGCTTGCTCAAACAAAATCAGTAATATCTCTTAAAAGACAGTATTAGTGTACGCTATAGACTGAATGTTTGTGGCCCCCTTCCTCCAAATTCATATGTTAAATCCTAACACCCAATGTAATAGTGTTTTAATGTGGGGAATTTGGGAGGTGATTAGACATCAAATCTGCCAGCACCTTGCTCTTGGACTTCCTAGCATTCAGAACTATGAGAAACAAATTTCTGTTGTTTATAAGCCACCTAGTCTATGGCATTCTGTTAAAGTAACCCAAATGGACGAACATAGTATACTTAAGATAAAATGCTCAACAATGCCTATCAGTATTGAAATACTTAATCTATGAGATATTATGTAGACAAATATTTCTTACCACTTTCCTTCGCATTCCAGTGTTAAAATAACACTAAAAACCTAATGTTTTTCAGGCATATCCAACCAAACTTTGTTATTCCTTCAAACCTGCTTTTTCTATAAAGCTTTCTTTATTAAAGGTGTTATATATAAGAGACATAGACAATCGAAACGGCAAAAATTTATCTAAAGTTGGCATCAAGAGGTAAAAATGGACTTTCAATTTTAAAAAGCAAAATAACAGAGAAAAGGGAGGAATACCTCTCCAAAATGATAATTTTAAATTGTAAAACTGTACTAGCACATACAAAATTTATCAATATATGAACTAGTGGTTGGAAATGCCCATTTTGAGGGAGTTTGCTTCTGGAAAACTCAGAGCTGGAGACAAAACTTAAATTCATGAAAGATTGCAAACAAGCTAAGCAGGCCTAATTGGCCAAAAATAAATAAACTAACTCCAAATATGCGAGAAATGAACAGAAATACTGTACATTCTTGTAACTACCCAGGGTTCATAAAAATAGTTCAAAACCCCAGAAGATCTCTGATAAATAGATATAAATATGTAAGGTCACTTTAAAGTTGGAAATACTATCACTACAATGCACAAAATCACCAATATGTGACAAACTGCTATGATTGGAAATATTTATTTTTGACCAATTTGTTCTTTTAGTCAATTGTCCTGGAGCCTCCAATACAGTCTGACACATGGTAGATGCCTGAGAAATTTTAGTTTCTCTCTATTTAGCACTATGCCTGCAGCATTGTTGGAGAATATATGCTAAGAGATTTCTGAGACCCACGTCCAAGCCCAAACCATCCCAAAATAGGCCCTATTGGTAAAAGTCCAATTATGGGAAATCAAATAAGAGGTTTGCTATGAAGTGCTTTGGGGATGTTTATGGGAGACAAGAGTAAGAGAAAGCATCAATTTGGACAGTGGCCCAATAATCTAGGTGGTACCCACAAAAATAATAAGGTCTAGAAAGTCCAGAAGCAATGCTTGGAAGCAGACAAAATGGAATGGCTTACAAGCAAAGTCAATGTGAATGCTAAGTATCTCTTGAGGCATTCTTTCTACTAAACCAGACACAACCAGAGACAAATCCTTACTGTAGTCAGTAAAGGCCGGGCAAGTCCACCGGAAGCCTCTGATCTCTAACACACATATGACCCTGCAATGGAAAAGAATGACTCAATAGTTCAACACAACGCAATGAAAATGTGTCTTTAGGAAGACTCAATTTCTTTTACATGGGTTTTGCATTCGTCGGACTTTAATTATTTTCTTCCAAAGATCTTATCACTAAGAACAAGATACATTGACCAATGAACACAAACATTCTGGTTTTAATGGCCTAGACATCCAATATTGTACATGGCAACTTGTATTCCAGACTCATTGAGTCTGACCACAGCTAAATTAAAAGTCATTGGGAATCTACATTTAAAGGCATAGGACACCAGTCACTATGCTTTGAGTATCCTCCTCCGTGGCTCAACCCCAGTCTCAGCCTGAAACAACTTGACCGCCTCACATTCCTATAAATGTATTCTATGCTTGGATGTCAATGGTTACCACCAAACTCTCTGAATCCATTAATCAAATTCTTTTCACATGGTTAAAGGCAACTCTGTGTGGGGAGTTGCTAAGCAGCTTTGTCTCCTTCCTGGAAATCCATGATTAGTTGTTAAATGTCTTGGTCTCGTTGGCTCCCCAGTTGCTGGGGATGGGGGTGGGGGTGAGCTGCCCATTGTTAGGCAATGAGGCAATAGCTCCACCCCAGACAACAGCTGTGCCACCCCTATTGGAGAAAGCCTATTGCTTTTTTGAGAGATGGGAGAAAGAAGACGCTGTTCATTTGGCTCAGTGTTTCTCTTAGCCAGAATGATTTTATTTGGAAAGCTTTGGTCTAAATTTAGAGAAGGTCTCTGCCTTCATAAATAATAAACAATGACCTTATCCCAGGGCTTCATGACATCAGGTTAGAACTTGTAGAAGAGGCATGAGGGTGTGCCCAGTCTTCAAGTGGACGCACTTAACTCTTGGGTGATTCAGATTGTGTTTACCCAATGGCACCTACAGTTCCAGCAAAGTCAGCAGATTGTTACTAGCCGAACCCAGTTGGCTGAGTGGCTAGTTGTATTTGTTTTGGGTGGTGATGAGGAAAAATTTCTAGTCAAAATGTATGATTTATGACCAAAATATTCATATGACCTTGGTCCTGACTACCTCAGCACGAATGAATAATCAAGACTATAAAAACATAGCCCTAGCCTTCAGGACCGGATCTTATTTAAAACAGGGTGTTAAACCACTACACCAAACTTGCTAGCACACAATACCAGCCCATTTACATAAGGCCAAATTAACAGGTTCTCTGACTATCTCTTCCCACACACCTCATGGCTGGGGAATGAGAAAGATATTTATAATTCCTGAGACACTGAGCAAGTCCCAAATCCCTCTGAGCTTCAGTTTTCTTATCTGTAAAACTGAGATAATAAGATTAACAGTTAGTTATAGAGTACCTACTATGTAGCAGTCATTCTTTTAGGTGCTAGTGATACAGAGTGAAAAAGATAAAAATTTCAGCCACTATGAAGTTTAGATTTTTCTACTCCTCCAGATTGTTCAGAAGAGCAAAAGTGATAAAATAAATATATCATAATGTTATTAGACATAGTAAGTGCTTAATATGTGGTGCTTTAGCTAACCTCCTCTCTCAATTTCTTTTCACAATGATAAGTTCTACAGAGCGGGCAGGACAAAATGTAATGTTTCATTTCCAAACTGTTAGAAATCATAAACAGCAAGCTCACCTAGGACAATATTTTCTCAAACTTCAGATATTGACATATTAATGAGTTGTAATATTGAGTTAGTGGGTTAAGGCCAGCATTTTTTTCTTAAATTAAAAAAAAAAAAGGAACGGAATGGAATGGAATGGAATGGAATGGAATGGAATGGAATGGAATGGAATGGAATGGAAATGTAGTAAGGGTAAGTATTGATTCTTTACCCTTTTGTTTCAATTGTGTGTGTGTGTGTTTGTGTGTGTGTGTGTGTGTGTGTGTGTGTGTGTGTAATAGATCAGGGTGTGAAATTTATTTCTGAATGTAGGTCAAAAGCTTCTCAAAACAATCTTGAAAGCCACTGGACTATATATATAATTGTACAATAAAGGAAAGGAATTTTCTTTCAGCTTTTGTTATTATCCCCAAATACCTAACTAGCTTCTTACCTAGTTTTTACAATGATGACTACTATACAAGTGTTCATCAAGATGAATTAGTATTTTAAGCACGTGAACAATCATTCTCTAAAGTAGAACACATTTTGAAAGTCATTTTCTATAGTACCACATTCTTTATTTATTTCCCAGCATGTCCAGCCCAGAAGTGGAATAGACAGAGGGTAGACTGACAAGGGTTATACTTGCTCCCGTTAAGCACATTTTCAAAAGTGACACCTCCTCAATAATTCTAAATTAATACATTTACATGATGGTGTTTAAAATTATCATGAAAAAAAAATCAAAGGGAGATGTGGAAACAAGATTGCATGGCAGGAAAAGAAACTAGACAAATGCCATCTTCTTCCTCTCCAACAAATGGGACAGGTCTTGTCCAACTTCCCAGACACACAGGTATGTCCTGCCTCCGGAGATACTTCCTCTGACTTTAGAACCTTGCCATGTTTCTAACGCAGGTTAGAATCACCCAATCTGGATAAAGAATCATGGCTCTAATTCATAACCACATTTTTTCCGTCAGTCTTACTCTTGTACCACCTGTACACTGTCGGGAGCTAACCTAAGCCAATTTAGTCATGAACTAACTAGTGTGTGTGTGTGTGTGTGTGTGTGTGTGTGTGTGTGTGTGTGTGTGTGTGTATAAATATCAATTGCCTCTAAAAAAGTAGATGTTCTTAATCATTTTTGTGTTTTCTCAGAATAACATTTTAATTGCATAAAATAAAATGCATAGGGATTAAAAAGAAAATATGTTGAAATACAGTTGTTGAAATATTTCTAAATACATGTGCCATAAAAATACATAAATTTCTCTAGTAATAAATTGAAAATAGACCTACTAGTGGGTCTACTACTACTATACTTTCAAAGTAATGATGAGATCAAAGGACATGTCAAGATAGTTGCAACATTAGTAATGTGTCATGAAAACAAGTGTGATTTCTATAGTGACAAATGAAAGTTAGTAAGGGTGAGTTGCCTATACTCATCATTGAAGGAAATTCCGCATTCTAGTTAGAATTAGTCGAGATAAATATGAAATTCATTTTTATGGCCAAGACCTGGAATTGTACCAATGCAAAGGGTCCATAGACTGTAGGTTAAGAGATGCTCGTTAGAGATAGGAGACAGTTCTAGATCTCTCTACAACCTTGAAACAAGGTAGAAAAGAAGGCAAATGTCTGACAGAATCTTACCACTTAATTAGCATGCAATCGCAGGACAATTGTGTATTTTTTTAAACTTGATGAAATCCCAGCTCTCTGTATTTTTAGAAGGTTTGATAGTACCTTGCAAGAAAGGCTTACCCAAGCCAAATGTGCCAAAATTTAAACACCAGGACTCAACTAATCCTCAAGTCAAACAACCAAGAACCCTTCCAATTAGTGACTGAAGATACACCCAGGGCCCTTTCCAGGACTGCTGCACACATTGTGTTGACCGAGCACTATATAACCCTATAGCCAAATGGAGCATCCTGCTGCCATTCCTAAACGTACAGACTGCTGGGCTCTCTCATCCTTATATCTTGTTCCAAGAAGCAATGCTCAAAATGTTTAATATCAAAAATAGCACGTATTACCCAATCAGAATGGCTGCTAACAATAAACAACTAGTATAGTATGTATAGTATAGTAGCTAGAACTAGTATGTGTTCTAGCTGAATTTCAGCCTTGCTCTGTTCGTGCAAGGGTGGGGAATGTCTTCTAGACAATCCCTATATCTTGACCACTAATTTCACCATTGAAAATCCATATCTCAACTTTAATATACTCATTAATAAAGCCTGTAGTATTGATCAGAAATCAACATGGGTAAAATACTCAAAGTAGCCATCTCTGGAGTATGGGCTTTTGATTAAATACTGGCTAACCACTTCCAGAGAGTGCAATCCTGCAACTATCTCTGGTGTATGGATTAAAATGAACACAAATGCAGATATATATACCACACAGATATACGCTGAATTTTTTTCTAAAGAATTACAGGCCAAATACCCAATTATCACTACTTTAGTGAAAACAGTCTATTAGGTTATCAACCTGCCAAACTATTTTGGAAGAAAGAATGGTGTCTTATAACCATCATTGGACAGAATTTTTTAAAACTTTATCTTTGAGTTGGGGTGCTTTGGTTACTTTCCATTAAATGATATTTTGTAAGCTTTCAGAAATCCCCCAAGTGTCATGAAGTTTTAAAGGAACCAAATTCAGCAGGGAGATCTTGTCATCCCCTTTATGAAGGCTAAAGGGATCTAATGAAACAAGCTTGTCTCAGAGAGACTGGAAAGGATCAGAGATCAGTACATGGAAAGCTCATGATGAAAACAGGGGTGTAGGGAAGAATAAAGTTGTTGCTTTTTGCATGTAATGAGTTGGAAATGTTTGTGAGAGAAGACTTGCACTTGTACAGAACAATTCAAGAAGCAGAGAAACATATGAATGAGACTGAAAAGGCAGACATTTGGGCCTTTTCTAGAGAAGGGCAGATTTCTACCTTTCTCCTCCGATATCAAAGCAATCACAAATGCCCAGAGAGCAGTGTCACATTCCAGTAAAATACAGTTAAAAAAAAATCAAAAAATCAAAACCAGGATCATGTGAAGAAAATGAGGAAGGTAAGTACTGAGTTAAATAAGCCAGGAGCCAAAAAACTGTCCGAACAAAATTCAGTGCAAAAGCTATGAAGATAAAATGGCAACTATAAAAAAGATAGATGTAAACTAAACTAGTTCTGATCCCAAAATTTTAAGTAAAGAATGATACTTCTAATAACATATACACTGAATCATGACCAAAACAAAACCAACTAGAGTGCCCAGGACGGAACAAATGGCCATATGAGGTCTGACAATAAAGTTCGCAAACTCATCCTAGAAAAAGTGCTACATACCTCATTGCTGGATTTCACTACTGTCACCTTCAAAGTACTCCCCCTGGGAAACTATGCACTGATGCCAGTGCGGAGTCCACCCTTCAAAGAAGATTTGGATCTCTTTTTCTGGAATGGCCATCAGAGCTGTCGTCGTATTACCCTTGATGTCCGGAATGTCATCAAAATGTCTTCCTTTCAATATTTCCTTTATCTTTGGGTAAAGAAAGAAGTCATTGGGGGCCAGGTCAGGTGAGTGGGGAGGGTGTTCCAATAGAGTTATTTGTTTACTGGCTAAAACTCCCTCACAGACAGGGCCATGTGAGCTGGTGCATTGTCGTGATGCAAGAGCCATGAATTGTCGACGAAAAGTTCAGGTCGTCTAACTTTTCACACAGCATTTTCAGCACTTGGTTAACTGTTTATCTAGTTGGTACAAATTCATAATGAATAATCCCTCTGACATCAAAAAAAGGTTAGCAAGATTATTGCAACAAGTTCACGAACTTAATTTTCAGACCTCGTGATTACAGTAGAAAATGCCATTTTCTTTTCTTATGAGACAAAGCTAAGCCACATTTCCCAATGTCCTCTGGAGTGCTGTGGGCCATATGACTGAGTTCTGACCAGTGAACCATGGATGAAAGGGATGAACCTCACTTCAGATCTGTCCCACACAAACCACTCATGCACATCTCCATAATTTTTGGAATCCTGAAAACCTGCATAGAGTAAAAGCAGTATGCAAAAAAATATGGTTATTCACAAATAGAGGAATTATGGGCAAACTTTTTTCACTTCTTTCCAATTTCCTCTACTTCTAAAAATTTGTACAATAACCAAACATCTGTTTTATTATAGAGTAAATAAAATATAAATCTATAAAAGAATATATATGTATATACATGAGGGTTTTTTTTTAAGCAAATTATCCCCACTTCCTTTGATAACTCCAGATATCATGGATTTGGGTGAGTTTGTTCACTAATATATTCTCAGCACCAAGGACAAGCCTGGGAACACTGTCAGCATTTAATAAATGTAGTTTGAAAAATAATTTCTGGTATCCTCAAGATTTTGTTATTTGTCAATGCCTCTCTTAACATGTTTTGCTCCATTATTGGAGTCCACTGAGATGTTCTTGAATCCCAGATTCCACAATTTTGTATATTACCTATCACTCTGCATGCTTTCTGATAAACTTACTAACTTCTAAGTCTCCAAAATTGAGGATAAAACTATTAAATGGATACGAGCCAAGAGGAGAATTTTGCTGAACACCATTAGAAATTTCATGCAGGAATCAACACTCCTGGGACAAGTATCTTAGAATGTTACATTTGAAAGGAATCTCAGACTCATCCAGTCTCATGTCTAATCCAGTCTTCCCCAAGCCCCTCAACCTACTGGTTATTCAACACTTTTATAGCCACACCTTTACAGACATGCTCATTATTTCCTTTCTACCCCCATTCTACTTTCTTAGAGAAAAATTATTTTTTAGAGAACCTACCCTACTTCATCTCTGAAGGGAGTACTACTATTTACTTACATGTGACTTCATTCCCCTGACTTTGGCTGATTAGAATAAAGAGGGGACCTAACCAAGTAAGAATGCATCTAGAAACCAAGATTCATTCATTTATTCAACAAATACTTACTGAGCACCTACTATGTACCAGGAACAAGGGTTCTAGGCCCTTGCAATATATCGGTGATCAAGATAAACAAAGATTCCTGCCTACCTTTGAAGAACTTAGATTATGGTGGGAGGGGGAGAATATATATTAAATATAATACATAAGTAAATTACATATAATAATAGAAGATGGTAAATCCTATGGGGAAAAAATGAAAAGTAGAGTGAGATAAAGGATATTGGGAGTGAGGAGTGAAATTTTAAATAGACTGACTAGGTCTTCATTGAGAAGGTCGTATAGCATTTATTGAGCTATCGTATAGTATTCATTGAGTCTCTGCTCTGCTTCATTGAGCAGAGACTTGGGGAGGTGAGGGAAATGAGCCATGTAAATTTTAGGAAAGAGGCATGTATGCAGAGAAAACAACCAGTGAAAAATACTAAGGCACAGGGCACACGGCATATTTAAGTAAAAAGAAAATCAATATGGCTGTAGCAGAGTGAATGATTTGAGACAAAGACTAGGAGATAAGATCAAAAATGTAATGTGGGGGAGGGAGTGGTAGATGAGGGTAAACGGTATCAAATATATGGTGATGGAAGGAGAACTGACTCTGGGTGGTGAATACACAATGTGATATATAGATGATGTATTACAGAATTGTACACTTGAAACCTATGTAACTTTATTAACCATTGTCACCCTAATAAACTTTACTTAAAAAAAAATGTAATGTGGATCATCAAAAGGATTTTAATTCATATGTTGAATGAAAGGAAAAACTATTGATTGGTTGTGAACAGAAGAGTGGCATGATCTCATTTACACTTTAAGAGAATAACTTTGGCTGCTATGTATAAAATAAAAACATAAGATCTGTTAGGATGTTATTGTGGTAACCTAAGAGACACAGTGACTTGGACCAGCACCCTAGAAGTGAGAAATGGTGGTAGTGAGAATTGTCAGATTCAGTGTTTATTTTAAAGATAAAATGAACAGTATTTGCTGATGGCTTTCATGTGGTTATGAAAAAAAGAGAGCAGTCATGCTAAGGTTTTTGGACTGAGACACTGGGCTATTAGCGTTGCTGCCATCAACTCATCAACTGTGATAAGGCAGGATATGGAGGAGATTTGGGATGGTGGTGCGAAGATCAGAAGTTCAGTTTTCAACAGGTTAGAAATACAAGTCTGGAGTTTGGGAGCCAAATGAACAAAGGCTTAGATAGAAGAGGGAGCTTTCAACTAGGCCAAATGATTCTATTAGATCAAGTAAAATAGGGCCTAAGAATTGACCACTAGATCTAGCCGTGTGGAAGTAATGTTTACCTTGACAAGAGTGGTTTCAATGATGTCATGAAGCTGAAAACCCAACTAGAGTTGTTTGAAGGAATGTAGGAAAAGGAATTGGGACAACCAGTTCAAACAATATTAGAGGAAATTTGCTCCAAAGAGGAGTAAAGAAATGGGGCATAAAATGTTGGTGTATGTGTCATCAAGAAGAGAATTTTTAGAATTGAGAAATAATAAATGGAAATGATCAACGATATAGGGAAGAGAGGAAGGAATTGCTAAAATAATGCTGGAGCAAGAGGATATATAATTTGGTACCCAAGTGGAGAGAAGAACTTTAGCTAGGCAAAGGAAACAGAGAATAAATGAGTTCAGATGTTGGTAAGCGGGTAGAAGGTAGTGGTGAAATCTAAGGCAGTTCTCTTCGGATTGCTTTCATTTTTTCAGTAAAGCCAAAAGCAAGGTCATCAGCTTAAACTAAAAGTGGGGTGGGGAGGGGAGATTTTTGAGCTTTAAGGAGAAAGAAACTGTAAAATAATCATCTAGGAGAGCAGGAAAATAAATGGATAAGGAATTTAGGATTGCCTGACAGCGTTATAGGCCCAGTGGAGATACCCAACTATGAATTTATAATGAGACTAATCAATGTGATTGTGAACCTCTAGCCATGTTCAGCGGCATGGGTATAAGTTTGGCGTAATCAAAAAGATAGAATTAAGCAGGGTTGTATTTTTTTTTTAACCAATTGAGTATAAGGAAGCTAAAGAGGCAAAAGAAATGAGGATGTATTTAAAGAAGTGGTTAAAATAATTGGATGTACAATTTTACCTTGATAAGGAGGAGAGAGAGAAGACATCCAGGGACTGAAGGAACGTAAAAAGGCAATATAAGCAAGACATGGGAGTGTATGTCTGGGCAGCGGGGTTTAAAAACCCTCTGGAGTTGGGCTACTGGAGGGAGTGAAGTGGAAAGTTTTTGAGATGGTGGTAAGAGCTAGATGCACGAAATCAAGAGCACAATATATTTACAGTCATCAGCAAAGACAAGGTCTAGTGTATGAGGATAGGAAGCAGTGGCTGAGGTAGAAAGGAAGGTAAGATGTTTGGAAGAGATAAAGTCAAAGAACTAAAATGTCAGGAAGTTGAAATAATTAATACGTATACACACACACATATATATATATGTGCTTTAATCACTCAGACATAAGATAAGAATCATATTAGAGAGGGTGATAGTGGATCAGAATCTAAAATCATAAAGAAATTTGGGGAATCACCCCATGATCTAAACTCAGTGGATGAGAGTTAGTGGGTAATATGGTTTGATGATCACAGATTCAAAATGGAACAGAAAGAGGAAATGGCAGGGGGGGATTTGTCTGAAAACAGCAATGGGCAAAAAGAATACCTCTCCAACTCCTCAGGCCGAGAAGTAAGCCAGTAGTAGGAGAAAAACCAGCATTACTTGAGAAGGCTACAGGAGAAGCAGCATCCTCAGGTGACAGCCAGGTTTCCATTAAAACAAAATGGTGAAAAGTACATTTAATAAACAGGTAAAAGATATAAGAGATGTTACTGACGGTAGACCATGAAATCCAGAGGGCACTGTGGAGGATAAGGCATGAGGAAGCATGGGGGATGAGGACAGAGGAGGGGATGTTCAGGATCTTTGGCGCATTATAATGGAGAAGATGAGTGTCGCCTATGAGCCTAAAGGTTCTTGAAGTTACTTGCATAAGCAAGGACAGTGGCACGATAAGATTGCTCTCATGTATTTGAGAGACCAGTGGCAAGTCTGTGAGTGTTCAGTGGTAGGAAGAGGGGGATTTCAGGAACTCCTTTTTCACCTCAGTGATAAGGGATAGAAGGTTTGGGGAGGCAAGGTCTTAGCCCCAGTGAGTGAGCATCTTGTTGATTCCAAACAGTGAGAATAGAAGGTTTAGGGGAGGTGTGGTCTTAGTCCCACAGCACAGTTGCATTCCAAACCAATAAGAATATGGGTGCTCCATTTTGACCCCTCTTGTGGGTCAAATGTGGGTGTTTTATCAATGGGCCATAAAGTTTGTGTTTCTAGAATATGTAATAAGGGCAGGTACTCGACATGTAAGGGAAAGTGGACTCAGAATCCGAGGACACCCACATTTGGTGATAGCTATGATGTATCATGCAGGAAGAGCAGAGGAAGCTGCAGCTGTTCTTTGGAGTGAGGGAGGGAAGGAGAGATATGGAGAGAGAGAGAGAGAGAGAGAGAGAGAGAGAGAGAGAGAGAGAGAGAGAGAAAGGCCTTGGTTTCTGATGACTTACTTGCCATATATTGCCCTTGAATTATATTAACACATTCTTTCCTAAGCACTGAAACCTATCTGGTTACAAACATATTCTCAATTTTTTTTGTGGATAGATTTTTTAAGTTTACATGTCTTTAGCTTTTGAAATCTGTATTTTCCCCTTTTGGAAATGGTATGGTTGACTATGCCCTGTTTTCCTCAGAGTCTTCAAAGATTATCCATTAAGATTAAACAATCCCACTTGAAAAGTCTGTCCATATCCTGGAGTAATTTACCTGAACCTATGACAATATTCTTTTATATACTTAGGTGCCCTCTTATTACTCATCACCTATCCTAGGCCTCAATTCTCTCTTAACCACATTTGACAATTATTCTACTTAATAGGGAAGCCAGAAGTATACATGGACTTGAGCATTCCTGCTTTCTCTCTGTCATCTGTTAATATTGCACCATATGCCCCAGCAGCTGTCCTCTTCTTCCCTTGTTTAGTAGCCACATCTCTGACCATTGTCCTTTGCATTTTGTAAGCCCCAGCTGTCATTACTGGAGTGAGCTTAGCCATGAGGTATTCCGTGAACTCAGACACAGTAGAAAAGAGAGGAAACAAGTCCTGTGATAGGAGACCTGGCCCAGCAGTAAGGTCGGCCCTTGAATGAAAGCAACTAGTAACCCAATATTGAATATCCTAAGGGTTATGTCAAAGTCTTGCTTAAATGGAGCTCGTATTAAAGAATTTCTAAGCCTGGGGTTTTGTTTAGCAGCTGAATCCTCAAAACCAAATTGAGCTCTCTCTTCACCCCTGATGACGGGGGGGGGGGGGGGGGGGGGGGGGGGGTAAACGACCAAGGAGGGGAGGCAAGGTCTTAGTCTCAGGGAGTGAAACTTCCAGATAATGGTGATATAAGGCTAAAAAGAGGTGTGGTCTTAGTCCCAGGACAAAGGTTCACGCTTGAACCTTGAGAGAAGGCTGATGAGATCATGATTTAGAATGACCCTTTCAGGCAGACTTCTAGTTTGTGTATGGGATTTAGGAGATATATCTGGTACCCCAAGGCAAGAATGAGGATATGGCCCAAAAGAAAGTAGAAATGTTACATTTAAAAAGCCAAAACAGTGGCCCTTTCATGAGGACTGGATCTGCATGGCAGAACTAATGCTTCAGATGGCACCCTAGACAGAAGCACATTAGCTAATTAACTATCCACTGCACAGTCCACACGAGACATCGCCCACTGGGAGGATGGAAACTCCAAATATACTTCCTGCCATAAGTTGGAAAAACTCAAAAATGAGCTTCTTAAAGTGAAAAACTCACATTTGCATCAACAGATGCTTTCCCCCATTCCCCCTCTAAAAGCACTTTTTGTTTCTAAAGTACGAATTTCATTTTTAAAATATCTACTACTTCCCTTGACCTGGATTCCTCTTTACCTCTTCCAGTTGTGGACTCCTCACAATTGACCCTCTAAAAGGTTGAAATCTGTTATTGGGGGAAAGGAGATCACGGGTCTCTGCCATCATTTTCTAGCCCTTTCACACGCTCTAAGATGAAACAGTCACTTCCTCCTTAAGTTCTTGACACATCCATTCTCACAACCACTTCTCCTACAGTAGTTTCCTTTATTGCTTCCTTTATCCTAAAGAAAAACAATGTCAGCAAAGTCAAGAATTTGTGAGAAATTCCAGGTTGCAGAAAAAAAAAAAAATCCCAGGAGCTATCTGAATAATTAACATCTCATCTTACACCTATTTCTTATTTATTTGATCACTTTTGAAATCTCCTCCAATAGGCTTCAGTCATGTTCTCCATTTTGTTTGGGAATCTGCATCAGACGCCCACATGCCGTCATTCCAGGAATGGAGCCCCTCATCAGATGGGCTGATAGCAAAGGGAATAAGACATGCACAGGCAGGAGTACAGGCACCAGTACAATATTTACCATAAAAAATAGAGGCTGACCAACCAGCCTGGTTTGCCTGGGACTTAAGGCACTTTTAGGATGTGAGACTTCTGGTGCTAACACTGGGAAAATCCCAGGCAAACCAAAATGAGTTTATTACTCTAAAATAGAAAACAAGCATTGCACCTATCTTGAAAAATCACTAAAAGTTGCCTCTAAGTTCCTATTTCCTAGGTTTCAAAGAACTGTATTTCTTTGTGATTTTTTCCTTAAAACGGATACTGTAAACGGCATGCGGGTCTGACTAAATGAAGGGAAAGGAGCATCTTTGAATGCTTTTTTAAAATTTACCTGGTAATCTTCCTCCCCTCACTCTTCATTTCTGTGAGATATTGCTAATTAGGGCTGACCATCCCTTAAATTTTTTTACCAAATTCATTTACTTCTTTCTATTGAGAATGGAAAAGGGGCCACGGGTTAAACCTGACAAACTCAGGAGACTGAAAATAACCATATAAGATGATCTGAACATACAAATTCCTCACTAAAAGCCAGTCTGGCTGATAGTCACATCCTTGGCCTGTAGCTTCCTTGACAAAGGTCAATCTTTGACAAAGGTCAGTCTTTACCTTAAGTGAGTCTATCTGTTGTCTCTTTACATCTAAGATAGCACACCCTTGGAATGTCAGAGTAATCTCTTTTTCTGGATCCCCCAGGGGGACACAACCCACCACACAGGAGCAGGAAACTACAAAATCCCTCATTGTTATCTTGTTCCCCAAATATCATCTCCATGTGCTGTAAAATGCTATTAACTATCCTGTACCCACCAATGTAAAAGAAGTGTGTATCTCTCTATTTATTTTACTTTTTATCCAGTCCCAGATTTCCCCACTTTGTTTTCTCCCACCTTCTTAATCTATAACCATCGGATTTCATATAACCCTCCTCCTTTGATTCTAATGTAGAAAATAAGTTGCAATACCTCCATTTTCCGAAGCATGTTCTCAATCAGTTAAGATGCTTCCTCGCAATTGTAGTCAGTTTGGCTGAAATAAACACTTACAAGCTTTCTCTGAGGCTGGACATTACCTACACAAACACCACCCTGGTTCAAGACATTATCAATAAACACTAGCCTGGGTTATTGCACTAATCACTAACCAGGGTTTCTCAAGGTATCTGTGATGAAGGAACGGTTTTTTTTTGGTTTGTATTTTTGTTTTATGTTTAATTTCCAATCCATTATGAACCAATACTTTTGTAACATACAGTAAAAACGAATTTCTAGAAAAACGATCATACTCTTTGGTGTTGACACAATGTCAAATTTGCTATAAGAGTTTCTAAACTCTTCCTGTCTACCTCTGTTCTTACTTTGCCATAGACTGGTAACAAATAGTCACAGAAGCAGTCCATGGATCATGCTTTGAGAAACCCTGTTCTAACGAATATCATCATTGCCACATTTTCCTCCATTCTCTTTACCAAAAAATCTAACAATCTTTCAAAACATAAATATGATTGCATTAGTCCTCAGTCCATAAAATAACCAAAGGGAGGGGGGAATGTTAAGAACATGGTCTCTGGAGCCAGGCCACCTGGATTTAAATCTCTGCTCACCACTTACTCGAATTACGTGACCTGGGGTAAACCACCTGTTTTTATGGGCCCCAGTTTCCTCATCTACATATTGAGATAATAATAGCATTAACTTTATACGGTTGCTGTGAGGGTTACATAGATTAATTTTTTACATAGGTAAAGTGCTTAGAACAATATCTGAGGCCTAGTGAGTGTGTATGCTCCTTCTTATTTATTATTATTAATACCCCTTATTATTTCTTATTAGCATAGCCTACAACATCCTGCCTTTATAAATTTTATGTGTCATTGTTATTATTGTTAGTATTGTTATTATTAACACGACCTACAAGTCCCTCCCTATCTCTCCAGCCTCATCTGAACCACCAAGGTGTCAAGCCAGCCTCCAAACCACACAATAAAAGGGCAATGCATTCAAGATTTTATGCGGATCACTTGTGGTAGATTAGATCATTGCTAAGCAAATATTTACACCCTTCTCTCCACTTATGGGAGAACTACATACCGACCCCCTTGACTTTGCACTTAGCCATGTGAGTTGCTTTGGCCAATGGGATATTAGCAAACATAATGTAAACAGAGACTGGTGCAGTTGGTCTATGCCCTTGAGCTTCTGCCAGCACCATGAGAAGAACAAGTCCTGGGAAGCCCACTGGCCCCAGAAGATCGAGTGACCTCATGAGTCAGACCTGAATGGAACCTGCAGCCTGAGACCAAGACCAGGCCAGCCGATCTGAGCTCAGCAGGTCAATCTCTGTGCCACTGAAATTTTGTGTTTGTTACACAGGAGAAGTTAACTGCTCATACTATCCCGATTCATTCTTGTGTCCTTCATTTTAAATTCTGCTCCTCAGGATTTTGTCCCATTTCATTGCCAGGAAGCCCGGCTCCTATACACTACGGTACATTCTGGAGAAGTAGCACATTAGAAAAACAGCTCTGCATATGTGGATCCTAGCCCATTCCACGGTTTCAGAACTTGGGGAAGCTCCTGAGGCTTTACTTTCATTCTTTGGGCACTCTAAATGCCCTGCTGTTAGAATTTATATGTATAAATGATAAATGTGTATATATGTATATATAATATATTATGTTTATATGTTATATATATGTAATATATAATATATATTACATATCTATATACCGGGCCCAAAAAAATGTATACAAGTGGACACTTTGGTCAATGTTGCTCAAGCAGTAGTTCGCTGTTATCAGAAGTGTCAGGATGCTGATGGTAACCAGTCTGAGCACCTCTTGTAATTGCAGAAGTAAAATGTAAATTGTATTCATCTTTTGTTATCGGTATTGTTGAGTATTACAATTTTAATAGTTTTTCCCTTTCTTAAAATGTGTATACATTTTTTGGCATCCTCTGTGTATGTATACACACACACACACACACACAAAGTGGTCACAAAGAAACAGAAAGGCACTGGTCTCTATGCCAGGAGACCACTTATTCACAAGCACAAAGGGAAGTATTGAAGTTGTTATCATTTCTGTTTCTTTCCTCCGAGACAGTATAAAACAGAAGCTAAATAACCCTAGAGATCTTAGAGCTAATCTAGAATTCATTCACACACATGCCAGTGATATTCTAAAAATGCCCACTAATTTGCAATCAGATTAATATTTGCTGTAATATTCAAACATGTACTTTATATTTGTCTCCTAGCATATTTTTATAAATATGTACTCCAGAAAATATCACCGAATTGTGACACATTTTGATCTTCCTTTTCCTGCAAGGATATAGGAAAATAGTTCCAGCAATGGCTTCCTAGGCGCCTGCAGACTATTCCTCTGGGCATGTGAGAATTTAGGTCTAGACTATTGTAGTCCATTGTTAATTAGCCACTTAACATCTCTTGTTAATGTTATTGCATGTTTGCTGCTGCGATGGATTTTGCTCACTCTAAAAGCTTAGGCTGTTACTTCAAATTTTATTCCCACAAGTCAAATACATAACCATCTGAGAAAACATTTCACAGTGTGAACTGAGATAGAAACTAACGATGGAATGGGTCAATATGGACCTTGTTATTATTTTTTAACCAGGAAATATTCTGTTCCCTTATCCCTTGCTTTTTGCCTTGAAACGATAGTGGCATTTTACCAAGAACTTGTCTTTTTTTTTGGGTGCCGGGGGGGAGGGAGACCTGGGCTATTTGAAGTTAATACCCCTCACTTTTATAATTCATTGACCTATATAAAATGAATGCTGCAATGGTTTTTAACTCTAGATTTCAAAGGTTTCCACAGTTTGGCTTTCAGCCATGACTAAGGCTCATTGGATTTATGTTTGCTTTGTAAAATATACAAAAATCCCTACATCGAGGTAACTATCAGAGTAGTGGCATGGCAACTATATTGCAACCTGTTCAACAATCCATAGCTGAAAGAAAGAACTCAATTTACCTTCTCTCTGAAAGAGCATGACAACTCTACCCCTGCAATTCTACATAAAGTAAGACCAGAGTGGAGACTGCCTTCAAAAACCCATTGGTGAAAGTACATTAAATCTAGAAGCAAATGGTGACACTACATGAAAGGGTAAAAATAAAAAAAAGCTCTGGGGAATCAAAACATCCCAGCTCTTTCAGTCTGGTAAACAGATCGATTCTGCAGATCAGCTTCTATAGTGAGTGAGTTTTCTTGAGTTTTGATGACTGTATCAGTTGAAAAAAAGAGCTTGAGAGTAACAGTTTATAAACTGTCTGCATCTAATACTGGCATAAAACATTGAAAAGCACATATCATCCATCTTGCCTTCTCTAAGCATAATTTAGAGATGAGTAAGGGAATTATGGGAAAGCTATATAGCTAGTAATGGAATTTACATATTTTTAAGGACAAATTCTGTCAGAAAAAAAATGTTTGCAATGAAAAGTCTCCTCTCCACAAATAAAACACGTAAGGTGGAAATGGCTGATTTAAGACACATGTGGCAAGGCTTTTTAGCATGTAGTGTAAAATTATCAATCAAACTGAAAGCTGCAATAGTTGTTTAGAACAACTCTAAACCTAAAAAAAAAAACAAAAAACAAAGTGGACATTCTTCCTTAGGAAAATAGTCCTATTATCTGGCCAACGGACTACGTTGATTGACAATTTTAAAATGAATATATTGTTGAGTGTAAAATGGAAAGATGTCAGTGAATCATTCCAGAGAAAAGAACAGTGAGCTGGGTTTTGAGCAACCTGAATTGTAGCCTCTTTTCCACCATTGATTGGCCAACAGACCTTGGACAGATCAAGAGCAGCTTGCATTCATGGAGTTCTACTGTTCACTAAGGGCTCTTACCTGCATCACTTTGATGAACTGTATGCTATTCAAAATACGTGCTGCCCCTCCCTGCAGGCAATCACTTCCCCAGGAAAGATCATACTTTTTATTCCTTTGATATCAGTAAGAGCGAGTATTTGCTTCACCTTGATCTCTTTAACCAGCAATGTTCCAAATAGGGGCTGCTCTGTCAGCCTCATCCCAGATCATCAAGGAGAGCCTCACCTGACCCACCATGGACCTGTAACATAAGCAAGAAATAAACCTAAATTGTAAATCACAGAGATTTGGGGGTAATTTGTTACTAATGCCTAAACTAACTGATACAATCAGACTCCCACAATTTAAGTTTTAACTGAAACACAAAGAAGTTATATTTTGCATACTTAAGGTAACCCAGCTGAACAAACCAGTATTCTTTCCCTCTTCCTGGACTGATTGTGATTTTACATTTGTGGCCTTCAGTTCCTCATGTACATATTGTAAGAGTTGGAATAAATAATCTCTAAAATTCCTTTCAACTCTAACATTCTATGTTCATCTGACTCTTCCTTTCATAGACTCCTGACATTTTTAAGGGTTACTTGGATGATATTTGTTACTGGGCAGAGTTATATTAGATACATTCCTTGGCTGAGATCCAAAATATTAGCATTTTATAAAAATTCCACAACTAGTACTGCAAATTTCCAGAGCATATTGATTTGTACTCCTTGATACTTTACTTTGTAAATATGTTATTCAGGTTTGTATATATTTACATACCACCTTTTTGATTACATTGCAAGCTTCTTTGTAAGAAAGGAAGTGTTTTTTTTTTCTTTCACCTTGTTCCTTATCATGCCTCAGCACATTTTAATAGGTCCTTAATGAACTTGCCCTTAATTAATGAAAGCTTTTATTTTTAATTCAAAAATGATAGAAATCAGATTTGACAAAAGGGTAAACATTTTAAAGATGGCAACAAATTCTTTGATACTCTTCCCATCAACGAGTGGGACCTCATTTCTCTCCAGTTGAATCTGGACCAGTCTTAGTGGCGTACTTGTAACCGAGATAATGCAACAGAAGTAGCACTGCATGACTTCTGAGGCAAGGTTGGAAAAAATCATGCAGCTCCCATCTTGTTCACTGCAACACTCACTCATGGCATCCCAATTCTAAGAAGAGCAACTATGCTAAGGCCACCATGCTGGGAGGAAGCCCAAGCCACATGAAGAAGCCACATGGCAGACACACCAGTATAGACCCAACAAAGCCCAGGTCAGACCAGCCCATGAGCCAGACATTGAATGAAGAAGCCTCCATATAATTCCAGCACCCAGCTTCAAACATCACCTCAAGTTGTTTGAGTCTTCCTAGCAGAGGTCCCAGACATCATGGAGCAGACACAAACAATCCTCACTCTGCCCTGTGTAAATCCCTGATCCATAAAATCCATGAGCATAATAAAATGGCTATTGTTTTATTCCACCAAATTTTGGGGTGGTTTGTTATTCAGCAATAGGTAACTGGAAGACATGGTATCTATAAAAATCAGCCTGAGTCACAGTGTCAGCCCAGACAAGTGTCACACAAAGAAGTGTGTACAACCACATGTTTTCCTGCTTTGTCTATTTTATTAGGGTACAGCACTCACTGGGGTAAATACCTTCCCCAGTAAGAGCAACCTGGAAGCCAAGAGCATTAAAACATCAGGCAGAGATACAATCGAATTATTATCAAGCAATTGCAACATAAAAAGAGTAGGCACTGATAGAATCTCAGAGCCTATTACTTTACTGTGCAATTGCAACATAACAAAAACACGAGTCAGAGATGTAATCACAAAGACAAGTGAAATCAATACTGACTCTCAAATATATTACAGGCCATTTTTAAATAAATATGTAAAATCTGCTTTAAATTGATTCTAGCTCAGCGGGGAGCAAACTGCTGTAACAATTTTTACATGCAATGCCCAGAGAAAGGAATGGTGGGGAGGCAGTGGGGGGAGGAAACGCTGGGAGCATGCACAGCTTAGGGCAAGGAAGGGTTCTTCCACTTGAACTCTCTGTATGACAAGTTGTTGTCCTTTACACTCAACAACAGATTTAACCTTATGGATCTTAAAAGCTCTGCTCCGGGAGAGAAAACCCAACATGTTCAAACTTTAACAGCCAGAAAGTTAAAAATAAAGTCAAGTGCTCTTTAATGTCACTTCAGTTTCCTAAGAAATCTGCACAGAGGGAGCAACGAAAAGCATTGGGTTTCTTTTTTGGTTGTTTTGTTTGGGTTAGTTTGTTTGTTCATTTCTTTGTTTGTTTTGGAAATCAGGTTATCAGATCAGTTTGTATGCACTTAACATAGATAGGCTTAATGAGGTCTCTGTTCTGGGTACTATTCTAGGTACAATGGAAATAAAAAATATGAAAGGCATAATCCTTGCCCTCAAAGAGTTTACAGGTTAGTGAGGGAAGGACAGGTGTATCTAAAAATAACTACTGTACAAAGTAGAAGTTTCTAAGAGCAGAAAACAAGAACTATTTGCTAAGTACAGGCCTATTTCAGAAAGCTTTGATTTAATTTGTTTTGGACATTTAATAATCCAAATCATACCCTATTATTTTAAATCCATGACTGTAAAGTCACCCCCAACTTCCATCCTTCTTTTCCAAGATGGCCGCCTCCTTAGACAAAAGAACATTTGTTTATATGTTTTTTAAATCTCCCACCATGTCCTTTCAGGTATCTTGCTACACAGCAGTGATCAGTAAATATTTTGGAATGAATGAGTACAGCATATTTGACATAGACCACTACAGAATAGCTACCCAAGAAAATTCGGGTTTTGATGTCCCAGGCTCCCCGTGCCTACTTCTGTGGTTCCTGCTGCTCTTTTTCTCATCTTCCCACTTTAAAAAAGGTACCAATATGGTTTCAGTGAAACTTGAAGTGTTATCTCAAGAATTTTGTATTTTGAGCTTTCTCATGAATTATGCAATAAAAGATTTGGTCCCCTAGACAAGAAAACAGCACTTCTCCATGTAATTGAAATCATGCCATGGAGAGATGACCATACATTTCACCTACAAATAACAAGAGTCCTGGCTTCATAATTCTACTTCCAATTAGAAAGTGGCCCCACAGTCATGGGGTCCAGGGTCTACCAGCTTTGCAAGGGCCTTTGAAATGTTTGAGACTTGATGAAAGATTTATTGATTCCAAAATATGAAAAGAAACCTGCAAAACTGAAGTGAAAAACTAGTCAATTAAATGCCTACAAAGTATAAAGTTACATTACCTATACAACTGCACCTCAACTTTTACATCATTGCAGGGAAACTACATTTAATGTGGCCGTGGATACCTTTTAATATATTTGAAAGGGTGTGGACCAGGGTGCAATGGAAACTGTTATTGGCCTCCAGCCTTCATTCTCCGACCCTCTGTTTTTTCCTAACAAGGTTCTGATTTTGTTCAGATACCCACCCCTCCCTCAGTCAGCCATGAGCCTTGGGGAAAATGGACCCCAGTTCCAGAAACAAACCTTACTGGTCTAATAGTGATATCATTCTCTTTGGCAGTGGTTAGTTCAGAAATTGGCGTACAACTCAATTCTGACCAGTAAGATATAAAAAGAATGCTGCTGGGGGTGGGGGACGGGGTTCTGGAGAAAGTTCCTTTTCTCCTAAAAGAGAGGCAGTCCCTTATGTCTGAAGTTTTTCTGTCTGAACATGATGATGCCTGGAACTACTCCAGACATTTTGCTGAAACCTGAGGAAAAACCAACATTGAGAATGGCAGAATGGAGAGATAGAAAGTACCCGGGTCCTTGATAACACGGTCAAGCTGTTAATGAATCTATCCAGAAGCCAACCTACCTCTGAACTTCTTGCTATACGAGATAAAAATTTCTTCTCTATTTAATCCAGTTTCAGTCAGTGCATCCTCACTGCCTTATAGGTACCCAGTCATCCTAACCCAAGAGAAGACACCTCACTTCCAGCTTCTCTGTTACCATCTGTTTTAGACACATTCAGAGCATGACAAAATGCCTTTTCTATCACTGGCTGTAAGTCAGCTAGGACAAGGATCATATCACGTCAGTTCCAAGTCAGTTAGTGGTGCGCATTTGAATAGGAGATATTCTTCCCTACATTGATGTAACCCATTCACTCATGACAATAGCTAAATTCAGCCTATGGCTGGGTTCAGTCAATTGTTGCCTATTGGATATAATCTAAGGACCATTGGGAAGTCCCATAGATAAAAATATCTCTATTATATTTCCACCACTAAAGCCAAAGCACTGCAACACACTAACCAAGATATTGATTGTTCCTACCTAAGTAATCATAAGTGAGTGTTCTCGTAAGCCGTTAAGTTTGTGATAATTTGTTACACAGCATTACGAAAGAACTAGAGTGTAATATGAATCATGCAAAAATTTTAAAACACACAGTGGGGGTCAGAAAACTGCATGCAGCCCACAGGCTAAATCAAGGACAGGCCCTATTTTTATATAGTTCATAAGCTAAAAATGTTTTTTACATTTTTTAAAGTTTGTAAAATTTTTTAAATAGATGACAGAGACTGTACGTATATGGCCCGTAAAACCTAAAATGTTTACTATTTGGCCTTTTACAGAAAAAGTTTGCTGACCTCTGCTATATCCTATTTATTATACCTTTGTGTATAGGGACAAGTATAAATAATAGTTTCTGGATACACACTGTACTGGATGTCTTACATTTGCCTCCTCTGGGTCCATTTCCCAACTCTCTTCTTGCCTTGAGAGGCTGATCTGTATGGACCATATCAGGTGCCTCTGGCTCCTGGTTGGGTATGGCCAGTAGAGGCCCTGACAAGTGATCAGAAGACAGGAGGAAAATGAGACTGGGGTGTTTATTTGCCCCCTCGTCCCTGCATCACTGCCTTAAGCAGGTTTTGTCCGTCAACCAAAGGACACTGCTGCTGTCTAGGACTCTGATCTACACAATTCTCTCCTCCATGATCTAGTGACTGCTCCCTGCCTTCTCCCCTGTAGGCCTAGGGGGTGTTAGCACCCTGATATTCACTGTGACTTCCACACATTCTGCCCACACCTGTGTGCACGGTCTCCTTATTGAACACTCCACAAAGTATCCATCTCAAGTGTAATGTCTGTTTCCTTCCAGGACCCTGACTGATATACCCAGTAAATGATAGGGGTTACCTTTGCGGCAATAGAGGGAAAAGGAAAGCAGGGTGAGAAATGGAAAATGTCACCTTGCTCTTTAAAGTTATTTCTCTTTCATTTATAAAAGAACTTGAAGCAAATACAACAAATTCTTTAATAATGGCTGACTCTGTGTGGCAAAAACACAGCCACATATTTTTTTTCCCGGTATTTATGTACCTTTTCATATCTTAAAATTGAAAGGCTTTACCAGTCACACAGGTTATTGTTTAAGATGTCAAAATCACCTATCTGAATTCAAACATAGGGTCTTCCTGATTGGCCCCCGTCTTGCCTGATTGACAGGTGTATCTCCTAACTCATTACTTCATTGTGACTTGCAACACCAAAATCCCTATTGTCCATTCTGCTCACCACCTCCCAAGGCACGAAGCCACAAAGGCAACGCAGCCTGGGACTGACTCGGCACTTCACTGAGTCAGCACTTCTCCCAGATGTACAGTCTGGGCATCCCTCCTCCCCTGAACCGCCATGGCAGTTCTCTCTCTCTGTGCTGCTTTGGGAATGAAGTAATAAACCTTCACTGCCAGTACTTCTAAAATGTTCTGGCTTTATAGGAAAGCCTCTCCCACTGCGTTGGGCACAAGTCCAGTTTAAGCAAAGAACCTGGAAGGAGAGCAAAAAGACAATTTTATAACCATTGCACTAAGGACAGTGGAAAAGAAAAAATAGATTCATGGTGACAAAAGCTCATCTTCGGAGCAAATACAAAAAAAAAAAAATATGACTACCAGTTTGGATCTGTGTAAATGAAATTATAAACATGAAATTCTTTGATTAATTGTGAAAGAAAGCTTTATGCATACTAGATGACACTCCTGCCACACAAACACCCACAAAAGGATTTGCCTGCATTCCACCCACTACTTGGAAATTCCTGATCATCACTTCACAGTCATATCTTACTTGATACAATCTGTCCCCCTCATCTGAACTCTGACTTACAGGGAAGTGCCTTTCGTGAGTTATGCATGCTCAGTGGTTTACGTGTACTTCATTTTTTACCAGCTGTGACAAGATTTTTAATCTTTATACAAGAGAAACCAAACCTGTGCCAGAACAACCTGTCAGGAATACTTACAGCCTTGCAGTTAACTCTGTCTCTTGAGTATGATTTAATCAGCAAGGTGCTGCTGACAATGTGTACTAGAACATTGTAAAAGCTACAGGTGAACACCTCTGGGGGTGCCAAAGAGACACCATAAAGGGTATGGCGGTGAAACGAAAAATGATTATTATTTATTAATCCTAAGGGGTATTCAAAATTCTAAAGAATATAACATAGACAGAAGGGTATCGCCTCCAGAGTCCCATGCTTTCCTTAACAAAAATGAAGAGCCTTTTTCAACACTATCTCCATATAGGCCTATGAAATAGACATACCTTGACTCTATGAACAAAGGCAGAAAAATACCACAATAAAAGCCAAAAGGACTTTTGATGCTTGTGTCCTTCATCTATAATCTGTTTTCATATACAGCACAGACTTGTATATCTCGACCATGTCAGCAAACTATACCCTATGGGCATGCTGCCTGTTTTTGTAAAAAAAAGTTTTATCAGAACACAGCCATATCCATTTATTTACATATCATCTATGGCTATGTTTACTCAACAACAACAGAGATGAATACTTGTGACAAAGATAGTACGGCCAGCAGAGCCAGAAATAGTTTCTATCTGGCTCTTTATCAAAAAGGTTTACAGACTCCTAATTTAGATTGACCTGTAGAAAACATTATCCAGATTTATGATACATTTAATAGACTCACTTATTAATGTAGGTATTCATATTTATGCATGCAAGATAGAATTCAGTTTAACTTATTTATTCATTAAGCATTCACAAAATGCCCGTTCTTTTGCATTGGAGAGGAATGTGCATTTCAAGGTAAAGACGAACACATTACCCCTCCAGAGCAAAGGCACTCCGTCCTGGTGGAATTACAGGAGATTCCTGCAGGGAAAAACTAGTTTCTCTTGTTAAATGTTTTGAAAAGGCCAAAGATCCAGAGAAATAGACGAATAGAGTTGAAGTTGAATGGATAGTTCAATATAAGTGAGATCATAGAAGATTTTGTTCTACAATAGGATAATGGTGCATGCTTTAATTAGACTTGAGAAAAGACTTGAAAACTATCTGGAGCATTAAGGTATTTATTGTTTTTATTTCAAAGCCCATGAGCTCTTGAAAAACAATCACTTGCAATCCACTTCCTGATTCTGTGGTTATTGTACATTTGAGCCACACGGTCCACAGTGTGATAAAATCAAATGGCATTTGTTTATTCAGAGACCACAAATGGCTTTGCTGATAAAAAGTAAACAGTGTCTGAAAAGTTCTAGCCTGAAGAATTGCTTTTTAAATCATCTTGAAAGAACCACTTTTAAGACTCCAACAAATGTGGACATTGGAAAACTATTATTTCATCTGAATAGACCAATAAAGATGTTTAAATCTCCCAGGTGCATGGAAAGAACGTTAAGTAGCAGTTTTCCAGCACATAGGAGGTGCTTCAAATGGATGCTATATTTTGTTTTACAAGAACTGAACTCTATGACTTAATCTTACCTGCTTAACATCCAAGATATGTTTCAGGTTTTTGGCAGCTAACATATGCTCTCCCATGGCAACTGCATAATAACATCATATAGATTGGAAAGGGAAAAAAAATTCAAAAACTTTCAGACCCAATTACTTCATGAAACTACTTTAAATTGTCTTTTTATTTCAAAACAATTTTAAAGAATCTATTCGAACAATTTATATATTTTACCATGTGTAACTCTAAACAAAAACATGTTCTTCACAAAGAAATGTGCAACATCCAGGCTTATTCAGAGAACTGATAATGGATATTCTTAAGCAAAATCAAAACTAGCACTAAGTAGATAGGTCAGGCTTCGAGTTCTAGCCTTGACTGGGCGTAACTAACTAGGTGAACGACCTTGACAAGTTACATTCTTCTCTGGATTTTATTTTCCTCATCTGTAAATGCCGGTGATTTAAATCAACCTCCCAGAGTACTTCCAGCCTTAAATATAATGATGACTAAAGCTTGGCATCTATTGTATTTCTCAATATAATTACTTTTAACCTTCCAACCTTAGCGCTATGCATGACAGAATGCCAGAGGGAAAAATCACAGTAAACCAAACATGAATTTGACTCTCCCCTTCTAATCTGGAAGGAGTCATCAGGATGGATATTCCTGAACCACATTTTCTTTGCCCCTCTTCCAGCACTTCATGAAAATGACATTTTCTTTGCTTCTCTTCCAGCACTTCATGCAAGATTAGACTTAAGCTCATTCTTAGTTTCTCCGACTATATAATTTTAAAAAGTAGAAACAAGGACTGATTTTATTTTTTAAACTTAGGACCACTTAGAGTCGTACGGATCAACACATTGGCACATTATAGAAATAACTTTACCTAAAGCATGATGCGCAGGCAGCTCTACAACCTGTCCAATGAAAAGGATGTAGAGTTAGAGCTTTCTGATATTGCTGATGGAAGGAAAATATAGTCCTACTTTGGAAAGCTGTTTGGCAGTTTCTTATAAAGTTAAACAAACACATACCTATGCTATGATTCAGACAGCATAGGACTATCAGAATCACAGTGTTTCACAAAAACTGTGAAATCATACGATAGTAAATTCTAGTATAGCCTAGGCATTTCACATAAAATGCCTATCATGAGGATTCTGAAAAAATTTTGGAAGTGATATTAATTATCAAATAATATAGTGTCCCAAACTTAAATACCTAGATTCTTTGAAAAATAACACAGCAAGGAGCCAAGCTTTTAGAACAACAATTAGGAAGAATAAGAGAGTGAGAAAATGAACTCATAAACTAAATTTTTTAAATGACCAGGTTGAGAAACTTGGTGAGGATGACCTAAAACAGTCAGCGTTTTCTCATATCAGTAAGGACTATCCAAGCAATAAGAAAACAATTAGGCAGATCTGTCTTTTCTTTTCTATGGTGACAGGCCTTCCAGTAGGTAAGGAGTCCCAGAGAGGACCTGATGGTATAAGACATAATTAAAAGCAACCAAGCACAAAGTGCATATTGTCTATTTTCTAGGATTTTTTTTTTTTTACTTTACCTCAGAGCTTTAAAGGAATCAGAGAACATGGTAATATCTCCAAGCAACAATAATTCCCTACTTTTCAGTCATCTATTCAAAATAATACATCCAAAGAGAGGGAAGCTTCAGTGAGAGTAAGAATAAAAGTTGACAATTTCTCGGATCTGCCAACAACAGCAATGCAATGTGAAAAACTCAGACAACAACCAAACATCGTAAGCCCAAGGTACCAATTTTACATGTACACAATTCCAAACTCTTCACCCGCTTTACAAAGCTCATCATGGCCTTGCTTTTGTTCACTTCTTGGCCTCACCCTTGTGCCAGTCTACGATTCACCCATGTTCCAATGTGGTGCTCGGACTCCCTCCCTCTGCGTGGCCCAGCCTCCAGGTTCTTGCACCAGCCTTGCCCTCTACCTGCACTGCCCTTTCACTCACCTCAGCATGATGATTTTGTCTTTCCCCTCTCAGCTGAAAGGTCTTCTCCCTGGAGTGGCCCTCACTGATCATCCAAAAGCCCTCTATCTACATAAGGGGAAGCCTTCACATGTTTGTCATTTTTTTCATGTTTCTTGTTTGTTTTTTGGAGGGTTTTTCCATGTGTGTGTGTGTGTGTGTGTACTTTTTAGGGTTTGAGTTTGTGTGTGTGTGTGTTTTTGCTTATTTTCTCTCTACACCAGCTAGAATTTGAGCTCCATGCTTGACACTATTATAGAAAACAATTAATCTGAGTTTTGTTAAAACAGTAAGGAAGACTTTGTATTAAAAAGCAGGGGTATTGGAATAAGGGATGAGAGATGAAGCCTAACTCTGAGTATAGCAAAGACAGCTAGGGATTTATAACCAATGAGCATGTTGGAGGTGGGGGACAGTAGATGGAAAATTACTAAGAGGAGACATCAAGGGTAGGGGGATTCTTGCTCAACTGACCTAACAGGATTGTTGCTGAAGAAAGGACAGGGAGATCAGATATCAAGGGTATGAGGAGTGACTTAGCAGGATTCTTTGCTAAGAATGAGGACCAAGGTTGAGGTCTAGCCAATTCTCCTCTAACTCAGGGCTCAGAGGAGTCTACCTAAGTAAAGTTTGGTCAAGGAGAGAGTTTTGTCAGTACATGGTAGGATCTCAAAAATTATAGACTGACCGACTGACTGAATGAATGAATGAATGAATAAGTGAATGAATGAATTCAACCCCTCAAAATAAAAATAACAGATTTACAAAATTACATTTTTTAATTGCTTCACTTTTCCACTTCACTTTACTACCATAAGCACTAGTAATAATAAGGATAAACAAGGAAAGAAAGCCAAAGAATAAACTCCCTTCTCCCTTGCAATGTAAAAAGAGTAAATCTTCATAATTAATGGTAACCTCTGTTCATTTATTCATTCCTCAAATATTTATTGAGTGCTCACTACAATGTACTGGTTACTCTTCTAGGCATGGACGACAAATCCAAAGGAAACATTCCTGTTTTCAAGTTCATTGTCACTGTCTACGAATCATAAACACATGAAAAGAATGGGTTATGAACAGAGGAGTAGCTGAGATGGGTAAAGGGCAGAAAGGGACCCCTGGCTGGCAACGAGGCAAGCAGAAAAAACACTCAGGAGGAGAAAGTACGATGAGAATTTCCCAAATGATGCCCTATCACATGGCTTCTGCTGGGAACCCTGCCCATCTTCCATAGAATTGCAAAACCCGGGATATGTTTGGTGTGATACAATTCTTGTGGAAGTCAGCAAAGTGTCCAGGTTGAGTGACAGGTTAGTGCAGGGCTTAAACTCAGCCAGCAGACAAAGGAAAGCAGCTGCCTTTCTGGGTTATGTTAATAAATTGGAATTGCATGATTACAAGTAAGAAAAACATATAGTTCAACTATTTCGGGGCTGATGTCAAAGGAAAATAAATGGCATAGATGCCCATGAGGATATCATTGTTATTCCTGATGAATTCAGACGGGGGAGGAAGTAAATTTGCCCCATACAAATGCATGGCTGCTACAAAAAGGCTGATATGTGCATTGCAATCTCAGTGGTGCGTCACAGGAGCACATGCCAGGAGAGGAGAGGATAAAAGTTGAGGCTCTCACTCCTGATGCTGTTCTGAGCATGCTCCCAGCCTCACTTGCACTCTCAGAGGTATGCAGGGTTAACTGCAAAACTGAAAATAGTGTTTGATAATACTTGTGTACTTTTAAATTTTAATATAACCAACATCTGAGGTTATTTGGATATTTCCAAATAAATAGGGGGAAAAAAGAAAGATTTTCCAATTTTTAAATTTTCTCAGGCATCTCATAACCCAACACTAACTAGGGGATCCCAAACAGTAAAAGTAGAAAGGCTGATAAAGAGAAGACTAGATCAATATAACAAAGGTGTACAGGAGCAATGATTTACAACACATGTTCATTAAAAAAAATGTGCTAATTGGAAGCTTTGCTTCTTCGTTGTGAAAGTAACTAATAAGAAGTTGATAACAGCAGAATCAGGCACCAGAACCCCACAAGGAAATTACAGATGTAATAGATACCTCTAGGTGCATACAAGACTTTTAAATCTAAATTGAATCTTTATTTAGAAATCAATTTATGTGGGTAGACTCTTTGCCCAAGGGTATTTGTTTGCTATTTTATGAATGTTTCAAGCTAGCAATTTTTTTCTTAGGGTTATAAATGCCTCTAACTAAATAAAATATGAGGATAGATTTCTGTAATAAATACGACTCTGACATTATCTATTTATTTGTCTATGGAAATGTTCAGACTTTATCTAAACAGTTATTTAACTATCACACTTTTTATTTCGCGAAATAAAATTGTTGATAAATGATCTACTTCCCCCTATGCCCTGCAAAGGAGCTAAAATAGTGAGACTTGAATTTAACCCAGAGATTATGAGGTCACCCTGACTCCACTTCCAAATTAGGTAAAGGCAACTCAATTTATTTAACCTCTAGTATACATAATAAAATATTACGTGATTTATTTTAAGGAAAAGGACAGAAAATTCTCTCTAAAACTTTCCCAATTATTCCCCATTAAACCACATTTCCATGTCCTGGAAACAATGGGGTGCTAATTCAAGCAGAATCAGCTGTAGACATAGGCTGGTGGGGAAGGTGATGCTCCCTGAGTCACACGGAATCGGAGCAGGGGAACGGCTTCAGCCTGGGGGGAGCACAGAGCTGAGGGTCAGCAGTCCACACCACGCATTTCATAAGAGGAGAGTGAATCTGATGTGGGTGACAGGGATACCCAAGGAAGCTACAGCAGCACATTCAGGTCTCAGTGCCTCAGGAAGTCAGGGGGTGACAGTATCATGAACCTACGTGGCCCATCTAGTTTGGGGAAAGATTCCAGTTAACAGCAGGGAGCTTGGAGAACAGGGTCCACGCATCAGCAAAAATAGATTCGTCAAGGTCTGGGGTTTAGGACAGGATTAAGTCCTAATACGTTTCTATCAGGAACCCAGGAAGAAGCACATTCATATTGGCTAGACGAGGTTCAAGGAGAGAAACTTGGGCACACAGGGATTCGAGCATGCATAAGCTACACAACTTCCCAGTTTTACGCAGCCACTGGTTAGGAGCCACAGGCTCCTAACTCTAGTCCCTGCCTTGATGAGATTAAACCCCCAAATTGTATAGGATTATTCAGTCATGCCCCTGGGATTCCCTGAGATGGCACAACAGGTAGACTTTGCAAAATATAATAAAACTTAACTGTCCGAGGGGAAAATAACATGGGAATCATCGATTCAATAGCCACATCAAGTAATAAGGTCATGATAAAAAGATAAATAGTTTTTACTATTAGTATAATCACCATAGATTTGAAGTGGTTTGGTGTTTTATTCCCTCCCCCGCGGATGTCAAGGTTTCGAAGCAGCCTTCAAGCCCTAATTTCTCTTGATCATTGGGTTTCATGTTTAAGGTTCTCTTCTTCAGCAAAAACTCCTGCTGTGCTTGAGAATTTTTGAATTACATTTTTGAGTTTTCTACTAGCATGGCAGAATACTTACAGAAAGTAATTATAGAGCTAATGGAAAGATTGAAAACCTTTTTTTATCTTCACAAAAGCATCCAACAATGCCAAGTTGTCCACATAGACATAAATGATTTGCTCCATATTTGTCTCAGCAAATTAAAATGCCATCTACCCTTTACGAAGAAAATGGAGATAGTGAAAATAGAGCACCACGAAGTAAAGAAAACATATTAGAGATGGAATTTCAATCCAAAATCACCATAGGATTAATTAAACGCTAAAAATTGGGCAATGTAAGTAATTTCCAAAATTGCTTATTTTTTATGATAAAAACTATAGCAAATTTTTATAGTAGAAAGTTTGGAAAATAGAATGGCAAAAAGAATAAAAAAGAACCACCCAAAAACTTGACATTCAAAATTAGAAAAAACGAACATTTAAGTACATATTCTTTCAGTCTTTTTTCTAGGCATATATATGCATTTCTTAAATTGAGATCTCATACCATACTTAATATTTTTACAAACTGCTTTTTTCCCTTAAACAGATTGTGAATATTTCTTCGTGTCATTCTTTTACAGCATTATCTCTATTGACTATAGAGTATTTCATTATAAGATTACATTATAATTTATTTTATTAATCCCCTATTGTTAGATACATAGTTTGTTTCTAATTTTTCCTTACTGTTCACAGTACTTTAATAAGTTTTCTTTACATATATCTTTGCACACAACCATGACTCTTTCCTTAAGTTATGTTAGTAAAGGTAATATTGCTATATCAAAGGATATCCAAATATAAACCTTTGCTAAGTGTTGCCAAATTGCTTTCCAAATGGTCATATGCATCAATTTATATTTGACCTGCCCCCTTTCTGCTATCATGGCAGAAAGTAATTACAGAGCTAATAAAAAGAATGAAAACCTTTTTTTATTTTCCCCAAAGCATATAATGCAAAGTTGTCAACACAGACATAAATGATTTGCTCCATATTTGTCTCAGCAAATTAAAATGCCACCTACCCTTTACAAAGAAAATGTAGATAGTGAAAATAGAATGACATAACATAAATGAGAGTTTATTCCCTACAGTTCCTGGTAACTCTGGCTTCATTACTTCTAATTATTGCCAAATTGATAAAGAGAAAAATGGTATCCATTTGTGCTTTCGTTTTTCCAAATACTAACCAGGCAATTTCTTTACACTTATTGGCCATGAGAATTTCTTATTTTACAAATTGCCTGTCTACTTTTCTACCAGGCTGTTCATCTTCCTTATTATAAGAACAGCTTTTCTAGACTATGAAGCCTTTTAAAATAATATATTACAGATGTTTTTAGCCAGTTTACCACTTGAATTATAAA
The DNA here is from genome assembly GCF_004115265.2 of Rhinolophus ferrumequinum. Lineage (NCBI taxonomy): Eukaryota > Metazoa > Chordata > Mammalia > Chiroptera > Rhinolophidae > Rhinolophus > Rhinolophus ferrumequinum. Next base: position 25,499,290 of record NC_046300.1, on the reverse strand, counting down.
TATTTTTCTGGTGCTCTTTGACTACAGATTTTTTCCATTTTTAGATGGCTAATCCTATCAATATTTTCTTTTATAATCTTTTACTTTGTATACTTAGAAAGTCTTTCCCCATCCCAGGATCATATCATACTTATCTACATTCTCTTCTGCAACTTCTTTAATTAGTTCATTTTTTATATTTAATCCATAATCCATCTGGAATTTAGGTTAGTATTACAAAAATTTTAACTTTAATTCTTTTCATATAACTGAACACTTGATCAAATACTTTCTATTTCTGTGGTTTTTAAAACTTCTTTTTTAAAATAGTGGGAAGCTTTCTCCAAACAAAATCTTACATCAGAAGCCATTTTATGTATTACAAATAAAAGTGGAGCTGTGTTAGTTGAACCAGAGGTGAGGAGGAGGATAGAGGAGGGAACTTTTCTGCATCAACCTGTAAGACTTCACAGAGCTCCTTATGCAAATCACTTAATTTTTTCCCTATCGATTTTAAATGTCAGTATTATTTACCTGACTTGGATCTGCTCTAACCTCCCTACACTATTTTGGTCATCTGCTCATCTATGCTTCACCAGCACCCTTTTGTTTTATAGATCTAAAATAGGCTTTCATATCAATACTTTTCATGCACACAAACACACACACACACGTTCTTTCTCAAAATTTCCTTGGATACTTGTGTTCATTTATTTTTCCGTATGAACTTTTTAATGAATCCATTAGTCCTATTCTCCCTCAAAGATACCAATGATATTTCAGGGGGATTATATCAAATTTGTAAAATCATTTCGGGCTAATTGACATTCTAATACTGAGTCCTTTAATTAACCCTCATAATATAGTTTTCTATATTTCAAATTAATTTTTTTCTTTAACAAAGTTTGCATGAGCTTTATTCTTACTACATTTTTAACTAAGTATTTTATATTTGTTTTTCTTTTGTCGTGAAATCTTTATAATATATTTTTTGTCTGGTTATTATCAACTAATAGGAAAACTTTATTTTTTATTATTCTCTTAATGACTTTTAAAAACTTTTTTTGATTGATTCCTTGGGGTTGGTAATCAAATCACTATCAAAAAATAAACTGACCTATGCTTCTTGTTTCTTTTTCAATCTGATGGCATTGGCTAAACATTCTAGAAGAATGTTAAATAGGAGAAATACTAATGAAGATCCTTCTCTTTGACATAAACTGTTAGTTTGAGATAAACATTCCATGATGTTGATAAGGAAGTAGCTTTCTGTCCCAAGTTTAGTAAAAGTCTTTTAAAAAATAAATGTTGATTTTTATCAAATCTTTTTCAACACCTGATTATTTTTCTCCTTTCAACTATTAATATGATTAATTCCATCACTATGTTTTCTTGTATCAAGTCATCTCTGAATTTCTGGAAGTTATTGTTTAATTATACAGTGTTATTTTAATATAATGCTATATTTGATTTACTGGCATTTTATTTAAGAATTCTGCATCTGTGTTTGTAGAAGAAATTAGCCAATGGTGTTTTAGTTTTAATACTTTTTAGGTTTTGGTGTTAATGTTACATTAGCTTCATAAAATGACTTAGGCAGTTAAACCTAATATTATGATTTTTTTATAAAGCTTATAAAAATTGCAAACACAGGGTAAATTGCAAACACAGTTCATACTCAGTAAATAATGAAATTTCCACTTACATCGATAAAACAAAATTTCTACATCAAGGTTAAGTGATTTTACAGATGACGGTAAAGATTTTGAGTATAGGCAACAAAGAAACTTACAGGTGAATTCTACCATAAAAATGAGTATTGAATTCCAATATTCAATGCTCGATTTGACACAATTTGCAGGGCTAGCATGCTTTTAAAAATCATAGTGGTATAACCCTTTAAAACAGATAAATAAGGTTCACAGAAAATAAAGAAGCTGTCACTGTAAAGCAAAGTAACTCAATGGAAATAAGCTAATTAAATCCCATTCAGCAATACTGTATACAGTTGTTTAATTAGATAATGCCCTAAACCAGGTGGGTCCAAACTGCGGCCCGCGGACCAACTGTGGCCCATGATCCAGTGTTAATTGGCCCGCAGCAAATTCCAAAAATATATTTAGTTTACTTAAATAAACCAGGTGAGGCAATATGTACTTCACCTCGAGTGAGTGGCCCGGCTGTTTGTGTATTTCACCGCACATGGCCCTTGGTGAAAAACGTTGAAAAAAGTTTGGACACATCCTGTCCTAAACGCTATAGGACATTCTCAAAATCCCACTTAGAATACTTATTATTTTCCCGTTTTTTAATTAGTTTCAGGTGTACAAAGCAAAGCAATAGTTAGACATTTAAACCCCTCATAAAATGATAACCCACCCCCCAAGCTACTACCCCTCTGACATCTTAAATAGCTGTTACAATACCATCGACTATCTTCCCTATGTTGTACTCCACATCCCATAACTATATATACCTATATATTTAGTTATAGTTTACATTCAATATTATTCTACTTCAACTTCAGGTGTACAGCGCATTGGTCAGGCATCTACACAGTCTATGACAGGATCCCTGATAAGTCCAGTGTCCATCTGGCACCTTACATGATCTTTACAACATTGTTGGTTATATACCTCATACTGTATTAACTACCAATTTGTATTTCTTAATGCCTTCACCTTTCACCCATCCTTAACCCCCCTTCTATCTTAAAGAAGTCCCTCTAAGATTCCTTTTAATACTGGTTTGGTGGTGATGAACTCCTTCAGCTTTTTCTTGTCTGGGAAGCTCTTTATCTGTCCTTCAATTCTAAATGACAGACTTGCTTGGTAGAGCAGTCTTGGTTGTGTGTCGTTGCTTTTCATCACTTGGACTATTTCCTGCCACTCCCATCTTACCTACAAAGTTTCTGTTGAGAAATCATCAAACAGTCTTATAGGGGCTCCCTTGTAGGTAACTAACTGCTTTTCTCTTGCTGCTTTTAAGAGTCTCTTTTTGTATTTAAACTTTGGCATTTGAATTATGATGTCTCAGTGTTGGCCTCTTTGAGTTCATCTAGTTTGGGACTCTCTGTGCTTCCTGGGTTTGAATGTCTATTTCCTTCACCAGGTTAGGGAAGTTTTCTGTCATTATTTCAAATAGGTTTTCAATTCCTTGCTTTCTCTCTTCTCCTTCTGGTACACCTTCCTACCAGTCTGGAGGTGGCTTCTTTTGCACATCCTTAGTTGAAAGGCTTCGGTTCAGCTTTAATTTAGGTGAGTCTCAATAATGGTTGTTTTGTAGATTAGTTGTAATTTTAATGTGGTTGTAAGAGAAGGTAAACACAGCATTTACCTACTGTGCCATCTTGGTTCCTCCCACTTCCTAGAATACTTATTAAAAGCAAGATCACTGAGCCCTGGCTCCAGATTTACTGAACCCAAATTATAAGAGAGGCATCACACTTGTTTGTTTATTTTTTAATAAGTATCCATATTATTCTTATCATCAGGAAAGGTTAGGAACACTTGCTACAGGAGATGCAGAAGTCAGTGCGATGTTTCCAGCGACCTCACCAATTATGCTGTGAGCCCTGGTTGCTGGGACACATGCTGTACATCCAAGATCTAAAGACTAGAAAGTCTCAGCCTCCAAATGGGCCTGAGGAGACATCCCTAAGCCACAGTTAGTAGCAGCTCCTAACTTTCTCCCTACAAAGACTTAAAGATACAATCTGGTTGTAAGTAAGGGCAAAGGAATTTGTCTTAGTTTTATGGTGCAGCCAGCTCACTTTTTGTATTTGACTGTGTGTTTCATTGGGGTGGCTTTGGGAGGCTGATGGAAATTACAGAGAGGCTAAAGCCATCCTTAGTCATCATTGGCACACTCACTAGTAAAGGAGTTGGGCCTATCTCCCAAACTCAATTTTGACCAAAACAGCCAAATTCTTTGCCCTCATAAAAAAAGAATAAAAGAAAGAAAGAGAGAGAGAGAGAGAGAGAGAGAGAGAGAGAGAGAGAGAGAGAAAGAAAGAAAGAAAGAAAGAAAGAAAGAAAGAAAGAAAGAAAGAAAGAAAGAAAGAAAAGAAAGAAAGAAAGAAAAAAGAAAGATAGAAGGAAAGGAAAGGAAAAGGTAAGCCTTCCCCATGGGACAACTCTGAATGGAAACAGGAAGATACAAGTAAAAGCAATAGCTTGAGAAGTTCACAGGGAATTTTATTGTTTAAAATGGGAGAGTTGAAGATGTGCGTAGGTAGAGGAGTGGGATAAGGGAGAAAAAGAGAGCAAAAGTTGGAAGCTGTGAGTGCGAGAGAAGGAATATGAAGTCTAGCAGAGGAACCAAGACAAGAATCTAGAGGTAGCCACTGTTTAGGGTCTGGGTAGGTGAGAGCTAGCAAAAGAGAAGAAGGTTGAGACGTAAGTGAAGTCAAGCTGCTCCAACCCTCCTCAGCTGTGGAGGCTTTGCTCACTGTCCACTTTCTGCCCATCATCTGAGCTAATCCTGACAAAGAGAGGAAGAGTACAGATGTCCCCCCTTATCCACGGGGGATATGTTCCAAGACTCCCAGTGGATGCCTGAAATCGCATATAGTACTGAACCCTACATGTATTATGTTTTTATACACACATTGCTATGATAAGGTTTAATCTATAAATTAGGCATAGTAGGAGATAAACAACTAATAATAAAATAGAACAATGATAACAATATACTGTAATAAAAGTTACATGAATGTGGTCATTCTCTCTCTCTCTCTCTCTCTCTCTCTCTCTCTCTCTCTCTCTCTCGCTCTCTCTCTTTCTCTCAAAATATCTATTGTACTTGTACTCACCTTTTCACTTAAAAGAAGGACTTTACAGCTTCCCTTTGGCATATCCTAATTCCAGCATCACTACTCTTGTGCTTTGGGATGATTAAGTAAAATAAGGGCTGCTTGAGCACGAGTACTGTGATACCATTACAGTCAAAGCGGCTTTCAATGCTGCCCATCAATTATCTTGTATTTCTCCTGTCCATTCTCTCTCCCACCTTCCCAAGCAACTCTTTTATACTTTATTACCACTCTTTAAATCTTCAACACTTCTTCCATTATCCTCACTCTTAGTCAATGACTTTGCTTCCCATTTAATAGAAAAACAGAAGGACTCAGAAGAGAACTTCAGAAGGCCCCACCCCCATCTACCTGCCTTCTTGCATCTCTGCCCATATGTTCTGCCTTCTCTCCCATTAGTTAGAGCAACTTCTGGTGCTCCTAGAGAAGTTTAATCCCACCACATGCACAGTAGACTCGTTATGTTCTCACCTACTCAAATTCATCACTCCCACACCTTCCTCTCTCTATCCTACATCATCACTTTTTCTCTGTCTCCTGGAGTTTTCCCATCAGCATTCCAGCATACTCTGATTTTTTGAAGACCTTCTCTTAACTCTACTTACCCTTCTAGCCACTGCTCTATTTCTTTTCTTCTCTTCACAGCTAAACTCCTTGAAAGAGTTAATCATACACATTGTGTCCAATTCTTCTCCTTCCGTTCTCTCTTGAACACATTCCAGCCAAGCTTTTACGCTGACCACTCTCCTAAAATGGCTGAAGATCCGCAATGACCTATCCTCAGTCCTCATCTCACTGTCACCCAGTTGATCACTCTTTCCTCATTAAAACACTTTCTTCACTTGGCTTTAGGACATTCTCCCTCTGGGTTTTCATCCTTCTTTACTGATCACTTCTTTTTGGCCTTCTCTACTAGTTCTACCCATGGCTTGATGCATGGCCTGGTCTAGAGATTCATCCTCAGCTGCACATTAAATGCCCAGCCAAGACAGGTCTGTTTCCCATGCCCACTGTGTCCCTTGATTATTCGAGGGCAGGCAACTTCCCTCAGTAAATTCTGCATCCAAGAGGTTCCTACAAATTCAGTTCCACCTGACAGGTTAGTCTTCCTCCAGTTTTCTACCAACCTAAATTGCTGAGTTACCACAATGCCTGGAAGCTCCTTCATCCATCATCTGATAAGAGGAGAGAAGGAGTAACACTGAAACCTAAGGTGAGGATGTTTGCTAAGTGTCAACAAGCCCAGGAAGATTAGAAAAGACCACTTATTTGGCATTGGTAATTGTGCAGACAAACTGGCATGTTTGTGGCTTCCTCCGCCAGAGGCACTCTCAGACGTCATGCCTAGCTCTATCTATCAGTTCCCCAGGGATGAGACTCTGCCAGAACCAGCTTCCTCCTCTTCATCATCCCCAGTTACAGGTCTTAGAAGAGTTTTCTGCCCTCTGCTGACTCCCCATTGAATTGGATGATTGTCCCCCCTCTTTCTGACACCACCTTTGTTCGAGACCTTGGGTTTAGTTTCCCTGCTCCCACCCCATAGAAAAGAGCTTGATCCTTTTTGGCTCCCAGCCCCAAGTCCTGAACCATACAGTCAGAATGTATGTGGCATATAAATTCTTGAAGATAAACCAGCTGAAAGGACTTGAAACAGCAAAAATGCATAAGACAATGAGCAAATAGAGAAGTCAATTCAAGGTCAAGGAGATTCGAGGTGATTTTTAAGCTAGGATTGGTGGAGGTTGTTTAAAGACAGAAGGAAAGGGGAGAGGGGAAAAAAAGAAGGAAGATGCTACAAGGGGACATAAAGATGACATTCAAATCCCTTAAGAGGTGGAGGATAAAAGACTACCTTCCTCTGAGATTTTAAGGAACAATAAAGTAGCTAACATCAATTATTTTCTTAGAGCCACACACAGTTTTAAGTACTTTGACTAAATTAATCCTCATACTAATCCTTAAAGTAGTTTCTGTTAATATCCTATTTAATATATGGGAAAACTATAAGGCACAGAGAGATATAGTAACTTTCCCAAAGTCAGACAAGTAGCAAGCGACAGAGCCAGAGTTTGAACCCAGGCAGTCTGGTTCTAGCACTGTGCTCTTAACCACTTCATAATACTGTCTATGAAAGGATAGAGATAGATTGATGATACGTCCATATGAAGACTAGAGTAAGCCATTTGGGAACTTGCTCTGGGTAGTCCCAAACATACCTTAAAGGAAGAGGTAAGAAGGCCTGAAGAAGTACTCTCCAATAGAAAAATAATGTGAGCCACAAATACAAGCCACATATCTTACTTTCAAATTTTCTAGTAGCCACGTTAAAAAAAAAGAAACAGATGTAATTGTTTTAATTAAACCCTATTTACCCAAAATATTATCATTTCTATATTATAATCAACATTACAATATTGTTTTTAACAATATATCAGTTTTTGAGACGTTTTATGTTCCTTTTTTCCGACTAAGTCTTTGAAACGTATTGCTTATTTTAAACGTACAGCACATCTTAATTTGAACTAGCCACGTTTCAGGTGCTCCATAGCCATATGTGGCTGGTGGCTGCCAAACTGAACAGTGCAGGTCTAAAACACCATTGAAAGGAGGGATCAGAAAGAACTGAGGATATAAATGGAGATTAGGTATTTTAGAAGAGGGAATAATTGAGAATGTCTGTGGTATAGAATCTGTCTTGAGCAGTTGATGAGAAACAAATCGTAGGACTGACAAGCGGAAGCCAGATCTACTGTACATAGAAACAAGACAACATAAATCTCTATGAGTGAATACACACACACACATTGAGTACAAACAAATTCAGCATTCATGATTGGTAGGCCAGCAACTGCCATAATTTGACATCAATAAGGACTTAACATCTCCCCCACAAAACCTTAGGCTGCCTATAATAGAATATCGTCTCTGCTTAGGGAATTAATTTCTAGGTTGTCTCCCATTTGCCCATCCCTTGTCTAATTTTCTGTCATGCTGGTCCCAGTTCTCCATGATGTGCAGTCTCCTCTCCAGTCTAATATCTGTGTCCTCTTCCTCCTCATTCTCTTGAGCTTCTCTCCTCCTTTCAGCCACTAGTGACAAACACACCGGTCTTGGATTCTTTGTCCCACCTTTGCCCTTTCCACACCCAAATCTCTCTCAGCTAGTTTTATTAATAACATGAAACCACATCTGTGGAATGACACCAGAAATTACCCCACTAAATATATACCACTCAATATGGCATCTTTTTGAATTTAATGCCCTCCATTATTTAAAGTGTGTCATCTTTTTTCGCAGTAAATGTTCATTAAGGATCAAGGGTCCAGAGAATTGTTTAAATGCCATTTAGATTAACAATCACAGGGCAGTTTGCCTGGAGGCCAGATCGGAAGACAGGATTTGGAAAAGGAAAACAAAATGACTGAGGAAATGTACATCTATAAATATATTTTAAAACTATGTAGTAATATAATAGTTATGAAATTGAATCTTCTTCCCCAGGGTACGTAGGTAACAGTATCAGAGGCTTTGGCAGGCAGAATAAACCCCTTTTCCAAGTTGGAAGATATTATTCTTTGATCAAAAATGTAAGATCCTTTCATTTTCCCCACTACTGTCAGTGTTTCAATTTCAAAGGCCACTTGCTGTTTCTGATCTGTTATCAGTCAAGCAGACTCAACACACAGAAAGAAAGCCACTTTAGTATAAGCTGCTGTCTCCTTTATCACAAATGCAGACTGAAAGATCCTATCCTGCTAAAACTGTACAACTTAAGACAAAAAGATGGAACTGGGGGCAGAGGAAAGCCAGCTTCACGATGGGAAGTGGCAGAATCTATTGAGAGAAGTAGCTATGTCAAATGTAGCTGAAATATGGAAAGTTACCTAATGTGGCTAGATAAATCCCTTTGTTTCTGAGCTGGTTTCACTGCTAACATCAGAATTGCCAACAGAAAAATACCTGTGTGTTTTTAGGCAGGTACATTATTAACATATCCAATCACTTAGTACATGCCAGGCACTGTGCTGTGTTTTTTAAAACACAGCAAACCTCACAATCACCTCTGATGAGGAAAAAGAGGCCCAGAGAAATTAGACACTTGCCCATAGGTATGCCCTTAAGTGGAGGAGCCATTATTTGCAACCCTTGCCTCTCCTACTTGAAAGCCTGGGCTTTTTGTTTTTTTTTTTTTTTTTTTTTTGCTTTTGCTCTTTTTAAATTTTCTTTCTCTTACAGCACCCTGCCTCCATATAAACAGAGAGAGGCTTGGGTGTGTTGGTCTGTGGACGGGTTTAGCCAGAAGGACAAGCCTAACCACAGAAACATTGTTTTCATTTTGTCCACTCTGTGTACATAATAATTATGCATCCCTCCAAAAAAGATTGGTCAAATAAATACAAGACACATGAAAACATCTCTCCCTCATCCCCACAATATAAATCATATTTGCCAAAAGTTAAATTTGCTAAATTGGTGGTTCACCAGTCTTAAACTACTGATTCACTGCTTAACTTCAATGGGACCACAATGTAATGCTCTCCATCTGATTTTTGTCAGGAGCTCTTTATAACACTTATTCATAGTATTCATTCAACAGTGTTATTCAACAAAAGACAATTGGACAAAGGACAAAAAAGCAAATGACAGCTGGAATGGAATGACAATTGGAATTAAGCCAAACATGAACTATGTCTTCAGTCCAAAAATAAATGTCATTTCCCAACTAGCTTGATTTCACATGTACGCATGTTTACTTCTCTATGTTTCCTTGCATGAGTTTTTGTGACTGAACTATTTTAGTGTTTTCTTTTAAAAAAAATATAAAAGTAATAAATACAAATTGTAGCAATACATACTCACGAGATTCTCTGTGTTAAGTTTGGGGTGGAGTCATTCTCTTTACGCTGTACTAACATTTTTAATTATATGAAAGTTTTTCTCACATTTTATGAAAAAAAATACTACATACTCTATTCAACAATTTATACCTTGCCACTTAAAAACATGTCACATACATCCCTCCAGATCAAAACAGTTAGATTGTAATTATTCTTTCTATTAAGTAGTTACATCATTTTCCATTATACCCATATCAAAATATATTTAACTATTCCTCTAGAAATAAACATGTAGGATGTTTCCAAGTTTTTGGTTGGTTTTGTTGCTTTACTATAATCAATACTATTACAACAAACTTTCTTGTGCACATATCCTTATGTATGTGTGCTTCTTTCAGAATAACATGTAGCCTCCAACACAGAGCGATCAGCTCCAGAGCTCTGCACATTTTTTTATTAACACTATTATTGAGACACAGACCTTACGCGTACAGTTCAATCAGTTTTGACAAGTGAATCTACCCATGGAACTGATACTCCTACCAGGATATAGAACATTTTTTTCATCTCAGAAAGTTCCCTTGTGCCCCTTTCTAGTCCAACCTGCTCCAACACCCAAACCTCTATCAACCATTGATCTGATTTTGCCTGTTTCATCATGTCCTACAAACAAATCAGAAAGGTTGCCCCTTTTTGTGTTTGGCTTCTTTTGTTCAGCATATTAGCTGCTCCTTCACTCCATTTTATTATATAGATGTACCACAATAATCATTCCTTTTTAATTGTATAAATGTCCCGTGAAATATTCAACCACTCTTTGATTGAGCATTTAAGTTTTTTCTGGTATTTTTCTTAATTACAAGAAATGATGTTATAATAAACTTCCATGTACTCATGTCTTTATGTACTAGTACTTGCTTCATGGCAGGATGTAAGCCCCTAAAATAGGATTTTTTTAATTCTTTAAACATTTAATTAGGTACTGCCAGATTACCTTCTCAGTAGGTGATAGCAATCACACTGCTCTCAGCCCTTTCCCCCATACTTTTATCAATCTGAGGAGCTCTTTGGATATCAGGGGTACTGACACCTAAATGTTAAATACTCATTCATGGGAGTAGCACCTATTGAAATATTAAAAATACACATACTGAGCACAAACTCTGTGTTGAACCCTTCTCTGGGCACTGGTGAGAAAAGGTTAAATAAAGCCACATGCTCCTCCTTCAGTGGCTTAAAAGTCAAATAAGAAAGGTACGATTAGTGTAGCATGATTAGTGCAAGAATGAAGGTTTTCACATAGTGGAACAGAAGAAGTAATTTGGGAAAGTCAGTTTGGGAGGTCTGGGGAAACATGTCTGGGCAAGGGCTGATAAGTGCTAGCTTTGAAGAAGGGAGAGTTAGTTGGATGAAGGAGAGGAAGAGAGTGTTCCAGGCAGAGAAGAGACTGGGAGAAGCCATGGAGTCAAACAAAATTGGCTGCACATTAAAGGAGACTACAGGAATATGGTGATTACATGCAAAGAGTGAGAACAGAGCTGTGAAAATTGGCAAAATTTGAATAGGCTGCGTAGATTAGGTAATGCCACTTTATCAATGTTAAATTTCTTGAGTTTGATAACTGCCCTATAGTTTGCAAGTGAATCCCTTTGTACTTAGGAAATACATACTTGGATAAGAGGGGCATAATGTCTGTGATTTACTCCAAATTGTTTAGAAAACAAATATTACTATGTATATGGGTAGATAAGATAGATGAGAGATAGATAGATGAGAGATAGATGAGAGATAGAATGATAAAGGAAATGTAAAATGTTAACAACTGGTGAATCTAAGTAAAGAATATTGTTGGAGTTTTGTACTAGCCTTGCAATTTTTCTGTTTGACATTATTTCAAAAGAAAGGAATTTTTTTGTATTAATATTCAAAATACAATAATGCCTTCAGCGACCTTCATTTGTTTCTATATGACTACTGTGAATGATGTAAAATGGAAAGTGGTGAGCTCTGAGAGCAGAGGGGCAAGCAAAGGGAAATTCTTGAAGAGCCTTGTTCTTAGGTGAAAATTTTTAATTTCATCCTGAAAGCCTTATGGAGTAAAGGAGTGATGAAATCCAACTTTCATTTTTAAAAAGAGTACTTTAGCAGCTTTGTTGCAATTGGCTTGCAATGGGAACAAATGAGAGGCAGGAAGAGCAGCCAGGAGGCTGCCATGATAATTCAGGCAGGTAAAGGACTAGCTGAGGTGGTAGCTGACAGAATGGAGAGAAGGGCACAACGACCAAATCTATTAAGATGCTGCATGACCTAGAAAGTGAAGGATATAGGAGGATTCCACCTTGGGCAACTGGTTAGATGGGGGTGCAAGTCACCAAAATAGAAACTAGAGGTAGAGTAGACAGGTTGGAAAGAAAGCTCTGGGTGACTATGGTGAGTTTGAATACACATGGGAAATTCAAAGGGGGGATCTCAAGAGCTTAGAGAAATGCAAACGTGAGATACCAACTCTAAAGTCATCTGCATGTAGGTGGTTTGGGCTTTAATTAAAGACTGGTGTTTAAAGCTTTTGGCCTATTTCACCACTACGAAATTAACATCTTCTAAGGGCATTCTAGTTTTTAAAAGGAGGCTATAAGTTGTTATCCTACAGTACATGGAATGCGTTCTTCTAAGTACCTATGGAAACAGACCCACTCAAAAACATGTATTAACAACTGCTCTAAGTTGAAAGAAGATCATGCATCTCCATACAGAGATGTTCCCATTAAACACAGCAGTGGTGAGCTGTTATGCAAAATACAGTTGTGGCTCATTGCACACCATCTGAGCCGGGGGGAAGAAGCATCTTAGCTCTGAAGATGGGGAAAGTTCTGATTCATCTCCTCTTCTCCCCCTGAGCTCAGGTAGGAGCTTCACAGACACAAGAAGCTGCCTGTGTTGTGCCATATTCTCTGATGACAATGAGGAAGGAAAATGGGAACCTGGAACTTGCTAGAAATGCAAATCCTTGGGCCCCACCCGACCAACTGAATCAGAAACTGGAAGCAGGCCCACCAATCTGTGTTTTCACAAGCTTTCCAGGTGATTCTGATGCATAGCAGCGTGAGAACCACTGCCATAGAATTAAGTGAGGAAAATGAGCCTATTAGAATATATCCAATCCAAGGAGTGACCCCATCCCAAAATTTGGAAATTATGAGCTTCTCAAAGATGCAAGCCCTGTCTTTTAATTTATTAAGTCCCTGCAAAGCCTAAGTCTGATGTATTAATTCAATAAATACTTACTGAGTACTAAGCGAGTCTGGCTCTTAATTAATGTTGGAAGGAAGGAAGAAAAGGAGGGAGGAAGGAGGAAACGTGGGAAGGGAGAAAGGGGGATGAGTTTGGTTACACAGAATGTGTGCTTTCAAAGCTATTTCAGACTTTTAAAAGTCCGTATTTTTCTCTCATTCTTCGTACAGCAGCCAAGAAACAATATGCACATGGGAGTGCACAAAAATAAGCCAAGAATCTGTGGGTGGTAAAGGAAAGGAGACAGTAAGGGAACAAAAAAGTATTTCTCTTCTGTTCTTATGCACTTTTCTTTCTTCATTTTCTTAGTTCTTTGTTTGTTTGCTTGTGTGTTTGTTTACCCTCTTATGGTCTTCGCTTTCCAGACACATAGAGAATTTCACTTAAACACACAAGCATTCTTACACTCCCAGCTGCACACACACCAACACCCAAAATGAATCCTCCTAGACTTTTCGTATCCTGCTGTTCCCATTGGCCTTATTGCCCAGGGCAGCAGACACCTCCCTCTAGTCAGCTGTCTCCCTCTGTAGCGTGTCCCAGTCTACTTCCTATTGCTCACTATCTACAGGTTCAAGGTTCTGTTAAGGCAATGCAGCCTGGCTCCAGGTATATCACAGGCCAGATAAAATCCAATGATTTATCATCTAATTTAGGATATACTCTCCTTCCTTCCAAATCAGCATTTTAAGGAGAACCCAGGTGGTCAGAGAGAAAAATAATAGTTAATACCGTTGAGCACTAATTATGTGCAAGGTCTATGTGTTAACTGTTTTAATAACATTATCAGATATTTTCTTCACGAAAACTCTTGGAAGTTACTGTACCCACAAACTCTACGAAGTTATGTGCCACATAACTGTGCCTACTTTGTAGATGAGGAAATTAAGGATGAAAGAGATTGGAGTATTTACCTAAAATCGCACTGTTGTGAGGGAAAGCAGCTAATTCCCAGAGTTTGTATTCTTAACCACTACAGAACAAGAAATCTCAGAATCATAGCCTATTAAGATTGAAGTTAGGTTCACAAGTATCTAGGCCAGTGGTTTTCAGTCTTGGGTGTATATTACCATCACGAATGGTTTCTTTTAAGGACCTAGTCTTCTAGACCAAAAATTAATCACTGCTTGCAGGATGACCCAGATATCTGTATTTTTTGAAGCTTCGTTAGTGGTTCCAGTGTACAGAAAAGGTTGAGATCCACTGATTCAAGTCCAGTCCTTCTGTTGTGTTGGTAAGACTGCTAGTAGAAACAGGAACGAAAGCAGAGTAACAGAGGAAGTGCCTGCTATCCTGACCCACAATAAACACAGGAAGTCTTCCACCCACCATGGGGCACAGGTGAAGGGCATCGCTATTCTATTTCAAAGCATTCATTTTTAAATCATCCATGTCTAAGATTGATAGAAAGAGGTATAATTGTTTTCCTTTGAATTCTTAGGGTGAGTGTGGTATCTTAAAAATAGCAGCGTTAGTGGTCATATGCTCTAGAATCAGCTCTGACACTTGTTAACCATAATCTTTGGACACTTAACCTGTTCGATTTTCTTAACTGCAAAATCAGTGTAATGATAGTATATGCCTTATTGACTTCACAGTTACTTCTAAAAATCAAAGAAGACAGTGTATACTTTTGATGCATTAAGAGTGATGTTATCTTGGTTTTTAACAGGTAGTGAACTTAAAATGTGCAATGATGCACACAGAAAGGATCTGAGACTCACTCTTGCTGTTCATTAACTATTCTAGGGAAGTAAGATATGCAATTTGAAAGAGTACTCCCCTCTACAATATGTACAAAACAAAAATCAATAACATGAGGCTTGTTGGGGAATTAAATAATATTTTGTGGCACCCAAAAGGTATTCAAACAGCGCTATTTTCCCTTTACTATAGCCATTTAAATTTCTCATGTAGGCCATCATATTGAAACACACCAGAAAAAAAATTAAAGGGTACCTAACATCATTATTCACTTGGATTAAGAGTGAGCTGTCCAAAAGGAGACTGGAGCAAATGCAGAGGCATCCTTTGTTCCTGGTTAGGACATCTCATCATCCATATACCAGCTCTAAGTGAATTTCTTGATTTAATGGAATCTCAATAAAAATACCAACAAGTGATTTATGATCTAGACAAGTTGATCCTGAAGTACACATTGGAGAAGAGAGAGAGACAGACAGATAGACAGACAGGAACTGTGAAGGAGCAGCTAGAAAATACTGAAAAGGAAAAGCTTTGAGGAAGGACTGCTCTATTAGGCATTAAAGCATTCTGCAAAGCCTTGGTAATTAAACGAGTGTGGTACTGGTGAATGCACAGACCGGCACACCAATGGAATAAAACAAAGTCCAGAAATATGTCCCACAAAATGTCAAAATCTAGTATATGATCAAAGTGGCATCTGAGATCACTGGGGCAAAGTTAGTCTTTTTAATAAATAGTGTTGAGATAACTGAGTGGCCATTCAGAGAAAAAGATAAAATTCTATTAACTCCTCAAACCATATACAAGCATAAAATCCAAATGGATCAGAGACCTTAATATAAAAAATAAAATTATACAAAAACTGGAGGAAAATAAGTGAGTTCTTCCTTAACCTGGGTGTAGAGAAAGGCTTCTATGACTAAAAATCTAGATGCAGTAAAAGAGAAGCCTGATAAATTTGACTATCTAAAACTAAAACATGTTAACACCATCAATTAAAAAAAAATTCCTCCACAAATGAAGTCAAAAGGTAAATGGTAAGCTGGGAGAAAACAATTGCAACATCTTACACAAATAAAGAGCTTATTAACCTACTACACAAAGAATGCTTTAAAATTGAGAGGGAAAAGACCAAAAATCCTAAAGAAAAATAAAGACATTAATAGGCAAAGAATTTTTAAGATATAAAAATGGCCTTTATAGATATGAAAGATGTACAAGACTACTTACAATAAAGCAAATGTAAATTAAAACTATAGTGAGATACCATTTCTAATCTATTGGATTAGCAAACATTAAAAAGCTTGAAAAAGTGCTGTGTCAGTGGGTGAGGCTGTGGGAAATAAGCATTACTGGTGGGAATGCAAAATGAAGGAGAATTCCCACAGGGAGAGACTTTGGTGATATTTAATAAAACTACATATGTAATCCCATTTCTAGGAATTTATCCTGAAGATTGCGCCTTTCAATAATATGAAAATATATGTGCACAGGGTTAATCACTGCAACATTATTTGTAATTGTAAAATATTGAACACTACATAAATACCCAAACATAGAAGACTAGTTTATTATCACAATTGAGTGCTATGATGCTGCACAAAGAACTGACATAAATTTATTTCTGGGAGACATTGTTACACAAAAATAACGTTTGAAAATAAAATGCAATAAGGTACATAGATACCTAGATAGATACATAGATACATAGACAAATATAATGCTCCCTGTAAGGAAAAACAGAAGGGGAAATAAGATAACTTGCATTTATCTATTACCTTTATCAAAAGAAACAGAAAAGATTAGAACACAAAACGAGGGTAGGAGGGGACGAGGTGGAAGCGATACAAGCGAGAGTGGTGCTTGTGACTGTATCTTTTTGTATAGTTTTGAATTTAGAAAAATAAAGTATGTTACTGTTCTAGATACTAAAAAATTAAATTAACAAAGGGAAAAAAGGAAAAAAATTAAAAACCCAAAACTGAAAGCAAAACAAAATAATAAATCCAGTTATATTTCAAATGAATACAATATTCATTGTGAATAGGGAAAGGAAAAAGAGAAAAACTAACCTAAGAAGTATATGAGTAGAGTATTTGACTTCAAATATATTGTATCTTCAGTCTTGTGTAAGGTTGTGGATTGGGGGGAAACTGCACACAAAACCTAAAGTCCTTTTCTATAGGTTTGTTTATTGTAGTAGTATGGACACAATAACTCTGAAGCTATCTTTTGTTAAAGACAATAAAGGAATAAATGTGATACTATGGTTGGGAGCCAGGGTTCTCACTATGAAAGAAGGAAACTACAAACATGGATTCACTGAAGGTAAGGAATACTCTTGCAGAATTGAACTGGATTTGGAAGAACGAGTGAATTCATGATTTTTAAAACATGTATGTGTATATGCATGCATATATGTATGCATATGTACATATATACACATATATGTGTGTGTATATGTATATATATTTGTATATGTGTATACATATATACATATATTTATTAGCTATGACTGCTAAAAGGTTCTAGAAGCAAAGATACATTGGTAGCAATAAGCACATGTAGCATATAGATCTTCCTTTTTAATACCATTCCCCACTAAAATGAAACTCCTTAGGGAAATGGCCAATTCTGGGGCTGTGGAAGTAGTGGTACAAGATGAACTTGGAACACCTTATAACGATGAGCTCGCAAAAATGATGAGGCCAGGTCATGAAGACATGGAAGTCTGGTTGAAGGGGTTCCACTGGCCAAATCTGGGGTGATTTGAGCCTCAAAATATTTCAGGACAGTAATGAATTATAAACCATTTGTGGAAAAAAAAGGAATTCATAAGTCCTTACCACTAATAAATACATAAATAAGGAAATGAAGTAGAAGGGGGTGGGTCTTATTTACAGTAGAATGTCAAGTACCAAGTGGTAAATGTGGAATACAGGAGTTAGAAATTGTCATTTTGCAACCATTGTGGAGAAAATTAGTTCAAGCAAGAAACATAAATGGATGCTAAATCTAGGAAAAAGTTTGATGAAGGGCAGAATACTTGTATGATCTTAATGTTTCCCACAGATTGCTCATCAGTTGCAAAAATAAAAAATAACTATAGAATGTAGACATAGGACAACACTTGACTGAGTGATCACAATTAACTTGACTAATGTGGAACAGATTAGCACTGTAGGCCTCCAAATGACACCCTAAGAAGGTATTCAATATCGCTTACATAGCATTCCAGCCAGGAATGCATAACCTGAATCTCATCTTAAAGGAGACTAAAAATACATGACAAGATGCAATACTCTATCCTAGACTGGATCCTGTACTGAGAGCCAGGTTGAGAATTAAAGAGGGGAGCTAAAAAAAAGACAATTACTTGTTCTATAAACAAAGTGAGACTTCAGATTAAATAATAGCATATCAACATATTTCTTAAAGTTTTAACTGTACTGTGGTTAGGTAAGAGACTACCCCTATTCTAAGAAAATGCACACAGTGTATTTAGGGGTAAGGGGTCATGTTGTATGCAACTGACTCTCAAATGATTCAGGAAAAAAATGTACATATCTCTCTATATACATATACTACATGCATACACATGTTAAACACATACACGGTGAGAAAGAAAATACGCAGAAGTAACAAAGCAAATCAGAAAAAAAGTGTTAAAAGAGGAACCAGGGTAAAGACTATACAGGTCTTCTTTCTACTATTCTTGTTCTTGAAACTTTTTCGTATACTTAAAATTATTTCCAAATAAAAATTATTTTTATAAAAAGAGTGTGCTATCAACTTAATTTAGAAAAGACAGAAAAATGGCTTAGGTTAGCCCAAAATAGTATTGGTTAACATCAAAATAAGCCAGAAATTCATTTTAAACCAGATCTAAAAAAATGTTACAAGCTAATTTTGATTAAATGATTTCTTTCATTATTTAATATTTATAAGGCCATTTACTGAAATAGTTTGAATGCGATAGCTAACAAACTATAGAACAACCAAAAAAAGTATATTTAACAAATAGCAATGACTTAGCAATATACCATTGATTAGATGGGTGTCTTCCTGAGGACCTTACAAGGCAGACTTGCTTAGAGATTAGAAAAATTTGGGGGTGTCTAATCAACTTTCCTAGGTTTGAAATAAATGTTTAGTTATACGACTCTTAAAATTATATTACATTTCTTTTTATTTCAAAATGATATCTGGAGTCCCAACAGTAACATTTTTCCAATTTCATATTTTTAGTACTTACCTTTACTTAGATATTAATGTTGAGATTCTGCAGGAAAAGAATACGGAATTAAATATTTCACGTCCTATAAAATTAGTGTCGTTTGGCTCACAGGGAGCTACAGAAGCTGACATCAGAATATTTTTATTTCAGTATTTGCTTCCTAAAGACTAATGTAAACAGAATATAACTTACTGCTTTCTCAGTATTCAGACAGCTTACATCTGCAGGCCAGTCATACCTTTCCTCAGTGATGTTTCTCAGGTTGTTAGACCAGATGGATCCCAGGGGTTGGTTTGCATAGCATGACCTCAGCCTTTATTTTTTGGTGTTGTTTATTGGTTTGTTTGTTTTAAAGGAAACAAATCTGTTATAGATCTGAGCTATTGCTACTTTAAAAGCTTCCTGTTACTATGCCATGGCAAGAAAGTATAATTTACTTATTCATTTACTATCTGCTATTTATACTTGAATCAAATGAGCTAATTGTTGGCTTGTTTATTTAATAGGCTAAGTCTAAATAGCCACTAGTGACCATTAATAAGTGAAATAGCATTTGTTTTTTTAAAAAAAGATTTTAATTCCACTCTGCATTTCACATGTGGTGGTTATGTATAAACACACCCTGAATTAAGGCATGACTTTAAAAAGTTAACATTTAATTTCTTGTAATTGCCTGCATAAACAAAAGGAAAATTCATAATTTATAAATTCTCCATGGTAGACATCAGATCAGGTCCTTACAGTTGCAATTTACGTGGCTCTATCAGCCTATAATGATTTCAGCATTGGAAGGGAGACAAAAGGGAGAATTTAAAGTATGGTGGGAAGAAAGAAAATGCAAGGAGGGAGAACAAGAACAAAGAGAAAAAAAGAAAAAAATGAAACAATAGAGAAAGGAGAAAGAGAATGTCAACAGGAAAGAAAATAGAACTGATGTTACGAAAGGGGAAGAAAGGGAAAATGAGAATGAGTCAGGGAAAGGAAAGTGGAGATTACAAATTCTCTCTCACCTGAAGAGTTACTGACAAACCCCTGAGCTGGAACCACTTTGGGAAAAGGGAGTACGTCTGAAATTCTTGAGCAGAGCCCAGTTTCCTATGTTTGCCATTTCTTCTGTTTGTTTAATATAAATTTACTTTATAAGCTAAAACATAGCTTGCATGAAAGTATTTCTTACTACTTGTACAAAATGTAAGCAGTTGTTTAAGAGATGGATGTTAACTGTAACAGATGACTGGGTTGAGCAGAGGCTATGCAGCATTTCTGGAATTGGTGAGACTTGCCAACTATTAATAAAGCAGTTTTCTTTCAGTCGTCACTATGTGCCATTCTTTGAAGCATTCCCTGAGGAATGTTTTTAAACAAGCTTACATAGAACTTGTCATGGTATCATATAACTGCTACTGAACTGCTCTGAGCTTTGAATCAGCCATGTATCCTTTGTGTGAAAAAGGAAAAACAATCTGTCATTAAAGTGCAAAAGAGTTGACAAGACTTTCTCTAATAGCTATAGCCTGGGAATACATATTTATGAAGGCTTTTAAACACTAGCTTGGTAAACACATACTGCATTCTCAGATTGTTTCAAATGTGAACCATTGACCTTAACAATCACTACAACTTACTCTTCAGATGAACCTGTGGTTTTCTGACCATCAAGCAGTCTATAATGTTCTACATTAAAGAACATTTTTCCTCTCAGTATTTTAATTTATGATTAAGTATAGACATAATTCAAAATAACTATCGCAACTTGTCTTCATACTTATATAATTTCCTTCCAGTATTTTAATTTATGATTAGATATAGTCATTAGTCAAAATAATTCTTTACTTGTCTTAATGTATATACAATTTTCTAATTTATGTCAACTATTCTCTAATATTCTATCTTTATACAATGAAATCAATGGGGTTATTAAAACGCAATAATAGTGCCAAAGGTTAAGTGAAGAGATTATTTGCCCTCTCATCTAACAATTATTTTTCTTTTTCAAATCTTACAATTTAATCCATATAATTTTTCAAGTGGAAATTTGTCCTGGTTTTGAAAGTACTGAAAGGTTGAATGGCAATGCTGCCACAGAGTGATATAGGAATATTCTTAGGACACATACAATTTTAAATGAGAAGAAGTGATGACTATATTTGGGTTTACGGAAGCCCACAGAATAAATGGTATCCTTGCTTTTAATTTATGATGGAGTTTATTTCAGGATTCCCAGAATGGGCACATACAGGCTTCTAATAAAACACTATGATTTACCCTTAACAAGAGGCAATACGATTCCAAGAATGGTTTTCATGTAATAATCAATCACAAATGTTACCACTGTCCTCCCACCATTTATTTGTATGGCATTCATAATTATATTTCCCCTATTCTTTCTTTGACCTCCAAATAATACTATCTGCCTTTTAAACAGGAGTCATCTGAGGCAAAAAGATATAAAAGTATCTTCGTCGTCACCAATTAATTTAAGGTTCATTGTAATTCATTCTAATTCCTATACTTAAGGTACCAAGATACTACTTCCTCCCATTTCTGCTTGTGATATTTATGTCAAATGAGAGCTAAATACAAGATTAGTTTAAAAATTAAGACCAGAGTCAACTGCATTAAAACATAGAAGCATAGGTAAGGAACTATAGAAGTTTTGAGCTGATGAAGATTGTAAAGATAATGTACCATACATTTTCAAAGAAACTGAAGTCCAGGGATGTGAAATGACCTTCAAAATCTTGCATAGCTAGTTGGGGGCGTGAAACTGATGGGAGAATCAATAGAAAGGAGGCTAAGTACATTTGACAAGTACATAGGAAAGGATAAGAATAAACAAAGTCTTAGCAACATAGGTAACTAGACAGTATTCCCCAGTGTTCCCACAGGGCAAAATGGCTTGTGGAACACTGACCAGGAAATCCCCTCTAACATGGTTGTGAGCTGTGAAGCTATTCTACCAAAGTTGCTCCTTCACCACAAGCAAGAGCCAACAGGCTTTTCAACATCACTTTGAATATATGGATCTGTCCCTAGATATACTCCATAAGCAGCATCTACACTGGACTACTACAGTTCTATGTTTTTTATCAACAGAAAATACCAGCCTTTGATCAAATGCCTGGAGGAAATGTTTTAAATAATCAAGTATATTACCTGGTGTTTTTTTATTTGTTTGTTTTTTTGGTTTTGTTTTGTTTTTCTAATGAGTCAGGAAGCAGAATGGGAAGGAAAGATGCGTCAGGGACAGCATAGCCTCTACGACTAAGGATAAAAAGGAAAACCCTTCTTGCCCTCAAAATGAAAATCCCCTTCTATTTTAAGGAACACTCTCTTACTTGAATGAATCTCTGCAGTAAGTAATTAGAGTCAGATTATATTCTCCTAGGACATCTACTTTCCAAAGTATAAGCTTTTAATGCATCAATAAGAGAGGAAAAATTATAATCTGATAACCAAGAAGGAGAACCATGAACCATCGGTTTCCAGATTCCCTGTCTGTGCTGTTCTCATGGGTCCACAGAGCCCAAATGACAATTGCAGGCAACAAAGATGTCAGCTTCATGGAGGTGAAAAGACTCAAATGTGAGTTCTCTAGTCTCAGGGTTTATAGGGCTACTTTTCTGTAGCTATTGGCCTCACAAAACCTCTACTTGGCCTTAGCACCATGTGTCTCAGGGGCAGAAAATGAGGCAATATGGTGCTTTGAAAACTGTCAGCTTTCAGGGTGAAATCATAATTGTATACTTTAAGTCGGGCTGGATAGAGATGTATACGAATAGCTGCTGTGTTATTGCTCACCCATTTAAAATGCAAATGACAGTACCAAAAATTACCAAAGTCTACACTCCAGATGTTCTGATTATTCACTACAGCTTTTTTTGGGATACACTTACTCTCTCCTACATGTCTCTGAATTTATTCTACCACATAACCCTCCTTATGAAAACTCCTACTTGTTCTTAAATAATTTTGTTTTATATATTTGAAGAGTTGAAATCAAAAAATAACTCATTTTCCCGAGTAATGAGGAAAACAGACCTTCATTTCCATATCCCAACAGTTAATTAAAATAAACAAACTAACAATAACACAGAGTGGCAGACAACCTATTTATGAAGTTCCACTGATTGCTCTGTGAAAACAAAAGTGGCCCAGTTTTCCTCAAGGGCGTGGGAGGAGAGTTCTATGGAAGGACTCTAAAGAGAGGAATTAAAGTTTTTGATTTGCACCCAACTCCCTATCATGAGATTGCTTAATTTAATCTGCTTCTTGAACCTGAGGGAACACACACACACACACACACACGAAAACCCACTCTCTTTCTGCCTGACGGGAAAGCCCCGTTGCTACCCATAAATCATAGGATGTGGTTCCAAACAGAGCAGCAAAAAGCAAGTTTTTTGTCTCCCCTCCAGCTATCTAGGCTCCCTCTGATGCCCCTTATTGGCATAACCTGTGTAGCCCTGCGTTAGCTATTTAGTCTCCTCAATCCTCAATATCCTTGTGTAGAGGTATAGGGAGAAGCCAATGCAATGCTTCAGGTAATGTGGCCCGTACAGTGAGCATTCAGCAAATACCTTTCTCTAAGATTAAAATAGGAAACGTAGGAGGAGAGAGGGAAGGCAGAGTTGTTTGTCTTATAGTTAGGTTTTGGCTTTTTGAAGGGGGTCGGGAACAGGGAAGAGTGAGTTGTAACCATGTTGAGTTTATCTTCTCGCACAGCTTTATGTAATGTGGACAGATTTGGAAGTCTGGACTCAACTGAGAGATCAGGGCTAAAGGATTAATAGAAGGAATTTGTAGCAAAGCAATTTACTTGGTTACTATAAGTTTCTGACATCAGCCAGCTTTGCAGGACCCCGAGCAGAGAAAGACGGGTGACCTGAAGAGTCAGTGGAAGGAAGCTTGTGAGTGGACAGACGCTAATGCTATGGCTTTCAAATTCTAGCATACAGCTGAATCACCTGGACGGCTTATTCAAACACAGATTGCTGGGTCTTAGAAATTCCCCCTGGAATTTCTAAGGTAGGCCTGGGGTGGTGGGACTGCAGATTCTGCTTTTCTAACAAGCTCCCTACTAGTTCAAAGACAACACTTTAAGGAGCACTCGTCCAAAGAACTAGGAACAGAGCTGCAATCATTGGGAAGCATCCAGACTAGATTAAAAAGGGGAAGAAAATTAATTGTGGAGTGCCTACTATGTGCCAGGAGTTTCACAGGCATCATTTAATTTCCCAAGTTTAACAACCCTCAGAAGTAGACGTTATTATCCAATTTTTCAGATAAGTAAATTGCAACTCAGAGAGGTAAGGAACTTGCTCCAAGTCACATAACTAGTATGGTATTAAAATTGGTACTCTGATGCAGCTCTGTCCCACCCCAAAGCCCTTATTTTTTCCAACGTGTCATGCTCTTACCTTCTCTCTGCAAGTCGGGACGGTAATGGGAGGCTTGTTTGATCAAAATAAGAAAAACCTACAATTTACAATGAGTTTTAAGTACCATCAGGATGGTAACAGCTCCCAAATTTATCTTTGCAGGCGAGACTCATCACCTGACAGAAAACCAGTGCTCAGCTGCCTACCCAATATTACTAACTTCCTCCTCCCCACAAGGGTGTTTCCCCTTCAGTTTTCCCCTTCTCAGCTGATGGCAATTCTATGCTTGCAAATGCTCAAGCCAGTTACCTTCTTCTGCTCCTTCCCTCACGCTCCACATCTAATCTGTCAGCAAATGCGGATTGCTCAGTCTTCAAAACAAACCCAGCCACTTCTCACCACCTCTATCGCTACAATCCTGGTCCACGCCACCAGGATCTCTGGCATTGATTACATATTCTCTGTGCCCATCCTTGCTTTTCTGGAGCTTATTTTCAATTATGCAGCCAGAGTAATTGTCTTAAAATCTGAGTCAGATCATGTCCCTTTCTGCTTGAAACGCTCCAATAATTTCTGATTTTACTTGAAGTAAAAACACAATCCACATCACGCCGATACCATTACCTCTTCTGTTACTGCTAGCCTCAGCTCATCTCCTACTCCTCTCCCTCTAGCCGCTTCTCACCCCAACCGCACTGACCTCTCTGCCTTTCCTTAACCACGGCCAGGCTCCTTGTTGCACTGGGGACTTTGTAATATCTTCCCTTTCCTTGGAACCTCTTCCCCCAGATCTAATGGCTAACTCCCTCCCTCCTTCAAGTCTGTTCAAATTCCACTTTCTCAGTGTTTAAAAATGGGCCCTCTGTTACTCCCAGGAATCCTGAGCCCCCTTAGTCTATTTTTCTGCTCTACTCTTTTCCCTCCATAACTCTTCTAAAACACTATAAAATTTACCTGTTTATTATATTTATTGTCTGCCTCTTTTCCCGCCATTAGAATGGAAGCTTGTGGGGACAGAGCCCCAAAAAGCAGTTTCCAGGCTCTCAGCCTCACATAGAAAGGTGCTGGCTCAGGTAGTAAATGGCCGTCGACTGTGATCGAATGGCCATCAGCTGTGGCTAGTTGGCCGTCAGCTGTAACCAGTGAGCCATTGGCCATGAATATAACTGCCGTGGCTACGCTAGCAGAAAAAGGGGGAGCTAGCAAGCAGATGGTGGCTGAGCCTGCAAGCGGCTCAGTAAGGGTTGAGAATTGTGTGGCTCCTGGTTCCTGTGTCTCCAACCCAGCCTCCAGCGAGAATATAGTGGTGTGACTGCCCTACCTATGGCCCCATGGGTGTTCCTTTTTGGCCTCACCATGTCCTGCGTTCTTGTGTGGGGAGTGGGAGCAGAGGTCCCGCAGGCCGCCCTGCGTGACGGATGGCGCTGTGAGCAGGGTCTCCCACACGACAAAGCTCTATGAGAACAGGAATCTTTGAATATTGTTCCCTTAGGTATCTGAAGTGCTGAAAACTGTGCTTGTCAGAAAGTAGGTGCCCAATGAATATTTGCGGAATGATTTAGGATACAACTAAGTTCAGGACTACTAAGAAAGTAGAAGAGATGCAAAGTCAGAATAATGATGTCTGAGAGAACTATTTCAGAATTGGAGTTCTTGGTGATTGCACAGAGCTGGTGGTGAGGGCAAGTAAGACATGACTATGGGTGGGGCCTGCAGAAAGGGGATGCAAAACGGGGATAGACTGGATGGAGGGATAAATAGAGAGAAAACACAGGGTTCAAAGTAGAAGAGCTTTCCTGACTACCATCCTCAGAACAAAATAGAGGGCAAGGGAGAATTGGAAAATTATTTTCCCTTTTGAAAGTTACAGATTAACCTTGAAAACATGTATGTGTTATGCCTCAAGTCAATGTTTCTTTACCTTATATATCTACCTATAAAGAAGGATAAATGGGACCAGCTTCTGTCCTAATGGGACCCATCATTTTCCATAGTTTGGGCTTCTGTACTGTTCCTGTTTGAACCAGAAGGGCATAAATAAGAAGTACCTCCTAGACAGCAGCAGGAAAGTCTCCATCCACTTGAGCAGAATTCCAGGGTCCAGGATATCAGAACTCTCTGAGTAATAGAAAAGACAACTGAGACTGCCTTAAACAAGGGAGGAAAAAGAAATTTATTGGCTTTTGGAACATAAAAGTCTAGAGTTGTGTTGCTTTCAGGTCTGGCTTGATCTAGGCACACACAGTATTTTCATGAATCACATTTTCTCCATCAGTAGGCGCTGGTTTCCTCTGACTTGGCTTCATTTCTAGGTAGGCTTTCCTAAGATATGGCCTCCAGCATTGCTAGGTTTACATGTTCTCATATTAACCACCCCCATGAGAAACAGCCTCTTTAACAGTCATTCCAAGACAAGTTCCAGGCTTGTCTCTCCTTGGCCTGACTTGTGTCCTCTCCCCTAAACAAATTACCATGGCCACAGGATGCAGTTCATTATTGTCTAGTGTTGGGTCTCACATATGCCAACTCCTAGAGCCAAACGATGGATCAGATCCCACTTGGACTGACTTCAGAGAAGGATGATTCCCACCAAAGAAAAATTGGGGCTCTTTTATCAGGAAAGGGGAAAAGGATGCTGAGTGGGCTGCAAAAGGATGTTGGTGTTTCTTCAGGATTTCATAGGAGAGACTCTTACTGTTTATATAACAATCTTAGGAATTTATAAGAAGCCAAGGCCAAAAACCATTTCTTTTAGTTTAGAAAGTCCGTATTTTTGCAAGAGTAAGTTATTTTCAGCGACTGCTATGACTGAGGACAAGTTTGTGTTCGTTTTTTAAATAATCCTAGACACTGATGAGTCCTGGGTCACGCTTCCCCTTAGCAGATGTCTGATATTTCCCAGATTCAATGTGGATACTACGTAAATACAGACAGAGGCAAAATGTGCCATCAGAGCTGCCATGTTGCTGCCTTTTTCCATCTCCCCCAGCCTTCTCTTTAGGGGCCCCAGCAAATGGTATCATCTTGAACTCTCTGTTTCCAGGTCTTCTACCTGTTCTAATCCCAGGTTTCCATGACTGTTTGTCATCCTGCCCAGTCCTACCCTTCAGAAACCTCATCCCTTCTTATTGGCTGCTGCAGTCATGAAACATCTGTGAAAATGCTAGGGAAGGACTGGGAGCCTTGGATCTGACCTCAGAAATCTAGAAACACCTCAGAAATGCCCACCTATAACTATGCACAAATCTGACCCTCCCCGCCACGTGTCTGGAACCCAACAAAAAAGCCCACAAGCCCCAGCTCAGATTTGTGCTTTGTTTTTTTTTCTAAAATTGGGCAAACCATCATGAATCCCTGAGACAAGGAATCTTAGTGCTACAAGTAAAAGTAGTGACCTCCTCTGGCCTTGTATTTTCTTAAACAAGAATAAGAAGACTTGCGGACGAGTGGGGGAGTCCAGATGGCACCCCTCAGTGCTGCTGAGAAAACTCACTTGGTGGTGATGACTCAGAACGGCAGCAGGAATAATTGAAGAGAAATAAGAGGAAGAATCCTCTCTCCTGCTCTTTGTTATCCCATAACCTTTCTTTATTCTTTCATTTCTTCATTTATCTCTTCAGTAAATATTTATTTAGTGCCTATTATGTGCCAGGCACAAGGCAGTTTCTCAAATCAGAAAGAGCCTGTCCTTCCTCCCAGACGCTCAGTCTAATGGGGGCAGCCATGAACATACTAGCATGTGCACAGTAAGTGCAGTGACAGCACTGAGAGTGATAGAGCAGGCTAAAGAGGGATGGAGGAGAGGCTCCTCGCTCAGCTCAGCGGCAGGAGGAGTGCACGTGGGGGTGACGTCTCCACGAAAACCCCTGGAAATTAACGTGAGCTGAGTCTTAATGAATGAGTTACTTGGAGGGAGGACAGCATGGTGAATGGAAAAACATTTCTGATGGAAGAGCAGCATAAATCAAGGCTGCCAAGATATAGCTTGGCATGTACAAGTGGGGACTGGAGAGCCCAACAGGAACAGATCACGTAGAAGTTGTTAGACCAAGTTAAGAAACTTGGAAGTTAAAGCACTACCAACACATTTTATGCAGGGCAGTAACGTGGTCCAACTTTCATTTTGGATAGATCATTCTGGCAGCTGTGTGGAAGGGAGGTTTTCAGAGGACAAAATAAGTCAGAGGGAAATAGATGAAAGATTGTCCTAGAAAGATTGAAAATCGTGGCAAGGAAAGAGAGCAAGGAATACATGTGTGAAAGATGTAAGAGGTAAAATCAGAATGACTTGCGGGTTACTTGGATGTGTAGGATGAAGGAAAAGGTGAACACAGAGACTACCAGCTGGGGACTAGAAAAAAACAGGATGTGAGGTGGAGCCATTTGCTGTGGAGAGAGTGGCGACGGGAGCAATGTCCCACTTTTTGGGTGGCAAGGATGCAGGTGATTTCTGTGGGCCCATGGAAGGCAAGCATGTCCGAGCTGACTTGATGAGACCTGCTCAAAAATGCTGCCCCTGGGAAGAAGGAACCTGAGGAGTTAGAGACCAAGACTACCAAAGGCAACAACTGAGGGGCTGGACCCTGCAATCAGTATTAGAATGCATTACCACCATCACTTCCCACAGCAAAGGACACACAAATGTCCCATAAAAGAACCAGGCAGTGTTAACCAAGATAGATCGAGAGTAGCACCAGTGACAAAAGAGTCTTGCTTCTCTTCATCTAACTGGGAAATGCTGAAAAAGAGGGAGAGACTCTTCTGAACCTGTTGGTCCCCTGGATGTAAAATTGCTATTTTGGTACTAGGATGAGCTAGTTTCTAACACTCAAAAGTGAGTTATAATTACCTAAATGAGACTTTTTACGTAGCTGAAAGAGACCAGAATGGAATCTACCCAAGATCTTGTTCAACAATGAAAGGGAAGGGGTGTATCATTGCTATGGTCTGAATGATGGTGTCACCTCCAAATTCATATGCTGAAATCCTAATCCTCTACATGATGTTATTAAAGGTATGCCCTTTGAGAGGTTATTAAGTCATAAAGGGCATAAATGCTCTTGTAAAAGAGACCCCACAGAGCTCCCTAGCCCCTTCCACATGTGAAGACACAGTGAGAGGTGCCAGCTCTTAACCTGAAAGAGGGCCCTCACCAGAGAATATAACCACGCAGGCACCATGAGCTTGGACTTTCCAGACTCCAGGATGGTGAGAAGTCAATTTATGTTGTTTATAAACCACCCAGTGTGGCATTTTATTATAGCAGCCTGCATGGACCAAGGCAATCATGGTTAAGAACAATGTTTAGAGAAAAGTAAAACCCATTCCTTACTGTCTTGTACCACCTGACTTTGTTCCACCAAGTTCTTCCTATTCTTAAAAACAATTACACTAATATCTCTGTGCGCCGTATTCACATAAGGACTGTAGTTAATACAAATTGGTATGTATCTATTTCGTATAGTCATCTTGATAGTGACAATATACTTTGACCTTGTCAGATCTAGTTAGCTCATCGTTTTGACCTCCTAAATAGCTGATGAAACATTGGTCTAGGAGTAGGAGAAGTGGCATAAGCTCTGTTCCTTCTTGCTTGCTTGTGCTTGCATCTAGTTTAGTCTTCAGTTTCTTTGCAGGAATGTGCCTTATCCACTTGTTCATCTTGTAAGGGTTGGTTTGAGCAGATGTAATAATTTGTAAATGCAATCAACACGGCACAAGTAACCTACAACACATCGATCACAACGCTCTGAAAGCAGATGAGTGAAGGTGCAAAGGTCAACCCTCCCCTTGACACGTGCACACAGTGGAGCTCACACTCTTGCCATATGACACCTCAAAGACTGTATGTGACACGGAACCATCTGGAATACACAGTGTCCATATGTGTATTCATCATTAGTAAAGCTTAATTTGGGATGAAAAAAAAAATGGAAGCTCTAACGTTTTCTGCCCACCTCCCTGGGTGTTTGGTACCTGTCACACTGCCCGGGGAGACCACTGCTGTGGGCCACATCCTGCTCTGCAGCGCCGTCCCCACATTGGTCAGGCCAGCCCCACATTGGTGGGGCCCACGAGCACTCTGGCTGCTTTCTCTTCACTGGGCTCTGCCCCGTCAAGGTCCCACTGCCTCTCTTTAGGCCGTCAGAGACCCCTGAATGTTCTCAAGGAGCCCACCCTGCATGGTGGTTTCCCTGTTTTTTAACGGCAAAACAGAAAATTCCGTTTTGATTACTCTTCCTGGGCAGTGGGAGAGGGATGTTTCTGTGACTCAACTGTGAGTCATCCTCTCAGAGTCTCCCAATGAAATCAAGACCAGAGAGCAAGGATAACCCTTTGAGTGGGCATGTGGAAACAGCAGTCCCTGAAGGACTGGTCTTGATGAGGGAACAGGCAATGGAGCCAAGTCAAGCTTCCAGTTCTGGGAAAGGATTATTTATTTATTTACTTATTTATTTATTCTTAAGCATGCAACAAGGATTCTGGTTAGGTCGTAAACTACAGGAGGTTGTGCAGTGGCCACAAGGACCTTCTTTTGAACTCGACTTAAACTGCTTTCCCTTAAAACTTTCTGAACTCTTTTCTACCTACTAAGTCTTCTTGACGCCCTCAGTTTCCCCTTTTTTTTTTAAAAAAGATTTTATTGGAGAAGGGGAACAGGACTTTATTGGGGAATAGTGTGTACTTCCAGGACTTTCTTTTTTTTTCCAAGTCAAGTTGTTGTCCTTTCAATCTTAGTTGTGGAGGGTGCTTAGTTGTGGAGGGTGCCATTCAGTTTCAAGTTGTTGTCCTTTCAGTCTTAGTTGTGGAGGGCGCAGCTCAGCTCCAGGTCCAGTTGCCATTGCTAGTTGCAGGGGGCGCAGCCCACCATCCCTTGTGGGAGTCGAACCGGCAACCTTGTGGTTGAGAAGACGCACTCCAACCAACTGAGCCATTCGGGAGCTCAACGGCAGCTCAGCTCAAGGTGCCGTGTTCAATCTTAGTTGCAGGGGGCGGAGCCCACCATCCCTTGCGGGACTGGAGGAATTGAACTGGCAACCTTGTGGTTGAGAGCCCACTGGCCCATGTGGGAATCGAACCGGCAGCCTTCAGAGTTAGGAGCACGGAGCTCTAACCGCCTGAGCCACCGGGCTGCCCCTCAGTTTCCCTTTTGATCCCAGCCCTTTGCTGATTCCCTAAGGTTATCTCACATAATTCTGGTTACCCTTAAATAACCCACCATCTTTATGATATTTTCTAAGCTGCCTTTATGCTGGAAATCTTTGGTAATATTTTGTATACTCAGCTTACCTTCAAAATTTCCTAACTCTCAACTCTCTTCCTTCCCTATCCTTGAGGATATTTGTGTAGTTCTCATAGAGAAGTGTATCTTTTATTCTGGGTCCATATATATGTCTGTCTGTCTTTTTCCATGGATGTACAGTATTTTGGATTGTGTTAGACATAATTAAGTTTTTTGTTTGTTTCATATCGCTCTTTCATACCTTTTTGAGCACAGATGTATGAAAGGAAATTGTGGAATAATTAAAAATCAGTGGAAGAATAAAAAAATTAAAAAATAATAAATAACACCATTAGAGGTAGCATAAGTTATTGAGTTATTTTTACAAATTAAAAAGAGGTTCAAAAAAAGCAGAGATAATGTGTAATTTTGTCAAATTTCCTTACATTATCACATGCAAAATGAATTCTTCTCTTCCATTTTTCCCTTAACCCAATTTAGGTAACAAATGCTATTTCCATTTTGGTGCTAGCAGTGAAATGGATATAAAATGACACCCCTCATAGAATATATATATATATATATATATATATATATATATATATATATTCTATGAGGGGTGTCATATTATATATGTTTACTATATAGAGAGAATAAATATAGAAAATGTGTATATTTAGAAAATATGTATTCTCTATTTAGCTGTATATCTCTATTTAACTATATAGAGAATATATACATTCTCCATTTAGCTGTAGGAAAATCTACCAACTACCCCATCATTCTTGCAATCCTACCCCATGCTCCCTAATGCCCCTCCCCACACACACATACTGAAATAATTGTCAAACAACTGTATTCAAGTAAGAAGTCTCATGCAATGCTCAGTCCACTCAGGATGGTAGAATTTCCTAGTTGGAAATTTGTAACATAATACTTGTCCTGTTGATGTTGGTAAAATTTTGCTTTTTGTGCATCTGGTGAACTGCTACTTATTTGTCATCCTTTATGTAACAACTAAGCCATGAATTATTTTTTAATTTGAAAGTTTCTTTTTTTAACTTTTAAAAATTTATTTTTCAGTTATCATTGACATACAATATTATATTAGTTTCAAGCGTACAAAACAACACTGTGATTAGTCATTTATATCCCTCACAAATTGGTAACTCCAGTAAGTCTATTACCCATCTGACACGACACAGTTGTTACAATATTATTGACTATATTCCCTATGCTGTACTTTACATGCCTGTGACTATTTTTGTTGTAGTTGTTGACATTCAATATTATTTTATATTAGTTTCAGGTGTACAGTATAGTGGTTAGACATTTATGTAATTTATGAAGCCATTCCCCCAATAAGTCTAGTGTCTAGTACCCACCTGACACTATACAGAGTTTTTACAATATTTTGACTATATTCCCCAGACTGTACTTTACATCCCCATGACTATTTTGTAACTACCAATTTGTACTTTTTAATCCCTTCACCTTTTTCACCCAGCCTCCCAACTCCCCTCCCATCTACTAACCATCAGTTTGTTTTCTGTTCTGTAAGTCTGTTTCTGTTTTGTTTGTTTATTTATTTTGTTCTTTATATTCCACATATAAGTGAGATTATACTATTTGTCTTTCTCAGTCTGACTTATTTCACTTAGCATAATATCCTCTAGGTCCATCCATGTCGTCCCAAATGGTAAGCTTTCATTCTTTTTTTATGGCAGAGTAATACTCTATTATATATATATATGTACCATACTTCTTTATCCGGTTGTCTATTGATGGGCATTTTGGTTGCTTCCATATCTTCCATATCTGCTGTTATTGTGAATAGCACTGCAGTGAACATAGGGGTGCATATATCTTTTCAAATTAGTGTTTTGGATTTCTTAGGATAAATACACAGAAATGGAAGTGCTGGGTCATAAGGTAGTTATATTTTTAAGTTTTTGAGGAACCTCCATCATGTTTTTCATAGTGGCCACACCAATTTGCCATCCCACCAACAGTGCACGAGTGTTCCCTTTTCTCCATATCCCCGCCAACACTTATTTGTCGATTTATTAATGATGGCCATTCTGACAGGTATGAATATGCAAACAAGTTGCCAGGTCTATCTGTGCATCATAAGTGTTATTAATTTCTACAATTTCTTTCCAGAATAGTAATTTAAGCAATATTCTTTAGTGTAGTCAATTCTTCCATATTTATAAATTTCTTTAAAAAAAATCTAAAGAATGAGAGGCTGAAAATATTATTTCTAGGGGCAGCCCGTTAGCTCCGTTGGTTAGAGCGCGATGCTCTTAACAAGGTTGCTGATTCAATCCCCACATGGGCCACTGTGAGCTGCACCCTCCACAACTAGATTGAAACAACTACTTGACTTGGAGCTGATTGGTCCTGGAAAAACACACTTAAAATAAATAAAAGTTTAAAAAATATGTATTATTTCTAGATTATTTTAACCAAAGAAAATGCATGAAGAACAGAAATTCTTTCAGAGACAGGAAATGCTATATTCTGAGCTTCTAGAACTCCTTTCTCCTTCATATGATTGTTCATTAGTCAAGTAAAATGACTGCAAAATTTACTGAGCTTTTTTTTTTTTTTATTTAAATGGTAACTTCCTGCTACCATTTAAAAGGAACCATGAAGTGTATGCATTCGGTGCCTCACGGGATCAGGCTGAAACCAGTCTCCAGCTGAGACCACATGCTTGCTTAGCTCCTTTCCCTGCCCTATCCAGCTTCCAGCTCTCATTCTTCTGGGCACACTCCCTCAAGAAATCATTCAAGCAGGAATCTCCATCCCAGTCTCTGCTTCCAACAACCTGACTTAAAACAAATCCTAAGCAAAAAATTTCTCGAAAAGAACCTTTACTTGGTCACCTGAGTGAAACCTCAGAAACTGATGCTATCCTGCTCAGGGTTTTTTTGTGTTTGTTTGTTTGTTTGTTTTCCCCCGCATCTTCAATTTACAACCCTGTAAGTCATTTTTTTTATTGAGGTATAAGTGACATATAACATTAGATTAGTTTCAGGTATACAACATAATGATTCACTATTTGCATATGCAAAATAAACACCACAATAAGCCTAGTTAACATCTGTCACTACATATATAGTTACAATATTTTTTTCTTATTATGAAAATTTTTAAGATCTACTCTCTTAGCAACTTTCAAATATGCAATATAATATGATCAACTATAGCCACCATGCTATATATTACATACTCATCACTTGCTCAGTATTTTATATAAAATATATATTTCTTTAATAGCTATATTATTTAGTATCTCTAGTATTATTTAATATCTAAGACATCAGAGGATCTCAGTGCAGCAATGACCTTCCGGAGAAATCTCTTACTCTTCTTTTTTAAGTGGCAAAAGCTTTCATGCATGTATTTAGTAGTAGGCAAGGTAGAAATGATGCACCTTTTAAAAAATAATCTGCTTTGAGTAGCGGTTTGACTGTATACAAGAGCAAGAATTTGGCTGTTAACAGAGGATCAAAAATGCATCTCAAAATTTTCCCACAACAATAGTGGTTTCCTCGGCTGTACTTCAGTCTGTCAGTAGCTTCTAGCTGTACGCTAGCTGTACAGCACATTTAAAAGTGGTTATGGTATCTGGTCAAGCCAGAGAAAATGGGGTGATGATTAATCACTTCAAACCGGGACTGAATTCTCAATGTTGTTTTAACGGCTCGGCCCTCCTCTAAGCTATCAAGTCCTTTAACAGAAAAAAAGAAATATGTGTAGCCAACTCTCAGTTTTTAGCTTTAATGGAAGAACTATTCATTCCACAAATAATTATTGAGTTTTTGTTATGTGCATAGCACTTTGTTAGGTACTGTATAGAAGCCAATGGAGTAAATAGGCTGGCAGGACACTAGAGATATGCACAAAACCAAGAAACTGTGTCTTTGGAACGTGATACTATGGAGGAACCCAACCCATGTCTATCTGGAAACACGTCTACCTTCTCTGCCTTCCTCACTCCTCCTTTCTCAGTTCTATTTTCTATCACACATTAAATTTTGTCTGTTTGGTTTACCCTCTCTCTACAAAATTGTAGAGAAATATTGCTTCTTAAGAGGTATGTGGCTGTCTGAACCCCTGCTTCTCCTTTCATTCTATGCATCCTCTCCATGATACCCCATCCAGCTCCATTCTTTTTATGCTTCCTGGGGACAAGAGAATAAATAAGAAGTAAGGTATTCGGTCTAAAAAGACATCATGGATTGCCTAACCAGGGATGGAAAGGGAGCTACAGTCTAAATTCAGTGAAAATCACCCACCTGCATGAAAGCCAAATGCTTCTTTTCACATTCCTGAACTTGGCACAAGTCAAAGATGGATCTAGTTCAATGACAGAATAAATGAGCGTAGGTCATAATCCCTTACATTTACCTAGTGTTAGAGAGTTTACAAAATTCTTTCACTTACGTTATTCTATTTAATCTTCACAACAATCTCGTGCAGTTGGCCTGCTATATCCAAGGAAACTGAAGTTCAGAAAGGTTAAGTGGCTTTTCCAAAGTCACCTTGTAATAAGAGAAAATCCAGGGCTGGAACCAAGTCTTTCAGCTCCAAGCCTTTCAACAACTTCAGCATTAATTCCATTAAGCTTTGTGAGAGCCCTAGATTCCTTAAAGTGTTTTTCCCTACCATTCCCCTCCCACTTCTCAACTTTAACCACTACCTGACTCAGCAATATAATTATCATTCTGAAAAGCTGGTCTTTGGAATATTACATCTGCCACCCTCTGTACCACCCAGTTCTTTAGAGGATTGGACAGATAATATATGGACCATCACTTTAGGGACAGTAATTACATTAACTACCTTCCTTTCTCTCTCCACTTGGCAGGTAATGATGCTGCAAAACACAATAATTTACTGACCAGAATGGTCTGTGGGAACTACCAGAATTGAGATAGAGGAAACTGATGCAAATCACATCTTGCTAGGATTTCATACACTGGTTGTTGTTGTTTTTTTTAAAAACTCCAGTACACTATGAGAGCGGGGAAAGACCTCACATGATGAAACATGTTTGGGTCTCTGAGTGGGTGTCTCATATGAATAATGAAGGGAAGGCGATTAAGATTCTCAACTTGGATCAGTCTCAACTTGGATCAGTCATTGGAATCACCTGGGCATCTTTTGTTTTTTGTTTTTTTGTTTTAGGAAAGTAGTTTAAGTACTCATTCATACATAGTCTTGTACATTACATCAATATTTTTAGGTATTATTCATTGGCGACCAGTGTCTAGATCTATTACTATTGATAACCATTGCCTAGATCCATTGGCTCATTAGGAATTGCAGTATGATATTCTAATTCTAATATTCCTTCCAATGTCTTTCAGAAGGCTGAGAAAATTTAAAAATACACACATAAGAAATGGTATGTATAACAATAACCAAATACAAAACATTAGTTCTTAATTCTTTTTTTCAATTCACAACTTCATCTAAGCCAGGGGCTGGCAAACATTTCCTGCAAAGGGCCAGATGGCAAGTATTTCAGGCTTTATGGGCCACACAGTCTCTGTTGTAACTATTCAACTCTTCCATTGTAACATGAAGCAGCCATAGACAATATGTGAATGAATAGGTATAGTTTATTGTGTTCTAATAAAATTTTGTTTACAAAAACAAGCAACAGATTGACTATAACCTGGGAGCCATAGTTTGACAACTCTTGAGATAAGCCAAAGCCTTTGCATTTTAAGACAAATTTTTTTATTTTTAACTTTTTCTAATGGACAATTTCAATCACATACAAAGTGGAAAAAAATAGTGTAATGATGTCTCAGTATCCATCATCTAGCTTCAACAGTCATCAACGTGGGGCTAATCCTATTTCATCTAATTCCTTACCCACTTCTCATCCTCTGAATTATTTTAAAGCAAATCGTTTTATTATATTAAAAAATATTCTTATTTATTTCATCCATGAATGTTTCAATACGTGTCTCTAAAAACAGATCTACAATATAATTATCCCACCTAACAAGATTAACAATATATATTTTTTAAATGTGTATGATCAAATCAAGAATGAGATATAGAGACCTGGTGAGAATCCAATTCACATTGCTGGTGAGAACACTTTTTATGTGCTTGTGTATTTCCATCAGGAGGCCCATTTTGTGTTGTTCACAGCTATTGATGATTATTGCCTAGATCCATTGATTCATTAGACATTAAAAGATACTGATATTCTAACATTTTTTCTTTACTTACTAGCTGCAATACTTCTGTAAAAAGAAATTGTCCCTGAATAGCCATTCAATTTTCCTGATAGTGTTGGTAAATGAAAAGCAGGATGAATGCATAATTTCCCCATTTATTTGGAGGGTTTTAAAATAATGAATTGTTGGGAGTATTTCAGATCTTGCTCCCTGGCATATGTCATCAGTTTAGCTCATATACACTCTTATGAAAATTCTCTACCAAAAAAAAAAATATGTAGACCACATTTATGTTAAGGGAAAAAAATACTACTGTGATTTATAAACCAAAAACAAAGCCCTGTTGTTTTGTTTTTCTAATGTTTTGGAAAATTATTTAGTTACATTTCCTCTGAAAAATTAAAACCTAAGTTAAATGTAATGTGAAAAATGCTTTAAAATCCACTCATTACTTGTGGGAAATTAGAATACATACTTCACAATCTGATAAAACTGAACGTTCATTTTTAAACTCCCTTAAGCTTTATTAATAAAATGTTCTCTCCTGAAGTATGTGTTTTATAATAACCAGATAAAAGGCATTCAGTTATACATTTTTGACATTGGGATTTCCATAATCCTGGATTTTATGAGTTTAAAACAAACAACCGTTTAAAACTTTTTTTAATATTTTACTTTATATAATATTGGCTATCTTTATAATCATTTTCTGCTGGGGGTGGAAGGAAGGAAGGACAGACAAGTAGATAAATTAAAAATAAATAAATAATGAATTGTTTCTCTAACATTTTCCAAAAGTGATGGATGAATTTCTTTTTAATGGGCATCTCCTTAGAGTAGAAATGCCCAGACCCTACCACAGACCTATTGAACCAGTCTCCAGAGACAGGACCTAGCCTCTGCATGATTAAAAATCTTCCTGAATGTTTCTGAAACATGATCTACAGCCCAGCCATTAACGTCTGGATCAGATGACTACTAAAGTCCATCCCTGCACTACCATTCTGCAAGTTTATAATGTGCAATTAATTATAGATTGCATATCTCACTACTCCTTATTTTCCTCTCTCTAATATGGATGGTGAAATGGTGCCAACCAGATGTTCAGAGAACATCCAGATATTCTCAATTGCTTGGCAGCCACTTCTTTCAGAGTGCTGCGCATTTATCAGCGACACTTTTGTATTCCACCCCAAGGGTAGATATTGGTATCTTCAGAGTTACCTAGAATTCAGAATGTCCCTGATGTTCTTCACTCCCATGATTCCACACTCCCAGACATCACAGGCACATGGATTAATGTCTTAAATTTACCTGCAGAGCCGGCTTTTCTTGTCATGAAGTATCCAGGAAGGAAACACAAGGATGAGATTCAGGGGCCAAACCAACCAGCCATAAGGCACTCTGCTTATCTGCCTATTGAAACATAAGAAAGACATTTATTGGCATCTAGAGACAAATTCTTTTCAATTCTGCCTCTCTCACTTACTATGTGAATCATGATAAGTTACCTAATCTTCTGTGTCTTGGATTCATTACCTCTAAAAGGGGATAACAGTAACTATCTCATTGAGTTAATCTGAAAATTAAATAAATTTAATATATATATAAAATGCTTAAAACAGTGTCTTGCACTTAAATTGCTAACCTCTATTATTACTTAGGGGCAGGAATGTTACCGGTGTGGTGACTTAAAATCAATAACAGAATAGATAGATATAAACTGACCACAAACTGTGGCTTTCAGAAAAACTCAACTAATGTTTTAAAGATTCTGAGATTAAGAACAAAGTAGAATATAATTCACTTTTTTACCTTATAAGGGTGGTTATATGAATATCGTCAGCTGGAGGTAGAGTATCTACAAATCTTGAACTAAAAATTGGTTCAGACCACCATCACTCCCTTAATTCCACACTTTGTGGGCATTCAAGCCCTCTTCCCACCTCAATAGTACTATTTGCAACTTTCTGTGACTACCTCAGACTCCAGCCTCTTCCTTTTGAAGGTACCACCTTTTGAAGGTACTCATCCCATGTACCACGTCATACCGATTTAGGCAAGAAATGCAGCCCTTTCTTCAACTTACATTTACTTCTACAGAGCATTCATGAAATTAGTGGGCTTTGTTGGCAATTTGGGGGAAAGATGAAAGAAAGGTTCACATCTGTGAAAACCATCTCCCATGGTCAGTAGACCCAACAATCTTTGAACTGTTGTTTGACTCAATGCTGTCCTATAGAACTTTTCTGTGACAACAGAAATGTCCCACTTCTGCACCAATATATTCATGACTGGCTAAATGGGGCTTTTGAATATTTGAAATGTGCCAGTGTGACTGAGAAATTGAATTTTAGATTTATTTAATTCTAATACATTTAAATTTAAATAGCTGCATGTGACTAGTAGATACCATATTTATAACACAGCTCTAGTCCCTTCTCTCTAGCCTCATGGGCTTTTTGCCCCAGAGAGTCTCAGACTATCTTTCTCAATCTTCTCATCTTTTCAGACCTTCCCTTAATTCATGCTAAGCAGTTTGCCCTTCTACCATGATACCTTAGCACAAGCTGACAGCCATGTCTTTGGATCTCTACTTACCATGTGACTCTTGGCAAGTTACTTAATCTATTTGTGCCTCAGACTTGTTGCCTCTAAAATGGGGAAAATAATAGTAAGTATCTCATTGAGTTAAACTGGAAGTTAAATAAGCTAAAGCTATAAAGTAAAATACACATCCCAAATGGGCTTAGCATAGGCCATCCCAAGGAAAGACATTTTTTCATAACTAAAAGGAATTCTGATGACAAATGTAAGAAATAAAGTTTTCACCTTATTACAGAATTGTAGGTTGCACTGTCCAATGCAATAGCCACTGGCCACATGTAGCTATTTAAATTTAAATTTTAATTAATTAAAATTAGCATTCTGTTCCTTGGTTGCACTAGTCACATTTCAAGCGCTCAAAAGCCACATGTGCCTAGTTACTATCATATTGGAAATGGCAGATATAGGAATGTTCTATTGGACACATAAACTCAGAGAGAAGAATTGCCATAGTAGGTCAGAAAACCAATTAAATTGGAGAAAAACAATCAATAGCAGATATGTCCCCTTTATCAGTCTCACTCTCATTCTTACCAGCCAATCTGTAATCACACATTTCATTTTTTCCTCTTACAATTTCCTCTCCCATCTCAACAGTACTAATGGAATGTATTTAATAAATATCTATGAAAAATTATAGTCCTGATTTTCAGTGTTATCAAGAATACTTTCTTCAGAATTAATTTTCTTCTAATTTTCACAACAGAGAAGATTATGTCTTTCTTTTTATTAATACTATGTCATATCTGGCAAAATACCAGGAATAATCCTATTCATTTTCTGAAGCCATAGCTGAGCTAGACACAATAGACAACTTAATGAACATTTTTTTATTTAGTTATATTTGCTTATAGATTGATACTGCCTAGCACAAGATGGTGAAGGGAAGAGAGGATTCAGTCTGTGTGTGTGTGTGTGTGTGTGTGTGTGTGTGTGTGTGTGTGTGTGCATGTGTGTGTTTATGGACAATGTTCGAATTCATGTGTGTCTTTTGTCATTAAGGCGACAGGAACTTGTCTGGGCAGTTAATGAAAGCTCTCCCATTAAGCTACTATTCTCTTGGGCATCTGCTCCTAAGGGAAATGTTATCATTAGAACATGATGGAAACCTTCTTTCAACTTACAGAAGCTTATCCTAAGAGCACACAGTATTTCTCTGGATGTAGTTCTGAGTATTAACTGCCAGAATACTCCCGTTTTAATCTTGGTGAGAGCACAAATAGAAGTATACTTGGTAGAGAAAAGGTTATTATGGTTCATCATTCTGAAGAGTATTTATTTAGTACTTGTTTTTATTACAAAAAATAAAAACAAGTAAATAAAATAAAGTACTTTAATGTACTATTAAAATAAATAACAAAAATAAAACAACTTACTACTGATCTCCAAAAATAAAATTTAGGCACATATTTTGGCGTTTTTATGTGCAAAGAGAAAAGGAGACCACATTCAAACCCAGGTGGTTTCAGTCAGACTATCAGTCTTTACAAGTTATGTGAGCTTGGGCAAGCCACTTCTCTAAGCCTTTGTTTACAGACATCTCTAAACATCAGAGTTCAGGTCTCCCTCCCTTCCCTCTCTGGGTTGAAGAATATCTTAGGTTAGTTCCCCCAGGAAACAGACTCTGGCTTTTGAACTCCCACATTGAACACCATGCCACAGGGCCTGTCCTTTTCACTAATGGCAATTCACAGGGAAGAATGCAAGCTGCCAGGGCTCCCAAAAGATGGAGAAGTGAGGGGCTAGGTCCTGAAGGAGAGATCTGGGCAGCATCCACTATAAAGAGAAAAGCCCATTTCATTTCCTGTTCCAAGTGTAGTTTCCCTTTCATTCGGATGTGTGGCTGATCTTCATGACCAGGCAAGGCAATGGAAGGGTCCACAGTGAAACACTTGTCCTAGGAGGGGTTCCCTAGAAACAGACCCTGAGCCGAGGACTCGTGTTAAAGTGATTTATTAGTAAACGTTCCCAGAACAAACCAGTAGAGAAATCCGACCAGGAAAGGAAGGAGACAAGCAAGGGTATCAAGCAAAGTCCTGCAGCGAGTCATTTTGGCTCAATTCTACAGGGGAGCTTTAGAGACCGTATAGGTACTTCCTCAGAGTTGTCCCCATCAGGGGGCAAGGGAGCTGATGTAGTTTTACTCCCACAGCCGTCAACCATTGGTTAGGGACTGCCTCTGGGATAATTTACATTCTCAGGCACTCCCAACTCTGTAAGCGTAGGTAAAATGGATTCCAGCCACTTGGGACAATCCTTTAACAAAGACATAGAGGCTGGCTTTACTGGGAATGAAAGTACACAGGTAGCCCATGTGCTTTAACATGGTAAAGGGATTGGAGAGGCTGTAGGTAGAGAACTCACAACTCAAAGTCTGGGCTCATTGTCTTTAACAAATCCACAGTGGTATTACTCACACAGGAGCTAAGCCTAGTCATTCCAGTTTTTTATCACTGACTATGCCCCAAGGTGGGAAGAAGAGATAATCATATTTGCTAATCACTCTTTTTTTTTTTAGCATGATAACACATTCTTTTATGAGTAAATGCTTACAAAAGAATATACATATTTACACTTCTCCCAAAAACAAGCAATCATTTTTAAATCAGCACAATCTCAACGTATGTTAGCAAAATACAGCATCATTGCCATATCTAGAACTAATCTTGGATTCACCTACCAGTCTTTTAGAATACATCATCTTCTTATCAAGTAGATTTTTGAAATAGAGCACTTTTTTATAGTTTTTTTTAAAACTTTTATTTAAGTGTGTTTTTCTAGGACCCATCAGCTCACAGTGGCCCATGTGGGGAATCAAACCGGCAACCTTATTGTTAAGAGCCCAGCGCTCTAACCAACTGAGCTAACTGGCCATCCCCTGAATAGAGCACTTTTTAAATCCATGTTTGAGGGTATTAGAGAATATATCCTAAATCAGATATGCCTCTTTGCATATTAGGAAAGTTTCTTTTTATTTCATCCTGTAAGTGTATACTAGTGTACATAACTTTCTGAATTGCTTTAAAAGTGATTTTAAATAGCTTTTTACAATGATACCCAATACAAGTATTTATGAGGTCATACTCCCAGTAATAATAATTATAGCTGTGTTAAGTTTCTTTGCCTCCTTTTGAAGAGTTTAACCTACTTCATCGGGTAACTTCTATCAGCATCTAAGGCTCATGTTAAGAAGGGTCATTTCAGGCTAATACCTCATTCCCAAACAGTACTTTGCTATTCGAAATTTAAACATCAAGAGAGAGCCTGCTAATAGGAGAAACACTGTAAGGATTTGGATATTAGGCAACTTCCTTTTTTATGGGGGACAATATAAGGGTACAACCTTTACTTTATAATGATAAAAAGACGGAAGAAAGAAAGGGAGCCCACGTCAACCACAGATAAGGGTGGGTGCCCGTGTGCAGGTGGGAAAAGGAGGCTATTAGGCAGGTGCACAAGCTTTATTAGATCTGCTTTAACTAGGTTTTTAGTCCCCACTTTTTTTAGGGTCTCCTATAGCATTATTGATCCTGTCTACAAGGGTAATACTAAATGCATTTCCACACAAAGGCTAGGGAAAAGTGTGTATTCTCTTTTACTGTATGACCATTTTGAAGAAATGGTATGATATCAGCTAGCAACTTTGATGTCACACTGAAAGTTAAATATCCTGTTGATTATTTTACTTACTCCTTACAATAACTTACTTGAAAAATGTAGTATCTATGTATGTAATAAGCCTGCAATTTTCTAGTGTTTAGATGAGAGATTTATATGCATTTTTTTAAAAAAATAATTTATTTTAAAAAATCATAAACCATTTAAATTAATTAAAGGCAATGTGTAAAATATTGTGCAAAGATGGTTTTGTGAGGCCATCAGGTTAGAAACTACTAATGAACTAGCTCTGTTTGTGTTGTCCAACAAATAAAGTATGGAAAGTATAACGACGTTTATGTTTGGTCAGGTATATAGAGTGTAATAGAATTCAGGGATTTTAAAAGAAAGATTGCAAGCTAAATGGGAATTTTGTAATCAACAATTGGTAAATTGTAATTTGTGGAGAATTAAATTTTTTGCACAATTTGCTTGACATTCTATTGTTGGAATATTTGTTTTGCTTCTAAATACCTATGATTAAGTTGATAAATTGCTATGAAACAAAAAACCCCTCTGATCCC
This sequence comes from Rhinolophus ferrumequinum, assembly GCF_004115265.2. Taxonomy (NCBI): domain Eukaryota; kingdom Metazoa; phylum Chordata; class Mammalia; order Chiroptera; family Rhinolophidae; genus Rhinolophus; species Rhinolophus ferrumequinum. The sequence goes on along the minus strand of NC_046300.1, from coordinate 25,454,825 downwards.
TAAAAAAACTGAAGTGAGCTTAGACAATCTGGCCTTGTTATAACTCAAATTTCTTATCTGCAGAAAGGAGAGGAACAATGTCTTATCACCTGTGTTTTATCTGATTTTGATTGGGAATTCAAGCTATGTTTCTTATTCTGTTGAAGACATACTGAAACCACACAAAGGATCTCAGGGTAAAGAACAGGAAACGGGTATTGATTTCCTTTATCCACCCCAGTCTCTTCGTATCTTTTTGCATTGTGCTATGATGGATTAGGTGGACAGGCCAGCAAATGTTTCACATTTGCTACCGATTTGTTGGACTTCAGGAAAAAAAGGATTTCAGGCATATGCTAGTAAAGAGAAGAATCCTTAAAACCAGGCCTGGCTCAGTGTAATAAGTAGTGAGGCATATGTTCCCTACATCAGAAGGCCCCAAACCTCCTGCCTAATATCTTACTTAGCTCTCTTACTACACACACACACACACAACACACACACACACACACACACACACACACACACAAACACTCACTCACTTTATTGAAGTAACTACAAATGCTTTTCTTAATATAATATTTCTCTTGGTCACTTTTATCTTTCCTTTCTCTGGAGTGAATATGGTCATCAAAATCACGCTTTCTCATTCTCGCCTATAATCTTCTAGGTCAGTCTTTCTCCAAGTGCATGGAGAGAGTGTATCCGAACCACATACGATAAAATGCAGCTGCCAAACCAATTGAAGCAGAGTCTTAGGGAGGAGAACTGCATTTAGCTACAAGAGCCTTGCTCATGTTGAAGTTGGAAAGTCATTGCTACGGTTTGTTATATATGATTTAAATGCTAAATTAAATAAAGTACAGCTCTACCAAGAGCTTTTTGACACCTGTAAAAAAGAAAAAGAAAAATACAAGATTAAATCAAATGTGGTGCACCCGCTTCTCGGGCCTCTGGAACAGCCAAGCCCCCTCCTCCTTGGTCCTTTACGGGCTTTCCCACTCTTCTTTTCTCAGCAGTAAGTTATTTACAACATAATCCAGCAGTCATTGTCTGAATGTTTCCAGCCCCGGTCCTATCCCAATCCACCTTTCTATTTTCTCTTGACATTCTCCTTCTCACTCCCTTTGGGACAGTGAAGTTTAACAAATTGAAAAAATAAGACAAAATAATTAGAGTAGAAATATAACAATAGAATGAAAGGCTGTCAACCAGATAGCATCAGGGGCAGTTGTACAGCAGGCAGTCTGTTTTATCCTCCCTCCATTCCTACCTCCCCTTGTGTACTTCTTCCTGTCCCTGCAGCCATCAAGTCACCCAAGGATTGTCCCCAAAATAGTAGGTCACGCAAACTTCCTTCCTGAACAATGCATCTCAAAACCATACTTTTTGTTGTTCTCTTCTTCCCATATAAACTTTTTGTTCTGGCTTCTAGGTGAACAAAACAAACAATGAATTAATCACCGAGAAAATGTTCTATTTTCCATTTCTATTTTGGTATTTCTCATTGTGAAGATGGTTTTTAAATGAACTTTTTGGAAATATAGCCACACAATAAAATTCACCTGTCGTAAGTGCCAAGGGTTTTGACAGTATACACCTGTGCAAATATCTTCACAATCAAGATCCATAACATTACTCAACACCCCAGAAAGTTTCCTCCTGCCCCTTTGCCATTAATCTTGCCCCACATTTGACCTCCCAGCCCCAGGCAACCACTACTCTGCTTTTGGTCACTATGGATGAATTTTACCTGTTCTAGAGTTTCATATGAATGGAATCATTTATGTGTCTGGCCTTTTCTTCTCTCAACATAATGTTTTTGATGTTCATTCATGTTGTTGCTTGTATTCTATAACGTGGTTAGTTTATCCATTCTCCTATAGATGAACATTTATAAAAAATAAATGGGTTGTTTCCACTTTGAAACTATTGTGAATAAAGCTGTTATCACCATTATGTACAATTCTTTCTTAGACATATATTTTCATTTCTCTTGGGTAAACACTTTGGAGCAGAATTACTGTGTCGTATGGTAAGTTTATAGTTAACTTTATAAGAAACTGCCAAACAGTTGTCCAAAGTGGTTGTATAATTTTACATCTCCACTAGTAACATGTGAGAGTTCCATTTGTTCCATATCTTCATTAACCCTAAGTATTGTCCACCTTTTCAATTTTAGCCATTTGAATAATGTGTACTTGCATCTCGTGATTTTAGTTTGCATTTCTGTGATGACTAATGATGATGAGAATCTTTTCATGTGCTTTTTATTCCCATTCATATATTCTTTTCTGAAGTAACTGTTAAAATATTTTGCCCATTTCAAATAGGTTATTTGTCTTATTACACACATAATACTTTAATACTGAACTCAAAGGATAGATTCCGATGAAAGGCAACAGACATAGTGGTAAAGTCTTTTTTGGTAGATGGGAGATGGAACTTCGCCCCATATAAGCTGCAAAGTGCTGGAACTTAGTATTAATATTGCCCCAGCTTTCTTTTGGTACAACATAGTGACTATGTTGTCACTCACACAGACTGGAGTCACTCAGCCTGGGTTCCTATACTGACTCCACCACTTGTTAAATGCATGACATTAGGCAAGGCGCCCAATCAGTGTCTCAGTTTCCTCTGCTGTAAAATGGGGCAATACTTACCCCATAGGGCTGCCGTGATATTTAATTGGGGTCATTTAAAATACTTTGGACAGTCCGAAGACAGAGTGAGCACTCAATAAATGTATGCTGTTATCAGGATGAAGAATCTGAGTTTTGTTCATTAAAATGCTCACCCAACCACATTCTGTCCAGAATCCTTATCTATACAGCATCCTCTCTTTCCTCCAGTCCTCAATTCTATTTCTACAACTGTTTTCTAGATAAGCAATACCTGAAGACTTATTTTCTTCTTGCTCTCAGGTAATTTGCAAAAGCAATAGTAGAGAAGGAGGTAGTATGAAAGTAAGTTTTACCTGATTAGGTTTAAATTTTGTATCAATTCAGCTGATACCCATTTGTTCCTTGGAAGTCTAATTCTTTTAAAAATATTTCAACAAAGTTCTGAGACAAGTTAAAGATCAAGTGAGGGAAGAGAGACTAGACTCATCCCAGCAGGAGGCTGGGAGTAACATTTGACGATCAGATTATTTTATTTCTGCACATAAAATTAGTTGCCTCCAAGACAAACAAGAGGAAGTGGAACTTTAACAACTTTGGCTTTGAACTTCAGGAAGCCCTAAAAATTCCTGAAAGCACATATTAAATGAAAAAAGAAAGAAAGACAGACTTAAGATGTATGCGGTTAATAGAATAAAAGAAAAACCCATCTCACTAGACATAGAAAACATTTGAAAAAATCCAAACATTCATTCATAATAAAAACTCTCAAACTAAGAATAGAACTTCCTTAATCTGAAAACGGGCAGCTATAAAAAGACCACAGTTAACACCATACTTAATGCTAAAAGACAGTATTTTCCTTCTAAGATCAGGAACAAGGCAAGGGTGTCTGCTTTTGCCAATTTTATTCAACCTTACACTGGAGTTTCTATAGCTAGTGCAATAAATTTTTTTTCTTTTTAAATTACAGGCATCCAGATTGAAAAAAAAAAAAAAAGTAAAACTGTCTTTATTCGCAGATGACCTGATCCTATATGAAAATCCAAAGGGACCCACAAAAATTTTACCACGACTAATAAAGGACATTAATAAGATTATAAGATCAATATACAAAAATTAGATGTATTTATGCTAGCATATGTAAAATATGCTAGCAATAAACAATCAGAAACTTAAACTAAGAAAACAATGCCTTCACAATAATAGCAAAGAGAATAAAATACTTAGGAATAAATTTAACAGAAGGAATGTAAGACTTGTACACTGAAAACTATAAAACATCATTGAAAGCAATTAAGGAAGATCTAAATACACAGAAAGGCATTCATGTTCATGGATTGGAAGATTAAATATTGTCAAGATGGCTATTCCTCATGTTGATCTATGAATTCAATGGAATCCCTATCAAAATCCCTCCAGAGAGGCTGGAAAAAATGAGTGTCCCTGTTAGTTTTCCCTCTAACTATTGGGCACGAGGAAAAGAGTACAAATGGAAATTCCAGTCACAGCCTACTGTCTTCTCTTCCTAGTCCATGGCTCTGTCTTCCACCATGCGGGGGGCCTCATAGTGGTGTGTGTGTGTGTGTGCGTGTGTGTGTGTGTGTGTGTGTGTGTCCCAGCCTCTGGGTATAACTTCCAACCTTTCCTCTGTTAGCCCCATCACAAATAACTCCCCCTTGGCCACGCCTTCAACCTAGGGCTATGCACACTAGAAAGATAGCTCACTTTCAGGAGCACAGACCAGGACAGAAGTTGAAGCAGGTGCTGAAACAAAGCTCTCTCAGAGTCATCTGAGCAGGGAATTCTACAGTTCCGTTTACCAGAGGCATGGTCTAGAAGCAGAGGCATTTGCTCCAGATGGGCACATCTCCTTAGCCCCACTAACCACTCATAAGGGAGGCAGAGGTGTCCTCTAAAGCAATACTTCTTGAACTTTAATATGCAAACAAATCACTGGGGATCTTGTTCCAATGTAGATTTAGTAGGTCTGAGGTAAGGCATTTCAAACAAGCTTCCAGGTGATGCTTTGCTGCTGGTCTATGGACCACACTTTGAGTAGCAAAGCTGTAAAGCAGTGGTCCAGATCAGGGGCCCCACTGAGCAGGTTCTAAGGGCTGGACTCATGTATGGAATGCGAGTGACGTGTATGGGAGGGAAAGGTTGCTTTAGAACTCCCAAGCCTTCATCGCCTAGGACTTAGCACATTGCTGATGGCTGATGGTGAGCCAACAAACAATGTGTGCTGTACTGGCTCTTGAGAAGCTTATAGTCTAATGGGCAAGTTAAACATAAATAAATAATTGTAAGACATTGTAGAAAGGGGAATAATAGATGAACATATGAGGCACATAGGTGACACAGCAGAGGTGAGTAGTGTCTGAGCAGAGCATGGATGGATGAGCTGGGCTTCATAGAGAACAAAGAGGGAAAGGGGATTCAAGGCAAAGGGAATGACATGTCTGTGGCAGATTGTATTTTCCAAAGATGGCCATAGCAATATCTGTAGAACCATAAAACTTTCTAGAAACTTTCCACTCTCCTACCAAATGATGAAGTCTAATTCCCCTCTCTTTGAATCTGGGTGGATTTATAATGGCTTCCATGGAGACAATGTGGAGAAGTGACACAATGTGACTGAAGAAGCTAGATTAGAAAAGACTATGTAGTTTTTGTCTGGTTTTCTTGGGATGCTTGCTTCGTGCTCCGAGGAAGCCAAGAAGCCCATGGAAAGTCCTGGGAGGGAGGAACTGAGGTCCCCACCCAGGAATCGCATTGAGCTCCTAGCCTACAGCCAACGCCGGTTTGCCAGCCCTGTAAATAAACCATCATGAAAGCTGGTCTTCCAACCTTTAGTCAAACTGTTCCAGGTGACATTGTGTGAAGCAGAGGTAAGCCATTCCTGCCATGCCTTGACCAAATTGACCAAATTTCAGATTCATGAGCAAAGTAAATGATTACTGTTTTTTAAACTACCAACTTTTGGAGTTGTTTGTCAGGTAGCAATAGATTCCAGGAATAAGATCTAAAGGTAAAAGGGTATGAACCAGGCTGGTGTTTTTAAATGTCACACTAATAAGGGCATGTTTATGTATAACTCAGCTATTAGAAATAAAAACACAAAAATATGAAAAATGTTGGGAATGTTGAATTTGTGATGTGGAGGGAAAAAGTTTAGTAAACAAACCACTCATAGTATAAATGCAATGAAGTTGTACTGTGTAGTCAACGTGCTTGGATTAATTATTATTCATGGCTCTGCCAGAAAACTTCATTGATATCAATGTAAATGTATTTATGTAATAACTTTTTCTTGCTGGAAAAAAGTAAATTCTTATTGAAAAGAAAATAATAATCTGCTATTGTATGTACTCTATAAATGAAGCCCAAGTTAACAGTCTCCAAAAAAAAAAATCAATTTATAGTTTACCATCCAAATGAAAGCAAGACATAATTTCAAAAACAAATAAAAAACTCATTTGAATTCTTCTATGGGGGATAAGCCCCCAAATTCTTGAAATTAAATTACACAATTCTGACCTGGCATCATTACCTTTGTTTTTTCCCCTAAGCATATTTCTAAGAGAACAAACCAAGAATTTCTGAAAGAAGAAAAATTTATGCCCATTCTTTAATGCTGACAACCTTATTTTTGGTAGGCCTGAGGAGCAGTGGGTGCATGCTAATTTGAGAGATAAAGATTTAGAAGGTTCTGAATTGATGTGCCAAGCCTGTTTCCTGGTCGGTGGGTCTCCTGGAAAAATGTTTCTAAAACTTCTTTTGACCCTAATCTAATGTTTAATTGAAAAAGCGGTATCCCATGCAGTATGAGAATTCGTATTACATCTAGGAGTTCAGAATCAGAGATTCCTGGGATAGACATAGGAGGTGACAAATAGCTGCCTTTTGCTCTCAGGTAAGCCAACTCCTCCTGGAATATTGTGTTCCGTTCCTGACACCATATTTTAAGAGAAACAGACAACAGAGTATGTGTGGAAGAGAGTGACTTGAATGGTAAGGGAATAAAAACACATGTCACATGAGGAACAAATGAAGGAAAGGGGAGTGTTTACTTCAGAGAGGAGACAACTCATGGGGCATGTTAGCTCTTTTTAAATAATGAGGCGCTTCCTTGCTGTAGAGCTGTTAGCATTATTCTGTGTCTCAAAAGCATAATGTGAAAAGAATTGAGAGGTAATTTAGGGATGAAGAAAGTCAAAACTGTCCGAAGACAGAGTCAATTATTAGGGGAGGTAGGAGGCCCCATCACTGGAGACAGTCAAGCAAATTGTTTTGAAAGAATTCTAAATCAGAAAGTGGTTGGATTGGATATCCTGCAAAGTCCTTTCCACTACTGCCATGCGTTTATAACTCTTTCAAATTCTCCTGTACCATCACCTATGAGAGTCACCGGGTGTGTTCCTACATGTGCTCAGAATACGGCCCTCTCTTTCTACTTCTGGCTCCTATAAGTGATGACATTTCCTGCAGCCTCTAAAGCCTATAAAATCCCAGAAGTAACTTGCTGTCTACCACTGATGGCCTCAAATAGCTCTATGCCAATGCCTGTGTAAGCAAGAGCTGCACCACTGTGACAAGCCATTGTACTGCTGGTCCCACTTCCACTGTCCTGTCAGCTCCATCAACATGGCAATGCCTGATTTCCTTCGTTTTGTGCTTTACACTGTACAATTGTTGTTAAGCCAGAACCCCATAATGTCAAGCAGATTTTATGGGCCAATAGCTGTTAGTTCTTAGTCATAGACTTTCTTCCCCTAAGACTTAACTGAAAGTGTACAATGGCTGAGTTAGAATAATCAGGGACCAACAGATTTTATGTGTTGCTGAAAATTGCTTTTATCCAGAGTAATGTGATCCTTGTCCTTAAGCAAATCTTCTAGGCCTTCCAATATCTCTTTTCCTTAGGGTCAGTTCTTCTCAGGACACTACTTGGTCCTCATTTAAATATCCCTGCTCCTCCCTAAGGGCTTGCTCTACTGCCCTTATACATACTTGACATTCTGAATCCTAGGTTGAGACAGGTTAGATTCACCTGTGGCCCTGTCTTCCTTCCTTTCTTCTACCTGCCCCCACCCTGTATCATTGTATGACAGGGGTAAGAGCAAAGAATGACAAAGATAAAGATAACAGATGAAAAAAATGTTTCATGGAAGGGGAAGGGAAAATAACTAAGTGGTGCATAGGGCTTAATTCCAATTTTTAAGTGGGGTTTTAAAAATTCATTATGATGTTTATACTACTAAATAGTGTAACTAAAAGATGTATTCATGTCAATTAGCAGTGACAATATGATTGGTCATTCTCCATAAGATTTCACTGATGAAAATCTATTCTACATATTAGGGGAGAGAATATCCAGCAGTTTGTTAATAGTATTTGCCAAACAATTTTTATTACTCACTTAATGCTACTTATAAGTTTTGAGAGCCAAATTAAGAATAAATTGTATATATGCTACATAAAGATATTTACACATTCACCATGTGTATTTATCGATACTCTCCAACTCGTGAGTTAAAAAGCAGCTTTCTGTGAGTCTTTCTGGCAAATGCTGAGCATAGATGGAAGGGAGGGTATAGTATGTCTGCTCTCCCTCTGAACAAGCAGAGAGATAACTCGATTTAGCTCTTCCATCTAAATCTTCCTTAGAGGTGTAAGATTCTTTGGGATGTAGTTTTGGGACATGTTAAGGAATAAAGAAGCCAACTGTTTAAATTCTTGTGTATTCTTCAGAGCAACTTCAGCCGGCCTCTTCTTTAAATTCCTTTAAAAGAGAAATTATAGGTATTAATAAGAAAGCTAATACTCTACTCACTCGAAGCCTCTGAAGAAGAACTCAGGCATTTATTTTGAGGCCAGTCTACTGAAAGCTAAGCACAGGCATGGGGTTGAACATTTTAACTATTAAGCACGTGGAAGAATTATGGGCAGGACACCAGGAGCAAAAGCACAAAGCTTATAACCTGGGTTAGAGTGGTGGTGGTGAACCAACAGCATGAGTGAAGGAGGTCATCAAAGTCAGCAAGCCCAAGGCAGAAACAGAAGTCTAGTATCAAACTATGTTCACAAATGTGGAATTCTGATGACAAAGGGTCAAGTGGAATGTGCAACTATGGAGACATGTGGCTTGGATCAAAGAACTTGTCTATCAGATGTGAGGAGTTCCGTTAGCTGACAGCTTCCAACTGGAAGTGCCTTTAGGACCCATCTTAGCTTTTGAGCCACAGACATGGTCTTCCCAGGCAGTCTCAGCAAATAGCTCAGCATGATGGAAATACTGGGATCTGGCCACTTCTGCCCAGTACAAACCCCTTTGAGGCAATCTTTGCACTGAAGCTTTTTTGTTAGGCTAGACGGGACTTCCTTAGAGCCACCCGCAGTCTGAGGCTCTGCCTACCTGGTCCTCCTTCCTTCCTCTCTACTTGCACAGGTATCAAACCTACACTATAGCCTGAAGGATTTCCCTGCCTCCTCCTGCTCCCCTTTCTCTTTTTCTTTCATGGATAAATAGATAAATCACTTGCACTTCTAACTTCATCTTGGTGTCTCCTTCTTGGAAGACTCAACTAATACAGGGGGATACCAGTATTCCAGGATACAAGCTGAATAGGGCCAGGCTAGTAAGATAAATCACTAACTGGGGGCCTAGACACTTGGCTCCTCTGATAATGCTACCTGTTCATTGGACCTTGGTTTGCATATTAATCCCAGAGAGTCCAAACAAATTGTTTACCTACAGGGTTCTCAAAGTAAGCCTTGATCAATAGAAAATATAACAGAATAGGCAGTGAAAGAAAGCAGAAGAGTCTTTATTCTTCTCCATTCACAAAAAGTGTGCATTCCATTAATATGTGAATATACTAAAACCATTGAATTATACATTTTAAATTGGTGAACTGTGTGGCCTATGAATTATATCTTGATAAAGCTGTTATTAAAAATTTGTGCATTTCCAAGTATAGAAGGGAGTGCTATGATGACTATAGAGAAAAATCGTAGCAATAAGATAAAGAAAGCAAATAGTATCTTGTTTCATTTGGGCCATATATAAAGAGATGTCACATTTTTTCTGCATGGACTCCGGCAACAGGGCCCGGGAGTTCATGAAGCATTAGAAAATATTCATTAATATACTTTCTGGATTCATAAGAAATAAAGAGTTTATGTATTCTATTCTTTGAAATGGTTGTTGATGTGAATGACACACAGCAATTACACCTACCTCCCAAAGTTCCATAATTTGAGGAAATGGCGGTTGAAAAAGCAGGTGTGTTCATTCGTTCCTCCAGCCATTATGGGGTGCCTGCCCTTTATTCTAAAGGGTAGACACAGAGATAAAGAAGCATGGTCTTTGAGCTTGAGTATCTTACAGCGAAGTAGAAGACATAGGCTTTTAAACAGTAGAGGATACAGGGAGACAACCTGCTGTGACTGACCAGGAGACTATTTGCAAGAACAGTGGCAAACTCAAGTGAGATAACGACACCCAGACTTGAGGGTGACATGACCGTCATTTCTCAGGAAGACTCATGGCTCACACTTTTATGGTACTTGTTTTGTTTCAAGTTCTGCTGAAGTTGGATACATATATGAACTCATTGAATTTTCTCTCTTACCCTGTAAATGTATGAGCTATTAACATAAGTGCTGTTTGTAGACAAGGAATCTGAGTCAGTAAGAAATTAAATAACTTGTCTATAATCACAGCAAGGAAGAAGCAGAGCCAGGATCATCAATCGAGATATCCTAGTTCTCAAGTATCTTCGTGCTACCTAAGAACAAGAGGGCAAGGCTTTCCCTCTTTCTGTGTTTACTTGTTTCTTTCTGAGCTTTCCCTAAGTTTAAGATATTTTTATTTATTGTACTAATAACAATATAATAACCATCACAAAGAAAACCTTATCTGTAATCTCATTGCTCAAATCTGACTCTTCCAAGTCATTATTCTTTCTTTTATTCTGATGGTGTTTTTCAGGGCAGATTCTTCCTTTTTCACTCTGTTGGTGTCTAAAGATGGCCTCTCTGAACCACTTTTATTTTTTTCCATTCCTTGTCTGTGTTCTCTCTTCAGATCCTTCACCCGTATCTCAGCACCTACTTAAGCCCCTTTGTTTATATTTCTGGGAAATTGGATGCAAGAGCCCATTTCAGGAGTGAGGAGACCCCCTGGCTCCACAGAAACTACCACAGCAGGAGCGTCCTTCACGTGCAGAGGACTTGAGGAGGAAACTTCATCATTAGAGAGCAGAGAGCACATGTATTCATTATCTATTGCTGCATAACAAATTACTCTTCAAACTCAGTGGCTGAAAACAACAAACGTTGATTATCTCAAGGTTCAAGAGTGGCTTAGCTGGGTGTTTCTGGCTCAGAGCCTTTCATGAGGTTGCACTGAAGAAGCTGAGCAGGTTTGCATCATGGGAAGGCTTGGCTAAGGGGGAAGGATCTGTTTCCGAGCTCACTCATGTAGGTGTTGGTGGTAGACCTCTGTTCCTGGCCACATGAGCCTCTGCAAAGGGCTGCTTACAACATTGCAGCTAGCTTTCTCCAGAGTGAGTGATGAGAGAGAGAGAGAGAGACAGAGAGAGAGAGAGAAAGAGAGAGAGAGAAGAGGAAGAGGAAAACCAAGATGGAGACCCTAATGTCTTTTATAAATTAATCTTGAAACTGAGGTACTATCACTTCTCACCATTATACCAACCCTGGTATGATGTAGGAGGGGACTACACAAGGGTGTGAATACCGGGGGGCAGGGAATCATTGGGGCCTTCCTAGAGACTGACTGCCATACTTGGGCAAAGGCTAGGGATGGGAGAAGCAGTCAGACTTCTGTGTTTGCATCTTAATCTATGTGAATGGTGCCCCCTGATACCTTGCAGTGTGCAACATATACAACCGTACATAGCAGCCCAGATAGCAGTCCATGATCAAGTGTTGGAAGTCAGGGGTACCTGTCCTCAGCACTCTTCCATTCCCTGTTAGGAATTCATTTATTCATTTATGCAACAAACATTTGTTAAGCACCTGGGACATGCCTCCGTGTTGGTACTGTACTAGGTAACGGGAGCCTAGGGTCTCAGCTTTAATGAAGCTTCAGTTTTCCCACATGAATGTTGTCCTTAAGTAGCCAAGACATTCAAAGTAACCACAGGGTGCGTATAGCCCCTTTCAAGCCAGGCTGTAAGCAATTGATTATTGTCTTTCATCCCCTTCTCTCAGGGTCCTAATCTTTGGTAAACTTAAACTAATATGACATTTCCTTCACAGGGTACAATACAAATATTTAACAATCCCTGATCATTGGGTGTCTAACAAGAAAAGCTGCCTAAACAAGCAGTAGCTCTACAAGTATGAGGTGTTTTGCTGAAACCCAGCCTACTTACCCTCACAGAGGTCTTTTCTAGCACCTTTCCAGTCAAACTTGAAACCTGATTATGACTCTACCTACTCACGAAGTTGGCAGTAACAAAAGTTATAAGAAGGGCCCTACAAAAACATTGCCATCTGCCAATTCTAGGGGAAAAAGTGTAGGCTCTAAATCAAAGCTCAGAAATAAGTGCAGAAAAGGAGAGACTGAGTTCATGATGACGGATTGATGGACCAGAGCAGGAAATATAAGGATGGTGAGCTATTTGTTTTGGAGACCAAGTCTGAGTCTCAGGGGAGAGGAACTGAGAAAATCAAGTCAAATGTATGTTTGCAACACTGGTCTCATGCTAACGTGTCCTGAAGTTCACAGATTCCAGCAGTTCACAAACTGCTCTTTTCAAATCCCAGCTCTGCTATTCACTAGCAGTATGCCTGTGGACAAGAAACATAATCTCTGCACTTCAGTGTTCTCATCTGTACAGTGGGGTTGATTGAATAAAACCAACCTTATCAGCTGTTTGTGAGCTAGTATATACAAAGCACTAGAAAACCTGGTACAAATTAAGAACACAGTAAATGCTAATTATTATTATTGAAGAAATTAGAACAATGTCTATTATGCCATCAACTGAAAGAGGTCAATTTCATTCACTCAACTAGTAGGTATTGAATATATATGGCAATGAACCCCAGCCAAAAAAAATCCTTGTTCTCAAGGTGCTTATATGTGAAGACGGGAAGGAGGGAGGAGTGGCAGAGAAGGGGAACACTAAAACAAACAAGTAAAAAAATGTCAGATTTATTATGAATAAAATAAATCAGAGGAGGAGGATAGGAAATGCTGGGGGAGGGGTTGAAGGGCAAAATGTTCTGGAGATAGAAAATTGTAAGTCAGAAATCTTGAGGCAGAGAAATGTTTGGTGGGTTCCATAACAGCAAGAAGGCTAGTGTGGCTGGAGGGAGATGAGGACAGGTCGGCAGAGTCCTGGTTGGGGTGGCAGGCAAATCATACATGGCCCTGTAGCCATTGTAAGACATTTGGGTCCTTTGGCTGTTGCTCTAGGGTGTGAAGCCACTGGCGGTTCTGAGAAGATACCTATGTTTTAAAGGATCACACAGACTGTTCTGTGTGGGGAAGGGGGTGTGTGTGGATATGGGTGGGGAGTGGGTAGGAAAAGTAGAAAAATCAGGTAGGGTGCTACTGAGAGATGAGGGTGGCTTAGACCAGGATATTAGTTGTGGGGGAGGGGAAGGAAGTAGATACTTTCAGGATGTATTTTTGAAGGTAGAGTCAACAGAATTTGCTGATGAGTTGGATGTCCTGTGTAAAACAAAGGGTCAAAGACAGGAAAGCTCGACAGGGAGAGAGATTTTTCTCTTTTATTCAGTATCACATTTCGGCCACCTAGAGAGTGTCTGGTACTCAATAAATATTCCTTGACTCAATGAAAAGGGTAACTCTGATTTGTAAACTCTGGAAATGGTATATAGCAGTTATAACATCTACAGATAAATGAAGTTCTGTAGCAAGCACAGTTTCAGCATTTAAGCAGCGAAACATTTTCCAATCCCTTCATAAAGTTGGAAGTTGACATTGCTGCATCCCTGGCCCCCAGCAGCCAATGACCAGGACTACAAAACAACTTTGCTACTTTCTGTAACAGAAGAGTACTTCCTTATAAAATATTCATTGTAAACGAACAAAAACCAACACGATATATACCTAAGAGTATATATAAGAGTAGTTTATTTGGAGAAAAGCATTGAGACCTAGGAGATGGGGATTCTGTCATCTATCCTCACCAAACGCAAAACAAATTGGAACACAATCAGTAAAATTAAAATATTAATATATAAAGGTTTCATGAAATAAATTATGCATGAATTTAAGGCATTCTATGAAATGCTCTGTTGGTCATATCCAAAATATTAAAAAGCAAACTTAATGCATTATCCTACTTTCCTACTAATATATTGCACCATGTGTAAGGTATGGGGGCTATTTAATTGATGATCCCAGGATATGCTAATTTCTAATCCTCCAATATATATTTTAGAGTTTAAGTGTAAAGGAGCCTGTCAATATCCTTGAGTGATAACATAGTAGTGATACACACGAATGCATCTACTTTTTGCTCACTGTTGATTTATGGAGGCTAGAAGCCAATACCTGTTTTTGGCAATTTTCAGGAATATTATAAAGTAATAGTCAATTCTTGAAGAATGCATTTGATAAAAGAATTTTCAGTTCTAGACCTATGGATGGATCTTAACTTGCTCCTGTCCTCTGGGGTCTTATTGCACTGATTTCTTTAGGCTGCTTGTGTTGCAGTGAACCCTGTAGGGCTGTCTTTAGCCATCTGGGCAGTACATTTTTTTCCATAGTGTGACAGCTGCTTTTATATAGGAGAGGTTTAGTAGCGTCCAAGAACAAATCAGTTGGTAAAAAGTGCTGGGGAGGGGTAAATTTTGAGGAAGCTGAATTTGCGTAGCTGACATATTGCCAAAAAAAAAATGTATGCACATTTTAAGAAAGAAAAAAACTATTAAAATTGTAATACTCAATATATACTGATAACAAAAGGTGAATACAAGTCACATTTGACTTCTGCAATTACAAGAGATGCTCAAAGTGGTTACCATCAGTGTAATTTTAATCCAGTTTTTTCCTTTCTTAAAATGTGTATACATTTTTTTTTGGCTCTTTCTCTCTCCATATATATATATATATATATATATATATCTCACATATATAGTTAATGGTTATTTGGGGTGAACATTATAGGGAAACCTAACGTTCCCTCGGGTCACCCACAGAACGGCTACTATTCCCATACCCTTCAACTGGGCATTAAGGCAGCTTTCCATTCTGTCTGATGGCGCTGCTCTGGCTGGCCTATCCTCACCTCTCTTCCCAACATCCCAGGTCTAAGTGCCCTGGAGCGCTGGCTACTGTTATACATTCTGGGCCAGGGAGAGCCAAAAGGCACAAGCACTTTCGTGTTGCAGTGTAGGGCGAAGAGTCTGGCTTAGCCTGGGCGAACTTTCCAGGCCAAGGCGAAGTTTTCCCATTTTGGATGCATGTGGACACCAGGCGTCCAAGTTTTGTTTAGTGTGTCAATAGGGTTAGTCTCTGCACCCACTTTGCGAACGCTCTGAGACAAGTGTGAGGCCAAGGGCTGCAAAGGACTGGGGTAAAACGCCAGCCCCTGCTTCGTTTTAGGGCAACTGCCACCCCCAGCCAGCGTTTCCCTTTAATGCGCGTGCCCGTCAAGGTCCTCGTGTCCCCTCCCCTCAAACCGCCCCGTCAGCCTCTGTTTCCCTCATCTCACCAGGTCCCTGCCGTTCCTTTAACGTGGGACGCCCCTCGCCCACCCCCGCCGCTGCCCGCTGGCAGGACTCGGCTGTCACTTTACTTTTCCACGCCGCCTCCCCGCCCCCTCGCCCAGCCGGCAAGGCAGCCCGCCCGTGCGCGCGCCCGCCCCCGCCCCCTCGCGGTCGCGCGCCGGGAGGAGGAGGGGCAGAGCCGGGTGGGGGGGGCAGGGAGGCGCGCGGCGCTACACAGCCAACGTGGGGCTCGCGCTCTCGCGGTCTCTCCCGGGCGGGCGCGCGGGCACGCGTACTCGCGGGCGCGCGCGCGGACGGCCGGGCGGCGGCAGCGGCTCGCGGAGGCGGTGGCTTCACTTTCCAAGACCCCGGGGCGGCCACAGCAGCAGCTGCGGGCAACAGCCTCGGGAGCCGGAGCTGGAACGGCCGGGGGCGGCGGCAGCGGCAGCGCTGAGGGTGAGTCCGGGCGGGCGCGAGCGCGGCGGGGACAGGCGTGGCCGGGCGGTCCGGTGCGTGGTGCGTGGGTCCCGCTCTCGGTGACTAGACGGTCTGCGAGGACACACGGACCTGGGGGCCTCTCCAGTCCCTCTCCTCCTCGCCTCCACAGCCCTCTCTCCCAGCGCTTGGACTCGATCCCGCGACCTGCGCGGACGCCCCTCCTTCAGGTATTCGCCCGGGCCGCGTCGGTGTCCCCCCACCCCCCCGCACCCCACCTCGGGCGTCCTCCCTCTCGCAGGCACCCCCCCACCTCCCCTCCACGTCGCAGGTCTCCGCTTACACCGCTTTCGCCCTAGTTCCCTCCCTCCTCGCTCCCCGGCGTGCCCCATTCCCAGCGCCCCCTCCCGCGAGCCTCCTGCCCCGGTTTCTCGCCCTTTCCACCCCTCCCCCTCTTTCCCATCCACCCCCTTCTGCCTCTTCCCTTCCTGCCCATCTTCTACCCCCGTCTGGTCTCAGTTCCCCATCCTTCGCCACCCTCCCAGCCCCTTCTCTCTTCCAGCCGCATCCTGGAACTAAGTCTTTGCAAAAAAGTACAGGATAAATGTCACGGTGGAAAGTGCCCGGCTTGATCTTTTGCGATTTTCCCTAATTGCATAATTGCTGCACATGGTGTCTCTCCTGGCTAGTGCCGGCTCTGGCTCCCACGCTGCCGCCGCCGCCGCACCCCCGTGGGCCGCCCGGGGAGGACCTTGTTCGGTGTGTTTGTGTATGCATTGGTGTGGAGTGTGTGTTGTATTGGTCTTTTGTGAAGCCTAGCTCTTGTCACACTTTGGAGCCGAAGCCCATTTTTTCTCCGGTCTCTTCTCTGCAGCCCCCACTGGCCTGGTTTGAAACTGGATCCCCTCCCCTCACTTCTCCGCCTCTTCTCTCATAATGTTTTTGATCCTTTTGCCCTTTACCATTTCTGATGAAGATAAAGCGTAGCTTCTTGTGGCTTCCCCCCCCACCCCTTACGACCAACCAGAAATGTCCAATCCATCTTCTCTTAAGGAAATTAAGGCTGCTTTAGAAAGACATCATCCCGTGCTCGATGGCTGTTAGACCTATTTGCATGTTTTCAAGATTCATCGTTTTGTATTGTGTATACTTGAGAGTCTCCTCAAATATTTTTATTTAAAAGTACAAAAGGAATTGCTAGGATTTACCTTCAGATTAGCTTCGCGCTTCAGAAAGATTTAAAGCTCTTAGTTTTTTTAATCCCTGATTCTTTAAAAAGTATGTTTTTGAATATGTGATAATTCAGTCTGGACCTTGGAAACAAAAATATTTATGTTTACTCAGTTTGGATGCTCCTTCGTATAGGGGCTGATGCAGATCATGGAGGGTTTTCATATAATGTCATACCCCATTCCATCTCCCCCAGGACGTAGCACCTCTTCCTCAAAAATCAGGTGTTCCATTATTATTTCCTGCATAAATATCTTTACACATAAGTGAAAAGCTGGATATTGCTAGATGCTGTGCATATAATATAAATAATTTTACATTTTACAGGAGTTTAGAAACGTGAGTAGAAAGACAAATAGCAAGATATCAAATGACAGAATTAAGCGTTTTCCTATTGTAAATGCTCTAATGAAGACTTGCTTTTGCAGTTTTATACCATGAGATAACAGTTATAAGGCTTATCTGGACAGAAATCCGGATTTATGGAGTGCGTATAGTTTTTCTTTATGTTATCAGTAATATTTAGAACCCATTTTATTTTTATGGAACATGTGAGTTTCATTCACTATGTGTTGCTAATTTCCAGGTCTGTAATTACAACATAGAATACATAGCTAATACAGGCTTAATTTGTGTGTTAAAGAAGGAAGAATATCTAAACTCTTAATATCACATGTTTGAAGAAAGTCTACCTTACTATTTTATGTATAGAAGCCAAGTTTTACTTTGAATACAAAGTAAAAATGTAAATTGAAATATCTTTATATCTTTGAAACTATCATTAATGAGTAGCTCTGTTTATAACGCTGGGATTTAAATTTATCTTCCCTTTAGATTAGATGATTGAATCAGATTAGATATTTAGGCATTAATCTTAAAGATAATTTTTAAATGCTGCTTTAGAAGATAACATTTAAAGAGTTTTAATTCAGAAGTTTCTATTCATTTGTACTTCAGAAAAACGAAACACCAACTTTATACTTATAACTAATTAAAATGCTTATGGACTATTTTTCTTTATAAAAATTAGTTGCCACTTGAGTGGCAAAAATTTTTCCCCACACATTTTCTTGTAATTAGGCATTCAAAAAACAAAACCAGCAGAAATTTGCCTTATTCTTGATATTTAAAAACGATATGAAAAGTTTGTTTCTAAAAGTTTCTGTGATGGTTATTAGTGTCCTCAGATGAATTTATCATTCCTAGGTTAAGATTTGGATGAAATAAAGTATTTTAGGTCAAACCTGGAAATAGTTTTTTCTTTCTTGTGAAACTATAGAAATTATACATCTATTTGGGTATTTTAAATGGTATTTTTAATACTACTCGAGTGAGACTAATTTTAGCCCTATGATATTCTGGAGCAGTTTATGAAATTTGGGTTTCAATTTATAGCTCAGATTACATCATTGAATAGTCTTTTAAGTAATTGTATACTCGTGGCATTATTAGATAGTATGTAAATGCACAAATAAGAATATTAAGAATGTGTAGCTTTATAACTAATGAAATATATAACTGAAACTCTAGGCATAGCTTATTAAACTATGAAGCTCCACCTTTAATAACAAATAATTTTATTTCATTTATGTTTCTATATATTTGTCATGTAATGGATTGCTTCTGGTTTAAGATGTATAAAATTGATTTCTCACATTTCACATTTCTTAAAATATTGCTGGCAGCATTCTGCTATCTCCTAGGGCTTTTTCCTTGAGACTTGTTCTTTCTCACTCCCTTGTACATTTGGTCTATCTGAATGCTCTTAGGTAGATACTTAATAAGGTTTAAACTTCTGATGTATTTTAACTGAAAGAAATAAGCTGAAAAAAAAATCAATGTTGAATCCAAGGATGAGAATTAAAATGAAATAAAAATTTTTAAGAAAAGTGATATGTTAGGACTGTTAGAGCTACATGTGAAATACTGAGAAAATTTCAGTATTCTCCTTATTAAGTGATAGTGCTCATAAAAGGATGTCACAGCTGTGGAGTATGATGTTCTCCATTTATAGAATAGGTAGAAAAGCAGTCAGGTTTCCCTGTCAGTGTGTTTCAGAGCTGCTTGGGCAGACCTATTTTTGTTTGGCTAGGGGAAAGGGAGCTGCTGGGTTTGAGTGGGGTGGTGGGTATATTTGTGCGATACCTCATTGAAGGCGTTTAGTATTTTCTATTTAGTATTTAGTATTTAGTATTTTCTACAGGGACTCTCACCTCCCTGTGCGTCCTGATTCTTCCATTTTCTTGCAGTGCTTTTTGGTTTGTCTTACCATAAAATTTTCAATCCATTGAAGGTCTGTATTATGAAATCACTTTGATTTAGAGCAAGCTACAAGTTAAATCTTCGGTGATGATGAATTTTTATCATTGTCAGCTAACTATACATTTGGACTAATTATAGTTATAAACAGTGCTTTATTTGAGGTATTTTTCTTTCACATATTATTATCCTTGATCATATCAAGTACAGTTTATTTCAAGTCCTAATTTAAGAGTTAACACAGTATCTTTTTCAAAAGAATTTTTCCATTTATCTGTGATTTTTAAAGGTATATTTTGTTGTTGGTGTCACTTCTTAAAGAGGTGCCTGAGAATATAGCTGTACTGTGCTCAAAGTGGTTATTAAGTGACAGTAACATGGTGAGCGCAAAGCCCTTTAGATTCTAGGCATTGGTTTTGTCATTTTGGTTTGGATTTGTAAGTACCCTCTAAGCTAGTTGGGCCATAAGACATGTATTCATAGTAATCAAACTCAGAAATTGATTATGATGGAATGACAGATAAAAGGGGATATCCCCTTTCACTTACTGCAATTTTTGTGTCTGCTATCTAGCTTATAACAGCTATCTATGGTATCAAGATATTGAGGAAATTGAGTTGGTAATCAGAGCTGCTTGGGGAGCATGAACTCAGAGCAAAGGGAATTTGAAGGCCTTGAGGGATATTACATTCGGACTGGGGGGGAGAAAAGAATCCTCAGTGTCTCAGTACAGTCTCCATCTCTTGTGAAACATGGTTGCTTGGTATAGTGCTGAATCAATGCTGACACCATCATTGAACCTTTTCACTTAGCATAAGGTTCAATTTTTATTTAGAATCATGTAGGCCTCTGTGTTCTTCTGTTACCTATCACAAAGGTTACTGAAAACAATGGACTAGTTGGGAGGATTTTCACCTTAGCCCAGTCCTGAGGATGGTGTTGTTCATTGGATTTGGATGGGAAAGTGTCCCTCATTTTTTCTGTTTCTGTGACTGTTTTTAGTAACCTTTGTTATAGTGTATAGCAAGTTGGCTTACCCACTATACCAAATTTCTCCTGTTTGCGGGACCAAAGGGCCTAGCATAGTGCCTGGTGGAGAGCAGTCCCTCAATTTTTTGTTTGTTTTTGGTAATAGTTTTATTGACAGGTAATTCACAAACTATAAAATTCACCCCTTTAAAATGTATAATTCAGTGGTAATTTAGAATACTTACGGTTTTGCAACATCACTATTATCTAATTTCAGAACATTTTCATCACAGCAAAAGGAAACTTCGTACCTATTAGCAGTCCTCCCCCATTCTTCCCACACTCTTAGTCCCTGGCAACCACTTACCGAGTTTCCTGTCTCTGACTCTGCCAATTCTGGACATTCATGTAAATGGAATCATACAGTTTATGGTCCTTTGTGACTGGCATGTTTCACTTAGCATAATGTTTTCCAAGTTCATCCATGCTGTAGTATGTAGATAGTATATTTATTTCATTCCTGTATGTGGCTGAATAACATTCATTGTGTGTACATACCACATTTGGTTTATCCATTTATCAGTTAGTAGACATTTGAGTTATTTCGTCTTTTTGATTCTATGAATAATGTTGCTGTGAACATTTTGTATGTATATTTTATGTGTGTGCATTTTTCTTTTCAGTACATTTTGAATGAATGAAAGAAAAGTTTTGGCAATCTCAAAGCTGTTTTGTAAATGACCAATTTATTCATTTTGTATTATCTTTATTTGTTCCTCATTTTCTCTGTTCTCCAGGTATCTTACTGTAGTCCTCCCACAACTAAATAAATGTTTTTTTCTTCTTTAATCTAGGATCTAAAATGTCCACCGAGGCACAAAGAGTTGATGACAGTCCAAGCACTAGTGGAGGAAGTTCTGATGGAGACCAACGTGAAAGTGTTCAGCAAGAACCAGAAAGAGAACAAGTTCAGCCCAAGAAAAAGGAGGGGAAAATATCCAGCAAAACAGCTGCTAAATTGTCAACTAGTGCTAAAAGGTACCTTAGTTGCGGTAATCTTTTTATTTTTAGTATCAATTTATCTTCATAAATTTTGTCTTTCTGTTGCACTTAATCATTTTTCTATGATGAAGTTCATGGATTTTTCTCTTTGAAGATTATTTATTTTACGTGGTTTTAATTGTAGGCAACATGAACTTTTTGGTACTTAAAGTCAGTTAAACACCATGGCAAATTAATAAAATACATATCCGTAGTGTGTTTGTGTATGTTTATGTATTGTCAGGTGAGCATATACAGGAAAATGCATGTAGAAGTATGATGCTTTGATTTATACTTATTTGACCATAAATATTTTATTCTGTTCAGTAACACAGAATAGAGCGTAGGACTCTTATTAAAATATTTACTGAATAGTGTGTTTTCTACTGCTCCCTGTTAGGGAAGCGAGAAATGCTGGAATTCACAACAAATGCATCTTGGTTTCATTATATTAGGCAGTGGGTCAGTCTGGATACAGATTTTCTTTTTCTCGATTCAGATTTTCTTTATCTCTAGAGAATAGATGGAGGTGGAAGGTAGACATTTGAATGATTCTGTGTTGCCCCATCAATTGCTTATGCTCATTGGCACGTCAGTGGACTCAGCAGAGGGAATCTACTTTAATATTGTTACATTATTGAATAGCTGTTGGAAAATACTTGAAAGGAAAATTAAATTTAGTAGAGTCCTGATACTGTGATTTAATGTTCTTGTTTTGTTTTAATACTTTTTATATCAAGTAGGAAGTGTAAATAAAAATGCTCTATAAATTTTAGGCATTGTGGATGTCTGAATGCTATCTAGTTTTGAGATGGTGTGTAGTTGTGCCTGTTTGTCACTTAATAGAAATTGGTACTATTACATTGGTGAAAGTAAGTATCTTTTGAGTTGCTTCTTGACAGAAAGAATCCCTCCATTAGTAAATTCATTCTTGGGAATCTGTGATTTTCAAATTGTGATTCATGACCTTCCTCTAGAAAGTCTCCAGGTTATTTATGGGTGACAGTGTCTGAAATGACTTAGTCATTTACCATCTGTTTTAGATGTAAAAATGCTGCTTCACTGTTAATTTTTAAATTAAAAACAGGCTTAATTCTTTCTCCTCCCCTTCCCCAAATTTAGTTGATAGTGATGTTATTATTATTATTATTTGCCTCTCTGCTTAAGTTCTAAGAACTGAGAAAATAATTGGGAATCATGAGGATAGGGACCTGTATCTTTCTAATTCAAATTATGTCCACAGCGCTTAGTATAAAAGGATCACAAAATTTTATTTACTGGTTGTCTTAGAATTTTGAGTTTATCGGAGGGATTGAATCGGCCATGGATATTAGTATCCAAGTACTTATGTTCAGAAGATTCAAAGTAAGAAGTAGTTTCAAAATAAAATTCTAATTTATGCTTTATTGCTGATGATTGACTTTTATTCAGATGAGAAGTCTTTTCCAGGTAGTGTTATTTTATGAGAAATAGTTAATTAGAAACATGCAGAGCTTGAACTCTAGAGGTAGGATCTGGGTTTGAGTCTAAGTTCTGGTATTTAGTAGCCCTGTGATTTTAGATACGTAACTTAACATTTCTAAACCTCGGTTTCCTCTTCTGTAAAATGGACATAATAACGGTACCATCTTCACAGGGCTGTTGTGAGGAATGAATGTGATAAAGCATTTTATGGCACATAATAAGTGTCAACGCTGATGCTGCCATTTACTCTTTGTGCCAGTTAAAGTCTACGTATCGTTCAAGTCCATTTAGTAAACTTTAGGAAAATGAGGCATTTGTTAACCTCTTAGGACTTAATGCTGTTGTTAAACAAGAAACACTCAGATGCTATAATTATATACATTTTATGGTAACTCAAGAAAAGTACTTTACTCCGAAGTGCTCAATTTCATGAAATGTATTATAATTGTAAAACTAATAATTTGGTATAGAAATGTATTTTCTTGGGGAAAAAAATCTCAGTTTTCAGGTATTACAGGAAAGTGATGTAAGATATAGAAAACATTTAAGTGGATATTTTGTTTAAACAATGGTATAAATTAATTTCTGTGTTTTTTAGAGTTAAGAGGAAGATGATAGTTATATCCTTGACGCATTTTTGCTCTTTGGCAAGAATTTCTTTCTTAAGAAATTGGTATGATTTTATCACAGTCTGTTCTCTTGATAATGTCTATAACACTCTTGTTTTATTTGTAAGTATGTAGTTGGACTATGTCTGCAGTGACAAATTTTGATGATATCATTAAATTGACTAATCAATTCCATAAAACATCTGTTTTGAGCTCTTCATTGAGTTGCCTGTACTGCTTTTTTATGTGTTGACACATCTGTAAATGTGAATTTTAAATTGCATTTATTCCAAATTATCTTTGTTCAGTGTAGACATTGTAATTTTATTAGACACAATATAATATTGTTGTAGGAATGGTATTTGGTTTTAGACTCTAAATTTTTGTTAAGTTGAAAGGTGGATGGATTCTAGTGTATTCCAGTGTGAACTTATATGGGCTCATCTAAGTTTGTTTTCCACATGAGAATGAAGTAGTATTTTTTATAGATAATCTTTTGTAATTACTCTGTATTCTAAAAACGTACATTTAAAAGCTTTAATATTTCTGGAAAGGTACGTCATACAATTGATGTGCAGAATCATTTAATTGAGGGGGCCTTAAATTCAGTGCTCTCTTGGGAATCACAGATACATAGTACAGTTGACCTTTGAACAGCATGGGTTCATACTGCGCAAGTCCACTTATATGCAGATTTTTTTTTTTCAATAAATATCTGCAATGTGTTTGTTCTGCAGCTGAGAGTTGAGGATGTGGAAGGCCGACTACGCATTCACCTATGCTACTTTATATAGGAACTTGAGCATCCACGGATTTTGATATGTGAGGGGTGGTCCTGGAACCAGTCCCCTACAGATACCGAGGGGAGTTAAGTTTATGGGGAGTCAGGAAGTTATACACACGCGGATTATGTACTGCGAGGTGGTCTGTGCCCCTCACCCCAGTGTTGTTCAAAGGTAGCTCCCCCTTATCTGCGTTTGCACTTTCCATGGTTTCAGTTACCTGCGGTCAACCTCAGTCCTCAAATGTTAAATGGAAAATTTCAGAACTAAACAATTCACAAGTTTTAAATTGTGCACTGTTCCAAGTAGTATAATTAAATCTCGCTCCCGTGTGGGACGTTAATCATCCCTTTGTCTGGCATATCCATATTGTATACACTACTCGCCCGTTAGCCCTCTCGGTTATCAGATGGACTGGCACTGTATCGCAGCACCTGTGTTCACGTCACCCTTCCTTTATTTAATGATGCCCCCAAAGTGTAAGAGTGAAAACTTTCAACTTAAGAAAAAAAAGTCATATGCTGAGGTTGTTAAGATCTATGGTAAGAACTAATCTAACCGTGAAATTGCCCAGTTTATAAATTAAACTTTATCATAGGAATGCATGTATAGGAAAAAACTTACTGCACATGGGACTCGGAACTCTCTGAGGTTTCATGCATCCACTGGGGATCTTAGACCGTATCCCCTGTGGATAAGGGGGGGTGGACCTACTGTATCACCATTCAGAATTAAATCCTAGGCTTATTCTTTCCAATGGCTCTATCTTATATAGGTTAAAGCAGGGACTGCTATGAGATTTACAGATTTTTAGTAATTGCATGATGTTTTCTTCTTGAGAGTAAGTTCATTTTGTGAGGTTTGACCATTTGATTCAATTGTTAGAATAGGGGTTCTCTGGTGACTGAGGAATGCAGTCCATAGGGGAATATAGAAGGTCACCTAGGTAGGATAAAGGGTTTTTCTTTTCTTTTTTTACGTAACTGCCAAGAAAACACTTTTGTAAATGCCCATGTCCATATATTCATATTCTGTTTGGCCCTGAGTGAGAGTTACTGAATTTTCTTTAACCTAAAATATATATGTGTTTTAAACATGTCACTACATATACACTGCTTCGTTTTTCTGAACTATTAATCCAGTATGTTGATGTTAAAATGAGTGCTTCATATCATCTCCATTTTGTATAATTTTGGTACCATATTCTCCAATTAAGTCTGAATGAATAATGATTGTTGTTTCCTTGCATCCCTTTCTTTTTAGCAAATGACAGTCACATGCTGTACTCTTACCATTTCTGAAACAGTTAAGGTATTAGTCTTAGATGCTGAAATTTAGTCTGTGTTTTGCTTCTGACTTGTTTCAGTAACTATGTGCAGTTGCCGAATTCTGTTATCATAATAATGAAAGAAGTTGCACTGCCAAATGGAAATTGGAAATTTAGGCAATTGTCTAGTTGATTTATGTCTAAAGAAATAATTTTGTTTTAAAAGTTCTGATAAGAGAGAGGTCTTTTGGTTTGTTTGATTTAGCAAGATAATTTCCTGTCTCTCACCTTACCAGTTTATAATAACTGACCTTATTTTCCTTATCTTTGAAATGAAGACTGATAAAACAGTAATACTTGAGAATTCTGTGAGATTTATTTAATTCACTTTTAATAGCCTAAGATCATGTGAAAGGTACACTGTAAGTGTGAATTATTGATACTTTTTCATTTTTCCTCACCCTAAGGGACAGTACTTGAAGTAGCTACCTTCCTTACCCCACTTGTCAAGACTGAGAAACTTAATATATACCACTATCAGAACTTTTGAGACAGAATTGAATCGCTATCATTGAAAACAGTGGGACATCTTGCAGTCATTTAAGTAGCAGTTCTTAGTATA
The DNA here is from genome assembly GCF_004115265.2 of Rhinolophus ferrumequinum. NCBI lineage: Eukaryota > Metazoa > Chordata > Mammalia > Chiroptera > Rhinolophidae > Rhinolophus > Rhinolophus ferrumequinum. Next base: position 25,428,831 of record NC_046300.1, on the reverse strand, counting down.
ATCTTTTTTTTTTGTTTGTTTGTTTTTGGTCAAGAGAACAAAAACATTTTTAGGTAACAGTGGCTCAAAATATATTGACTCACTGCTCAGAGTTGTCAAGTTTATCAGTAAATTGCATTTTGTATTGAATAATTAGATTTGGAATTACAGACATCTGGAAGGGTTCAAGTTCCATTATAGAATTCTATGACGTAAAATTATGATATATCCTTTTTTTAAAAAAAAAATGGGAAAGTATAAGCACAAAGCAAGATGAGTTATTAGAAAAATCCCAAAGAGATTCTTTTATGATAAAAATAGTTTTCTTTGACAGTTTAAATATGCTCTTTTGAATGCGTATTCTTTTGGTCCTCTTAGTTTGAAAACAGTTTGTAAAAGTTATTCATGCTTCTGGTGACAAACAGTACAGAGACATTTTTAATGGAAAACCACAGTTTTCTGTCCAACACTCTCCCTATACCAATTTCAGTCCCTTGAAGCAAGCTCTTTTAGCTGTCTCCGGTTTTAGCGCTTTTATTGGTTTTCTGCAGGACTCTAAATAATATGCATGTATCTATTTGTTGAATTGTTAACATAAATAATATCTTTGGATTTCGTGCTATGAAATTTGAGGATGTAGCTTGTTTACCTACTCTTCCTTTTCTTTCCTCCCAGTTGATAGTTACATTAAAAAAAAAGTTTTGTTTGTCTTTCTAAACTAAATAATATATTTAAGCCTCTATTTCTTATTCCTTCAAATTTCAGCAGTATTTCTTGGTTCCCTACTTTGTAAAATAGGGATATTAATACTTTGTTCTTACTCCCATCTACTCACACGCATCCTTCATCCACTTTTAGCTGATTAGCTACACATAACTACATCCTCAAGGATAGTTAACATTTATATTGTGTAGTGCAACCCATATTCTCTGCTTTATTTATAAATAAAAGCAGTAAATTGTGAGAACATTTACTATAATTAAATATGCAGTGCCAGACCAACCGGGATGTTAGGATTCGGTTTCCTACAAGTCCAATGTAGTGATCTCGAGGCTACCCAATGAGTCATAGCATTTAGGCAAAATATATCAAGTCTCTCCTTTTCCCCTTAATATCTGTTACTTGATTAAAATTATTTTACATTTTAGTTTCCCTCTTATTTGACCTATGATTTTCTTACTGAAGTGTTTTTCTTCTGGATTTCTGGTTGACTTTCTCCCCCCCTCACCCCCCCTTGAATAATGTGTCTTTATTATATCTTTATGCAATTGGCCATCTCAATCTGTTTAATTTCACCCATCCACTCTGTCTTCCAGAAGTATACTGAAATTTCTCGTCCATTAGTGATCATCCCCTTATCTTTGTTGTTTATTCTTTTTTGCACTTTCTGTGTCTTCTCCCACCAGGTGGGGTCCTGAAGGAGTGGGAGGTGAATGTATGTGTGTATGCTCAGTTTCCTGTCTTTAACCTGGGCTTACCCACTGAGTTTTAAAGGGCCTGTTGTATATTTTTGTGTGAAATCCATCAAGGGTGTTCTCCTATATCAGATCTTTGAGACTTCTCTCATTTAATTGTGGGCCATATGTACTTTATATGCATGTAAACATATCATAGAATGCATTTTAGAAGGAAATCATGTTTTAAAAATAAAAGAGATCATGGAATTTGTTCTATGAAGAGTTAACCTCTTCATTTTATAGGTCAGAAAACTGAGGCTGAGAGAGAGCAGGTTTGAGCAGTCTTTTTACCCAAGAACTCTCAATTAATGGCATAGCAGAATTAAAATGAAAGTTTTCTTGGCTTTGAATTTATTAGTCTTGCTTTGCTTTATACTGCCTCCCTAACTTTGAATCACATGGCTTAGAGTAGTGGAAATTATATTAGTAGCGTGTAATTCCTTTAGGAAGTTGGTGCCAGTCCTCTTGGAGGAGTCGCATCTATTCCAGTAGTTCCATTTGTTGCCTTGAAAAAGACATAGAATGAATTTGAGAGTAAATATTTTTGTTCAGATTTTTGCTTTTTAAGGTATTTTAGTCAGCTGTTGTCCATATACTGTCACAATAATTACCAGACAGCAGGCATCCAGCAGTCAGTGAATCTCACATTTAAAAACCAAGGCAAAGGAAATGAAATGCTTTTGAGAAATTTTTTTTTTGTATTTGGTTTAACAAAGCCTATGTTTAATAATGCATGAATGATAGTTAAGAGCTTGCTAAGTATTGTCTTACAAAACAGTGTAGCACTCGTAGCCTTCATTGTATGTATATAGGGCATTAGGTGCAGCTAAAAGTCCAAGGTGAAAAGAACACATGAGGACAAAAGCAGGTTTTTTAAAAAAGTTCTCTTTTCTTTGCATGAAGTTCATTGCAATGACATTAAAGTGATTATTTACGTATTGTTAGGATAGTCCTAGCAGAAAGAACAGTGTCAAACCTGAAGACCTCAGTCTGCTCCAACCTAGAATCTTCAAGGAGGAATACCATACATATTTTGATAACAATTTCACGTGTTGGAATGAAATCCTGACAATCGTTTCTTTAATTGATTGGATCGATTAGGATGTTTGGATTCAGCTTCATATGATCATCTTTTCATCTTGTATGGGGATGTTCTAGTACAAATCAGAAGTTGGAATGATCCAGAAATAAGTGGCAAAAGTTCCCAATTTAAACTAGAAATTTTGGTTATTGTAATTAGTGGCTTAATGATGTTTTAGTTGAAGTCGCCTTGAAGCGTCCACAGGCTGCATGCACTGACAGCGGCCAATCTTGTTACCCTTTGTAGTAGGTGCATTTTTAGAATTGAGGTAGAAATTACTACTTTGTTGTTATTGTAAATGATTTACAAAAATAGTATTTTGTCGTATTTTGATGATTTACAGAATTAGTGTTTCAAATTAAAAAACTTACAAATGGGAAATATTAGTGTAAAAGTATAACATTTTAAAGACATAAAAAGAGAGTGAAGACATTTTAACATAACTTTCTTTGTCTTTATTTTAAAGAATTCAGAAAGAACTTGCAGAAATTACATTGGACCCTCCTCCCAACTGTAGGTAAGTACTTGTGGATTTTTATTTATTTTTATCTTTTGCAGAAATTATAATTGAATTGTTGGCTTGATATGCAACTGTTGTCATACTCTGATTATTAGTAAACACATTGTTCTGATTTGGATTTAAATCACTGAAAGCCAGTGGTGGTGGTTTTGGTTTCTGTGCATAAATGGAATATTCAGTATGTAGTGGTAGAGTGGAATTGCCAAAAAGCAGAGTAATGCAATTGTAGGGTAACAGATACAATTTTAGTAGAAGAGATGTTGGGGCCTTAAATGATTTCTTTAATGATAGAATAATAGTGTGGCTGAAATATTTGCTATTTGATAATTATTCAATTGTTATCTTGTTGAAAATTGATTTTTAAAAGTGCTGGAACATTAAACTGTTCTTCCTGGTTTACATTATTTCTTATAGTCATCAGTTGTGATTAAGTCGGAATAGGTGATTTGAGGCAATGATGTTAAATTGAAAATACTCTCCTTTATGACCACATGTCATCAATTTTCTGGTCAGTTTACTTGTAGGAAGTAAAAGTATTTGCCTGGAAACGATTAATGATATGCAGGTACATAGAGAAAGAGGAGAAAAATAACCGCCAGTTTTATACTGTATGTTGGGTCTGGTGCAGAGGCTGGAAGATGGCTGTTTGGCTATTTTAGGACATTTCTTTCCGTTTCGATCTGAGGTCACCGTTGGAACCAGGCCAATAGGGAGTTTTTATAGTTTAAATTGGTAGTTTTATGGATTGAAAGTGAGAGGGCACATTATAGGAAATGTTTCCTGTATTGAATTCAGGTAGAATTTATTGTTTGGTATGATTTCTGATTTTGCTGATCTTATTTTTATGTGAAAGTAAAGATGGCAACTATAGATACCAATGAAAAATTTTTCAAATGGCTATACTGATAGTTGGGTAGTTGACAACTGTTTTGTGTAGGGAATAATTCTATAAGGTTTATTATGTTGGTGGTGAATCTAATACCGTTCTTTACATGAGAGTCATATACAGTATTTAAACTTGCAATAATGTTCAAAGAATGTGTCAAATATAACACATTTTGTTAGGTAAAACTGTTTAACAGTAAGACTTTTTGTTGCACTTAAGACTATATTACATCAAAGCTGTTTCAGATGGCCTATCATTGTTTAGATTTTGGGGGCCAATTCATGTAAGTGAATTGATATACTGAAAAACTCCAATTTGAATTAAACCTAAAATCCCTTGTTTCTTAGAATAGTATTTGCTTTAATTGTTTGAATCTTTTTTTTAATAAAGTGTGTTTTACCACATATATACTTTTGTAACCTTTTTTACAAACGATGGATTGGTGAACTTAGTTTATATAGCTGCTTAAATTTTGACAACAGATTATTGGAAAAATAAACCAGTTTATTTGTTTTCATTACCTTGTTTAAGACTCATTTTGGAGAAGTGAAATCCATATAAAATATCATGTGATGGTTACACTGCTGCTTTGCTATCAGATAAATTCTTTTTTTTTTTTTTGAAATTTGAGAAAATGTTTGTAATATACTGTTGGATGAAAATAACAGATTACCCAATACAGGGTGTACAGTTTGGTTTCATGGCTGTAAAAATGTGTATGTGCTCACATTTGTAGGATGTATTATTTTCTAATACATTAGTCTACTTTAGCTTTGGCTTATTACAGATAATTTAACTTTGATTAAACCAATATATTGTAAACATGCATGAAAACTTAAGAGTGAGGAAATAAATTACATAATAGTTATTTAAATAAATTAAAATAATTAAACCATAGTTCTAGTTAAAGTAAAAAAGAAAAGTTTATGGTGTCATCTGAATTGTGGAGGTTTCCTTTCACATTGAGCCTTAGTTAATGATATCATTACTGGTTTTAAAATGTGATGTCACACATATAAAGCTCTTCAGACAGTTTCAGGAAAGATACCTACTTTGTTGTATTCTCCCCCCTCCCAGTTTTACTGAGAGCTAATTGACATACAGCATTGTAGAAAGGTCCAGACATACCTTGAAGATACTGCGGGTTCAGTTCAGACCACCGTAATAAAGCAAGTGTGGCAATAAAGTGGGTGGTGATCTTTTTGCTGGTGGAGGGTCTTGCTTTCAATTTTTAAAAAACACATCTGTGGAGCCCAGTAAAGTGAAGCACAATAAAATTAGGTATGCCTATACCTATTTTGGTTAATTTGTTTGCTTATGGGAATTTGCAAGAAAATCCATTTAACGGTATGGAGATTGGATAGCCAATAAGTTTGCTTTAAAAGTGAGGTTGAGGTCTATGGTGCAGTGGCTTTGGATCCTTTTATTGATCCCAGAGTAGTTGATTGGACAGGATCAGGCAGAGCTAAAGATCGTGTCCACCATCTTCCTGTATGTGGTGCTCGCTTTTGGCCAGCGAGGATCCTCTGTGCTGTGGCTGATTGGGAAGTGGTGATTAGTTCTATATTCCCTATGTGCTTGTTTGTGCTGCTTCATACACTTGTTCAGTGAGCTTGTTAGTGGATTATGTGGCTTTTGGATTGTTTGGTGTCAAATATTTGATTGTGGTTTATAGTAAATCTGCCTATCTATATATTTCAGTGAGAATGCGGTTACTATAATATCTTGGAAAAGAGAAGTTGGAGCTTAATTTTAGTTGGGCTTATTTTTGGCATGAAGTTTAATAGTGCTTTGGTGGTTGATTTTTTAAAGTTCTATGCTGCTTTCATGCGTGTCCTAATGGCTATAAGGAATTAATTTATAAAAGTATAGTAAATTAAATCCATCAGCCTAATAGGAGGAGTAAAAATCCTATTCCCCTAGTGCTCCCTTTGTGTAGTACCTTTCCCAGTACACATGCCTCTCAAAACCCTGCCTTTTGGTGGTCTGGATAATTGTTAGCTTGCTTTCAAAGGTAAAGATTATGTGGAAGGGAACTTCTGTGGGTTTACCTGTTCAGGCAATTGGTGTGGAGAATGATTTTGTCTGTTGTCTTGGTGGAATTGTGTGGGTGTTATGTTCCACTTAAACTGTGGTTTATCATTATTTTCTGGAACCTTAACAGACTCGTACTGCCCGGTTCTGTGTGTATGTTAGGTTAGAGGTGGGACTAATGAATTTTGGTGCATCTCTTATGGGAAGTCAGCAATTCTTGCAATCATATTGAAGGAACTAGCTTGTGTTAAAAGTATTCTACAAGAGTGTCATTTGAGCTTGTTGGGAATATAAAGTCTCCCTGAATTATGTCACTTAGTGTAGATAGATAAGTTTATGTAAGGCTTTTTTAGAGGAAGCTACTGTAGTATTAATTTTTTTTTTCGGGTTTTGAATGAGCCTGAATATTATTTTTAAAGAGTATGCACAAAATACTTTGATAATAAGTTGAATTATTTTTTCTTATAGGAAGCACATGCCTGTACATCTTTCAGTTTTCTTTTTACTTTAATTTTATCCTTGAGGTAAAAATGCAACAATCCAGTTTAAAAAAAAAAAAAAAACTGGGTTAAATTACGAGTTTTTTTAAAAAACAATTACAACATAAAAGTTAATGTTCAAAAACAAAATTACAGTCCAGCTACGAAAAAATTTTCTGTTCATGAAATCGTAAGTTCTGTACGGCTATAGGCATAGAGAATTATAGATAATTTGGGTGAAATTTGGTTATATACATAAGAGTATAACCCTATAAATAGTAGAATATACTTTGCTTGGCCTCGTCTCTTATGGATAATGGATAACATAATTGACCCATAACATTTGCAAGGGCTCTATTGTGAGGTCTCTGAAGATTCATAAATATTTTCTTAACCTCCAGCTGAGTTGGACGTACTGGGCTATTGGCTAGAATTGCTTTACTAAGTCAGTGCTTTGCACACCCGTTTAGCAGGAAGGAGTGGGTAAAACTCATGCTCTCTTAGGTAGAATTCCTGCCCCTCGTAAATGACTATATTGTAACCTGCAGGATTCTTCATAAATTGTCAAAAGTACATCTTAACTCTGTAAAGGTGCTAGTGTATTTATTTATGATTTCCTTGATGCTGGTGGAAAACTGGCAGCTTGCTAGAAAAATCTACAAATTAAAATTAAAAATTTTGTTGTGCAGAGGATAACTTGTTTTCTGAATTACAAAGCAGCTAAATTCAAATTCTAGTATGATATGATACTACCCAAGTTTGTATTAGCTTTATGAGCATGGAAATTGGACAGAGATCCTTATTACTTTTTGAAAGTACGAGTAGAGACTACGGTAAAATGATTCGTTTGGATTTTGATTTTTGATTTAGTAATTGAGAAAATAAAAGGAGGAGATACTAAAGAAGAGGATGTAGTTCAGTTATGCTAGCAGTTTTCACTTTTTATTGCTGTTTCAGTAGATCTACATTCATTGAACACTGGCTCTGCTTTACTTTTAAAAAAAATTGTAACAGCTTTATTGAGATATAAAGCGTAAAATTCAGTGGCTTTTTATATATTCACAGGGTTGTATAACCATCACAATCAATTTTGCAACATTTATCACCCCCAAAAGATACACCATACCTTTTAGCAGTCGCCACTTCCTCATTTCCTCTCAACTTTCCCACCAACCAGCCCTCTAGGCAACCATCAGTCTACTTTCTGTCCCTATTGATGCCTATTCTGGACATTTTGTATAAATGGAATCGTACAATATGTGGTCTTTTGTGTCTGGCTTCTTTCACAAAGCATGTTTTCAAGGTTCATTCATGTTGTAAGGTGCATCAGCATTTCATTTCCTTTTTGTCTCTATGTTATTGTATGGACATAATACATTTACTTATCCATTCATCAGTTCATGGACATTTGGGTTGTTTCCACTTTTTGGCTATTATGAATAATGCTGCTGTGAACATTTGTGTACAGGTTTTGTGTGGGCATTTGTTTTCATTTTTCCAGGAATGGAATTGCTTAGTCATATAGTTACTATGTTTAAGTTTTTGGGGAACTGCCAGACTGTAATCCAAAGTAGCTGCACCATTTACTTTCCTAATAGCAATGTATGAGAGTTCCGATTTGCCACAGCCTTGGCAATTGTTATTATCTCTTTTTGATGATAGCCATCGTAGTGGGTGTGAAGCAGTATGTCACTGTGGTTTTGATTTGATTACATGATGGATGGTGATGATGACTACCGTCTTTTCATATGCTTATTGGCCATTTTTGTATTTTCTTTGGAGAAATGTCTATCTAAATCCTTTGTTCATCTTTAAATTAAGTTGTGCTTTCATTGTGGAGTTGTAATTGTTCTTTCTTTATTTTGGGTAAAATCCTGTATCAGATACAGGATTTGTAAATATTTTCTCCCATTCTGTGGATAGTTTTTTCTTTTTCTTGCTAGTGACTTTTGAAGTACAAATGTTTTAAATTTTGATGAAGTCCAGGTTATGTGTTTTTTATTTTGTTGCTTGTGTGTTTGGTGTCATTTCTAAGAAATCATTGCTCAATCCAAGACTCTGAAGATTTCTGCCTATATTTTTCTTTTGAGCATTTTTTAGTTTTAGCTTTTATACTTTGGTCTCTGATCCATTTTTATATTAGGTTGGTGCAAAAATAATTGCGTTTTTTGCAATTTTTTTTTTTTTTTAAACCTTTCAAACCACAGTTACTATTTTGCACCAGCCTGATACGGTGTGAGGTAGAGGTCCAACTTCATTCTTTTCCTCATGGATACCCAATGATCTCAGCACCATTTGCTGAGAAGACCATTTTCCCCATTGAATTTTCTTGACATCCTTGTTGAAAAATGAATGGATCATAAATGTGATAGTTTATATGTGAACTCTTAATTATGTTCCATTGATCTGTATATCTTTCATTATGCCAGTACCACACAGTCTTGCTTACTGTAGCTTTGTAGTGAGTTTTGAATCAGAAACTGTAAGTCCTCTGATTTCCTTTTCATTGTCTTAACAAATTAGTTACGGCATTCCCAGGACAGAAGAGGCCATGACTGGACGTGTACCTACCCATTGTCTGACCTCACTCTTGATGAGAGCCATTTAATAGAGGAAAATATATTTTCCAGATTATAGTAATAGAAACAGTGTGTAGGGAAAATGTATGCATGGGTTAACATTTTTTAAAACTATATCATAGAGCAGCAGGAAGTCATTGAGATAGAAATTGGGGCAGTGTCTACATAGGTGTGATCTCTAGAAAGCCACAGTACAAAAATCTAATTATTGTCACTCATTGTTTTCCTTTTTTGGTGATTGTAGTAATATTTATGTAGAATTTTATAGCTTTTCAAGGAATTCCATACATGATGTTGTTCAGTCTTTTCAATCTCTTTGTGGGACTCCTGGAGTTTAGTAACTTGCTCAGGGTTGTACAACTAGAAATGGTTGATTTGGATTTAAACCCAGATTTTCTGATCTTTCATTCTTTATTATGCCGCATGTGTGACTAGATAGAGAAATACATTCAGAATTACATTTGTGGCTAACTATATGTGATTCAATTAAGGGAAAAACGGGAAAAAATCAACACGCAAGGCAATCTAAAATACCATTTGTACGATGTTTGACTTGTATTTCTGAATTCCATGAGACAGTATTTAGCTGGAACCTTTTGAAAAGTTATTTTTTGAGTGTAGTGATTTCTCCCACACTCCCTCCTGTGTGTGTTGGTTGGTATGCATCGATGTTAGTGTTCTTAGTACTGGCACTTGTCCACGTGAAGGATTTCTTTACATTTGACAATTCCTGACTCACCGTGGGCAGATGTTTGCCCTTTTATTGCCCAATTAGCCTGCTACTCACCTGATGATAGGTCGTGTTCCTCTGCAGTTCCCTTTAGTCCTTATTGAGGGCTGAGTATTAGAGCTTTGCTAGGACAGTGTAGTCTACAAGAAGATATCCAGGTGTAGTCCGTAATCCTTACAGATCTGGTTATAACTAATTGAGACGCAAGATATATAGATGCTTAGAGAACCAAGATTAGGAGAATGATGGTATTTATTGGTAGAAACTCCCAGTATCTGTGGCCTCTGCGGATCTTAAAATTGATAATGCTTCCCCTTTTTACTTTAGTAGTCTTGAAACTAATAGCCTTATTCACTTTGTGTCTTTAGTAATCACCTGCATTTTGTGTAGAAACCTCAACTCTGGTTGTGTTTTATTTTCTTACTCAAACTCCCTTTTGTAGCTATATCTTCATTTTATACTTTAATACTACAAAAAATTTTTAAGCTGCCTCAGTGTCTTTTCGGAGCAAGGCAGATTATTAGTTAAATAAGCAGTATGTATAACTGAATAGTGATGTAAATGTATATTGGTTAGCAGAATGCTGGAATGCCTCTTCTGAGGAGTCACTAACATGATAAAATTCAAATAAATATTAAACGTCTATGATATGTAGGATACTGAATTACTCATATCCATCTCTCTTTAGTACAGATAAACTGAGGAATTTTTTTTATTCACTCCTATGAGTTTTTGACTCCATTGTTACAGTGTTGAGTGGTTTCGCATGGACTTAACAAAGACAAAAGTCTTTAAATAACATTCTAGAGGCACTGAGTGGTTAGAGTAGCTAAAGAATTGTTTGGAATATAACCTGCAGGTTGTATAGCTGAAGAGTTGGAGTATGTGTACAGTGTGACAGAAAATGAGAAAGCATGGTCTTACCTAATGTTCTGTTGACTTCAGTTTCAAGCTTGTTTATGTTCTCATTTTCATACCTTTTATAATGTTTAAGGTGCCCTCCTTTTACTACTGCCAGGAATATGACTGTTTTCTTTTTGCCTTTACCTTGAGGCTGCCTTTTCTCCTGGGGTACAACCAACATAGCGTCTCAAAGGGATATTATTTTACATGGGGAACTTCAGGTGTAATTGTCTGCTGTCATGTACCTTTATTTCAGAACTGTATTTGGGGAAGACATAACTATCTCAATAAAATCACCAGAAAAATTCATTGCTTTCTTATTTCAAAATGTAATTTTTTTTCATCTGCCTTTAACCACAGGTTTAAAAATGTTTATTTCATAATAAAAGAAAATGTTAAGTGATAAAGGGAGTTTAGTGCCCATTACTTCTGGTCTTTAATATGTTATTTCTTTTTTTCTATTCTTTATTGCTTTAAAAACAGTACAAGAATGTGTCTGAAAAAACATATATTAAATGATCACATTGGGATTATATTTTATAATAGCAACAGAACATTTTATCACCTGTTTAAGTTTGCCTAGTTTTATAACTGGTTATTATTTCAGATTTATTACCTAAGCACTTTAGATGGAAAGTGTCATATTACTAACATGTAATATTTTAATTCCCATAGCTTTTTTATCTGTTAAGATGTCCTGAAAACTGTATTTTTTTTAGCACACCCAAAGCATTTCTTTACAGTGATTATTATATTCATAGACTTAAATATCTTTTATCAACTAAACATTATTGAAATAAGAAGTAAAACTTTTGTTAGTATGTTTATTTTGAGAACAGTGCAAATTTAGATTTTTTAATTTCTGCTGTCAGAGTTTACTTTTTGACTCTGATTTTTGTAACTGTTCATTTAGAACTATTTATTTAGAATGTCTACTTACTTGAGGGACTTGCTGGGAACCTTTAAAGGCATATCTAAATCCATATTTGTGTAGAAGCAGCACATTATTCTAAAATGTATAATAGAATCAGGCAGAGCTATAAGCTAAAATTGATTTTCTGATGTAATATAAAGCAGGTAGATTCTCTCTCCAATCTCACCTGTATGGAAGATGAAGCTTAGGAATAATTCAAAACGACGAAAAGCAGAGTCTTCATACCAGAGCCAGGGTTTCTGCCTTGGCACCTGCTGTTCCCTCCACCTAGAATCCAGTGCCCTCTTCTCCTGTACCCCACTGTTGTCAGTTCTCCTGATGCTTCATGTGGTACCTGTTTTACCTACTGGGTGAGAACCTTTTCTTTAATCTTTATATTTCAAATCTTAGCATTCGGTTGGTTCAGTGCACCTATGAAGTACATGCGGTTCATTAGACTAAGGGAGCTAACAGCTGTTGAAAGCTTCCAGTGTTTGAGTCAGTGTCTGAGTGCTTTTACCAGCATTATCTCCTTTTATATTCATGACTATCCTTGAGGTAGATACTAACTAGTTTTAGACAGTACAGTACTTGCTAGGTGGGAAGACAGGCTTACAGAGATTAAGTAACTTGTCAAGGGCTCACAGCAGGTAGGTGGCACAACTAGGGTTTCAGCCTTGGTGCTTCAGATGTTGGAGACCAAATGCTTTGAGACTTCGCTGTGCCTTCTTCCATTTGCAGACAGGATGTGGGTGAATCAGTCTAGGACAGCCCTGGCCCTAGCAGAACTTTGTTACGATGAAAGCGTTCTGTATCTGTGTTGTCCAACACAGTAGCTCCTGCCATATGTGGTTATTCAGTGCTTGAAAGGAGGCTAGTCCAACTGAGTAAATGAATTTTTATTTCTACTTGGTTTTAATTTTAATTTAGAGAGCCATATGTGACTAGTGACTACTATGGCGCACAATAGAGACCTCGGAAAATAATGACTTCTCAAGCTTAACTCTGTGCTTCATTACAATTTCGGGTAAGAGTAAACTACCAGGTCGTTTTGGCCTTTTTAAATGGTGTTTGTAGTTATGTAGTTATACTACATAAGTACATACATACATACATGACTGCATACTTGTAGTTATGTGTTTGTCTCCCCACTTCCCATCAACCACCATGGTAGTCTAAGAATCAGGGACTCGTAAATACTATTATTTTTTAGAGCATCACGCACAGTGCCCTTAAGTAAGTAAAAAACCATTATAAATATTAATATTATAAAGATTGGTTAAATATTTGTTTTGAACTTCTTAACAAAACAAAAGTGATAATGGCAAATCATTGTTTTTAGATAGAGTCATAAGATATTGAAACTGGAAAGCTTATGGTCGCACTCTCTCCAGCCCAGAGAAAAAATGGTACTTTCCCAAGACACACAGTTTAATGACAAAGCTAGGACTAGCATTTAGTTCTGACAGTTCAGTGTGTTGCTTATTTGATAGAATGGATGCATTTTATACACTTAGAAAATTTAGATACAATTAATGTAAACAAGGAAAATTGGGAATTGTTATTTGTGATCATGAAGTACATTTGAAAGGAATTGGAGTTACTTCGTCTGGAGAAGTGAGGGGGTCATAATAGCTGTGTTTAACTGTTTTCAGAGCCATAAAATGGAAGAAAGATTAATCTTATTCTGTGTGATTTCAGGGAGTAGAACTAGCACTGCTGTGTTAAATTAGAAGGAAACCATTTTCTTCTTGATGTAAAGGCTTCATCTTTAGTCAGAGCTGTCTGGAGAAATAATGGGGGTGACTTCAGGAGGTAATACATGTCCCATCTCTGGAGGAATTAAAAATGAACCTGTTTGCTTCTTTCAGAGGATTTTCAGATACCAGGTGTGAGGTAGTACTAGAATGGTTTTTCCCAGCTGTTGGACCCTAGACAAATGATATTTTTATCAGCGTTTGTCCTCCTTACCCATGGATTGTGACTCATTTTTCCTCTCCTCTTTGCCCTTTTGGAGCCTATGGTACGTAATTTACATAGTTGATTGGCCTATTTAAAGCATCCTGTTATCAGTTCCCTATCTGATTAATAAATGAGGCTTTTGTTTCCTTCTGTATTCATAACTTAAATTTATAGGAAAAGGACAATGTATGAACAACATGAGGAATAAAAGCCTGATGTGGGGTTTAGGTACATAAATAATATCTATCAATTTGATAGGTCCCAGATTATTGTTGTTTCATAAACTCCACTTATCTGACTTAGGAAATAGAAATATTACTGTTAATCAAATACCAACATGAAATTGAGTTAATAATTGAATGCGAATCCTTTGAATATTCATTTGGACAGCATTCATGCATACCTTCAAGTCTATTAAACTATATAACAAACTGTTTGCACTACTCATGGTTTCCCCTTCCTCCCTTTGGTCCTGGAAAAAATATGATTTGCGTCCTTATGGTTTATTTGGGATGTGTTTCTTCCGATGTAAATGTTCTATGAGCCAAAAAAAATCTTAGGATTAAAAGAAAATTCAAAATTTTGAAGAAACAACCACTGCTCTTTACACATATGCGTACATGTGGACTGCTTATTTCATTTATGATCTTACTCATTAAGAGACATTTATTTTAAAACTTTTTTCCAGTGTTATGAAAAGATAATTGTCATGTCTGTAGGCTAGGGCAAAATTCTGTGGCCTAATGCATCAGAGCAGAAAGATCTGAGACCTGCATGCAAATGGTGAACTAGAATCAGCTGCAAGTACAGGAGGAAAACCCTTGCCTGAAGCTAGGGCAGAGTTTCTGAGTTTCTAAACAAACAAAACTGCTTATTGCTTTCAGCAATTGACATTTTGGTTTTAGGCTCAAGTCAGCAGGTGGATGAAGCCCAACATGTGGATTCCAGGTGGCCTGGTAATGAGTAAGGGGGTCTGCAAGTGGAGGACTGGCACTAGCCCGAGCCTGCCAGGGCAGGGAAAGATGGTCTAGAACGTGAGAAAGTAGGACTGTGTGGGTTGGGGAGTCAGACCCCCTTGACTGAGGTAGGACGGGACTGGGTAGGAGTAGTCTCTCTCCATCCTTTCTGAGTTAACTATCATGTTCTCCCTTAGCTAAGCCCTAAGGCAGAGGGTGCATCACCTCAGTAAATGCTCTGCAACAGCCTGGTTTATAAATGATACTTCAACTGTGTTATGACCCTACTTTGCGAACAGCTGGGATTTGAGGTGGGGGAAAGGGACAGACAAGTTTTAAGAAAGGGCAAAAGAATTCAATTTTACTATCCTGTTATGTTGGTGTCCAAGCCTTTAGGAATTTTTAGAGTTTATATAATAGATACTTTGTCTTGGATAGTTTCTTAATACATTGAGACAAATCCTTGTGTGTTATGCTCTAAATTTGAGTTGGATAGACAGTACTTCTGGCACTATCCAAATGTCTTAGACTGTATCCAAGTGGCTTTAGTTATTGAAGTACCAAAAGAACCTCATTATAACCTTTGCCTAAAGGTTCAAATGGACATTGGAAGAAGCCTCCAATATTTCTGTAGCAGACTTACTCAATTTTAATTATCTGTGTTAATGGGAAATTAATAATTCACTATATAGTGTAAGGTGAAAATACATTGTATTTAAAAACCATGAAAGCCACAGCAATCTTGAGAAAGAACAACAAAGTTGGAAGTATCATGCTACCTGATACCAAACTATACTACAAGGCTATAGTAATCATTCTGGCATGAAAACAGACACAGAGACAGACCAATGGAACAGAATAGAAAGCCCAGAAATAAACCCATGGCTGCGTGGTCATTTAATCTATTAGGAAGGAGGCAAGCATATACAGTGGGGTAAAGACAGTCTGGTCAATAAATGGTGTTGGGGAAAACTGGACAAATACACACACAAAAATGAAACTAGACCACCTTCTTATACCATATACAGAAATAAACTCAGAATGGATTAGACTTAAATGTAACCCCCGAAACTATAAAACTCCTGGAAGAAAACAGACAGTAAACTTTCTGACACTGTTTTTAGTAATTTCTTTTTTTCTTTTTTTTTTTTTCCGCTATATCTCCTGGGGAAAGGGAAAAAATAAACAAATGGGACTACATTGAACTAAAAAGTTTTTACACACCAAAGGAAACCCACAAAACTAAAAGACAGTTTACCCTATTGGGAGAATATATTTGCCAATGACACATCCTATAAGGGGTTAACATCCAAAATTTATAAAGAACTCGTATAATTTAACATAAAAAAAACAACCAATCCAATTTAAAAATGGGCAGAGGACATGAATAGCCATTTCTCCAAAGAAGACATACAAATGGCCAATAGACATATGAAAAAGTGCATAATGTCACTAATCAGAAAAATGCAAATCAAAACCACAGTGATATACCACCTCACACTTGTCAGAATGGCTGTCATCAATAAATCAACAAACAAGTGTTGGCGAGGATGTGGAGAAAAGGGAACTTGTGCATTGTTGATGGGATTGTAAATTGGTATACTCACTATGGAAAATAGTGTGGAGATTTTTCAAAAAATTAAAAATATTACTACCTATGACCCAGCAGTTTCACTTCTGAGTTTTTATCTGAAGAAATCAAAAACACTAATTTGAAAAGATACATGCACCCACTATTCACTGCAGCATTATTTACAATAGCCAAGATATGGAAGCAACCTAGTGTCCATTGATAGACAATTGGATAAAGAAGTGGTACATATATATACAATGAGATATTACTCTGCCTTAAAAAAAGAATGAAATCTTACCATTTGTGACAAGATGGATGTACCTAGAGGGTATTATGCTAAGTGAAATAAGTCAGACTGAGAAAAACAAATACCATATAATTTCACTTATATGTGGAATCTAAACAACAATTATAAACAAACAAAACAAAACAGAAATTGACTCATAGATGTAGAGAACAAACTGATGGATGCCAGCTTGGAAGGTGAAAAAGGTGAAGGGAATAAGAAGTACAAATTGGTAGTTACAAAATAGTCAACGGGGATGTAAAGTACAGCATAGGGAATAAGTCAATAATATTGTAATAACTATGTATAGTGCCAGGTGGGTACTAGACTTATCAGGGTGATCTCTTCGTAAAATCTAAATGTCTAACCACTGTGGTGTTCACCTGAAACTAATATAAAATAATCTTGAATGTCAACTGTAACTGAAAAAAAAATAGAAATCAGCTTTTTGAAAAACTTGTAATATTCTTAAAAAACAAACAAACAAACCCGATGGAATAAGAATCATAGTATTCTGAATATATTATAACAAAGTAGTCTAAGTACTAAATTCAGGGTAGCCTCCTCAAATATGTAAATAAATATAGGTATTATAAAACATTTAATAATTATAAAATTACCATGGGGTAGTTTTCTAAAATTGATTCTCCTTCAAATTATGTATGGCCAGATGTGTCCAATTTCAAGTGGGGAAAAGCTGTTAAACAGTTTCTCTGAATTTTGAGGTCACTAGAGATGTGGGTCGGTGGTTGGCTGCTGACAGGATCTTCTTACAGAAGAGTAGAGTTGTACATGATTTCTGACGTCATCATTCTCCGTACTTGAAATATTCTTTCATTCTCTTGCTTGCCATCATTTTAAGAAGGTAGGGGTTTGGACTGGGACATGAGCAAATTGAGTGCAGCTTTGTAATCAGCCAGTTGGGGACTCACAACTGTGGATTTTGGAGATGGTAGCTTTTGGTTGAACAGATTTTCAGTATCTATTTGAAGGTAGTTAGAGATGACTTGTTCAGTTGGACCCATACATGGAAATGCACCCAGTGACCTTCAGCTCCTCCATGGTCAGGCCTGTCATCTGGGAAGTTGTGACAAATCTACGAAGTAGAACGTGTATTTGAGTAAGCACACTTCTCTAAGTAAGAGATTAGGCAGGCTTAAACTGATATTTATGTGCTTACAACGTTTAACTTTGTAAGTTAGACATAGTCAAGGACTGTGGGATTGATGCCCCACGGTCTGCTGGAGGCTTGGGAAGGAGGGGATCTGCTGACATACTGACCCATGAAGACTTAAGTGTTTCCTTCTAAGTGCTTTTAGAATTAGGGTAGGATAGAGCAGAAATGCATTTTGCCACCTTGTTAAGAGGTGGGAGTTTGTCTCAGGGATAAGATTAGCCTCCGTGGTTGACAAAGCAGCTGGTCAGAGATTAATTGGGGAGTCTATGAATAGGCTCAAAATGGTACTGGGACTTGGGACACAGCAAAATAAAATAGCATTCTTGAATAAGGATGGTAAGGTGCTGGTGTGCTCAGGACATGCTTATTACGAGATTAAGTGAATAATAAAACTGAGTAGAGTGTATTTTGAAATTAATATTTATTTAACATTAAACAAATGTTTTCTGGGGGCCTATTATATGATTAGTACTATGCAGGATACTGGGGATGCAATTATAAATAAGACAAAAGGGACATCCAGCCATTGTGGAGCTAGCTTACATTTCAGCTGTGAAGGCAGACCGGCACTTGTATTTAAAAAATAAAACCCAAACTACCTTACGGGTGGGGGAAAGTAAACAGCTATCATAATTGCTGTGAAGAAAACAAACATGGGATGAGTTTTAGGGTGGAAATAGACGTTTACTTTGGATTTGAAAGGCGATTCTAAAGGAGATGACATCTAAACTGAGAAGTAAATGAAGAAAAGGCACTGGCTACGTAAGGTGTGGAGGGCTCGGCATACCAGGCTGCTTATGCTGAGACTCCAAAGCACGCACCTGCTCTGGTGTCCTGCAGCTAGAAGACAGCTGGTGTAAATGAATTGAAGGGGAGGGTGCAGGGGACTGTGATGGCACAAGATAAGACTGCACAATGAGGCCGGGGCCAAATCAGCAGAGTTTGGTGTTTATGAAGATTGCTATGGCCGCTAGACTGGAGGTGTGGGTGTAAGACTGGAGGCTGCTCATCATCCCGGGCAGAGAGGATGGTGGTGTGGATTAGGGTGTGGAGAAGAGGGTAATTAGAGGGGTAGGTTTTGAAGGAGAATTGGTAGGAGGCTGATGGATAGACGGCAGATTTGGGGGGAATGTTAGAGAAAAGGGAGAAAACAGGTTGGATTTGAGTCTGTTGAGGAAATGGTGGTGCCTATTATGAGGTTGGAAAGGTTTGTGCAGGGAAGTGGTGTGATGAACAGGATGAGGAGTTTTGTTTTGGATATGTTAATTGTAAAATGTCTGTGAAAAATCCAAATGGAGATGCCAGATAATCAGTTGAGCATGAGTGGAGAGCTAGCAATATCAGTCTGAAGTTGTTATCATAGAGATATTTAAATACATAGGATTTGATGAATTTACCGTGTTTCCCCAAAAATAAGACCTAGCCGGACCATCAGTTCTAACGTGTCTTTTGGAGCAAAAATTAATATAAGACCTGGTCTTATTTTAATATAATACAAAACCGGGTCTAATACAATATAGGGTGTAATATAATACCGGGTATAATATAAGACCAGGTCTTATATTAATTTTTGCTCCAAAAGATGCATTAGAGCTGATGGTCCGGCTAGGTCTTATTTTCGGGGAAATGGTATGTATGGAAAGGGACTAGAAAAAGAAGAAACCCAGGACAAGTTCTCTGCAACCATAATATTTAGAGGTGGGTAAAGGAGAAGGCGTCATTAAGGAGACAGAAGGAGTTTGCCATCTCCTGGAAGGCAGTGGGAGGAAGAGCAGGCGTGAGGTTCCTATGAGGTCGAGAGAGGAGAGACTCAGTCTTTGTGAGTAGGTCTAAAGTGGATCCTGAATGAACTTTTCAAGTGAATAAAAAAGTAGAATAGGATTGCAATTTCTCATTGTCCTCAGTAATGACTGAAGTAATAGTGAATAAAGACCATCAAGTTGCATTGAGATTCCAAGAGTAATTTTCCAAGATTACCCATGTTATCTATTTAACCAGACTCCATAATTGAGCTCAAGAGGGAAGGCTTTCCCCTTGGGAAGCAGGGTTCTTCCCATCTGCATGTTGGCCAACCTAATTAGGAACACGTTTTAGAACTCACAGCCGGAGTATGACTGTGGACTGAACACAGCCGGTTGTGCATGTGTCACCATTTATTGTCTTTCTGTTAATCCAGTGTGTTTCTCACTAGAGAAGAAGCCGTCGTTGGTAGCATGTCAGTTTATATCCGTCTACCTCCCTCCCATCTCTTGCAACACACCATTAAGTGTGGTCAGCATACACTCTTCTTTCTTTTTGCCGCTGAGAATGAGCTGTCAGGATTGTTATACCTGAAGAACAGCAAAGGCTACTTGTAAAGCCAGGGTTGGCTTAAGTGTGCTCTCAAACATTTCCTGTGGATATGTGGACTGCCTGTCTCTTTCACAACTTTTGCCTATAACCTATGTGTGCCAAGGCCAAATAGAAGTTGCAGAGTTGGAAAGTCTTCCCCTACACATGTGCATAAGCATAGCCTTTGCTCCATTTCTTCCATTTGGACTTCAAGCCTAGCTCAGATATCACCTCTGTTCTATAATTTGCTCTCAGTGCACCCACATGGCACCTGTAACTTTGAATTAGAGAGGCATTATTGCACAGTAGTTTCTTCTGGAGACTGCCCAGGTTACGTATATATAACCTCTTGGTCTGGTTATGTAACTTCTCTGTGTCTTAGTTTCCTCATCTGTAAAATTGCACGGATTTGTGAAGATTATGTGTTTACATATGGAAAGCATACAACAAGAGTAGTGCCTAGCACATAAGAGCTCAGTAACTGTTAGTCACTGATGCAGTTACTGTTAGTATTTACAAGGGTTGCATGCATTCTTCTTCATTTTTTTTTGAGGATGGTGAAGTCGTATGACATATGAGTACAATTCATTATTTTCTGAATGTGGTATACTGCGTGATGTATAATAATCACGCACTGAAATATTTTTATGCAGTTAGTAAGACAGAATTTCTGAATGTTTTATTTTTCTCTAAGAAGCTAAGCATACAAGTAAGTATCTTGTGTGTGACCCTAGATTATTTGGTTGTTAATATCTCTTGATAAAGGTTTTGCATTTTCATCTGTATGTGGAAGTCTCATCAGCTGGGCTAATGTCAGTAAAAGGAAGATGATTAGAAAATTCATTAGGAGGTTGCATTGACTATTTGATCTCATTAGTTTTTCATGTTTACAAAACTCATTAATTGGGGTAGTATTTATTGTCAGCTAAAATATCGTTTATCTTTAAAATGTAATCTCTAGTTTTCTATATTAATTACACTCAGTATGAGGTACTCTGCTTCATTCTCACAGGTCACATTGTCTTAGGTCTTATGTCTTGTAGCAGAGCTTACCACCATCAATTGTTTAGGAGAATAATGCTTTTTGAAAGGTATAAGCTCCTACTTAAGGTAAAAAATATTCTATACAATGCAATTATAAACAGAATCTTAATGTATGGATGTTGTTAATTATTTATTCAAATCATTGAGCTTAAGTTTGGTTTTAAGCTCTCATATAAGTTTGGGGTGTAGATTAAAATTTTATTTTTAGTGTTTTCCTGTTTAGTTTGTCTTTTCTGATGATACAGCTCAACAACCGTGAATACATTCAGTGTTCATGGATGGCTTCTCATTTTAGTCACCTCATCTAGATGTGTTCAGTGCTGTGGGGACGTGGAATAAGTGTAAGATACGGCCTCTGCTTTAGGAGTTTATAATCTTAATTGTTGAAATAAGGCTGTTCCACTTGGAATAATTAGAGAAAAAATAGCAGATGGTGTACAAAGGAAGCGTGGTGTAAGTAGTAAGATAATTCTTAACAGCCTTGTTCATTTATTCAAAACCTACTGAGTGCCTTCTTCTCATTGGTCAAAATTCAGTCAGCATGTCTGAAGGTTAGTCCAAGATCTGCTCGAGAAATTGAACAAATTCCTTATATTTACTGAATTTACTCCACTTACCTCAGAGGATGATAAAAGGATCAAATATAATGTAAACGAAAGCTCCTAGAACTCTAAAGCATTGTGCAAATATAAAGAGTTATATAATGTTGAATTGTTAGGAGCAGATCATCTGTATGGTAGCAGTTAAAAAAACAAAACAAACTGGTGACGGTCGGAATAGTCAGGGGGTCTTGAACTGACCTTGAAGGCTGGGCAGGATTTTCTCCCTGACAACATCAGGGGGAAAAGTTGTTTTTAAAAGCCAATACACAGGATTAATGAAGTAGTTGGGGAAAGAAGACATTTTTCAGTAAGATGGAAAAATTGTCCAGTTGTCTGTTTTTGGAAAACGAAGTGTTGAGTAACTGAAATGTGTCCCTTTAAGTTCCCAAATTGTTTGTATTTTATCATTTAAGATAAAATGAGTTTTGCATTTCATTCAGCTCTGAAGCAGAATGTACTGAGTTTAACATTTTCTTGTTAGTTTAGGATCTCATTCTGAACTTCAGTTGTGATACTGTAATATAGTGATTGATCGTGGAACTGCTGAGGTATTGAGGTGTGGGCTTTTAGCTCATGCCCTATAAAGGACTTCAGGCTGCTCTTTAAAATGGAGATACAATGCAAATACCATAAAATTCACCCTTTTAAACTGTGTAATTCAGTGGTTTTAGTGTATTCACAAAGTTGTGCAACTGTCACCACTATTACTTCCAGAACATTTTCATCATCCCCAAAAGAAACCCCATACCTAGTATTAGCAGTCACTTCCCATTCCTCCCCTACCACCAGCCCCTGGCAACCACTGATTGACTTTCTGTCTCTATGGAATTTCCTCTTCTGGACATTTCATATAAGTGGAATCATACAAGGTGTGGTCTTTGTGTCTGGATTCTTTCACTTAACATAGTGAAAACATTCAGCTGTATAATAAAAAAAGCTAGTCAAATGTGATATATTGAGTGGCGGTGGGGAGGTTTAAGAGATTCCATGAAAGAAGGAAGGTGAAATAAGATGGAGAGGGATGAGATCAGAAGAAATTCGGATTTAGCAAACATTGCATATCTATTATATAAGCCTGGCAGTGTGGTAAGTTACTGGGTGATAAAGCAAAAGAGGTTCTAAAAGGTATACTGGTGTTTCATATCAACTTTTGACTAGAATGATTTCAACTTTTATTCCTCTTTTAAAGTATAATTCCCATTTCTTCCCAGTTTCCGTAGGGCTTTTTCTCTTGGATGCCAGCCTTGTTCTTGGTTATAGTTCTTTATCATAGAGCAGCCAGCTGAATTTTGGAAATATTACTGACTTAGGAGAATAGGCATCTCAGTAATTTCCCTTCTGTTGGTTAATATCTAAGGTTAGGATAATTGGCTAAACATTCACATTTTATTTACAAATAATTCCCATTTTTCATTCCCATATTCCATTGACTGTTTTACCTTCCCCCATTTCGATTGTTAGATATATTTAAGTTTTAATTCTTTAGTGAAGCAGTTCTTACAGGACTTTATTAATTTTGTTTTGTTTTAAAGCTGTGTTAATGCACTAGCCCATTAAAATACTAAAAAAAAAAAGATAAATAGCTAACTTGGGTAATACTTGATATATGGCAGTGTTTAGCTGCATAGCAGTGTGCTTATTACTACATTAACTATGAGTACTCGATTCCAGTTTTACCATGTTATCCTTAATAAATGGTAATGATCCAGTTATTTTGTTTAGGGAGAAAACGTGTCATTAAATAGTTTTGTTTCTGCAGTACACAACAGCACTATTTATGATTTCATTATGAATCTGTGGGGCTTACTATGTCTGCAGTAAAAGCCACAGATGAAATCTCACAGGACCTTTTGGCATTTTCATCTCTAATCATTATACATCTATTATACCGTGTTTTCCCGAAAATGAGACCTAGCCGGACCATCAGCTCTAATGCGTCTTTTGGAGCAAAAATTAATATAAGGCCTGGTATTATATTATGTTATATTACTTATATTAGTTATATTAATTATATTATATATTATACGTATTATAGTTAAATAAGGCCCAAGTCTTATATTAATTTTTGCTCCAAAAGACGCTTTAGCGCTGATGGTCCAGCTAGGTCTTATTTTCGGGGAAACACAGTAGGAGCGAATTAAGCCATCTGTATTGTGGAGCTGTGAGCCCAAGTATTTAAGCCTAAATATTTTCTGTTTGCCCATAGTCACTTTTAACTGACTCTTGGATGAAATTGTAATTCTTAGAGTATCTTAGTATTCAGTGAGTTTTTGTAGAGTTTTGTGACCTTTAATAATGGAGCATTACTAGATGTACGAAAGAAAGATTTATAATAGTGGAAATTTATATCAATTAGCTGGTCAAATAGATGTTAACAATTAAAGTTCAATTTTATTCTTTAAATTTTATTTTTGTTCAGCTGCCTGTAAAATAAACCCATCATTTAAAATTTAACCTTTGTGTCTAGCTGCCTATTCAACACTCTGTGAATATTTAGTAGACACCTCAACAGTAACAGGTTCAAAACAACTCCTGTTTCCCCTCCCAGATCTGCTTCATCCACAGTCTTTTTCGTCTCACATAACAAATCCATCTTTCCAGTTAGGCAAAAAATCTTCGAGTCGTCCTTGATTCCTGTCTTTCTCTCTATTCCAAATCCATTCTGTCAGTAATTCCTTTTTAGTTCTACCTTTAAAATATACCTAGACTCTAACCCCTTCTCACTTCCTACATTGTTACTATTCTGGTCCAGGCCATCTTCATTTCTTACTTGAATTAATTGCTATAGCTTCCCAACAGGTCTCCCCACTTCTGTCCTTCCTTTATAGTCTATTCCTAATGTGCCGGATGATCCTTTTCAAATGAAAGTCAGATCATATTACTCCTTGGATTCCCATTACAGTGGCCTATGAAACCCTAAGTGATCAAGTCCCTCTTTATCTCTCTGACCTCACCTCGTATTTGTTGATGACATACATACCTCCTTTTATTGCGCTTCACTTATTGTACTTCACAGGTGTTGCATTCTTTTTTACAAATTGAAGGCAAGACCCTCCACCAGCAAAATGATTTAAGACTGGCTTTGTTACGACACTCGCTTTGTTGCGGGGGTCTGGAACTGAACCCGCACATCTCTGAGATGTGCCTGTACTCTGCCCCTGCTACACTGGACTCTTTCCTATTCTTCAGACCTGTCAGACATGCTTCCACCTTAGGGTCTCTGCACTAGCAGTTTCCTCTGCGTGGGTTGCTCTTTTGAGTAGCTGCATGACTTATTACCTGACTTGCAGGCTTTCTTCAAATGTCATCTCAATGAGCCTACTCTGACCACTGTATCTCAGCAAGGCCAATCTTTCTTACTCTGCTGCTTTCCAGGGGACGGAACACCTAGCATATACTTCTGTCATTTACTTATGATTATGTGTATTGTCTATTCTCTTCCATTAGAATGTTAGTATCCTAAAGGCAAAGTATCCTTCATACAAATAAATGTCTATTGCAGAGTAGTAGTCAGTACATTGAGTTTTGTTCTTCAGCTGAGGGTAGAGTAATGACATCGTTTTATTCTTCAGGTGATATTAGAGTAATGACATCCTTATACCTTGTTTTTTCCAGTACAGTCATGAGCAGTCCACAAAGCCAGGATGTATATTGAAACAGAAAGACTATTTGTTGAGTTTATGGAAATGTGTTTTAAATCGTTTCTACAATTTTCTGTGCTTCTTACAAATACAAATGTCATAGGGATGACAGCCTTCACCATTTTACTAGAATCTTTACGATTTAGATGATCATTTTATTCTGTTGACAGGATGGAGCGCTTTGCAGGTGAATATCAAGGTTAATTATCATATTGAGAAGGGAAGTAGTACATTGTAACTCGCAAGTCTTTCTGCTGAGAAAAATAGAATTATTACTGTCAAAGTTGTATTAGGTTAATAAATTGGTTAATAAAAACAATGGAAACTCCCAAATTTCTTATAATGTGCCACACCTTCTTTGCTTGAAAATAATTATCACTGAATAGAAAGATAAAGATCAAATAACTGTTGAAGTTTAAACAAAGGGAACTGAAAAGAAACCTTCAGATGACACTATGCTCATTTGGTTTTTTGGTGAACAAAATTCTTCACCTGTACCACAGCCAATAATATGGACAGTTTCAATTATAACATTATTACATGTTGAGCACTTATATATCAGGTCTCATGCTGATTTTTAATTTTGTATTTGATATTCTGAATTTTCTCTAAAGAGCAACATATACTCATTTTGAAGTAATGGCTTTATTTAAGAAACTAATTTATTTAATGTTAAAGATTATACTGTTTTGTGGCTCAGCAAAAAAATTATTCTACCATAAGTTCAGGCATAATCATTTTGGCAAGTTTACAGACATTTTTCTAGCATTGGTTAAGCTAATTGAACTTCTGAATGCTTCTGTGGTATTTAAAATATTTTGAATCAGTTGTCTACAACTAGTATTTCTTTTTCTTGGTCTTAGGGCATTAATAATGAATTTTTAACCAACTAGTCCTTTTCTAAATATTTAAATATAAGACGCAGCAGACTTTGTTCCACCTAATGCTAATTTAGAGAATATTTTATCTTACATGAAAATTATGATGCTTCAGAATTTTTCTTTAGCCTACACATTCATTTCTACTTGGTATTTTAGCTGCCACTGATTATCAGTGGCACAACTTTGATGATTTTTCCCTTGTCTAACCATGGAGATGTTTATCGTTTTTAAACCTGTACAGCCTTTAACCTCTTATTGTTATATCCAATAAGGGTGATTTTATAGGTAGAAAAAGATACCCTGAATTTTATATGGAAAAAAGGAGTAAATTATTAAATGGAAAAAATTTTAAACATGGTTTATGTTTTTTGTTTTTTTGTAAAACATACTTAGGAGAAACTTAGAAGATCAATATGCCTTGTGCATAAATTTTAACCAAGAAAGACTAAATGATCTTTAGTAATTCTCACCATATTAACAAATTCATACTTGCATACATTATTTGTATGTAAAAATAGATTAGTGTCTAGCTTTGTGGGAATTTTATTATCTAATACACACTTTTTCCTTTTAACAAGTTATATGCCTCTTTGTGCAGTCGACTTTTCAGTATTAGTATTCATTAGCCTCCTTAATGAAGATTTTTATAGTCAAAGGGGAAGAGAGCCAACTTTTTACTGTTAGTGCAGCAGCATAATTAACTATACAAGGTTTGTTTATTATAGCTGAGTACTAGAACAATGCTTCAAAGAGGAAATCATGCACGGAAGATTAGTAAATAGCATAGCAGTGTGTGAAGCTGGGCAGTTGTAATGCCTTCATTGGTGGCTCTTGAATTTGTAAGCATATGCTTACATTCTTAAGATAACAGGAACTAAAATTTCTAATTTTAATTGCCATTTCTATTGCACTGTTTTAAGAGAATAATGGAAATTTTGCTTGGAGAAATGATTGTATTGGAGAAATATTGTGTGTGTACTTTGGTTCTGAAAGACTTTGAGCTCTTATATGAGTAATGTTCGAAAGGTAACAAAAATTCACTTTAAGTTACATATTTGTTTTTGATTTTGCTGCATTAGACTTAAAGAAAAAAATGCTACATTCCAATAAATAGTAGAATTAAAAATTTGCAATAGGTTACTATACTGTGCAGAGAATTTAGGGATTTGTTCAGCCCACATTTTCTGGGCAAGTTCTCATTTCAGATATTTTTTGTTTTCTTTTTATGTAAATACATTTACAAATGAAAATACCCTTTGGGTCTATTTATTATGGTCTTTAGTGAATGTGTTTAGCCAGTTGTAGGCATTGTGTGGTACATAAAAAAAGATGAGATGGTAGAAGGTATTGAGTTTACAGTCCATTTACATAAAAATGGTGGGTCATAAATGAAAAATAAAAAATAAAAACCCACAGAGGATTTATTGTCTGGTGAAAGGGTATGTAAACTGAAAAATAGGTTACATATTATTTGAAAGAAGATAAAAAGGAAATAGAGTTCTCATGTGGTAGACATTATGCTGAATATTGTCCTATTCTCTTTTAATCTTCATAACGTGTTCTAGGTATGATCACCCTCACTGTACAGCTGGGGAGACTTAATATCATAGACCTTACGTGTTGAAGGTCACACAAAGCCAGAATTCAAATCCTAACTTGAAATCCTATTTTCTTTCTCCTAAATCATAATAAATGACTAGAACCCTCCCCAGAGGACATCATTTTTTCAGACTTAACTGAATTGGCACAGAATATTGGATGTTTTTAATTAACTATAACTAAACTTCTCAAAAATGATATTACAGGCCTTATTTGGTTTTTAAATATGCCAGTTCAGTTTAGTAGGGGGACTCTTGATATTAATGTAATAGCATGAATAATTGAAGTCATCAGAGTAATCAAGCAATTTTGTTTGGTAGTAATGTATTACATTAGAATAGCATTTTACAGTTTTAAAGGGCACTTTCATATCTGTTATCTGAACACCTTAAATCTTTTATTAGAGCTACCAAGTAATTGATTTTGTTCCCTCTTGACCTTTCTAAAATGAAGAAAAACCATGCCTATTTAAGTTTAGGAACTGGCTTTGCATATTTACAAACAGATTTTTTTTGTTCCCCCTTCGCCCCCCCATTATACCAGCGGTTGGGTAATTATGGATACATGGATGGATGAATGGATAAATAAAAGCACAGCTTTCAGAAGGAGGAGCAAGAAGCTTCAGGTGAATATCTACTGACAAGTTGCTGAAAATAAGCAATAAAAATGTATTTTGAGCATAGACTACCTGGTTATAATCAATTAAAATGAATCATTTTATTAATGTTTTTCTTTTTAAACCATAGTGATGTTGTGTCTTCTCCAGTTATATATAAGAGTGCATAGGCATTCAGTTACTAATTAACTGAATAAATAACCACAGTGGAGATTTTCTAGGCTTTTAATTAATTTCTTTTTTTTTTTCCCCCAAAAAGCCAGTTCTCAAGGAGTACAAAAAGATAATTTAGTGAAAAAACTAGATTGGTTTTGTATTTTTGTTCTGGTACTGTAGTATCTTGTTCTTTATTAGCTGAATTTTGAATCTGGAAATAACCTGGTTATGTTATATCAGTGAGTATATAATTTGTTAAGCAGAGATATTTGGGCCTGAAGAAGAAGAATTCTTCCACAGAGAATTGAAAAGGCATTTCTTTTTTAATGGGCTGAATTTAGAGGTTCATTTGCAAAGGCACTTCCCACTACACTTCTCCCCCAGAAATTAGCTTATCAAATAATTCTGATGACATTTACTCTGTTCTCCCTTCCCCTGTTTAATAAAGAGAAACAATAACTTATAAAAAGTCACTTGCAAATTCATTTGTGCTTTTCCATCTTGTACCCAAATGGCAACTCTAAAGCTAAGTTGTACAAATCTTAGTGTTGTATTTTAAAAGAAGTATGTAAAAAATTGAGCTAACATAAAGCTTTAGAAGAATCCTTTGCATACGCCAAGCAAGTGTATTTTTGTCTCCATTTCCTAATTCTAATAAGTTTTGTCCTCATTTCTCTCTGTTGCAGAAGTATAGATCATGTTGCCCATTTTTTTCTGTTGAATACATTTTTCTTTCATCAAAAAAAGCAGTTATTGATTGGCCTGATACACCCCAGCTTCACACATTTCTGTAGGTGATTCTGTTAGGTGACTGTCTTAATGACATACGAGTATATGATTCCTTTTTTGAATGTGGGAATATTCATTAGGCAACATGATCTGAATTACCCTACATCCTCAGTAGTGTTCTTCTGTTTTATAAATACAAATTTCTCTGGAATTTCCCAAAGACTGCAATTTAATTTCCCCCTATAATCCCTGATTGAGGGAGGGGTTCAGGGGATCAGATGAAATTGTTCCATAGAATCTGAGTTCTACCAGCTAAGTGGAGTAGTGAAAGTTCAGAGCATTTAGCACCAAAACATTTGACCAACTAGCATGTGGAAAAACCTCGAAATATAATGTGCCACATTAGAGAATTAACATATTAATATATAAACATTAAAGTTGCATGGCATCAGAACCACTTTTAGAGTATTTAGTACAAACATTATTTCACATGTATTGCATCTTATTTAACTTACATAAATTCAACTATGTACGCATACAATCTCCCTTACAGAAAGGAAGGAGCATGCTTGGGAAAAGCACAGTTTAAAGAGTACGGGGGAGTCATTCAGCCGTTCCTGTGTTTCTGATCAATGATTTTGTGTGTCTCAGTGAAAAATGGAAGATGTTCTTTCAGGTTTTGATTGTGTTTCTTAGTGTAAACAGCTCCCTTTCCTGAGTATTATTTCAGTCTTTCCTGAACAGGTCAGCCACTTCAGTGCTAGAGGAAAACTGGCTGTTTTGGCCTTTTTGAGGGATAATACTTTACAGGCTGATTTAAGAGGCATTCAAAGGTAATTTTGACCGTGTGCATTTTTTGCCTTTTACAATGACTTTAGAACTTAATTCTGGAGTAAGATGTAACTTTGCCCTAATTTTACATGAATTAAACATTAACTAGATCAGTAGAGCTGAAGCCAAATGGAAACAGTTGAGAACAGATGGCTTTGAAAAATACTGGACATTCAGTAAGATATGTATAGAGAAATAACTCTTTAACAGTCAATTTTCCTTAAAGACCACTTAGTATATTTTCCAGCTTCTTAAAATGTGGGCAAAGAGAACAAGTGGGAAGCAAGGGATTGATTCAGGATATATGTAGTTAAATTAGCCAAGATTAGGGATTCTATAGACCTTGAAAATAAATGTCTACATTAAGTAAAAATCTGGTCATTTTAATTTGATAAAGTAAAAAGGCTTCTATAGTAACCTAAAGTTTTAAAAATATACATTCTTGAAGAATTTCATAATAGATGATGTTATGTATATGTCAGACCCTGTCTAATCCCATTTAATCTTCACAATTCTGTACACTGTTCTGGGAACTTTATATAGATTAATTCACTTAATTCTTAGCAACACTAAGGACAGTTATCACAACTTTGCAGATGAGAAGCTGCAACATACAGCGGTCCCCTCTATCCACAGTTTCGCTTTCCGTGGTTTCAGTTACCTGCAGTCAACCACAGTCTGAAAATATTAAATGGAACATTCCAGAAATAAACAATTTCTAAGTTTTAAATTATGAGCTGTTGTGGTGTGATGAAATCTCGTGCCGTCCCACTTCATCCTGCCCCGTGTGTGAATCCTCCCTTTGTCCAGCATCTCCACACTGTATATGCTGTCTGCCTGTTAGTCATCTAGGAGCCGTCTCCGTTGTCCGATGACTGTCACAGTGCCGCAGTACTTGTGTTCAGGTCACCCTTATTTTACTTGACAATGGCCCCAAAACCATCACGTAACTTTTGCTATAGTATTTGTTATAATTGTTCTATTTTACTATTAGTTATTGATGCTAATTTCTTTCTGTGCCTGATTGATAAAGTTTATTGTAGGTCATACATGTATAGGAAAAAACATAGAATTATGTATATAGGGTTTGGCATTATCTGCTGTTTCAAGTATCTACCGGGGACTTGGAACGTATCCCCCGCAGATAAAGGGGAACTGTTGTTGGCACAGTGAGGTCACACAGCTATTCAGCAGATGAGCCAGGATTCAGATTCAGACTGGCTCCATTTTCTATGCTCTTAAG
Organism: Rhinolophus ferrumequinum; assembly: GCF_004115265.2. Classification (NCBI taxonomy): domain Eukaryota; kingdom Metazoa; phylum Chordata; class Mammalia; order Chiroptera; family Rhinolophidae; genus Rhinolophus; species Rhinolophus ferrumequinum. Next base: position 25,397,643 of record NC_046300.1, on the reverse strand, counting down.
CTTTCTTCTATGCTGATTTTTGATTATTACATTATTGTGTCATTTATAAAAGTTTCAACTGTTCACTTCAATTTATAGAAAATGGCTGTTTAGAGGATTCTGAGATTAGGTCTGAACTCAGAGAAAATTTTATCATTTTTGTAACAGGCTGTTACGAGCATGAGAATGGAGGGTGGTGGCATAACCTCATTTCTAACCTTGTATCAAACTTGATCATCAAGAAAGCTAGTTAGTTCTATACTTAAATATCATTCCCTCGTATTTTATCAATCTTGATAAGATGCAGTTATATGAAAAATGTTTCTTATGTCCTGTAACTATATACATTTTCTCTTATGATGTTCAGTATTTGCTTTATATGAATTCATATGACAAATTCTTCAAGGATTTAATTTCAGAGAAAAATTTCCTTATGATCTGGTACACTTCTATCAGTCATTGAGAATTATTTAGTCCATTGTATTTTCTGTTTGCTTAGGTTGCTCGGAAGCTTGGAGTTATATTTCATTTTAATTACAGTAACTTTATTAGCCTAGGCTTTTGATATGGATAATTTCTTCTCTCTTTCTCTATGGCAGGAGTTTTTAATCCATCCTCTGTGTGTCAGCTTCAGGAAGTTCATGAACCCCTCTGAAATTATAGGTAAATTTGTGTGCATGTGAGATTCTGGGGGAGTGTCCTTTTATCAAATTTGCAGTGACCTCCACCTCCTCACCCCCTACTGAAGATAAAGAACCATTGTTCTCTGGGTTTGATGTTCATTTTATATTTCAATTGTCTGATTGTATAAAGTTTCTTACTATAAGCTGCTGATGTCCTTTTTGGCACTAGTTGGGCTATATATCATACTTTTACATTGAAATCATCATCCTATGTCTTAGTTTTGTCAGAAAGATAAAAAGCACCTTCTCTGTAGTTTTAAACTGTCTTGGAAACATAAAGAGTAGTTGATGTTTTCATGCAAACCATGTACCTACTACATTTAATTCTATTAAAGGAATCTTTCTTAAATTTATTACCTTAAATAGACAATAGTAAATTAGTTTTAAAGTGATTATTAACTTACACTTAGAATTAACATATTCAAACCATAAACTAAATCTGTATATGAAAACAGTATTACTATGCCTTCTTCCTTTTTTTTTTTTGGTAGGTAAACAAAAGATTATAAAGTCCTAATTATCTCTCTGGACTATTTATGTATTAGGAGGAGATACAGTTCTTCTAAAATGCAAGGATAGGGTTACTAGCAATTATTTGCCTTACTGATACATTTATAGGGAAAAAGCTATAACCATTAGAGGAAAATAAAGCCTGTGCTGCCATCCTCACTACTCAGATTAATTTCCACAGCTGTCATTTTAACAATGTTTTTATAGGTTTTCAAATACAAATTATATTGATAGGCACTCTATATAAATGTTCTATAATCCAAGGGGACACGTGTTGTTTTTTATAGTAGTAGGCTTTTTGACCTAATTGACTGTTCCTCTGCAACAAAATAAAATTACAATTACTCAAACCAGAAAAGAGTAATAAACCTGTCTGCCCTTCACTAGGTGATGTCTTGGTTATTTAAATCTATGCATTGCAGATACGTACATGTTTTTCTGTGAAAGAGTTGATAACTGACATAAAAAAAATCTACCAACTTGTCATTATAATAAAAGTGCTTGTGTCTGTGAATTATTATACAGCAGAAGTTATGATGTGAATTGTAATAAATTATTCAGCAGTTCTTCACTGCTTAGTTGTAGGAGCCTGTGAGTAACAGAGATCTGAGAGCTGAGGCCTGTGACTTAGGAAGATGAATAACACACTATCATCCAGCTTGTACTCTGCAAGCTGTGTGTGTGTAAAAAGTGTATGTATCACTTAACCACAGATACTAAAATTTGCCAACAAAAATAAATTTTCTTAAACAATATGATTTATAGTTCCACGGTAGAAAGAAACGAAGCAAATCTGCAGCATTGTCTTGTCCTTCATTATAGTGTATTTTACTTTTGTACCTATATTGGTTGAATAGCCTGCAAAGAGATGAGTAAGATTACAATAAAGGATAGTGTTTTCTACATTTTATCTCTTAATAAAGAGTATTTTAGAAACCTTAAGAATAATTAAGAAATTTAAGAATATTCAAGAAGCATTATTGAATGCTTAGTATGTGAAAGGTACTGAAATACATTCTGTGGGAGCATGCAGAAATGACCTATTTCTTACCCATGGGTGAAAGGGTTAAATATAAAAGAAAAATAAAACAGGAGCAAATTTGGGGGGTGACTTCTAGAAGTCATAAAAGAAATTATAAAGGAAAAAACCAACCAATTTGACTAGATAAAATTGTAAGCTACAGTGCTTAAAAAAAGTGTGTGTTGGTGGAAAAATACTGCAAAAGGGACAAATAACCAACTGGAAAAATTATTCACAGTAAAAGAGACAGGAAGAGGATAAAAAACCAGTAAGAAAACCATGGTGTAATAGGTAAATGGGCATCATACACAAACAGAGTTCACAAAGGAAATATTGCTAGTAAACAGGCACATGGAAGATGGTTAGCCTTGCTAGGAATCTAGGAAATGTGATTTTAAACAAGAGGAATCATACACAGTGCTGCTAAAACTACTGTTGCTAGAGAACCGTGAAAGATACAACTAATTGACAGTATGTTGGCACTGTGTGTCAGTAGCAGTAAAAATGTTCATAACCTTTAAGTTCATAACCTAATAATTTAGCATAAGAGGCTCCAGCTTATGGGAATAATTAAAACAAAGACCATTACGTGTAGCAGTGAGAATGTGAAAATAAACAATGTTATTCAAAGAGAAATAGCTAAATTATGGTTAATCCTTTCATTGGATGGTTATGTATCCAATAAAAATAAATAGACAAGCTGTATAGTCATATGAAAAGATTCATATAAAAAGGAGTAGACTATATTAAATGTAATCTGTGATTATAAGTTTATAAAACCTAAATATAAAAAAATTTGAAAGGAAAAAAAGAAAATTTAATCTGTAATACTGCATTAGAGCAATGAGGTTATAGGTAATCTTTCCTCTCTTTTGGCCTCTCTGAAATAGTGTTATACTCATTTTCAAGTTTCAGTGTAGATTTATATTTTTATGAAGATCTAGTTCTTGTTCTCAAGGAACTGCCAATCTAGTGAGGTAGAACTACAATAGAAAGAAATATGGTATTGATATGAGAGAGACAAAAACAAACAATCTGGGAACGCTCTTGAAATTAAGCTTTTTACATACTGGATTCTTACAAAGTCAAGTGAACCTTAAAAGTCAATGTTTCTTAATAAAATAAACTAGATTTTTAAAGGCACTGAAAAAATGTGTATCCATCTAAAAATGTCAGTGAGTTGCTATTCCTTTTATTCACAGTTTGACTATAGAACCATTAGTTTATACTATTATGCTACAAAATAGTCAGCTAAGTATTTATATTGAGTAAATGTATGGAGAGCTTGTAAGATCTTCCAGTGATGTATCTGAGGGTGGGAGTGAATGAACATGAACTGCTTGGTCCTTGCTCCGAGGGGGTTCGGCGTTAGTTGAGGAGACTCATTGTGGCCTGTGATTAGATCCTGACACCAGTCAGACTTTATTAATTAAATATTTCAACTGATGTTTACATCCAGAATGACTTTTAAATTGTGGAGAAGAGAGATAATTTTGACTGAGGGATTCTTAGAAGACTAGATAGAGGTTGTGACAGGTTTTTGAGCCTTGAAGGATGATAAAAGGTCATGAAATAAGCATTGTTTTTTGTTTTGTTTTGTTTCGTTTCGAGTTGTGGGGTTTTGAAGGCAGCAAAAGATCATGAAGTAAATAAAAGGAAGATGAAAGAAGATTCCAGATATAGAGAATAGTATGAACAAAGTCAACAGAGAGATTAATCCTGGGTTTAGGGAACATTTGGTTACCTGCGTTTCTGGAGATGTAAGTAAGTAGGTGTTTTGGGCAGTGATAGAGGAGTGGCTGGTGTTTGAGAAGCTAGTCAGTGCTCGTTTGTGCAAGTGACTAGGGATACAGAGACGAAAAGGCCTCTGTTTTCAAAGGTTGTGTGGTCCAGTATGGGACTAATATTTGACTAAAATTCAGTATATTGGCGGAATTTATATGTTAAGGTTTATTTGGCTTTGTTAAAATTCCTGTTCACAAAATTCTGATTGAACTATTGTGTTTTTCCGAAGGAAACCATAGGATGTTATTGGATTGCATGGGGGTTCGGGGAGAGTGTTTGATTCTGTCTGGGAATGAGATGGGAAGGACAGACCAAGGAGGACTTGCTGTAGGAGGTCTTATTTGAGCTGGATTTTGACGTTAAGTAGAAATTAGAAGAGAGGATGGGAGTGAGGAGAAGAGCAATCTGGAAAGGCAGGGTGTAGCGACTATTCTGAAGGTAGTTCTACAATCTTAAAGGGTAAGTCAGTTTTTTCTTAAGTCTCATAAATCAGTAAGCATGACCATGTTAAAAGAAAATTGGTAATGAAAAGGATAAGCAGGCTTTCTCCTATTTTCTGTTTTACGAAAGTATGAGCTTCTGAACGTTTTGCTCTTTAGCACATATAGTGTGTGTGTCTTGATTTTCAGCAGATTTAGCTTCTTTTAATCTAAACTATTTCACTGTTGGATAAATGTCCCACTAGCTGGGAATGAAATACTTGAGCACAGCAGCTTCTGAGAGCATTTATTAGTAAACTTGCTTTCCCAAACCAGTCTTTGAAGTTAATTCAGGAAACCGCACTGTGCTATAAAAGCCAACAATGTTGTCCATCATCGGCCTGAGGCAGCAGCTGTGGAGACCGTTCTGTTTGCAGGCTCTTTAGAAATAAGTTGGCATGTGAGTCACGGCCACCTGATTTTCTGTTGTTCTTATAAAGTTCTGATACAAAGTTCTTTTTTGGTATACACATGTTTTCAGTGTGTATGGGAAATACTTTATTGAAATTAATAGGATTTATAGTCTCTTCATGATATTTCTAATGAAAATAATTTCTAATGTTTGTAAGTAAAATGCCGATGCTGCCTTGTCATAGTGAATGTTTGGGAATTTAGGTTACTGTTTTTATTAGTCTTTTATTTTAAAAGATATTCCATAACAAGAGGGGTGTGTGTGTGTGTGTGTGTGTGTGTGGTTTTATTAGTAATGTAAACTAAAGAAACTTTGTGTTTTAATCTTTGACAAAAAACAGGTTAGTTCAAACTATATTCCTAAAGGATATGTTATTTAATTGACAGCATTTTAATTCTAAGTTATAAATTTTAAAAATCGAGAAAAATGTGATTTGTTGAGGTTATGTCAATTACTTTGAAAGCAATTAATAAAATCCCTACTAAATTAAAGTCAGTAATATGGCTATATTTTCTTGCTGAGTTTTTTCTACATTTCAGTGCAGTGCATTAGATACTGCTTTGACATTTGCTTCTTTACCTACAAGCTTTATCTATTTAGTTCTAAGGCCCATAGGTGTCCATAGACACATACATATACATACACACACTCACACACACAGTCATTTTCACCTTATTGCTGTCCGTTTTTGTTTTATTCCCTCAGTAGTTGCTGGAGTGGCATCGGGTTCAGCTTGAGTAATGTGCAGTTTATTTCCGTTCTTCCTACCCTACCTGTATGTTTTGATAGAATATCAGGTACTTAAACAGGAATAGAAATCTATTTGGGTGTTATGAATCAAGAAGGAAGCAGCACCAGCTTAGGAGGAGTGATCAGAAAGTACGGTGAATGTTTAAATTAAAAATTTATTACAGCAAAAAACGCATTGCCATTAATCCCCCTTAAAATACTCTCACTTTGAACACACTTATCCCATTGTTCTTGCCACTTTTCTGAAGCAGTTCTGGAAGTCCACTTTCGTGAGTGTCTTTAGTTGCGCTGTCATGCGCCTTTATGTCCTGAATCGATTCAAAGTGTTTACCTCTCATGGTCATTTTGACTTTGGGGAAGACCCAGAAGTCACATGGTGCCAAATCTGGTGAATAAGGTGGATGAGGACACACCATAATGTTTTTATTTGACAGAAATTGCTGTACCAGAAGCGATGTGTGACACAGAGCATCGTCATGACGGAGGATGATTTACAGCACACTTTAAAACACACCTTCTCTCAACCATAGCTCACACCTGACTGACTGCACCAAACAAGATGGAACTTGTCACACTGTTCCTAAGGTTCGATGCTCCGCCTCCTGTTTTGAAGATCCCTGCCTTTCCATTGCATGGCACTCGGCAGCAGCGTTTACCGTATTTTCCGATCACACCTCGAAGTCATTTCTCCATTTTCCCACCTTAGGTCTTAGGAATACAGTGTTTTTATGGACCATGTATGCCTTTCCTCTAGATGGATGTGGCTTGTGGGAGAAACTGTGTTTACTCCTGAAGCAGGGCTCCTCCTTGTGGGTCTCCATCTTTGAGGTGTAGCCAAGCCAGAACCATAACAGTCTCAGCTTGTCATTTAAATGGGATGGATATAATGACAACCACAGCACATGGCTGCGATCTTTCTTGGTGATCATCTCCCACCCAACTCTTCCCTCCATTGGTCCCGTGCCTCCGAGCCTGTTAAATCAAACTGTGAGCTGAACTTTCATTCTTAATATTTTTGTCTAAGTGCCCATCTCATGAATGACGATCTGCAACAGAATAGCTCTTCTGGTTTAGCTTCATCTTGCTTAAGGGAAGAAAAGTTAAATATATTAGGACTTTTCTGGCTTTTTAACCTTTTTTCCCGTGGTACATTTGAAACCAGAAAATACCCAATATCTTTTCCTACACATCATCCTCAATTTTATATCTATCTCTCTCTTTTTATATTTTTTATTTTGGAGAATATATCAGTATTTTGTGGAAAAATTTATAGTCTATAGACTGACATTTACCTTTCTTCATCTTCTAGGATTATAAAATTAATAAGAAATCTCCAATACTTGTTATAATTCCTTATGTTCTGTATTTTTGTTCATTTCGATCTGCCTCTTTCATCTGTTCCGCCACTGACATTTAAAAAAAATCTCTTCCTAAGAGAAATCAGTGTTAGAAATGGATTTAGAAAGAACAGGTTAATGAGAAGAGATGACAGTACATATATATAACCATGTGATTGCTCTGTCAAGTATGAATTAATTATGCTGATAATTGAGGCTAAGCCCAGCACAGGGATGGGATCGGAATGCCAGCAGGATGGAATGGCAAGTGCACATCCAAGATTAGAACATGTAATTGAACTTGCTGAAGATAAGACTAAGAATTTAACATTCGTTTAGAAAGGTGAGAGGCAAAACAGTAGATGCCTCACGGGAGCAAAGATGGTGACTAGACGATGTGTTCATAGGACACTAAGAGGGGAGACGTCACCAACAGCGTAGAGTAGAATCTGCAAAAGGGTGAGTCATGGCGTTGGAAATGATTTTGATGTAGGTGGGGGTAAGTAGTGATAGCTGAAAGTAGAAAAACAACTTAAATCTGTTTTGATCAACTGATTCATGGACCTGTTGAAAAAAGTTACAGTAACATACCACTTTTTGAGTGAGCCGCTTTTAACTACTTTGCCTTTCTATATCAGTTTATTAATAACAACAGCAAAATGAACTATCAAAAATCACATCATGATGTTGTTTATAACAAACATATTTCTTTTGGTAGTGATCTTCTAAAAATCACTGTATCGAGAAAGTAGGAGGTATTTGTCATAATGTTTTGACTTGTATAAAATAAAAGGCTTTTCCTGAAACACAGTCTTTGGCAGTTTATTTCTTTAAGGTGGCCATTTTTATATAAGTGAAATCTGGTTTTTATTTTTTTGTATCTGTAACATTTTTTTTTTTAAATGCACCTGATTTTTTAGAGCATTTTTAAGTTTCAAGAAAAATTGAGAAGGTACAGACTTCCCATATACTCCTGGTCCCCACACATACATGGTCTCCCCATTATCAGTGTCCCCCACCAGAGGGGTACGTTTGTTACAATTGATGAACCTGCACATGATTATTATTCAGAGTCCATACTTTACAGGAGAGTTCATTTTTGATGGTATATATTCTGTGGGTTTGAACAAATTTATAATGACTTGTATCCACTGTTATAATAGCGTAAGGAGTAATTTCAGTGCCCTAAAAATCCTTTATGCTTTGCCTATTCATCTCTCCCTCCCCTTTAAATCCCTGATTTTTTAAAAAATTTTTTTAAATTTTTACTGTCTTCATAGTTTTACCTTTCCCAGAATATAGACTTTTCAGACCAGCTTCTTTCACTTAGTAATATGCACTTAAAGTTCCTCCATGTCTTTTCATGGCTTGATAGCTCATTTCTTTTTAGCACTGAATACTATTCCATTGTCTGGATGTACCACAGTTTGTCCATTCACCTACTGAAGGATATCTTGGTTGCTTCCATGTTTTGAAGTAAAGCTGCTATAAATATCTGTGTGCACATTTTTATGTGCGCATGAGCTTGCAGCTACTTTGGGTAAATGTCAAGGAGTGTGATTGCTAGATCCTATGGTAAGTGTATAGTTTTGTAAGAAACCCCCAAACTGTCTTTCATAGTGGCTGTACTGTTTTTGCATTCCTACCAGCAATGTACGTGTGTGCGAGTTCCTGTTGTTCCAAATCCTTGCCAGGATATGGTGTCTCAATTTTGGCCATTCTTATAGGGTATAGTGGTATTTCTTTGTTGTTCTCTTTTACATTTCCCTGATGACATGTGATGTGGAGCATCCTTTCATGTGTTTATTTGCCATGTGTGTATCCACTTTAGTGAAGTATCTGGTCAGGTCTTTGGCTTATTTTTTAATTGAGTTGTTTATTTTCTTACTGTTGAGTTTAAAGTGTTCTTTATATAGTTTGGATAACAGTCCCTTATTAGATGTATCTTTTGCCAATATTTTATCCCAGTCTGTGGCTTATCTTTTCATTCTGTTGACAGTGTCTGTCGCAGAGCAGGAAGTTTTAATTGTTACGAAGTCCAGGTTATCAGTTTTTTTTTTCATGTATCATGACTTTAATTTTATATTTAAAAAATTATTACCAAACCCAAGGTCATCTAGATTTTTTTCTATATTATCTTCTAGGAGTTTTATAGTTTTACATTTTGCATTTAGATCTGTAGGTTGTTTCAGCACCATTTATTGAAAAACTATCTTTGCTTTATTTTATTGCCTGTGCTCCCTTGTCAAGGATTAGTTGACAGTATTAATGTGGATCTATTTCTGGGCTCTCCATTCTGTTCCATTGATCTATTTATTTTTTCACCACTATCACACTGTCTTGTTTACTATAGCTTTATAGTAAGTCTTGAAGCTGGATAGCTCTCCAAATTTTTTCTTGTCCTTAGTATTATGTTAGCTAACCTGAGTCTTTTCCCTCTCCTTTTAGAGTCAGTTTGTCAATGTCCACAAAATAACTTGCTGGGATTTTGATTGGGATTTTGTTGAATGTATAGAGCAAGTTGGGGAAGAATTGACATCTTGGCAACATTGAATATTCCTATCTATTAACATGGTATACATCTCCCTTTGTTTAGTTCTTCGATTGCTTTCATCTGATTTTTTTTTACTTTTCCTCATGTAGAGCTTGTACGTATTTTGGTAGATTTATACCTAAGTATTTCATTTTTGGGGGTTGCTAATGTAAATGTAGTTGTGTTTTTCATTTCAGATTCCACTTGTTCATTACTGGTATGTAGGAAAGCAGTTAACTTTGTGTGTTAACCTTGTATTCTGCAGTCTTGCTGTAATTTCTTATTAGTTCTAGGAGTTATGTATTGATTCTGTTGCATTGTCTACAAAATGATCATGGCATCTGAAGTCTTTTTTTGTTTGTTGGTTTTTGAGGGAGCAAGTGAATTTTATTGAGAACAGCATAGGAGAGGCGGCGGGGGGGGGAAGCCTTCATTACATACTCCATGACAGTCAGTTCAGTGTCATTTCTCCGCAGTGAGGGTATCACCTCCTCCCCTCCCCACCTCTCCAAGTGTTTTGGGCACCACGGATGACCTGGATCTGCCCTTCTCATTTCTGCCTCCATACAGGGCTTAGGCTCCTGGTGCCTTTTCTCCTTAGCCTGCGACCTTCCAGTTCCACACACCTTTAAAGCTCTCCTCTCTATGTTTATTTGTTTGCTTGTTTTGATTGGGGCATAATTGATACACAACATTAATTAGTTTCAGATGTACAGCATAATGATTTGATAATGATATCTGTGCTTTTTAAATGAACATGACAGTGAAAAACAAATCACAAAAAGTCACTTTAAGATTCTGGGAAATGTATGGAACCAGGGGCATGGATGTTACCCACTGGTACCTCTGTTGGAGTTTTGGTAGCTACAGAAGAGCCACTAAAGAGCCACCCACTCCTACAAGAAACAAGGCACCCTTTCCACACCCTCGAAGCCCCGTAAATCACTGTCTACTTCCTTGCTGATCCTTTTAAGTGTGTGTGTGTGTGTGTGTGTGTGTGTGTGTGTGTGTGTATGCATGTACACATGCACATGGGAGTTATCCCAAGGGTAACTCTGCTCATTTTATAAAGTTATATTTAAGTTATTTTTGGGCATGGTTTTATAAGATACTAGCTTTTTTTCTTTACATATTTAGGGGGGAAAATGTTGCATTGTTTGTTATTGTATAATTGCTTCTTATGAGAAAACAGTTTAAAAAATCACTCAAATACTGTATTTTTTTCTTAGAGTAGAATTTATTGACCAAGCCTATATTCATGTGTATACGTAAAGTAAAATTACATCATATCTACCTTGTGGAATTGTTTAGATGGTTTAGCATATTTGAAGAGATTTACAGAGCTCCAATTCCTTAAATGAAAGATTTCTGTGTAAGAATTCAGGGTAAAAGGGATCTAGAGAACTGTTCTAATTTAGAAACAGAAGTAAAATTCGTGATTTTACTTACCTTTCTCTACTTTATAGTGTCGATAAGAGTTATGGATAGAAAATATATGGAATTAGATAAATAGTGCACAAAATCTAATTTAAGTTCCTTAAATATACTCCTTGCCTGGAATTGTTTCTCACAAATGTATAGGGAGTCTTCTCTTTGTAGAAGCAAGTTGTAAAAAGGAGGAGAGAACCAGAGCCTAGAGGACTAGGGCTGAAGGAGGATTTTCTTTAATTTCTATATCAAAAGCAATATACATCCTCACAAAAGTAAATATCCTTAAAAAGAATTAAAATGTAATTCTTTCCTTTGTGTTATTTAAAATAGTATCTTAAAGTTAAATCTATCCTCCCTTTTTAATTAATCACAGTGGAGTTCTAGATATGTGTGTAGCATTGCTGGGTTAAAAATTACTGATCTTTGTCTTTGAAGGAATCTGACTTACAAGAGATTCCTAATACATACGTCCTTTTGGTTTGTTTGATGACTCATTATACATATGGTAAGCATGTCGGATGTATTATACAATTTAAAAACACTGATATGTAATCCATTTATTGCATGTTTACAATGCTATTTTTATTTTTACAAATGGAAATCAGTTGTAAATTATAATATAAGCCTGTACCAAATTGTACTTGGATTATTTTCAGTGCCAAGAATTTCATAGTGTAGTGTAAATTTTAAAAATATAAAAAATCAGAAAGCATCAAATATAGGATATGAAAATGATAGAGTTCTTTCATCCAATTATATATAAAAATGTACTTTTAAAAAAAAAATGATAACTCACATGATAAATACCTATAATTCAATGAAACTAAATAGTATTTAGTAAGCAATGTAAGAGTGTGGTAGAATCCATTGAAAACATTGAAATTATGTTTGAAAGTCCTTTTTAAAGTATGATATTCTGTGTCAGAGATGTAAGATTGTTTAGAATCCATTGGCAATTGGAAAAGCTTTTATCTTCATAGGAATTGAGGCAAACCACCAAAATGGCCTTAATGTTTAAACCTTCCTATAGTCTTAAATTTTAGTATACAAAGTCCCACAGCTGTTATGACTGGACCATGAATTTGACTCTGAATTTCCTATAGCAAGAGAAAAAAGGTGGGGAGGGCCAGTGGGCTATGGGAGAATACCATATAAAACTCTTTTCTTAGGATTTAATTCTCAAATATAGAATCCCCCCCTGGGAGCCTCAAAAGGAATCTCACTGGGAGATGTTGGCAATGATTTCTTCAGTAACATTTCTTATATCATATGTGCTGATGGGTATAATAGGGCTGCTGCTTTTTGATCCCATGGTGACACTTGAGGCCATAATGCCAAAGCATGATTTGGTAAGGAGAGTTCCGTGAGATACCATGATGCTAGCAACTAACCTGTGTGGTTGGTATGATCCAATATAAAATCCAAAGTACTGAGAGGAATGGATGGTCTGCACATTTGCCAATCAGTCCTGGGCTGTGAATATAGTAATTCAGAAATCAAATGAGCAGATAGTAAACATCTTTGTTTTAAAAATTGGGAATATAAATAAGGAACATAATGACAGTTGTTCATTTTATTAAGCTTACAATTGAAAGAGTAAAAATCCCAGGCTATAGGACTATCATGGAAGCCAAGAAGGTAAATTTTCCGTAAAGATAGTTTTCAGTCCTGTGAAATGCAGCAGAGATGTGATGTTAGATAAAGGCTGAAAAGTGTCCACTGCATTTCACACACGTTCTGGTGTATCTTAGCAGGAACAACATCAATGGAGTGTTGCAGAGTAGAAACCCCATTATATTGGGTTCAGGAGTGAATGCGAGGTGAGGAAGTTGGCTACTCTCAGTGTAGACCTCTGTAATTGCAGATCGTAATAGAAGGAAGAGAACTAGAAGCTCGGAGCCCCAGGGTTAAAGGAGGGTTTTTATTTAAGGACTTGAAGAGTCTTGAGACTTTATTTACTATGGAGAGGGAAAAATGGCAGATAAAAAGCAGTGATGATGGATGTTGCCAGGTGCACGTGATGGGGCTTGGAGGGGATGGAATTCAGATCATTGAAGGTAGCAAATGGATCCGTTCTACTGAAAAGTAAGAATATCTCTCCCTCTCGACTCCTCCACCCACCCCAGGTCATACAGAGTAATCCAGACATGGATGACAGGGCTGCCTAGAAAACAGGCAAATGAAGTCAGGATGTGAATCAAGAGCGCATGACCCAGCTGGAGAAGTAACTGGGACCAGCAGCCAGTCTCTCTTAAACCTTGCAGTGAGAGCTGCTGTGGGAGTTGTAAATAAGGGAACTGAGGATGGACGGTGGAATAAGCTAGAGAGGGACAGAAACCAAGAATCGTAGTGAAAATAAACATGTATTTCTTTTTGCCACTTCTTCCAGGGGATGATTTTTCTTTTATATCTAGTAGCTGCCTCCGCCTCAGGGGCCTCCTCATCCAGGAATGCATGCGGTGGAGGTGACAGGAGCTGCTGGTACGGAAGCTGGCTTTTCCCCTCTCATGTAGGAAGTTGTTGTAGGTGGGTAATGCATGAGAAACCAACGTACCCGTTGGCATGTAGAGTTAAAAGCTAAGACCAAAAGCCTTGGGGTCTGTGTTGCTGTTGGGGACAGATGGAAGTGAAGAAATGCAGCTGAAGCTTAGAGGCTGAGGGGAAGGAGCGCGGCCTGCCCAGGCCAGTTCTCATCATTCAGACGGAGAGGATTTCAGGGCGAGGGGCAGGGAGAGAGCAAAATGCTTTACTGTCGTGCAAAGGGCTGGTTAAGAGAATATCGTTTACTCTGGGCACCAAAGAACGGATTTTAGTTGCTAATTCAGCAGGAGAAGCAGCTGCTGAAATAGATTCTGCAGGGACGAGATCGCACTCTACGAGGAGAGAGCGCAGAAAGCCCATGGCAGTGGGAGCGGTAATAGAGAGAAATCATAGAGGAAGGAAAATGTTGTGCCGCTTAATGCGGTGAAGGGCCTAGTAGAAAAGGGGGGCGGGCTTTTCTACCTTGTTTTTAAGTGAACAGCATGTTTTCTCAGGCCCTAGCAGCCCCAAGGAGCCAAGCATCAAGAAATAAGGGTCACGGTAACACCAAGAACTAGGGATTCCTTGAAAGTCTTGATTTGGAGGCCCTTCTGTATATCTGGGGACTCCAGAAATGCCTCGTGCAGGCCAGGCCCTGAGTGGCTCATACATTTACTGTCTGGTTACGACCCTGGCAGCAGTGGGCCAGAGGGGTCCCTATGTCTGGGCCCTTGACTTTGTTTGTGGTCAAGACTCTGATCATTTGCCACTTCTCCAGTGGATGATTTTGCTCTTTGTATCTAAAAGGCTTCCCCTGCCACCAGGTCTTCCTTATTCAGGGTGAGGATCAGGAATCCTTTTCTCCGGATGCCACCCTCAGTTCATGGTGATAGGGTTGCCTTTGGGTGCAGGCCATGTGCTGGGATGGCGGACATGTGCAGGTGTGGGTTGGCTGAGCTTGTCTGGTGCTCTCCTTGCACCCTTTTCCACAAAAGACCCGTTGGCCTGGGTCGCTCTGCACTTCAGGGAGGATCCTGGAACCAAGACTTAGGAGTCATGGGAACCACTCAGTGCAGTTTGCTTACAGACACAGTGCAGCTGAGGCTTAGCCCATGTTTCTGCAGGGCTGATTCTGCTTTCCTCCTAGCCAAGATTTTGTGTGGTTCTGGTGTTCTGGCTCCTCAGGAACGGTGCAGTATATGTAGATACGCAGAGTTCATAGGCTCTGAAACAAGTAGCAACCCAGTGTTTATCTCTGAACTTTCCTGTCTCTATGTCTTGGCAAAAGAAATAACAAGGCAGTGGTTTGAGTGAGTGGGTCATTACTGGTTTCTGATATCTTCAGCTCTCTCTGTCAGAAAGCTCCTTGTCATCTCTCATTTGGGTGGTAATTTTTTTCTAGTTATAATGCTTAATAACATTTTTAGGAATTCATTGAATAGTTTCTCCTAGGTGTGCAATTGTTTTTCTCAAACAAATTTGGTTTCCATTCACAAGTCCTAGATTGAGAACAATAATTGTTTAACATTTATGAAATCATCCTGACAACTGAACTTATACCCCACTTCCTAATGGACTGTTCCTGAATGGATCTACTTGAATTTTCTCTAACCTGAGAGCAACTTGGAGGGAACAGATTTTATCTTACTCCACTTCTCTATTCCCTATCCTTAGCATGCAACAGGCACTCAGAAGTGAAAGTGATAGGAATAATGAAGAAAAACATGGGCCTTCAAAAGATACTGAATGTGAATTTGTTGGGGTGCATGTGTGACAGAGGGAGAGTTTTGAAGTCGGGATATGGAATGGTGTATTAGGGTTCTCTAGAGAAATAGAATCAACAAGGGGTGTGTGTGTGTGTGTGTGTGTGTGTGTGTGTGTGTGTGTGTGTGTGTGTGTAGAGAGAGAGATTGAGAGATTTATTATAAGGAATTTATCACATGATTGTGGAGGCTGAGCAGTCCCAAGATCTGCAGTCAGCAAGCTGGAGACCCAGGAGAACCAGTGGTATGGTTCCAGTCTGATTCCAAAGGCCTGAGAATCAGGAGAGCTTATGGCGTAAATTTCAGTCCAAAAGCTGGTAGGTTCAAGACCCAAGAAGAGCTGATGTTTCAGTTTGAGTCAAGGCAGGAAAAGACTGATGCAGTCCGTTTCAATCAAGCAATCAGACAGGAGTGCCCTCTTACTCCAGGGAGAGTCAGTCTTTTTCTTCCATTTAGGCCTTGAACTGTAAGGGTCACCCACATTAGAGAGAGCAATCTGCTTTGCTGAGACTGTGATGCAAATGTTCATCTCATCTAAAAACACCCTCCCAAAGCACACCCAGAATAATATTTGACCAATGTCTGGGTACTCCCCATGGCCTAGTCAGTGTGACACATAAAATTAGCCATCACTGATGGTTTATACTTCTAAAACAATTTTATAGTAGAAAATGTAATATAATAATTTTAAAGCATCATGAAATAAGTGAATGAACTTCTAAAATCGTTGAATCAGGAATAATTCTCCCACTTTTACAGGCTTATTTTCATTTGAAGTTGACACAGTATGTGCTGTTGAAAAATGATTCAGATGTTAGCAAACTTGACTAGTGATTCAATCATTCTTATGTAGAAACCCTTTGATAACAATGGAAAAAAAAAGTGCTGTTGATAAAAGAAGTGGGGTTAAATATTGTACAGGGTTGCTGATATAACAAAATCTTTTTTAAAGCACGGTAGCAACAAATTGCTATCCTACTGTACTTTTTCTCCCTCCATGTGGTGCTGATTTCTGGTCTTGGATCATGTTTGAAACCAATGGCAGTCTCTAAAAGCACATACACACACACACACACACACACACGTGTGTGTGTGTGTGTGTGTGTATATATATATATATATATATTTTGTGATAGCCTTTTAAGTTACAAAAACTAATATTGTTGAAGGTATACCTGGATTCATTAAGAAAATGATTTTCAGGTTATCTGTTTGTTCTATAATTTATCCTTTATCATTAAAATTCTTTACTTTTTAAAATAATGATTCATTGAACATTCTTGTTTATAAGTATTCTGCATAATTCTCATTATTTTTGTGCAATAAATGCTGTGGAGTTAAGAAATAAATGGAGTGATGCTGTGTCAGAATGTCCATTTTTGTATAGTTTTTAATAAATCTGCCTAATTGCCCTTATTTATTTACTCTTATGTAAAATAAATATTAAATAATAACATGTTATTTGTATTGAGTGCTGGTCAGCACCTGTGCTTTATATGGATTGTTTAATCCTCAGAATAACCGTTTGAGGGAGGTGTTGTTAATATAGTCTGTCAGGAAACCACTGAGTACTTACTGTGTGCAAAGCACTGTGCTAGGCTGGGTACTAGAGTAGTGAACAAAACAACCATTCCATTGTGGATGCCCACCTTCTTACCGTGTTTCCCCGAAAATAAAACCTAGTCAGACAATCAGCTCTAATGCGTCTTTTGGAGCAAAAATTAATATAAGACCCTATCTTATTTTATTGTAAGACCGGGTCTTATATAATATTATATAATTATAGTATAATATAGTAAAATATAATATATTATATAATATAATATAATAATATAATACTGGGTCTTACATTAATTTTTGCTCCAAAAGAAGCATTAGAGCTGATTGTCTGGCTAGGTCTTATTTTCAGGGAAACACGGCCTAAGAATTGACTGAGGGTCAACAACTACTCTCTGTTTAATTGCCATTGTGAGAATGGCTATGAAAGAGAAATGTAGGCTACTTTGAAAGTATATCACGCAGGGCGTGGGGAGGGGTGGCAAGAAAGAAATTATCTTTGAAAAAAACAACTTTGCACCCTGAGTAGGCAAAGTGGGGGAAGGAAGTGTTTCAGGCTTAGGAGGCGTGTGAATGCCTTGAGAGGGGTGTAAGGTCGGCATGTTTTTAGCACCTGAAATTAGACGAAGTGTTGGCTGGAATCCTGAGGTGTCTGGAGTAGAGTGGCTCAAAAGGAGACTGGGGCTAGATCACACAGGGTCTTTTTGGCCAGGTTAAGCGTTTTATTCTTTTTTCTGAGAGCAGTGGGAAGCTTTTGAAGTGTTTTAAGTGGAGGAGTCCCAAGCAGATTTACTTTTTAAAAAGTGGGTTGGCTGTTGTGTGGACAGTGGGTTGTAATGTATGAAATTTTCTATTGCCCTATAATTTTTAGCAACCTTATTGTCATCAGTTTGATAGGTAGGGTGTTTAAATTTCTTAAAAACAAACCAAAAACCTAAGAAGAAATCCATAATAATGGGATTTGGGGGGGTGGTATTGAATGGGTGCCTTGAGGGAGAAAGAAGGAATGATTCAAGGTCTAGAAGTCCGAGAACTCCCAATCCCTTTTTTTCAGTGTCCAGAAGACTAAGTTTGTACAGGCACACCTGGAAGGTATTGCAGATTCAGTTCCAGACCTCTGCAGCAAAGTGAATATAAGCGAATATTGCAGTAAAGCCGAGTCACACACAGTTTTTGGTTTTCCAGTGCATACAAAAGTTACGTTTACACAGTAGTATAAGTGTGCAATAGCATTATATATTTAAAAAACAAGAGTATAAGTGTGCAATAGCATTATATATTAAAAAAACAATGTACATATTTTAATTAAAAATATTTTATTGCTAAAAAGAAGCTAACAGTCATCTAAGCCTTCAGTGAGTCATAATCTTTTTGCTGGAGAGTCTTGTCTCCATATTGATGGCTGCTGACTGGGTGGTGGTTGCTGAATGTTCAGGAGTATGTGGCAACTTCTTAAAATAGGACAACTATGACGTTTGCTGCTTCACTTGACTCTTCCTTTCACAAGCGATTTCTCTGTAGCATAAGATACTGTTTGATTGCATTTTACCCACAGTAGAACTTCCAAAATTGGAGTCAGTCCTCGCAAACCCTGCCACTGCTTTATCAACTAAGTTTATGTAATAGTCTAAATCCTTTGTTGTCATTTCAACAATTTCCCCAGCATCTTCACCAGGAGTAGATTCTATCTCAAGAAAACACTTTCTTTGCTCATCCATAAGAAGCAGCTCCTCATCCGTTAAAGTTTTATCATGAGATTGAGGCAACTCAGTCACATCTTTAGGCTTCACTTTTAATTCTAGTTGTCATGCTATTTCCACCACATCTGCAGTTACTTCCTTCACTGCAGTGTGACCCCCTCCAAGTCATCCGTGAGATCTGTGAGATCCGTGAGATCCGTGGAAATCAGCTTCTTTTCAACTCCTGTTAATGTTGCTATTTTAACCTCTTTTTAAGAATTGCAGCTGTTCTTAATGGCATGTGGAATGGGTGAATCCTTTCCAAAAAGTTTTCAATTTACTTTTCCAAGATCCCTATGGAATCACTATGGATTGGCAACTGTCACTTTATGAAATGTCTTTCTTACATAATGAGACCTTGAAAGTTGAAGTCACCCTGGGTTCATGGGCTGCAGAATAGATGTTGTGTTAGCTGGCATAAAGACAACATAAATCTTGTTGTACGTCTGCATCAGAGCTCTTGGGTGACGAAGTGCATTGCCAATGAGCAGTAATGTATTGAAAGGACTTTTTTTTTCTGAGCAGTAGGCCTCAACAGTGAGCTTAAAATATGCACAACAACATATTTTAAACAAATGTACTGTCATCCAGGCTTTGTTGTTCTATTTATACAGCACAGGCAGAGCAAATTTAACAAAATTTTTAAGAGCCCTAGGTTTTTTGCAATGGTAAATGAGCATTGGTTTCAACCTAAAGTCACCAGCTGCATTAGCCCCTAACAAGAGAGTCATCCTGTTCATTGAAGCTTTGAAGCCAGACATTGACTTTTCCTGTCTAGCTATGAGAGTCCTACGTGGCATCTTCTTCTAGTATAAGGCTGTTTTGTTTACACTGAAAATCTGTCATTTAGTAGCCACCTTCATTAATTAGCTTAGCTGGATCTTCTGGATAACTTGCTGCAGCATCTACATCAGAACTTGCTGCTTCACCTTGCACTTTTATGTTATGGAGATGGCTTCTCTCCGTAAACCTCATGAACCAACCTCTGCCAGCTTCAAACTTATCTTCTGTAACTTCCTCACCTTTCTCAGGCTTCATAGAATTAAAGAGTTAGGGCCTTTCCCTGGATTAGGCTTTGGCTTAAGGGAATGTTGTGGCTGGTATGATCTATCCAGACCTCTAAAACTTCCTATCAGCAATAGGGTTTTTGCTTTCTTATCATTTGTGTGTTCGCTGGAGTAGCACTTTTAATCTCCTTCAAGAATTTTTTCTTTGCATTCACAACTTGGTAACTGGCGCAAGAGACCTAGCTTTCTGTGTACTCAGGTTTCCACCTGCCTTCCTCACTAAGCCTGATCATTTCTAGTTTTTGATTTAAAGTGAGAGACATGTGAGTTTTCCTTTCACTTGAACACTTAAAGGCCATTGTAAGGTTATTAATTCACCTAATTTCAGTACTGTTGTGTCTCAGGGAATAGGGAGGCCTGAGGAGAGCGAGAGAGATGGTAAGGGCAAATTGTTGGAGCTGTCAGAACACACGCAACATTTATCAAATAAGTTCGCCGTTTTATCTGGGCATGGTTTATAGTGCCCTAAAACAATTACAGTAGTAGCACCAAAGATCACAGATCACAGATCCATGTAACAAATACAATAATAATGAAAAAGTTTGAAATATGGTGAAAATTACCAAAATGTGATAGAGACATGAAGTGAGCAAATGCTGTTGGAAAAATGGCATCAATAGACTTGCTTGATGCAGGATTGCCACAAAACCTTCAATTTGTAAAAAATGCGGTATCTGTGAAGCACAAATAACTGTATTTGAAGCAGAATATGTTGCCCAGCAGATCCAGATTCATTAAAAGTCTGAATTTGAGTTTCTTTCTGTTCGTAATAATGCTTGCCTCCATGCCATCTGACCTCCACAGACCACATCAGAGCGGAGGTCACTTAAGGGACTTACTGAAAGAAATTGAGGGCTTTGTAGATTGATAAGATACAGTGTGAGGGAGAAAAATAGAGATAAACTTTTTATTTTATTTTATAATTTCTGTCTCTTTCTGCCTCATGATGCCAAAGACAGCTATTTGACATGTGCCTGGATTGGTTGTTAAAGAGTCTGCGTGCTTCTCAATTACTCATTTTGTTCTGACAGCGCCTTCAATAAGTTACCTACCTCCGACCTTTACCCCTAAGATATGGACAGTAATTTGCAGCGCATTTCTTAGATTTGTAGTTCTGTGAAAGGTACACTTCGTATCATCTAATTTTTGCTGTTAAATTTGTTTCAGTTTCAAGAAACAAACCTTTTAAAATTGAATACTAGGAAACTGTACTCCTCTTGAATTAAATATAATTTTTAAGTTAACATTTTAAACACAGAGGGTGCCAAAAAAATGTATACACATTTTAAGAAAGGAAAACTATTAAAATTGTAATACTCGGTATATACCGATAACAAAAGTTGAATACAAGTCACATTTTACTTCTGCAATTACAAGAGGTGCTCAGAGTGGTTACCATCAGCATCCAGACACTTCTGATGACGGCGAACTACTGCTTGAGCAACATTGACCGAAGTGTCCACTTGAATACATTGTTTTTGGCACCCCCGGTATATATAAACTAAAGAGAGATTAATTCCATTAGCATTTTTTTCATTTACTTTTTAAAAATTTTTTTCATGACTTCAAAAGGATTAAAAAAGGTAGGAAGTTCGTAAAAAAATTAATATATTTCTGCCTTCTAAAATGTCTGAATCTTGCCTTATCGTGGTGGGATCATGACACAGACTTGTGTGTTCAAATGATCATGCTGCTTTTTCCTTTGATTGCTTAGAGGTGAGTGCAGCAAAGGTATAAAAATCACAAGTAGAGAGTCTGGATTGTGTTTTGAGGTCTTAATTATTATGATTATGAACAAGGTAAAATAAAAATTTATCTCAAGATATTATTTTGGGATACTATTTTACATTGTGAGCATTTGTACTTTGTTTTACTTCTAATAATGATTGTAATTTTGAAATTATTATATAAACAAGGGTTGGTAAAGAAAAATAAATAGTTTATCATAGTATTAATATTTTAACAGTAATTTTTAGGGGATACCTCCCTAAGGAAGAGGTAAAGAGGTGTCTTTTCTTCTTTTATTCTTTAAAACAAAACAAAATTTTGAGCCAATTTAAGCAATTGCAATTTTCTGGGAAAACAAAGGCTTTGATGTACATGCTTTTGATAGTAGACATTGTGACCATATCATGCTTTCTTAATAATGTCTGACATTATCAGATTGATTAACTCAGCATGGGGCCTAATCAGATTTAACTGTGGTTGGCAGCTGTACTCTAGAAGAATAGTAATACAGACGAAGGATAAAATTAGTTTTTTAATAAGCTGCATTGAATACCAAACTAAAAAATATATCGAAAGTGTTCATTATTTCATGGTGACATGTAAAACTATTGTATTCCCACGGTAGCCTTCTTAAATCCATGTTGACTTATATTTTCAGAGTTTGGCCACTGCCAGAAGCTAGATGTGCTGATAATAAGATTTACATTTTATAATTGATGGTGTGGCAGTCAGGCAGTTATAATTTCCTGCAGGCTTCAAAGATCAACATCTGTATCTATACATTGTGTTTACTGTGTAAACCTCATAAACTATCCAACCCATCTAAGAACTAGAACCAAAGCTACTTATTTTTTCTTAGATTATAACATAAATGTTTCTCTAAGAAATTAATCCTCGTAAAAGTAATTGTTTTCCTCCTTGCTTTTAAAAATGTGTGGTAACGTCCCGTGGAGTGCGCTCTGACTCAGGCGACCATCTGAATGCCCAGTGTCCTTTCCGCAGCAGCCCCGCCCAGCCCCTGCAGACTCCTGCCCATGGCTGCTTCTGTGGAGTCAGTCCATCTCACGTTTGGTCTTCCTCTTCCTGCTGCCTTCTATTCTTCCCACCATTATTGTCTTTTCTAAAGAACCCTGCTTTTTCATGATGTGCCCGAAGAAAGACAGCTTCAGTGTTGTCACTTTTGTCTCTAGTGATGTTTCAGGTTTACTTTGCTCTAGGACCCACTTGTTCATCTTTCTGGTGGTTCAGGGTATACGTAGAGCTCTTCTGCAATACCATTTTTCAAACGAATCCTTTTTTACCCCCAGTCAGCCTTCTCTACTGTCCAACTTTTGCTTCTGTACATAGTAATTGGGAATAGGAGGGTGTGGGTGATCTTCGCCTTGGTCTCTAAATCAGGGCGTTGTGATTGCTTCTGATTCTGCTGTTAACTATGGCTGGGCCTTAGAGATTAGTCAGATGAATTCACTGGGTGTTTAGTGAATGACTAAACTATGTGCAGGCTGTTCAAGGCTCTGTGGTTTTGACCAAAACAGCAAAGACCTCGACCTCAATCAAAGTATGAGTATTTTGATGTGCTGAGACTCTCTATTGAGGATAACAGTCATTAATTAAGCTTTGAGGACTACTTTTTGAGTTGAGAAATAGGCATGACAAAAGCAGTCTGAATTTATAAATTGTGTGTATAAAGTTTATGCACAGAATTTTCTGTTGCACTAGGTGTGGCACCCAGTTTTTAGTCAGTGTTCTAAAGCTATTGAGCTAATCAAACTGTAAGTGAATATTCAAATATTATCCAGTCAGATGTTGTCATTTGGAATTAAGGTAATACAGTAGCTGATAAGTGAGTGGAAAGGTATGCAAATTACATGGAGCAATTTTCACCTTCTGGGAAAAGAATAACTGCATTTCAGAGAGCAATTTTCCAAATAAACATGCATTAAAGTATGCTTAGATGCCTTGTATATTAACACATAATCATGTCATATGCATATATGCGACATATATTAAATTTCTAATGTTGTTTAAGATTTCTAAATTAGTACAGTGTCATGACTACTTTGAATACAGAAAATGCAATATATTTAATTTAGGAAAAAGAAGCAATTTTTGTCATTCTAAAGTACAGTAGTCCCTAATAGGTCTTCATTGTAAGATAATATAATTTTTAAAGGTTTGATAAGTATTTGAATATATGAAATTAGATAATTTGTCCAATCTTAACTATAATCTTACAGCTGAGGATGAGAGTAAAAATATTCCAGATCCAAGAGGAGTTATTTTGAGGAATTTTAGTGCCAATAAAAAGAAGCTTGTAATAAACACGTCTATTTAGCTGTCACTGTAGCTTTTTTTAATGTATTATATGTCTAGGACATGTTGTAGGTACACAGAAGCATTTGTTGAATTAAATGTATGCTTCCAAGATGTAGCTTTCAAAAGATATTGGGCAATTGTTTAACAACACTAAATTATAAACAGTAATCAAATGATCAATATTAATTTATGAAATCTGATACTAATTTAGAGTAAAAAATGTGTATCAGAATTCAGCAATAAATTTTGTATAAATATACTGTTATAGCCCAAATTGCCAAACCATAGCGGTGTAGAACCAGAGTTAGCAATATTAGATATATATGATTTATCACATATTGATATTTTATTTAAACAGATAGTGACATGTTCATTTTGTGATTTTTTTTTTTTGGTGGGGGGTAAGATCATATGGTGGTAAATCATTCACTGTACTAACTTGTTCCTTTTTAATGTCATTAGAATGTAATGTAAGTTAGAATTTACATAAGCTTTATTGGTCATACACTTGAGTCATTGTGTGAGTTTTCACTGTCATTTTAAATAATTGTACCATTCTTTAAATTTCTGGTAATAAATTGATAGATTCCATTTAGTAGTTGAGGTGTGAGTTCAGGAAATGCTTATTACCCTTGTCTCTTCAACACCTCCGTCACCATTCACTCACTGATGCTTGCAGTCAATTAATAGTCAACAGTGCCTTTCATTCCCTTATTAGAAGACTGTAAATGCACATAAGCCTGGGACAGAAAACATGTTTGACACATGACAGCATTAAGATTCAAATCACTGATACCAAATTCTTTTCTTAGTAGGTTTTGGTAGAGAAGAGAACACAGTGGGATAGGATGGGGCTTGTAGCAAAGGAAGACTGTGGGTACCAAAAATAAACAACCTATTATAACCTATTTTAAAATTTTGCCAAGGCCAATCCCTGTGATTAAGCCCCTGAAACAGTTTTAGGAGATGTTTTTATTAGCCCTCTCATTTGCAGCTCTTTCTGGTATTCAGAATTCAACCCTTACGTGTAATTTGTTAATGGTGACAATTTTGATAGCACTAATATTTGGGAAATATAAATGTTATGCATATACCATCGTCCCCCTTACCCCTACAGTGAAGAGCTGCTATGGATCAGGATGACATTGATGCCAACTGGGAAGTCTCCAGGGATTATGAATGGAACTAGATATGGGCATGCAGTCTCTTTGATCCTTATTTGTTTCACATTTTGCACTCTTTTTTTTTCCCCATCTGTAGTTAGAAGTTGACAAGTGTTGAGGTTGCTGTTTGTTTGAGAAGCCTATTGACGTAACAGCAGCTCTGAAGACCCAGTTATCTGAATGGTGCCTTTTTTTTTAGTGGCACTTGCCATAATTGTCTTCATATACTACTTGATGTGTAACCCACTGGTTAGGCTCAGTAAATACTTACTGAGTAAAGGAATGAATACTGGAGGCTCAGCTTCTCTGTCTGCTTCTTACCTTCCTTTTCTGTTTTTACTGATTCTGCTTTTTTCCACTCATGTTACCTTCTCTTTTGTTTCACATTCACATTTCTCAGAGGGTCAGGTCGGTCAGTCACTGACCAATCTGGGATGCCCAGAAGGTAGAGTTCTCATACCAACTATCACTGAGATCCCCAGTTTCTCCTGTATGTTACCTTCAGTGGGTTTCCTTTGACTCCGGTGGAGAGGCCTATTCTAATTGACAGTGGTTTGGTTAAATGGCTTACCTGACCCAGAGCTTGAGGGACCAATCACTAATGAGTGGGCAGGGATTACTGTGATTGGCTGTCAGTGGAGCTTAAATGCAAAAATGTTTTTTATCTTGCAAACATACCATTTATACATTAACTCAGAAACATTAGTTTCATGGGAGATATATTGTATAGAATATACTTGTATTATGAAGTGTTAAAATTAAAATTTCATTGAAAAGGTTGTATTTTTGTCTAAAGGAGGAATTTTTGAAGATTTCATATATATTTAAGCTATATTTACTTACATCCACTAATATTTTAGGTATGCCTATACATCTATATTTAGGTATTCTATTTATAAGTATATAGATCTACTTAATATAGTTATAAATATATGTTTTTATCCATCATGATACTAAGGTTTCAAATTGCAATTTCAAATTGCAAATGGATTATATCCATTTGATACTAAAAATGCAGTTGTGGTCCAACATTAATAAAGCTGAACACTTTATAAGGAAATAATATCTATTTTCTTAATTTTTCTCTAACTCATTTTTGACATTGAGAATAAATCACCAGAAAATCTTGTGAAAAGAAAACTCAGTTTCTGAAAATTCTATTAATAATAACATTGGAAATCTATTAAATCCCTAGAAACCTATGAAATACAAAATAGTTTGAATGATTTTTATTGAAGACGTTAGGCCAGCTTTTCAAATGTAGTTTTATTATTTATTAATGAAGTAAAATATCAATTGCCATTTATTGAATACTTTGTGCCAAAATACTTTGGATGTTATTTTAATTCAGTCTTCAAAATGATCGTGAAAGATTAAGGGAATTATCTAAATTTTGCAAATGAAACTCAGGTTTTGGGATTTGGTCACTTGCTCTCTCAAAGCTTTATAACTAGCAAGGAGAAGAGCTGACACTTGAACCTGTCTTCATATTATTCCAAAGTTCAGCCCTTTCATCTGTGCTGTGTTTAACTTCTACTGTCCTACACAAATGACTGAATTGCAGTAAATGAAATCTGAAAAATAGTACCACTGTTGGAACCTCTGAGGAATTTTTTATTGCATTGCAGTATGAGAGGGTTCATCCAGATCCTTCTGTCTTGGCAGTGGATGAATGTTTTTTGTAATGAATTAAGTATAACCATTATTACTCTAATGACACAGGCTTACTTTCTAATGTAATTTTGTTTCAGCTTCTAGCCTATTGTGAATGATTTTCTTTGCTGTTCTACCAGCTTATGATTTTAATATAAGTAAAACACACACATAACATTCTCACGTGAATAGCTGATATATTTATAGGGCCTGTTAGGCGATAATAACCCAAGTTTGAGTTCACTTTATCTAAGTTGTCAATAAAATTTGCTTTGTATGCTTTACAGTAATACTGTATTTGATTATCCCAAGCCTTGTATTTTTAGAGTTTTATCCTCCTTCAGGATAAAAATTCTATATTTATATGCCAATAAAAATGATTTAAAAATTAAAGTGAAGTTAAAAAGTATAGTCAATATGTTGTCAAAAGTAGAAAATACATAGTTAATGGGGTTAAGCTTGTTATTCTTAACACATATTACATGGTCATTTATAGAAGCCTTGATAAAAAAAAGTGACAGTGAATCAATTTGGTAATGAACTAGGTTAATGTGTAAAGAAAAGGCTCAGGTCAGGATGAGATTTGGAGCTGTAAAGTAGTGACATGAGTATATCAGAATAGGCAGAATTTGGAGAAAGCTAAAGTTTATGTTTTATCAGATTGGATGGTAGAGGCCAAGAGATTCCAGAGATAGACCTCAAACTGTTCGGGACAGTTAGAACAGGCTGATTTCTGTCATTAAAACTCTTATCCAAAGAGAAGTTAAATAAATGCCACCCTCCTACATCCACCCGAGTGCAGATTAATAGCTGATGTTCCAAAGTGCCCCCCAAGACAACCAGTAAAGAGTTTGTTTGGGTTTTTTTCTTTCTAGAAAAGTTGGAACTTAGTACGTTGCAGCTGAAAACTACGCAGGCTTTGAAAACTGGTCAGTTGCTTTCAAAATTTATAACAGCGAGGGAGGAGAACTGAAACTTGAACCCATCCCCATCTTATTCCAAAACCCATGCTCTTTCCTCTCTGTTGTGTGCGGCTTAAAGCAAATGCCAAATCATGCAAATTTGCAAGATTTTGAAAATGTAGATCAGTGGTTCTCAAAGTGTGGTCTCCAGAAGAACGGCATTAAGTGTCACCTGAGAACATTATCAGGCCATACCCCTTACCCACTGAAACAGAAACTCTGGGAGTGGGGCCAGCAGTCTGTTTTAACAGGCCCTCCTGGTGATTCGGATGCCTGCTAAAAGTTTGAGAGTCACTGCCTTAGGTATCTTTGCAATTTGAAACCTTAAACACACAGATAAGAGAGGCTCTGTACAATGTAGGGCTTTTCCTACTTAGCGCTGTTAGGGATAAACCCATTTTGTGACTAGTTTGATTATAATTCTGGTACAGCCTGAATTAATGATACTTTACCCTAATTCCAGTCCTCTGTAGGGAAAAATTTTAAAAAACAATCCAAATACTAAATTTCGTCAAAATTTAGTTTTACCTGGTTTACTGTTTTTTAAAATAGCCATCAACTATGTCTATTCTAGACTTAGCCATGTTGACGGAATTAGAATTTGGGTAAAATCTACATAATATTTATATTATTCAAAGAAACAGACCTTTTTTTCATTAAAGAGAAGTTACAGTATTTAATTTTAAAGAATTATATGTGATTTTAAAAATACAGATAGTCTCTTATTGGCCTTATTTGTGCTCATAAAATATTTGGACAGTTTATCAAGATTTTGCTAAAATAATATAAGGTGATTTTATATTCTTTTCGAATATGTGTGTGTAGGAAAAAGGACGATACTTTGGGTATGTTTAATAGGGGGATTAGTCTTTTTATAATTTCATCTGTAAATATCTCAATATGTATGTGGGATTTGCTTTAAAATAATTGGAGTGGGAGTAATGAAAGTTAATTCATGAGGGCAGAATGGAAACGTGCTCAATAGTGAGTTGATCATTATTAAAGTTGAGTGATGGGTGCTGTGAAGTTTTTGCCCCCCACTCCCCCAACTCCGTATGTTGAAATCCTAATGCCTCATGTGAGATACTAGGAGGGTGGGGCCCTCAGGAATGGGATTTAGTGCTTCCGGGTGACAGACCCCACAGAGCTCCCTATGCCTTGCCGCTGTGTGATGGCACAGCAGCTGCCCTGTGAAGGTCTGGCTGTGAACCAAGAAGAGGGCTCTCACCAGAAGCCACCATCCTGTGGCCTTGATCTTGGACTTCCCAGCCTCCAGATCTGTGAGAAATAAATTTTATAAGCTACCCAGTCTTTGATACTTGTTACTGCAGGCTGAAGGGACTAAGATAAGGGCTATATATAAGGACATACTGCTCTTCTCTAAAAGGTATGCTTTTAATCTTTTATAATGTAAAGTTGGAAAGAAAAAAACACAATGATACTAGCTCTGCACCCTCCTCACACTATGAAGGTTTGTTACTTTGGCTGACATTCCTGGCAGGCACTGTATTATAATGTTAAAAGAAAACTTTTCTGAACTGAAAGCAGTTTGACATATTGCCACTTTCAGGTATAATTTTTTGAATGTGAAGCATGAATAAGATTTAACAAACAAAAGCAAGCCAGGAGGAAAAACGATTAAAATGTGACTTTAAAATATCAATACTATGTTACCATAAATGATACAATAGGGTGCATTTCCAGACCTTACGTTTAAAATATCTTTTTGATTATTTTTTATTTTCCTTTATACTTTTCAATATACCATTAGCTGTATACCAGTTAGATTGGTAGTATGAAAAGACATTTAAAATTATTATTATGGTGATAAAGTCAGCTGCTCAAATAGTACATGAGCAAAGCAAGGATCATCTCTCTTCATATGGTGTAATAATAGGACTTTTCTCTACAATTTTCATATGCTTGCTTTTAAAAATTTATTATTGTTGCAGTTAACCTAGTAACTCAGTAGGTTAATGAAAATGCAGAGAGTGTACATAAGCAACATATTGTTGACCATGTTAACTTAGAGAAGAGCCACCCCTATGGACTAGCAGTCTAGGGAAGTGGTCTGGGGGCAGCAAGCAAATTGAGAGAAATACGGCAATATAGTAAGTATTTTATGTCTATAATTCTATTCTATTTAAGGTGCTGTTCATTATTATTTTAGGAGTTAAAGTGTTTTCTTTGTGAAACAAGATTGGCAATATATTAAAGGTGTATTTTTGTGTGTGTATGTGTTGTGTGAAGGGTGCATATCTACGCTACTTTCATTCATGGCCGTACTTCTTACAAAAGGAAAATTAACTTCTCTCTCTGGTCTATAAGAAAGAAGAGGAAGACCAAGGCTGAGCCTGGAAAATTTTGGAGGTAGATAAAATGGTAGCATTCTTTTACTTCTCTTACTTCTCAGAGACTCTCTCCTCTGTTTCCTGAGTGGTTCATAAATATAGTTACCAACAACTGTCTTTATTTCAATACTCCATGAACATTCACCTCGTCCTGGGAGCAGTCCAGGCCTTCAGAATAACCTCCTGTTAGCTAGGAGAGCATGGAGGTAAGAGCTTGAACTAGGCAGTCCCTGCTCTGCCACTTGAATGGCTAGGTAGCCGTTCATAACCATGACAAAGCTGCGTAACCTATTTGAGCCTCTTTTAAAATCAGGATAATAGTACAGTCTCTCTGCGGTGGTTGTGATTATTAAACATTTGGCACCATGCCAGCCACATAATAAGCAGTCGGCTGCGTTACCGTCCTCATTCTGATCTCAATAGTTGTGTGGAAAGCAACAGACTAAATTAAATAAAAATTCACACCCCTCCCACCTCAATTCTGTTTCAGTCCCTCTGTGTTTCATGAGCTTTCCAGATGATTCTTATATTTAAGACATTACCCTGTGTTATATTTAACATATTATCTTAAAGATCCTCTCATAGTGAATTGCATTTCAGACCTGTTGTAGCCACTAAGGGTAGATTTGTATACTCGTGCATATGAGAGGGCAGGGATCTTGTTTATTTTGTCTAATGAGAGCAAACACTGGTTTCAGATATGTTACCAGAAACCTTCATGGTGAATTCACTGAAGTATAAGAAATTATCCCATGGCTCATTAGAAAAAGATCGAATGAGCTACATTGAAATCATAATAGATGGCTTATCTCTAGAATAAGACTAATAACTGTCATGGCAGTCTTCTTTCCCTTTATTTTGGCTTTAGAATCATCTTTTTTGTTCCTTTTATAAAATGTTAAGTAGGAAATGTAGTTTATTTTTCTTACCTTCTGGTATACATTTTCTTACTGAACTTTAGAAATCATACAGTATTGTTCCTTTTGAGTTAATAAACTTAGTTCTTAGGCAGTGAGGATGCTCGTGAGTGTAATCTGTAAGTAGAAACACGTTTTGTTTGCCTTGAATAATCTATTAGAGCACTGAATCAGGAAGCTAAGAAACTAATAGCTTCACAAGAATGATTGTGCAGCGATCTTATTTCTGAGTGAAGCACTTTCAACTAGGTGTTTTTAGAAGAAAACATTTAAATGTCGTTGGTAGAACTTACATTATTCACAGCATAAAGATAGATATAAAGCAGTTATATCTATAACTATGAGCCATAATGATAAATCAGTGTCTGGTTAAACTAGGAAAAACGCTAATATTTAGTATATGCTTTTTCCTGATGTAATTTGTGTCTGTGGTTAAGTAGTTTTATAAGAGATTATTTGACATAGGATTATTGATGAGAAATTCTGATTTCCGATTGGTGTGATGCTTTTCTCTGCCTTCCTTACCATCTTAGATTACTCTACCAGAAAATAAAAGATAATTGAGAAATGACTTACCTGATTTTCAGTGTCTCTTTATCATCTGTGTATAAAGTTTAGAATTTAGGCGATTTTGTTGCATTTTGTATTTCATCATTATTTGCTATAAAGATATTTTATTCAAATTTGTTACGACCCAAAACAGAATGAGATGAGTAATTATTTTCTTAATCTAAAAAATTACTGTCTAAAGCCAGTCACTCTGCTGAATACAGAAATTTCATCGTTTCCATCTGCCTGAGACTGAGTTTAAAACCACTTCTCCCAACTTCCTTCTGTTACTCTTTTCCATTCAAATATATGTAAATATCTGCAGTTAAAAAAATCATCTTAAAAGTCTATTTACATATAATACCCATCTCTCTTGTTATTATCATTTTCCTTTCTCTAGCCCTGTTTAAATTCATCCACTGTGGAATGGATTCTGCAGATCAGCTGAATGTACTCTCAAAAACTGTCAGTAACAAGCCCTAGCTAAATTCTAGTGTCCTTCTTTCCTCACTGAAACGATCTTCTCCCTTGGTTTCTGCATACTGTACTTTTCTCTGATATTTCTTCCTTGGTCCCTTTTGCTGGTTTCATGTCTCAAAGAATTTTCTAGAGCTGAAGCCTTAATCCTCTGCTTCTATCTGTTTTAGGGTTTTAGATTCCCCTAAAGAGACTTGTAAGTGATGTGAAGGAATGAATGGGCCAAGTAGGGGCAAAAGTCATAAAGCAGATCCCTGTCCAAAGGGAACGCCACTATTTGGCTCTAGCTTACTTTCATGCAGGGGTAAAAAATGGTTTACTGTAATCAGATCTTTTAATTAATGAAGAGAAGTGGGAAAAGTCTAAATTTTTATGTGAAGTATTTCAGATTTTGAGTGTTGGCAGTCAACCAAAGCTTGGGAATACCCAAAATGAGAAAGGGTTGGCTCGTACTCTGGGTGGAAGGGGGTTAATATAGTTTATACATTGCATACAGAGCCTTTGGGTGTATAGTCTACATTATATGCCCCACTTGTGCGACCGCCATAAGGAGTGGACCTGGGATTGCCTTAAACCTGTAGTTTCATAGCAAGTGCACATTTTGTAATTTGAGTATATATTGTTTGGGGTGCCCTGGAGGAAAGGTTGATGGAAATGATTGGAGTACATGTCCCCCAAGCGACTCTTCCTGCCAAAACTGTTCGAAGCTGAATCTTTTTTTTAAAAAACTACAGTCCGAACAAACATGACTGTGGACCTCTAACTTGTGACCTCTGCTCTGAATCTTGGGGAGCTCATATATTCCCACAGCTCTACACATTTCTAAATAGAAGGTAGAAAATGAAATTCTGGATCTCGTTCAAGAAAGTTGTAGCTGGTGTGGGAGTCACAGTTCTTGGGCTAATCTTTGAATTGGAGAAAGTACTTGTCTACCTCAAAGTGATAGTCAGGCCGGCTCAGCTCAGGGCCTTCCCATTGTAAAATTTATGGTTCTATTCTTCTAAATCTGGTGCTTGTCTGACCTCTCACACTAGCTCTCATGTTATATTTCCAACGACTTCTGGAACATTTCACTACTTTAATGTTTCTTTTCTTCACCAGCTTAAAATTAGCATGTCTCAAATCAAACTCATCTGTCTTTCCAATCTACTTCCTTACTTAGTTCCTGTGTCTTGAATCATTTTCCTGCTAATTCAGACTGGTGAAAAGTTGCTGACTCAGAAGTTGCAGGATGCCCTGAGGCCTGGCAGCCACATTTGCTCTCTCCTTGATGACTCTGTGTCTCTGTGTCCCGTCCATGATGTCCCGTCCAGTCATTTCCAGTCTGTTGTAAACACAACTCTGACCACTCTACTGCTCTTTTTGAAAACCCAGTAGTTCTGATTAGGAACCTGCTAAATATGCTTTCTTTTCAGATTTTCTGAGACCGTATATAATCTTGCCTTTACCCTACCAACCATATTTCCTTCTATGAAATAGTCATTACGCCAAGTTGGGAAGACACTTTATTATCAATTACTATGTCTCCTGTTTTTATTTCTTGCTATTTCCCACCACTGAAAATATCTCTTATTCCTCTAGCAGAAACCGCACTTATCCTTGAC
Organism: Rhinolophus ferrumequinum; assembly: GCF_004115265.2. Lineage (NCBI taxonomy): Eukaryota > Metazoa > Chordata > Mammalia > Chiroptera > Rhinolophidae > Rhinolophus > Rhinolophus ferrumequinum. The sequence continues at coordinate 25,364,357 of NC_046300.1, read as the reverse complement.
AGGTCAATTTCATGCCTTCCAGGAGTCTTCTCTGGTGACTCTAGCTCATACTGACTTCTTTCTTTGAATTCCTGTTATACCTAGTGAGTGCTTCATGGCTTATTATCACTTAAAATCTTAGATACTTTTAGGGTTAGGAAGTATTTTAGAGATCAGCTAATCGTCTGCATTTTATAAATGATACAAAATTTGTGCCTTGCCCTTGATGATATTAGTTAATAGCAGAGCCCAAAACTAGACTTGTCACCTATCTTTCTATATAGCTCAGCAGAGGTAATGTGAAAGCAACCATGAAACAATACTTAAACTAATGAGTGTGGCTGTATTCTAATAAAACTTTAACCAAAACAGACTGCAGGCTCGATTTGGCTTGTGAGCCGTAGTCTGTCAACCTGTTCATAGAGTATTAACGAACAATTGTCCTAGCAAATTTTTCTTCTTTTGTGTTGGTTTTAGAATCAGAACATCGAAACACACACATGCACACACACATTAAAAAACTTAACTTTTATTTAGAAACATCAGATAAAGACGGCAGTACAGTTTATTTTTATTATCAGGTATAAATTTTCATATTTAATTCAGCTTTAGAGATCATACTAGAATGTTTCTTTTCAGTTATTTCTAGTCAGTTGTTTGGGAATTAGGTAATAAGGAAGCTTTTAGGTGTCATCCATGTAGTAGGCACAAGTTTTCCATGAACATGAGCTGATGCCGTTTTAGTGACTAGTGTAGCACTTTAAGTCTGCAGAATTATTGTTTTTCTCATACTCCAGGTACTTGGAATGAAACAAAGGTAAAGTTATTGAAGCAGGGTCACAACAAGTTATAAGATCTAGAAATGAACTGAGTAGCTTAGATTCTGACCACTCATGGCCATTAAGATCCCCTTGGCTCTCCTCAGAGGAATTAGACTGTTAACCCTGTTATCCTGGCCAGGTCCCCACCAATGTAATTATGTTTGTAATCTTAACCTGAATTCCCTCCGTAGAAGGTAATTATCTGAGCTGGATTCTAGCCACGGCACTGGGCTGAGCACACCTACTCTAAAGGGGTCTTCTTATCTTCAATCTTTGCCTGTTGGATAATTTCATTTCTGTTATTCAACAATTAACTTCTATCCTCCATAGAAAAATTGGCATTTTATGTTCAGTGTAGTATGTGTTTCATTTCACTGTTTACTTTTATAAGAATAAAACTGACCTTGGCAGGTCAAAGATGTAAGTATGATGAAATTGTAGTAAAAGGGATAAATATTTTCAAATATAGATACTGGAATCAGTCTTAACATAGAGATCTTTTAATTTTGACAGTAAGAAACCACTATTTAATGCTACAGTATTAAATCAGCAGTTCTCAAGTTTTTTGATCTTAGGACTTTCGCACTCTTAAAAATTATTGGATTATATCTATCCATATTTGCTGTATTAGGAATTAAAACAAATTTAAACACATTATTAATTTGAAATAGCAACAGTAAACCCACTCAATGTTAACATAAATGTGAAAAATATATATTAGTTTAAATATATTCTGAAATACCCTTGACAAGTAGCTTCTTTTACATTTTTGCAAATCTCTTTAATATCTGACTTACTAGACTAGACCACAACTGAATCTGCTTCTGTAGTCTTTTGGGATATATTGTTTTACTAGAAGTACGTGAAGAAAATCCTCACACATATATGTAGTTGGGAAAAGGAAGGATAATTGTGGATATTTTTCTTTGATAATACACCAAAAGTTGACAAGTAGTACTCTTTATAGGTTAATTGCAGTTTGAAATCTGAAACATTATCAGTGAACTTTTCATACTTGTTGCATTAAAATCTACTGTTTACATTTTGCGTGCATGCATTCATTCATTTGCTGATTGGGGATGTGCGCGTGGGTGTGTGCACATTTAACTTTCGAGTTTTTTTCCTTGTACTTTAAATGAATGTTTTACCCATGCATGATTTTGTAACAAGGTATTGGTCATTTGGAAATTATTGGCTCTCTCAGTTACGCAAACTTCTTCCCCACGTGAGCACCTGCACAGGTTGCTTGAGTGCCTTCAAGATATGGTAGTTGGCTTCCAGGTCCCATCCACCCCCCACCCCAGCAAGCTTTCAGGAGGGAGGTGGTGGGAAGGAGAGAAGAAGAGGAAAGGAAAGGGAAAAAAAGAAAGGAAAGGGGAAAAGGTATAGAAGCTGTTATATCTAAAAAAAACCCCTCAAAAGTCAATTATGTCACATTCTTTTTAGCAGAAGCAACTCACTATATCTGGCCCACATTCAACAGGTAGGGAGTGAGACTATTTTAAGGGAGAGCTGTCAAAGAATTCATGGACATATTTTAAAATCACAGTAAAACATCCTTCTCTCCCAGATACTCAATCCCACAGATAACTTGAGACTATAGTTACATGAATAACTACAACTTTATGTTATCTAACACTGAATTAGTTACTAATGGAAATACTAAAATGCATTGAGGTAACTGTTAAAAGAGGAATGTGTGCAAAAGACATGCCCTTGACAACTGCTATTTGGGCATTTGACTTGGCTCTTCTATCATTTCCTCAAATTAAAAAGACCTGTGTTACCCATCTCACCAGCCACCTCCCCAAACCAGCTCTCTTTATTTCCTGTTTGTCATTGTTCCATTTTTTTCTATCAGTCACCCTGATTTGAGGCTGAGCTACCTTTTAAACACCACACTGTACGCAGTCTCCTAGAGGGGCTCTACCCACCTTTTCAAATTCCATTTCTTGTGTCCTAATGATATTGCTTCTCCCTACTGCCCTGTACTCGAAAAATGAATTCTTAGTTTCTCGACTATTTAAGATTCTGAGATCTGCTCCCAGCTTTTCCTATTTTTTTTTCTTTTTTTAAAGAAAGACCTACTTCATTAGTTCTCCCCACCAAAATTAGAAGACTCTACCAAAGGGAGATACTGGGAAAAGTTCTCACTGTTTCTAAAGTTGTTTTTTATAGGATTAAAAAATATAGTACTATAGTTAAAGAATTCTTTTAGACCTAAATGTAGCTAGACAAAAGATATTACCAAGCTTATTGTGGAGAAGCTGTTGGAGAGAAAATAGGCAACAGAGAGGAAACAGACAAGACATGTTTGGGTGAGGCAGCGGGGACGAGTAGGATTGACAGAATGAGTATGAAAGCACTTAGAAAAGTGTGGAAGAATTAGTAAGGTTAAGATAGTGATGAGGCCATTATTCAATAGACTGTAGCATGATTCTCAGCAGGAGTGTGTTTCTCTGTGTGTAGGTAGGAAAGATGAAAAAATTAGTGTAATCAGGAAGACTTGTGTTGTCCTTGGCTGCTTGTGCACCCTTACTTGGTCAAGTTGCTTACATTCTCTGGACTTTGGCTTCTTAATCTGGAAAAAAATAAATGAATTGGACTAGATCATTTCCCGTGCTAACATGCCTTTGGAAAGGAGCTTAGATACAATTGAAGAAATTAAATTTATCTTTTTTTTTTTTTTTTTAAAAACAAGTTTCCACTGTTTATTTTTTAATCCCATTATTAAAAAAAACTTCAGGAATATATTGAGAATATTACTAACATCTCCCTTTGGTTGACTCTCCAATTTCCATTTATTAAATGGAAGCCAGTATCAAATCAGATGATACAATTACAACTGAATTTGCTATTCAGTTTATACACACACACACATATACTTTAAGGACACATTCTCAATGGGTTATATGTAACTTGAAAATGTTTATTAAGAGAAACACTTTCCAAAACTTACAGGCAAGAAAGAGTTAACATTGCCAGTATATCTGTATAAATAAGTAAATTAATTTTTCCTTATATAGTTTTGAGTATTATTTTAAGATTGCATCTTTTCCAGTGTTCAGTGTTAAAAAATAGTTTCATGACGAAAGGAGAATGTGTGTTAATTCTAGGAAGTCAGTGAACATTAAGTGGAGAAAAATTGAGTCTTATTTTACACAGAATAAAGGATTTACAAACCATGACTTATTTTAAACTGTAAACCAAATTTATGTTATAATTAATCTAAATTGACCATGTTAACCAAAATTGATTAAAGCCTGGTTTTATAAACTTTTTAATTTTCCAAAGTAAACAGGAAGGGGTTGGGTTTATTGTTTTTTGCTGTTTCCCTACCTTAACTCCGATGATCTCTTTGGTCTCAAATGGGCCTGTCTGTTCTACCAAAATTTAAGTTCTTGGTGAGAAGAGTTATAGGTGAGCTCAAGCTCCTTAAATGCTAAACTTGATCTTGCTGGAAATGTTTATGTGTTGACCTTAGCAAATACACTGTAATTTTCTTCACTGTATAACGAATGCTTCCGTACTGCTTCCATGGGCCAGTCACTGTTTTGAGCTCTCATGTGTTAACACATTTAATTCTCAAAACTGCCCTATGCCAAACAACTATCCTCCCTTTTTTACAGATTGTTCTTCTCCTTTGGTGGCAGGGCTGATAACTGGGTCGTAGAACATAGCTGAGACCCCCCAGGATCTGGCCAGCAGTGGTGGTTTGTGCCCAGTGGTGGAATCAGAGCGCAGTCTTCTTTCAGGAAGCAGATTTGTCATACAGTCTTAGCAGCAGCCATATCTGAAAGCACCTTTCTCAGAGCAAAACCAGGTTTTAATTGGGTTGTCACAGTGCCTTAAACAAAGGTATCCAGTGCAGAAAACCCTAGCCGTCTTCCCCACTTACTTCCTCACACCCAGTCGTACGTGCTCTTAGTTCTGTCAGCACAGCGTTTCCCTTTATGAGTCCTGTCTTCTCTGTGTCTGTTGCTGAGTTAAAACTGTCATTGCCTCCGGTCTGGCCTGCTTTCAGTGACAGCCCCACACTGCTCGTCATGCCTCTTCAGATATTACTCTGCTCTAATTCTTTGCAAGTTGTAGACTTTAGTAGCTTTGTTTGGTAACAGCTTTATTGAGACATAATTCACATACTGTACAATTCACCCATTTAAAGTTTACAGTTCACTTAGTACTCACAGAGTTGTGCAACCATCACTCCAGAAGGAAACTCATTAGCAGTCCCTCCGCATACCGCCAGCCCTAGCTATCTGCCAGTCAACTTCATGACTCGAGACATGTGTCTGTTCTGGACATTTCATACAAACGGGGTCAAACAACATGTTATTTGTGACTAACGTCTTTTACTTAACATAATGTTCTCGGTTCATTCTTCAGAGAGGTTAAATGTTTGCCCCGCGTTCAGCCATGGACTTGGAGCACAGAGCGTGACTGGTTGTTCCTCAGAAGGCACAGCCTTGGGGATGCGTGTGTTGTTCAGTACCCCCAGGGATTCATGTGGTTTCAGCTCCGTTCTCTTTGACTGTCCCCCCACCCATCTCCTGTTAAGCTTCTGAGTCTTCTGGGTCTACCAGTATCACCCAGTTGTTAGCCTGCACTAATTCATAGCTGTTCTAATTCAGTGTTCAAAAGCTGCTGTAACAAATTACCGCAAATTGGGTGGCTTACAACACCAGAAATTTATTCTCCACAGTTCTGAAGGCTAGAAGTCCAACAATCAAGGTGTCAGCAGTGCCATGCTCCCTCTGAAACCTGTAGGGATCAGTCTTTCCTTGCTTCTTCCTGCTTCTAGTATTTGCCAGCAATCCTTGACATTCCTTGGCTTGTAGATGCATCACTCTCATCTCTGCCTCTTTCTAAACATGAAACATGGCCATCTTTCCTCATGAGTCTGTGTCTTCAGATGGTAATGGTATTCTCCACTGTGTGTGTGTCCAAGCTTCTCTCTTCTTATGAGGACACCAGTCATTTGGATGGGGCTCCACTCTGATGACCATATGTTTAACTTGATGACATCTGCAAAGACCCTATTTCCATTTGAGGTCGCATTCCCAGATGGAAGTTGGTTAGGGCTTCAGCTTTTACAGGACACAGCTCAACCCATAACACTAGCTGATTGCTGGTTTGTTTTCAGTAATGCTCTGGAGCATAAATTGCTCTGCGTTCTGACCCGGAGTCTGGCTCCTTTGGGGGGTTAGGGCGCTGCCCGTCTTTGAGGAGCCTGGTAGACCCTCTCCTAGGCTTAACTATTATCCGGTGAATCAGGAGCTAGAGGGTGATAAGAACCTTGTTCTTTACCAGGTGTCCACATGGATGAAGACCCATGGAGCAGGAGCTGTGTGTATTTGTGTGTGAAGAGGGCAGAAACTGACCTACCAGCTCGCATAGATCTTCCACAGCCCGGATGTAGAGGAGTCAGGAATGGCAAAATGGGTGCTGCCCACTCCTTGGTATAGGTCTTCTGCAGTAAAGAGCTGTGGGAAGTACCTGTTGATGTTCATCAGCTCTCACATCCACTAGGAATAGCTTTTTCGTTCCACGCGGGCGGGGGATCTGTGAGAGCTGGGATCTGCCTCTCTACTGATGAGCCTGCGGGCAGGGTTGTGACACAGAGCTGTGGGAGATGGGTGCAGGCCTTAACTGGAATGCCACAGCCTCCCACTGTTACTACCCAGTGTCTGTAGATTTTGTTGAATAAGTGAATTGCATGCAGTTTGTTGCAAACCCTTTGATCGATCTCCAGAGACACTGAATCTTTGTGTTTGCTAGATCAGTAAATGTTGCGGGTGATTGTCTGAGTTCCTAATACAGTCATTCTGGAAAGTCTTGCGCCTTGAATAGTTTTTAAAGCACCATCTTCAAGGGTTGGGTAGTCAGACAAACACAGGATTGGAATGGCATATAACTTTTCAGGGAATTTAGGCCATAGAAGAATGATTTACATTAGTGCTGATGTTATTTTTCAACATATTCAACTATTGAAAAGTTTTACAACACCTTGTTAAAATGAAATTATTTCTTACTTGATTTAATAGTCTTCATTTTGCACTTACCTACAAAACACAGAACACGTTTAAAAATAAATGGTGAGAAAAGAATGTTAATAGTTTCATTTCAGTAAGTAAAGGTATTCTTGGAATATTCAATGGGCTAATTATGTAAGCTAAGTTTTCCTTTCATTGGAAGCTGGAATTTTTCATAACGAACCTACAGCACATCTCTTTGTGGGTCTTTATTTGCTGTAAATATCACCATCTGGCCTGCAAATTTTTCCTTTTATTCAGTTAGTTGAAAGAGCCAGCAAGATATTTTGAAAGCTTCTTAAAAACTCAAGATGTACTTACATAGGGTGAGCATTCTTAGAGTGGTTAGTGTTAACTAGGCTGAGCTCCACAGTCAGAGAGTTCTGAGACTGGAAGCTGTTAGAAATCTCTGTTATTTCTCCCAAACTGAAGTGCTGCTTTTTAGATTGGGAAATCACCGTGCGACTTCACAGTGAGGAATCAGCACAGGTATTCTTTTTAGTGTTTTCTGTAAAGCTTTGTAGCCTGTGTATCTTATTTTATAGGACCGTAACTACCTTTCTCTATACGTTCATTTATTACTGATGCTTTTTATTAGAATTTTAGAAATGGTTTGAACATTAGAGTCAATGAAGTCCTTAGAGATTGTGTAACTTTCTAAACCTTAGAATTTAAGATAAAGGCAAAAACAAAACTATAACACTTCTAAAAATCCATGAAGCAATGTGTAGTCTTCTTTTTTCAGGAAGCTTTAGAAAATACGATGTCTTTTTTCCTATAATTTAATATTATTATGATTATTTTGTCTAACATTAATTTGGCATCTATACCAAATAATTTGATTTTTAGGCTTAATTAAGCCACAGAGGCCTGAAAATTTTGTGTATTTTTTTTTCTTGTAGAAAGCATTTACCCGTCTCTGTTCTAAACATTTATGTTTCAATGAAACATAGCTGTCAATAGTATTAATATAAGTATATAAAATCTTACACCCCTTAATTAAGAAAATTTTGAATCTATGAGTCAGAAATTAACATCAAACTTTATTAGGTCTTAACAAGTTATGATTTGTTGTATTTATTGATGTATAGTTGATAAAAGAAGTTTTCTTTATTTCTTTGTGGTATATTCGATCTTCGTAGCCACTCTACGAAGGTAGGTTGGACAACTTTTATTATTTCCATTTTATAGACGGAGGAACTACGGTTTAGTGTTTAGGTAACTTGCCTACATTTTATGACCTTATAATTTACTCGTACAGTTACCTATTTCTTTGCATGTCACTGGTCAGTCATGGTAGTATTTATTATCTTGTTTCTTCTAGGGAATGCAGAAGTCTTGGTGATTTTTATTCTAGAGAATTTAAGAGGAATAATTTGTGTCATTTGGCATGATCCCAAAGCTAGCCCAGGTGGAAGGAATGTAAGTTAAAACTCCTCTAAATGCCAGGATTCCTTTCCTCTTCCTTGTAGCAAACTCCTGTCTGTCCCTCAGTTTTAGCTCACCTGTCACCTTCTCTGTAAAACCTGCCTTTTTCCCCCCAGAAGAGACAAAAATCTCTTTTTTAACCCTTATGTTCTCTTATAGAACTTTTGTACCTGCCTCACTTGGTACAACTATTATTTTGATACTGTGACCGAGCTCTTTAAACATAAAAATCGTGATATGCCTCTCCACTTCTCCAGGGCCTTGAGTGGACGATAATGGAGCCCAGTAAATGTTTAGAAAATAAATGGATGAATGAATGCTACATATTAGATAGTGTCTATAAGCTGCATGAGTCAAATAGTATGTACTCTGATTCTGGAGTAACTGTGCACTATGAAATGTTTGACTACCTACTACATGATGTTTTGTTGATTTTTTGCTGCGTAAATATTTTGGAGTTGGTGTTGGGCCAATTTATTCCTGCTTTACTTCATCACTTAACAGTTGTTTGGGACCCGGATGAAACAGTTTCATTGTAATGTTGCATTAGTTGAATCTGTGATTTTATTAATATTAAAGACAAAAAGTGTTCAGGACATTTAATCTCTTACAAAAATGAAGTTTTGTTGCTTGAGACCTGTCATACTTGTCTAAATTTGTTTAACAATAAAAATGTTAGCTAAACTCTTGACTATCCCATAAGTGACTTTAAGAAAGGCCGAATTTCCTTGTAAATTCTGAAGGGAGGTTAAAGGTGGGTACTTTCCCAAATGCCTGGTTAGGGTCTGATTAACCAGTTCCTGTGTTTTCTGTGCTTTTCTCCTCTGTGCTCTTTTTCCCCTTCTGTGGTTTTGTCCTCTGCCTTCTGGCGGCCACCTTATTAGCTGCAATGCCAGAAAGTGGAATAGGAAATGAAGTCCACATCCTTCAGTTTTGTTACTTGTTAGCAGATGCCTTCAATTTTAGGTATGAAGAGAATGAACATAGTTTGGTTATTTGTGCCTTATACCTGTTATTTCTGTCTCCAGTTATCAGAGATAATGATGACTTATTTATAATTGACTTAAATTGCTGGAAACTAAAGTAGTGATGAAATGCTTCCTGAAGATTTTTTTCCACACCTTGCTTTTGGCAAAAGAATTAAAAAGAAAAAAGACCTAAATGGATTCTGATTGTTTTCTTTATGGTATTTTATTTTGTTAAATTGTGTGTTCTATAATGAATAGTGGAGTCAAGTTCAGTTGTGAATTACAGAAAGTGGCACATATGATGAAGACTGTGGTTTTATGTCTGCTCAACAAACTAAGGTGGAACTGAAATGAAACTATAAATATTTTAATAACACCAATTGCTTCTGCCACCAACCAGGACTAGTCCTAATGAAAACTAGATCTGCTGATACAAAGTTAATGGGAAACACGGCAGGATAGGTCCTTATTTAGTGTCAGGCAAACTTCAGCAGTTTTGAATCTGCTAGGCACACATTCATTTTGTTCACTAAGAACAAATGCTAGAATATTTTACTCCTTAAGAATTGAAGTAGCCACCGTAGAGGTATCTATGTTTTCTTTGGGACAAGGATGTACATTTGATAATAAAGTATGTTTTACATATAGTAAATAGTAGGAAATGAAACATGAAATTAAACAATAATTTATTAAAAACCAAATGAACATACTCAATTTGTATACTCTTTCTATAGTTGACATACCAATGTGATACTGTGCTGGAGGAGAGAGAGAAATTCTCCTGATTATTATTCAGCTGCCAGGAGTGTATCATACTTTAAGAAGCTTTTTCTTTTAATATGTGCCTGTAGGCCCCCCTTTCTCCACAGGGGATGTGTTCCAAGATCCCCAGTGGATGCCTGAAACCAAGAACAGTACCAAACGCTACATATACTATGTGTTTTCCTATACATGTATACCTATGATAAAGTTTAATTTGTAAATTAGGCACAGTAAGAGATTAACAAAAGTAATAATAAAATAGAACAATTATAACAATATACCTTAATAAAAGTTATGCAAATGTGGTCACTGGCTTCATGGAATCCCTTGCTGAAGTCTTCGTATAGATTAAATAGTTTTTGGTTCAACACATTGACATCACTCAAAACGTGTTTTCTGTTCGTGTCTTTCGCCCACAAGTTTAATGCCTTTTCTACCTTAACTAAGCACTTATGCACTGTTGCCTTAACTTTTGTACCTTGAGGTGCGACAGCAAAAATAGCATGAATTTCTTTTTCCTTCACAATTTCATGGATAGCAGATTTGTTCTTACTATAGATTTTGGCATCCTCAGCATATGATTTTCTTCTTTCCTATTAGGGTCAGAACTTTACGCTTTTCACTTAAAAGAAGCAAGGGCTTCTTTTAAGACAGGTTCTCTTTGGCATATCCGAATTGCCAGCATCACTACTGTTACGCGTTGGGACCATTACATATTAAGTGAACTAAGGGTGACTTGAACACAAGCACTGCAGACAGCAGAGTGTTGATCTGATAATCTAGATGGCCTGCTAAGTGACTCGTGTAACAGGACTAGCATATATAGCTTGGATACGCTAGACAAAGGAAAGATTACCTGCCTTGGGCATGACAGCAGGAGATTCCACACACTACTCGGAAGGGTGAGCTTCGATAAGTTTAAATTTAAAAGTTATGAATTGTTTGTTTTTTTCTGGAATTTTCCATTGAATATTTTTGAACCACAGTTGACTGTGGATAACTGAAACTGTGGAAAGCAAAGCCGCAGATAAAGGGGGGGCTACTATAGTGGTGACTACATATTAAGATTTTACTGTTAGGATTTGAACACATTGAGGTCTTTTAATATTTACAGAGAACATTAAATATGTTTAATGTTATAGCCTAATTAATTTCCATTCCCCCCCTTTTTTTTTTTTGGATTTTTAAATCCAGAGCAGTAGATTTACAAATTTAGCGTTTGTCCAAAGGAATCCAAATATTACACTTACTTACTTACGCTTCCCTAAGAAGCTGTGGAAGTCCTCTTCAGTTTATTTGTTCGTTTACTTTTCAGCTAGTAAGACTTGAATGTTTAGTTTGTGCAAGACAGTGTGCTGCTGTGAGAAATATAATAATGAATTTCCACTTCGCCCATGTCATTGAGTTTCAAGTCTAATATAGGAGAGGAATGATGAGAATAATTTAGGAACCCATATGTCCTGTTTTGTGCCTTTCGTCCTGGCATAATTATTAATAATGTCTCCCCTTTCTCTTTCAGATGTCCTGGTTTGGACAAGTTATATGATCACACTGTGAATAATTATATGAGACTGAATTTAATCATTAAGCTACTTCAAGTAAAGCATTATGGAAATTTAGTAAAGGGGGAAATTGGTTCCAATAGGGGTGGAAAAAGAACAGATACCTTAAATCTGACACTTTTTCTTAACTCACGTTTGGGTGGCAAGGGAATGCCCTTTGGTTCTTGGGAACTCCCTAATGTGAAAGTAAGAATTTCTTGTCTCATTTCACTTCTCAAATATATGTTTTGTAAACTGTAATCTAAAAATGAAGAGAAGTATACCAATTCCAATTTTTTTGAGACTATCTCTTTGAGTAGCTGCTGATATTTTTATATTTTTATATTGGTTAGATGAAAAAAGAAACATTCAAGATATTTTCCTCAGATATATGTTTTATAAACTGTAATCTAAAAATGAAGAGAGGTTTACTAATTCCAATTTTTTTTTGAGACTATCTCTTTGAGTAGCTGCTGATATTTTTATATTTTTAAATTAGTTAGATTAAAAAAGAAACGTTTAAGATATTTTCATCCCTTGTTTTTCCTAAAGTACTTAATCTTACTACCCTGTTTCCCCAAAAATAAGACTTAGCCGGACAATCAGCTCTCATGTGTCTTTTGGAGCAAAAAATTAATATAAGACCCGGTATTATATCATATCACATATCACATATCATATCATATCATATCATATATCATAAGACCCGGTCTTCTAGTAAAATAAGACCGGGTCTTCTATTAATTTTTGCTCCAAAAGACTCATTAGAGCTGATGATCCAGCTAGGTCTTATTTTCGGGGAAATACGGTAGGAATATTGATTATTAAGTGAGAGAAGTGTTACTGAAATATCGTCTAAAAATAATTTAAGGTTGTATATAGTTTTCTGGAAGTCTTATAAAGACACATAAAGCTTAATCTGCAATACAGAATCTAATCTACTACCCCTTTCCTCCCACCATTGTCCCGTTCATTTCACTAATGAGAAACTTTTTAAGTAGCCTTATCGTTAGGAGAAATGTTTGTGTAAGCCAATACAGATAAGATTGCTTATTGTACTTATAGCAGGTTTGTTTGTGGCTGTGATTAATGTTGAAGACTGTCAGGAAGCTGTTCTGGAATTGCTTTCTCTGTTCTTTCAGACAATGAAGGTATATGACTTCATTCTCTGTATTTTTTTCTTGTTGGCAAGGCAGTTATACAAGTGCGTATTAAAATGTTCATTGTCTTTTCTTGGCTATACAAACCAGAAAAACAATCAATACTGAATACGTGGAGCAGCAACATTTTACAGAATTGTTGGGTAGGCATCAGCTGGGAAGAATGAGTCGGGCACATGCTGCTGGTAGTCAGTCTTGCTGAAGTCATGAAAAACGAACGATGATCTAAAAGAAGAGGATGTACTCTGGTGAAATAAGCCAACACTCTAATTTTGTTTCATCTCATCAACCCTGGGAAGGCTGGACACAGTTTCATAGACTAGTGACACCTTATGCAGGTTTGAAAAAAAGCATCTTAAAGTTCAGATAAAAGTTCTGTGTGCAAAGTAGGAGTAGGTGTGGTCTCGGAGCTTGTGAAGATGAAGTTTTTCAGGTTCTGATTTCATGAGATGTCATTCCATATTTCTTTTAGTCTTAGTTGTAGGATCATAGGATTATGTTGATTTCTTATTAACAATGATTATGCAATAATTGGCTCTTCTTATATTTATTACAATAAACAGAACAGTGGTCATAATATAAATATTGAGATCAAATATTTTCTTTTTTGTGATCTAATATGAAAGTAGTGCAATATTTCAGAATAATTTGGTACAATAAAAAAGAAGAAAATGAAGCATGCCAGTAATCTTGACAGGCTAATTTCCTAATTTGCAAAACAAAAGATTAGATTAGATCATCCCTAAAAGTATCTTCTACCTTTGGATCTTTGAGTCTATGAAATAGATTCCTGCCATTTCGCTAAAATGTCATGGTCTCAGTAGTCTTTTCCCACAAATACTATTTAAACTAAATAAGGTATGCATACTTATGCTCTGGCCCTCTTACCCCAGGATCTTATTTGCCAGAGGAGATGTTGGTTTCTCTTGAGAATTTAGCAAACTAATTTTTGATGAACATTTTAGTTTTTAATGATACGAAAATTAAAGTAGAAATTCATATACATATGAATATTTATGTTTGATAGTAGTAAATTGTAGTTGTTGCTAAAAGTAAAAATTTTAGTGTTATATTGACAAATAGACAAGTATTTATGGAACATCTAACATGAGCATGGCTTCACTCTCAGAATGGACATCAAGAAATATTCATTGAATGAACAGTGGATGTATTTTACCAGGTGCTTGGGGGAGTGGGGGGTGACATTGCATATTTTCTTTTCTTGAATTTGCTAACACCAGTTAAAAGCAAATGCACTGCTTACATTTTGCCAATGTACAAGACAGAATAGTAGGCAGAAAATTGGTATGTAGGCGGGCAAAAGGGCAGATTTCTCTGCCAAATGCCTCTAAATGAGTTGATGGCAAGGAATTTAAATATTAGGCTTTGATGAGAGATTGTTGAATTTCCTCAATGTTGTTGTTTCTTTTGGTATGCAAGCTAATTAGACAACAACAACTAACTGGAGCCAGTGGCTCAGACAGCTTGTCTCCATTGGCACAAATGCTGCAGCGTGGCACGGTTGGCTTTCTTGCCGGCCAGAGAGACTTTCTTCAGGCTTCGTTGTAATCATGCCTGCAGATCCCTCATGGCCCTCTCTTGCAGAGCCTTGCCTTAAATGGGCCATGACAACAAGGGGTGTTCCAGGAGATCCCCACGACTTTCACTATCAGTGATACTGATGCAGTTTGTACTCCTCTTAATGTATTTTAGCAATCTCAGAGCTCTACCACTCTAGAAAAATGGAGAGATATCCCCTATTGGACAAGAATAAGAATTATTACCGTGTTTCCCCGAAAATAAGACCTAGTCGAACCATCAGCTCTAATGCATCTTTTGGAGCAAAAATTAATATAAGACCGGGTCTTATTTTACTATAATATAAGACCCGGTCTTATGTAATATAAGACCTGGTATAATATAACATACTATAATATATAATATAGTATAATACCGGGTCTTACATTAATTTTTGCTCCAAAAGATGCATTAGATCTGATGGTCTGGCTAGGACTTGTTTTCGGAGAAACACGGTATGTCTTTCTGATGGAGTGATCCTTTTATCATTATGTGGTGTCTGTCTCTAACAACTTTTTTGCTTTGAAGTCTACTTTATCTGATACATATTAATATAGCTATTTTTTTGAAAAAATATTAATGTTTGCATGGTATATTCTTTTCCATCCTTACACTTTCAAACTATTTTTGTGTTACATGGGTTTTAAAAGTAAGTTAAAGCCAAGTTTATGTTTTAAATGTTCTCATGAAGTTCTTTTGAATTATTACAATATGGTCAGGGTAATAATGTGCGTAAATGGTACAAATCACTTTTTTTAATTAAAGTTTATTGGGGTGACAATTGTTAGTAAAGTTACATAGATTTCAGGTGTACAATTCTGTGTTACATCTTCTATAAATCCCATTGTGTGTTCACCACCCTCTGGAAACACCCAGAGTCAGTTCTCCTTTCATCACCATGTATTTGAACAAATCACTTTTAAAAGCTAGAAAGTGGAATATTGGTTCAAAGCAGAGTAGAGAGAGCTTTATTCATTAAGTCATTCTTTTGGTCATCAGACACATACATATGTGTTGAATACTTCATATGTTCTAGGAATTGTTTAGATGCTGGAGACATAGTAATAAACAAAACAGAAGGAAAACAGAACAAAACAAAAACACTCCTGGCCTGGAGTTTACATTCTAGTGGAGGAAGAAGAAAGTGAACAAATAAACTGTATTGTATGTCAGAAGGTAATAAATGCTTTGGAAGGGAGCAGAGAGATAGGTACTTCCAGTGGGTGGTGGTGGTTGGTGGTCGTGGTAAGGTTTTGATTTCAGATAGGAGGGGCAGAAATAAGGCCTCTCTAGGAAGTTGGCATTTAAGCAAAAACCTGAAGATGATGATGGAGCAAGCTGTGTTAATTTAATTTCTCTGGCAGAAAAGTATGTCAGGCAGAAAAGGGCATGCTTGGCATGATAGAGAACCAACGGAAGACCGATGTGACTGGAGCAGAATGATTCAGGGGAGAGTGGGAGGAGGTGAGGTCAGAGAGGAAGCAGGGGCCGAGGTGTGTGAATCCTGAGGCTGCTGGAAGGACCTCAGCTTATGTGAGATGGGAAGTCACTGCAGAGTTGTCAACAGAGCAGTGATACGATTTAGCTTTCTTTACAAAAGGAGCATTTAATAATTTGTGTATGCTTTGTTTGTTTTGTTTAATAAAAGACAGTAAAAAGGTAGGAATTAAATGCATTTGATTAAAAATATTCTTTTATAAAGAGGAAGTGGACTAGATAACTTCAAAGGATATTTTCTAAAACCTTTTCGTTTCTTTACCTTTAATGGATGAAAATATTTTTTGATTTAAAAGTGTGAGATTTGTTGTGGAATAATTCTAGTTGTGACCCTACTAGTAGCCTTAGGGAAAAGAAGTTTAATTTCTGTTGAGCAGTTTGACAGGCCTTTTTAAAGGTCTAAGGGAATTCACCAGTCACAGATGGTACCATATCAAGAATAACAAAGACTGGAACCTCTGCCACAGCTGTAATTTATCTTGGTTTATTTTCAGTGGACTGTCAGGCACTTCATACCCACTACAACAGCTGAGTGCTTAAAACAATACACCTAACAGCAAGAGCAAACAAATAATTAGGAATGGTGAAGAAAGAAGAAACATAAGCCATTGATCACAGAGACTAACTACACAATTTTCAGATTGCTAGGGCCTTGTCATAATTTTTCTGATAGGTCATTTCACTTAAAAGATTTTAGTGAAGATGAGGAAAAGAAGAACATGAGAAAATTCTCTCTTATGGATAAAGAAAGAAATCACAGTAGTAAAGTGTACATGAAATGTACAAAGACTGTTTTTTAAAACTCCATAAAAATGTAGATTTTGCAGAGGTTGAAAGTAGAAGGTTTATCTGAAATATGATTAAAATCCAATCCAATTCACCTTTTGAAAAGAACTAAAGAATAAATCCAAAGAACGAAACAGTACCTTGTACTTTATGTGAAGATGATTTCACATCACAGCCTGTTACAATTTCTCACCTGCACCAGCGTAATCTTTAACCACAATCTACTTAAACCATCATGAGTACTACATTTACATCTCAGAATGGAGTCTTCTGGGGACATCTGCATATGCATGTCTTATACTTTGCTTCATTTTGAACCCCACTTCTACCCCAAAGCCAGAGTCTTTGCAGGTATTCGCCTCAAATAGGTAACTTTTTCATAGTCCTCGATAGGTGATTTTCACATAGCAAGGATGCTTGCTACAAATGCTTTCTGGTTCAACAACTTGTAGCTGATCAGACGGTTAGGCTGCAGGGCCATTAGTAATAGGAACTGTAATTATATTTTCTGATGCATGTATCAAAATAATGGGGTCTGACAACAGTTTAGAATCTTTGAAAATTGAGTGACCAGAATATCCAAGATACAAGCTCTCTGTGTCTACGGAGGAAAATACTTTTATCTCAAATTTGAAATCCTACTTCCAAATCTGAGTGTGTAAAATAAGTGACTAAAGTGTACTGATTAGCCTATTTCCGGAAGTATTCTATGTCAAAGCTAAATTTGACAGTGACTTTTAATATGTGAAAACTTAACATAAATATGCCTGCCTCCTATTAAATACATTAAAATAAATTTATGAAATTAAATGTGGTAGCTGAATAGTTCTAGACTGATAAATATTTTTTATTTATAGAATAAACTTGTGCTTTTAAAGGATCAAACTATGTGTAACCATTTTTACTCCCTTATGGACACTGCAATTATCAAAGACAACTACTTATATCAAATAATGTCAAAGAGGTAGCTAGCTTGAACATTCATCCCTTACCCAGAGAAATAAATGGATTGGTAATTCTGTGTGATTTTAGTGAGCTAATTTTGCACCAAGTGAGTGGAAAATATTTCATTTTTAAACACATGACAGACAGACAAACTAATTTCCTTCTTAATTTATCCAATTCTGAAAGTAATAATTAAAAATGTTAAATAAAGATGATGATAATGGTAGAACTACCACATATTAGTGCCAGGTGAAGCTGTTACTTGGAATGTCCTCCTTTGTCAGGAAACTCCCTAATCATCCAGTTTATGGGTATTGGTATAGCCAAGTGCCAAAATCTTCAAGAAGTCCCCTTGGCATTGATAAGCTCAAGCTGATGATGTCTCTGAGTTACTACGATCACTTTTCCCTTTAGTACATAATCTAGCATTTCGTGATGTGGGACGTAGGATGAAGTTCTCTGGCTACTTTCTGAATGTGAGTCTGTTTGCCCCTAAAAATAAACTCCTCACGTGTCAATACCATGTTCTCCTTCCCATGCCTTCACTCATATAGCACAGCTCTGGAAAATATGTACATTTAAAAAACAGCTACTGACTCCCCATTTTGTTATGAATGTTAATTAGGATTCTTGTTACTTTAATTTATAAAAAATTTCCTGAATCATCATCCTCCTCATTCTTGATCTCAACACTTTATCAGTAAGTTCCTTAAAAAAAAAAAAAAAAGCCTAGTTCAACAGACACAAAGTTGAGGCTGACCTTGACCTTGAAGAAAGAACAATATCTTTAAGTGCTAATAATGCATGGTAATAAAATTCCTGATACAGTTTAACCAGGTTTTTTCAGTATAATTGTAACAAATTTTGTGTGACTTTTTAAGTAGTGAGCCCTCCTATTAGCTCCAGTAGTTCCATTACTTTGAAGGTCACGCTGACCAGAATGACTCTTCTCTGAATCCAACCAGAGCTCCCAAGAGAAATCATCCTTTTATAGCCAGGAAAAGTCTGGAAGAGAAATAATTTAATCCATTTTACAGATATGATATCTAAGGTATAGAAACGTTAAATGACACATAATGGGCTCTCAGTACATATTTGATCTTGTTGTTCACCAAAGTGAAAGAAGGTTCTAGGTAAATTGATAAAAAGTCAAGATTAAAGATGGATCATCCTGACTTCTAGTTGAAAGCACCCTCATTTAAAGAAGGCTGAAATCAAACAAAACAGTGTACACCTACATTATAAATCAAGAAAAGATGTGCTCTCTTGCAGATTTTGGCACAAAAGATAGCAATCTTCTTTTAAAATTGCTTAATTCACCATTCAGGCCATTTCTTTAAAATATAACTGTTTTGTGACTTCAGTAATAATTATGAAAATACATACCAAAACCTCATTAACAGGAAATCTAAAATGATTTGGAAAAATTGGCTTGGATTGTCTACTACTTATTAAAGAATAATAACATATTTAACCTCTGGAAAGGCAGTTTAATTTGTTTTGTTTTCCCCAAAGTAAACATTTGAGTAACAATTTTGGATTATGATTTTTAACCCAAATTCTGGAAGCAATTAATGAAATGACTGGCAGCATCTGTTAATGAACTGCTCTAATGTATTAGAAATTTATTAATGAGAAACACTTAGAAACTGAATGGGTCAATTCAGGAATAGTGTTGGTGTTTACCTAAAGGTGGGAATCATTTAAGGATTGAGAGTTGACTCTCAAATAGTCAGGCAAGCAGCTACAATTTGTAGATTATCAATGCCCTTGGTTTTCTCCTTATCCTCTTTGCTGACAGCTTGTGCTGTATAATCATTCATTCTGCCTCAACAAAGTACAGATAAGATGTAATAAAATTCAAATTGGATAAGTTTGCTTCAGATTAGGAGCACTTACAAAATGTTGTATAGATTTCACTAAATAAGGCAAGACTTTTTTGTTCAATATTTATAAGGCCATTCCAAGTATAATTGATAAGTATTGGCAAGAATGGCTAAATAGTAACCAGAATCAAGCCACAATTCAACAGTTAAAACTATGATTGTGGCGTCTTATCTGTGTTACAGTTTGTAAATTGAAGTAACATTGATAGCCCTATTTGCTTTCTTTTTAGCACTTTGAGATGTTTGCACCAGTTTCCTACAAGCAGGTCTTAATTAGCAAAGATTTTTAAGTCCTTATTCCTCTCATGACTGGTTAGGTGCCAGGCAGGATCCAGTACGAGTGGCAGATAAATTGACTACAATGTTGGGAAGAATTTTTTTTAACTTTGAAAGGTCAGATCTATACATTTTTATATATAACAACAATATATGCTGATAGAACAGTTTGTGAATTAAATCATGTATCAGTTAAATTCAGTTTGTTTTGAGGGTACAGATATCACCCCAAATACAGATCAGTAAATGTATCTCAGGAATCAAAGGTATGAGAGAATGGACTGATAAATAGAAAAGATATATTAGACATTAAACAATATGCAGTTTTCTGATACAGTGTTAATATTTGCCCTGGAGTTGATCAAAACAGAATCTCATCCTGCATATAAAAGTGAGATTTAGCTCTTCTAAAGATCATACTTTATGATTTCTTACGCAGTTTCATCAGTGTCACCTGTGAGATACACTTAACATTAAAGGGCAAGACAGGATTACAGTGCAAGCCCTGGAGTCCAGCCAGTTTATCATCCTTGAAGCTATGTGGGATGCTATATAACACTGTTGAAAATAAATGACAGGAGGCTGTCCAGGCAGCTGCTACATGGTGATCTAAAATAGGGAGACCACAAACCAGGCCAACAGAAGAAATGCTTTAAGGCCACACTGGATCATAGCATCAAATGATAAAACACAGCTCAGGGTAGCCAGAGTTTTTGTGAATACTGTAATCAGAAATGAAACGATTCTTTCACAGCAAAGCCAGTGAAAATGACACGATTCTAAAACATTTGCTTGCAAGCAGGGACAGAATGTACAAATAGTAGTTTAATAGTTGCAACTCAGATCAAAGGACAATTTAATACAAGCATCATGAAAAGGATTAACTAGATCCTTTCTTTAAAGCAATTCACAGTTAGAATTATCTCTCATCAATATGTCAACAACCTTAACCATTTACCTAAAACAGAATTTTAAATTGTTAGTTTGTTTAAAAATAATACCAAATATTAAAAGAGCTAATTTTCCAGGGTAGAAATCTTCTACTCACCTGTCCTGTAAGACGTTTTTTTTAAATTAGTTTCAGGTGTACAAAGCAATGTAATAGTTAGACATACCCCTCACAAAATGATAAGCCCCCTCCCCAGTCTACTATCCCTTTGACATTGTACATAGCTGTTACAGTACCATTGACTATCTTCACTGTGCTGTACTCCACATCCTGTGACTATATATAATTATAGTTGACATTCAATATTATTCTACTTCAGCTTCAGATGTATAGCGTGTTGGTCAGGAATCTACACAGTCTATGAAGTGATCCCCCTGATAAATCCCGTGCCCATCTGGCATTCTATATAATCTTTAAAACGTTATTGATTATATTTCCCATACTGTATTTCATATCCCAGTGACTGTATTATAACTACTAATTTACACTTTCTAATCCCTTCACCGTCTTCCTCATCCCCCTCCCATCTAGCAATCATCAGTTTTTTTCTGTATCTCTGAGTCTATTTCTGTTTAGTTTGCTCGTTTATTCTGTTCTTTAGAGTCTACATATAAGTGAGATCATATGGTATTTGTCTTTCTCAGTCTGACTTATTTCACTTAGCATAATGTTCTCTAGGTCCATCCGTGTTGTTGCAAATGGTTAAGATTTCATTCTTCTTTATGGCTGAGTAATACTCCACTGTATGTATGTACCACATCATCTTTATCCATTTATCTGTTGATGGGCATTTCAGTTGTTTCCATATCTTGGCTACTGTAAATAGTGCTGCAGTGAACATAGGGGTGCATATATCTTTTTGAATTAGTGTTTTGGATTTCTTTGGATAAATACCCAGGAGTGGAATTGCTGAATCATAAAGTAGTTCCATTTTCAGTTTTTTGAGGTACCTCCATACTGTTTTCCACAGTGCTGCACCAATCTGCAAACCCACCAGCAATGCACGAGGGTTCCCTTGTCTTCACATCCTCACCAACACTTGTTTGTTGATTTATAGTTGATTGCCATCCTGACAGGTGTGAAGGTGGTATCTCATTGTGATTTTTATTTGCATTTCTCTAATGATTAGTGATGTTGAGCATTTTTTTCATGTGTCTGTTGGCCATCTGTATGACATTATTTTGAGCACATTAAATGTTTAGATAAACTGTGGAGTTAATATATTAATAGTTTTCTGTGACATGAATGAGAAATCTTTGTTTCATTAGAAATGATGCATTTTATTGATGGGAACACAGACTGTTTGCCTGTTCATTTGCCTATGAGTAAATCATATTGGTACAATGATATAGAATAATTTAAGTAATGTAACATAAGAGTATATCGTCAGACTTGAGGAAATAAGGAAAAGCTGGACCAAATAAGGATCCAGAGCAGAAATTTTCAGATACAGCCAAGCTTCTATTTAAAGCAAGTTACAACCCCAAATTTCTTCAAAATAAGTAGCAAACTCAGAATGCACTTTCTCAAAGAAACAATAAATCACAGGTTCACAGACTTGCTCAAGATGCCCCCTTAACACATGCTGTACCTTAGTATTACATATTTGCATTGAAAAAGGAAGATAGCCACTGCAAATACATACCGATAATTAAACAAAATGGAGAAAAATTGAAGAAATAAGGGGATAAAATAGTCAGAAATTAAGTGAAGGAAAGCCATCAAAAAGAACTTCGTTCTAAAACAGTAGTTTGCAAACAGGACCAGAGGGTACAAATAATGGTTACAACAAAAATCAAAGGATAATTTGATAAAAACAAGAATAAGATTAGAAGAGCTAATTAGAGCAATTGAGGTATTGGTTGAAAACTTTAGAGTCTCTCTTAATCTATACTGGAACATGGCAGGTATTTTAGAAGTTGTGATTAGTGTCCTTTCAAAATGCCTTTCTTTTCACTGATAAGGGAAAATTAGAAGTCCTCACTTCTTCCTCTGCTTCTCTCTCAAAATCCAGCTGACTTCTCCTTCTGTATACTTGTTGGTGATTTCATCTACTTCCCTGTATTTAATCATCGGTTTGCTGGACTTCCAAATCTAAACCCCCTAGTTTAGGTCTTTCCTCTTAAGTTTGCTAACGTGTATGTTCAATTGTCTCTTGAACATTTCTACTTGGATATCATCCTAAGGATACTTTAAATTCAGTATGTCCAAAGCTGAGTTTATCACTGTATCTTCCTCAAAAAAACCCCAAATGTGTGCACTATCCACTCATGACATATGTCAAAAACTGAATCCCTAATCCCTCCCCTTTTTACGTGTATCTAATCAGTTCTCTCCCATATTAATGCAGTAACATCCTAACTGTTCTTCCTCCTTCATTCTTCAAATTCTGCCCAAATTCTTCCTAAAACCCCAACCTGAAAATGTTACTGTACTTAAAACTCTTCAACTGCTCTTCTTTGCCTTCAGGTAAAGTGTAAACTCTTTAACTTGAATTACAGTGTCTTTCATGATTTATACCTGTTTATCCCAATTGCCTCTTACTTTCTGGCGTAAATGAAGGGCTGACCTTCTAGCAATTCAGTGAACAATTTCATTCCTTCTCATATCTGGTTCTTCCCACATGCTTTAAAACTGTATAAAGAAATAATGGAAAAAATACATAATAAACTTCTAACAGTTGTTTAAGTGTTATCAGTTCCTTGCATTCATAATCCTAAATGTTGTACAAACCATGGATTTCAATTATTTGCATAAAATGAAGTCCACAAGCAATACTGTGATTTAAAAAATGTTTTTTAAGATGCATAATTTGGTTAGTAGTAAATGTAAAATAATAAATTATGTGTGGTAACTACAGTTCTCCCAAAATAAAAATTTAGAGTCATTTAAAAATATGAAGATCAACTTCTCTCCCAGTTATACCATTGATACGCTCACAGTAAAATCACTGGCTAAGATTCTTAGGTATTAGTACTTACGAAGAATAGTGTAATTTAAATTATCTTGTTGACATTTTGTATACTATAGACAAAATTGGTAATCCTGGTGGATTACCAATAAGTAAAATTAATCTCTCAGGTTTCAACAGCAGTTTTATAAAATGGATTATGTTAGAGTAAACTATCCTCAAGAAAGAAAAGCAGTGGGAAAGAGAAGGATCCTGGACCATGGAACAAACCAACCAGCGTCCAGTGATGAGATCCCCGGGGGTCAGCAGCTGCCCCGCCCCCACCTCAGCCTGCATCTTCCTTCACCCCTCAGGTCATAGTGGCCTAAAACACCAGGAAACTGGCATCTGAAAAAATGCTAACATAGCCAACACCATAACAAAGACAACTCCTTGATTTCCATCTATTAATAAAAGTAAATCACACGTATATGAAACAGGACTGTGAAATAGTGCTCTTAAAGAGAATAAATTAACAGTGAACTTAATTCGCATTGATAGGAAAAAGTGTCAGCAGGTAATTCTAAATGATACTTGTAAGGTGATATGTGGTTTCTTTTAATAAATAATTTGTCCCTTCCTGACTGACATTATGCTCTATCTACCAGAGTTTTGGCCAGCCAGGGTTTTGGCAGAAAGGTCCTGTGGAGCAGTCCAGGGCTCTGAAAGAATGACTGACGACACACACAGATTACCTTAGAGATTTTTGTCTGATTCTACACTTGAAAAAATACTCTTAGCATATCTTTTTTCTGAGACATTTGCGTAAATAATGGCTTATAATCATTTGACATTTTCTGTTCGTCAATAATATGATTTATAGGTTTATTGGGATATTGGATGGCTTTTCTCCTTTTGCTAAAGGATATATTTCTATACTTTTCTTTTTACATTTGCCTAGAAAGAAATCATATCTGACCATCCAATTTGAATCCAGTTCTAATCTACACTGTACCTTACCCTGAACCTATAAAAGTATGATGAAAATACAATCTTAAGTTTGTTTTTAATGTGGGAAGATAAAAAAGAGACCAACAGGCAGATTTATGGGGATATTATCTAAGGGTTTTCGTTAGAAAAGAAGAATTAAATGCTCTTTCCAGTTAGGAGAGCAGGAAACAGGAAGGCTACTCACTTACCACCAAAACATCAGCGGTAACACGGTGGACTCTCAAAATGAGTCATAGAACGAGATTACTAAAAAGGAAAATGCCGTTGAGTTCAAGCAGTTCCCAATTTCTAAACTAGTTATATTTCAAAACTTGGTCTACCCACCTTAGTGCTTAGATCCTGGAATTAATTCACTTACCCAATTAAATTATTTTTAAAATCCCATGCGTGTTCATAAAAAGAGAATGCAAGCCACAATGTACCTGAAATACAGAATATCATTAGCAAATCCAATTCTGAATCAAGGAGAGGCACACTCAAAGGTGTAATAAAAGAACAATACCTACACCATTTGTATGCACTGAAAACCCCCAAGTCAAAGTCATTGATAGTAGATGCATAGGCACTCTATTATAACAGAGCTGAGCAGGAAACAAGCAGCGTGAAAATGCACCTGTGGAGGGTAAAGGTCAGGAAGATTTTACCTGACTGTAGAGCCTGTGCATTAAATGCGGAGCGAAGGTATAAGGCAGGGAGGGAGCACTGTTAAAGAAGAAATGGGGGGCTCTCGTAGTCTCCTTCCTTTCCTCTTCTTTATAGTGTCACCATCATGGGTCCTGTCACCACAGACTCAGTACTGTATTTCCTTCCGAGGTTCAAGGGGAAATGTGGGAAGTGTGGCACCGTGGCTCAGGTAGCAGCTGGCAAAACAGAAAAGAAGAAATTCAGAAGCTGTGTTAAATACTGAAGGGAATTCCTGTGGTGCTTCCCAAGTGGCGATTTGCCTATAGTAACGTTGGTGACTTCAGCAGTCAGAGAACCTGTTGACAGAAATTTCAACAAAATGATGTTTTGGTGGGGTTTTTTATTCCCGGTGGGGAATTTTAGCAATTTTATGGATTTTTTTTCATGGTCCTCAAATTCTCTTAATATTTCTCCCTGTATATTCAAGATAACATAACAACATTAGCTCTATTGTGGTTTCAGTCAATTTACTATAAAATGCCAGTACCTGGGAGAATCTGCAGGGACTCCTGCCTACCTTTCCCAGCTCTTCCCCTCCTTCACTAAGCTCCTGCTGCACAAGCTTATTGTGAGTTTGTCTAATGGATCAAACTTCTTTCTGCCCCCAGGTCTCCGCACATTTTCCTTCTGCTTGGACCTTACCTGCCCTACCCTTCTGAGATTTTCAACATGTCACCTCCTCAGAGAGGTGTATTTAATTGTCTAATGTCTGTCTGTCTCACTAGCTAGCTGACTGGTTCAGAAGGGTAGGAACCATGTCTGTTTTTTTTACGAACCTGTACTCAAAGCTTAGCACCATGCCCGAGATATAATTAGAACTCAGTAAATTTACAATCTTAAGGAATGTGGGGGAATCTCTGTGGAGCATTTCTTCAGGTAAGAAGAACTACTTTATGTATTTTAAAATTTCCTATGCTTTACTGATCCACAGATGTTCAGTCTCATAACAAAACTATCAATACACTTTTCCTCTCTCCCGAAGATGTATAAATACATAGCACTGCAAATTTAAAAAAAAACACGTCAGTACCTAAGAAGTATATGGACCACAGCATAGTTTGCGCAAATGTTAGCAAGTCACTGCTACTAAAAATGTAATAGTTAAACGGAGTAAGAGATTTGTCAAATAAGTTCGATATTAACGCTGTTCTTCTCTTAAGTAAAATTTAAATCTGTCAAGTAGTATTTTAAGTTAAAATAGCAACAATTATCCACATCTGTTTGTTTGGTTCAGTCTCCACAATTTCAGTCAGTAGAGTGTAACTTTTTTACTTTTTGCCTTGTCCCCATACTAGTTTTCAAATCAACACACTTTTTAAAAAAGTTAAATGTGTTTTGAAGAGAAACGTCATTTACCAATTCTAAAACAATATCCAATTCACTTGCAGTTCATAGAAGATCATGGAATTTACACATTAATTAAAAAAATTGAGAGCTACCCCCAACATTTCGCCTTGAACAGCTCATGTACCAAGCTCTGAGAAACACAAGTGTGACGTGCTGATCCCTGCAGTGGATGGGCTTTGGTTACGTAGCATGCGTGCTGCTGAGGTGTGGAAGGCCAGAACAGCACCTCATGTTCAGCTGTAGCTTAACGTATATGTTGTAGAGCATAATCAATAAATACCACAGTAGACTTATTCAGGTGGGGCACACATAGCTGTAAAATTTAAAAAAAAAACACACATGTTTTACAATGAAATTCTTACATACACTAATGAAAGTAAGATGTGCGTAATTTTAAAATAAACTGTGGTATTTTTTTTTTACTCCTCATTTGTGGTTAGCTTTGAGAATACTGCTTACTGACTATATTTCCTTTTTAGATAGGTATATAAACATGTATCTGAGCTCACTGTGTATTCTTATTTTAAGAAACTTGTGTGGTTTCCTGTTCTGCTTTTAATACACCTGTAGTTACATATCTCACATTATAGATTAAGAAAATTAAGAAAATATCATGGGAGGACACTGAAAATAGGTGTTGGGAGTGAGGAAGATTGTGTGTGTTCTCATTAGCATATATGTAGTTATATATATATATATTTGTTTCTAGGGAGAACAGTCAAATTAACTACTGGTCTTCATCTTACGCAGGTGCACATGTAAGAGATGTACAAAAGTTGTTGAAAGCTTGAAATTCCAGATATCATTAAGATTAAAAACACATAATATTTATTGAGCTCTAATCGTATACCAGGTACTGTGCTAAGCATTTTATCTGTTATTTCATTTAATTGTCTCAAAAACCCCAAAAGGAGATAAGGAACTGAGGCTTGAAAAGTTTAAAGTAACTTGCTAGAGGTCACCCAGCCAGTAAGTGGAACAGGAGGGATTCACACTCAGCTGTTGGATTCTAGAGCCTGAGCTCTGTACACTTTCAACGCCAGATTCTAAACACCATCTCTTTTACCAAGTCCTCCCACTATTCTGCAAAATGGTTATGATCAAATCAAGGGACGACTGTCTTATCTAGTAGATGGGGGAAACCATCGTCCTGGCTCTGCCACTTGCTTTCAAATCAAGCAAGGCCTTTGCAAATCCTTCACACTCTGGTTTCTTAAAAGTATAAATAATATTGATCTCATTGTGAAAATAAACAGGCAACGTTAGTACTATCAACAGTATTATTAATGATTACCTAAGATTATTGTTATAGTGAGCAAAGGCATTTAGTCACACATTGAGATGTAGGCTGAAACTTATGTACACAGCTATTCCTGCTTCACTGTGCTTGCAAAATAAAACTGTTTTATCATTCCAGGTCTGAGTACTGAGGCTCAGCTGATTGAGTACAGTACAAATAGCATCAAGGTCAGGTTTATGATTTTCTTGCAGGCTAGTTGCTATCCATGGTAAGAGACAAGAATGTGGGCTCAATGCCAACCAGTTGCATGGAATGTTTGGGTGAATATAATAATCAGAGAACATCCAAATCTAGGAAAGAAGCCTGAGACTCAAGTTAATACCTAAGAAACCACATAAAATGTCTAAAATAAGCTGACTATAGGAAATCTCCTCAAAAGCAGCGCTGTCTATCTTGTGATTTAAAAGACAGGTGTCTCAGTATATATGCTTTAGGTAGTGGCCTACCTAAAATCTCTTCAATGAAAGAAATCTATAAATAAATATGCATGATGCATATATTTAATTTGTATAAATTCTGTTATGCAAGTACTCTTTAAAATACTGCAGTTAAAGTACTTTAAAATTGTGTTTGGATTATACATTCTTTTTTTTGAATTATATAGTCTTTATTAGCACGGTTTACTAAACAGCATACATTTATATTGCTGAATATTGTTTTACAAAACCCCTGTATACTCTAATATATAGGCTATTTATGGAATTTTTAAGGGTACTTTGTATATAATTTTTGCCTTTTGCATGTAACTTTCGAATCATCCTACAAGTTAGCTGTGACTCTAGAGGACAGAAATAAAGATATTTATGTTTGTAATAACAATCACAGTAAGATTGAACTTTTCATGGATCTAGATATGTAGTTTGAAAAATTTTGTAGAGTGTGTAGGATGTATCCTAAGAGCAGAGTTGTCATAATTACAGAAGCTGGTCTTGGTTCTTTATACAGAAACATGCAGAAAAACGGAAAGATAATTTATTAACCAAGAATGGCTTAGAAAAACATACCTTAAAATGCATACTGAAAATTCTTCTGAAGTATAATCGGTTTCCTAACTAAGAGTCTGTTTAGGAGAAAGAAAGGGCCCTCCTGTGTATAATTTGACCACTACATGTCACTCATCCATTTACGGTGTAGTTTGACTTGTATTTTATTCAGTGTTGTCCAGGCCCTCTGACCAGATTTTAAGCTCATTGAGGATGGGGACGAGCTGTTTACACCGTAGTATTCGTTGGAGTGCCTGCTGCACTGAACGCAGTGGAAACTCAGACATCAGATGAATTTTTCTGGTTCTTGGATCAGGTAGCATTCCCATGGTAAATTAAAAAGTGATTTTACTAGTTTATAAATCAATATCTTGTGAGTTTGGTTAGCACAAATTAATTTCCCAGAGTTTGATTCCCATGGGCAAACTGATAAAATTGTATTTCAGTAGAATGGTACATACATCAGGAGGGTACAGGGGACAGGGTTTCCAATAAATTCCTGTAAATGAACTGCACATTTCTTCAGTGCTTATCAGTGGGATTTTATGATAAGCTATCTCTTATTGCACCACTTTCTGTGATGTTTTGTTGCATCTTATGTCCAAATAGGAATGAGTATAGATTTCTTTTCATTTTTGTATTTTATTATTGTAGAATAACATAACTCTCTACCTCTTGGACAGTTTAAGGTATATAAATATATTAAAGGAAGAAAATATAATATAGAGATTTAAAAATTGAATGATAAATGGACAAAAATAATTTTATTTAGCATTCCCTAAAGGCAAGAGGCAGCAAGTTTCATCTTGAAAGTCCCAGCAGATCTGTGTATACTGTGGGTGTAGTTAGCAGGTTGGTATTTTGAGTAGGAAGATAATGGGTTTTAATTGGCTCCTCACTGGAGTTTTATCCTCGAAAGGAGAGAAATGAACTTAGAGCCAATATTAACAGGTGATAATTAAATTATAGGTTCTGCATGCTTAATGTCTTAGACTAAGGCAAGATGAAGCAACTGGAGACCATTAACTTTAATAATTGGAGTCAGTATCTCTCTTAAGTAGGATTTTATAGCACATTAGCAATGGTTGATTAGTATTAAATCAGAAAATAAACTGTTTTCTTACTGAAGCATGTTTTACTAATGCAACTTCGTACCTATCCATTTAAATGTGTAGGATAATCTACATGAATATGTCTTTTAGAAAGGTAAATGAAAAAAGAGAGAAATGTAAAAAACATTTATCAAATCCTAAATCAACCACTGTTTCTAAACATTATTTGTTTCTACATTTAACATGGGCTAAAAACAGATGTTCAAAATGAAGTTGCACGATGATTGGTTATAATATAATATTAGTTTAATTATAAAGAACTGGGAACAAGTAAAATTTAAACATTTCATTTTATTATTAAAGCTGAAAAATACATAATTGAAATGTTCAAGTATTCTGTTATAAAGATTTTATAGTATTATGTTTGATTTAACATTTTAAATATTAGGTGGTTATTTCACATTAATTATATAAGTGGTGCTATAGGCATTGTGTAGAAATTATGATAATCCTTTTCCAAAGGGTTTTTTGTTTTGTTCTGAAGAATATTTAATGAACATTTGCCTTTATAATATTTTAAAACATCACTGCCACTACATTAACTTTGAAATACTTAATGTCTTATGTTACATTTTGGGCTTTTGTTAAATAATTTCCACCTCCCCAAGAGAAGTCTATTTTTGTTCTGCCTAGAATTACCATATAATTTAACATCCAAACATTTGGGCAGTGAAAAGGATGCTGTTATTAAAAGTTAATATGCCAGGAAAACAAGTGTAAAGCAGGATGTAGATCCCCCTAGTGTAATAGTAGACTACTATATTATATACAAAACCTGGGTTATTGTACTCCCTAATCATCAAAGCAATGCACTTTTGGAGAAATGCTTTCAGAATCCCTGCTTGGGATAACAGGAATGCATGTCCCCTCCCTGCTACATACAGTGAGATCTGGGTCTACCTCAACTCCAAGCCACTAGAGTTGTTTTTGTTGTTGTTTAACCTTGGGTGTCTCTAGCACCTAGCAGGGTACCCAGCGCATGGAGATGAAACTAGTGGAATCTTGGCCTCCAGCTAGAAGAGTGTTCTGGAGTTGTACAGATCGGTGGTCAGAAGTGAAGAGCATTGGGGGGCTGAGGAGCAGGGAAACTGGGCTCTCCTTCCTGTTGAAGCTCCACAGAAGCCTGTCTAGTTATTCCTGTTCCTACAGGATTGCCAGAATTTGAGCCTGCCCTCGACCAATCTGTTGTTTTACTCTGTACCCTTTCAGAGAAAGACAAGGCCTATTCATAAGAGTAGTGATTCTTTACATTTGACCAGGATTCGATGAGAATGGGGGAGGGGCAAGGGATGGCTCTGGGTTCAGGCCCCCCTCTTCAGTTCAGCCCATCTTCCCTATCCCGCTGCTGAAGACTGTGCTTCAAAATAGAAGGTCTCAGCGTTTGTAAGACAGTAGGACCCAGAAGGGATGGGGGTGGTAGTAGTGGATGAGGTCTGGGCCATAATAGATTTTATCATTTTAATCTGGGAGAGAGCAAGGAAGTGCTTTTGTTGGCTAGCTGAAGGTGGAACAGTCACAGAGACACCCCTCTGTCTGGACATAAACCTATACCTATGTAATTAATCTCTACCTATATAACTCATACATATTTTAAACAGGTCTGTGATCTTCTCAGAAAAATAACCACATGAATAGGTTTAGTCAGTTTTTCTCTTGTTCCAGTCATTTTCACAGCAATGCTTCTGTGCTCCCGGAAAAAACGAAAGATCCTTGTAGCTTCACATTATCTTTAAATGTGCTTTTATTGTGTGCTTATCTGCACTACAGTCTTTCAATATACAGACCCCATGGTGCATGCATGATCTTTAAAATGGGGATTCCATGTAAGGAAGTTAAATGAGGGGAAAAAAATCAAAACAGTGCAAATAGCAAGGTTAAATTGAGCGCTGTTAACCCCCTGCTGACACCAACTAATAGCACAGAAGCAACAGCAGGAATCTGAAACAGAGGTTAGTGTTGGGAAATTTCAGCTCGTGACAGTTACAAATGAAATATATTGGCTAGTTTTTCTTCCTAGCATATTACTTTACAGAACATTTTAAAATGAACATCAAAGATGATACTAAGTGTATATCTAGTAGAAATAATAAAAATTAAAGCTGTATCTTAGTCTGAAGCACCCATTAGAAGTCAAATGAGTTTCTCTTTTAAAAATTAAGATATAATTTACATACAGAAAAATGTGTAAATATTAAGTTTTATTGATAACATTACACAGCTCAGTGACTTTTAATATAGGAATAAACCCATGTAATGAGCAATCTGATCAAAGTACTGAACATTATCAGCAACCCAGAAAGTTCCCTCATCCTCTCAAAACCTTGTCTGTTATCATCCAGAAATTTGGTTTTCTAGTTAACCCCAATTCACCTCCAGTTCTATATGAACTACCGTTATCTGTTTCAAAATTACAGGATTGTTGAATGCCTCCCACTGCTTCTCCTTTCAAAGAACAATTCTCCTATTTCCTCATGTCCTATTAAGTGAAAAGCAGCTCTTATTTTATGGATAAGTAAATAAATAACAAGGACACAGTTGCAGAAAACTTGCTTCTTTGGGGATATATATAATTGAGAAAATATAAGGAACCAATCACTGACATTGAATGAAAAATGTAAAATACCCATAATGCTGTCTGTAGGGTATAGGTATTTAACAACTCAAAAAAATCCATTAAAAATACGTTCACAACTGATTTTAGATTCCATTACATATTAAAAAATGCTAGTCTCTCACACTGTAATCACTAGTCCATCTTTAAAAACTTTTAAAATTTTATAAGCAACAGCCTTATTTGTTTTTTCTTTTTGCTTTCACTTCCACTCCCTTTCCTTTTTAAAAGGAAGCTGCCCTCAAGAACAGTTTTCATTTGCCTGTTCATCTCCCTCTTGGTATCTTCCCCAGAGGTATTCTTTGATTGTCTTCATCTCCTTTTCTAGAACTTCCATCTTCCTATTTCAAATGAATCCAATAATTTACCTCCACCACTGGTGGAGTTTATGATTTCCTCCATTTACAACCGAAGTCCTTAAATATTAAAATGCCATTCTCACACTTCACTGTTTTCTTACCATTTCACAGAACACATCTATCCATTCTTCCTTTCACACCATTCCTATGAAAATGTAGTAAAATTCATTTAGAAAGCCTTTGACTATCATGAATTTGATTGTATTTCCTGGAATACTTTTTTTTATTTGGAAAGGCTATATATGTAATACCAGGACATTCCCTTCCTGGATTCCTATTACTATAATGGGGCTTAGTTTCTTTTAAGGTTAGTTAATGTTTCTTTAATGATTTAAGTCACCATTGTTATCAATAGTTAATCCATTTCAATACTTTGTTTTGACTCTAAGCTGGTAGGTAGCAGGGATCGGTGTCTACCGAACTCACGCTGAACAGTGTCTCACTAAAGTGCTACAGGAAAGTTCAGATGGTAATTCAAAACAGGGACAAACTAAAGACAAGTCAGAAAAGGAAATCTGATCGAAAAATAATACAGAACTGAGAAAAGACAAAAAGTCCGTAGACAGATTAAGGGAAAAAATAAAGAAACGGTCATTTAGGACTACTAAACGCAAAATTTTTTAAAACCCTGTTTTTGGTTAAAAAAAAGGGGGGGAAACAAAACAGAAAAGAGCGGAAATGTGTTCTGGAGACTGAGTTGATAGAACTTTTGAGAAAATTTCACAGCTCATTGGGAAAGAGCTTATATTTTCCATTTCCCTCATGAGGATATTAGTATTTAAAGAGGCAACAGATATAAAATATCTAAGATTTGAGATTTTTGTATTCTCATTAAACTTTGTTTTAACAGGTCTCAAAATTCTGTGATAGATTTTTGCTCAAGTCGTTTCCATTAAAAAGTACTGATTTAAAAAACTAATGATTTAAAACACACACACACACACACACACACACGTCCACAAAACATCACCTTTCCTTCTGAAGCTTTTATGATGCACTGTTATCATTAACCAGTCTTTTACTTTTAAACTTGAATGGCCAGTGGAGACAATTCTGAGACTGTTCTTCCACCACTGATTAAGACTGAGGTGGCAGGTATTTGGCATAATACTCGTTTAGCCTTCTGAGCTTCCTGTGCAGGCGCGGTGACCTTGCCAGCTCCAGCAGCCTTCTTGTCCACTGCTTTGATGACACCCGCAGCAACTATCACATGTCACAAACAGCAAAACGACCCAGAGGAGGATACTCACAGAAGCTCTCAACACACATAGGCTTGCCAGAAACCATATCAACCATGGAAGCATCACCAAATTTTAAGAATTTGGAGCCATCTTCCAGGTTATTCCCCAAATAGCAGTCAGTCTTCTTCAGCTCAGCAAAACTGCAAGCAGTGTGAGCCGTTTGACAGTCCAGCACTGGTGCATCGCCAGCACTGATTTGGCCTGGATGGCTCATGATAATCAGCTGGTGCCATTGGTGGGTCATTTTTACTCTCAGCCAGATTGCCGCGAAAACAGTTTGGACAGACTTGTTCTTGATATTGAAGTCCCCATTGTCCCCAGGAAGAGCTTCACTCAAAGCTTCATGGTGCATTTCAACAGACTTTATTTCAGTTGTCACGTTGGCTGGAGTGATGGTGACCACCATACCAGGTGTGAGTACAAGGACAGTGCCAGTACCAACAATTTTGTACGCGTCCTGGAGGGGGAGACACAAGGGCTTGTCGGTTAGATATGGTGGTGGTAGGATGTAAGCACCGTGGCATTACCATCTTTACGGGTGACTTTTCATTCCTTGAACCCCAAGGCATGTTAGTACTTGGCTCCAGCATGGTGTCACCATTTCAACCAGAAATTGGCATAGGTGCTATGGTGTCAGGGTTGTAGCCAGTTTTCTTAATGTAGGTGTTGACCTCCTTAACTGTTTCCTTGTATGTCTTCTAGCTGTAAGGTGGCTCAGCGTAATCCATGTTGTTAACACCCATGATTAGTGGTTTCATGCTCAGTGTGTAAGCCAGAAGGGCGTGCTCACTCACTGGTCTGCCCATTCTTGGAGCTTCTTGCTTCAAATTCATCAACGCCAACAGCAACAATCAGGACAGTGTAGTCAGCCTGAGAGGTGCCTGCAGACATGTTTTTGATAGTCTCTGTATCCTGGGGCTTCAACCATGGTCACGTAATACTTGCTAGACTTGAATTTCCACAGGGAGCTATCAGTGGTGTTATCACACTCACATTTAGCTTTCAATTTATCCAAGACCCAGGCTGCTTGAAGGAACCGTTTCCCATCTCAGCAGCCTCCTCCTTAAATATTTCGCTGCTGCTTTGGTGGATTATACCACATGTAGATCAGGTGGCCACGAGTGGTAGACTTGCCCAAATCTGTGTGTCCAATGAAGATGCGTTGATACGATTTTTTTCTTTTCCCATTTTGGCTTAAATTTAGTAGGGGTTTTCATGACACCTGTGTTCTTCTGGCAGTAATGCTGTTGCAAAAAAGTGAGAGGATTTTTTAAAAAAGATTATATAAAATTAACCTAAAATTGGTCTAAACTTCCCAGTGTAGAAGTTTTGGTTAGGGGTTAGGGACATACATAAATATGAATATACGTGCAGTTATTCTTAGTAGGCTAGAAGTACAGAAGATGAGTCCTCATGCTTCGGGGCATAAAAAGATCATCGGACGCAATCAGAATGAAATTTCTCCCTCTGTACATGAGTGCCCAGGTAGGCAATTGGAGGGACCTGCCCCTGATGCATGACAGCTGTGTTCAGAGCAGAAAACCAGATGTGATGGCTGGTTTCAGTGTGACAATTTCCATGTTCCTAACAGCATATCCAAAAAGCCTGCTTAATGCCTCAGCAGTTTGATAGTTTTGCGATATGCTGAGTCAGAAATAATAATACAGCAAGTTGCTAGGGACATGATGTACCAAAAATATGATGATACGTATGTGAAACAATAACTTGGGAGAAACTGGCAGTTTTAAAGAATGGAATTCCATTATTTTTCTTAGGAGAGAATAAGAGAAACTAAAAGATCTAAGCCTGAAAGACATCTCAGTAACACCTTGTGCTATACATAAGAAATGTATCATTATTTAATTATACATGCTAGAGGACAAGAGGGAAAAAACTCAAGGCAATAAAGGCGTAACTTCTGACGTTTCACTCATCTGAAGTGGCATTTTTCCAGGAAGGCCATTATTCTTGGGACCACAGAGTTCTTTTGCCTGACTAACAGGCTGCTTTTAGACTCCTTCCTCATATGCTGTTTGATGTTGAAGAGATTTTTTTTAACAGTAAAAACAGCAGTTTTGACTAAAGGCCATGATCAGAGCTGCTCTTTAAATGAGAAATAAAACTTTATAAACAACTGAAAATTCACCATAGGATGAGTTGAGACTAGTATGTGAAATT
Source organism: Rhinolophus ferrumequinum (assembly GCF_004115265.2). Lineage (NCBI taxonomy): Eukaryota > Metazoa > Chordata > Mammalia > Chiroptera > Rhinolophidae > Rhinolophus > Rhinolophus ferrumequinum. Next base: position 25,328,033 of record NC_046300.1, on the reverse strand, counting down.
CCAGATACTGAAATTATAAAAGACTGTAAAATACCTATATTTCTTCCATTCAACTCATGCATATATCAAAGCTGAATCCTGGTATTCTAGAATAATGGGTTATAGAAAAATATACATGGTAAAATAACTACAATTCCAATGGCAACCACAGTTTTCCATTAAATAGACATTGGAAAATGATGTACCATTCTCTTCAAAAATAGGAAGGTATTAGAATTAGATGAATTTCATAATGTCAAGCAATTTTTAAAAACAATATATTTTATGAAGTTTGTTTTAAAAATCCCATTTCATTAATTTTACGTCTTCCATTTCATTTTGACTCTTGAATCTGCTGAAACCAAGGATATGTATATATTTGTCGAATATCGCTCAGTAACAAAAAAAGAGGAAGAAACATAATTTTTACAAGATTCTTAGTAGCCAATGTATAGAAAACTAAAACTGTATTCTATTTCTACAACTGTGGACTAAGCAAATTTTTATGAAGTTTGTATGCACGAAAAAATATTTTAAATTACATGCACAAAACCCCCATATTTTAATTTATAAGGGAAATCTCTGAATGCTTCTTTACACCAAAGAGAGAAATAATGTTTCAAGAGCACAAACTTGAGAATTAGAATGGCTTGTCTTTACACGTCACTTGTGTGAATTTCCTCAGTTTCTTCATCCATGAACTCGGATGATTAACATTGACTTTGCTAGGTTGTGGGAAGGATTACTAGATAAACTAACTCTTAGAGCAACTGGCACAGAGTAGGAACTTCACAAATGGCAGCCATCACCATCATCATCATCTTTATCATTTTAAAATTTGGTTTCTACATTAGGATTATAATTTTTATAAAGCGAGTTCCATACATAATAATATGAGATTAAATGAAATGTTAATTATTAATTCATACAATTCCTACAGTTAAAAAAAATACATAGGGTAACTATCACAAAATGAAAATATTAATGAAATGACCACTTACAAAATCAATCTTAACTCAAATGTTACTTGTCTGTTTAATACTAGTGTGTGCGTGCGTACATACACACACACACACACACACACACACACACACACACACACACACACACACACACCCCCCCCCCCCCATCAAAGACATTGGTTTCTCAACAAATACAAGGTAATTAAATTCAGTTATAAAGTGAAACGGGAGATCATTCAAAAGGTTTCATGAAATGAATTAAAGTAATGATGGAGAACCCTGAGATTACATTCCAAACCACTGATAAATGATAAAACCAACAAGGATGATGACAGAGTAAGTTTTTTAAAATGACGTAACTATCAGAGGACTAAGAGAGGTCCTTAGAAAAACTGATGAAAGCACCTTAACGTTTTTTGTAAAAATGATGTATTACCATAACTGTAAGTCAAATATTCAGTGAAAAGCCTAATGTACTATCAAGCATACAAAAATTGTGTTAATAAAGCACTCAATTTTCACTGTCTTACTAATTAGAACACTGTTTCAGTTATATTACAAATTTTCTTAATTGAATTAAAATCAATTCAGTTTTCTAAATTTTAGTTTAATTTTTTACAACTTATTCTGAATGTTTGGTCCTAGTTTTAAGTGATTTTACTTTAAGGAGCCTTTTTCATGGAATTATCCTCAGAGAATAAATTCCTACTGTATATGAAACAAAGTTTGTATACAAATTATTTAAAAATTTAAATTACATAAGGTGATGAAGATGGTACTCTGTTATTTTCCTTCACAGTCAAATAGATGATTTTATATAAAGTGGTTCTATGGCTATATAAAGAATATCCAACAATATCTTAAACTTACAAAAAATTTCTCTGGGTAGTTCAAATTACTTCATACAAAATTTACAAAAAGGCCATCTTCAGACTGAAATTAACTTTTAATTTTTGTTTGAAACAGGCTGAATTCCCAAAGCAATATACCATGGTAAATCCCAAGCTAGTAGTCTTTCCAAATATAACTATACCTCATTTATCTGATATTACTGGAAAATGAAGTATTAACTGGAAAACTCACCATGATTCTGAAGTGCTGGTGCTGGTAGGTCTTTCCCACACCTCCTCAGGAAGATTTCATTATCCTTTCCTCTTGGCTCTCAGTAGTATTTAGAACACAACCAACAGAATATACTATATTGAATTTGAATTATTTGCTTATATGTTTCTTTGAACCATTACATAGCAAAGACTTTGAGGACAAAGAACTTGTTTTATTCATCTTTGCATCCACAGCACTCAGTATAGGTCTGGCACACTGCAGAAATGCAATTAATCTTTGTCATGTGGAGGAAGGAAGGAGGTGCGGAGGAAGGACTCAGACTGTTTTTTAACATTGACAACTTTAAAAAAAAAAAACATCTTTCTAAAGTACAGTACTCTTTTTCTTACTGTGCAGAGTGTATTAAGCATACTTGTTAAACTTTTGAGTAACTAAGGGTGAGACTTTGGAGCATTGATCATCACTCTGTGCTATAATATAACAAGGACAGCTTCCAGTGCTTTTCAAATGCTTAAGATGCTCTTTCCAAGAATTCATTACTGTAGGCCTTTCCAGGTAAGGATACGTCTTTATTTATTTATTTATTTATTTATTTATTTATTTATTTATTTATTTATTTATTTATTTGGGTGACAATTGTTAGTAAAATTACATAGATTTCAGGTGTACAATTCTGGATTACATCATCTATAGGATACGTCTTCTAATCTGCAGAAAGAACTGAAGGTTGATACATACGGGAAACCAATTAAACACGCATGTTAAACCAGCAAATACTAACACTGACGACCACCCTGGAGCCAAGTGAGGGGCTGTTTGGCAGCTCAGAGGTCTTCTCCGTATTCCTGAGCATTCAGGAATTTGTTCCTACATTCAGATTTTACAAATCTAATTCATATTTAATTTCATTATTTATACATCATAAACTTTTCCCTTTTAAGTGCATTGGAATTCCAAATTTTCAAAGTGTCCTCAAGATGCAAGTATAATTTTTTAAATAATTAAAATGCTTAAATATATATATTATTATTGTGTGTGTGTGTGTGTGTGTATGTATGTGTATAAGCATCTTAGTGCTCAGCTACAGAGAATTAAGAATTACACAAAGATAAAACGTATCATTTTGCAATGTCCAGGGAAAGGCAAAAAATAAATTTCTGTATCTTAAGTATTGGCTTTTAACATGCTACAAATGTTTATTTTGTAGATCAAGGTTCATTTCAAATATGCTATCATCAAAGCTGTTTGCAAAGTCCACAGATACCAGTTTTAGAGGTCATGAGAAGTTATTCAGAAGTTACTTTTCATTTAATTCCAAGGAGAGGAACAAGTAGATAGTGCCATGTTTAGAAAAGAAACTTGCACAGTGAGCTAACGCCAGCCCATTCATACATGACTCAGGCCTGAGAAACCGAGGTTATCTCTCCAGAATCTACTGCCTGGTACAAACCTGTCCATAGCAGTCCGCACTCTAAAATCTTGCCGGAATGATGTTTCTCGAAGCAGATGCTACGCTAGAGCTGACAGGACCACCACCCTTAGCAACACCACAGTCCCGAAGGAGTGCACGAAACATGAAACACGAGCAGAAACACAGAAGTAATCGTTTATCTAGAGTCTGTGAAAAGCAGCAAAGAAAGATCTCTGAAAGAAATGTAAGGCCTGTGATGCTGGTTAGTTAAAAAGAGGGCTGACTGCAGAGTGGGCTCAGGTCTTGGCTGCGTCACGGTCAGTCCACTGGTCCTTGGCACGCCCACGCCAACCTGAAATCTCAGAAATAGCAGAGGATAGTGAAAAGGGTTTAACTTTTACTTCTAATACTTAGTGCCCTCAGCTAATTAACTTACTGACTATATCTGAGCCTCAATTCTCACGGGGTTGCAATAGGAGCGAATGAAATACAATGTATCGTAAATAAGTTACCATGCCTTGACATAAGCAATACTTAATCCATGTTCATTTGCAGCACATTAATTTCAAGCATATGGTGTGCTGTTTACTTTCCTTAGAAACAAATATTTAGGTATTTAAAGACTTTGTTTTCAGTTCCCTTGTGATATTCTGACCGCTACTTTTTAAATAAAAGAGATATAAGGAAAATGATTATCTTTAACCATACAATTTAATAACTTACTTTGTAATTTTTTTGTTTTAGAACAAGTATATCCATTTGATTCTGAAGTCCTAAGATAAAAGTCTCTACTATTAACGTCATTTATTTTTGCAGCGGTACTATTGATATCTTTGATGGAACTATTCAAAACTCATTTTTTACCACTTATTTTAAAGAGATTTTTATGTAGAATATTTTATTGTGACAATATTAGGTGTTTCTACACTAACTTTTTTGGCAGGACTTAATGAATTTTATGAGTCATCATATACAGAATATTTTTTAAAAACTTAGTTCACTATATTTGTTTTGCTCTGAGACATTTGATCAATGCAGAGTAACTACAATATTGTATATATCGCATGGGCATTTTAACAGACCTTTCCATATTGAGATTATACATATATATATATATATATATGTTTATATATATGTGTGTATATATATATATATATGTATATATATATGTATATTTCAATCGCTACTTCACTAGCGAACAACAAAAGGCTAACTGGAATAGATAAATATGTTTTTGAAGTGGTCCTGCCATCAGTTTTCTTCCTTTTTTTAAAATAGTTTTTCTTTTGTCTTTGAAGATGCGGAATTTCTGCCTAAATGTAGATGATACACATTTAGGAAACATTAAGAGTAAGACAGTATCTCTAGAGTCAAATCCCCCCAAAAGGTACACCTACAATTTCTATAGTTCTTTTTAGTTATCTCTCCATTCAGTATATCTATTTTCTGAAAAAAGTATCTCCTGATGGAGAGTTCTCATGTAGAATTAATGGCTTTAATGGGAAAGGCTATGCTTCCAGATTTATCAAATACTCTTCAGAATATAATTCCACGTGCACAATTAAGACAGATTTTTAAAAAATCTTAAATCTGCCTGTTATCCTGGGTACTACTGGGAATTAGAAAGGAATCAATTACTTATTAAGTATTTTCTATGGATATGCTTGAAATCTCATTTGTGTTTATATCCATATACACACTCATACACATATATACACTTCTCCAGGGACTGGCATTCCCAAGACTTAGTAAGTAATAACTGGCCCTTTAGAAGAAGGACTTAAGTAAGTGATCAGATAACAAACAAGAAAAAAATTAAGGTAACAGACATTACAATTTCTTGCTTTCCAGAAATCAGTAATCAGGGTGTAAACTTTTCATTGTCTAAGCAGGGTGTGTTGATGAATTAGTATTTACTCATTCTGGTTCTGTAGTCCTACTGGCCCATGGAAGGATTATACTTCCATCCTCTTTACAGCTGAGCAAGACCAATAGACAATTTCTGGACAATGGGAATTGGGCCTGTCAAAGCATTTAATTGCCAATGTACAGCCCTCTGTTTTCTTGTTCCCTGCTGTGACAATCATGCCCATAAGATCAAAGCAGCCTGGATTACTAAACGACCCACGTGGACGTCTGTGACAGTATTAGGTGTTTCTAATCACCCAGGCGAATCACCCAGGTGCACAGTGTATATGTGTAGTGAGAAACTTCTATTGTGTAAATAACTGAAATGTTGATGTTGTTTGTTATACAGCATGACTTCGACTATTCCGACTGATAACAGAGATGTAATGTTTGTTCTTCCACCAAGGGATAGTTCCCAATGCTACCTGGCCTTTATATGAGGTTTTCTGAAAGGAGAATAATCCCAGGCAAAAATTTTACACACTAAAGGATACTGATAAGGAGTAGAGGAAAACATATTGGGGACTATTTAAAACAAAGATGAAATGAAGTCAAGGAATACACTTGGGTATAAGAAGAGATGAAATAATCGACAAAGGGAGGAATTTGTCTGTAGTTAGTGTCAGAATGTACCACCATAGGCTGCTGTCAGGATGTAGCCTTGTTCTAACCTCACGTCCTCTTTCACTCACCTAGCTGTGCTGAACTGCAGGTTTGGTCTGTGCAATTCTGGGATTTGTTTTTGAATGAGCATGAAAGATTTGTCTACTTTACAACCAAGTGACTCTTTTCGTGCTTTGTAGGTGCCTGTTTGGCGTAGACTCTTGATCATCTGATTACACTGGGTATAAACCATCCTGTTACCTGATCTTCTTTCTAGTTTCTGACTCACTGCTTTCCCCTGGTCCTGAGGACAATCCAGAGCCTACCTCTGCTGCTCAGAACTGGCAGCTTTGTATGTAAAATAAAAACTTTAAGAGATGGCAGAATATCTAACAATAAAATTCAGAAAATCTTAGAACATTTACATGAAAGCTAAATTTTTCTTAATGTAGTTATAGAGGCAATGTACACACTACATACACTGTTTTATGTGGTCAGTCAACAGAGACACATGAATGATAGCATGGGATTATCCTTTAAGGGTAATGCTGTAGAAAAAGGAGGAATTCACAGTATTATTCATGCAAAGCAGAATTTATAGATCAGGAATTTTAAATTCTATGGGGATGTGACACTGTTATAATTCGACATTTTCTAGCATAAGAGGTATGAATTGACCCGTCCCAATCGAGGGTGTGCAATAAAAAAATAACTTTATTTTCTAAACTGATCTCTTTCTAGTTACAGGTTGCCATAGTATAAAATATTCATCCTTGCTTTTTAAAAAGGTATCTCACACATATTCTCATTTAAAACAATTTCTTTTGATTAATTACTCAGTATATGAAAATGTCTGTTCCTCTTTAGGGTCCTCTCCTCCCTTGTTAAGCAAGTTGGCACTTGAGTCGTCCTTCAGAAGGCAGGTGAATCAGAAGTTTTCAGGAATGAACCATGTTTCCCAGGATGCTAAAGGAAATAGTAGTGTTTTCTCTATAATTGTTCACAACTCTCTGATGAGTGAAAAAAGAAACCTGCTGAAAACATGAAAAAGTTCCATGTTTTTCTAGTGTTGTGAATAGAATTTTATTGATACTAAAGGAAAACACCACTAAATACAGTTTGGGGATAGTATTTACACAAGAGATCATCTTATTTATTAATACGCACTGCATTATAGTCTTTAGTGAAATAATGAATGCTTTTGTAAATGTATATACTTGTATAGCTAAAACTTCACTAGTATCGTGACAAAAGAACGTCATGTCTCAACTAGTGGACAGCTTGCAGATCACTGACACCTAAATATATTTCACTGAAAGTTGTGTCTTTATAGTTGGGAAAATGTCATTTTCAACCTGTATGTGATGCTGTGATGATAGTATCTGAACGCTACATCTGGACCCAGTAGGTTAATTAATTATAAGTGAAAGGTGCTAATCTTTTACTGTTCTAGAATAGTAACTCAACTGAAGGTATTTAACAAATGTAGGACAAATTTCCACATAGCTGACTATTTCATTTTAATCAAAAAATAATATTCATCTATGTCTAACAAAAGACTTCTGTTGAAACTCAACAAGCTGCCAGTTTTCTCTCACTATTAATTTTTAGCTGTAAAAGAAACAGCTTGTTAGAAACTACCTTTTAAGGAAAGGGAAACCAGAGTTAGTGAGGCTTGAAAACAACAGGGAGGGAATGTGTTCCAGTAGGACAACAGGTGAGTCCTACAGAACTGCTTTCTGTCCCAGCGCCATGACTGGTTAGCTCAACCAGGGCTGAAAACCCTTAGCTGCTTCTGGGTGCTCTTAGTGACTTGTTTTTTTCTTCCTCCCTGGTATTCTAATAGCAGTTTATTTATGACTTTCCTACCCAAACGATGCCTGAGGCTCTGCTAACTTTAAATACAGAATTGTAAAGAATGAAAGAAACTATGTTAGTAATCAAAACGAGAATATCTGTATCCTGTTTATATATTAATCAGATGTACAGCGGCAGTTGCCCAAGAACGGATTGTGAAGATTATTTTATGAAGGTAATTTGAATGCTTAACCTGACAATAGGCAAAACAATTGATCAATTTAGTGGTTTCTAATTTTTGAGGTCTGTATTTTAATTTTTTATATTTCAGTGACTTATTCTTCCTATACCCATTTTCTGCCATGACAATTTTGTGAGTAGTCAATGGTATTAAGATGGAATTCAGGTTCATTTTTAGTTACATAATAACAAAATGTGTTGGTTTTTATGATTACCACGAATGTTTTACCATGTTATTTTTTAAACCACATATAGTAAATGACATGTAACAAATGATAAGGACCAAAAAAAATACTGAATTTACTGTGCTGAGAGCTGCTAAACTCTGTAAAATGTTGTGCTCATTTTAGTAAGCTAAATTTTAATAGCCACTAGGACTGGAATACACAAGATATGCAGAAAATGAACAAGTCACAGTCGTCAAGAGTGAGCTGACCTAACCCTTCCCAATTATATAGCTTTAATATTCAATTTTCTGTTTGTTACAACCACACTTATATTCAGTTTACAAAGGTCAGTTCCACTTACAGGCATGTAGTTTCCAAGTTCAAATTAATCACAATTGGTTAATGTCTATTTAGAGGCAGAACTAGACCTGTGCAAACTGGTGCAGCCATACTGACAAACACCTGTTAAAGGGCAAAACTTCTCTCTAATTCTTCCACGATTTCATGAAAATGTTTCCACCATTCAAGATTGTAGACTTGGGCAAGGGTCTACGATTGAGTTCAGAACAATAATACCTTACATAAGCAATGTTTGTTTTCTCTCCACAAACTATGTTTCAAAAATTATGTTCTCATTTGATTAATTTATTCCTAATTCATCATATGTTTATTGATCACTTAAGTGCTAGATGCTAGATATACAAAATTTAATAGTGTAATACCCACCCTCAAAGGAGCTTAGTCTAGAAAAAGAGACAGACAGACATGTTAAACAATTGCAGAACAATGTAAGTCTACAAGACTGGAATAAAGATAAAACAGAAGTAGGTGTGTTTTTTAAAGAGATATCTTTGACAAGTATTTATTTAATACACTTAAATCACATTTTAATAATTTGCTTAGGATCCTGCTGTGAAGACTGTCTCCAATAAAGGGTGTATAAGCAGTCCTTACTTTGCATTTCTTTACACTTTATCACTTACCTCACCCCATGCTATCTCATTAACATCCATACTTTAATTCTCAATTCTTCATCCATTCACTCATTGCTTGCTGGGGGATCCTGCAGGAAAGCAACTCAGAGAGACAGTGGGAAATGATGATAGCTGTGGAGGTGATTATACTCACTTATATTAAGATAAACAAAAGCAGTTTTAAGGCATTAGCTTGCTTCATAAAATCTGCCCAAAATTACATTAATTACTAAGGTGCAAGGAGTTTTATGGCTCTGAGGCTTTTTATATGAGCTTTTGGTTTCTTTATTACAGACAGCAGGAGTTGCCCAATATGTGACCTCTGGGAAAGTTTTTCAGAATGTATTTTGACAGGTTTGTAAGTGTCTCTGAGGTTGGAAAAAGGAGAGTGAGGGCTGCCTCTGTTGTGAAATGACAACCACCATGAGAGGGAGTGAATATCTCTGAACCAGATAAAGCAAAGTACTTCTGTTTGAAGCAAAAGGGTTGAAAGTAAAAAATAACATAGTTAGACATACCCAGATCTGCAGATTCCTGATAAATCAGAACTAGGGGGGAGAAGTCGTAAGGAAGGAGAAAACTTGTGGAGAAATTAGCATAGTAAAATCATTTGCCAATGTAAAAACTGTTCTTTTGAAAACTAGATATGGTTGGCATTTCTGGTTTTTTAATCCATTTTTAAGTATTATATAAGAGTAATAAATGTTATAAGCCCAAAGTGGAAACTACTCAAGTGCCCATAAAATAGAATTGATAAAGCATCCTAACGCACTGGCATTTCTCAATCACAATTTATACTAAACACATTACTTCTTCAAAGCCGGCTCTCCCCGCTGGATTAGGAACTTCTTCAAGGAACGGATTTTGTCTGTACTGCCCATTGTTTTATTCCCAGTACCTGAAACTGTACTGCATGCTAACAGGGCTCAGTTGTTCATGAATGAATGAATGCCTGAATCCTAAATCAGCAAATAAATGAACTAAAAAGTACTACTACCAAAAAATGTTAGGTAGATGCTGGCACGGCATCATGGTAATTACCTGCAATTCATAGAAACTGACCTTTGTACCATTTTTTATGGATATGGAGACTTCAGGTTCCTTTCTGCTGCATTGTTTCCTTACAGTATTGGAAATACCACTACAAGATAGTAAGCAGCCCTATTCTTGCATAGAACATGGGGAAAGGTAAATATTGATTTATACAATGAGTCTAGAGCCATAAAATAATTTTTTAAAAAAGCCTAAAATCCAAACACATAAAAAATCATTATCAACTCTTCGTCTTCCAAAAGTTCTTGATCTAGCTGCTTAAAGATATTCAATATCAGGGTTAGCCTGCTGTGTACTTGCTGCAGTTTTACATTCAAGATAATTTATGTTGACTTAAACACTAATACAAAGACCAATCTGTTTAAATGAGATGGTGATTGAAAATTTTGAGATGTTTTCTTACTGCCATTGATTTTGTATTCCCAGTTCAGTAGATTCTGACAGAAGTTTTATTGTGATTGAAGAAAACTGTGACCAAGCATAAATGGGCCTTTAAATGTATTTCCCATCAAAATAATTTAGTTTGTCTATAAGAATTTTGGGAAGATTGGCTATTATTCTTGTAGATATTTGTAAAAATCAGAATAGTATTTTTATTTCCCAAGAAGTGACACATGGGCTGTATGTAGTTCATTGCAACTGCTTTTTCCCCTCCATCCTTTTTTTCTTTTTGATACAATTATTATTTCCCTGCACCTTGGAATGCCGAAAGCAACATATTAGCAAACTAGCAATTTCAAAAACATAAGGGCTAAACAATATGAACTTTATAGAAATTTTAAAAATACAGTATTCCTTTTTCACTTTTAATAAGTGAAAATGAGACGGTCTTGCCCAAGAGCACAAATTTCATGAGAAGATGAACCAGTCTTGCTTTAATCACTCACTGATAACTGGGAATGATGAAGACGGTATTTGGTATTTTGAGGCATCAAGACTTACTTACACTACCTGCTATGTCACCAATATTTTGAGCAAAGAAGAGCAAAGTCAAACTGTACCTTTTACCCTGTTCATAATAATTATTGGGACTTTTGAGTAAAACAGTCATTAAATTAATTTTACTAGATGGTAAGTGCACTTCATAAAATTAAAAATGCATTAATGTATATTTTACTTTGTTAGAAGTAAGCAAACTACGTGTTCACTTTTATTGCATCCAAATGTAAGACAAAGTAAAAATAATGAGCTTCCAGTGACAAAGTTTTACAATACTTGATATTATTACTGCAGATATTTACTGTGGATTAAATGTAAGTGTAAAATGTAAGTTGAAAGCAAGCCTAATGAACTCTATATATTTAAAACCTTGAAAGATTATTTTAAATGTATAAAATATATGTAAAATCACTAAAACAAGTAAAATTGAAATGAGAAGTCCAGGTACACCAAATTGTTCACATGGTTGTCTTTCTTGAGTTTTTAACTGTTCTAAATCTTCTATAATAAAAATTTACTTTTATAATCAGATACTTTTAATTTGTGGTAAAATACAGAAACATAACATTTGTCATTTTAATGAATTTTAAGTATACCATTCAGTGGCATTGTGTACATTCACATTGTTGAGCAACTGTCACCACCATGCATTTCCAGAATCAGATGGGCACTATTTTCTAACATGTCTTTAGTTTTATTCAAAACTAGTTATGTTTCCTATGTAGCCTCAGAATACTTAGGGCAAACCCAACTTGGCTTCAATTAATAAAATAAAATATCAAATTACAGTAGTATTAAAAGTACTTAAAAAGATCCATAAACAAAATCTAGCTTTAGTGTTTTATGAAGAACCTTTATTTCAAATATATGTGACTAGTGCATGTTTGCATTTGTTTAAAGAAAAAAATTAACTCTTCATTTCATTTAAAAGAATTCAACTCGCAAGCCAGTGTTTTGAACAGAATTATTAGCAAATCCACCTGGTTTAAAACAAAAATACTTCCTATACATTCAAAATTAAAATGATTTGTTAAATTTATAAAATTTTTCTACTTTTCCCCCACTTAAGGTATTTAATTCATTTAAAACCCAAAAACTATAAACTGAGGGGATGTTTTTCCATTTGTGCTTTTGATTAATTTTATTATAAGTCACGGACAGATGGATTAATGCATTTTTAATAAATACTAATTTTCACAAAGCATTGTATGAAGTATATATATACACACACATATATATACACACATATATATATATATATACACAATGTTTGCTTTTTATTTTAAGCCTCATTTTTTAACTTTATGTCAAACTTTTTTTTAATGTTTAGGTACATTCTATCTATCAATTTACCAATGAGCAGAGCTGCAGTTTGGCATGTACAAACTGTTTTTTAATATACTCTTCAAAAGCAGAATTTATACATTTGAATTGACTCAATCAGTGATTTATATTTCAAACCAAATAGTTGGAATTTTATAGCATTACTGCTTTTTAAAATTGGTTTAAAAGGCAGCATTTTCCCAATCTGTGAGAGGTTAATAGGTATTCCATAATAAAGGACTCCATGATGAAGTGTATCTTTAAAAAATTCTTTATACCATATCCCTTCCAGTGGACATTAGCGTATATCTTTCTAAAAAGTCCAGTAATGAAGACATCTGTTTCAATTTAATTCCTTGTATCTCAATTTTTTGAAGATGGAGCCATATTTGTGTATGACATCTGTTAACACTCCCATGAAATGATAGTCTGTATCAGTCTACTGATCCAAGAAATAATCGTGTAGATTATATTCAGAAATCTACTCCTCCCTCCGTCCCCAAAAATACGTTAACATTTTCGTGATTTGGTCAAAATAAATTTTTCTCTGTCTTGATTTAAATCAACAGAAAGAAAGGGCAGAAAGAGATTAGAGAGACTACTGAAAGCCAGAGTCAGTCTCCCCCAATTTTTTTCTTTTTCTTTCTAATTGATGGCAAAATTCTTCTGTCTTCAAACTCCAATGACTCATAAAACCTTTAAGGAAAAATATTTGAGAACCACAAAATGACCCATTCATTCAAAGCACACCAAAGGAGGAAGAAGAATGCTTAGATAATTCTTACAACTGGAAAACCAGTCTTTATATTTAGGAGTGATAGTCATTTATGTGCGTTATTTGCTAGAGCTTTTAAGGTCCCATAGCCTTGTTTCTCTGAATTTTCGTGTAATAAAAGTCTTCATTGCATCATAGATAGAGATCTCTATAGAAAGTCAAAGAAAAAAACTGACAAATTAGCTGACTTTTAAACAGCAGAGACAGCTAATCTGGATAATTCTTGTCTCAGTAGCAAATCTCTTGGTTTCATCATATAGCTAATTGCCTCATTCCAGAGCCTGTGGCTGAATGTGCTCTCATCCAGAAAAAGACATTACAAGGGTTACTCCTGTATGCTTCGAAAATCTGTCAGCAGAAAGAAAAACATAATATGTTTGATTTTTAATTAGCACACAAATATGCTAATGACTGTTTGCCATTATTTTCTTGCTTGCAATCTTCTTTAAAATGTATCCCTGTTCAAAATTCATTCTAGATTATTTAAGATAATTGAGAATTATAATATTTCTTCAGTTACCATATTTTGTTTTGTTTTGAAACTTTGGGTCATCAGAAAAGGATGAAACAAATATTTTGGTCTGGTTTTGTACACTGAATTTTTTTCCTAAAAGTAGGTGCCACTGATACTCAAGTGGAGGATATTTATACCAGTGGCAATGCCCCACTGTGATGGAGAAAGCTGTTGAGGGCCCAAAAGACATGACTGGATAAACACATTTCTCGAAAGTCTTCCTCGTAATCTCAAAAAACAAAAGCTATAAAAATAATCACTGCATAAATAATAGTAAGTTTTACTAGAATAAAGAAGATGAAGAAAATTTTTAAAACTTGAAAAGAAAAATCACATGCTATTTTCGTACTAAAATGGCTTGTTACTAATGATTGATAGTGCACACTAATTTAAACCTTGGATAAGGCGAGAACTTGTTTTTCCCCCTAAGTAATATGAAGAATCTAGTTAATGTTGTTCTTTCTTAGTGGACAAAATGCACCAGCAACTGAAACTTTTAACAAATTATACAGTTGAAAGAACACGAGATTCGAAGTCAGATGATCAGTGAATTTGAGTCTCAGGTTTTAATATGTATGGTATCTTAGGTTAGTTACTTAATCTCTATAAGCCTTGATTTATTCATCTGTTAAACAGGGTGATGACAAATATATCTATATAGCTCAGTTATTTTAAGTATTAAATGGCATTATATATACACACACAGTAAACTATAAACTCTTTGTAGACTGCAAATTACTACTAGAAACTTCTGCTCCTACCACTACTCATGACTATTCCTAACAGTAATAATACACAGGACTATATATAGTTCAAGTAATTTTAATACTTACAGTCACTACTGTTACTACTCTAATCAAGAAGAATGAATGCTAGGGAAGCTTTATAGGGTCTTCTTAATTTTTTTCTCTGTTAGGTGAAACAGTTAAATAGGCAGGTAGGTGCAGTCATTTTATGCCAGAAAGCCTGTCCTAAGGTTTCCCCTCCCTATCACAAATCTGGAATTTCAGAATCTCTTTTTATTGTTTTAGCCCTAATAACTCAGTTCTCCAAGAAATGAAAATATTCAATGCTGACCATTCAGGTGACCTATAACTTATTCTCTGAGGGTTTTAGCCTTTTAGAGGCACAGAGATAAATACCATATTTCTTGAACATTGCTAACTCAGAGAGGTAGTAAGCATGGGAGTTTTAAAATATTTAAACTGAAAAAGAACTTTCTCTTCAAAGCTCTAGAAGCTCAAGACCCTCTGCATTTGGTATCCTTTTAAGACCCTCCCCCCCGGACCAGTTTGCAAACCACTGGTCTCAGAGAGTCTTCCAGGGCTGTTACCTACTTCAGAACAAGGCTGAAACCATGATCTATTCAATATTCAAAACATCAATGCAGAAGTGGGACCTGCAGGTGGAGGTGGGGAAAAATAGGAATAAATTACCAGCATCACACTTTTCCTGATTTTTCCCCCCACAAACCTCTGCTTCAGAATAAATACTTTGTCACCTGTATAACAAAATGCAGAGCTGTATTTTCCAGAGCTAACAGTATGTACACCTGTCATCACTTTTTAAAAGTGCCAAGGAGTCTTTATAAAGGATTGGTTTTCTCTAAAATTATCAGTTATTTGAGGCTTTAATTCAATACATTTGCTTGGCACCTAGAAGTGGTCTCCTGGGTACCTAACTACTAATCCTGGACACCTAAATACTAATCCTATCTGCAAAATCTGCCAATAAAAACATTACCTGACAGAATTCTTGTACAGAGATACCTGTTATCTGCAAAAAACACTGGCTGCCAGAAAGCTCCAAGTTTGAGTTTTGTGTCCAAATGCAAACATTTTCCTGAGCCCAGTTTTCTATTGCAACTATTGTTCTTCCTTTCCTTACATAAGTCCTGTTTCCCGTTTTTCCTTTAAATGGTCTTATTACGTACAGTTTTTAGACTGTAATGGTCACATGATTTTTAACACGTTTTTCGTGCTTTATGTTAATGATTGTTATATATGCATTTCCTTTTCAGAAGTAACAAGATATAAATAATAAATTGCAGAACAGACATTTGGACAAAAACAACCATATTTTTCCTTTAGAATAACAGCTCCTGGGAGGAATAGTTAATAAAGAGGAAAAAGAATAGTTAAATTCCTGAAAAACTGAAACTGAGCTTCAAATGAATGGAATGTGACCTTATATACGCAATTATTCCAAACCACCTGGTTATCCTCAAAAATCTGAGAAAAAGTACCAGGCATTTTTCAAAGCAATTTAGGCCGTACAAGTCTGTACTTTGTTATCATTCTTTGCAATCTTGACTCAGAATTATTTATGGAGTAAATACTGTAAAACTATGAGTAAAAGAGACTGCTTACACTGTTTAAACAATATTTCTCAATATTTGCCTGCTTCTGCAATTAGATTGTAATTATTTTTTATTGTTGACAGTAAATTATGTAGCATGTTTTGCAGGTGGAATTCTCACTGCTGGTCTATCTTAAAATATTGGTGTTTGCAGGATATTAAGTATAATAATTAACACTGTTCTCATATGTCTCTGGTCATAAGAGAGCCCTGTTAATTTTAGTACGATAGAGGAGAAAAGTATCTTACTTGCAAACCTTATGGAAGTATGAGGGTGTCTGTTTACAAATGTATTTTTACTGAAATATGAGCTCATCTTTAAACATAAATGAGGAATTTTAAAGCTTTTAATAATACCTTAAAATACATGTAGTACTTCTTAATTTTATTGAAAAGCTACATTTTAATACTCTTAAGGCTAATGGAATATTTCGGATTATTTTATATAGTAGAAAACACAGTACATTGACATTGTCAGCTCCCATTATCTTTATTTAAATACTGAGCTAGTATTTTTGAAAGAGGATGGAAATACACTAAGAATGCAGAATCGGAAGTGGTAGATTAGTTTCATCATTGGTTTTGATGTCTGTATGTTATTTTATTTCCCACTATTACATTGACTCATCATAAAACTTAACAAAACTTTTTAAAGATGTGTGAGGTTCCTTTGTACAGTCATTTTATTAGATTCTTTATGCCATTTAATAACACTAAACGGTTATCTTTATTAACCCAAAGAAACAAATCACTCTTTCAGGAAAGTTATTCAGGAGATAGATACCTATTGAGTTTATCTTAGTTCTTTGTTTATAAAGATATCCTTTGTAGTTAGCTTACTGTGAAAGTTTTTTGTATTTTAAACGTGCGCCATGGTTAGCAAAAGCAAATTTTGTTCCTTTGAGACACCTAAATATTTCTTATTACAACTTGAGTTTTTAAATTGAAAATACACAATTTTTTAGTTACAGAACTGAAATTTTTGTATAAAGTCCTTAAAAATACCGCTTATAATGGAATTAGATGTCTAAACCATGCTTATCACTTTCAAGGCCTCTCAAAACATTAAGATTTTTCCCTTTTGCAACTTAAAAACAAAACTCTAAGTTTTAGGCATGTTCCTTTGCCAGAACATGAACTGAAAAATGATTGGACAATTGAAAGAAAACAAACTCTTAGAAGCTTTTCTATGTGAAAATATGTCTGCTATTCCCCCCATTCAACTAGAGATTCATTTGACTTCTCACATTACCTATTAAAATTCAATTATTCCTAGGCAGTAATAATATTAGTATTGCAACTTCAGATTTTTTAAATGGGTAGATAGAAAAATAGATAAGCACGTTATTAAAATCTAAGACATTTAGTGTAAGAGAACGTTACAAATATAAAATGAAAGAAATTTGGGGGTGGGGAAGTACTGTAATGTCAAATTTGAATTGGTGCTATCAACTCATGATACTTTAAAAAATGTATTTCCTGTTCTGTCCGTAGAAAAGGGCCAGAAGCAGTGATAGCGCCGTACCAGTGACTATATACACCTAGTGCCCAGATCCTGCTCTCTAATTACCATTCCCCACTAAAAGAAACCACGATTCCTTGGAGAAACAACTGATTCCAGGTGTGGAGAGGGGAAATAGCAAGTGAGTCTAGGATAATCTTGTGCAAAAAGCAAAGCAGCCCTGAAAGACCAACTTAACAGTGTGCTTAAAGCGCACGGGAGTCCCACCTTGTAAATCTGGGATAATTTGAAATTAAAAGGTACAATAACGATGGAATTAAAAGGGCCAGACAGATGTAATTAATTTAACATTGGGCAAACAAACAAAAATCCATGAGTTCTTTGTAATACTGAGACAGAGGTGACCCAAAATTGACTTGTCAACATTGCAGGTTACTATTAAACCAATTCCTTATTTTGAAAATCGGTATATAAAGGGGAAAAAATTAAATTTTAACCCTGCTTTTTAAGGTTGATGAGGGAAAACTCTACGTAAGAATATCAGCTAATAAATGTGGATAGTATGATAGAGTAGAAAAACCATTGTTTAGCAAGTTCCATGCTTGTGTATGGTACATGTGTGGTGTTTTTATATCTCAGGGGTGATGTCTCTTTCTTTGGATTCCAAGCCATTCAGTGACATTTTCAAGTGCTCTCCTAAGGGACAGAGCAGCTCTTGGAGAGTCTCAGCTTTCTGCAGGAGTCTCGGTTTCAGCCTCTCCACATCCCGCAGTCTGGGTGACACAATTGGATGCATATCAAGACCATTACAAGCCTCTGTCCAATAGCAGCAGCTGCGAGGGTTTGCCTTAGCTGGATCCTTTTGGGTCTTTTCATAAGAATTTCTCTTCTTCCATTTCTTCTGCTGTGTTGACAGAAGTCCTTCTGGCAGGGCAGTGCTGGGTTGTACTTTATACCATGATGTCTGCAGGGGCCAGGTCCCTAGTGAAGTAAAACAGGTAGACGTGATAGAAGGGAGTGGAAGGAAGTGTGCTTGGCGGGAGGCCACTTGTTCCATCCAAATACCCTGTGCCGCTCAACCAGTTGTTGCTAAGTAGGAAGCCCGGTGTCATTTTTCCAGTCAGTTTTGTTTTTTAAGAGAAGTTAGATATGCACATCTTTGTGAGAAGTCTTCTGATTTTTAACTTTTGGCCTCATACAATGAAAAAAAAATTCCGTTGTACTGATTAGACAGACTAAGACAGTCTGTGAGCTGCATCTACCAAATTTTTACAGTTTTTATAAATCAAGACTTTCATTCGTATTCCCGGTTCCTGGCACAGGATATATACAGTAAGGCCTTGATAGATGTTGAAAGAATTTATTGTTTATTATTGTATCTTTCATTTCTTTACAGACTTTTAAAACATAATCAGTTCTGATGTTAGCTGCCCTTTCTAGCTTTTTAACATATGTAAATTTATTATTTTTGGTTTTTTCGTGAAAATTACCTGATAAGTTTTCAAGGGAACTGGACATGGTTCAAGGGATACCATACCTTACAAGTTGGAAGTTGATCTCAAACCATTAATTGGCACTGTTTGGGTTTGAGCCTTCAATTAACTAAGAATCTATATATTTCTCTATCTTGAGTATCAAATGGCAGCTTAGCAAATGTCTTGTAAATTTTGGTATACCATGTCCTTATAATTCCTTCAAGTGACAGTCATAAGTAAATAAATAAAATTAAAAAATTAGGATCTTCTGGTGTATATTAAAAAAAAATCTGGATTCTAGTAATTGATGCTCCTTAAGGGTAAGCAAAACCTATTTGTTTGAAAACAGAAATATTTTGCTTAATTTGCTATTTATTGACACCCTGGTTTTTCCTACAGTTCTGTAAATGACACATTGGTCCTCGTAAATTTTTTCAGTCTTGTGGGAATAATTTTAATTAGACTGTATCCTCAGCTACCATGCCAAAGTCAACCTACTAGCCGAGAACTGAAACTCTGTTAGCTAAAAGTAGTAGTTCTTAAACCAGAGATAGTTCAGTGGGGGTGGCTTGCTTATGCATTAAGAGGCTTTGAGGACTAAGTGAGCTGTGTAAGTGTCGTGGGATCACTAGGAGATGTGAGAAAGTAGAAGAATAGGACATGAAGTACAGGGTTCACCTACTTTTAATTTTGATAAGAATGGCTTTGAGTATGGGGAAATTTTTACTAGTTTAAGTGATAGACATTTAGGCATCCTACCTGTTCCTTTAAGTAGAGTTGGGTTGGGCTGGGCAGAGCTCTAGGATCTTGAAGGCAAAGTAGGCAAAGGTGAGAAACTTATCAAAAGCATCATGGAGTACATATCATGCATCAGAAATTACCTTGTTTTGAATCGTACCAAATACTATATCTGGCATAACAGTTTGTGGAAGCCTACTAGGCTTTTAGCTGTGGGTGAATGGGTGTTATGGTTGGAATAATCTAGTAATGTAGTAATCTATTTGTATCAGATAATATAGTCAGTAAGATAAATATGAGTTGTCAGTGCTCACTTAAGAGTAAGAAGAACTGAAAACAGTGTTAAGAGTAAGTAAAAAGGACAAATACTGTATTATTCCACTTATATGCGGAACCTAGAATAGGCAAATTCATAGACAGAAAGTATGATAAAAGTTACCAGGGACAGGGGGAGGGTGGACGGGGAGTTACAATTTAATGGGCACAATTTCTTTTGGGGATGATTAAAAAGTTCTGGAAATGTGTGGTGGTGATGGTTGTACGACATTGTAAATATACGTAATGACACCGAATTGCACACTTAAAAATGGTTAAAATGATAAATTTTATGTTACGTATATTTTACCACAATAAAAAAAATGTAATGAATTACTCTCAATATGAAAACCAAACCAGGGGAAAAAAAGGAAATAGAATGCTAAGGAGGCTGTTGGTAAAGTGCCAAAACGTAGTTCACCAGTGAGAGCAAAGCGGTTGTAGGTCCTTAGCCACATTGTAGCTGGAGTGTGCAGCCTGAAATCAGTAAATGTTCGCCCCGTGCCGTGCCGGGTGAGAGCTGAGCAAGCAAGAGCTGCCCAGGTCACAAAAACGTAATCTCAGGCACACCTGGAATGGCAGGCTGACATCTCCACACTTGGTGTCCCAAAGTGCCAGCTTATTGAAGCTAGGTAATGGAACTCAGAATTCCCCCAATTAATGAAGTGTGTGCACCATTACACATTTGAGTTTTTAGCTGACCCATTAAAATACATCCTTCTAAACACTTTAAAGTATTTCATAACAATTCTAAGCATAGAATTTTCCTTCTGTGAAATTAGTGAAAGCATTTAAATTAGTTTCTCTAACTTTTCAGTTTTTGTTGCCGTATTGCCAACTGCTGTCAGTCCTGATACTCTCAGTCTAGAGGTTCTGTAAAATACCTCTTGTGGGAATAGCCTCCAGTGCTCTTTGCATTCATTTTTGGAGAAATCGTTTTTATGAAAATGATTCAGTATTACTTATTTTGTAAAGATAGTATTTCCTAAGAATATGGAGGGTTTTTTTCACATGGATGTATTTTTATTTAGCTGACATAATAGTTTTGGGTTTTTTGTTTTGTTTTGTATTGTGCGATTTAGCAGACTCCCAACAAGATTAATTTTAAAAAATGCTTTCTGGTTTATCTTCGTAGATATTTTTTCTGTTATGAATAGCTACCCATTGAAAGGGTATGTAGAACTCAGATTTACTGTTATTATGGTTTTCCATTTGTTACGTATTAACAAACAACATCATTATATCTGTGCTTTTGGCATTCATACTTTTTTATATCTAAATCACAATAGCTGTCATCCCATTTTAATAAGTTTTTAAATAATAATGTAGATATATAAGTTTATATATATGGCAGTGGTTATATTGCAGCTAATACTTATTGGATGCTTATTTATTGTTTGTGTATGGAATGCTATTTGCTTTACATACATTGGAAGTAGTTATCGCAATAACCCTGTGTGGTAAATACATTATCTCCATTTTGCAGATGGGACATCTAAAGTGCTGGCATGTTACTTTGGGTTACTTGGCCAAAAATCATAAAGCTGGCTAGTTGTTAGCTTTATCACATAGGTTGGGTTCTTAACTACCGTAACCTTAAGCTAACAAATAGATAATTCCCAGAAATCAGCCTGAGTTGCCAGTTGTGCTAACTGTTACTTCAGATACATATTTTTAAACCCTAGTTCCATAATAATAGTAAGTTTGAAATAAATTTAGAATGTATATGTAAACCATAGTTCAGGAATGAAGACACTGTATTGCCTGTGTATTAACACACTACACATGAAAATTTTTATTGGATTTCTGGTATGTGCTAGGTACAGGGATGATGCAAAAATTTAGAAATATGATCACTGAATCCAGGAGGCTTAAAATCTAGTTAGATGTTTCTCACCATTTTTTTCAACCTGTTTCTCTCTTGGACAAACAATATGCCATACACTCCTTAATTTAAAATCTCAAAATAAATTGAATTCAGGTACTCCTTACCATCTGATTCTGTTTGGTTCCTGAGTTTGTATAGTGAGGGTTATCTCATTATCCAGACAGTTTTGGTTCCTAAGTTTTGGATAGTGAGTGGTCATGAAAGCTTGAATAGCACAGGAAAACAACTCTATCTCAAAAAGTTTATCTGTTTGTTTCCTGAGTTTGGGTTGTATGAATTCAGTTAGGGAGAGATTGGATTGTGAGGGGATATGTATATCATATCTTAAAGTAATTATAATAATAAATAGAATGAAATGGTGATTTTGGGATTGTTACCTCTCCATTATTGTTCTATTGTGTACCCTTAAAATACAGAGATATTCCACAAGAATACCTAGTGTTCTAAAAATGATTTTCAAAGAAATTTAATACCTAGATTATGGTAATATTTAATGTTCTATTTGTGCTGGCTTACATTTATATATAAGTAGATGAAATGGTTTAGATGCAGATAAAAGTATTGGGTATGAAAAGAATGAAAGAACTTGATCCACATAATAATAGTACAGTTGTTTAAAGATAGTCTGTTATGGATTATGCTAAGACTAGTAGCAGGGCTGAAAGCCCCTTTTTGAAATAGACCTTAATAATATGGCCTACTGAATAATATATAATATTGTGCTAAGAATACTATACTCAATCAATTCATTCAACAAATTGAGTACCTTATATGTGCCAGACTCTGCATGAACTCTTATCTGCATGGTGCTTGGCCACAAGAAAATTAATATCTAGTGAGATTCTCTCCTATTCAAAAGGCAGCATTTATGGGCTGAAGGCAATGGCTTGGATTTGCATTCTGGCTCTTTTTCTTACTAGCTACTTGAACTTGGGTCAACTAATCTCTTTATGCCTCGGTTCCCTTAGGTAGTTAATAAAAGAATGAAAGAAGAGGAGGAGAAAGAATCCGAATAGCATCTACCTTATGGAGTTTTATGAAGATTAAATAAACAAATGTATGCAGGGCTTAGAACAGTACCTAGTATAATAAATGTTAGCTATTTTTATTTTAATGTGGAAACAGATGGTTAAAAAAAAATGTACATTAAGGGGATCTTGGCCTGGTCTGGGGAGGGATGTGTCAAGAATGACCTGACTGCGGATGTGATTTGGGCCTGAGAAGAGAAAGATGAATGGTACTGACTGACTGAACAGGGAAAGGAATAGAGGAAGGGAATTCCAGGCAAGTCTGAATGCCAGGAAGAGCATGGCCAGGGCAGCGTCAGGACAAATACAGGCCGGGAGAGCTGAATGAGGATGAGGCAGAAGAGAGGAGAGGCACCCAAGCTTGTAGGAGCTTGGAAAGCCTTAAAAGGGTGGTTTTACGCAAGAAGGTGAAACGATCAGATTTTCTTCTTACAGAGATCACTCTGCATGCTTTCTGCAAAATGTTTTGAAAGGAGGCAGAGTAATGAGGCAATGAGAAGGCTGTTGAAAGGAAAAGATGATGGTAGTTTGGAGTAAGGTGGGAGATGGATAGAAGTGGATAGATCAAAATATATTTAGGAGGTAAAGGAAACTTGACTTCATTTTTTATTGGATATGAAGGATGAGGGAGAGGAAATCTCTCTGAGGACTCCCAGGGTAGCAGACAGAAGACACATCATTACAGGGGAGTCAGGAGAGGGAGGGACTGTTCTGAGAGTGAGGACACACTGGAGTTTGCTGATAATATTGAGGAAGTTCGAGAGCCGTGTGGTCCCTGGACCAGCAGCATCGCATCTCCTGGGCACTTGTTAGAAATGTAAACTGTCAGCCCTCCACTCCATGTACCCAGTGAGAAACCCTGAGTGCGAGGCCCTCCGATCTGTGTGAACAAGCCCTGAGGTGATTCTGATAACATGGTAAGATGATCCTGAGAACCACTGTCCTTATAGGCACAGTGGGAAGAGTTGAGGCAGAGGGACAGATGAATGTAGAGTGAGAGCCGAGGACCTGAGTAGTTCTGTGGAATGACAGTGCTTTCAAGCAGGGATCAGCAAAGCACACTATAGCTGGGAGGCCAGGCCTGTCCACTGCCTGTTTTTGTAAAGCCAACAAGCAACATGGTTTTTACAAGTTCCTTAATGGTTAAGAAAATGAAAATGGTATTAAATTCAAATTTCAGTGTCCATAAATCAATTATTATTGTAACATAGTCACACATTCATTTTTTCTATTGTGTACCGTTCAAATATTAATACAAAGGTATTCCACAAGAATATCTATTCCTCTCTAAAAATAATTTTCAAACAAAGTCAATAACTAGATTATGGTAATATCTAATGTTCTGTTTATGCTGGCTTACATTTATATAGAAGTAGGTGAAACGGTTTAGTGGATTCTAGCAAGGTCATTACCTGACTGCATTCATTTACATAGTGTCTGTGGATATACTGCAGTGCAAGAGTTGAGTAGTTGCGACAGAAACCATACAAAGCCAGAAATTCTTACTATCTGGCCCTTTACATAAAAATTTGCCTGCCCCTGCCTTAGAGCTTTAAAATGCACTGTATTTTGTGACTGATGAAAACAGAGAAGAGTAGCAAGGGGAGTTTACTACTCTGGCCTCCAGGCAGAGGATGGGCTCTGAGCCTAAGGGACAGAAATCTCAGATTGCTTGGTTTGGGAAGATGAGTACAAACACCCTGGTCCTTGCTTTGTGCTTACAGGGGCCTGCAGTCCCAGCCGCAGTTTTGCCTGAGATAGTAACTTTCCTAGGGCTCTTTATCACCATTTATGGAGAAATAGTTTTTATGAAAATGATTCAATGTTGTTTATTTGGTACAGTGATACATTATTTTGGTATTGAATGTACTGTGTAAAAATGTTGTGTATTGTCACTTAAATGTGTAAACGGTCTTCTAAGGTCCTCAAGCCACATTCACCATTAGTATGCCTTTATGGTTTGTTTGCCTAAGATTCAGTCCTGTCACGGAAAAAATATTGAACTTTGGAAATGTTTGCTTTTGGTAATGGTGAATAAGCTTGTTGTACATGAACAAGTTGTGTGCCTTCCTGCCAAGAACAACTAGAAAAACTGGGCTAAACAAATTCTGTTTGAGGATCTTGAGGACTAATAAATCGGTAAGCACTAGAGGGGCCAGGAGCCCAGAGATTAGAAGTACAGAGAGGAGTTCTGCGTTTGCTTCTCTGACATTCACCCTTGGTCATTTGCCTGATTCTCAGCAGTGGCTAAGAAGCTGAGCAGAACTTCTGGTCCTCTTCCGGGGCAGAGGTTAAAAACTGGAATCCAGAGATTTTAAGACGGAGTGGCCTGGGTACAATACCCCAAGCTTTCATCGGAGACGCCCAAGGGGAGAGCGGCACTCGGAAGGTCTGCAGCCCCGCTCCGGTCATCCAGTCCTTTACTGGAGTAAAGGGAGCCGCCACAGGATTGCTTCGCTTTCACTGTGGTTACACTGGACTCTAAATCAGATACAGCCAATATTAGGCCCTCTGTGTGGACCCTGTGAATAACCAGAGCAGTGGGAAGGAAAAGCCCTCCACTTCTGAAATAACAGATGAGAGGAGGACCATTTAATCGAGAAGATCTAGATCTACTGCTTCTGGTGACAGAAGGTTAAGGGTAGGAAGCCTGTAAGAAACTAAGACCTGGTCAGGAGGAAGGGCTGCTGCTTGTTTAGGTGATGTGTTGAGAACTACCTTGAGCCCTCAGAACTTTCTCCTTAAGAATAAACCGAACAACAGAAAATGGGGGCCCAGGCAGCAGCTAAATCTGGATTCTAGTGAGGTCATTTCGTGACAGCAGCCATATCCCTTTGAGCCAGAGTCTCAGCACCTGAAAATTTCCTGCCTTAGTTTAAGGGTAGGAAGAGAGACGTAATTGGTTTTATGTCTATTTTCCCCTTTTACTTCTAGGGTGGTAAAAAAATATTTGACTTGTTTAAAACATGCAAGTAGGTTATGGAACGATAAAATAAGTTATCTCTAAAGTGTCCAAGCTATCCAAGAAGCATTTTACAAAAGTAGTCACTATGTATTCGGGTGAAGAACAGTAAAATAACTTCTTTGACTGGTAGACTTCTGAGCTTAGTCACTCTTCTGGTTTGTTGAATCCTCATCCTGATCTCTCTCCATAATCCACATTTTGGAAGTCATACTTCTTTTTTTGTTTGTTTTTAAGAGTGAATCCAAAATCTTTCTGACCTCTAATGCCAAGAAGAGCATAGTCCAAGTTTTCTTTCTGTTGACTGCCTTCTGTGGTGACCTACAAAACTAGAATGAAGAATCTCAATGGTTTTGCTCTCTTCTGTCAATCCACATGTTTCATAGCATAGGCAGCGGTGTGAGAATTATTTCAGAGCAAAGGGGAAGGCTTCCAAAGTAAAACTGGAGTGGTTGTTTTCAATTTGATTATAGCTTCATTGAATTCACAAGTGAATGTAATGAAATGGAATTTCATGCAACTCAATTCAATTACCTTATTTACTACCATATTCATTATCCAAATTTTATCATTAAATGTAGATTTTCTTACATTGTTATTTTAAATACAATGTATGTTCAAATTAATCATTACTTCTATGTTTGAAAAATAGTTGTCTTCTTTTGATTACTGTTGTTTTAAAGGCTTTTCAGTGTATTTCCTATATTTAGTCATTTCACAAGTTAGTATAATGGCTATAATTATGATAATTTCTTCTAGTATATGATAGAATTTAATCTTTGCCTATGAATTTATCAACATACATTTCCAGAAGATGTATCTCAAGATTTGGTTTAAAACTTGGAGTATGGGGCAAGATCAAGCTTCTTACTTTGGTATTTTCAGGCATTTATTAAAAATAAAAGAATAAAAACTCTCCAGTTACACTTGACTTAGCCTGAGGTCTCATGGCATAGTAGAACAGCAGGATTTAGTGGAAAGAATACAGTGTTAGGAATTCAGGACATTGGTAGGCATGAGTTTGGACTCCAGATCTGCTATTTTCTATGTGTATGACCTCAGGTTAGTTAACGTTTCTGTGCCTCAGTTTCTCTATACAATGGAAATAATAGCAACTTCTTAATAAGAGTACATAAAATAATACTACATGTCAGGTACTTCAAATATCGGCACATAGTAAGCACTCAGTGAATGTTAGTCCCTATTCCTGATAATAATAAAAATATCATTTTTTAATCCCGACTATATATAGGCAGATGAGTGGGAGATAGAAAGATAAAAAATACAGTGTGATAAATGTATGATGAATCTATGATGAATGAATACCAGATAAAATAGTCTTTTGTGTATTTATATAAATCATTTTGTTACTCTTTTTTATGAGAATACACAGAAAATGGAAGACCTAGTTATCAGAAGTTTACACACATGGAATGGCTAAATACTAAATAAAAGGCAATGCAGATTCTGTAGCAAGGTGGTGACTACAAATAACTACTAATAAATTAACTACTGGTAAGCCTTTCTTTTTTCACTTTGAAAAAACTATGAACAATAACACATTTAGAGAAGTGAAAACAAAATAAATATGTAGCCTAATGAATTGTTATAAAATGAACAGCCATTAACCACTACCCGGATCAAGAGCCAGAACAAGACCACCCCTCCCAGAAATCCTCCACATTTCCTTTCCCAGTTATAACCACTTCTCACTCCCCAAAGACGACCACTGTCCTGACTTTTATGATAATCACTTCTTGGCTTTTCTTCACAGTTTTACCATCTCAGTGTGCATTGCAAAATATTGTAATTTTTACCTGTTTTTGAACTACATATGTAGAATCATACACCTCCTACTGTGTTCTTTGTTCAACATTGTCTTTAAGATTCATCCATACTGTCTGCCGGTGTAATTTGTTCATTTTCTTCACTTTATGTTGTATTCCATTTATACATGTAGAATACTTTATTTACCTATTCTGCTGATGAATATTTAAATGTAATTGTTTCTTTAAGCGTCTGATTCCAGGAGATCTTGTTTTTCCTTTTTGTTCTCAGATATTGCTCCTTTCCTTCGTTTGAGGATATGTTTACCATACATACAGTCCCATGTGGGGAGTGAAAACATATTCAGCTAATTTGTCCATAATTCTTTCTAGAATGATAAATACTATGCATTTTTTCCTCCTCCATCTTCATTTCTTTTTAACCTCTGGAGTTGGAGTATTATAGAGCCACTTCTCATGTATTGGTTTGTGTTGTTTAATTAAGCTCTGAAGAAACTTGGGGAATAGGACTTCTCACCACAATTTGGTTTTTCCAAAGTAGTCACTGTGTTTTGGAATGTCTGAGCTCATCGTCTTGGTCTTTCAGCTCTGTCCACCTTTGGGAATGGCTGACATATCATCACCAAGAACCTAAGAATTTAGGTCTTAGGGGAGACAGGTTAGTGACACTGGGATGGGAAAAGTTAAAACGCAAATTTTACTTTTTTCATGCAGATTTGTGGAGATCTTAGTATAGAGATATGTATTAAAGGGATGTGTGCTGAAGTGAACATTTTCAGTTCACCTCTATATCTATGTTAAATGATATTTCACTAGTTTTATTTCTTTACCAATAGGATAAGTCTTCTAAAAACTATCAGAAATGCCATCTTCCACAAGATTTCAAGAAATTCTGAAGGTAAAGTGTTTTATAGTAGTGCCTTAACATTGATGAGGCATGTTATTTTCTTTAAAATAGTCTGGATTTAAACGTTGAAATCACGTCCCTGAAGCACAAATTTCTTATCAAATACTCATTAAATATTAGTATAATTATGAAAAAGCTAGTAGAATACAAACTTTTTCTTCTTAGATAAAAATTAAAAAATGTCTATATTGAACTTGGAAATTAAACAAAAAATTTAGCATATAAAAGTCAATTCAGATATTTACAAAACCATGTGTATAGCTCAATTTCTATTGCTAAGCAATACGTTTACAATATAGTTCACTGCGTTATGAAATATTTTTATTTACATTAACATATTGCTAGTGTGAAAGTTGAAGAGAAAAACAGATAATTTCTGGAAAACAGTCTCTTCCTCACTTTGTTGAAATGATTGCATTCTTATTTGGCACTTGAATTGAGAACTACATTCCTTCCTCGAAGGCAAAGCAAGGTGCTTCTAATCGCTCCCTTTTCATGAGCATTCCGATATTTAGGGGCATGAAAAAGGCAACATATCTTCATGTGAACCATTACCATTCCATTGATAAAACACTGAAAGAAATATTACTGTCATATATAAATCCAATAAAAATACTGCTGTGATGAAGTTTTATGAAGCCCCACCAATATAGTTTTATAGGGATTCTGAGCTTATATTTTGCAAAATAAAAAGATTTGCCAGAATACCAAAATTGGGAGATCATTTTCCTGTTATGAAAAAACATAAACATTCCTATAGATTAGAATTCTTGACTAATTCCGTCTAATACACCACATTCCGTCATAACAGAAAACAGATAAAAAGGAATGAAGTGAGCCATTTAATTTATAGATAAAGAAAAATAATAGTGGACGAGTTCATGTATCCTTTGGATAGGAGCAATGGCTAACAGTTACCTTTCCTAAGATCTGCAAATGGACAGAGAAGGGAATAAATGAACCTACATACACACACACACACACACACACACACACACACGTAGATGTGTGTGTATGTGTATATATATAAAACCATAGTTACCTGATCCCATGCCGTTCAGTACTGTAATTCAGTGCAGGAATTCATATACTATTCATTTATATAGAAAACCAGATCTCCTATCAAATTGTAGTAACCTTTCAAGCTTCCAATTCATCTTTTTGCAGCCTCAGACTTCCTTCCCTTCTTACCTTGCTCCCACCTTTTATCCACTTCTCCCCTCCCTCCCTCCCGTCTAATGCATTAAGAGCTGATTGTCCGGCTAGGTCTTATTTTCGGGGAAACAGGGTATGTACAGTGTCTCATGGGTAGCAGACTTGATGGAGTTGTCACTTTGTGAGTTATGTAAATGTCTGATCACTATTGTTCTGTATGCCTGAAACTAAGGAAAAAAACATACTTTAAAAAACGATATCTGTTGAGTGGAAGAAAAAGGGGGGTGGGGATTTTATTTGAGCCCTGATATAATGGATTCCAAACCTGTGCTCTCAACAACCATGCTATAGGGAATCTATATTGTTCTTCACCTTCCTCTACTGTCCCATTTATCCCTCCAAGTAATTTCTTCTTTAGTAGTTATAGTAGTCCTAGGACTTAGCCAGAGAAACCCCTTCCATTGGGACTGGCTTCCAATCTTATTTTCACTTTTATTTTATTTCTCTCATTTGTCAGTCTAGGTCCCTTACTTAATTACACTATCTTTGTTTGCAAATAATATAAACTTATAACAAGACTAGGACATTATGAAATAACTTCCAAGTAATATCAGACCCTGGACAGTGACTACCTGATAATCACTAGTACTTCAGGATAAGTTTGCCAAAAGAAGTACACCAACAAATTGCTTTAAAAATTAATTAACTTTTTTTTTTTGTCTAGAGTGGTTTTTAAATTTTCAGTTCCACTAAAAATTAGTGGACACTCCATGAAAAGCAAGCACTAGGTAAGTATCAGGGTTGATAATGTTTAGAAAATATTTTAAGAGCTTTAATCCAGGAACTGATATTTTGTATTTCAAAAATACATTCATTTTTAAGCCACATTGTCCTGAAAACTTTCAACCATCTTTCGCTAGGATATTATTTGCAAACACCATATGTGACCACCTTTCTTTAGATACAGAATAAGAGAAATAATTTTATCTGACATTTGTGCCTAGGTATATATCTTCAGTGTCATTAGGATTACAACGAATGAAATAAAGTAAATATTATAGTTATGTGCTTTTAAATGGAGCTATATTAGCAAAGCCTCATTTTGATCTCAGTAACTATTTGAGATGTCTGCCATCCGATCCAGCATAAGATCCCTTAAGAGCTGTGACACTCGATTGAAGGATCAGGAAGAGCACATGGACTTAATCTGATGCGTGTTTGGACACCAAACCATAGATGTGGTTGAGCTGCAACCAAAGTATAACCACAGCTCCATCCACCACTGACGTGTTTCGGGCTTGATGGGCTAAAAGCTGCTTGAAAGAAAGGGTACCTGGTAACCTCAGGTGCAGATTAGATGCTTCTTTTAGAAAGTGAGTGGCAGGCTGATTTGCCTGAAAGGTATCGAACCTTGTTATGTAAATGGTTTGTACTTAAAATCAAATTAACAAAAATATGCTTCATAAAATTAGGCAAAGATTTTAAAAGCTTAATGAAAGTAAAATGAATTTAACTAATTCAACAAATATAATTATTTTTGCACAATTATCACTTAATTTGTTCTTTGCAGTACTTGATCTAAGCATTCAGAGAAATACCCAAAGGCAGGATTTCATGATGTTGCACTGACTGTCAAAAACAGATGAAAATTGTACACCTTTCCGACATCTTCAGTTTCACTTTTCTGGGCTCTAATAAAATGAGTCTTGTGCCATTAATTGTCAAGGCCTTATTTTTAAATCCAACCTTGTGTTTTGTTTAACTGTTCATAAATTGTCGTTTTCAAATGATACACCACTACGAGTATGTTCAGAAGTTCTTTGTGGGCTCTGAATATACATAGTTGTCTATCCATGGAATAACTTTGTAGCCACGTAATAGAACTCTGTCATCAGCATATTAAATTCTCAGAGTGATTATATGTGATGAATGCCATAGTAGGATAGTAGTGACTTTAAAAATGAACAAAGAGAACAAACAAAAAGCACTTTCTACTTCCAACCAAGGGGAAGAATCAAGCCTGTCAATAACAGAGAAGTGGGCCATTGTTGCATCTATGGTTATTGCTTCTCTGCATCTCTTTCTCCCTGCCTTCTCTTAGTGCCATGCCGTTCTCTCTGCATTCAAGAGCAGGAACTGCTCTAATGACTGTACTGCAGCAACAGAATCCCCGGCCCCAATTTTCTTGATTCTGCTCCTTGACATTACTTTCTGAGAGAATCGTATTGGATCTCTCTCTCACACACATACACAATAATATATAGTTTATTTATAAACTCAGTAGTAATGAAATTCTGCATGTTGGAATGCACATAATGAGGAATATCTGTATTGGTATTTATCAAGCATTGGCTTTTTATATGACTGCAGTAAGATGTGATGCCAGTATTTTGAACTATTCCTCCTGCCCTTCCCTTCCTGCTTAGCTCTGCAACTTGACATCCATTCATCAAAAATAACTGCCCAAATCAATGAAGTGTTTCTGTAACAGGTAGTAATTACCTTAGACTTATTACCCATAACCCACAGACGCTTATCATCATTCTTTATCAGATAATCTAATTGTTCCTACATTAGTAGAGATTGAGCTGTGACTTCATTTTTCTTATTTGATGAATAGATCACTTGGGCGACTATTAGAAATAACAGCATTTGGAATTGAACAAGAAATGGGTTAAGATTTTTATTGGTTTCCTTCTATTATTATTATTAGTAGTAGTAGTAGTATTTTATGAGCTTTTTTTATAGCAGCCCCAAATACCTTCTTTTGCATAGATTTTTGTTGAAATCAGCGTTTTTGCAATTTAAAAAACATGATTTTCCTGCTTCATGTTTAAGACACAGTCATGTATTAACGACAGAGATATGTGTTCTGAGAAATGCATCATTAGGTGATTTTGTCATGCGAATCTCACGCAGTGCACTTACACAACCCTAGATGGTACAACATACTTACACAAGTAGGCGATCGGGTGTAGTCTGTTGCTTTTGGGCTATAAACCTGTACAGCATGTTAACTACTGAATACTGTAAACAGCTTTAACACAATTGTAAATATTTGTGTTTCTATACATAAAAAATGTACAGTAGAAACGTCATACGAAAGATAAAACATGGTCCACCTGTATAGGGCACATACTACAAGTGGAGCCTGCAGGACTGGCGGTTGCTCTGGGTGAGTCAGTGAGTGAGAGGTGAGTGAGTGTGAAGGCCGAGGACATGATTGTGCTCAACTGTGGGCTTTATACACACAGCACGCTTAGGCTACGTTAAATTTACAAAAAAAAAAAAAAAGTTTTTCTTCAATAATGGATTAACCTTAGCGACTGTAACTTTTTTTACTTTATAATCTTTTTATTTTTTTTAACTTTTCAACTCTCTTGTAACACCACTTAACACAACACATTGTACAGCTGTACAAAAATGTTTTATTTATATCCTTATTCTATAAGCTTTTTTCTATTTAAATTCTTTTTCTTTTTTGCTTTTTAAATTTTTTTGTTAAAAACTAAGGCAGAAACACACCCATAAGCCTAGGCTTACACTGGGTCAGGGTCATCAATGTTATGTCTTCCGCCTCTACCTCTTGTCCCACTGGAAGGTCTTCAAGGTCACTGACACACACAGCTGTCCTCTCCTATGATAATGCCTTCTGGAACACCTTCTGAAGGACCTGCTTGAGGCTCTTCTTGAGGAGGATTGCGCTTTCCAGAAATATGTCCGTGGTGGTTTGCATGTTTATTTTGTTTTATTTTGTACTTGTAAACAGATAATGCACAATGAACATTCCTCTTTATTAATGAAAACCTTTCAGAGTAGGGGTCCATGTTTTCACTTTTTTAAAATTAAATTTATTGGGGTGACAATGGTTAGTAAAATTACATAGGTCTCAAGTGTACAATTCTATAATACATCATCTGTATATCACATTGTGTGTTCACTACCCAGAGCCAGTTCTCCTTCCATCATATATTTGACCCCATGTTTTCACACTTTGTAAGGAGCTTGTTGAGGTCTGTAAAAGTTTCTGCTAAGCCCTTCGCTGTGAATCTTCTTGGGGGCGGTTCTTCTTAGGGGATATATATCATATACAGGGCTCGTCATTGGCTAACATTTTCTTACGCAGCACATGACTGTAATTGCCAACTCTAGCATTCAAATATTTGCCAAACCTAATATGTCTGTTTGTGCTCAATACTGCTGTGGCAACAGGTCGAGATTTGCCTAAAATTTGCCTAAAAATTTTCCTCACTTTTCTGCACTGCCAAATTATACTATACTAGTTATGGATATATTAAATACAGGAGAATCTGAGATATGAGTAGTTTACCACAACTTATTTCTCACTACTGTATTTATTTAGTTCAGCCACTTTATTAGTATTATGAAATCTGGCTTACATACTGTGACCCAGGTGTTTAGGTGTTTTTCTGATGCTGAAATAAAGTGTGGGGACAAAGCTGGCACATAATCGACAGTTAATGCTGCTATAATCAGTGCATTTTTGAGACATATATTACAGCAACAGTTTCCTAAACAGTATCATTGAGTATTTTTATAAAATTTTATAGATGGGAAGTCACACAAAACAGTATATATAATGTAGTAGACAGATTTAGGTTTGAATTCCAAATGTATCTCTTTGTGAACGTGGGTAAGACATGACGTCTTAACCCTTTGAGCCTTTGTATCCTTTTTAAAAAATGTGAATAATATATCTCTGCCTTACTGATTTATAAGAGTGAAATGAAGTTATGTAAAACACTTAACACACTGTCTAGTGCCCTTCTTTATTTCTGAAGTTCCAGAGCTTGTTAGTAGAAGAGTAGCGATCAAAGGTCCGGTCTTCTGACACACACAACTGGTTTTCAGCCACAGCACATTGTCTATTTTACTGGTTAGTAGGGATTCCGGGGACTGGCAAATGGTTATGCGGTCATTTATCTCCATAGAACTCCTCAAGAATTCTACAAAGTTAGTAAGAATTAGGGAAAAAGAAAATGGAGGAGTCTTGAGATGTCCAGGCCTTCAGCCAAGTGACAGGTGATAATGGGACCATCTCCTGAAATGGAAGCTGGAAGAAGAAAAGCAGGTCTGAGTGAGACTTAGGTGAGTTCGTTTATTGGATCTTTAACATGTTATTTAGTTTTAACCTTTAGTTAGAGACTTTTATAGTCCTTAAAATGATTCATTTTAGGGCATTCATAAATTTGTGTAATTTGCGTTTAGAGATACCCTTTTATTCCCAACACAAGGCTAGATTAGAATAACAAATTCCATGGCAGTGCTGTCTCTGATGTCAGTCATTCAAAAGAACTGACTTTCCTATTGAGTTTTTCAAGTTAAAATTCAGCTTCTTTTAATGACACTTTTCTTCATAAAGATCATCTTAGTAAGGATCTTAATAAAGTGTCTTTAAAAAAAAAAATCAAGACAGCCTGAGTATAAAACTAGATCAATTAAAAGTACTGGTTTTGTGTTGACTGCCTAGAAGGCAGAACCAAAAAGTAAAGGGCAGTGTTAGTCTTTCCAAGGTCATCCAGTTCACAAAGATTTGCTAATGTGTTTTTCATTTCCCTTCTTTCTTTCTTTTGCTACCTTCCTTTTTTGATTCCCTTTTTGTTTGTTTCTTTATAGAAACGATGCAGCACAGTGGAAAGGGCAGGACAGGCTGACCTAGGTTCAAATCCTGGCTCTGTCACTTACTACTTGTGTGACCTCAGATTTATTTAACTCTGAGCAAACCTCCATTTCCCTATGTGTAAAATAGTGAGACTAATAGCTAGTTTATGAGGTTACGGGGGGGAAATGAGAAAACAGATTTAAAGAACTTGTTCAGCAAGTAAGAGTTTTTAATATTATTATTATGCAACCAGTTGAAACTACAGAGTAACAGGCTATAACAAAGTTTGAATGAATAAATTTGATGATTTATGGGTTGTTAGGTTGAAAGTTTTAGGCTAAAGAGGAGATTGAAACTAACAGTTAAAATGAGTTTTCTAAAAGTTATTCACGGGGTTATCCCTGCTAACCCTGTCTCCCGTGACCATGATAATTGAGTTGACTGTAAGAACGATGGAATGAGGAAATAATTCTCTTGCCAACTTAAAGAAAGTCTGTATGCTCAGAGGCGTGCATGTCCAGCCTTCTTGGAGAAAGTGCTTTAAAATTCAGCCAGCAGTACTGAGACTGCCCTGATGACGAATTGCCTGCTAAGCTGTGCCACAGAGTATTCAATTTAATTCACTTATCTCTCTTGGCATAGCTTCTTTATAAAGTCAGTGCCCTCACAGAGGGGAAAAGGTCAGCAGGAAAGCCCATTCAAAATCTTACAGCGACCATACTTAAGTGATATTTTGAATTTGTGGGCTCTTTTCTTCCCAAATTCTCCAACTGTTTTGGAGATTTTTTTTTTCTTCAGTGCTAAACATATTCTCCAAAGGATGTTATCAAGATGGTGTATTTTCTTTTCTGGGGAACCCTGGTTTTTAAAATGGCCTGAAAAAGAGAATTTGATCACTATGCCAGTGGCTATCAAGCTTCATTCCCTCCCTTCCTCCTTTCCTCCCTCCTTTTCTCCTGTTCTCCCTTCCTCCTTCCCTTGCTTCCTACTACTTCCAAGAGCCCTTACCTAAAACAGGTCATTTTTTCCTGTTTTTCTTTTGAAAAGAAGTTAAAGACTCAGGTGAGATCCAAGACAACCTGGTATAATGGAAATAGCCCTCGCTGAGGCAGCTTCTTGTCTATTCTCTGGTTCTGTGACCGTAGTTAGGGTCTCATTGTCCACAAATGCAAAACTATGTCTCGACATCTTGACATCTTGTTTAGCTGTAAGGTTCTTTTTGAAAAATTTTAAACTTTTAACTGCGAGAATGTCCAAACATACACAAAAGTAGAGAGTTAAACCCCCAGGTACACCCAGAAGCTTGCACTGCCATCAGCATTTGCCATATGACTTCATCTTCTCTTCTGCTCTCCTTCTTCCACCTTTTATGGTTTTATGTTTTTGGTATGGAGTATTTTGAAGAAAATCCCAGTCTTCATGCCATTTCACTCCTAAAAGTTTCAAGCCTTTTACCTCCCCTTAACCCTCTTGGAAATAATTACAAATAATACAGAAACATTAAAAAATTCTGTTTTCCAGAGAGTTCTGATTCTATAATAATCCTACCTCAGCAATACTTAATTTGAAGTTTATAGAACCTCTGGTGGGTATGGGAACATTCTGAAATTAGTGCAGATATTTGCATGCATGTGTTTTTGTGCTTTTTTTTGGGGGGGGGGGGTTAGGGACATCACATGATAATCATTGATTAAAGTTGCAAAGGAGTCCCTGGCCCAAACTGTCTGAGCCTAGGTAAAGACTATATAAGGTCTTCACATGATTCTGGGCTCTGCATAAAGTAAAGGTACTGTATGTAGAAGATAATATAACCTGGATAAAAACAAAATCTAAACATATACTAGCACATCATGATAGTGTCTTTGTAGCATAAAACTAAGCTAATTATGCTCACAATTCTATATTTAGTGAGGTAACGCTATTTAGAAACAGACTATAAATAAATGCTTTACACACATTTGAAAAAGGATTATTTAAAGCTAGATATGATGTATATATGTGGCCTCATGATCAAGTTATCAGTTTATTCCAGTGTCTGGAAAGAAATAAGGCTTTTTATTTTCTCTGTCTCTCCCCCCCCTTTTTTTCCCCTAATAGAATGTTTTTAAAGGAAGGTCATTTAGTATTGATTTGAGTTAGATACTTTGTCAAAAAATGGATATAATTTATCTGGAAGATCATTAAATCTGGTCACCCTGGACCTCTAAATCTTTAAATTAAAACTCATGCTGCTACTTTGCTCCTGCGGGAGTTTTTCCTGAGTTAGATGTGAGTTTAAAGCTGGTAAGTGTGCCAACCATGAGTAAGGCTTTAGATCTGTTTAACTATATATCTCTGTTGGCTGCCTCTTATAGGTTATAAATCTTTATAGTAAGTTATACAGGATCTGAATTAGAAATGAACTTTTTTCAATTTAACACCAAAGTTGGAAATTGGGAGCAGAGTTTTGACGACAGTGAAAGCTGCTCACTAGAGCAGCACCCAGCTGGGCCCAATGGCCTATATCTAAGAGTCACAGTTCACATAAACTTACAGAGTTCTACCAATACTGTAGTTCCATTTTCTTTTCCTTCAGGAGTACACTTGGTACTTGGAGTGTGCTTGTAAGTTTTTGTTCTTTTGCTTTACCTGGATGTAATAGCATATACAGTGTGGTACTTTGGTTTTTTAACGTAATCTGTCCCGGAAGATCGTTCGAGTTCTGAAATGTTCGAAAATACCCGACAGCTGGGCCTCAGGATCTTGCACTCAGTGGAAGGCGCGTGACATGTTTGACTTCCGAGGCGTGTTCGAAAACCGAAGCATTTACTTCTGGGTTTACACTGTTCGGAAACCGAAATGTTCGTCAATGGAGACGTTCGAAAACCAAGATACTACTGTATTAGCAAATGCATAATACTGTATAATCCTCTCAGGGATTACAAATAATGCTATCAGAAATCAGTGATGATTATTTTACTTGACTCAAAGAACATGATCTTGTATTTGGAGTAATGTGCCATTTCTACTTTTGTAGGAAGTTATTAGGTCTGAATAGCCCCAGTACCCAAAGCAAATTAGTGATTATTACACCATAATGAGTGTGGTTATCATCATACTTCATATTTAAAGAGGGGGATTCTGATGGGTTACACTTCCAACCATGGGCTTTCCTTTCTCAGGACTAATGGAAAGTAGATTGTGCTGTATCATTGCGTCTCTTTCAGCCACGTGCTGGAGGACAAGTATAGGCAGATGACTGTGAAAGGCTCAGGTAGGTGCCTGTAACACCTCTAAACATTCAGCGCAACATTAGTGATGACCCCATGTGTAGCCAGCTTGTGTTCATGGAAGTGGCACCCCCCACATAATGCAGAATTAATTACCAATTATTATAATCACATAATTAAATGGAATAACTTATTGTATGTAAATGTTGGCTTTAGTTGATAAAATGCATTGTAGTTGTTTGTAATTTCCATTTTCAATATCTTACATATTTACCGTGTTTTTAAGAAAAGATTGTTGTTCATGTTAAAAATCCTTTTGCCTTATAAAGGCGCTTATTTGTCCAATAGATCATTTTGGAAGGATCCAGTAGTAGTGGCAGCAGCGAGACTAAATTGGTTTCAGAGAGCTTTCAAAGGCACAGCATTCTTCTCAGCTGATGTTTCTTGCTAGACTTTTTTGAAAAGCTAACACTATTTAACCACTCTGAAGCTAGAGGTAGGCTGTTGGAATTCCTCCTGGTTCTTAGAACAGTAAATTCAAACGGGGAGATTGGAATGTCAATTCCTCCAGGTGTTTAGAAAATGCAGTTCAACTAAGATAAATGTGGACACCTGACCGTTATCACCATCGTTAAGAGAGTTCAGGGACCACTCCCCTTTTCTCAGACCTTTTATTTGAGCACACTTATCAAGTGATACTCCAGGGCTGTGGTTCTCAAGGTGTGCTCCCTCTCGGGACCTCAGCGTCAGCTCGCTGAGAACTTGTTAGAAATGGAACTTTTCTGGCCCCACCCCACACTTAGAGAATCAGAAACTCTGGACTGGGAGCTGAGAAATCTGTTTTAACAAGACTTCCAGGTGATTCTTACGCAGCTAAAGCTTGAATATCATTGTTTTTATCATATTGGCTCTTATCCAGTTTGATGGAAATTTTAAGGAAAAACTGACTAACTAGAGAAGGTATTGCATTATACATTACTTAGGTAAAAAAATTCCCTTCAGCTTTGTAATAGAAACAAGTGTTTCAAGCTATTAATATAAAAGTTATATTGATTTCTGCACAGTATGGCTAATATCCCTTTGACCTTATCTTTTCTTAATGATATTTTAACTATAAACCTTCAGGGAAGATATTGACAGTATTAAATTGCAAATTCCATCTGTAGTCATTAAGATTAATCCAGCCACAGTCATTTCGTACTTACCCCTGCCTTGCACCCCAAGACTCAGTCAGTCTAAATTACTTTATTTCCCACAACGGCTAATACTCTTTCTTCACCTTTTGGTGAAAGAGATTCCATTACTTCTGCTTTGAAACACCCCTTGACCCAGCTCATTCTTTAGGTTTTAGCATGGACATTTCTTATAGTAACCTTCCCTTACCTTCTGTGTTCCCACAGATCCTGTGCTTGCCACTAGAGACCAATTGCTTGTGTAATGCTCTGTAGCCCCTAATACACTGTAAGCTCTCTAAGGTCAGGGATTCTCTCCAGCCACTACTAGCACAGTGCCTGGTTCACGTCAGCATTCAGTACGTACCTAATGAATTGAACAAATGAGTGATTATTCCATTTGGTAACAAGTAACTAAGCATTCAAAAAAGCAGTGTCATGCACGGTTGCAGGTGGGGTCTCTGGTCCCGCTCCTCACAGAAGAACGCAGGATATGGTGAGGCCAAAAAGGAACCCCCACGGAGCCGTAGATAGGGGAGTCATACCACTATATTCTTGCTGGCAGCTGGGTTGGAGAAACAGGAAACAGGAGCCACACAATCTGCAACGCTCACTCTGCCGCTTGCCAGCTCATCTTCCTGCCATCCCCCATTTGCTGCTAGCCTAGCCACTGCAGTTATATTAGTGGCCAATGGCTCACTGGTTACAGCTGTCGGCCAACTAGCCACAGCTGATGGCCATCTAATCACAGTTGATGGCCATTTACTACCTGAGCCAGTACCTTTCCTCGTGAGGCCGAGAGCCTGGAAACTGCACTCCTGGCTCTGTCCCCACAGCAGTATGGATGCCTGCATGTGTGTGTGTATATATATATATACGTGTATATACCTGTTATTAACCTCATATTTGTGTAGATTGGTTTTTATATTTTTTCTTTATTTTATATGTTTTGAGAGTAAAATCTTTTGTTACTCATCTTTGTAACTTCCTTGCTTAGGAACTCTTCTTACATGTGCCTCACCCCATTTATCCATGTGTTGAAAGAGAACAAACAGGACCCAAATGGTGGTTTGACCCTTTGTACAATTCAACATGTGAAATTCCATGTTAATGAAATTTTATAGTATGAAAGAACCTTTTTAATCTGAGACTTGGTTTTATGAACTTTGTATGAACCTTGGAGAAAACCATACTGGCCCATCTGGTTGTCAGGGGAGACCCCACTACCTAATCCTGTTTCTAGTGAGTGAAAATCTCTTTCATCCGTCTATATGAAACAATGCATACTTGTAAAGCACATGACAAAGTGCCTGGTCTACTACAAATGGTAAATAAATGTGAGTTGCTGCTTTTCCTTCTTTTGAGCTTTCAGAAACAACATTTCTATGAAGGGAGGCTATGGGAACATTGGAAAATGGGGGTGTGGGACAGAGCCAGGAGAGCACTTTCCAGGCTCTCGACCTCACATGGGTAGTAGATGGGTAGTAGACGGCCATCAGCTGTGACTAGTTGGCCATCAGCTGTTACCGGGTAGCCATTAACCACTGATATAACTGCTGTGGCTGCGTTGGTGGGTTGGTTGGCAGAGAAGCAGACGGCGGATTTCGGATCGTGTGGATCTACTTCCTGTGTCTCACCCAGCTGCCAGCGAGACTGGGGTGCAGGAAGACCCCTCGTGGGGTACTGGCGGATGTTTGCTTTTGTGTCTTGACGAGTCGCCAGCGAGAATGTGGTATGACTCCCCTATCTATGTCTCCGTTATTGTTCCTTTTTGGCCCCACCATATCCTGCGTTCTTGTGCGGGGAGCAGGACCAGAAACCCTGCATGACGGGGGTTAGGGGTCAGTAGATTAACTGTCGAGGAAGGTGCTCAAGTACAACCTTATCTTCAACTTCTAAAGGTTATTAGTTAGATACTATTACGGATTTTCCAAATTAAATTTCATAGTATGGATTTCTGTTTACCATGTTTGGCAAAAGAAAGTTACAGGCTTAGTGAATGAGTGTCAATAGCTCAAGAAATGTTGTGTTAGCCATTTTTTAAAAAGCCTACATCTAGGTACACTTCCCAAATTGACAGGGTAATTCAGTCATTCACTTCATGTTATGGTTAAAGCTGATCTAAAGGTATCTATTCTAACAAATTATGATTATTTGATTTTGGTTTTTGTAATAGCCCCATAAGAATTTGGCATTCAGTTCTGGAAAGAGAATAATTAACCTCTGCTTCTGTTGTATCATAAATTTGGTTTCATTTGTGTTTTTTAAACCTGAAATGTTTTTAATTAACCAAAGCAAATAATAAAACAACAAAACCAGAAAACCCAAGTGCCTGTATTCAGCCAGTCAAATTGGCAAAGATTCAAAAGATAGAATCCAGTTTGTCAAGGGTGTGGGGTTCTAGGCAGTATCAGACACTGGATGAAACTGTGAATTGGTACAGTCTTTATCGCTGGCAGTTAAGTGGTACGTATCCTGTGACTCTGAAATTAGGAAGAAAATAATTGAACAGGTGCTCAAAGGTATTTGTCCATGGCTAGTCATGTAACATTTTGTGTAATAACAGCCTAGATTTCCAGCAGTGAGAACTTAGTGACGTAAGCTATGGTATGTCTATTTAGCAGAATTAATAGGCAGCTGTATATATGTATATGAACATGAAAAGATTTGCCTCATATGTTAAGAAGCCGAAGGGAGGTAGTTACATAGCTGTACGTGACTTAAGCAAAGAAAAAAATTCAGAAGGAAATACACCAAAATAATAATAGAAGTTATTTCTGGGTACCTTTACTCCCCCTCCTCTTATCTGTATTTTCTAAAGTTTCCTTTATAGATATGTATTATTAATTATTGTTATTTTTATTACATTTTTTTCCCAAGAAAATGAAGCCATATTAAAATAGCATCAAGTTCTGTCCTAATCTAGTAGGCGGAGAGAACTGAATTTAAGAAAGGTTTTCCACAGGAAATTTATTGTAGCAGTATCTACAGAAGAATATTTTTGGGTATCTAGTTTAGCCATCTTGCTAATTTTACCTTTATAGTTTAGCTATATAATCCTGAATTTTCCAGAAAGTAAAAGAATTTGTCTTAAGCCAAGGCTGCCTTTATGAATGCATAGAATAGGAACTCATTCATTAGGTATAGTTTAAGGGATCCTGGGAGTCCGCCTCCCCACCAAATTCTTATCACCCATGGTACAGGAGTTGACATGGAACCATTAAAAGTCTATTCTTTAGGTTAAGCATTTTCTTCCTATGGTCTTTTGTGAATAGTAAGGGGTGATTCGTCAAATCACTGATTTTTTTTTTTTTTTTTGAGGGGGCAGTGAATTCGTTCATCAGCTTAATCTACTCCATGAGATGGGGCTTTTGAAGCAGAGAGCACCGCATGCGAGGGAGCTAAGGGAATAGTCTGCTCA
This sequence comes from Rhinolophus ferrumequinum, assembly GCF_004115265.2. Classification (NCBI taxonomy): domain Eukaryota; kingdom Metazoa; phylum Chordata; class Mammalia; order Chiroptera; family Rhinolophidae; genus Rhinolophus; species Rhinolophus ferrumequinum. The sequence goes on along the minus strand of NC_046300.1, from coordinate 25,284,823 downwards.
CAGGGCAGCATACAGGGAAAGGTGGGGAAGAATGCAGTGTGTACTGAGTGTTTCTACTTTCCATTTCACTTTGCCTCGTGTTAGGTGAAAGCCGTTAACCAAATAATTAAATGAAAGAAATAGGTAATTGTGATAGGTGATTTCCAAATGATTAGTAGAGGGAATGCCAGGTATACGTTGCGTTCTTAGTTATATCTGTTGCCAACTGATTTAGATAGGCTTACGCAAATTTGAAAACCAAATATTTGAGATGACCTCTGTCACCTGCTTCAACATCTCAGATCTTTGCCTCCCTTCTGGCTTTTAGTACATCTTGAAAAAATATTGTGTGATACTGCTGACCTCTGATCACCCACAGACGTACAGTAACATTTTCAAAGCTCTTATTCTCCTTGATCTTTCTGTGCATTTTGCACAATGGCAAACTCATTCTTTCTTAAAGCTGTCTTTCCTTGGTTTCCATGATGCAGTTCTTTCTTTGCCCTCCTCCTTACCCAGCCACTTCCTCTTTGCCTCTTGAGTTGGTTCCTCTTTAATTTCCTAATTGGGCGCTCAGCAGAGCTCAGCTGTTGGCCTTTTGCTCCTCTTTCATATGGTCTTCCCTTTCATAATGGATGGGCTCAAATCTTTATCTCCATTTTTGTCTTTCCACCCCTGTCTCTCACAAGAACTTTCTTCTTGGGAATATCTCAGATCTTCTATATTGTCAGATGGAAAGTCCTATGAATTCTTCTTTCAAAGTTTATATCCATTCACCCCTTTCTTTCCATACTCACTGGCACCAGACTCCTTCCGGCCCCTACCACCTCACAGCCAGGTGACTGCTAACAGCTTCTTCACTGGCATCGCCAGCCAATCTTTGTAAAATGTTCCCACTGACTCAGCCTTTCCGAAACACCCCTTTCCCCCAGCCATTCCCAGTCTTACCTCTTACAAAACCAAATCTTTTACCAGTTGCTCACTTGATCTCTCCTTCTTGGCACTACTTCCTTAAGAACGATAGTATCATACGTTTCATAGTATTTAGTCATACCCTACCTTATATTTAACTATTTCAGGGATTTACTTCTACCCCCACTTAAATTTCAAGTACCTGTTTAATTGAATTGAACAACACATTGCATTTTTTTCCTTGCATGTAACTGTGAAGTAGTGTAAAACTCAAATGTTTTGAATATATGTGTGTGTTTTCCACAGACTTTAATTTAGTGGTTCTCAAACTTCAGTAACTCGGTAACATCGCAGCTTTCTTGTTAAATACGTGAATTGCCAGGCCCGAACCCCAGAGAATCTAATTTAGTGCGAGTCTGAAAACCACCCTTGGAGCAGTACTGCTGAGAAGTTCTTTTCCTAGTGTCCTCCATTCCCCTAACATCTGTCTGTATGTGGTACAAGTAGAAATGTATTCTGATGGTGCTGTTGTTGCATATGGTTGTGTGTGTATAACTGTTTTTAAAATTTTACGCACATAAAAACTATAGCAATGATATTTAAGCTTAGCCTCAGGAAATGCTAGGATTCCCTAGATGCTTTAGGAATACTGCAATAAATGAACTGTTTCCTGCCAAACAGATTTAAACTGCTAGGAACTCAATCATGGTGTTTAGATTCCTTTGAATAAGGACTTCTATCCAAAAAGGAAAAAAAAAAACCCAAACATTTAAACAAAAGTTAATGAGGAGTGTACATTCTGTTTACATGAGAAAGTGAAACAGATTTTTAAAGTAATACCTCATTTTAATAATTTACATTTTAATGTTATAAAAAATTCATCTGTTTCATGTTACAGTACAAACATTAAACTCTGATTTGACGAATTGGAAGCTATTTAGGACTCAAATTTATTACATTTCCTATTGAGATTAGTTTTTTTCCCTTGATAGGATGAAGCTTTTCCTGACTCTTTCAATATAATTTTCTTCCATTCTCTTTTTTCCTCCTCTGTATGCCAAATTTTAGTTCAATACAGCACTGGACCTCTGTAGTTTGAAAAACAAAATTTGTACAAAATTGTATTAGAATATAGAAAAACCATTCATTAAAAAGAAGTTAGTTATTTGGGGACCTGAAAAATTATTTGCTAATGATTTCTTTCTATAACTTAAAACATGTTTCCAAGAAGTTCAGTGTTTCATGAAATAATGCTGATTTGTGTATTACGTGAGAATTATATTCAGAACAAAGTAGACCTTTCTGTTGCAAATTTATCCAAGCCAACTTGGTTATTCATGTTTTTCCAGATTCTTTTGTTAATTGTCACAGCCTTGCTTCAAGTGAAGTGAAATCTCAGACCAAATTTTGCCCCATGTACAAACCTTTATTAGCAAACAGACACAAAAATAATCATAGAACCCTATTTTATAGGCCAGTAAATTCCCTACTTTGTCCTTTTAAACATACTTGATTGGACAAGCACTAAGCAAACAAAATAACATTTTGATAGTAGGACCAGCTAACTTTCTAGTTTGATTAGGCATCAGATTCTTCTAGTTTGGGAGAGGATGTTTTGTGCAGGAACAAGACCTGAAGGCTTTCGTGATCTTGGATGCATCTCAGAAGGTGTTAGTCTGCTGGACGAGCGAGAATCCTGTTCCCCTCATGCGAGTGGGAAGGAGCTTATATGAGCTTTCTGGCCAGTCATATATTTTGAACACTCTTTATCTTCCCAATAAAATTTATTGCTAACCTCTTTTCTGCTCATGTATGAACCTTCTGTTGGAGATGCATGTAAAGATATTAGATGCAGGTAAAGATCCTGGATCAAGCTGCATCTGGAGTTAAAATCCTAACTAGAGTTTTTCACAAGCTAACCAACACACTCTGAGTGGCAATTCCTGATTAGATTCTTCAAATACTAAGTTGCATATAGAAATACAGCATATATACGGTCTGTATAGATATATTTTCAAGTTTCAAATCTGATCAGTTAGTGTTTTGTGTAATCAGATCAGCAGGACCAAAATCTTTTTCTTACCGTAGTTTAGGATGGGATAGGCTAGGAGGGCACTGCATGTAATAAGTATTGTTTGTGAAACTTTTCTTTCAGTTATATGTGTGTCTATCATTGGGTGATTATGTAAAATGTGAGTCACAGACAAAAAGTGTTTGAAATCTGCAGTTAGTATTTTAAGGAAAATTACAGATGAGGTACAACCATAAAATTCAATCAATCCTACGTTTATAATGAAATAGAATTTACTGGCTTCTCCAGGATCATTTTAGTACAAAGCATACCTCAGAGATGTTGTAAGTTCGGTTCCAGATCTCTGTAATGAAGACAGTCTTAATTTTTCTGCTGGTGCAGGGTCTTGCCTTCAATTTGTAAAAACGTACCATCTGTGAAGTGCAATAGAGTGAAGTACGAGAAATAAACAAAACCTAAGTCTTTCCTGTATTTCTGAAGTTACATTATTCTTGTACAGAATTGTCATCTATGATAGTAACTGAAAAAGAAAAAAGTGTTGTTTGTTGAAAAGCAGATCTTAAGCTAGGCATTCTGTCAACAACAGACTATTTTCTGGAGGTGTTAAAGATAACTGTTATGATAGATCTTTCATGTTAGCATGTGGCTAGACTCCCTGAATCTTCAGAACAACAGTAGAGGAAGAGGATGTGATGTGATGATTACAGCAGTAATGACTCTTAAGTACCAGATTTAGCTGTATTTAAGTCATGCTGTTACTTTGCAAATGATACTTTAATATGGTTAAAATTCCCTTGGCAGTAAGGATGTTAGATTAAAGGCCTTAGCACCTGTTCTGGTTTTCCTGCTTTTCACTTTTGCAAATGTTACTTTTCAAATGTGCCTGTCGTAACTCTTGAACTTTACTGTCTGTGGCTACGCAGATGCTTCACATGTAGAGAAGGGGTACCACCTCTTCACCCTCAGAATGTGCTGTTTCTGTTGTTCTACCTGTACAGCGATGCGTTGTCACCATGTGACACACTGTGTCTTACCAGATCTCCCTTAGGTCCAGTATGGCAGTGCCTAGAATGGAAGCCACTCACGACTTGCGATAACATAGGGAAGTGCCTCGTCAGAATCACCTGGGAAGTTGTGGATGTCGCTTGAGAATTTGTGTTTTGTTTTACAGTAGCTTTGCAGAGATTATCTCCATCCGTCTGCTGTGCAGTCATAAGAAACATAAACTAGACTGAGCTCTGTGGTAGCAAAGACATGTCCTTTTTCTTAGCATTGTGGCCTCTGGGCTGAGTACAGCGTCTGACAGATATTTGGCACTGAATAAATAAATATTCGTTGAATGAAATCACTGGTTTCATTGACATTTGCTTCTCTCCAGGTACCTGCTGAGCTGATTTGAAGTGCATGGTACCACATGCAATGCAGTGCAGGGAGGGGATGGGGGAGACTCTCCCTCCGCTCCTTCTTGCTCAGGGCTGCAGAATCTTGAGGACTTCTGCCTCGCTCCTCTGTTAAGAGGTTTCAAAACCACAATCAGACTTGCGTGGGTGCTGACAAAATGCTTGTCTGCTGGTAGGCTGCTAAGAAGTCTCAGCATGTAAACACAAGAACAAATGAACAAAATACTTTTTATGCATTTAGAAGGAGGCAGATGCTTAGGAGGGGGTCCATGATGAAACATTAGAAGAGGTGGCCCTCGTCTACTATAGGACTTACAATTTTATAACCTGAATTATTATTTGTTAGTTTCAGTTTTCTGCAAAATAAAGCTTTTTGAGGGCATGATCTATGTCTAGTCATATTTTTTGTCATTCATTAATTTGATATTTTACTTATTGTTGAGCTATGACTATAACAAGAATGTCAGTGGCGTTATAAGTAAAACTTTTACTTTGATTATGAAAATAAGTCTTATAGAGAATTTGGATATAAAAGTGCAAAAAGATGATGAAAACCACCTGTAATCTCACCATGAAGAGGCAGTCAGTATCATGTTGATATCTTTCCAGACTTGTATTCTTTCCATGTGTATAATTTTAATAAAAATTACATGTATTTTGCTTTTCCACTGAGCATTTTCCTATATCATTAAAAATATTTAAATGTATAATTTTTGATGACTAGATATTATTCTGCTATATGAATATATTGTAATTTATTTAACCATGTTTGTATTTTTAGGTATTTAAATTGTTTCCATTTAAAGTACATAAATATAGATGTCTGTGTTGTAACTGCTATAGCATTTTACATAGTACATTGCACATAGTAGGAGCCCAGTAAATGTTTAATGAAGGTGTAAATGGGTCTGATTTCCCAGACAGAATTCTATAACTCCTTACTATGTTTCTTTTTTAATAAAATGAAGAAATTGGACTAGAAAGCTTATAAAAGAGGTCCTTTCTGTCTCTCAAGTTTTATTATGTGATTTGGAAAAATAATTTTAATTGAAATACCATAGTCAGAATGATATCATATTCTTAAGATTACGTATAATTTAAAGTCCCTATGAGGCTCTTTTATATGAATATTAGAAATGAAGCTTAAAGTAATTGGAAGCATTGGAGAATAATACAAGACATAGGTAGTTCTAATGAACAATACCATGTAATCTGCAGTTACTACTCCTTGTATCTGTAGTATAAGGACAAATATTGTTCGTAGTTGTAACTTCTAAGACATGTCTTTACAATATTCTTCACCATCTACACCAGCCTCGTAAAGAGGCAAGAATATTCATCCACTAAGTGTTGTTGAATCATGATGTATATATATGTTGATACATATACTTGAAGTTGAGTTTAAATCCTGCTGCTTCTATGAAGTCTCCCCATACTTCCCTTCTCTCCAGGAAAGGCGTGGTCTTTACGTGTTACTTTCTGCCTTTGTAATTAGGCCCATGAAATCCCAGACTAGATATTGTCAGGAACAGAATAAACTTGAGGAAGACAGTAAGACCGGTTTTCAGACATGTGAAAAGAAGGTCATGTGTATCATGTAGAAGAGGTAGCGTCCTTATTCTTTTTGCTTTCAGATGACTAGCAGTGAACATTGTAGGAAGCACAATTTGAGTTTAGTATTAGGAAGAACTTTTCTAAAAGTTAGAACTTTTCAAAGGGACATGGTTAACCTTTTAGTGTATGAACTAGTCGTGTTTAAACGTTTCATAAGGATTGTTATGTAGGGTGTTTCTATTTTAGCTCAGAGGTCAGGTAAATGACCTGAGACTCTCTAATTCTCACATCATTTAGACAGAAATGCAGCAGAAAATATTTTAGTACATGTTTGCAGTAGAAACAAACTCTTATGTAATTAAGTAATGAGTGATACGTATTATCGTCTAGTAGTACCTGGTTTAGGAAACGGTCTCATGCTTATCCAAAAGATAAAATTTTAACAGGCATAAATGGAAGACACCAATTTTGTCTTTCCCAAGTAATGGCACAGTTATTGAGTAAGAGAAATGTGGTGTATTGGTAGCAGGAAGTTTGTTTATTAGTGTTGACTAAAGACCAGGAGATTCGTTGGTCAATGAGTCAAAACATTGGTGCTGCCAAAAATAACTAATTAGATATTTTGTGAAAGGAATGAATGAATGATCTTTTAAAGTTACATATATATTCCAAATCAAGGGAGATAAGTAGAAGTTGGTGTTTGATGTTTGTCAGATCACACCAGAATGGTGGATTAAGAAATACTTTTTTAGCATATGTGCTGCCCAAGCGAGCACATGAGATACTTTTTTAAAAGAGATGATTTCCTTAGCTACATAAGGTGAACATTGACAACAGATACTGAAGAAGAGAAAAGGGGGATAAAATGGCTATTTTAGGTTGCCAGGGTAGATAGACTCTTTCTGCGAAATGACACTTGGATGTGGGGAGACTGGTTTACTAGAGCAGAATGAGCCATTCTCTCGGCCACTACTCAGCTGCAGTTCACGGCCACCATCCAGTGTTGCCAGATGTACCATTTTTTAAGAGGAGACAAGATTTCATGCATCTTTATGAAATTTAAAAAATACTGAGCAGGTAAACAAGCATGTCTTATGACTGGATAATTCTTCAGTTATCTGTTTGACCCCTATAATGGGATCTACTAGGACCTCAGTTCATTGTAGGAATAAAGAAAAAGTCTTTGAAGGAACTAGGACTGTTTGGCCTGGAGAAGGGATGGAGAGCTACTTCAAATACTTGTTGGTTATCTGGTGTAAGAGAGATTTGGCTTCTTCTGTCCGTTTCCAGAAGGCAGAATAGGGACTGGTGAGTGAAAGCTGCAAGAAGGCAGATTTTTACTCAGCAGAAGGAAGCACTAACATTTAGAGCAAACTAGAAATTGTGTAACCTGTTTGCTTGGAAAATCTTCTGTTTCTAGAAGGTGACGTTCAAGCCAATGTTGAATGATGAGTTGTTAGGAAGGTACAATGAAGATTTTAGGCAAGATGACATTTCAGGTTCCTTCCTAGCCTGAGATTCTTGAATCACTTAAGTTCTGAGTCCCTGTTTAGCTGTTGTACAAATGCTCTCCTTATGTTCACAAGTGATAGAATACCCTCTCATTCTGGGCAAGTCAGTACATTATTCTTAAAGACTTGGGTTTCCTCTTTGTGTCTACTTACAATATCATGAAGATTATTTGCTTTGCAATTCTTGTGTAAAAGGTCCCTTCTGTGTTAGAGAATCACAACATTCAAAGTCAAAGCTAAGTGTCTCTGAAGTTGTAATTGTTTTATTGTCCGAACTACATATAAAACAGTTTCATAGCCAGTTCTTTAAAGCCAACTTATTCCACTTCTAACACTACAGATATCTTGGAGGTATAGTTTATTAGCAATTAAATGTGAAATGAACTAAAGACAATTTTTTTAAAAATCCTTACCTGGAATTGTTTATCTTAATAATGATATGAAAATAGAGCTCTGATATTTCATTTTTTTCTTAATATACATAACCTTTTCTCAAGATTTTAATATGGGAATACAGTGGTACCTCGGTTTTCAAACTTAATCTGTTCCGGAAGACCGTTCGAGTTCTGAAACGTTCGAAAACCGAGGCATGGTTTCCCCATAGAAAGTAATGCAAAATGGATTAATCTGTTCCAGATTTTAAAATTCAACCTCTAAAACTGCAAATTTAGCATGAATTTTACTATCTAATGATACCATAGATCCATAAAATTTATGGCATTCGTAAATCAAAATGTTCATCAACAGAGACGTTTGAAAAACGAGGTACCACTGTATATGTCGTTTCTGTCATAACTTGTTTTAATAGTTAACAATTGTTTATCTCTTATCAAGATGACATGTAATATATTGCCAGCCTAGATAAGCATTCTTGGTCTTCTTTTACTTATAACTGCTTTTAATTACTTTATAACAGGCTAACGCTGTAATCTATATAATGCTTGCATGGCCAGTATATTTATTCATTTCTAAATCAGTTATTATAGTAGGTATCAGGTACTTAAAACACCTATCTTAAACTGGAATATGGGCGATTACATTTTTGCAAAAATTGTGAAGTCTTTATTAGTATACTCATGAATGCTGTCAGTGAGACTGTAGTCATAAATCCCACATTCCTTCTTGAATCTTAAGGTTATTAGCCCACAGGACCTGCTGCTACCTGTCTGTAAGAAGAGTGAAGACCATGCCTGAGCAGTGGGGTCCTGAAAACAGAATCTCCACACACACTCCTTCAATTCATGATGGCCACGGAGGCTCATTTTGCCTGGCTTAGTTACTGAGTCTAGTGGTGGACCTCTTGGAATAGTGGGATGGGACACTACTGAGAATTTTGAGTGCCGAGAGTGAGTGGGTATTTCAGGGTTTCCCTTCAAGCTTTTCTTGCCTGACTAATTTGGAAACATAAGTACTGTTTGATACTTTTACTTAATTCAATAGTTATTTACTGTGCCTAGCTCTACAGAAAATGCCAAATTAAATAAGACAAATCTTTAAGGACCTCCTTTTCTATATTCAACTAGGTAACTCTGATGCAAAAAGTGAAGACTACATAATTTGTAGTACAATATTAATGAAAAGATAGCAGAGGGTTGCAGTTATCGTATTAAGGTACAAATGATTTCCTAATAATTCATTTACCAACAATCAGGCCCTGAAGCAGCAGTCAGCTGAGCCATCTCCTCCAAGAGGGATCGGGTAACCTTCCTCAATAGAGAGGGAATATTAACTGACTTGACTACCTTTGAATTTCCTGTATTTGCCTTAGTAAATACTGAATTTGATGGCTTTTTCTTCTAGTTTATATGGGTAAAGTAAAATTTAATCTTACTGTTTGGATTAATGAGCATTCTTTTTATACTCTTGTGCAAATTGTACCATTAATGAAAGTTCCCCTGATGCAGGCAAAATACTTCATTTGAGAATGAAAAAGCAAATTGAGTTAACATATTGTGTAAGAGGTTCATAGTCAGGTATGTAAAATGGTGTCCGTTAGCCCTAAGCTGGAACTAAGAAACTCTGATAACTAAGGAATGTTAAAATAATGCAGAATTTTAGAGAAGAATGACTATGAGTTTTAAATAAATAAAGCAATTTGATTTATAATTGGTAGAGTTGTATTTTATTTTACTTCTGTGATTTGGTAGAGGTACTAAGCCAGGTAACTTTTAACTCGGTATCAACTTGTAAGTAAATGCATGTTTATTTACAAGCCTTCCAATAATAGCATCAATCTGTCAGTAGTATGAATGGATAATTAAAGTCAAAATAAATACTTGTTTCATTTTTTTCCTACTTTACCATGTTTTTACTACTTGGCTATGGAAAATTTCAGTCATAAACAAAGTAGGAGGTGAGTATAATTAAGCCTGTTTTCCTATCACATTGATCGACACATGGCCAGTCATGTTTTAACTGTACCCTTCTCACCCCCATCTCACCTCTGATTAGAAAGCAAATCCTAGGCATCACATCAGATCATTGTTAATATTCAGTTCAGTATGTGCTTCTGTAAGGACTTTTTTTTCCCCTTTAAACCAAATATAATACCATTAAAACAGACGGGCTTGTTAGTGGCAGGTTAGGAGGAGGGTATGCTGAGGTCTACACAAGTTCTGATGACTTGAAGTAGTTCTGGGTACTGAACGAGTCATTTAACTTTTCTCTCTCTAGACTTTCCTGTCTTTTAAAAAGAGGTTCAACACGATAGTCTCTAAAATGCTGTCTGTAAAATGCGGAGACTTCCAGTTTCTGCTCCAGCATGTAAGGAGTTTGCAAGTCATCACTCCATCCTAGCAAATAAAAAGCTGAAGAAACTGAAAAATCAGCAAATCTCCTTAGGTCTGTCAGAGAGGTGAGGTCACAGGGCAAACCTCTAACTCCCACAGTTGGAGAGACAGGCGAATACAGAGAATCACAACTTACCAGAGCACAGACTTCTGTAGGAACCAGTACTGGTGTAGGAAAATCTAAACTGTAATCGATGAATTGCTGGAGGTTCAGCGTGAACAAGTCTGAGAGTTAAATACTCCTGGGTGGGGACCACTCATGGCAGGGGGCACATTGTGTACTTTTTACCTCCAGGAACTCAACTAGGTTCTCATAGTGAACTCCTCATACTTCCAGCAGGGACAAGGGAAAGGAACCATTTTGAAATACTCCAGAGCATTCTGTCCTTCATAACGAGGACTGCTCTTAAGAGAAACTATTTTACCAGAGCACACCGTTCACCCAGCTCAAGCCAGAACTCTAGAAATCAATCTTTACCTCCCAGTCATTCCCCTATGCTATTCACCATTGAGTCCTGTCCATTACACCTACAGTCACCAGTTTGTTTTTTCTCATAGTATCTTGTTCTCCATGCTTACATTCTTATTCTTGTTCCCTACACAGTCCAGTCTGTACTTTACAGAGTAGCCTAGGTGATCTTTATAAAATATAAGTAGGATTTTTATTTATTGATTTCTCATAATGCTTGACATTAAATCTGTCTGCTTCTTACCATGCCCTACATGACCTGGCCTCTCAGCCCACTCTTCTTACTCAATTTGAAGGACCTCTTTCTGGTCCTCAGAACGAGTCTTTCCCACCTTGGGGACCTTGCACATTCTGATTCCCTTCCTCTCTACCTCCTACTCCTTACATGGTTTCTTCTCATTCTGTAGGTCTCACCTTAGATACCACTGTAAAGTGAGCATTTTCTTTACCACCAAGTAGCTAAATAGTTCCCTCTCCAGACCCTATTTGTAACTGGTATTACAGCTTATCAGTGCTGCTCTCACTTGGTCTGCTTTTGTGATTTTTGTCTACCATGCTAGAATGTAAGCTCAATGAGGGCAGAGCCTGTGTTAGTATGCCTCGCCATGATGTCTCCAGGTCTCTCATAGAGTGTCTTGATGCTCCAAACATGGATGCATGGATGGATGGATGGATGGATGGATGGATGGATGGATGGATGGAAGACATGAGGTGAACAGTGAGGATTGGAAAATACAGCTAATTTCAGAGGAATGGAGACCATGGAAGAAAGAAATAGACAAGGGGAAATACTCTAGACAGGAATGTAGTATGAACAAATGTAGAAAAATGAGTGTAGTGGTCATAACAGTTGATCCTGACATCCCAGGAATTAGTTCAAACCATTTATGATAATCATATTTCCCTTGTGTGGATTGGCCATGAGGGGAAATCAGCTGAGTAGGATCTGGAGATGTTTTCCTCACTCATTTGAAAGAGAATACAGAAAGTCATGCTCTCTTCCTCCTCTGGGGTTGGTCTTGTCTCCATGTGAGGACTGGAGCTCCCAGAACTGTCTACCACACTTGCTGCTAAATGGAAGATGAAACCATCACAAAGAAGGAAGGGAACAGAGACAAGAAGCCCAAGCCCTCATGTTCTTCACTCACAGGTTTGCTCTCCTGGATTTATTGTAAGTAACATAATGAATGCTCATTACTTATCTCCGTTTCATTTAGAGGTTCTCATGACCTCAACGAACCAGGGAGAATCTGTCTAGATGAAGGAACACATTTATATTGGATGGTAGTAGGAATTCGCTCTGGAAAGGTTAGGTTTTGAGACTTCGGTCCTTGAATGACAGACTGAAGCATCTGTGTGGTGCTTAGGAGCATAGTCTCTGTGCAAACTTCCCGGGCCTTAATCTTATTTCCACCACTTTCTAGCTGTGTGACCCAGGCAAGCTACTTAACGTTTCTCTGCCTTGTTCCTCTTTTGTCAAGTGCTGATAGTAATAATACCTACCTCATGGGGTTGTCATGAGAATTAAATGAGTTTATCCATCTAAGGCTTGTAGAACAGTGTTTAGCTCACATTAAACATTTAATACGTTGGCTACTATTATAATTAGTGGTAGGGATTTTATTTATTTTATAGTTAGTAGTTCACAAGCTTCTGTGGACATAAGAAGCAAGTAGGAAATTTGTGAAAGGCTGGATCCCATTGCCAGAGCGTTTTAACTGAGTGGGTATGGATTTGGCCAGTGCATCTTGACAACTCTGGTTCTGCTGTAGGCAGCCCACAGACCTCACTTTGAGAAACTGCAGAAGGTAGTAAAGAGTCAGTGGCGGCTTTACAGCAGTGGAGTGAGATGGGACAAGTGGTCTGTTAGGAGAATTAATCTGTTTGGTGTCTTCTCGGGGAATTGGAGGTTGGAGAAGAGAAATGAAAAGGTTTTGAGGTGATTGCTTGAGATATGACATGAAATTTTGACAGGCATTGGTATAAAAAAAATACTTAGAGATTTTGAGCCTTGTTGACTCAAAGAATAATGGTACCATTGTAAGGATGAGAAACTGTCAGAAAGGTGAATCTGTTTGCTGAGAATTTGTGTAATATGATGGAGTCCACTCAGGGCCATGCCCAGTGCACTCTTAAAAGATGCTGACCTTAAGGTTTCTCTGGAGGGTAGAGCCAGACAGGCAGCGGGCTGCCTGAGAGAATGGGTGCCACCAGCCAGCTTTCAAGTTTCTCAGCTAAACTAAGAACACATCAAGAATCCTCCCTTTATGGTTTCTTAGATGTTTGAAATTTTCCATCCCTGTGGGTTTTTTCTTTAATGTTTTTATGTTTGCTGAAGTTGTGATAACTTTTCCATAGTTGTAAGTCTCTTGTTTTTCCTGCGATGTATTTATCGAAGAATCAGTTAACTAAAGACTTAATTTCATTACCTTTGCTAAGAACCTACTGCATGCACTGCAGTGGATACTTGACACACATTATTTATAATCCTCAGTGCAGCCTTGCAAGGTAAGCACATGTTTTGTATGTGAGAAAAAATAGGCTCAAAGAGGTTAAATTACTCACTTCAAGTCATGGCTAAGCTAGAATTCAACCTGAGCTGTATCCTGGAAGTCTTTGCTCTCACTAGGTTTCTACTAAACATTCAATCATGTAACTCACACAGACTGCTTGCCTATGCTTAACATTCTTTGCAATCTATGACGGGACTTTTCATTACGGTGCTGTCATCAGCTACTTTCTCCATGTTGCATGTAGCAGGCAGGTGTTATTGATGAGTAGCAAAGAACAAATAGATCCTGAGGTGCCTATTTTATCTTTCAGTGAAGAAAAGTTATTATTTGAATATTTTACTTTCCTATTCATATATCATATCCTTACACACAAGACATTAAATTCATTTATTCTATTTTAGTAAATGACGTACTTTTTCCCTGCAAATTATGGCTATTTCGCCTTCCTCTCTCTTTCCTCACAAATAAATTACCAGAGGAATAAACCTTTTCTTTGTGTCAGGATAGAAAAGGAAAATCTAGTTATTAAAACTAAAACAATTGCCTGCCTCTCTGAAAAAAATATGATTTCTTGGGGGGATGGCAAGAATAATCCCTGAATATACAGTTTCTGAGTCATCCAGAAATTTTCTAGCTGAATCCAAGTATTTGAAAGATGTTTTAAAATGTTAGCCAACATATTTTTGTATCATTATAATAATTAAATGTATTGTCTAAACACTGTGGGGAAGGGTGTTTAATAGAGCCTTGTGCATTAATTGGAGTTTTACATTAATAGAGCATTAATATATTTCCAGGAATTTGTGAGGCATTGGAAAAGCTATTTGAAAATACTGTCCACTTTTACTGCATTAATGGAATTGGGTTTTCCTTAGTTTTTGAAAGAAAATAATTGATAAAGATGTGATACTCTCATAGCAACAATGGATATGTGAACACAGATAAGAACAGTGCCCTGCCTGGCTTTCTAGAAACTCTAGTGTCCTCATTCTCACTGTTACCACTCTATTGATAAGCAGAGACAAAGAGTACATGTGTTCGTGGAGCCTGGCAAGTATGGAGGTGACACTGATATTTACACGTTGCTCTTGAAAACAAGTTAATACAGAGTCATACCACTAAATCTACTCATGCAGTTCAGGGTCGGTGTAGATGCATCTTTGATAGGATGGTAACATTTCACATGAGTTTCACAGCAACTCTTTCCTCAACCCTTTCTCGCCTCCCATCCCCAATTTTTCATTTACTCTGTGTTGCTGTTAGGTGTCTGAAGTGGAGGGAATGCATGTAATTAATGTCAGGGGCAGTGGGTTGGGAGGAAAAAAAAAAAAGAAAACAGAAGAAAGGAGAAATTTTGCAAATTGTTTGCAATGTTTTTTTTTGTTTGTTTTTGTTTTTTAAAGTATGGAATCCTTTAAACAAAATTTGAACCCATACTCCAGGTCATGTAAATACCTGGGCTGCTCTGTTTGAAGTAGGAATACTCTGTTTGGAGTCCTCCTGACTGATATACCACCACCATTCTTCTTCCCAGAAAGGGTAAAGGAGAAGGGGGAGTCTTAAGTAACTTACAGGAACGGTTTTTGAAAATCATTGCTCTGCTCTGAAGATGCATGCTCTGTTGTAGTATACCGAGTCCAGTGTGGAGAAGATGGATTTTTACTGTTTAAGAGGAAAGAAGCAAATTTTGTTTGTAAACTCAATTTGTGCAAGGTATTAGATAGCATAACTTAACACATTAAAAAATTTGAATAACTAGACTATTAGTTTACTTCTTAATTCTTGTTAAGATTGTCCCTTTTCTTAATAAGAGGTACAGTCTGCGCTTTCTGTGAGTCTTGGGAAATGGCATAACTATAGTAAATAGTATTCTTCACTATGGGTACATTGTAATCGTTAGAAATTCTCTGATTTCTCTTGAGCTGTGGTGTATATCAGCTGTTGATTTTCTTGTCCTTTTCTTAGGTAATATATTTAATAGAGCTATCTTATGAGTTGCATAATGGAGATTACAGATTTATCATCACTTCTGACATATCTTTGGATCTCCTCTTAAATACAAAATAGAGCTTGTGGTAAGAATTAAATAGTACAAACAGATTTTTAGTCTCTGAAAACCACTTTATTTGCATTAAACACTGTATATTAAAAAAGCCCCTTCTTGTTCTCTGGTAGTATCCTTTTGAATTATTAAGCCTTGCAAGCTGGAAGGTCAGGGCCTTAGTTTGATTATTTTGTTATCATCAATGAGGCTGTTACAGAAACACAGTTATGTGATACTTAGTGAAAATAAAGCCTTAGTTTCAATAAGATCGTGGCCAAGTTGGCCTGCATACTTGAGTGTAAACTGATAAATAGTAATTAGAGATTATGATATATAAATACTAATAAACTCTTGCAGAGAGTTCATAACTTGACTGGAAATGCATGTAGATAAACCCTACTAATCATGATCACATGATAATGTACAACTTTTAATCCAGAAGATTTGGATAACTTTTTGCGGCTATACCCAGAAATCAGCTTTTCAGTAATTTCTGTAAAGTATTCCATACGTTTTATCAAATACAGTAATTATGTCACCAGCAGTTTCAAATTCCAAAATGGTATGTGTAGAGAAAAAAAGCAATTCTGATTATCCTAGTTTAGGATAAATAGTTTCTTCTTAATTAATTAATGAATGCTTTATGACTGTAGGCTGAAAAGTGCCATAAAGTGCAAATTACTGTTTATTTGAATGAACACTCTTCATGGTTAATAGTTAAAAGGCAGGGGAAAAAGCAAAAGCCAAATTGTAACTAATAGTATCAGCATTTAAAAGCAAATTTCTCAAAATGATTATCGCATTATACTTTAAATAGATTTTGTTTTACATCTGGTGAGATGATTTTTAATTTTTTTAATATATAGGAGATTTATATATATGCATATATCAATGTACATGTAATGTCGTTTTGTTATTAAATTACTACTATAAATCTTTCCACAACTCTAATATGTTCTCTTTTTCTCTTTACTTTCTTTTTCCAACAAGTTTAATACTTGAGAATAAGGCTTACTATTATTTTGTCCTAATTTAGTTGTAGTTTTCACAATTTTGAATATTTTTTAATTAAAATTGACTTAAATACTTTTAAAAGTCTTCCCCCTCCTAACCTTATAGATATGCATTTACATATGGATTCGTGCCTAGATTACAGTAACATACAGACTTCTTTTCTATTTTTGCTTGCAGTTCACAATGAAATTAATTAACTTATTAATTAATTGTGATCCTATGAAAATATAGACATTGTTTGATACCATGATTAAAAAAAATTCTTGATTATGCTGCGACTGAAAATATTAAGCACTACATTATTAGCTTTTGATGCTTTTCACAGGGACTCTTCATATGTGTTATAAGATGTTAATGGAAGCAAAAACTAAATATACCTGTTGGCAAAGACTTGTACCCACATGCAGCAGATCTTCACTGAATGGCATTTCCTATATGCCAGACACTGCTGCAGGCCCCTGGCATACTGCAGTGTACCAAACAGAAGTTTGTTCTCGTGACTGTATCTTTCCCAACAAAATTGTTATTTTATTGATTTACTTGCCTACAAAAAACTACTAGCTTTATGACAGTAAATAAAAACATCATGAGTTTATACCTTAAAAAAGAAAGAAAAACACCGTGAAAGTCAGCTGATTCAGTCATATTGTATGTGAAGCTGGAGTCCTGTTTGATGTTGGTTTTAGATAAATGATAGAGTTTTTGAAATGTTTCAGTGCAATGAATGTTCTGAACTAATGTCAACAGTAAATGTATATGATTTTTGAGCAGTGTTTAGCACTATAAATTGGTTGTTTAAAAATAATTGATGCAGACTTACAAGACTAGATTATGTCTTATCAGCTATAATTAACCAGAATATGTGATATCTGAATGTTGAAAATACCATGCAATATCTAGGAAGCAAGAAAATGACTTGTATTTATGGCTTTTTTTTTTTTTTAAGTTTTAAACACTGAGCTAAGTTCTGAGGGTTTTTTTTTTTTTTTCTGTCTTTTTTTAAATACTCCCACACTATGCAGCTGAAGGGAAAGATAAATTAACAAAATGAGAGTAAATGAAAAATCTGGCCCATCAGTGGTCTCCTTTTATAAATTTATATCCCTTAAGAAAAGTTAATTAGAGAAACACATCGTATCTTGCTTTTTCCCCCAAGATATAAAATATGGGAATACATATAGACTAGAAATGGTAAATTTTTTAAGCTACCTTGTTTGTAAAGATAAAAGAAAGACTTCCTTTTTTCCTCATTTGCACTTAAGATAAATCCTCAATGTTGTATTTAGCTATAATGTAGTGAAAATCATTTTCTTTGAGCATGCAAACATAAAGATTTCCAATAGTCTGCAACTAATATGCACTGTCTGGAGCTAATAGACTAGACAGAATATTGCTGCTGTTTGAGTAAAAGTTAATGCTTTTGAGTCCAGCTAATACGCTTAACAATAGTGTATGAGTAGTGGGTGCTTATTTTATTGCAAGCTTTATCACCGTGCAATTTTCTTACAGCATGTTAACAGTAATCCACTTTAAGCTCATACTTAAATATTTATTGAATGTGGTAGCCAAGGAGCTATGTTTAAAAGGTACATTAAAAAATATGTCATTATGGCATTCAGTTGCTTACTTGGTAACATAACCTGGATTATGGTTTATTTCAAACTTTGCAATAATAAGTAATATTTTAACATCAAGCTAGATTTCTGAATAAAATAATGTTTGCATCATCAAAATGAGACAGTTCTGCCTTCGCTCTACTAAACCAACCTAAATCTAAAGTCAGAATATTCTTACTATAAAAAAATGATGCTCCAAAACAATTAATCCCTGTGTATCCAAAAGGATCTCCACTGTATTGTGTCTCATCCCTCTTCTTTTTTATAGTAAAATTTCATTTTAATATGAGTATATATGATATATATTTTATAATTTCTCTCCTTTCCAAATATATAACTATACAAATATATAAATTATGTAATTATGTAAAAATTGAAAGGCATACGCATGTACAACTGAATTCAGGAAATTCATGGGTGCATTGTGGTGTGTGTTTAAACAAGTTGAGATTTGATAAAGAAGAAAAATTTGAAAATTCTGCCAGAGTAAAGCTTTATGAACTTCATTTCCTCCCTTGTCTCTTATCTGGAGCAACCAGTTTATTTCATTTGTTTAAAAATAAAGCATTTGCACACAGAATGTTGGCTTATTAAAAGGCCTTCTATCACTATAAATTACCACATTATTTGCATATCAAGATTCACACCATCAAAGTACAGTTGAGCCTATTCATTATCTTAAAAGTAGTCTTGGTTTCATGTCTGCTTTCATTATTTGCCCAGAACTCTTGTAAATTCTCCTTGTATTTCTTTTTGTGGTAGCTGGAATTGAAGTGTTGTTATTTCTAATAAATAAGTCAGATTGCTTTTTAAGCCAAATCTGGGCAGTCTGTCATTTGTATCTCCACTTATTGTTTCAAACTCAATTATTATTTTAATTTCAACTTTTAGAGGTTTTAAATCAGTAGAAAGAGTCATGATGATCCCGAGGCGGTAACAGGATGTGGGTGGTATTAGAATCCACCGTGAGCCTAGCAGGCCCTGGTAGATGCAGTGTTCACGATAATAACTGCAAGACTCAGTGCTCACAATACCCTCACGGTAAATATCGCTCATCTTGGTTTACAGAATAAAAGGCTTGGAGAAGGAAGTTAAATGACTTCTCCTGAGTCACATATCCAGTGAGTGGCTCTTCACCCCTTCGATAAGGGAAAGATTCCCGCCATGGGGTGTGTGGATGTCTAAACACACAACACCCGCCACTTCAGATGAGCTTGACAGCTGTTTATTCGTCTCATATACTCAGCTCCAGGGAGGAAGGCACTGCACACCATGCAGGGCCACTTGGGAACGGAGCGAACAACCAGAGGCTGTGGGAGGGAGACTTTGGAGTATTAAGAGGGTGAGGTAACCCCCAGTCCCCACGGAAGGATGTGATTGGCTTGTTTGAAGAATTCTGCGAGCTGGCAGGGACCTGAAGCCCGCTCCTCAGAAAGCAGGAAGCGCACCTGAGCCCTTTGATAAGGAGTGTCAGGGGCCCTTATCCACGGGAGCGGAGTGGGAAGGGCAGCTTCCGGTGCGGCTGCTCGAGGCCTTCCTGATTGTACTTGATATCAAGGTGCCACGTAATAGTGAATCTTTGTTTTAGTTCTTATAGCCCAGTAGCTGAACTAGGACTCTAATTGTGGACTTTCTGACTCCGGTGCCCACGTTTATTCCACTGTTCCATGGCATTTCTTGCCCTTGCTAGGTTCATATTTAACATTTTATTAGGGACTAAGTACTTCCCTTTCTCTGAGCACTTCTTAGTCTTGTTTTCTTATAAATTCATGCACTGTAGTGTCACATATTCTCATAAAAAAACTAAAGCACTCTCATCTGGGAAGAACTTGAGAACTTTTAAAGGAAATCTGAGTGTAAATCCTAATTATATCTTGATTTGGAGTTTTTTCCCTCACAAAGAAATGTTTTTTCTTTCGACAATTCTCCCCTTCCTTCCCAAAACAAGATCTTGTGTCCCCATATTCCATGTTGTTGTTGTTAGAACTTTTTAACTTTCCATCCACCGCCAAGGAAGGGGCATCCCGCTGTATGGAATGCCGCCTTTCTCCAATTGCATCTCCTCCGTTAGACCTTTCCAACCGCTTAGTGACAACCACCTCGTTATTATCTCGATTAGGAAGTTCTTCACAGGGCACTTTGCATAATGCTGTGGGCTGGGTGCTGCAAAAGATGTTTAACACCATCAGAAGTGGCTTCTCCCATTGTCACACTTACTGTGGAGAACCAGAAGGAAGGGTTGCACAATGTCTAAGTGAATCAGTACACACAGAACTCCTTCCTCAGGCCCACAAGCCATCCAGCCATAAGCTGCCTCTGCCGCCTCCTGCAGCCTCAGCTTCTGCTCTTCTTCCGCTTTCTTTCCCTTGGCTCTGGGCAAGGGACTTCCCAGAGTCCTTTCTTTCTACTTCTCGACTCTCCTAGGAGTTTTTCCCATCTTGGGGCCTTTCCCCTTGCTCTTTACTTGGCCTGGAACACTCTTCCTTAGAGGGCTGGTTCTTGTTTCACGTGTCTTCACAAGTCTTACCTGTAAGGAGAGTGCTTCCTTGACCACGCTATTTAAAACGGACCCTTTTAACTATTCCACGCAGAGCGGTTCCCAGGTCAACCTCTTACTACCCTTCCAAGATACTTAATTTCTCTGTGCCATAGTTTGCTAATACGTAAAATGGGAAGATTTTTAATAGATTAGGTTGTGGTAAGAGTTAAATGTTTCCATATATATAAAGTGCTAATTATAATGAGTCCCTGGCATTATAGTGAATGCTTAGTATTAGGTTGGTGCAAAAGTAATCGCGGTTTTTGCAATTATTTTTAACCTTTTAAATGGCACTTACTTTTGCACCAACCTAATAAACAGGGTTTGTAGTAATCATCATTAAGAGTAAAACAAAGTAATGTAAACCGTAAATACTACAGGAGCTGAGAAAGGGGAGAAACGCTTGAGGCCCTGAATCACCATGAAAACATTGTGAGGGCAGAATTGAGCGTCCTTGTCTCTCTGTAGAGTCTTGATGGTTTCCTTCAGACAGGCACACCTCTGCATTGTCATGGCCCTTTTACATCTTCTCCCATGATACTCCCTTGATCTTCTTGTATCATAAACTGCAGGGATGTTCTCACAGAAGAGGTGGTCCTGCATCTCTCTCACTGGACAGGTGACCACTTACTGTAGCAATATATAAGAAAAGCTCAGATGCCATGAAATCAACAAGTTTCAGAGCCCTCGGGCAGTGGATGCAGTATGAGCACAGTGGCTCCAAAGACCAGTTACTGAAAGTGGGCTAGTTAGAGCAGTAGGGGGCCAGACTCTTCATGGGTCTTAAGTTGGTTGTAGAGTCAGTGTAATTCAACAGACATTTGAAGAGCGTCGTTTCATACCAGTCTCTGAGCTAAGATTATGGGAGCACAAACATGAATTGTTACAGGTTCCCTTAAAGCATGTAAAATTGATTCAGGTGGGACTTGAATGGAGAGAAGCAAAGAAGGTGTTCCAGGCAGGCTTCAGAAAGAGCACAAAGGCCGAGTTGGGAAGGTTCAGGAATTCAGGTTGTCTAGAAAAAAAGATTGCCTCGTTCTAGAGCAAAAGAAATAAGATTGAAGTGAGGGGCTCCAAATTACAGAGGATTTAGGGTACCAGAACTAGAACTGTATTTCAGGCTTTATTCTATAGACATTTAGGAGCCTTGGGAAGATTTGAATGGAAGATTGGCAGAAGTAGTAACAAAATTAGATAACTCATTTCTGTCTTTTCTCTGGTATAAATTCCTTGAATCTAAGTTTGAAAAGTTTTGAGTTAAAAGTGATAAATCTTCTCAACTTATGTGTCAGATACTTTTAGTAGTTGTACAACTTGGAGCTTTTATTAGTTGGTACTAAGTAAATTTTACAGCATTGTGATAAGCAGTTGGTGACAGGCACCCATTCAGCTCTTAGTCATGTACTCTTCACTTGAGTAATGTTTAAAGTATTTAAAATGTTTTCTTTTCAGTATATTTTGTGCATCATGAACTCAATATATTCTTGAAAAATATTTACAAAATTAGATATTGCTACATGTAACCCATCCCACAGGTAAATGGAAAAGAGAAACTTACCGTAATTCATAAATTGAAATATTTGATTTCAGCTGTACTCAGATTGAAACCATAAAAGAATCAGAATGACTGTAGGTTTATGATTATCAGATTTACCACCCTAGCTGCACATTTTTCTATTAATAACAACCACATTATTTTTGTAAGGTTTGTAGCTTCTTTGCAGGCATGTTTGAATATTCACCACACCACATAATGGTTAGCTAATCTTATCTTCATTTTAAGGAAGACATGAATGTTAGTAGATTTGTCCCAAAATGTCAGATTATTTTCATCAGCAATGTAATCTGAGTACGAGATTTGGTATAGAAACTCAGTAACACTTATAAATAGGTTGATCAAAAGAAATATTTTCTATTTGTTGAGATTGAATTTGTGATGTTTTGCTTTTTATGTGTGATTTAAAAAACAACAACAACAACAAAAAAACACCAACATGTACTTCTGTAGAAAACAGGAGACTGTCCTCTCATATATTGCAGAAGGTAGCCATGTGACTGACTGAATTCCTTCCTAATTGGTCATCATATTTGTCACTTGGCAGATACCAGGAATCCAAACTAAAGAGATAGAGAATGTATGTCATAGCACCTGTGCCAGGAGAGGCTGCCAAACACAGCGGGACCCCTCCCCCACCTCCCCTTCGGTCTGAACCCTGAAATTATTCTAGGGATTCTCTAGGATAAATGCTTAGATTAAGGTGGATCTGGGAAATGGAATTAGAATTCTAAGTGAGCCCTAGTGCTGGCTAGCTGTCCAAAGCCTCTGAAGCCCCAGAGATTGTGAGAGGCATCTCCGGAGATCTGGAATAAAAAATCCATATTTTTACAATAAATGTTCTCCAGCCTCTCCTCTAGTAAGTGTCTCTACTCCTCCCCTCAAGCAGTTTGGAACCCCCATCACATGATACCAGCCTTTGAAAATGGAAAGATATGCTTTTATTTTAATGTGTTTCAATAGATTAACCACCTTCAGCCAAAATGCACTGTGCCCACCTTATCCCCCAGTCCAGACGGATAACGCAAGTACCATAGCACTCTCAGTGACACCCCATTAGTGTGTACCCTACAGTCTGAGCTTCCATGGCCTTGAAATCTACCTGATCACAACAGTTTATATGAATGTGCCATCAATGGAGCCAGAAAAGCTTATTTATTAATTCTAGCCATTCTAATCTTTTTAAAAATAGATACCTAATAAGATGTAAAACAGTGACCTGCATTATCTGCATGTCAACATTTCCACCTCAAAGTCCAAACAGACCAAGGTTCACACTCTGTGAACAGAAATATTTTAGCATCAAAAGAGAAAACTGTTTCTTGATAAAAAGGAAGTGGTCACAGATCATCCCAGCCAAACAAAGCTGTCAGAGCTTTGAAATATAGTCATTAGGTGAGATGCTGAGGTAAAGGATAAAATAAGATCATCCTAAATATTTCAGTCTAGTTAAGTTGATTTGTGTACTGATAAATTTCACTTTTAGGAGACTGGTTTTCAGATTTTAAATAATTATAAAGAGTTATTAGAAGGCATTTCCCACAATTTTGTCCCTCCAGCTTCCTTTCCTGCCCTTCCTAGAACTGGCTCTGTTGCCTCCCAGCCCTGCAGCTGGATATTTAAATCCTGAGAGACTTGAGTATCAGTAGGCAGGTCAGCAGCCTGCTGAAACAGGCACAGGACATTTGAAACACCTAGAGGCGATTTTGAAAACCCCTGCTGCTGACATTTTACTTAGAATTCTAAAGAGACAATGGGCTGTTTGGATACTGAGCTCTAGGGTAAAAATGCTAGGGTTTTTAGGCCGACTTTCAACCTATGAAGTCATTTGACCTGGTGTTGGGTATTCTTAAGCATCGGATGAAAACAATCCACTCTGGTGTTGGCAGGCAGCTGTGGTGCCTATCAGTGGATTCGAATTGTTGGAATAACATCCATCTACCTGAGCCTGAGTCAGAAAATGGGGGAAGGAAAGCTTGCTGTGTGGAGGCTGTGCCACCATCTGAGGAGGGAGGTAAATGGTTGTGTTATCACAAAGAAGCACAGGCTTCATTAGAGGAGCCCACTCAGTTGGTTTTCATGCTCCTGTGGCCAGAACCAGCCCCCATCATTGCTCATAGGTGTTATTGATTCTTATTTCTAAGTTATAGGGCACTCAGTATAGCTTTATGCTATTTATTTTGAAAGGCAGTTGTTAATTGCACAACACATGAGGCAATATTATGAGCTAAAGATTTTAAAATATGTCATATTTTTTAATTACCAAAAGCAGTGATAGAAAATAAAACTCTCCACTTGGGTCCTTTGAAACACTATGTTTACCATTGCTATAACACGTTCAAGGACATTTCAGATTTATTTATGAACCTTAAGAATGTTACTACAAAGCATTGCTTTGTGATTTAATTTGAAGTTCCCTAGTGTTCATATTGTTAAAAATTTAGATTTTAGTTCCCTGACTTTTATATTGTTAATTATAACTTTAGTCTTAAATGCAGCCTGTTTTAATACATGCTGTGAAAATCAAACCTGTTAGAAAAGAACAACATAAGTGTATTTTAATAATGACCTGGAGTATTGCTAAAAATTAATAACAATGGGACTAGGAATATTGACTGAAATAGAAAATTAGAGTGAAAACCAGGCAGATTAATTTTTTTACAATGAATTAACAAAGAGAAGTTTTAATGAACTACTAAAGAAGAATAGCAAAACATTTCTAAATTAAAAAACATTCTATAACTGATAGATATATAGAGTTAATTTAAAAAATTTTTAAGTACTATGTAGCTTCTTACAACACATGACATTATTTTGTACTGTTTAGCCTTGTGATAAATTCTAAGCATTAAGGAAGATGTGTTTTCTGGTCCTGAGTGTTCATAAAGACATAAAAAGTATTTCTATGAACTCTTATGCCTGCTGTGTGTAAGGAAGAAAATCTCATTATGAAATACATCTTTAAGTACATTAACATTCCTTACTCGAGGTCCTGAGCTTTCTGTGTTTTTCCTACAATATCTCCTTGTAAAAATTTGTTTTATTAGCCTTTTTTATTTTTGACATCTAAGCTTTTTAAAATCCAAACCAATCTTTAAAAGGTAGAATTTTGTAAATTAATAACTTAACTGCCAGATTATCCTCACCTCAGTCTGTATCCGCCACCACTTTGCCCTCCAGAGAGCCCCAGAGGAGGAGGGCCGGTTACTGGTTACTGATTCTTCCATTCTTGCACAGATGGCTGGGGCTTTTCCCTCAGACAGGTGTGGTTGGAAAATCCTTTCTCCACCATACTTTTATTGGCATATTTAGTTTTCTATGATAATGCATCATGTCAAGTATCCATAGCAATCAGAATCTATCCAAATTTAGTGATTAAAATACAACAACCCCTTGTATACACAGTAAATATTCACTTTACATTGTCGGTAGGTTCTGGGAGTTTAAGCAAAACAGTGTATAATGAAATCATTTTTACCATAGACTAATATAAGCAAGGGTTAAGTTCCTGTGGCATCTCATCAGTGTTTTAACGCAGTGATGAACAAAATGACATTATTCGAGGACTTGCTGTATGTTATCTGTGTGCCCTGCTAAACTCTTTCACAATAGTAACGGTATTTGCCAGTTTTGTACCTTCCTCTCTGGCCAATCCACAGTCTCCTGTCCTGGCCATTCTCCTTCTCATAGCCATTAATGGGCCAAGTGTTAGGGCTTCTTCTCTTCTCACTGTCTCCCTCTCCGAATGATCTCCTTTCTACCTGTGTTTTCACTAACCACCTCTTAGCACCTGATGAATACCCTCTTTGATGTCGTCAAGACACCACACTGTGAGGTCTGTCTTAGCTTAGGTTCCCAGGGAAAAGAGCCTGAAGCAGAGGGCTGTGTGTGTTACTTTATTGGAAGATATAATCCCAGGAAGTAGACAGAGGGACAAAGAATGTAGCTTGGTAGGAAAGAGAGCCAATACATGGATAAACTATTGAGTTGTCTGCCACCGCCCAATCCTATAGGATCATACCCTGAGAAATCACAGAAACTGCGTTTTAGGATTGTGCATTGTGAGAAGAAAAGGAGGAAGAATTTTTATACTATTCCTGTCTCCCGTTGGTTAGAGATTATCGCTACAACATAGTAACTCCTCAACACCCCCAGAGACTTAATGGGGTGGTTGGTATGCAAGTGGCGATCCAAAGCTGTGTCAACACAGATGTTGTGGAGTGAGGTGAGAGCTGCCCCTCAAGCATCAGGCAAGGTGCTGTCAGATTACACCTGTGTGGAGTTAGCCCCGGTGAAACAGCTGAAGTACAATAGAAGTGAGATCGAGAGACTCTAAAGTGATACGTAAGAGGTGTCCAGTGTAATAAATCCCTTTATCACTCAGATTCACTCATGCCCTACAGTATACCTCGCTTCCTGGCTTCCATACTACAATATGGAGCCTGTGGTTTTACTACTTCCATACTACAATATGGAGATACCCTCACTTTTTCCCTGATAAGCTACCAGTACAATCAGTAACTGAGTTCCCTTCAAGGGGAAGTCCTGCCATAATCTTATGACGAGACTTAAGACAAAGGAGTTGGAGACACAAGCCACGGCCCCTACTGCTGCAGCTAACCCTGAGACTGGAATGGTACTCATCGTCTCCTTCTTGCACCATTTCTAAATTACTCTCACTAGTGGCGAACTTTTGGCCTGATTTGAATTGCTTGTCTCCTGCCTCTTCCCTCAAATGTTTGAGCCCTTAGTTGCTTGTCTGCTGCCTCTCCTTTCAAATGTCTGAGCCCTTAGTTGCCCTTGTGCTTGTTGAGCAAAAGTTGCTGAAATTTCGCATCTACTGTTACTATGGGCTATGGAAGCACCACAAGATACCCCTGAGTTTGGGTCACACTCCTCCCTCCCTCACTGTGTAGCCATAGTCTTTGCTTTGCACAATAATCAGGATTGACTATCCCAGCAGTGACCTGACTCCCTTTTTTCTACTGGTAGACTGACATGGAGAGCCCAAAGTAGTCATTGAACTTGAGAGCTTCAAGTTTAATGGAACTCCTACATGTCCCCTAGAGTTAACAGTCACCCCGCAACCCTGCCTGGAAATCAGGACTTCTCACTTGACAGAGACTAGAGTTACATGGATGGGAAACATAGATTCTGCATGTGGATCACTGGGAGTGATGATGACAAAGGGCCAATCCTACTTTCATCCTTTGGTCCCCAGACCTAAGTACTTTAGCTATTGGTAACAGACCATATATTAGCCATTGCTTCAATACATATACTGTATCCTGGAGGGCAGGGCTCCATCTCCACAGGAAGTTAAGTTTATGATGTCTCTTTAACTGACTTTTTAATAGGCCCTCTACCTGCCTATCGGGCACACTGTTTCTTTGTGGATGGAGTTATTAGGCCACTGGATTCTAAGGTTATGTGCCCATTGTCACATTTCCTTTTTTATAAAATGGTGACCTTGGCCTAAGGCAATGTATTGTGGGATGCGTATTGATAGATCAGTTATTTTATATGTCCTGGGATGGTGGTGGGAGCAGAAATATTTGGGAGCTAGAAACCAAAGTCATGTCCAGAGAGGTATTGATTCTGGTAAAAACAAATCATTGCCCTCTCCCGTGTTATCAGTCTTCCACCAAGTGATTGACTGGTCTTGAGTAATGGTGTTGTATCTAGGGCTTGATATTACTCTCCATTGCTGGCAGGTTAGGCAGTAAGCAGGTGCAATACCTTCTTCAGCACTGCTGAAAAGAAGCATCTTGGCAACTCTATGGATGGGTCCATTGTGTCAACTCTTTGGTGGCCTAAGTGAGAGACAGTCGAACAGCCATAGAATGACTCATCCTATCCAACTTGTTGACATTTGACAACACACGTTCACATTTTAATGGATACTTCCTGGTGGGCATTAATGTGAGACAGAAAAATGCACTCGATTTGTGCCCAGACCGCCTTTCACATCATTTTTCACTGTTCTTTTCTAGGACCTTGACCAATAGTCAGGCCATTTGCCACTGCCCTGGAATCAGGATATATCTGTAGCTCGCTCCATTTCTCCCTCCATATGAAATGGATGACCAACTGTACTGCTTCAGCTGTTCTTATTAGCCAGACTTTCTTTACCAAAGTCCTGAATAAAACTAAAACTGCAGTGTAGCAGCAGTCCACTTTGGGTTACATCTGAATTCCTTTTTTCTCTGTCAGTTGGTTATGAAACAGAGAGACGTTGGTGATATGGGAGTCTGGGTTACCTGTGGATGTCATTGACTCATGCCTTCTGAACACATTTGAGCCTAATCTCAAATAAGCTATTTCCATTATATAACGGGTTTCTGTGTCCATCTAACTTTATGTCTCAGTTAATACTTACAGGGTCATTTGTTGACCCATGGTCAGACATGCAAATTCTGCTGGGGCCCTGTGACATGCTGGGAGATATTGTTTTAAAAAAATTGTCCCACAGAGCCCCAGGGATCTGCATTGTGACTTCTTTTTTGGCACTTGCCAGAGACTCCACAACAAATAGAGTCTTGTCCGTCCAGGATAGGTTTTATACCATCAGATCCACTGGGCACAGATGCACCACAGCTTGGACCTGATGCAAAAGTCATCTCTGTTCTTGGTCACTCTTGAAACTGGCAATATACTGAGTCTCCAATAAACATGTCAAAACAGTATTATAAAGTATGGAATACGCTGCCTCCAGAATCCGAAGATACCCACGTTTTTCTTAGCAGTCGAAGTTAAGAGAAGCACCAACTTGTGCTTTATCTTAGAGAGGGTGTTATCAGCATGCCTCAGAGCCCTAGATTTCTGAAAAACTTAAGCAGTGTGCCACAGTATCTCTTGGTTTTGTGAAGTGTCTGGTGTGTGTGTGCTTACTAGGCCGACTAGGGCACGTTCCATGTATTGCTGTCCAGATTCAGTTAGCATGCTGTCATTGATACAGTGGATTAGAGTCACCTTCTGTGGAACGTGGAAATGATCCAGGTCCCTGCCGACTAAATGTGGAGGAAGGTCAGGAGAGTTAACATTGACCTGGGGTGAGGTGGTATCCTGGCACTACCAGGCGAAGGCAGTCTGCTTTTTTTTTCCTTTTGTTTTTTCATTAGTTTCAGGTGCACAAGACAAAGTAATACTTAGATGTTTATCATTTATATCCCTCACACTGTGTGAACCCCCCTCCCCCATCCACTACCCCTCTGATATTGCACAGAGCCATTACATTTCCACTGTCTCTATTCCTAATGCTGTACTCCGCTTCTTGTAAGTATATACATACATATATACACATATATATAGATATATAAAATTATAGTTGACATTCATTATTGTTCAGCTTCAGCTTCAGGTGTACAGTGCAGTGATCAGGCATCTACATCATCCCTGAGGTGGTCTCCCAAATGGGACAAGTGTCCATCGGATACCCTACAAAATCTTTACAACATTATTGATTACATTCCCCAAATTAATTTTCAAAACCCCGTGGCAATCTTGTGGTTACTGACTGTTTTCTAATCCCCTCACCTACCCCCTTACCCCCACCCCCGTTTAGCAACCCTCAGTTTTTCCTCTATGTTTCCCTCGCGCGAGGGGATATATCAGTAAAAATCTTACTCCAGGTAATGTCTGTGAAGTTTCTTCCTATATTTTCTTCTAGGAATTTTATGGTTTCAGATCTTATATTTAAGTCTTTAAGCCATTTTGAATTTATTTTTGTATATGGTGTAAGGAGGTGGTCCAGCTTCATTTTTTTGCATGTGTCTGTCCAGGTTTCCCAGCACCATTTATTGAATAGACTGTCTTTACCCCATCGTACATTCTTGCTTCCATTGTCGTAGATTAAATGGCCATATAGGCGTGGATTTCTTTCTGGACAATATAGGCGTGGAATAGAGATTCTGTTCCATTGATCTATGTGTCTGTTTTTATGCCAGTACCATGCTGTTTTGATTACTGTAGCCTTGTAGTATAATTTGATGTCAGGTATTGTTATACCTCCCACTTTGTTCTTATTTCTCAAGATTGCTGAGGCTATCCGGAGTCTTTTATGGTCCCATATAAATTTTAGGATTATATGTTCTATTTCTGTGAAAAACGTGGTTGGTAGTTTGATAGGAATTGCGTTGAATATGTATATTGCCTTAGGCAGTATGGACATTTTAACTATATTAATTCTTCCTATCCATGAACATGGTATGTGTTTCCATCTATTTGTATCTTCTTTCATTTCTTTCTTCAGTGTCTTATAATTTTCTGAGTACAGATCTTTTACTTCTTTGGTTAAATTTATTCCCAGGTATTTTATAGTCTTTGGAGCAATTATAAATGGGATTGTTTTTTTTAATTTCTCCTTCTGATTTTTTATTATTGGTATATACAAATGCAACTTAATTCAGAAGAATATTTAATTCAGAAGAATATTAATTTTGTATCCTGCTACTTTACTAAATTCATCTATCAGCTCTAATAGTTTCTTGGTGGAGTCTTTAGGGTTCTCTACATATAGTATCATGTCATCTACATATAATGACAATTTTACTTCCTCCTTACCAATTTGGATGCCTTTTATTTCTTTTTCTTGTCTGACTACTGTGACTAGAACTTCCAGCACTATATTGAATAGAAGTGGAGAAAGTGGGCAACCTTGCCTTGTTCCTGATCTTAAGGGGCATGGTTTTAGCTTTTCCCCATTGAGTATGATGTTAGCTGTGGGTTTATCCATGTGGCCTTTATTATGTTGAGATAAGATCCCTCTATTCCTACTTTCTTAAGGGTTTTTATCATAAATGGCTGCTGGATTTTATCAAATGCTTTTTCTGCATCTATTGATATGATCATGTGATTTTTGTTTTTCATTTTGTTAATGTGGTGTATCACATTAATTGATTTGCGGATGTTGAACCACCCTTGCATACCAGGGATGAATCCCACTTGATGTATGATCTTTTTCATGTATTGGTGAATTCTGTTCGCTAATATTTTGTTGAGGATTTTTGCATCTATGTTCATTAGAGATACCGGCTTGTAGTTTTCTTTTTTTGTGGTGTCTTTGTCTGATTTTGGGATCAGGGTGATAGTGGCCTCATAAAAAGTGTTTGGGAGCCTTCCCTCCTTCTGAATTTTTTGGAAGAGCTTGAGGAGAATAGGTGATAATTCTTTTTTGAACGTTTTGTAAAATTCACCTGTAAAGCCATTTGGTCCAGGGCTTTTGTTTGTTGGGAGATTGTTGATTACTGATTCAATTTCCCTGGTGGTAATCAGTCTATTCAGATATTCTGTTCTTCTTGAGTTAGCCTTGGAAGATTGTACACCTCTAGAAAATTGTCCATTTCTTCCAGATCGTCAAATTTGTTGGCATATAGTTGCTCATAGTAATTTCTTAAATTTTTTTGTATTTCTGCGGTGTCTGTTGTCACTTCGCCTCTTTCATTTCTGATTTTATTAATTTGGGTCCTCTCTCTTTTTTAATGAGTCTGGCTAAAGGTTTGTCGATTTTGTTTATCTTCTCTAAGAACCAACTCTTGGATTCATTGATCTTTTGTATTGTTTTTCTGGTTTCTATTTCATTTATTTTCGCTCTGATCTTTATTATCTCCTTCCTTGTACTCCCTTTGGGCTTATTTTGCTGTTCTTTTTCCAGATCCCTTAAGTGTGAAGATAAACTGCTGATTAGTGGTTTTTCTTTTTGTTTAGGTAGGCCTGCAATGCTATGAATTTCCCTCTTAGGACTGCTTTCACGGCATCCCATAGATTTGGGGTAGTTGTGTTTTCATTTTCGTTTGTCTCGAGATACCTTTTGATTTCTTCCTTGATCTCCTGCTTGACCCATTCATTATTTAGTAACATGTTATTCAGCCTCCATGAATTGGTGTGTCTTCCAATTTTTTTTCCTGTAGTTCATTTCTAATTTCATAGCACTATGGTCAGAGAAGACAATTGGTATGATTTCAATTTTCTTAAATTTATCAAGACTTGTATTGTGGCCTAACATATGGTCTATCTTGGAAAATGTTCCATGTGCACTTGAGAAGAACATGTATTCTACAGCTTTGGGGTGAAATGCTCTGAAAATATCGATTAAATCCGAGTGGTCCAATGTGTCATTTAAGGCTGTTGTTTCCATATTGATTTTTCTGTCTGGAAGACCTGTCCCTTGTTCTCAGAGGTGTGTTGAAGTCCCCTGCTATGATAGTGTTACTGTTGATCTCTGTCTTTATGTCAGTCAATATCTGTTTTATATATTTAGGTCCTCCTGTGTTGGGTGCATAGATGTTTACTAGGGTTATGTCCTCTTGTCGAATCGATCCCTTTATTGTTGTATAGTGCCCATCTTTGTCTTTTAATATGTTCTTCATTTTAAAGTATATTTTGTCAGATATAAGTATTGCAACTCCAGCTTTTTTCTCATTTCCTTTTGCATGAAATATCTTACTCCAACCCGTCACTTTCAACCTGTGTGTGTCTTTTGATCTGAGGTGAGTCTCTTGTACACAGCATATACAAGGGTCTTGCTTTCTTATCCACTCAGCCACCCTATGTCTCTTGATTGGAGCATTTAATCTGTTTACATTTAAAGTGATTATTGATAGGTACATAGTTATTGCCATTTTTAAATTTGTAGTTAGATTGTTTTCATCTTCTATTTACAGAAGTCCTTTTAGTATTTCTTGCAATGCTGGCTTGGTGGTAATAAATTCCTTTAGCTTATTCTTTTCTGGGAAGCTCTTTGTCTTTTCATCAACTTTAAATGATAGCCTTGCTGGATAAAGCAATCTAGGTTGTAGGCCTTTGTTTTCCATCACTTTGAGTATCTCCTGCGAAGGCAGTCTGCTTTTGATCTTGCCTACTGCTAGAGCTCTGAAAAGAAAACATTCACCACATCAGTAGCTGAGTACCAAATGCTAGAAGCTTTATAATACCGTGTAATACCACAGGTAGCATGACAACTGCTCTTAGGGCTTCTACCAGTTTAAGCTTACAATGGTCCATCGTCCTTCTTTTTTTCTGCAGGGTCATTTTAAGTATAGAAAGGGTATGATAAGAGACCACTCGACATCTTTAAGTCTTTGTTAGTGATGCTGATCTCTGCAGTTCTTCTCA
This sequence comes from Rhinolophus ferrumequinum, assembly GCF_004115265.2. Lineage (NCBI taxonomy): Eukaryota > Metazoa > Chordata > Mammalia > Chiroptera > Rhinolophidae > Rhinolophus > Rhinolophus ferrumequinum. Next base: position 25,251,784 of record NC_046300.1, on the reverse strand, counting down.
GTACATGCAGTCTTGATTTTGATTTACTATCTTGACTGGGGATAAGTTTCAGGGGCTTATACTCAGCCGTTTTTACAAAAATTCCATGTTCCCCCATGTCAGAGAACCAGTGTGAAGGTTTCCCAGTTACACACGAAGTCAAGAAATAATTCCAAGCAAGGTAGGTCTGTAGATCCGTTGGACCCATCGTGAGAGACTGGGCCAACATTTCAGTAACTACCTAGCCCTTCATGCTAACCGAAGGAGCGTAATGGCATTTCAGATCCCCAGTATTGGTGTACTGTGGACCCCTGATAGAGTCGTCCTCCAGAAGTATGGAGTTTTCCTTTCTCCAGATTTCCTTTCTACAGTTCTTTATGCAGAAAAGTTCTTTGCGCTCTCCCACCGTACAGATGCTGTTTTCTCTGCCTGAAACATTTCTTCCTCCCCTCTTCTTAGGCGTTGTCTGATCTCCATAACTGGATCTGACTAGTCATACATTACTGCACTATGTGCTGCTTCTTTGTAATACTTACAGTAATTGTTGTTTTGTGTTAATTTTCTTTGTTTTTAAATGAATGCCAGTCTGTGCGTTAGTGCCTGGAGGGTAGTGCTTTGTGCACTGCCCTGTCTCCAGTTTAGTATCTGTATCACATATTAGGAGATTAATAACTTTGAGGAATGAATGCATTACTCCCTGGATGAAAGAAAGGGAAGGAGAAGCATTTAACCCTAACATCAGGAGCTCTATTACTCTATCTCATCAATTTTAAGAAGCCTGTTTTTCCCTGTATTTTAACATTTCTGGTATCAATTGCTTCTGGCCAGGTAGGTGTTATGAGTTAATTGTCATTGCTTGTGCATGCACCAAAACAAAACAAAACAAAACAAAAACTTGCAGAAAGAGGCCCAACAGTCCTGGAGCGACATTTCAAGATACATTGCATCAACAGTGCTCTTGATGGCGCAAAGGACTACATTTTGTGGAAAAACAGTCATCTTTGAGCTGAAAAGTGATGCAGAAGAGATGGACTCAGAATGTGAAGAAGTTTTGGTAACAAACAATTTTTTTCACTCACATAATCTTTTATTAGTGCTCAAGAGTGATATGACATTATCACCATTATACTTATCATGAGAGCCAACTTAATATAATTTTACGTGATAAGAAATCAATTATAGGTTAATTTGGCAAGTTTTTTTTCTTAGTGGATTATTAAAAAATAGTGTATCATCATTTTATAATCAATGAAATATGGTGGTATACCATTGTTTTCAGGACCTCCTTTAACATATATGGCATTTGAGTGAATTAGAAAGAGGCATTCCTCTCTCCAGGCCAAAACAGCCTTGCAGCTGGATGTGAGGTGTGACGGGAAAGCACAGGCTAGATTTCAGCCCCTCCCCCAGGTGCCTTTGAGTTGGGGAAATCAGCACTACCATGTGTGGCAGCTTCGGCTATCCTTGTGGTGATGTAAGTTTAATAAAGAATCATTTGACCTTAGAATTGAGAACAGAGCAATATATATAGTTTTAGACAGAGCTATTCCATTTCTGAACCATATAACATGGAAGAAAGGTTATAGGAAAACTATGACTCTATAGCAAAGTGAATATCAAATCAGTATTCAGAAGAATAAGTTTCTATTCTTAAAAATCATTCTAAGGTAGTTTTTCCTAATGGATAAGCCTACTGAGAAGAAGTTTTTATCTGTGAATATCAGGGTGTTTCTAGTAGACCGGAAGTCTAGCAGAATTTAATTTTGATTGAGTCTGTCCAGGTCATTGACCTCATAATCTTTGCAGAATGAAGCTCTGGCCATGAAGCATTCCAGTCTCACTCCTAGGAATCGTAGTCAACTCCTGAAAGGAATGCCTGCCTTTGATGTTTGATACCGATCTTTATGTCTTCAGCAGTGTTTTTGTATGACTATATAGTCTGAAAATTATTTTCACACTGATTGTGTAAAAATTTTAATTTTTACAGCCTTACTTTGTCCACCAGGAGCTAAACCTAATTTATTTTAATTTTTACAACCTTAACTTTGACCAGCAGGAGCTAAACCTAATTTACCCACAATAAGTAAGATTATGAATGCAATTAAAAATAGTCTACTAAATTAATACTTCTTATGCATGACCTACCATAAGGATTCTGATAAGAAACTAATCAGGAACTATATTAGTTCCTGTTGTGGAAAACATTCAAATTTACAGTAACGTTAATTATTCAACATACCTTCTAATTAACTAAAATGCATTTCTATTACAAATTGGAAGATTTATAATTTATATTTTAAGCTTATAATTTTTTATTCAGACCTATCTAATTTTGTGTAAAATATTTTTTCTTGCTTATGATTCCTTTCTCCATCTTCCATCCTCTTTGTACTATAGATCGAGAAGTGCAGTTTGTAGTAACCTAATCTCTAAATTGCTGTCTGGGACCATAGGTAATTATAAGAGATTACAGGGGAAAGCTGCAACTCAAGAAATTAGGAGAGGAAGTCAGGCAGAACTGGGATCCGTGGTACCTGGTGGGAAAAATAATGTTTTTCATTGCACACCTCTTTCTTTTTGCTTCTTCCTGCATCTTCTCAGAGTTCACCACAAACTTAAATTTTCTAATCTTTTCTTAGAAGTGTAATGTGTTATCCGTCATCCAGAAGAGTCCATAGTGTTCTATTACCTCTTACCTTACTGCCCAAATGTATGCCATTATAAGAATACACTGGCAAAAAGAGTTTGCCATTAGAGGAATTTAGGATAACTGTCACAGAGTTCCAGAATGTTAGAAATATTACATTATAATTGTGTATGTTGCAGCTCAAACAATGTATAAGTAGAAAACATTTTTGAATGAAAGGGTTCATTGGGGATTTTTGTTGTTAGCCACATTATTAGATATCAACAAACTGCTTACATGGATTTCTTAAAATTTGTTTGGAAAAAACAACAGATCCTTGTTTCCTTTGACCATTTCATCATCATTAATTAGTACTAAATCACAGCATGTTCAGGAGAAGTGAATGGAGTTCAAGCATTGCTTCTCTTGTCCGCTCTATTTTTATAAGTTTGGATTGGATGAGAATGAGGAGCTGTGGAACTTTGTGAAGTTTTTATATCAGATTGTATTTGCTCTTTCAATCACTGCCCATTACTAATAATTAAAAGACAGTTATCCTTTTTTAAAAATCTTGATTGGGAAAACCGTTACCTGGCTTAATCTAATCTTTTCAGTATGTGACTAGATCTGAGATTCTAACAGTTCCAATAATGCTGCAGGTTATTTTTCCTGGGAGACTGAAGGGCAAGTCACACATCATTGTTAATCAGTTGTAAAAGTTTATCTCATATAACCCTGTTTTGAATTAAGTAAGTAATCCAGTAAGCAGTGTTTTCAATATCTCAAAGAGGGAAAGATTCAAAGCTGGCTAACAATGAAATTTCCCGTTTTTCACTGGCAGGAACCCCAGCCCCATAATGGGGAAGTTCCCACCAGTGCGAAGCACCCCCCCATGGGGACCCCTCCCCTAGTGAGGAAATGGACCCCTGAAGAGGAGTCCTCCTGGCCATTGGGCCCACTGCCACCCTGCCACGTGAGTACAGCAATGGCTTTGAGGACTTCGGCAATTTTTTCATTTCTTGGTGGCCATTTGTCTGATGTGAGAGAGTTGGCCAGACCCTCTCCCTTTTCACCGCCTTAAACGTGTCAGGAAAGGAGAGATTAACCTCCTTTTACCCCTTGGCTTCTTTTTTGAGAGTTTAATAAAAAATATTTGATTGGAAAAGAGGTTTGGGCTATTGGTTAATACTCAGTTAACTGTGATTAGTGAAACAATCTGTTGCTATCTAGAGCAGCACTGTTCAATAGAACTTTCTGCACTGATGGAAATGTTTTATATCTATGCTTTCCAGTACGGTAATTACTAACCTCATGTGGCTACTGAGTACTTGGAATGTAGTGCAACTGAGAAATTTAATTTTATTTAATTTTAATTAATTTTAATTTAATTCTCCACATATGACTGACTAGTAGCTACTAAATTGAACAGTGAGTGCCTACATTTAATGCTGTATGCCTGAGATACCCAGCCTCTTTGAACATTTCTACAGATGTACCTTTTTGCCTCTGTATCTTTAATAACCCAGAAAAAATGTTCTTATATTATTATAAATATGATTCTCCAATAGTAAGAAAATGCTTAAATTAAAAAATCCTTATTTCAAAATTTATTCACCCATATTGCCCTTATGCCCTTTATGATATTGAGAGAATTTATTCAATCTTAAAATTATGAAGTAATATATTTTTTAAATATCCCAGTTTTATTTTTCTTTACGTTTTAATTTGCGACTTTATATGTAGAAGTAATTACACACATTAAAATAACTTTTCCATTTTATTATTCCTTTTTAATGAGACTATAAAATACCCTACATTAGTACAGTGTGTGCAGTACTATTACCAAACATTAAATTTAGCATTTACTCATCATAATCCAGTACTTACAAGGTTTCCGAGCTTGGTTCTGGTAGGTAGGTTACTCAAATTACAGATTAATTAAATTTATCGTTTTAACTAATACGAGTAACTGTCCTTCTACTATTGGGCTATGATTAAAAATTGCTTACATCATAGGATATTAATGAGGGAAATTTTATGGGGGTTATTTGGGAACTCTGTACTACCTTTGTAAATTTTTCTGTAAATTCTAAAACTATTCTAAAATTTTATTTTTAAAATTGCTTACCTCAAATTTTGTCATGCTCTCCATTTATATTTCTTAATTTAGCTGTGTATGCATCCAAAATGAAAATTGTTAGATCAGTAGTGGGTATTGATAAGTATCACTACATGGCATCTTCAGAATATCCCTGAGAGATACTGATATTATAATTGTACAGATGAGGAAGCTGAGGCATGGAATAAAGAGTAATTAAGCCAGGATTACTTAGCTAGTCAGGGGCATAAGCAGGATTTGAACCCAGGAAGTTAGTGTTCTACACTGTGTCACCTCTTAAAGGAGTCTTGATCATGCAATACAATATTTGGTCTATTTGCTATCAGTGTAGTAGGACTAACTTTCCACCATAAGAAATCCAAAATAAAATAATACCCTAGTAATAAATTACAACTTGAAAAATATGGAATTATACTTTATTTCTGTTAGAGTGATTCCAACTTTACCCTCATACAATGGGTAATTATTTTAACGAGTGAGAACATGTTTGTATTCTCTTGACAAGAAATGTCTGTTAATGGTGTTATGTATGGCTTCATTAAGATAGTGACAAAGAATGAAAAAACTAAAACGAGCAGTACCTAAAAGGTCGGAGAAATGGATGTTTAATATAGATATTTACATCCAGGAAATGGATGATTAAATATAGATATTTGATTGTTAAAATTTAAATATGGGAAAAGTGATAGTACATTTTCAACACTTTTTTGAGATATTTTTGTGGAACTTGGAAAGTGTTTCTTTGCTTGAAAATAGGGAAGAAGAAAGATGGAGTTTGTTGCATAGTTCAAAAATTGTTGCAGATGCAATATATTGGTTCATCTTTTCATTTACTGAATACTATATGTCCATTGGTATATTGACACATTCAGCAACATGATATGTCAGTCTCCTGCATGAATTTAAGGTCACGCATTTATTTGTCAGCCAGAGACTTAATGCTAAATGCTTTAAGGGAACTTGAATTATAAACAGATGCAGTTCTTACATAATCATTCTTTTTCTTTTGGTGTATATACACTTGTGAACCAACTGGCAATCCTCTGTTGACTCTTGAAAATTATTTGGATTTGGAGGATGGCACTTTCTTGCTAAGAATGTATATTTTTAAATCTCTATTAAAATTTTTGTGAGACTATAGGGAGTTCAGGAGAAAGGTCATATTTGTAAATACTGGAATTTTAAATTCTAGTACACACTGAACAATTAAAATTTAGGTTTCGATCTCTAATTTCAAATGACACCCTAAACTGACCTAGTTATAATCTTCAGTAGGCCAGGTAATGCATGTTACCGAATGTGGTTGAGTTGCTGCTTCATAATTCTGTGTTGGGCAAAGGAGGAATAAGGCTTTATCTCTGATGGGAAAATAACATGTAATGCTGTCATTTTTAAAAGGGCAGTATGTGGCAAGAGATCTGGTGAGGGTAATGAGGCGGAAAACAACTGGAAGGACCATAATGTATTCCAAAATAACCTGTAATCCAACAGATAGCCTTAAGACGAACAAGTTATTTTTATGCCACTGAGTTCTGTTCTCCACAGCACATAGCACACCCCTTTGCTCAAATAGCAGCTGTATGTCCTAGATTTCCCAGAACAAGCCAACTTGCTGGTATTCCATTCTGTTTTTTTCCATAAGTTTACTGATTAGACCATATATCCCATTTTTGAAAACAGCATATTTAGAAAAATGACTACCCTACACAATAAATGATAAAGTATTTTGGAACATTTTACATTGGGAAAGTGAAGTGTACAAAAGACAAATCTAATTTTGAATCTCCCTTTCTATGACTAGTTAAGTACAACCCTTTGTAGAGTATCCTGATTTAATGTGTTGTGGTATTTTCTACATGTTATTAAAAGTAATGAATTTTTTTGGTTAAAATAAACACAGATTATTTTTAATTCTTCAACTTCTATTGGCAAAAATATATTTTCAAACTCTTAACTTGCTTCTTTTTATGATGAGCAAAAGAGAAAATACTTTGTATCTTCAACCTGTTTTTAAAAAGATTATTGGTGTGAATATGGTTTGAAGGAAGTTAAGCAAAACAAATATCCAAAGAATTAACAAAAGAAAAACCAAGACTAAAATTTCACCATATTTTCTCTTTTTACATATTCACTGATTTAAAAGTGGTACAAATATTAGAAGACTAGAACTATAGTTTGGGGATCCCTTTATATGCTTTTCGGAGTCTGGAAGGGGAATCATTGAAGATCCTAATAAAGTATAAATCAAGGTGTTGCATATAAACCACTTTACAAAGCAAACAAATACATTTTTCATTATAGATTTTCCTAGTCCTCTGCAACCAACAGAGCTTTCTTCTAGGACAAAATGTTACAGCTTTCTTTTCAGGATTTATTTGCACACTGGCCCAGGAAGCATCTCTTAAGTGTTAAGATGTTATTGTACCTTAAATGGGGAGGAATCCCTTCCTGAGCTTAAGACAGAGTTGCTGGTATCTTTAAAGAAGATAAACATCTGAGAGTAAATAGGTTGGGTGTCTGCTATAAAAATAACTTAAAAGTACTGTTTTCTGTCCTCTAGTTTCCCAGTAGAGAGGCAGCATTTCTGATACATTTGCAAATTGTGTAAAATTATAATACTATGTCCAGGTACTTAACATGTTCAAATTATAGGCTACTGAAGAATAAGAGAAACATGTTTTACTTTCCTTAGTTTTGTTCTGTTTGGATTTTTTTTTTTAAGCAAATGAATTGTTTTAGATGCTCATTAGCTCTTAAATGTGATTGATTTAAATACTTTCCAAACTGATTTTTTTAAATTTTCATGTACTTAAATGTAATAACTTACTTCTCTCACACCGTGTGTTTCCTAGTTATTAATTTATAGTAGAATCTCTGTTAGAAAGAGCTTATTATTTTAGACAAACAAAAAGCTTTGAGAAAGAACGGTTTATTTTAAATGGTGCTACCCAGGAAGGGAGTCCCTATTTCAAAAGCTGAGAGCTGGGTTAGACCTTCAAGGGCGTCTCAGATCAGAGTGCTTTCCATCTGCCCTCTGAAATCTGATTTAAGTCTCATGTTCTACCTCATGTCTTCCTTGGTCTCATGAAGACCAATTATGGAATAAATTGCCAGAGTAGTAGGCGAGACAACAGAGTAGTAGGCGAGAAGAAGTCAGCAAGCAGGTGTAATGTGAGTGAACGTTCTTCATAGGGGCTTCATTTACACACTGTACGATGAGAACTGTCGCCTCATAAACTAGAAAACAGACTGTGCCCCAGCCTGCTAACAGGGTTATCTGACAGCTCTCTTTCTTGTGTGTGTAATATGTGGGTGTGTTTACGTGAGAAATAAAGCTGTGTAAATACACCTAGAATGCCAACTCTTTTAAAGCTGTATTTGAACTGTGAATCTTCAGATACCAAACTTTTTAAACTGCATACAAATGCAGACACCAAAACACTACCTCCCTTTAAGTTGTTGTACAGTTTCTAATTTAGCTTCCATTGATTCTAAACTGTGCAGAAAATGTTAGAAACATTTTTTTTTTGTCTGCTTGGCTTACATTTAGCAATGTGCTTTGCTCTTTTATGAGTGTGTCAGAGATTCTGAGACATCATTGAGAACAAGTATGGGGACTTGATTCTGAAGAAGTAGAAGAACTCGTTAAGATCGTCCTGTCTTTCTGCCATACCAACGCCCAGGCCTGCCAAGAACAGCTTGATGCAGGTTTTGCTCTCTCTTCTTTCTGGGAGGAGACCAGAAAAGTTAGGTTTCCAAAGGCTTCCCAGCATGCAAAATAGTTGGAGCAGAACTGCTAACAGACCTATAATTAAGCTATTCGACTACCCAGCTTAACTGTCATTACCCAACTAACTGCCAATAGGAAATGCCCTTTGCGTCTCTCAAACAAGTAAAATAAATAAATGTCAGTAAATCAAAAAGTAAGATAATCATGAGTTGTCTATGTTTTATGGACATTATGATTTCGCAATTCAGATTCCATCTCACTCTTTGCAAACGGTGGTTTGATCTCCCTTTGGATTCAATTTTCCACCTTACTCATGGGTCCATACACATTGAAACTAAACACAGATCTTCTGTGCTCACAAATTACCGACCTCTATTATGTTTTCAAAGTCTGCCATATGCTTTTTTTGTTTTTTAAATAAGCAAATCTACTCATGGGAAATTCCTTGAGGGCCACACTTTGTTCCTGAGAGTATTGTTCTTGAAATGTATTTTTCAGTGTTCAGTTATTTTGTAGCTAATAGAACAAAATGATTTTTTTTTCCTTCATAGCATTCTGCTCATAAGCATTGACAAGGCAGATGTGGCTAAGAAAAATGAGAAATCCTAAGAGCAAAACTTGTAAATGATACGCATAGTTGAATTACCCCGAAATTAGTTCAATAGTCATTAAAGACTGCTTAATTGATAAGTTTTAGTTCTTTTCCAACTTCTAATCATGTGAAAATAAGTTAGTGGTAAAACCATGACATTTTTACAAATGCAGACACATTTATGAAACAACATTTAAACTAACCAAAATAGGAGAAAAAGCTAATGCTGTTTTACAGTAGGAGAGCTATATAAACACCCCCAGGACCTCTGCAATAACCCTTCTATTGCTCTGAGGTCTGCTACACAAACCCAGCGTGTGAACAAATTACTCTTGCCTCGGGCCATTTTAAGTTGTATGGGAAGTTTCTGGAGAAAGTCTACCAGCTGGTGTATAGAGCTATTTTGCCTGTTGTAATTGCATAGTCTTTGGAACTTTTGTGATCTGTAAAAAACCATGGATCAAAATGAAATCCCTTTTGTCAGAATACTTTCTACATAATGAATTCAAATATTTGTGTTAGTTTTAAATGTTGAAAAGGAAAAGAAAAAAACACAAAATGTACTTGTGCTAAACAGTTTCATTAAAAATAACAAAAAGTTTGGGTTTTTTCCCTTTTAATTCCAAATCTTGTGAGCTTGGATACGGGTGAAGTGCTATCTGCATTTTCCAGATGAAGAACCCCTGGCAGGACGGTGAAATGACTAAGCTGGTTGTCACAGTACCCGGCAGTGCTAGGCAGCAGTAACTCGGTGGCTGATACTTCTGGAGTTACCTTTATGATTTGGACCAGATGTGACTGGTTGGCACTCTGAGCCATTGAGCTGCCTCTCAGAAATACTTTGACACACAGATGGAGAGAGTGTGCAAGCAAGTGATACAAAATAAAGCACTTCAGAAAACGCTGGAGTTGAATTCGGAAGACCTGGGTTCACGTGTCTCCTAAAGCATAAGTACAGCCATGCGTGGTGTAATGTGGTTTTAGTTAGCGATGGACCGTATATACAGTGGTGATCCCCTAAGATCCCAATGGAGTTGAGAAATTCCTGTCGCCTAGTTACGTCGTAGCCATCATGATGTCGTGGTGCAACACCTTCCTCGCATGTTCGCGATGGTGCTGGTGTAAACGACCCTGTGCTGCCAGTCATGTAAAAGGATAGCACTTACAGTCACAGCAGTGGGCCAGGCCATCTCGGTCTCTGTAAGTGCGCTCTGTGAGGGTCACTCACTGATACACTTCGCAGAATGTATCCCTGTCAGTAAGGGGCCCATTACTGTACCTCAGTGACCCTGGTGGAAATCGTTCCTTTTTGGCTTCCCATACAGAATGCTTATTGCAGAGGAAGTTTACCTTCATGCTCAGGCTCCAATCCTGATTCTGCCACCTCTTTTCTGCTTCCTCGTCTATAAAGTGGTAATGGTATCTACTTTAGGTTACATAGGTTATATGTAAGTAAGGCTCTCAAAAATCTACAGCAGTCTCCCCTTTTCCATGGGGGATATGTTCCAAGACCACAGTGGATGCCTGAAACTGTAGATAGTACCAAACCCCACATAGCACTATGTTTTTTCCTATACAGACGTATCTATGATAAACTTTATAAATTAGGCGTAGTAAGAGATTAACAACAACTAATAGTAAAATAGAACAATTATAATTTGGTGTAATAAAAGTTGTGTGAGTGTGGTCTCTCCCCAAATAGCTTAATTTTCCTGTACTCACCCTTCTGTGTTGATGTGAGGTGATACAATGCCTACAGTGATGAGATGAAGTGAGGCGAATGACATAGGCATTGTGACGTAGCTAGCATCAGGGTACTGGTGACCTCTGACAGTATGTCAGAAGGAAGGTCATCTGCTTTGGGTGACCCTGGATCATTGAGCCATGGTGATGCCCACGGCTGGATGCCAGGAGCAGATGAAGTGGATGGTTGGGGAAATTGAATCTTGTTGGACTTCAGTTGACCGTAGGCAACTGAAACCGTGGAAGGTAAAACCACGGGTATGATTTTTGGTGTGTAATATGCCCTCTGTCGCTGGGAGCAGTAGCAGCAGGTCGCGCTACTGCTGCTACTGCGTATCGTTTGACAGCTTGCTGTCAGCTGCATATTGCTGTATAATCAGAGGAGATCAAACATGTAAACACTTGTAATATAAGGTAGATGAGTGTAATCTAAGTTCTTTGGTAGTTACAGAAAGTAGAGATTATTTCCGTGTGGGTTGTCATGGGAGTATTCTTGGAAGAATGGAAGGAGTGCTTTTTGAGTTTAACCTTAAAGGATATTTAAGATTTGGACATACCAAGGCTGGAGAAATTGAAAGTGGTGAAGGGCATTCCAAGGAGCAGCAAAAGCATGACCAAAATAAAATGTTTTATTACTAAGTTACTATATTGATTTCAAGGAATCATTATATTTCATCATTTGGCTACATACATACTTCTATATGAATATAGCCTAATATTTTAGGTACTGGAGATACTGTATTATATAATTCATAAAATATTCTTAATTTCCACAGAAAACCAGTAAGATAGGTTTTATTATTCCCATGTTATAGGTAAGGAAACTGAGGCTCTGTCAGCAGCGATTGGTAGAAGGGGAGAACTGTATAAGCGCTAAATTTCGTGTATTTTCACAACTGTATACTGCCTCTGTTAGTCTAAGTAGAAACATTTTCAAACCCATCAATCACAGTTGGCCTACGGTTTGCTTTCGCAAAATGTATGCCATGTTCAGAAGAGCTGGAGAAACAGTTTAGATAACCCATGGAGTAAACCCAACACCACTACTCAAAGTGTAACCCCAAACCTGTACGTTGCTGGTAATAGTACCTAGAAGGCTGCCCCAAAGCAAGTGTCCTCACTAACACTGTGTGTGTGGTCTTTGCTCCGTTTTGCACATAACCTGAAGTTTGTTGTCGTTAGTGTATGAAATTGAAACTAACCAGTAGATGAATATCAAGTCTTAAAGTTGTGCTGCAGTTTGATAGAGGAATCTTGCTCTTGATTCTTGACGCAAAGACGTTTGGAAAAATAAGAAATAAGAATTTTCATAATTGATATTAGGAAATTATAAATTCATAATAGTCAAATAATTAAAATAGGCATCCATTGATAGACCACCGTACTCTGAGCGATTTTCTACTTACCATTATTATGATTTCCTTTATGAAGGATTTTTAATATAAACTATCATGACTTGATTTATTATCAATTATAGTTGATGTAGTAAGCCACAAAAGTTTGTTTTTAAATCAGATGTCCAAGACAGATATTTCTGATATTAGAAGAATACAGTCTGTCTACTATGATTGGGCTATTGCATATTTGTTACATTTTAAATGTGAAGTTAACATATTTTTGCTTGACATGTCTTGATTACACTGCATATTCTGAAGACCCACACTACTCCAATATAACTGTTACTTCAAGAGTAATACGACTATATGAAGTGACATTTATATTAAATGTGATTTTCATCTACTGCATAGGGTTTTCTGAAATTATGACAAACTGTAATTCCATCCAGTTCTCGTTGCATTGTAAACTTGGGAGTGAACTGAAATAATTTGTCATACATATACCACCATGGGATTTATTTGGAATACCTTGTAACATTTTTCATTTTTAATATTACAAGATTAGCATCATTCAGTATGAAATATTATATTGTGATATAACATAATTCAAAACTGTCTCCTTGATGCTGTTACTGTGTTTTATTCATTTTAACTTGATGTCTTCATTGACACTTTCTGTGCTTTATATGCTGCTTATTCTTAATATTGCTAAGAACTGTGTGTGAATATATGCTTTTGCTACCAATGTGTAGCTTGCTGGTATCAAGAACATCTGTTAGCATTTTGGAAGTGACATAGTACATTCAAGCTGCCAGTCTTAAGTAGAACACAATCTATTATAAAAAAGTAGAACACAAGCTATTATAAAAACGCTAATTCTCATTACATGGTAACAAATTCCAGAGATTCTTAAATTTACTTTAAACGACCAATGAATCTCCACCTTGACCTCCATCTACACATGATGTGTGATAATGTATGATGTACGATGTAATGTATTATGTATGATGTAATGTATGATGAAAAAAATAGAGCTTCTCACAACTTCTGCATGCTCTGCATGACCAACCCTGAGTCCTCAGGTTTCTCCACCTTAGCTCAGGAAATACTCATGGTCTTTCCCTCCTCCTATTTATTTGCTAGGCACACACCAGTCTAGGGAAGCAGGGGGAAGGGAGTGGGATAGGAACAGGACAAGAGTTAAGTGGTACCTGGGCACGTCTAGGTTAAGGAAAGGACCAGACCAGTTCTTGGCCAAATATCAACTTGGAACAATTGCTTTTGATGCCCTCCCACCTCAACTTTTGCATCTTTCATTATCTCTTATCTTCCAGGTTTTCTCTTCATATCTAATAGAAGACTTTTTTTATAGCATGGGGTAACTTGCAGTCAGGGACACTGGAGCAGTTTAACAGTGACCTTGAGCAAGTTATTTAATCTCTCTGTGCCTCAGTTTCCTTGTTTGTAAAATTGGTGTGGTATTTAATAATGCCTCATCCCAATTGAGATGTAAAGCGCACATAACAGTTCCTAACATAGAGTAGACACATAGAAATGTTAGCACTAGGAATATTATAATAAAATACTCTTATCACAAGTCAAATGGTTATGGCTATCTATGGGAGAGATTTGATATACACACCCAGAAGGGGCTCAATAAATGTTGCATATACTGAGTGTTCCATCACTTGAAAGACCCGCCTTTTCTTATAAGTGCCTCTTGCTCAAAATTACCTCTCAGTCTTTTTACCCCTTAAAACTTTAATCAGAAGGGTGCTAAGAGAGAAAAAAAATGATTGTGAACTAAACCAAGCCACACTGAGGTGGGAATGACTAGTAGCCCTAGGAATGTTTTCTATTAAATCATAATAATTGGTAGAATTCTAGGCAAATTGGAACTAGAAAGGCCAGTCTGAGCCTGTAACCTGAATGCCCAAATCAGTTTAACTTGTCACATCAAGTTGCCATACTGTAAGCCATGAGAGATCCAAGATGCAGTTTCTACCATGTTTTGACTCCTAGTAAGTAGGAGTAGTCATAGCCATCGCCTCAGGTCTCATGGGACATACTGAGGCCCTCAGACCCTTTAGCCAGTGACTTGAGATGGCCTGACCTCCTGGGTCTCGAGATGCCAGGTGTCTGTAGAGAGGGCCTCGGAATAGCTTCTTGATTTGGTAAGTTGTTCTCCCTTCCTCATTGTTTCTCTTAAATGTTGGGCTGGCTTTTTAAAAATAGTATATAAACTGCTTAACCATTGACTATATCATTATGTTTCAGATTTAACCCATTTTAAGTTTATTCTGATATAATTATAAACTCCTTCATGTGTAGTGGTTGTCATATTTTGTAACAGCGTGGTCCTCTCCTTTCAACTCAAAAGAATCAGAGGAATTAATGCTAGCCATTTTCATTAAGCCAATTTGAATTAATATGTTAAAGATCATACTGTTCTTGATGAAATGTGCAGAACATACAAACTGTGATATTGGGCTTCATTTGAAAATGGCATGTTTGGATACACGGTTGTGGCTGTTTCATACCTCTAGCGGTTATAAGGGCCTGGATTACATTTAGCAGAAGACAACTCCAGCAGAGGAGCTTAGCCTGGTGACAACACAAGCTCAAAAATCATGTAGGACAGTCTTTGAAGGGTAAGCCAGAACCTGAACTCTAGAGTCAACAATTTTGTCAAAGTATTTTGTATCACTTATGATAGATTGGCTGGTTAATCTATTATTTAAAAGTACTTAAGAATATATTTCAAGAAGACAAAATAAAGCCAGTACCTTTAGGGAAAATACCTAAGTTACACTGTCATGTAATTATAATGATCTAGAATAATTCCACTGTAGAGCAGTAAGCAAATCTAGAAAGGACATCTATTTAGCATCTGAATAACGTCAACTTACTGACAGAAATTCTTATATTTATCTTTAGAGCCTGCTAGACAAGATACTATTCTAGACCCTAATAAGGATAGAGATCTCCACAGATAGATAGATAACATAGCTCAACTCAAAGAACTCATGTAAAAACTTTATTGTGCTGTAAAAACTGTAAGTTCTTAAATCCAAAGCAAGACAAATTAATGATAACCTTAATTCAAAATTTAATTATATAATATCTATTTCTTTATCTTAAAGTGTGAAACAAAAAAACATGATCAGTGACTGAATTGATGTATTGAGAAAGTACTTTTCCAGCTACTCTAATTGTGGGATAAATTACCTTCTTTGAACTTCAGTTTCCTTATATACAAAATGCGAATGTTGTTTGTACTGGTTCCTTCTTAGGGTTTGTGGTGAGAATCAAATGACATAATATGTGAGAAAATGCTTTGTTAATTAGGTGTTTTTCAAATGTATGTGAAGTCTTAAATACAAATAATACAATTAGCAATATAGACTCCAAGGCAACAGCTATATATCTGTATCTTAGAAAATCACTTACCTAACATCCTTTGAAAAGCAAGTATGAATAGTAACGCAAGCTTTCATTGACACTCAAATTTTCATCCTAATTTTTGTTTCATTTAAAAGGATATAACTGATAGCTTACATTTGTTGACTTCTTACTGTTATTTCTACATATTATTTTTAATCTTCAACTATTATTTCCACATGTCATGTCATTTAATCCTCACAACAATCCCATGACATAAGTAATAGTATTTCCATCGAAGGATCTGAAACAGAATTGCTTAAAGAATTTTGCAAAGTCACACAGCTAATGAGTAGCAAAGATAGAATTCAGATTCCGGAGCCCAGGTAGCTTTACTAGCCTCAGCAATAGGCAATTTGAATCATACTATGTATAGTATAGTTCCTCTCACATTAAAACCCCAAAATGCCATAAATTTCTAGAAGACCTATTGTCATGAAATAATTTTAGGACTGGTTAATTCTGCACAAAAGGACCCATTACATTTGCTAATTAAGGGTACCTGACAAATTCATTACCTGACTTGAAGATGAAAATGGATGCCTCTCTGGCTTCTCAGAGACCATCAGTGGTTATGCAGTGGCCAAACTGGAAATCCTTTAGCCAGAACGAGAAATGTGAGCAGAAGGAACCTGCTAACTCCTACCTTCATTTTTGCTCTTCGTCCTTTGCCTCTCCAAATCCTACTCACCCTTCAGCTTCCCAGCTCAAACACAAACAGCTTTTTTCTTTAACTCATGACATCTTTAACTCAAGTATCATCACATAGTTAAAGAATTACTTAAGCCATTTTAATTGAATGCCTACAAAAGCCCTCCTGAACAGTAGCTATCAAAGGAAAAATGGATTTGTTTAACTGTAACTGAGACTTACATAGTATACTTGCCTTACTTTTTACAAAATTTCTGATTTGACTATGTTTCTGCTCACAGAGCAATAATGCACGTTTATGAGTATAGTTCTTTAGATTTGGGTAAGTTCTCATAACAATTTACCTGGTTAAAGAAAAATACTTTTTAATTGTACTCTTATTAGAAGAGTGCCTGTAAAGGTGTTTCTCCTAAAGTATGATGCTTTACCACCAGAGGTGTGCAGAATGATTACTGGTGGTACAGAATAAACATTTTTAAATTTTTAAAATTTATAATTACATAAATTTATTTTAATTTATGTTGGACAAATATATAACTAATACATTAAAGCCAATAATTTCATGATTTTTAATTGAGGCTAAACTAGGTATTTTATTTTTTAAAAAGATCTTCAGTGTGGGTATTTTGCTTTAAAAAAAAAAGTTAAAACATTAAATGAAAGATACTACAGGTAGTACCTAAATAAACAGGTGCACATGTAAACAATATGTGGAAGACATTGCTGCATAATGTACACAGTTAGCTTACAGCTTGCGTTCTACCGTGTATGTAGTCTGCTGTGTGACAGTCTTGATGATCCCTGCCTTTGTGACAGCCTGTAATGAAAACTTTGGATTGGCTATTCTTAGCATTATAATACGCTCTTTATAGAATATTTTGTCCTATTTCAAAAACAGTTAATTTCTGAGTCTTGTTTCCTAATTTCTCTTATAACAATGTATTTATTATTTGCCAGCTCCTTCACAATGGGAGAAGCTCCATGGAGTTTACTATGATGTGTTTGCAAGATGAATGCAAAACAGCAATTATTTTTCTTACTGATTTCAGTAAGCTCCTATTATGGGAAAGTCTGAGATAAAACACAAAGCAGTTTTTCCCTGAAAAAATTAGATATTCAGTAAGCGAAGTTGGCCACAAGGAATATGTAAGTGCTCTGTTAAATATGAAATGTATGCTCCCTTGGGATTTCAGAGTAAATACTGATCATATAATATACGTCATTATGTATGTTTATGTGGTGTTTTTTTTTAATTTGGCTGCAAGAGAAACCTCAGGCTTAAAGGTTTTCTCTTCTTGGCTTTTGATCTTTTAAGTGTGTTTTTCCCCTTGTGGTTATGTTCAAAAATAAGTTAAAAGCCTAAGATTTGGGCTTTGGTGAAGTTTTTTTGCTGTTTTATCAATTCGTTTTAATTGAGAAACAACTGCCAGAAATGGTGTGGTTTTTGGAATCTAGCTGACAACGGTTTAGAATACTGATCCTCTACCTACTTGCGCTGTGATTTGGGGCAAGTTGCCTGACCCAGCCTCAGGCACACCAACTGAAAATGGGCTTAATAATCCTTACTTCACAGAATTGCAATCCAGATTGGTGCAGACTACTGTCAAGGGTTTAGTGCAGCATAGGGACAGAGTAAATAGATTTAGGAGCTATTGGGTTTGTTATCAGCAATCTACAATGACTCCATAAACTATGGTCATGTTAACCTCGTATTCAAAGCCTAACTGTACTCCTGGGCCACCTCCTTTCCTCAAACTGCTACAGAGCCTCCTTACTTTTGGAAGCATTCTGTATTTTGCGTGTCACCAACTGTGTATTTTCAAATTGTGCCTTCTGCCTTCCCCCAATCCTTCCTATCAGTCCCGCATGTCCTTTGCCCCTTTTATTTCAGTTTTGACTACTATTTTCTCTAGGCTTCCAGTTGATAGTACGTATACAACTTAGCAGGTGTTTTTTGCTCTACTTGAAGTCTTTTCCAACCAATAAATACTCAAGGCAAAGTACTCCAATTATAAGTACTCAAGGGCAAAGAAGACTGTATGCTATACTTCTCCCGTATTACCCATAGTTGTCTGGCATAATACCAAAAATAAACAAAAAAAAAGATGTTAAATCAGACTCATTGAGAAAATGGGAAAGTAATAATCATAAAGTAAAATAAGAGCGTGACACATTCTGATACATTTACTTGAGGATGGTTATTCTACGTTGAGCATCTGCCATAGTACTTTACTCATAGCAGTTGCTAGGAAATAGTCATGAAATAAGTCTACTTAACTGAGGGAGGTACCTAACTACCTAGTAATGGAAATGCGATGGAGGAGAGAAGAAATATTCTGAATTCCTAAGGTCAGAAGACCTGGATTCAAATTATATTTCTCTAATTGCATGGCTGTGGTCACTTAAAATTATGTGTGAAATTAGGGGGATGGAGGTGAGTGGGGAACCAAACAACTAACAAAAAATTAAAACAGACTTGGATTGTGAACATTAAATCTTGGCTCTGGAACTAACTGCATATGTGCTCTTGATCAAATCATACATCTTCTGATTTCCTCATCTCTAAATTGAGCATGATGAAGTTTTTCCCACAAGGCTATGAGAACGTGTGTAGATGCCTGGTATATTGTGGGCACATACTAAATTGTGTGTGTTAGTGTTTAATAAACCTCTATGGATTGTATTGCTTAAGTGAGTAAAATTAGGGACTTGAGTTAGACAATCACCGAAATTCCTTCGAGCTCGAACATTGTCTGTTAGTTACCTTAAAGAGAAGATAATAGGTGAAGGATAGATATTATTGCTTTTAAGCTAATTAGGGATCCCTAACTTACCTGAAAGAAACAGTTTGCAGCGAATAAAAAGGGGGGGGAAATGGATACATCGAAATGACAAGGCACTAGTAAAATATATTTTCTCACTCACGTTAGGGCTTTACATGTATAGCCATACCAGTGGGCATCTGTGACATCTCCCCACTGGGTTCCAATGTTCCATTTGGCCCAGTAAGAACTTCTGTGCATTCAGGATGATCAAGTACCTCAGGAATAACTTTAAATAGAGTTGCACCTGTCAAGTTGACAGGCAATTCACTGGCAGAAGAAGAGCTATATTTGATAAAACATATGTCAGGTTTGACTTCTTAATAGTCTACATGATTAAACAATTTCTGAGAGAATGTAACATTGATTCACTCCATTTTTTTTTCAGTGAAAGATTCTGCCTATTGAAGAGAAAAAATGCAACCTATTGCCAATTTGTGGTCTTGTTTTGTTTTCTTTGAAGTCCTGATTCCTGAAATAAACACAAAATCAGTTTTCTTTCCTTCATTTTCACAATTTTTCTGGGCACACAAACCTTCAATATTGTCCCTTCTGGCAAGTTTCTGAATGAAGGTTTACAGTGCTGTGTTTGTGTGGCATGCAACCATGTTGCAAATATTACAAGTTCGATAGTACTAATATGAGCCTTCACGTAAAAGAAGCTGGTATGTATCGGGCAGGTTGGCAAACTTAAGAGAATTACAGTAGTAAGTGGTTTCCTGGGAAGGCTATGTTTACCAGCAGTCACATATGGAGGTCCCTCTAATACATTAGAATCCACCAACAGATCTTAAAATTGGAAATTGTTGGTTGGGCCAAGAGTTATTACTGCTGTGCCCCACCCTTTCCTTTTTTGGTTTGCAATATGGTGCTGCCCTCCTTGTTTCCTGAGGAACTCACCCTCTAGGGAATTGAAAATCTCTTTCACTTGCGAAAAAAGATCCTGACCCAGGGGGCTGGCAGGTGGGTCCCGACTTCCCGGGCATGTGGTATACTGTAGTATATACCAGGATATTCGGCCTACTCAGGAGGAATCATACCCTCCTCCACAAACACTGCCAGTTAGGGATTATTTCTCTTTTTTCTGAAAGTTATTCTTTAACCATCTCATCCATAACATCTCTAAGGGAAATTGAAATTCAAAATAGATGAAACAAAGTGGAAAAATCTTAATTTGGTTAATCATGTCTGAGATTACTTTAAGCATGTAACTTTAGTTTAAATTTTCACATTTTTTTCTTAGTTAGAAAACTGAAGGACCATATTTGACACTATACTTGATATTTTGGCAGCAGATAATAAATGGGATAAAAATAAAAATGGTTAAAAACTGTTAACAGAAATGTAAAGGAATATAATTCAGCCATGCACCACTTAAGGACTGGGATACATTCTAAGAAATATGACCTTATGCTATTTCATTATTATGTGAACATCATAGAGGGCACTTACCCAAATCTAGATGGTGCAGCCTCCTACACACCTGGCTGTATGGTCCATACAGCCTGTTCCTCCTAGACCAGAAGCCTGTACAGCACGTTACTGTACAAAACAACACGAGATTAAATCAAGCACAAGAGAAAATGATGCAATCAAGAGACACAAACCACGAGATGTACGAGGCTGCTGCCAGTGTAATACGGCTTACTGTTTTACAGAAAAACGATGTTTTTCTAACTAGAAAAAGTATACTAAAATTATAAAAAAGTATAGTATAATAAATACATAAACCGCAACATAGCTGTTTATTATCAAGTATTATGTGCTGTACATAGTTATAGGTGCTGTGCTTCTGTGCGACTGGCAGTGCAATGGATTTGTTTACACCAGATTACAACACGTGAGGAACACGTTGCTATGACATCATGGTGGCTACATCATCTCTAGGCAATAGGCATTTCCCAACTCCATTATAATCTCATGGGACCATATTCCTGTATGCAGTCCATTGTTAACAGACACATTGTGCGCATGACTGTAAATGCATACTTTCTCTGTAAGCCTTTGAAAAACATGAGATTATTTTTATAAAGATATTATCTCTCTGAATACTAAATCTGTTTTATGAAACTCAGTTCACTTTGGTTTTAAATACCGACTTTAAAAGATGACCCCTGAACAGTGGTGTTCAGACAGTTTTAACCACAGAATCCTTTCTTCCAACAAAATATTTAAAGGAAGTACAATATCTGTAGTGGATGCCCTCTGTTTAAAGTGGGGTGAAGAAAGGAAAACAGAAGTGCATGTACATACAGAGACGTGCATACATAGATACATAAATTTCCCATGGTTCCAAGAGCCACTGTTTGAAAATCACTGGTATTTTACTACTTTTTTGTTAGAATGACCAAGATCCCCAATTTATAGTATTCTTAAGTAGACCTTGAGAAATAATTAATTTAAACTTAAAAATGAAAATTTTAGGAAAAAGATTCCTGAAAGATAGTGGCAGTAGTGGTATTCTTTAATCTCTCTATAAAAACAGAGCAAGTAGGATATCAAAATAAAAAACTAGTGGATGACAACTACATCCCAACCAGGTTTTCCCACAAACTCCCAAATACTAGCAGGTGAGGACAAACTACCAACAACTCCATGATTCACGTGGGATCAGTAACCAGGTAGGAGGAAGCAGGGAAGGAAACAGGGCAGCTGATGTGGCCCTGAGGAGAGGAAACCCCTCAAATTGCCACCACGTCCTCACTGGAAGGCACAACGAGTCAATCATAGAGCAGCCGCTGAGACTGGGTGGGCATTTTTGGAGGATCTAATTCATAGGTGAACACAAGGGAATTGGGAAGTGATTCAGTTTGATGGTGCTCGAACAGTCTGGGCCTTATAACCTCTTGAAGCGAGCAAACAAAAGCTCCCTTACAAAACAAAGCCTCTCACTGAGGAAAGCTGCTTGAAGTAGAATCCAAGTTGAGCAAGACGAAACAATATGGGAAAAGAAAGGAAATGTCCCGATGAAAAGCCGGTGATGACAACAGAGGCAGTCCTGCAAAGTAAAAGGTCCTTTTGAAAAAATCACTTTGTGAAAACAACAGAAGGGAGAGTTGTGGAGTTGAAAAACTATTCTGAGTTATCCCTTTCAAAGTATAGAAAAACATATTTCATTAAAATTTTAAAAAGTAAAATAAAGTTTTTATAAGAAAAAATTAACTCTTAGAAGAAAACATAGGCAGTAAATTCTCAGACATTACATTTTAGTAATGTTTTTACTGATATTTCTCCACGGGCAAGGGAAACAAAAGAAAAAAAAAATGGGACTACATCAAATTAAAAAGGTTTTACACAGCAAAGGAAATCATCAACAAAGCGAAAAGACATTCTACTGAATGGGAGAAGATACTCACCAGTGATACATCTGATAAGCAGACGATATCCAAAATCTGTAAAAAACTCATTCAGCTCAACACCCAAAAACAAAATCCAATTAAATAATGGACAGAAGACCTTATTCAACATTTCTTCAAAGAGGACATACCAAAGGCCATTAGACATGAAAAAATGCTCAAAGTCACTAATCATCAGAGAAATACAAATTAAAACCACAATGAGATACCACCTCACACCTGTCACAATGGCCATCATCAATAAATCAACAAACATGTTGGCAAGGATATGGAGAAAAGGGAACCCTTGTGCACTGTTGGTGGGATTACAGATTGGTGCAGCCACTATGGAAAACAGTATGGAGGTTCCTCAAAAAATTAAAAATAGAGCTACCCTTATGACCCAGAAATTGCATTCCTGGGTATTGATCCAAAGAAATCCAAAAGACTAATTCAGAAAGATATATGCACCCCTATGTTCACTGCAGCACTATTTACAATAGCCAAGATATGGAAGCAATCAAAATGCCCATTAATAGACAGACGCTGGATAAAGCAATTGTGGTACATATATACATATGGAATATTACTCTGCCATAAAATAAGAATGAAATATTACCATTTGTAAAAGCATGGATGGACTAAAGAGTGTTATGCTAAGTGAAATAAGTCAGACTGAGAAAGACAAATACCGTGTGATCTCATTTATATGTGGAATCTAAACAACAAAGTGAATAAACAAAACAGAAGCAGACCCATAGATACAGAGAACAAACTGATGGTTACTAGATGGGAGGGGGGCGGGAGGGCTGGGTGAGAAAGGTGAAGGGATTAAGAAGTACAAATTGGTAGTTACAGGAGGGTCACGGGGATGTAAAGTACAATATAGGGAATATAGTCAATAGTACTATAAAAACTGTATATTGTTGATGGGTATTAGACTTATTGGGGGGATCACTGCATAAATGATATAAACGTCTACTATGCTATATACCTGAAACTAATATAAAATAATATTGAATATGACCTATTATTTAACAAATAGTCGCAGGACGTGTACTGCAGCACACGTCCTGGTCTATTAACTATGTACAGTGTCCAGTGGGTGGTAGACTTGTTGGGTTGTCACTTTGTGAGTTATGTAAATGTCTGATCACTATGTTGTTCTGTACACCTGGAACTAATAAAAAAAAAAATAGGAAAAAAGGAGCAAAAATAATGCCCCTACAATGAAAACATGCAAAACAAAGTGTACAAAATAAATGAAAACGATAAACTTTTACTTCAAAACAGAGTACAAAAATTTTTATAAATGTTGGAGGCTGAGAAAGAAAACATAAATCACAATTAGGACTGAAAAATTAGGTGATTGGAGAAAAATCTATGGAGCAGCATGTTTAAGATGCTCAAGGAAGGAAAATATGAGCCACCAAATTTCTACCCAGACCAGGGTACTTTTAAGTAGAACTACCATTGACAAACAGTTATGAACACTCCAGGAGTCAAAATACTATTCTCATGCACCCTTGCTGAGGAATCTACTAGAGAATGAGCTTCAACTACCTATCAATCCACCCTCCCCCCCACCCCATCCCCCCAAAAAAATACAAAACAACAGGAGAAACAGAGTAAAGTCTGGTGAAATTCTTTGTTCTAGCACTTAGGTGGTGGTCCATGTGCCTGAGTTCCAGCCTGTGACATGGAGTGACAGAAATACAAGGTACTTCCAGGCACTATTCTCTACATTCTCTTCACCAGTTGGCCAGCTGGGTGCAAAGGTCCAGGAAAACATTCTTTGCCACCAAATAGAAATCATGTTACTGCTATTCCAGATATCTCAAAATAATGTTCATGATTCATTGCTTCAAAATTACAGTAATTAGTGGGCTCAACAGATTAGATTCAAATTTGTCATTTAATAAGGAAGCTCATCTATAACACTAAATTTTTAAATAATTTGATAACTATATTTCAATATAAATGACTTGAGCAAGAAATAAACTTTTGTTGTGTTGAAACAAAAATGATAAAAAGGAAATTTTTAAAAAAACAATGGGGAAAAAAGTTCTTACTTGATTTTATGCAAATGCTTTTGTAGAAAGAGCAGTACTTTTTCTGAATGTTTTGGTAGCTCTCTCTTATTCAGAATCAGTTTTGAATAATGTTATACCCGGGGGTCAGAAGGAGACCAGCCTGCCTTCAGTTTTAGCGGTTGGCAGACAAGGCCGGAGTGAACATTTCTGTGACACGCCTGGCCCACACAGTGACTCAGTTCTCACTTTAAAATGCAAATTCTGTTCAGATGGTCTTCAGCAATGGGACTGTGCAATGTCAGACGGAACTAAGTACATTTCTGTACGTTTTAGTACATTTCTGGTGGTCTTTATTACAAAAATACCTCGTGAGATGATAACATAATAATAGGCTTTATTGCTGAAGGGACTTGAGAGGGTACTAATCCACTGTCCTCATCGTGGGAGTAAATGGAAGACAGAAAAGTTTAGATTTACCCAAGGTCACACAACCAGGGTGTGAGTTGAGGCCTGAACTGTGCTGTGACCACATACAAGTCCGGGATTAACACTGTGTTACACCAGCTGCAGTCGTCGTCTTCCTCCTCTGTCCTCCTTTCCTTTCACTGTGGAGGAGATGGCGATGCCACCCTCCACCCCTGCCTCCTGTCTGTGTGCTGTGTATTCCATCCCCTCCTGCCTCTTCCTCAAGCCGCATTGCTCTCTGCCACTTCACATCCAGACTTCCAGAAGGAGAAACACATTGTCTCTCCTTTAAATCTGTTATTTTGCATTCCTTAACCCACAACTAATGCCAAGCTATTCACTTAAACCGCTTTCCTCAAAGTCACTGACATCAGTTTTTATTGAAACTGAGGGGCCGTCCTCAGTATTTTTCTTTACCCGTCTGCATTGTTACACTGTTCACCTCTTCCTTCCCCGGGACACGCTCTCCTCTCTTGTAGCTTCTGTGATAGCATGCTCTCCTGAACTTCCTGTCACCTTGTGGCTCTCTCTCAGTCTCCTCATCTTATGCCCGGACTTCAAAATGGCAGTGCTGCCGTGAGGACTCCCTCCTAACTTCTCTCCTTCAGCACTGCTGGTTCTTAACCGAGCCCACTCCTGGAGCTCTCAACACCCGCTGTGTACTTTTGTCGCACACATCTCCTCAGCCACACAGCTCTTGCACCTGAATTTCATACTCTGCTGGGCATCTGCACTTGGACATCCCTCAAATTCAATATGCTTTTTGTGTCTTGCCTGTGAGATTCATTGATTTCTTGCCAAGGCACTATCATCATTGCCACATCTCGTACTTTGATTACTTGTAAAGCCTT
Source organism: Rhinolophus ferrumequinum (assembly GCF_004115265.2). Classification (NCBI taxonomy): domain Eukaryota; kingdom Metazoa; phylum Chordata; class Mammalia; order Chiroptera; family Rhinolophidae; genus Rhinolophus; species Rhinolophus ferrumequinum. The sequence continues at coordinate 25,226,060 of NC_046300.1, read as the reverse complement.
CTAACTGGTCTCCTGTCCCCACTTTCAGCCCTTTCCTTACTGCTATCAGTGATTTTCCTAAAACGAAAATACGTTCATGTTCACGTCTGAAACCTGTCAGTGGTTCCACTGCCCTCAGTAGAAGTCCATCTTAGCACGTGTGGAAACGGTGCTTTCTTCATTTGGCCCTGCTTACCTTTTCAGCCTACCCCTCGCCACAGCATCGCATAGTGCGTACTTTTCTGAAACTTCCTCTTCTGTGTTGCCTCTGGGGCTTTGCCTGCGCTCTACCCTATGCTCTTCCCCTACCTGCGCTTCTGTCCCCGCCCCATCTTACACTTTCCGCCTACTCTCAGATAACTTGTTTGAATCTTTCAGATCTCACCTCTCATGACTGGGTTGAGACGCCTTTCCTCTCTTCTTCCATCAGCACTCTGTACTTATTCCTATCACATAGCACTTAACACAGGGCATTATAATTGCCCCTTTACTAGTTTGTGTTTACCATCCACCTCAGTAGATGGTAAACTCCTTGAGAGGAGCAGCTGTGTCTTACCGTCATGTTCCCAGGATCTAACGTGCATTTTCTTTTAATGAATGAATTAAGGTACCCTATTTGATTTTTTAAAAGATAGTTTATTTTCTTTACTACAGAGGAACTAAAGCTAGGACACAACTAGTCTTTGGGATTCATACCATATCTCTACCTTATTGGTGAGATTTCAGCCCTCTGAAACAATAAATAAACTCTCTTGGACCTGTGAGGTAAATAGAATAATCCTTTTCCCTTGTGCTGAGTTGTAATAAGGAAACACAGATTTCCCAAAGTTGTAAATGTTTGAAAACAATCTTACCTTGAGTGATTCTGCAAAAATTCCTAGGAAATTTTTCTGAGTCCTCTTACTTTGTTCCTGTAGAGCCTGGGAAAGATTTTCTTTTCCTTCTTTCTTAAGGCTATGTATGTATTTCTTTTCTTTACTTCATGCATATGGTTACAATGACTTTAAATTAATTAAAGTGAACAAATAAGAAACAAAAAAAATCAAATGACCTTTATTATACAAATGCATTTAACTTAAATGTTGCCTAAGAACAAGTGGTTATATCTCAAAAGATCCACAAATTTATCTGGTGGGCAAATTGCCAACGCAAAACATCATCTTACCATTTTTGTTTCTAGATGTAATACCTAAAATTTCAGTTAACATTGGTAATTATCCTACCACTGATACAGATAGCTTTTGAGTCTATCTTTGTTACTTACTGGTATATGTGGAAGAACATGGAATTTTAATGTTCACAAATGCTGACAACAATTCGAAAGAAGTGGAGTTAATACACTTAACACCTCCTAACACTACCCAGTGTATGTGTTCTTTGGGTATTCTGTGACATCCTCAGAGACCAGCTGTTTTGTAGATGGAGCCTGGTACTCTACTCAGTTGTTTCCTCTGGCCTCTTTCGGGTCCGAATCAGCCATGGGTCTCCCCTGCCCAGTGTGCTGCAGCAACTGTGGCCCAGTCAATCCCACTTGTTTCTCAGGTCTCTCCCAAACTTGGTCATTCTTACCAGTTTTCATTCTATACCGATCTCCTTTATATCTTCATGGACAGACCTTTGACAGGCAGGTACACCAAAGAAAGAAGATACGTTGGGACTGCGACATTAAAAAGCGGTTTTACTGTTAGTGGTTATAGAAGGGCTATATGGTGGTGACAGTAATGCCGTCTCCACTGCTTGCTGACGGAAAGTCACAGAAATGGCCATCTGGACAGTTTGGAACATGACTTAGCCTACAGATACACTGGGAAGTAAGTAATAGCCATTCATATGCAGCTAACTTTTACTGTATATCCATTTTTATTGAGCTTAGTAAAATTATAAATAATATGCAGTGGAGAGTTTGAAGATCTGGGGAGCACAGGATCAGGAAGCTGAGTTTAGACGCTTTAACTGGAGTGTGTATCAGAACAGATTCAGCTGAAATATCCTTACCCTCGCCTCTTCTGTACCTCTCCTCCCCAAAAAACAAGCAATTTAAAATTTTGGTATTTTACTAATACTGTTGGTGAGCACTGTCACATTACCAGTGCCATCGATAGAACTAGGATGTAGCTAAAGTAAAGCCTTTGACAGTATTTTGGGAAAACCTCTGTGTAGAGAGATGAGTAGTCATAGACTTTAAAATGTAAACATGTTGTGCTAACTGAACATTTGTATATATAGGAAAATTTTTAAAGGAACCCCAAGAAAACCAGTGCCTTTGTCATTCTCCATTAATTTTTTAATTTTTGTTTTGGAATAACTTCAGATTTACAGAAAAGTTGCAAAGATAGTACAGAGTGTTTCCATATATATGCCTCACCCAGTTTCTCAATTTAACGTTTTTATTTTATTACTTTTAAAAGAACGGAGCCTAAGGAGAGACATGACTACTAAATAACACGGTGTCCTGGATGGAATCCTGGTACAGAAAAAGGACATTAGGTAAAAACTTAAGGAAATCTCAATAAGATATGGACTTTAGTTAATAATAATAATAATGTATTAATATTGCCTCATTGATTGTGACAATACTAATATAAGATGTTAATAATAGGGAAACTAGCTGTGGGGTATATGAGAACTCTGTACTAATCTTTGCAATGTTTCTATAAATCTAAAAGTTTTGAAATAAGTTTATTTTTAAAAATATCACCCCCCCTAAAAAAAGTTAATCGCATATTTATTCAATATGTACTGCCCTCAGTGTTACAAGTGTCAGTTCTTTGTGAATTCACAAAGTGGAGTCAGACTCCACTGCAGCTGCCTAGCGTGCGAGGATGAATGAGACACCTTGCCTGCTCCCAAGGGACTGCAGTCCGCTAACAGCAGGAGACAGCATAACGTGGGATGAGTGCTGTAATATAGACAGAAGTCATGGCCTGTGGGGAACCAGGGGGAGGGATCATGTATTTTGCTGGGGTTAAAGTGAAACCAAGTGTTACAAAAATGGCTAACTGAGAAAAAGGCAGCGGACTGAGCACCAAAGGAAATTTAAACAAAAGTCTGACAGTTAGATGATAGCAAAGGTGTAGTGATGTTCAAAAGAAACAAGTAATGAGAACAACTGTATCCAATGGTGACTGATTACAAGTAGAATTGAAAAATTTCTAGTCCCAACAGGAAACAAGTTCAACATAAACCAGCAGTTATTAGTAGTTTTCTTATATCAGAAACTGATGTGACACAGAAAAATGATAAGCACATAACCTGCAAGAACAAAAAGTAGTATTTCTGTTCTGGGTAAGAAGCTAGTCTTTACTAAAATAGCAAAATCAATTCTGTTCTCATTTAGTCACCCTTTTACCTATTATGTGCAGAGAATCATCTTTAAGTTAGATATACAAAAAACTAGACAAGATTCAGAGAACCAAACGAAACATCGAAATGGAAAGTAAAAGCCATTTTAAAAACCATAAAGTTGCTTAGTACAGAAAAACCATTTCTACCTCCCTATAACTTTCCATAACTGAAAGGTACTGGTATTCTTAGAAGGGCACTGACAAAATGTATTTTTGAACAGAAGTAGAGGAAAATGCCTTAAATGTAGCAAAATGAAATAAAATTCAGCATAAGAAAAAACTTCCTAGTTTAAGGGAATTTAAATATAATAATTTAAAGTCAGTAGTGGGGGGAACTTATCTCTTCATTTAGGGGGATGGCCTGCCCTTTGTTGGAGGTCTAGAAATAGAGAGCATTGCTTCCAACTATTCAGGTAAACAGGGTATTCTTTGATTTGAATATAATAATATATCCTAACCACGCTTTAGCAAGTATATAAAATATTATGTTTTGTGATCTTAACACGTGAATATGACAGTTACATTTGGATTTGGGTTTCCAAAGGAAAATTAAATTCATGGAAAGCAAAGAATCCCAGCTGGCATAAGCACTTGACAGATTCAAAGATAGGGATTTCCTGTAATATATTCTATTCTCAACCTTTTGTTTTAGCCCTAACATTTCTATCCCTTCAAATACTACTCCAGCCAGTCCACCTGCATCAAATGAATAATAGCTTTTTATAAGTAGTAGCAGTTTTCTCTGTATGTGGACAATAAGCGTGCCCATCTTTAGAAGTGATTTTTTTCATTTAGAATCAGACTACTCTTACTGTTTTCATTTGAACTAATTACTGGGTGCTTTCAGAGCTTTGCTTTTCATATACTACATGTATTGTAGTCACACTACATCCTTAGCATTTGTTTCGGTTTGTAAAGAATACAATTAGCCTTTTTAATGCTTAGTTCAGTCACAATTAAAGCTCCCCTAATGGTTAGGGATTGGTCTTTTCCAAGGCTGAGAAGGTATTTTTAATTATTCATTCCTTGGTTTGTTTCTTACAGCAGCCTCAGCTGTGCTTTATTATTCAAAGGTTAATGCAAACTGAGAAGTGGGTAAATTAAATCTGCTTGGCAGCCAACAACCCTGTGTATTAGCACACTGTAAGACCGGAATGGGCAGTGTAAGTGATTTCCACCACTGCAGCACTGCCAAAAGCAAAACCCACTAAATCCCTCAAAGGTAGCCTGCAGTGACAGGAATTACTAAAGGATACTACAAATTGGTGGTTCTTAAATGGCACATCTTCAGTCAAATCTGTGTTTGTTTTGCTTACAAAGGGAGAAGACAGTGGCTGAAATCTGAAAGGTAATAATAGCTTCTGTAGAAAATTGATGTAGATACCATGACTAATGAACTTTGTATAATGTTAAATCATCAAGAGGAGTGCTGGAAGTCACTCCTATAAATGTTTTACAAGGGCAGACTGTGAAGTCTCACGTGAAAGCGAGGGCATAATGGACTGTGTCTTAGACGGCTAAGCAGTGTGAAGTGCCGTCCTCACTGCACCCCTGGGAGCAATGTAAGGAGCAGGGTGTTTCCACATCCTTGCATTTGCTTCCCTTTTTAAGACGTTTATACTTTACAGCTGTGGAATCAGGAATTTTGTAGACTCTTAAGGATGCCTGATAGATAGAAATACTGGCACATATAATGTGAGGTGTGGCATAACTCAGTATATTCTATGAATAGACCAACAGCCGAAAGTAACTTCTTAGTCTTCTCTTTGGTTACCCATCATCTCTTTTCTACCAGGCTGTTTTGTGTGCCTGGTCTCTTAAAAGCTCCCTTCCAAGTGGGTCAGCACTTCTGCCAAGAGCCCCCAGAGCTCAGTCAGGCCTCTTCCATCCCTTCTCAGTGGAGCAGATAAGATAGATAGACCTGTGCTCCCTGTCCTGTTGTTCCTCCCTTTGACCAAAATCCCATCTTATGACCTGTGCTGATGGGCTGAAGGGAAGAAAAAAAGGATAGGCAATGAAATCTGTGCCTGTCATTGAAAATCTGGAGCTTTTGAATACAAAGCCTTATTCTTTTATGCAAGACACTGTAAGGCATTAGGAAATCCATGTTTATGAGGTTAAATAGGGGTTTAAGAAGGGGAAAAGCAGGTGGACATACTTCATTTGAGAATAATAATCCTCTCTCTCACATTGTTGTGAAGGTTAAAGAAGATAATGCATTTGAAAGTGGTTTGTGAACTCTATAAACCTATCCAGAGATGAAATATTGTTAAATGTTAACTAAATATTATTATATAAATATTGTGAAATAAATTGCTAAGTGTTTACATGATGTGGGGACTTACATGTGTTCTTCAGACCACGATAACTTGTATCTGCTTTTTATTGGTACTTGGCTGTAATTTTTGCCAGTTCTCGTCTCTTAAACAGAACTGGAGAGAAATAATGCTGGCACCTTTTAGTTTAGTATCAGTGCTGCCATGCCTTCTATTTCTCCCACCTCCAGTCTACGCTAAGGCTTGCTGTCCGTTGTGAGGGACAGATGAGCCTTTGAATAACACAGTCCTGGGTTTGAACTCAGCCCATCATTTACTGCTTAACCTTTGTCAAGCCATTGAACTTTATTGAGCCTTAGTTTCAGGAAACAGTGAGTGTCAGAGTAGCAGTAATCGGAGGGAATATATATTAACAGTCATATTTACTGTTTTAAAAACACCCATTCTTTGCCAGACTCTACGTTTGACACTTTATATATATATATATATAACACCCCTACAATGTAAATGAATATAACACCCCTCAAATAAGAAAACTAAGGCTCAGAGAAGTAGGAAAAGTGCCCACCATATTACCTGGCACATAGGCGATGACCAGTAAAGGGTGGATCTGACTATGTCACGTGGATTTCATTGTGTGATCCTATTTAGAACCTTCCATCAGTGCCTGTCCACCTTGAATGTGCATACCAATCATCTAGAGACTTTTTCTTTTAATGTAAATTCTGATTCAGTAGGTCTGCATAGCGCTGCTGCTTTCTGCACTGTCTGAGGCCCTCAGTGACTCCGTAGTCTGCCATCGTGGTTCTCAACCCCAAGTGCTCATTAAGTGGTTGATTCTGTTGGTCGTGTGGGACCCTGGCTTTTTGCTTTTTTAAGTTGCAGAAGCAGTTCAAACTTTTTTAAAAAGCACTGGACTTCCTCTGTGGAAAGAAGTCGTGTGAGAAATAAATACGAAATAGATAGATAAATAGATGATAGATAGATATATAAATAGATCGACCAATGCGCACAAACACACACACACACACACACACACACTCAGTGAAGTTTCTCTGATTGAATCTCAAGTACGGAGTACAGAGGTTAGTGATCCCAAAAGACCTCAGTGGAGACGTGCAGCTCCTAGAAGCGACAAATTTGAAAAGCGCAGGTCTCCAGAATACGTTTCCAGTTCCTCTCACGGCATTTAAGGCTTTACTCTGTCTAACCTCAGTCACCTGGCATATTTGCTGCTCTCCCGACAGGGAACCCACTTTCTTCCTCCTTGCTTTTTTTCTAGCAGTGCCTTTAACCTGTTATGCCCCCATTTTCCTGTACGTGTTAAAATAGACTTTATCTTTCCAACCTAGTGTAATTGTCGCCTTTTGTGAAGCCTTTCCCTATGAAGTCCATTTCCGAACCACCTGTGGGATGTATTCAAACCACATGCTTACCTTGAGAGTCTGATGTTCTTCTCAGGTCACTGCTGAAATGATTCCTGGTACTGCTGTGGTGTAAGAAAACCCACCATCAGGAATGATCTCATTCTTTTCGCGGGGCTCTCTAAGAATTTTGATTATGAATCCCACAGAGCACGTACATCTTGCAATCTCTCAAGTTGCCCAGATAGGAAGCCCTTGGGGATCAGGACTGTTTTGTGTTTGTTTTTTTTTCATTTTGCCCAGATCACGGTGCAGTGCCTTACACATAACAGGCACTAAGGAAAAGGTGGAGAACCATTGAAAATATGTCTCAGCACCATACAGCCAGTATTTTGGTCTTGTGGAGATCCGAATCTCTTGAAATAATCATAGGGAAGTTTTGAATTAAGACCATTAAACACCAACTTATTGACAATCAATGTCTTTTAGTGCTGGCTTATTATTTACAGGGTCTATTTTAGCCACATAGCACCTTTCTTCTCCTACAGGGCTGACATTTAGTTTTTCTTCTCCTAAACTTGAAAAAATAAAAATACATTTCTATATTTAGTTACTTGTTTTTGTTGGAGTGATAATGTGTGTATATTGTGGAGGTGAGAGGACAAATTTTAAAACTACTATTAAAGAGCATATGGGAATTTTGGCCTGGTGCTGTCTCAGATGTTATTATAGGATGGAAGGTAAGAAACTGAAACTATTCTTTTCTGAATTGTAAACCAAGAAAGGTGGGACTTACCAGTCATTTGTTATTTTTTTCCATGAGCTCAATATTTAATGGGAGAAGATTCAGGGACAGAGAGACATTAGCAGGCAGATGTCACATGGTAGACAGAAAAGGGAAATTAGAGCCGCTAAAGAGAATCTCTTCCTATTTCCATGTCTTCAGTCCAGGAATAGAGGGAGAGGTGAGCTTCAGGACCCTGATTCAACCCTACTGGTTTCTCACTTACCTGATAACAATAATTAATGGACCAGGTACTATTTTAAAGCACTTTACACACATTAACTCATTTAATGGCTACACCAGTGCTATGAGGTAGCCAGTACTTCAAAGATGAAAGAACCGAGACAGCATGAGATTAAATAACTTTCTTTAAGTTACACAATAAGTACATACCTCAACATACTAAAGGCCATATATGAAAAACCTACAGCTAACATCATACTCAATGGTGAACACCTAAACACATTTTCCTTAAGATCAGGAATAAGACAAGGATATCCACTTTCACCACTTTATTCAGCATAGTATTAGAAGTTCTAGCCACAGCAGTCAGACAAGAAAAAGAAATAAAAGGCATCCAAATCGGAAAGGAAGAAGTAAAACTGTCATTATGTTCAGATGACATGATATAGAACCTTAACTATTCCACAGAAAAAACTATTAGAACTGATTAATGAATTCAGTGAAGTAGCAGCATGCAAAATTAATATTCAGAAATTGGTTGCATTTTTATACACCAATGAAGAACTATCAGAAAGAGAAATTAAGAAAATAATACTATTTACAATAGCATCAAAAAAACGAACAAACAAAAAAATCCTAGGAATAAATTTAACCTAGCAGGTAAAAGACCTGTATTCAGAAAGTTGTAAGATATTGAAGAAGATACAAATAAATGAAAGCATATACCATGCTCGTGGATAGGAAGAATTAACATCAATAAAATGTCATACTACCCAAAGCAATCTATAGATTCAATGCAATCCCTATCAAAATACCAAAGGCATTTTTCACATAACTAGAACAAATAATCCTAAAATTTATATCAACCACAAAAGACCCAAATAGCCACAGCAGTCTTGAGAAAGAAGAACAAAGTTGGAGATATCTTACTACCTGATATCAAACTATACTACCTGATTATAGTAATCAAAACAACATGGTACTGGAATAAAAACAGACACATAGATCAATGGAACAGAATAGAGAGCCCAGAAATAAACCACACCTATATGGTCAATTAATCTATGACAAAGGAGGCAAGAGTATACAATGAGCTAAAGACAGTTTATTCAATAAACGGTAATGGGAAAAACTGTACAGGTACATGTAAAAAAATGAAACTATAACAATAAACTCAAAATGGATTAAGACTTAATGTAAGACCTGAAACCAAAAATTCCTAGAGGAAAACATAGGCAGTAAACTCTCTGACATTGCTCTTAGTTTTATTTATATACATACATACATATATGTGTGTGTGTGTGTGCGTGTGTGTGTGTGTGTGTATGTATGTGTGTGTTTTGGATATATCTCCTTGGGCAAGGGAAACAAACGAAAAAATAATCAAATGGGACTACATCAAACTAAAAAGTTTTTGCACAGCAAAGGAGACCATCAGCAAAATGAAAAGACATCCTACTGAATGGGAGAAGATATTTGCCACTGATACATCTGATAAGGGGTCAACATCCAAAATTTATAAAGAATTGAAACAACACCAAAAAACCAAACAATCCACTTTAAAAATGGTCAGAGGACCTGAATAGACATTTCTCCGAAGAGGACATACAGATGGCCAATAGACATATGAAAAGATGCTCAATGTCACTAATCATAGAGAAATGCAATTTAAAACCACAAGGGTACAACACCTCACACCTGTCCGAATGGCTGTCATCAATAAATCAACAAATAAGTGTTGGCGAGGGTAACAAGAAAAGGGAACCCTCGTGCATTGTTGGTGGGATTGCAGATTGGTGCAGCCACTATGGAAAACAGTATGGAGGTTCCTCAAAAAATTAAAAATAGCACTACCTTATGACCCAGCATTTCCACTTCTGGGTATTTATCCAACGAAATCTACTTTGGAAGTATATATACACCCTTATGTTCATTGCAGCATTATTTACAATAGCCAAGATATGTAGGCAACGTAGGTGTCCATTGATAGATGGGTAAACAAGAGGTGGTACATATATACAATGGAATATTACGTGGCTATAAAAAAGAATGGAATCTTACCATTTCAGACAACATGGGATGGACCTAGAGGGTGTTATTCTAAGGGAAGTAAGTCAGACAAAGACAAATACCATTTGCTCTCACATATGAATATAAAGAACAAAATAAACAAAACAGAAACAGACTCAGATACAGAGAACAAATTGATGGTTGCCAGATGGGAGGAAGGTTGAGGGTAGGGAGCTGGGTGAAAAAGGTGAAGGGATTAAGTACAAATTGGTAGTTAGAAAATAGTCATGGGGCTGTAAAGTAAAGCATAGGGAATATTGTAATAACTATATATAGTACCAGGTGAGTATTTGACTGATCGGGGGGATGGATCACTTTATAAATTGTATAAATGTGTAAGCACTATAATATGTACCTGAAATTAATATAAAATAATGAATGTGAACTGTAATTGAAAAAAAAAAGTTACACCGTAAGTGGCAGAGCCAGGATTCAGACCCTGGCTCTCTGGATCTGTAGTCCACTTTCTTTACCACTGTGCTTTACTAATAGTATTTTACTACTGATGCTCCTTTATTATCCTTCAACAAACCTTTTCTAAGTATCTGTGTGTGCAGTTTACTTTTGCTGTTAATCTTCTGGCTGACTTGTTTCCTCTTCCTCCTCTGTGCTAACCGTGGCCTCCAGGCAGCCTCGTGAAAGAGAACAAGGATGATGGGTCTTGGAGCCAGATAGCAGTGTCGGGGATACAGAGAAGAATCATGCAGATTGTAGGATATCACAGCTGACCGTTTTGGGGAATAAATAAGTCAGCTGTATGAAGAAATGTTTGTTGACCATATTCCTATCCTGGAAACAAAAGATGTTCTCAGCCAGTAAAAAGTGTTATTGAGTATATGGAAGTTATTTAACTTACTCCGAAACAAACTGCGTCCATAGTAATTCTGTGTACGAATTAATAAATCTTAACTGGCCTATCTAAGAATAGCTAAGTGTCCCTAAGATCTGCTCCATCTTAACTTTCAAGTGAAATTTTTAGTTTGATAGAGTGTAAATGTTAGGAAGTAATAAAGCTACAACTGGAATAACAGAGAACTTTACATTCTGTCCTCAGTGAGTCGTAACATTTTCGGGAACTGAAGTATTTTGAGAAGGGTTTGGTTTCCTGAAAACTGTGTAGGGGCAGCAGTGGCTCGCACTCTCGTCAGAAGAATGTTTACTGCAGATGAGACCGGTGAGCACGTAAAGCTCCGCAGCCTTCCTGGCTGCCCCGCGTGCGGGAGAACTTTTAAGTTATACAGAAACATGACTTGCTCCACTGGCTCCACTAGCTCACATGTCAGAACTGTTCTGACAGTACAGAAAAGAGATATGAATTCTGGAAGCCTAGAGACCTTTCATTTCTCACACAGAGTAGAGGAAAATGCACCAGAGTTGGGGTAGGAGGTGGACAACAAAAGCAGTGTTGCGAAAAGAAATGGTAGGTTAGCTAAAGAAATGAAGAGAGTAGCCAAAGATCACTATTTTTAGTTTGAAAAGCTAAAAAAAAAAATCAAATTTGATAGCTGAAATAAAAATGGCCATTTACCGCACCTCTGAATCTAGTCCTTGAAACGTCCCCGCTGTGAGAAGGTGAAAGAAAATCCAGATGTTGGTCTTGGTCTCTGGTCTCCTGTCCTAAGCAGGGCAGTTGGTCATAATGGTGACCATGCAGTTTCTCCTGCTGAGTCTTCATATTAAATTGGCAGCAGTTGTGACGTAGTAAGAGCTTCTCCTTAGGATGACAGCGCTCAGGTTTGCTTCTGTAGGCGTGGTGTTGGGCGAAGCACTTCACTTTGTGGACCCTTAATTTTATCACTTTCGAAATGAAGGCTTTGGATAGAAGTGATTATCAATGAGGGAGAGGTTTTTTCATTTTTTCAAATTATTCTTTCCTTTTCCCTCCTCCCCCACCACATATATACATACTAAAAATCACTGCTGAAGTGTGTCATTTTTCCTGCAAAGAGACGGTATATTGAAAAGGAAGAAAAAGATTGAGAATAACTCACTTAACTTATTTCTAGGGTCCTTTCAGCTAACTAAAGAATTAAAATTCTATAATTCAGTATTTTAAGTAATTCTGATTGATATTATGCCTGTTTGTCTAACTCAATGGAATTCCAGTCCAGCTCTAGTGCTTGGCTCTGTTATGAAAAAGTTGAACTAAATGGTTTCCAAAGTCTTTATAATTATAATAATTATAACGTAATTCTTACAATGCACATATATTAAAAAATAATGTGTTTCTTTCTGACTCTGTGACCTATCTTTGTGCTTACAAGTGAATGTGTCTTATTAAAGTGTGGCTTAGAAGGAAAAGGAAGAATATAGTTTTTCTTTATCTGTAACTGACCTGGGCTTTGCCCTCATATTTTCTTTGAAGAGATATAACTGCCCTTTCCTTTTGGTCTGACACTAGAGAAACACAGACATCATTATGTTGTAAGCCAGAAGCTCAAGATTCCTGCAACTGTTTACTGTCACAGGGCCTTCGGACATAGGCAGAGCGTATCATTTGTGTGTGAACAGTTTGCCTCCTCATTGGAAGGGATGAATTCAGCTACCACTGAGTCTGACATATAAGCAGTCTGACATACAGAGCTCCTGAGAAATCCCCTTGTACTATCGTCTCCTCACCCACCCTGTCCCCATAGATTTCAGGTCAGTGTTAGCTCGTCAGAGATTCTCTAAAAGTCAGGTTCCTTGTTTTCTGCAGCCAGGACCCCACCATGGCCCCCGCACCTTTCCTCTTCACCTGTGTCACAGTGTTAAATGAAAAGGCAGCTGTCGTGGCCAAAAGTCGTGGTCACAACTGTGGCACAGAACATTGAAAGTAGTCAGATAGATTTAAAGCATCTTATCTTAAATAAAGACAGTGAGTGTTTAGTCCTTTTCAGCATTTTTATTATAAAGGTATAACATTTTACGTATACATATAGGGCTCATCCACTCTAGGTGGCAGCATGGAAAGCTGAACCCAGTTTATAATGTTGATTCTCTAACAGAATTTCTTTAAGCAGCAACTTTGAGCATTCAGCCAATTTATAATTTGCCAACTGATATTTGTATTTTAATAGATTTATCTAATTACATTTTCTTTTGAAATTCAACTGTTAGCTATGTTTATTTTTCTTTAAAAAATAAAATCTGAAAATAAAAACATTAAGGGTATTGATTATTAAGAATCCGGCAAATGAGAATGCGTTGTTAAATAACGTCATACCTAAAAATCCTGCTATTAAGTACACATTCTATTTAGTGAGAGATGGGATTTCCTAAGAAGGGCAGCGTTGAATTCTGATGGTTTCTAAAGTTATGCCCTCTATAAGATTAGATTGCAGGATGACGATTATTTCAGCACAGGTCTTGGTAGCTGTGTTGTAGGATCTTGAAACTCTTCTTATAAAATCACGAGGTAATTAACCTTTTGCATGTGTTGGTGAACTTACGTATCATCCACAAGGCATAGCAACCAAAAAAGCAGCTGACATTTGGAGGCCTACTGTTTGGGCACTTACAGAACCCATTTTCCAAGCTCAGTGAGTATAATTCTACTAAGACTTTACAATTGCTCCGTGAGGTTGGTGCTGTCATCGCCCAGACTTGCAGATGAGGACACCGAGTCATAGAAAAATGACATGTTTACCTAGGGTCATACAGATTTTCAGTAGCAAGGCTAGGCTTCAGATAAGCAGGTCTGGCTCAGAACGTCTTCCTGTTCTTCGCCACCACTCTACTCTGCAGGTGTCCTCTGGTACCAACTTTTATTTGATCAACTTGGAGGAGAAGCAATCATTAAAAAGTACAAAACAGTCTGCAGCCTCTGCTTCTCACTCCTTTGTCCAAGGTATACCAAAGCCCATTCTTCTGTTTTGCGTGGATCCAGATACTGACATAGTAAAAAACCATTTGGTTAACATGGGTCACTAGGGCACCTAGATCTGCACTGTCCAGTGTATGTGACCACTAGCCACAAGGAGCTAATGTAGGTTTAAATTCGTTAAAATCAAACGAAATTGAAAATCCCGTTCCTCATTTTTACTCACCTCATTTCAAGTGCCTAGTGGCTATCTGTACCTGGCGATTACCATACTGGATAAGGATAAGATCTAGAAGACTTCCTTTACCTGAGAAAGTTCTGTCAGACAGCACTGCTCTCCAACACTACTGTCGAGTAGAAGTACAGTGTGAGCCACATGGATAATTTTAAATTTTCTAGCAGTCACATTAAAAAAAGTAAAAAGAATTTGGTGAGTTAATTTGAGTATGTTTAGCCCCATATACCCCAAATATTATCATTTCAACATATAATTAATGGAAAAGTATTGATATATTTTACTTTCTTTTGCATTGTCGATAAAATTTGCTATATATTTTGAGTTGACAGCACATCTCAATTCGAACCAGCCACAATTCAAATGTTCAGTAGCTACGTGGCTACCATATTGTACAACACAGTTCTGGACTTTTACACCAGGTTTTCCAACTGGGACATACGAAATCGGAGAGGGACAGAGGGCTATCTAGTGCATGAACCTCAGCTATGAGCTTTGGGATCGCAAGTGGTGCAGACATGCCATTTCTAAGATGATAGAGGAAGTCAGAAAATTCAGCTCAAGTATTATATATCCCATCTTTCTTTAACAGATACAGTTTGGCAACATAAACCAACTCAGAGTATTAATGTTAGCTGTGTTAGTAATCCACTGTTAATAACTGCACAGACAGCTGACTGATTTCAAAGAACCAATAAAATTGAGTTCTGACCAAGAGCCAGGTATAACTTGGAACAGGCCCAAATTGAATGTAAGTTATCTACAGACATTACCTACTTCTGGGAGGTATCTCCTACCTTCTTTTGAGTCCCTTCCTTGGTGGCACTACCGTGTTTCCCCAAAAATAAGACCGGGTCTTAAGGTTAGCTCCAAAACACACATTAGGGCTCATGTTCAAGTGATGTCATCCTGAAAAATCATGCTAAGGCTTATTTTCCGGTTAGGTCTTATTTTCGGTGAAACACGGTATTTGGTGACTCCTTATTTAGCCTACATTATGTAACTAACTAACAACTAACTAACTAGCTAACTAACTACGTGTGTGTATGTATATATAAACACACATATACATATATACACATATATACATACATATATACGTATATATACACTCATACGTATGTCACTATATATCTGAGTCACTGTATATATAATTACATATCTTTGTATTTGGGAAATGTGTCTTTGCACATAGTTTCATAGCTCCTGTATGTATTTTTTAATCTAAATTTTTTCATCTACCTTGAAGTAATACTGTAACTGCAAACCTATAATTTACTTTTAAGCTCTTCCTTCTGATAAACTTATCTATTGGTGCTGGGTCTAATTATAGCTCCGGGCATAACCATGTGTATTATTCATCTGAATGAGTGAGCCTGTCTGGCAGCAAGGGACTGCTGTTGCCAAAGCTTAATTGTCATTTGGACTTAATATATTCTTTCTACATCTCACTGTCAGCTTCAAGAGAGGTGAAAGGGAAGATGGGGCAGCAATGCTGTATTCTGGCCCCCTGCACCACTTCTGCTCAGTGTATTTTAACACTTTACATTAAACTTTGCTAACTATGGTTTTATTGTTCTTCTTCATCTCTTTTTAAATAAGAGAAATCAAACACTGGAGATAAAATTGAACTTTCCTTCATTGCCATCTCCAGATCTATTTCCTCCCATCACCCCACTCCACCCTGCTCCTTACACAACCGCTATCATGAATTTAGGTGTATTTCCAGTTCATTTCTTAAAAGATTTTGACATAGGTCTGTATCTATATACAATATAAAATACTGTTTTTTGTTTCTAGTTTATACAGTAAGGTCACACTGTACATATGCTGCAACTTGCTGCTCTCACATAGCATTTTCGTAGACTTTTTTGGCATACTTTTTCTTAGTATGAAAATTTGATACATAATATAAGAACATATCTAACATATAAGGAAGTTACGAAAACCAGTCATAAAACAGATGACTCCTGAATCCACCATACATACTGAGAAGTCCGATATTTCCAGCACCGTTGAAGCTCCACCCTTTGATCCCACCCAGGAAACTAGTCCTTTGAACTTTGTTTTCATTCTTTTTTTGTTTTCGGCCTTACCTCATCTGTTCGTGTCCCTCAACAATATACTTTCTTGTTTGCTTGGTTTTGAACGTTGTAGAAATAGTACCATATCGGATATATTCCTTTTAGACTTCACTTTTTATTCAGTGTGATGTTTTCAAGATTCATCTGTGTTAATCTGCATATTTCACTGCTGGATAGTAGTAGTCCTTTGGGTGAATTTGTCACTTTTTCAGTCAGTGGACATTCATGCTGTTTCCAATTTTGCTATTACAAATAGTGCTTACATGAACATTCTGGTACATGTGTAAACATTTCGCTGAGCTATGTACCTAGAAATGCAATTGCTGGGTTGTAATATAGGAGTATATGTGTTCAACTTAAGTGGGTAAGTCCACATTCTTATCCAAAGTGATCGAACTTAGTCAGCGTGTGTAGGAGTTCTTGTTCTTCCCATACTCCTCAACGCTTGGTTTTGTCAGGCACTAATTTTTGCCTATATCTAATTGTAATGTTAAGTTTCACTTCCCTGATTTTAATGATTGAGCATTTTTATGTGGTTATTGGCCATTCATGTTTCTTGTTTTTGGAAATGCCTATTTATGTCTTTTCTAATGGATTAATAGTCTTTTTTTATTATTGATTCAGAGACATTTGTATATTCTAAACACTAGAAGTGAGTCAATTTTATATGACCCAAATACCTTGTCTCAGTTTATGGCTTGCCTTGTCACTCTCTGTAGTCAAACTCTAAATAAAACTTTGTACTTATGCATTTAAGTGTGTAAACCATCTGCAACAAAGGTGTTTGTATATTTATTGAGGTAGAAAACCAATTTTCTATTTTCCAAATACAAAAACTATTTTCCTAGCCCCATCAATTGTGACATACATCAGATTTCCACATGTGTGTGGAAAAGTTTGAGGAGTTCCTTTGAGCTTCCAAACACATTTTAGAATCAGCTTGTCAAGTTTCATTTTTAAGAAAAGCTGTTGGACTTTTGATTAGAATTGCATTGGATCAATTTGGAGGAAATGGATATTTATAGTATACTGGGTCTCCCTACCCATAAAGTTGGTATCTCTCTATTTAATTCTCTTGTGTTGTATTTCAATAAGTTTTATCATTTGCTCCGTAATAATCATTTTATGAAATTTTTCTTATATTTTAATACTATTGTAACAAGTATTTTATAATACATTTTCTATTTTTGTTGGTGTATTGCAATGCAGTTCATATTTGCATATTGATCTTATATCCAGCCGCTCTTTCATTAAATTTAGTAAATTGTGTAGAGATTTGGGGAGTTTTCTGTGTGCATAAATACTGCAAAAGTTAGCTGTTCTATTTTTTCCATCCCAATCCATAATTTGTTTTTTCCTTACGTCTTCCATCACTTGATGAATAGGTTCTCTAGTACAATAATGATGCAAAATGGATCTAGTGAGCTTCTTTGTATTGTTCCTCAATTTTTATAGGGTGTGCTTTTAATATTTTACCATTGAATGTTAGTTGTTGTGAGGTTTTTGATAGGTGCCCTTTATTAGGTTAAAGTTTTTCCTTCTACTCCAATTTTGCTAAGAGTTTTTATCATGAATGGCTATCATTAAAGCCTATTGGGTACTTTTTCTGCATCTATTGAAATTACCTTTTAGTTTCCTACTTTAATCTGTTAGTGAGCTAACTTGCATTAATAAATTTCTATTATTAAACTGTCCTTGCATTCCCAGAATAATCCCAATTTGGTTAAGACGCATGCTTTTGAGCAATGTGTTTTTGTAGATATAAGCTAATTTCAAAACGAGAGAGAATAGAAGATAAATCTCTGTTGACAATAAAGTCCTTCCCAGGCACCTTAACAGGTATGAGGAGAATGTCTGGCTGTTAGATGTAGATATTAGCTTGATGTAGCACAAAGAACACTGAAAAGCTACATTATTTTTGCCCTTCTGTTCGCTTGAGAGAATTAATGCAATTCAGTTGACTCCTGTGGGCCTTATTTTCCTCAGTGAGTTTCTCTAAGACTCAGGGACATATGTTTGCTGCTAGAGCCATGTGGCTTCTCTTCAGTTATTCATCCATCATCACCCAACAAACATTTACTTACTAGGCACTAAGGACGAGGCAAAATCTATTCTTCAAGGAACTTCTAGGGAGGGACAGAAAACATAAACTGTTACAAAACACAGTTATAAAATGAAGTGATACATATTATCTTCTACAGACCACACTAGTCAGTGATTCCTGGTGGTGGAGATGGTGGGATGAAAAGCGAGTTTTGCGGTGGAAAGAGAGAAAAGAAGAATTAGGTGGGATATGATATTTAAGCTGAGTTTTATGGACAGTGAATGTTTACTGATCGCCACGAACCTTGTTTGTGTTCTCAGTTGTTAAAAAAGGGATATTAGACTTCTTTTTCTCTAGCTGCCCTTTTGGCTTTGAAAATGTGTCTCTTTGACCCTATGATCATATTACCCTTCTCAGGACCTCAAAAATAATTTCATCTTTATTAAACATCTGTGCTCCTGCCTCTCGTCTATGTGTCCTTTGAATCTTTTGTTCATTGATTTAGGGTTGTGACTGACAAAATGGAATCTTCTTTGTTCTATATTAAGTAATACCAACATACGCCGTTTATAGAATACTGATGATATTGACAAATGAATCATCATATAGAATTAACTTATTAACTTTGTTGCATTTTTATGAAATTGCTGAATTTATTGTTACCATAGATATTTAAATTCCAGGCTTTATATAATCTCTAAGCACATTTCATTTGTATGTCTTATTTCAGTGCTGGACCCAAAGGAGACAACATTTATGAATGGAGGTCAACTATATTGGGACCCCCAGGATCTGTCTATGAAGGAGGGGTGTTCTTTCTTGACATTACCTTTTCACCAGACTATCCGTTTAAACCCCCTAAGGTCAGTATGAAATATTCATCCATTTTAGCAATGTATTTTGTTGTATATGTATATACATATACGTATTCTTAAATATACATACCTAGGAATG
Source organism: Rhinolophus ferrumequinum (assembly GCF_004115265.2). Classification (NCBI taxonomy): domain Eukaryota; kingdom Metazoa; phylum Chordata; class Mammalia; order Chiroptera; family Rhinolophidae; genus Rhinolophus; species Rhinolophus ferrumequinum. The sequence continues at coordinate 25,206,941 of NC_046300.1, read as the reverse complement.
CATGTCTATTCTGTTAGCATAGACACCAGCGCAGGGCGGATTGTATGTAAAAGGAAGCAGAATGGGAAAAATTAGAGCTTTTTCCCCCACCGCAGCCCTTTACTCATATTTCATTGCTTTTTCTCATCCTTTTTTAGTGTCTGCTTTCTGTGGTATACGTTTAAATGTGACATTAGACAGCATGTTATGGCAAGAAGTAGGGTTTCCAGTGACAAAGCCATAGTATAGCTGATACTTAATTTCTGTCTTTCCACTCTACTTTGGCCCAGCCCGTAGGTCTCCTGGAGTAGCTGTTGCACTGCTAGTGATGCGAGGACCTTTCCCTGACAGCCTCTTCAGTAAAGGAAGTTCAGAGTGGGGAAGAGGAGGGAAAACTCAGATCAGGCAGCTGTGCTGCTTTAAGTCTTGTGTAGTCTCTTCTGTGAAATACACGTCTCAGAAAAAGTGTGGGCTTATCCAAGTTCTGCATAACAGAAATGTGTAAATTAAACAAAGCTGGAAGGGAAAACTAGTAAGTTAGATAAAATAATTCATCTTCCAAAAAGGCCTTGATGGACTGGAGGGATGAGCCAAAACTAACAAGATGAAATTTAACATGGCTAACTGTGTAGTGTTTCATTAAGAGTCAGAAAGGAATCATGATACAGTATTTCCCAATACTGCTTTACTTTCGTATAAATAAAATTTGCAGGCTTTAAACTGACTAAAATTCTGTGGGAACTTGAGTTCTTGAAGCCTTAAGGAGACATTTTTAGGAGTACAGTCTCCAGAACTCTGGACCAGTCTCACTGTATCTGGCAATGCCACATTCACTTCTCAGCGCCTCATTTTAAGAAGGACAAACCAGAATAAGCTGGGTAGAGAAAGAGCCATTGGCGGTCTTGAGTTTCTTCACTGAGTCAAGCATTGTAGTGGGCATCAGCTGTGCCAACTCACTTCTTCTCCAGAATACCCAAGTAAGGCTAGGGTGTTCCCTTTGACCGATGATGAAGCTTCGAGAGGTTTTCCAATAATGTACAACCAAGAATCCACTGAGCTCTGACTCCAGGGACCATGTACTTTCCTCTGAATTATACACAGTTACCCTGGAGATGTTTACTAGAAAAAAATAGGACATAGAAGGCATGTGATATTTGTCCTCAGATGTTTCAGGAACTGCGGTGTGGGTTGAGGTTAGACTTTATCCTGGAAGGCTGGATGGGACAAAAATAGAAGCAGGAAGGTGTCAGTTACAGGAAAGTAGATTTCAGTTCTATATAAGGAAAATGTGACCCATTGCTAGACAGTCTGCTTCTGAGTAGCTGTACTTTGGAGACACGGGGCTTCCCTATACTGGGAGTGTTATTATTAAAAAAAAAAAAAAAATAGTAATAAAAGCTGAATTAGTACTTGTCAAGATTATCACCAGAAAAAATTAAATCCCTCCACTGAATGAATTTGATTAGACAATCGCTTAGGACAAAAAGAAAACTCAAACTTTGGTAACTCAAATTGTAATTTAAATGCACACTTATTAGAAACTTCTGGGAAGTTTTTCAAAGCAAATTATCACCACCTAATTTATCAGTTTTAGAAATCAGATTTTGTAGACAGATATGTCACTGTAAGGGGGAAGTCTGTTTGTGTCTTGAAAGCTGTTACCTAAAGCAATACTTTTATCATTACTAGTTTTGAAGTACCATGTTCGTGCCTTTCTCATCTCCTATTACTCTAAATAGTCCCTATTTGGAGTTAAGTCTTGTTTTTTCTCTCTGTTGCCGTCATGCTATGTTCTTTTCCAACAACCTTAGCCACATATTTTGATTCATGCAACATTTCCCAATACTCTGCAGAATGAACCAGAGGAGCAGTAGGTGTCAGGGAGAATTTCCGGTGACAGCAAAGGCTCACAAATAAATCTAATTGGCTCTCTAATGTTTATCAAATATCCATACCATAAAATTAGTCTATAGCATGATTGGATCCATAGATGATTTTTCCCAAACTTTCATATTTGGAATCTATAATGAGGACTCTTAAATTACCGTAGTGCTCAAATATATCACTTAAAGGTTAGTGAAGTGATTTGGAGGACTCTTCTTGCCACAGGAACGTTTTGGGAGTAGGACTTAATCAGTTTGAATATCCCACAGTCCAGTGCCTAAGTTTTCAAAAATCAGAGATGAACTATTCAATAATTTCTTTCAGAAATCTCCTGAATTCTAAATGAGGCGAGCAAAACAATTTTTAATTCAGTATGTAATGTTCATTAAACTTAGTACACTAGTTTCAAATAGGCCGAGTACTAGTTGTACTTTCAAATGCTGTATCTCAGTACAATTTTTAGTACATTGATTTTTCTATATATGTAATCAATACATGTATGCATCTGTTACTAAATCTACAGCATTTTTCTTTGTATGACATTGTCAGTTGCATCTGAAGTATCAGATGCCAAGTCTTTAGTTGAATTCTTAACCACCACTGATAATATTATTTCTCTGGGAAAATATCTGTTCAGTGAAACTTTACAAATAATACAGCCAAAAAGAAAAGCATAATAAGTTGCTGATATGTCCCAGTTTTTTAATACTGGATTTCTTTTTCAGTGAGACATACATTTTAATGTTATAAGTCAGATAACTATTTTTTAAGTAGAAATTGCTTTCTATCTTATTGGGGACTACATTTCTTATTCATTTTATAGATAATTACTCCTATGCTCAAAACCTGCACTTTTTTATTTTAAAAGTCTAATGTGTATTTTAATATTTTAACTTTTCAAAATCTACATTTATAATAGAATAGAAAGTAGTTGCAGATAAGTAAAAGGAAATTATCTATAATCTTAACCCAAAAAGTAATTATTCATGCTATTTTGTATATCTATTTTGAGATTTTTTTGTTCTCTGCATGTATATGTATACATGTATGAGAATGTTTTTATGCATACACACAAATATATATGCACATAAGAATTGGTCCATATTCCCCATCGTTTCGGAATTACTTTTTACCTAACATTATATATTCACCCTACACTATGTATTTCCAGTAAACATATAACCACATTACAATTATAGAAGCTATGTAGTATTCAGTTATATAAATACATCAAATTTAATTAATTTTCTGTGATTGGACATTTAAGCTCTTGTCAATATGTGTTATAATTAGTCATGAAATGAGCATCCTTATAATTACATATTTTATATACTTGAATGTTTATTTTGAGGCCAAATTTGTTGACATGGAACTTCTGGGTAGGTGGGTTTACATACATTTGTAGAATGTCGATAAAGGTTAACAAATTGCCCTCCAGAAAAAATGATGAGTTTACATCATGGTCATCAACATCTGATGGTATAGAACTTCCCTCCACTCATCTCAGCTCTGAGAATTCCTAGTCGTCTTTAATCTCCGCCAGTCCAATAAACGAAAAGCGGTATCTCATGGTTGCTTTAATTTATATTTATTTGAGTACCAGTGAGATACGGAATCATTTCCATGTATTCTTTAGTCCAGTTATTTCTGTTTTTATGACTAATATGAAAGTTTTTTCTTGAAAGTCCCACACCAAATAAAATTAACAAGTGTACTTGAAAAGTTCAGAAGCAAAATAACGAAATATGCTTTATTCATATATATTTTTTGTTTATTTATTTGTTTGTTTGTTTATTGTACTATAAACACTTTGTATTGTGACATGTCTAATGTTTTAAGTCTCAGAGATTCTTATGACATACATCCTAACGAAGGAGTCATGTTAGATAACAGGTCAAATCTTTGTTTCTACAGTACAAATACATAAAGGTAGCCTATTCATAATTTGGCTTTTTCTATCTCCCTGTGGATCTGGATATTTTATTTTTTTTAAAAAAGTGGGCATTCTAAACAGATTTAAGAGTATGTAGGTGGGAGGATCAAGCATTTTTGTTATTTGCTTTTAGTATCTCAGGCACCCTATGTACAAATCAGACATGCTGTCTCAGTGTTTAGTTTTATATCTATTAGTGGAAAGAATTGTTTTTTTTTGCTAACAATCAGACACTATAGTATATGCCAGTAGATACTTTCCAAAAAGGAATAACCAAACTTGTGCCTAAGATGTTTTTTTTAAAAAATTACATGTATACATAGAAGTATTTGTGTGAGAAGAAAGCTTTTTAATATTAATATCTAAAACCTTTTTAATGCAGTTTGTTCTTTTATTATGAGTTTTATCAGATACATTTTAAAATAAACCTTAGAGGTCACTTCAGAGACTGTTATGTTTCATGGGGTTTTTTGGTTTGTTTTTATAAACTCTAACTGTGGATTGCTTACTAAGGAAATGTCAGCTAATAGGAAAGGTCTTAACTGCTTTCAGACAATGAAATAGATCAGTTGGGTTCGTCAGATTTTCAAAATCTTCATTTTGTTTTTCTCATTAGATTTTTTTTTTTCCCCAAGTCAAGTTGTTGTCCTTTCAATCTTAGTTGTAGAAGGCGCAGCTCAGCTCCAGGTCCAGTTGCTGTTTCTAGTTGCAGGGGGCGCAGCCCACCCTCCCTTGGGAAGTCGAACCGGCAACCTTGTGGTTGAGAGCCCACTGGCCCATGTGGGAATCGAACCGGCAGCCCTGGGAGTTAGGAGCACGGAGCTCCAACCGCCTGAGGCACCGGGCCGGCCCTCCTCATTAGATTTTAACCTTAAATTGACAGGTCAAGGCTAATCAAAAATAAAGGAGCTAGTTATAGTATGAAGCAATCATATCCAGAGACAGATCTGGTCTGATTAAAAGCCAGAGACAGATCTATAACTAAAGTTCAACAAAGAGTTCCACAGTTTTATTCCAACTAGGTTATTATTATTATTTACTTGTTTTTGTTATTGCTGTTTCTGTTACTGCTTAAAGAAGAAAGTGGACAATGCCTCCCAGGATCTGCAGAAAGAGCAGTAGCTTACATGTGTAAACCCGACTGCCCACTCATTTGCTCTGGCCTTGGGGATAACACACGGTTGTCATGGAGTAACATGAATTAACTTGTTTGTAACCTGAGTTCATATATTCATATAAAGCCTTGGACATGGATCAAGTGCTTTCATGCATATTGAATTGCCTATTTGACTTCTCAAGTTGAACATCCAGCAATCACCTCAAACTTAACAGGTCCAAAACCAGACTATTAATTACACAACCTCACTCATCTCCTGCCAAAGCAGTTCTTCCAGCCTTCCCCATCTTAAAGAATGGGAACTCTATTTCTCTAGCTGCTAAAACTAAAAACCTTACAATCATCCTCATCCTTGAATCCTCTCACGCAGCCTAGCCAGATCCAGTCTTACTGGCCTAAAATATTCACAATAAATCCAGAATCTAACCATTTCTCCTCACTTCTCCCTAGTAACACTGGCCCAAGCCACCACCTACTTCTCCCCTTTCCCAGATTATATTGGAAGTCTCCTATCTGGTCTCCCTGCTTCTGATGTATTCCTCCTCGGTGCCTATCCCTACACCAAATGAGCCTTTTATAACATAAGTCAGATTATGGCGTTCTTTGCCTAAAACCCTTCAGTGATTCCCAACTCACTGAATAAAAGCACACCAAACCTTAGAGAATCACCCTGTTCACAACGTATTTTTCAGCATTGCCAGCTATCTTGACTCAGATACTCTGAGCATGCGCCTTCCACGGAGCCTTTACATTTGCTCTTCTGTCTGCCTGCACTGTCTTCCCCCAGAAGTTCACATGGCTCGCTCCATTTCTCCTCTCAGATGTCTGCTCAAATGTCACCTTTTCAGAGGAGCTCTGTATGACAGCTCCCAACCACCCATGCTCCCTACGAGCTTCCCCACCACTACTACCATACTTGATTTTTCTCATTGCACTTCGCCCTCTGACATGATATATGTCTTTGTTTATGAGTTTACTATGTTTCCCTTTCTCCAGTTAGTATGTAGGCTCCTGGAGCCCAGAGACTTGGTCTGTTCTGATGTCCCTCCTGTATTCCCAGCACATAGAGCAATGCCTGGCAATTCAGTAACAAAATTCCATAAAATTTTGTTAATTTAATCCATACAACTTTGCCATAAAGACATTAAACCCCCGGCCCCCTTCATAGATCAGAAAACTAAGGCCCACAGAAGTTAAGTGGCACACAGGTCACATAGGAAGCAGGTAACAGAACTGGAATTCAAACCCAGTTTTAAACTGAACCTTTCATTCCCCAATTACAGAGAAGATTTAAATTGCTTATGTTTCTGGAAGAAGGAACAATTGTTCTTAGATTTTACACGCTGGTATAAATTATTTATATCAGATCATTCTCTAAGCCTGGTTTATTAGGAGGAAGATGAGAGGTCATACAGTGTTACAAAGAGGTTTTGAGTGCCTATCTTTCAGTTTTGCCAAGGGCACTCTTAGCAAAGGCACCTGGGACTTTTCTCCAATGTGTTCCTAATTCACACACACTGAGGTATTAATTCTGTGTTGAACAATCAATACGTATTTCTGGATTTTGCTAGACCCAAGCTAAAAGAGAAGTCATTTCACATCTTACAGGTCATTTTCACGCTTACCTAGTGTCAAGAACAGCCTTGTATCCTCAGTATCATGACTGGGCTGTGATATTGCTTACATCTCATGGGTCAGTCATTTTTCTTTTCAGTCTGTTCTCCTTTTTGATGAACCTTTTAAAAATGCCATGCTATACTTTAATGTTGTGTGAAATTTTAAATCGACTGTGATGAGTAAAAATAGATCAAAACAGTGGTCATTGTCTTCCTGCTTTTGAAACAACACGCATTACATCCATCCGTGTGTCCAACTACCAGCCCCACCTACCACCAATTTAAGAATTACTAAGAAGTAGGGTTGGATTTTGTTTGTTCATTTTCAGGGCAAGCAGTACCAGCTTTCTTTTTTCTAAACCAAAATTAAATATGCCTATAAGCTAATAGAAAAATCATCCATTGGGCTGACAGGAAGTTTAGTTTAGACATATTTGGGGAGGATACCTCTCTCCTTTGCTTTCTGTAGTCCAATGCAGTTCTAGATTTGGAAGAAGGACCTTTAGTTTATCATTGTCTCCTCAGAAATGCTCATGGCCCAAGCCAACTTTATCTGCTCAGGTTGAATCAACTCAGCGACCTGCACCTTTGCCCAGGCTCTGATGGAGTGGGTATGCAGTCAGCCCCTCTGAGAGCTAGTCGCCACTCCCCTGTCAAAGTTTTGCCATAGAAGGGGGCGTTTCAAACAAGTATTTTGTTGTGTCCCTCCATGCTCTGGAACTCTTTTCTCTGTGGAATGTGACCTCACTCCATATGGGAGTTGGTGTTTGTTGATATTACTGCCGGCATAACTGGGAGGAGTGGACAGGCCTACATTCTTTCACAAAGGATGTTTTTTACAGGGAGGTTAAATGAACAAAGGAAACTGGAGTGAGACATTCAGATGTTTGGAAAATGAGAAGCTCTCTTGCTGTCACAGCCAGGGAAAGATGGCAACTCACTTATCAGAGACAGGTGATTTTTTTTCCAAAGAAAGGTTCACAAGTCTAGACAAGTGACGCTCTCCCCTCCCAGGGCTAACTTGAAGATGAAGTCTTCAAGATCCCAAACATCAAAGAGTGGGGATCCACTAATCCCAGAAAATAGTAAACACTGGGAACTCTGAAACACTACAAGTCACACAAAGTTCAGGCACAATAAGGTGATGTTGAAGGAGTAGTCTTGTAAAGAGGAAAACCTCTGCACAACTGAGCTGGGAAAGGCTTCAAATTTGGCATTTTTCTAATTTGTAGAAAAGAGCCCCTGATGAGACCAGATCAAGACATGGAACAGATACCCTGTATACATTAAGTGTTTGTAAATTTAAAAACATCATATTTTATTGCCTACTTGAGAAATGGGTTGGGGAAGATGGTATTCTATATTTAAGAAAAAATTGTAATATTCTGTTTAAATGTGTTACTTGTTTTATAGCTATGTGTAATGTTACTTTGTTCAAGCTTAGATGCAGTAGAGAAGGCTGAATTAATTTTTAAGACTACCAGCCAAATATCAACCCCTTTATCATCAAGTTTCCCTGATCTTTTTTCCCTTAGAGTTGGAGCTGGGTCTCTTGATAAGATAGCAGCCTCTTAGAGGTTTGCTCAAGCAGGTCCAAGGAAAATGAGGCAGGGAGAAAGGAGTGTTTTCAGTTCCCAGCTGGCCAAGATCAGAGGCAGTATGTAATCATAGCTTGTCACTGCATTATGGAAAGATAGGGTCAACTGGCCTTTGCAAATATTATGCAGGTCTTGCCCTATAGAAAGTAAGGTGAAACAAAGTCAGAAGTTAAAGACTGTAAATGAAATAGATCTAAGATTAGATAGCTACACTGATTCATACAGGTGTAGCTATTCTAAGCAATCAGATATATTTTTCTTACGGTATCAGTATGTTAGCAGAAACCTACCAAAAATCCTTAGAAGTTGGTTGCTTTTTAGAATATATTTTAAAGCTAATTTATAAAGCAGAGGTTTATTGAGCTCTTACTTTTCAGGGTCCTTGATACATAAAGATGAATAAAGCACAGCCCGGGGAGCATGGAGGCAAGGAGAACAACAGCTAGGAGCTAATGGATTAGTCCAGGCAAAAAAAGTATGAAGGCTGAGTTTTGGGGATGAAGACAGAGTAACAATATATGAATTCTTTTTTCATTCCTTTATTCAATAAACGTGTGTACCATGCACCAAGTCAGATACTGAACATAATAGAGGTGTCTCTTCTTACATAGAGTTTATATTGCAGATATGGTAGAACAGGATTTCTCAACTTCAGCATGATTGACACTTAAGGAAAGAAGATTTTGTCATGGAGGGCTGTCTTTCCCATTGTAGGACGCGTAACAGCATCCCTGGCCTCTATCTACTACATACCAATAGCAGTCTGTCTCCTCTGTCCTCCATCCCTCACTTTGTAACAGAAATGTCTCCAGATACTGCCAAATACCCCCAGGAACACTCTTTTAGCTGTAGCATCATCCATATCCATTGGCGACTGACTGGAGACATCTATGTGGGCTCTCTGGTTTCTCATCTGAATGACCAGGTGGAGACATGTTTCTTACAAGAAACCTATAGGACATCTGGGTGGAAAATGTTCATTAGGAAGCTTTACAGATCTCGAGTTTAGTGATGTGAGCTAGAAGTTGAGCTTTGGTAGTTAAAATTCTAGAATAAATGACTTCACCTATAGAAATGTGCAGTTTTCAACCCAAACTGAGTTTTTGGAGCTATAAATTTCCAGAATGTATTTCCCAAAGGAAAGACTGATAATTGAAAAAATTAACAAAACTCACATTTTTCTCTTTTTCATTATGTTCTCAGTGTTTTGGGATTGGGAATTTATTTTTCTTATAGAGTACAGAACAATGCCTTACAAAATATCATATTCTCTTTAAAAGACTCATTTGTTGTTAATAAATCATAAAACCATGAACAATTAAACGAGTCAAATAAATTAATCTACGCACAAGTGCCTAAATAAGGACTAAAATAAATCAATATGATTATGTGTGGTTGAAGTACGCTTCTGCAGGGGAATGGACTGAATAACCTTCCTCAAGCTCCCCTTGAGCCTTCATTTCAGTTCCAGGTTTATGGACATGATGGTGGTTATGATGGAGAATTGTGTGCTAGACACTAGACTGTATTTTTTAATGCCTAGTATTTTATACTAACATACTGTATTTTTACACTCTTATCTCACTTGATGCTCTCACTTTGCTAGGCAGACTTCATTATCACAAGAGACTAAAATTTACATTAAGTAATGTGGTTAGGATCACATAGCTAGTAAGTACCAGGGCAGAATTAGAACTCCTGGCCTTCTGATTTCCAGTCCAGCAACCCCCACTGACCTGTGAAGTGATGCTAATCACACAATAATTCAACTTATTTCCAGCAGCCATACTTTAGATTACCTCTTGTGTTCTTTTCTGTAGTTACTGCAAAACATCCTTTTTGCCTTTCTCTTTGTGGTAAATTAGGTTAAATGAGGTTTTTTGCTTTGGCATTTGCCAAATTACAAACTTGTGTATTACAAGATATTGTATACTTATGATACCCTATACTTGGCCACTAACTTATTGTAATTTCTATCCCTATAGATTATATAAAACAATACCACAAAGAACACTCCAAGTGACACTCCCAATTTAGATTACCTGCCTTTTCCCTACATCCTCAACAGCGCTGTGTGGCACCACCAAATATTTGACCTTTACCAATCTAATTAATAGGAAAGGATGTTTAATTATAACTGCATTTCTCTTATGAGTAAGAATACCTTTTCATTTGTGTGAAGGTTGGTCTTTTTCTTACTGAAAAGAAAGCTTATAGAAACCTATGCTCTTGACACTTTTCAACCATGTGACTTTTGATGACGCTAAACTCTCTGGAACTTGGTATTTTCCTCCGTAAAGAGGAAGTTTAATGATCTCTAAGATTCCTTTCATCTTTAATTGTCAGTGATTTGTCACTGCCCTGCGTAAAACTCTTTAGTGGCTTCTCATTGCACTTAAAATAAAATCCAGGTTTCTTACATTGGCCTACAAGGTCTTCACGATCATTCCACCTGCTCATAACACTGTAGCCCTCCTCCTCCTTTCTCTTCTTCAGGATGTTAGGGTTTCCTGACCCCTTCGCCTGGGACACGTTTGATCCAGTTCTTCGTGTGAGCACCACCTTCTCATTCTTCAGGCCTCAACTTCCGTCTTATCTAATGAGAGGTGTAACCTGAGCACCTTATATAAATAGTTCCACACTGGTTATTTTCTATCACATCAACCTCATAATTTCTCATGAAACTTTTCGCAGTCTGACATTTATCCTTGTTAGTTGATTGGTTTTGTTTTCTGCCTGCTCACACACTAGACTCTAAGCTGAGAACAGACCTTTTCTATAGTACTTGGCAAATAGTACTTTTGATGAAGCAAATACTCATTTTACTTGTCATACTTTTAACACTTCAAAAATCTGTGCTCTGTTAGTTTGTAGTATTGAAAAGTTGTTCAGTAAGAGTGTGAGAGAGAGAGAGAGAGAGAGAGAGGGGGGGGGGGAGAGAGGGGGGGGGAGAGAGAGAGAGGAGAGAGAGCGCGCGCGCGCTCGTGCTCATTCTTTCCCCCAGAATTAGACCCACCTGGAAGGCAGGATCTTCCTTTTCCATGAAGATGTCTGTTATAAGAGCATATAATAGACCCAGTAGAAAGTAAAGCATTTTATTTTAAAACAGTGAAAACTAATACAATTTATCTTCAAATGCTTAAAATAAAGTGCTGCAGATATTGGCATGAAACTCATTGGCAATAAATTGATCCATGTTAAAGAAAAAACTTGAGTTTTTCCATTTTGTTTGAAATACTCTTGATTTTTAAGTATATAGGCTATATTTTATGTAGACCGTCTTTTGACACAAATCATGAGCAAATAATTTGTATCTTTAAATATGGATTTGAATAATACTCAGTACGTGGGCCAAATTTTGAAAAGCAAGAAAAAGTTATAACCCAAGAACCAAGAACCTTTTACTGTATCTACCTTCGGTAATGTAGTATGAACATATTCACTCTTCTGAGCCATTTTTTACAGCTTCAGAAGTCACATGAAAGGCAAATCAATGCATGTGCTTGTTTTCAAAGCCAGACTTAAGCAAAGAAAATATGTAAACTTTGTCTTTACTGCCACCTTGTCACATTGTACAACTGTCACTTCTTAAGCTTTGAACAAAAAATTCCTGGGGAAATAATACCTGTGTAGTAGAATGGATAAATAAATTATGATGTATTCATACAGTGGAATACTATATAATAATGAAATTAATTAAAAACATTAAACAATGAGCAATGCAAATGAATCTCACAAACACAATATTGAAAGAAGAATATGTACTATATGGTTTCATTTATATAAGTTCAAAAACATGAAAAACTATAGCGGAAGAAGTCAAAATAGTGGTTACATTTGGAATGGTTATGGCTGATAAGAAACGCCAGAGAGGTTTCTGGGGTGCTAGCAATATTCTACATTTTATTCTAGGTGGTGGTTACTCGACTGTGTTCGCTTTGTAAAAATTCATTAACCTCTTTTATGAATTGATTTTTATGGTCAATGAAGAATACAATTACTCCTCTCCGGGCCAAAAATATTCCATCATATTACTCATATTACTATAAAGTAATAATATTACTATAAAATAATAATACAGACTTTAAATACATACCTGAAAAGTGAATCTTACTAATTTAGAGTTTTATCATATCTAAGAAGATACAACCATCCGTTAGAGTTGTGGGATCGCTGAATATGTATGTCTTTGAAACCCTTAGAGGTTATCAGTGTAATGGTGAACATAACCACCTTGCTATGATGATATATTAGTTTTTTTCTACAAACAGGAGGTTAAGTTCTTTGACCTTTAATCTATATATCACTAAATAATTCTGATCAAAAAGGAGAAAAATGATGAAAAACTTACATACAGGCTTTTGAAGAAAAGTACATCCTTCTAATATTGTCAGATATTGTAAGGACAAAAGTACATGAATCAGGGGGAAAAGAGCAGTTTGTTAGTCATTTTTACCTAGACATCTCAAATTTTTAAATTTTTTGTGCTATTTGAGGTAGATGCAGTGTAGTCTGTATTATACTTCTGGAATGTCTGTCAGTTCTATTGTCTAATTTGAAAGATTCATGAAATATTCTTAAGCCTAACTCTGCAAATTGATGTGTGAGACTGTTATAATCTCTACTGACTAAAATATTAATCACAAGACTTTGAAAGTTGCCTTAATCAAAATTTTAATAACAAACAACACATTTCCCTCTATAAACTTTACACATCTGTCAATTGATTACGCTCCTCTTCAATAAAAGACAGTGTAAACCTAACTGTTGGGACATCAGAAGTCAGTTGTCCTTTTTGATCATGGTATGTATGGCCTCTTTTCAAATGTAAAGATTCTGTGTTTTTCCAGTTCATCTGTTTATTGAACAAATCCATGTTGACACCCTACTCTCCCCTACAGGGGCTAAAAATCAGTGTTAGATAAAATCCTTATGCTAAAGGACCTTATATAAATTTGTTCCCTTTATAGATAAACATTCATTGTTAGCCTGTTTACGAAAATTTATTTCTAAAATTTTTATTTAGCTATACGTACAGCTCTCGGTTTTGTAAAGTCAAGTGGCATTATTTGTATTTTTTTAAAAAGCCACATGAAGTGCAGTTGTTTGCTTTTAAAATGTAATATTTGTTGTTAGGCAACAGCAGCCAATTTTCTACAGTAAAAATTGAATGCTGCAAATTATAAGGAAAGGAAAAAGCAGCCTAGAGTTTTTATTTAAGATACTACTTCAGATTTTTTTTTGAGGGGGGGGGGTGGAATAGGAGATTCAAGCAGCAGGAATAGAATATTAGAAAATGGGATTATATTCTTTCCAGTTCTGAATCATGGCTATTTGACTCCCTTGTTAGAAATAGATACATATCCACACAGCCTTAGGGAAAATTAGCCTATTGGGGGTTTTTGTAGGGCAGTAGTTTTACAGAGAATCCTGGAGGGAAAAAGATAGTCCCAAACAACAGGCTTCAGATGTGAATGAAGCAAGATAACCCAGAAGATGGAAATAGACACTAGATAAATAATGTCACGAATCACAGTGGTAGCAAAGGTTAAATTGTGGACAATTAAAGAATAGGAGAGGGACAGAAGAGAAGGAGAGATTGCCTGGTATAAAAGAAAAATAGGCATGACAATTAAAAAATGTCCTTATCATTAGATAAAAATAAAATTTACGGGACCCATCATAATACTAAATATTCCGTCAGTAAAACTAACAAGTAATTTGTGAATACTTGCCAGGAAGACCAAAAGAGATACGTTGGTGCTAGTCCTGCAGTTCTTAATGTGAGGTAAAAGCCTGCGTACCTCTATGGGTGATTTTGTTGTTTTGTTTTGTTGGTGAGGAGGAAAACATACCCATCTGTATAAGGATGCAACCCAAAGAATCACTCAAGGGCCCTTCTGTTGTATATTCACAGCCTTCCATTCCCTCTCTCTCATCTTCTCAGCAGGTGGGTTCCAGAGTGTGATGAAGGCCACGGTCAGAAACGGTTTCTCCACCATTTCTGGTGGTTTTTTATTTGCAGTGCCTGGTCCCTGCTTTCCTACATACCTGTGTCAGATTGTAGCTTGAGTTGCCCATCACCTCTCCATTTCCCCTCTTCTTTTTTCTCTTTCACCTATAATCATTTATCTCTTGGTTTCGTCAACTGTTCAGACAATATACCAAAAAAAAAAAAAAAACAGCTTCCATGGTGTTGATCATATAAAAGCCACTTTGTGAATTTAGGAATAAGTAAGTGTCATCAACCATAAAGGATTCATTCCATGAGGGGCTGGTTTAAGATGGAATGCTGTGTAGCAACCCTATTACAAATTTCTAAAACAACCCTTTCAGCATGGACTCCTCTGATGAAAAACTATAGAATAAGAGACCAGCTCCTTATTTTATCATTCAGCACTCTTTCATTCTTCCAATCAGACTTCAATCTTATTTTACTTTTCAAGTAAGCTACCTGGTTAGCTATCAGTTTCAATGTACAATATGATGAGTATCAGATCAGTTCATTATATCTGTTCCCCATAGATGTTTAAAGAATATTCACTAGGATATTCTGAATTCCAAGATTTAAATTACTCAAAGATTAGATAAATCTTAAGTGACATTATTTGTTCACCCTTTTTTTTTTTTTAATCACTGAGTTTTTCTTGCCTTTGGTAATCTCACAGAGTTGACAGGTCATTTGCATAATAATGACAGTAATTATAATAGTCAATATCATTAAACATTTCTTCTCTTTGCTAAATACTTCACGTGAATTCTCATTTTACCAGAACTTGGTCTGAAAAACTATTGAATCCCTGTATCATTAGCTTTTCTGTCTAAAGGCAAACTGTTGAAATCTGGAATTCACATAAATTTCTTTATTCTCTTCCTGGTTTTTTTTCTGTAATTTTCAGAAAACTCTTTAGGGTGTGGGTTTTATTGTATGTATTTGGTTTGTTTTCATTTATTTCCTATTTTCTTCCTCCTTATAACTATTTATTACTGGAATCACCACAACTAAAGCATTTGAATTCTTCTGAACCTGTGTCTCAGTTTCTTTATCTGTAAAATGGCTATAATAATAGTTCCTACCTCACAGGATGATTGTGGAGATTAAATTATGTAGTAAATGTAAATCACATAGAACCGTGCCTGGCACATAAACATTACATAGTTGTTAGCCATTTTAAAGTTTTTTATTTATTTGGTTACAACTTTCTGTGATACACATGCCAGATTTTTTTTTAATTTCATGATATAATCATGGGTATCTACTACCATTACCCTTCAAAGTTTGGAAATTTTTATGGTATTTATAAACATTTGGTCACTGTCAAAGAATGTCTCTTTTGTGTGTTATATAGCACTCACTGAGAGAGAGGGCATTCAGCCAACTCTATAATTGCTGTTAATTTACTGTATCATTAACAGAATTAGTCAGTTTCATTTCAAACTGTGTTAAAATATAGTTTATTTCTGCACTGTTAAGGGCTATATGAAAAATCAAGTTGTCATTTCTAGCTAGTTATAATGAATACTGTGTATTGTGTTGTATGATATATTGAGTTATTAATCCCTTAAGATAAATTGAACTGCCACTTCATATGTCTACAAACATAAAATGTATTCTTTCCCAAAGAATAAAAGAATTTTGTATATTAGTTCCATTTTACATTTAGCAAATCTGTAAATATGCTACATCTTATAGATTTGCTTTGAGTAGTGTGAGACCTATCACAAATGTAAACAAAATAAGGAGGGTATTCTCTCTATGTTATGTTTATGTCACTGTCTTAAACAGCAAGGGTCGTGTGGTGGGTCATTTATTATACACTTTACATGGAATCCATTAAGTATCTCAGCTGTTGTGTTTCATAATTAATTGTTATGTATGAGACACTTTTGCAGTTATAAAGCAGAAATGAATCATCCTGTCTTAGAAATGTAGGTTCATTGGACATCTGTTAAGTTATGTCTTTTCTATGCAGTGCTAATTAATAAATAAATATTGTTGGATCAACATAGCTCCACATAATGGTTTTAAGTTCAGTGTTCAAGAGCAGCTGTTTTATATCTGTCTGATTTGGGGTGTGGAGAGATGATGCCTACGTAGGAATATTACATTCGGAGAGCTTTGGGTTCTGGCTTTGATGGACCGCCCCCCCAGGCATTGGAGGCCCTCCTGTCATGTATGTGTTCTATGAATTAAAACAGTGGGAATGGTTGAGTGATATTTTGTGTACATGTTTCAGTTTAGATACCAGTTCATCTTTATTTCCCCTCAGTTGTTTGGGATTCAGCAGTTTTTGAATCCATATATGATTATGTTACTGGAAAATTTGTCCAAACTCATATAGCCAACTTTTTTGAAAAGTCCTTAATTATTTTAAAGTACTATATTGCTGTTTTTATGTTTTACTAAATTTATTGGGGTGACATTGGTGAATAAAATTGTGTGGGCTTCAAATGTACAATTCCATAATACGTCATCTATGTTTCCATTAAATGATCTTTAAAAAGCTGGTAAAATCTAAGCCTTTAAATGGTAAAGTTGTACTTCTAGGAATGCCCCACTCTTAGAGCTTTGTTAAATTTCTGTGTTTTCCTTTTTTATTTTTATTTTTTAACTGACTGAGGAAGGGAACCTGTATATGCATGCCAAGCAAGCATTGATTGAGCTGGTTTCAGGTTACTGTGTCTTTACCAAATAGTATCTTGTTCAAAATGAAGTAATTGAGACATCACCTATGATGGAAGAGACTTTTATAGAGATTTTAATATAAGTCTACTCTTCTTAAGGGATGATTTTATTACGTTATATATTGGCATATATGATGCAATCTGGTCTCGAACTAATGTTGTCCTTGAGACCCATGAAAAAAGAAACAAATGCAAAACACTCCACAATCTAAGGCACATGGGACTTCTACAGAAAAATAAATAATGTGTCCTGAGGATGAACTCACACTCAGTGATTACCGGCCACACTATGTGATTCTGCCTGAAAGGAGAATCAGCTAGAGTACCATTTCTGAAATGTGAGGAAGTGGAGCAAGTCCAAAGAGACAAAATAATCATTTAAAGAAAAAAAGATGGAATATAAAACATAATGAAAGAACAAGTTGCTAATAAAACACACACGAAAAAGAACCAAATTAAACCTTATTCAATATAGATGTGGTTTTGAAAAATTCTATATAAATTGAATTTTTATAAATTGGATCAAAAGGAATCTACTTACTACTTCCTAACCACCTCACCCCAGGTATCCATAGGAGTTGGGAGTGGTCTGCTTCTGCCTGACAGTAAAGGGCCCTGGGAATTGAATAGGATGCTACTCGTAGTCTGGGAAATTTTCTAGTTGCATATTTTTCGACATCTATAGTTAAAAGGAACTGAGAAAGACTTTAAATTTAAATGTCTATGCTATAAAGGTCTTTTATTTTTAATCATTTACATTTTAGTTGAAAGCTTTAAAAAAGTAGCTGTAGCCTGCAGTGAAATGTAGCATGCTATAAAGCCTCTTTCACAGCTGGGTGGTTATCATCTTTACACGTCAACGTTTCTAGCTAACGTTTAATTCCTTTACTGCCAGTTATTCAAGGTGAAATATATGTCCAGGTTTGTTTGGTTTGCTTTTTGTTTTGTTTTTTTACTTTGGAGAGGGTTTTTGTTTTATTAGAGTTCCTTTAAGATTTATTCCTTTAAGATTCCCCTCATTATAATGGGTTTTTCCAGTTTTTATTTTGTCACTAATACTTTAAAATAATCTTAAGATGTGTTAGTTGTTGGTATAGTGCTCTTAAGTCAGTTTTAAGAAAAGCACACTTGAAATCTCAAGAGGGTGGTAGGACTGACATTTTTGAAATGTATACTAACAGCCTGTTCAAATAAACCACAATTTCGTAGTGAGCCTGTGGCCAAGATCCGTGAATGATGTTAGCCCTGCTATTTTTGGACCTCTGTTACATGAGTCACTGATTTATGATATGGGGGCTCCAAATATTTCCTCTCTCGGTCCCCATGGAAAAGTATTTTTGAGAAGAATGTATTTCTCACTGATCTCATACTTCCTTGGTGAAATCACCGTGCTTTTTATCTCCTGATCAAATTTTTTTCGAAACATGGAAGCAATATGAAAACTGGAGATATTACTGAAATATTATTTTAAATGATCATTTTTAATGTCATTATCAGCTATTCCAGCTTGGAGGTGTTCATTTAGAATCAGTTTGTCAAATACTTTCTTATATTCTTCTCTGTCTAGACGCATGTGATCTCTCTCCCCTTACAAAACCACTTTTCTGTATATGAAATGTTGTCTGTACCCTAGAGCCAGGGAGTGGTAAAGAAAACCAGGGATTTAAAATCGAGCTGATAGGGGAATTATTACATGAACATACATTCTGAAATAATTTTGTAAAACTAAGAGAAGTGAAGAGGGGAAGGGAGGCTGAGACTGCTGGAATTCCCTCTGGGTACCAGGCATGGTACTAGAACTTTTTGTGTAGTCTTCACAGCCACTGTGGGTGGCTGGTATTTTCCCCATTTTACAGATGAAGAAACTGAATCACAGAGATGCTATTTTGGTTTGTCCCAAGTGAGGATTCTAGCCCAAGTCCAGCTAACTCCCAAAACCATGTATTCTTTTTACAGTGTAGCTGTTGGATCGTGGAACTAGAATGGGTCTTAGAAATAATCTAGTTTAAGTCTCTCATCTTGTCAGGAAATAAAGGCTCAGAGTAGCAAAGAAGTGACTTATCCTAGATCATTCACTACTTAGTAGCATTGTTTTTTAATGCTACAGTCAACATAAAGAATTTTGTTAACTCTTTCTAAAATTATTTTTAAGGAGAAGTGATTCTGTGAAGTACAGAAATAGTACAACTTCATTTTAAGGTACCTTTTAAGATAAAACGGTAAGGCAACTGGGAAATATATCCTGTTTCCCCGAAAATCAGACCCAGCCGGACAATCCAATGCATCTTTTGGAGCAAAAATTAATATAAGACCCGGTATTACATGATATGATATGATATGATATGATACGATACGATACGATACGATACGATATAAGACCCGGTCTTATAGTAAAATAAGACCGGGTCTTATATTAATTTCTGCTCCAAAAGACTCATTAGAGCTGATGGTCCTGCTAGGTCTTATTTTCAGGGAAAAACGGTATGCATGTTGTATTCATTTCCTATTGGCTGTTATAAAAAATTAACACAAACTTGGTGGCTTAAAACAATATCAATTTCTTGTCTTACATTTCTGGAAACTAAAATCAAAGTGTCAGCAGTTCTGCATTTCTTCTGAAGGTTTCAGGGGAAATCCATCTCCTTGCCTTTTCCAGTTTCTAGAAGCCACTGCATTCCTTGGCTCCCTTCCTCACTTGACTGATTCTGCCCTCACATCCCGTACTGATCCCACTGCCTCCCTCTTATGAGGCCCTTGTGAGTACTTGGGTTATTCCAGGATAATCACGCCTTCTCAAGACCCTTAACTTAGTGACACCTACAAAGTCCTTTTTACTAGGTGAGGTAATATATTCACAGGTTCCAGGGATTAGGATGTGGACATTTTTGGGGGAATAGGGCATTGTTCTGTCCCCCACACACATACACCCACATTCCTGTGTGGTTGTTTATCACACAGAAATTGAAACCCTTCTCATCCAGAGTCATCTGGGAATTTGCTATTCTAGATAAATCAGTTTTCTGTATCACTATATACAAATAATGTTTTAGGTTTTCCTTTATAAATGGAAAATGTTCTGAAATGTGCTTTCTTCCCTGCCTTCGAAACAGTATTCTCAGTATAATTTTACCTCTCCTTGAGGAATGAGAGCTATCATTGTAAGCATCAGTATTGAGCGGTGCGTCAAATACAGCGATAAGTGCAAATGCAGGTGTAGGTTGTGAAAGACACAGAACTCAGTGAGTGTTAACCCCTGTGATAGAACTAGAATTTTCTTTTCAGTCATTTTTTATTATTTGTCAGGAGGGTGAAGAATGTTCTGAATAAGATATAACATGATGGGCTTTCTGGGAAATTGAGTTAGAGATCAGCCCAGTCGTCTGTAGGGTGAGAGGAGGAGGGTGGCTTTCTCAGCTGCTCAAAATCTAACAACGCAGATCTCTTAATATTTGTCAATATTCACAACGTCATTTTCTGTTTCTGCATCACTAATGTCAAAGGACTGCAGACAATTTCTCATAAATTTGCATGTATTCTTCTCCCTCATTTCCCCTAGGTTTTGTTGATAGGGTCTGGAAAAGAATGCTGGCTGTTTCAAGAGCTTTTATTAGCAAGTTTTTGCCTTGATTGTAGAACACTTTTGCTGATGTAACGAGGCCACACATTTTTTAAGTTCTCTTTAGTATTTAAATAGGCAATAGCAACAGTAAAAGTTTTTATGTTGGAGTGCCTGGTACATGTTGAGTACTTACTAAATGTTTTATTATTGGTTTAACCTGTATGAAATTGCTTCTGAAATAATATCTTAATCTGTAGGATAATTTAGTAAAGTAACATAATGGGATAGAAAGATATTAAAAATATCTCCAGCTCCCTCAGGATATTTCCCACAGTCTTCCAGCTTTCAGCCTAATATAAGTTGTGGTTCTAAAGTGCTCTTTTACCTAAAGAACAAGATGTTACAACCCCGCAGAGAGATACTTGTCTGTTTGAACAATAGCCTGTGATGTGTTAGCATTTGTTCAGCGAACAGTGGGCTCTTTCTATGTGCCAAGCACTGCATTGGACATCAGTTGAAAGAAAATACTTTCATGAGTAATTCACGGTTTGGTGAGGAGCTCCTGTGGCAAGTGTGGTAATAGAAGTAGGAATATGATGATGGAACCCCAAAGAGGTCATGGCTTACATTACAGTAGGTAAATGCATGACAATTCTTAAAAACTCCAGGATCATGAATTTTTTTCCAGCTTCAAAAGGCGGTATTGGTGGGAGTCTAAAGATAGAACATGTAGTATCAACCTACCCATTTAATTCAGGAGCATTTCTCAGGTCACAGGTGGACATCACCCAAGTAGATCCTTTTTATTAGTATTATAAAACATTAGAGTGTAAAACATTCTCTGTCCAAAAAAAATTCACAAGATTCTTTGCAAATTCATCACTTATTTTTCATCCAACTCTACTTTTAATGAAATAACTCCACTTAAAACACCAGAGTCAACTGTAAAAAAAGAACAAACAAAAAAAAACACGATCTAATTAGAAAATGGGCAAAGGATAAGAACATTCTCTCTCATGAAAGAGGGTATCCAGATAGCAAATAAGCACATGAAAAAGTGTTCAGCATCATTAGCAATTAGGGAAATGCAAATTAAAACCACAATGAGGTATAGCTACACCCTATTAGAATGTCTAAAATAAAGCATAATAATAACACTAAATGTCGACCAGGATGCAGAGAAACTGAATGACACTGCTGGTGGGGATGCAAAACGTACAACAGCTCTAGAAAAAAGTATGGCGGTTTCTTATAAAACTAAATATGAGTTTACCATACAACCCAAGAATTGCATTTGTGGGCATTTATCACAGAGAAATAAAAACTTAGGTTCACACAAAATTACTCAAATGTTCATAGCAGCTTTATTTGTAATAAAAGTTGAAAACATTCCATTTGTCCTTCACTGTGGGTAAATGGTTAAACAAACTGGTATATCCATACCATGGAACTTTACTTGGCAATAAAAAGGATGAAGCAACAACTTAAATGGATCAAGGGAATTATGTTTAGCAAAAAGAACCAATATCAAAAAGTTACATCCTGTATGATTCCATTTATATAGCATTCTTAAAATGACAAAATTAAGAAGGAAGGTGGCTTATGACTGGCTGCCCTTTAATAAAAGGGTAACACAAAGGAGGTTTGCAGTGGAACTGTTCTGTATCTTGTCTGTGGTGGTGACCAGACAAACCTACATGTGACAAAAATTGCATAGAAACGTATACATACATAAGTGCGTATAAAACTGAAGATACATGTATGAAAAAGGTCAATGAACTGTATCAATGTCAATTTCCTGTGATATACTAGGAGTATAGTTATGCAAGATGTTACCATTGGTGGAAACTGAGTGAAGAATATATTTGACCTGGCTGTACTATTTCTTAAAACTTCATGTGAATCTATAATTATCTCAAAATTAAAAGTTAAAAAAAAAAAGAGGCATTGAGGCTTAGGAAAGCATAGGCTTTTAGATCAACAAAATTGTGTTCAAATTATGGCTCCACCACTTACCAACTATGGGACCGTGAGCCAGTTCTTTTAACTTCTCTGCATCAGTCATTTTTCTCACTTTTATTGAGATATAATTGATATCATACAACACTGGATTAGTTTTAGGTGTAAGACATAATGATTGGATACATACATATATTGTTGAATTGAGTACCACAATAAGTTTAGTTAACATCCATCACCTCACATAGTTACAATTTCTTTAGTGTGTACAATATACTACTTCCCTCCTTGAGTTGTTTTGAGAATTAACTGGCTCGGAGTAGCCAATTAATATCTGATAGATTTTTTAAGTATCATTATTATATATAAAAGCCACTTATCATTTACATTGGATCATAATAATTTGTCTTTAATCATCTTGCACTTACAGGGATAGGTACTCTGACTTCTCTGCAGAATTTTAATATTGTTAGGTATTTTCTGTTTCATTAGCTTCTGCTCATGTCTTTATTTCTGTCTACTTTCATGGGATTTACTCTGTTCTTTTTCCCTCCTTGGTTGGACACTTAACTTTTTAAATGTCTTCCTTTCTAAAATATGCTTTTAAACTAGATTTTTTTCTTTTTACAACGTTTTAGTCAAATCACAAATTTTGGTAATGGCAATCAAACATCTTCATTGTCATTCAGTTATAAATGTAGCTATGTATTTTTCTTTAATTCAAGAGTTATTTGAAAATGTGTTTTTCAGTTTACAAACATATGATGGGTGATCTTTGTAGTCTTAATAATTATTTGAAATATGTTAAGCTTCTTTTGTGGCTTAGCATGTGATCAATTTTTATAAATGTTTCTTATATGCTTTGGAAAAAATTATGTGTTAATTGTTGGGGGTGAAGTTTTATCTTCAGTACTTTGTTACTTTGTTGTTCATATTTTCAATACTATATTTTCATCTGGTTGACCTATCAGTTACTGCAGTGAAAATGTCCCTCTTTGATTTCGTCATTTTCTCCTTATAATTCTTCCAATTTTTACTTTTTATATTTTGGCTATGTTGTTAGGTACAACAGATTCACATTGTTATATTTCCTGATGTGTTGTTTATTTCATCATAATTCAGTGATCTTCTTTATTCATTTTTGTCTTAAATGCTTTTTGACTTAAACATATATTTGATCTGATAGTAGTATAGTCATTTAAGCTATTTTTCAGTTAGTGTTTACATAATATATGTGCCCAGATATTAGAAGTCTTAAGGGAAACAGTTTTCTCCCCAGGCCAGAGCCCAGGCTTTCTCTGGCAAGTGTCTTTGCCAGATCTCCCTAAGGTATTATCTTTGCAAGTCCATCCGTTTACTGAAAGCTGCTCAAGTGTTCTAATTTATGTAAGGGCTCTCAATTTCAACCCCTTGCAACATATAGACCTAAGGTTTTATCTTCTTTCTCCACAAAGGGCGTCAAAGTCCAAGCGTCCATTTTATTAAGACTGACTTCTTTACACACACACGCACACGCACATGCACGTGCACCTCCCTCTTCTCCAAGCCTCACCTTTGGCAGCTAGACCGTCAGTCAGCTCATGTGCTTACTGTAATTTTTGGTTTTCAGTTCTGACCTCTTAGGATTCAACTTACAAATTCAGCATTTTAAAGAATGTTAGTTATTGTTTCTTTAACATTTCTAGGTGCTTGGGATGTGTGTATGTAGGGAGGGATATTGAGATTATCTGGTCTGGCAGGAAGGGCAGTTCTTATTAGGAGTACTAATCTAGCCTGAGAATTGTACTATGTTCAGCAGTTGTAGACTCCTGGATCAGTAATTTCTGAGACTTCACATGAGAAGAATTAAGTAAATCCTGATGTTTGAGTGGCTGCTGGATACCCTGGTGGGAGGGCAACACCCACAAAGATCTGCCATCTGTGTATCTCTGGTTCAGAGCCATTTTAAACTTAGGGTACCAGAAGACTGGTCTTTAGAACACCAGGATTCTTTTACATTTCAACTTTTAAATTTGAGAACATTTATAAACAGGATATTAAATGAATAGCATTAAAATCTTATTGTTGCTTACATAAGACTTTTATAAAACAGTTTTATCAGAGTTATAAAACTGATTTGGACTTTTAGTCAAAGTTCAAAAGTGTTATAAGCCTGTTTCAAAATTATACTTAAGCATATTGTAACAGCTGTCTACAATGTCAGAGGGGTAGTAGACTTGGGAGGGGGGTTATCACTTGGTGAGGGGTATAAATGTCTAATCATTATGTTGTTTTGTACACCGGAAACTAATATAAAAAAAATAAATTAAAAAAATGTGCCTAAGCAAAGTACAGTGGTGATCTAGCTGTAAAAGGGCAGAGGTAGGCAGCACTAATATTACATCCAAAATATAAAATTTAAGGAAGAAAAGGTTTGTAAGTTACAACTATTACAGTTTTTCTTTAAACTAGATACGTTATTTACATATGTGCCCTAATTTATGTTTTTAAACTATGACATTGAATATTTATTACCTTTTTATTGATTTCCCATGCTTTTTTGAATTTTATAAATGTACAAAACCCTTAACTGGAATCCCACAAAAGTTTCCTTTGAAATTTTTATTTTTGAAATTTTTTTCTTTGAAATTTGCTTAGAGGTCAGAGTTAGTTTTCCTATTATGAACATTGCCACAGCACCAAAAGTAAATTCAGTCCCCTGAGCATTCATTAAGAGATAGGACTCCTCATCCAAAGCAAAATGTCATGATTTTGCTGTTTGGAGTTTACTTCTCTGTGCCCAGAATGAGAAGTTCTAAAATAGTGACTTTGTTTACTGATTTCTTCACATGGAAAAAGTAAATATATGGTTGAAGGAAATATATGGCTTAAGGAAAAAGTAAATATATAGTTGAACCAATGACCCTTATTATTTTGTATAATAAAAGGTCTGTCAATTTGTAACAACTTTACATTTTCTTCTAGGTTACCTTCCGAACAAGAATCTACCACTGTAATATTAACAGCCAAGGTGTGATCTGCCTGGACATCCTAAAGGACAATTGGAGTCCGGCCCTAACCATTTCTAAAGTGCTCCTCTCCATCTGCTCGCTTCTTACAGATTGCAACCCTGGTGAGAGACTAAATCCAATCTTGAACTGGATCTATTCAAGACTTAAATGTCAGACCTCACTAAATTGTTTACTACCATCAGCACTACTTCTACAATACTACAATTACTATTACCTTGACTTTAAATTTCCATAGTACGTAACTTAGTGTGTAACAGCTTTCTTTTTAAATTGGGTCTTGTCATTAGTCTTTCTAAGACCTGTTATTTGCCAAGAAGGAAAAAGCATCGTGTGATAAAAAGTAATGAAAAATCATTTTAGTTTAAGAATTGCATTTGAAGAATGTATTACATTCTGCTGCCAAATAATAATAAAAATTTTAATTGAATAGCTGAATTTTTAATTAGATACCTACCAGAAGATGTTAATTTGAAAAATGTGGGCGATTTAAATCTGAAAACAACCAGGCAGCATCATACAGACGTGACCTTTTTGGCATCTTAATAACAGTCTATCCTTATGAGCTATTAGAACAAAAAAGCAGAATGGTTCTGAACTAGGAAATACCCCCAAAATAGGAAAGACAAATACAACTTCCCAGGAAAACTAACAAGAGTTTATGGCCAAGCCTTTTTGGCTTGCTGGTGTGCTTAATGTTGAAAGTTCTTACTTTCTGGGTGCTCCCAGACGTGTGATTGTGTCTGACCAGCTTCTTTTAACTAAAAGACAAAACAACTGCCAATTTTTTACATATTTGGATTTATTTTGGAAAAACCTAAAAATCCAAAGGTAGCTCTAGGGTTTTCGTTGATGTCCTCAATGAGAAATTCTTCTTTGAGTTTTTAATTGGTAGTGTTACTATTTCATGAGATTCCATCTTTCATGTTCAGGAATAAATTCTGTTCTCTCGATAAATGAAGTTTGAGACAAGAGAAATGACAAGTGGGATTGGGGTCTCTCTGAGCCTCCTAGCTGGTGTATAAAACATGAAGAAATTACAAGCTTTTCAAATTTTACATGTTTATTATTTTTCAGTAATAAAAACTTTTTAATGAAGGAATATAAAAACAATTAAAGTGTTATATATTTAGAATATATATAACAAATTAAAGCTTTTAACACCAAAAAGAAAATATAATTGTGCAAGATTATTTAAAATACTTTTAATTAATTCATACTTTACCCCAGATAGTAAAGTTCAATAATGCTACATCAATATAAAACTGTGAATGACAGACACTTTAGTCTTCAATCTCGTTAATCCTGCATCAATCCCGTTGTCTCTTTGACTGTGTGTATAACTTCATTTGGAGGGAATGTCATTAAAAGGCATTTATTTGGTGATATGAGGCCTAGACCAAGCAGTCCTCCGGGAAGTATTGGAACATGAACTGCATCTCCTTCCCTACTTCCCAAAATAGTACTTCTTCTGAGGTTTGCTGAAATGTGGAGTGAGGAGTGCTTTTTTTTTTAAGAGAAAAGTTTATTTTGAGATGCAACTTATTCAAGAAACTTTCGATGTCAAGTCGTTATGCTGTACACCTTAAACTTATATACAGTATTGTTGGTTAGTTATATCTCAATAAAACCAGGG
Source organism: Rhinolophus ferrumequinum (assembly GCF_004115265.2). Classification (NCBI taxonomy): domain Eukaryota; kingdom Metazoa; phylum Chordata; class Mammalia; order Chiroptera; family Rhinolophidae; genus Rhinolophus; species Rhinolophus ferrumequinum. Next base: position 25,179,967 of record NC_046300.1, on the reverse strand, counting down.
AGGGAAGCAAAACTTTTGAGACCCTACTATTTATGAGGCATTTAGGAGCACTAGATGAATAAGAAGTCCTCACTTCTTATACATGGAATAAAGTGTAACTTCACACTTAAGAGAGAAAACTCGGTACTTACCGAGAGGCAGTCCTTACCCAGCAGTAACCAGGCCTGCCTCGTCTCCCCGTCAGCTGAAATGGGCCTGTCACCCTGAATCTGCTTGTATGTGAGATAGCCCTGCGTGAAGGAACAGATTCATTCCACCAAAGTCTTCTCTCAGCAAAGAGATTTCTGTTCAGTAAATTTGTTTTCTTTTGCTGTGTCTCAGGAAATTACATATGCGTTCTGCAAAAAAAATAAAAATAAAATTACCCCAGCTAAAGCAAAAATCGCATAAATAAAATAAACATTTTTAAAATAATGCTGTTGATAGTAAGAATAAAGATAATAGTGTTCCTTGAATTTCACCAACTAAAGATAGCCTATCTGATATAAGAATGGAGTATTATTTGTAAAATACATGCTAACAAACCAAATGTTTATACTCGAACACATATAAGGAAGTATCCTAATTAGCACATCATTTATATGTGTGTCCACACTTCCAGAGTCTTAAAAGGAGTTGTGTATCTTAAACAAGTAAAAATGTCCGTTCTTTTGTGTAATGGATTTATTTCACAGTTTTCTATACACTTCCAATCTCTAGAATGTTTTCTCCTAGATTTACGTTAAACTTCAATCTAACTTATCTTCAAATTATCACAAATATAAATTTGACAGCATATGAATAAATAAGGTTTTCCTATACTGAGCTATTTTAACACCAGAAATTACTGTGAGCTCAGAAGTAGGCCTTATAAGGATGTAGATTTAACCACCTTTAAAAGGGCTTTCTCACTCTTTTCCCTACATAAACTAATTTTTTAAATCTTTTTCATACTTTTCTCATAATTTGCATTTGTCTCTTTCAAGAAATTTGGGCCTATTCGGAAACTAATGTGATGTGTTTCAGGATGGGGCCGCACATCCTTATTGCATGATATTTATAGTCAGCAGATGGAGATTTAAAAACTAGCTCCACTGTTCATTCGTTGTGTGACCTTGTACTGTCTCTTAACTTTCCTCTGCCTTAGTTCCTTATATAAAACGAAGGTTGTCATCAGCCCTACTTGCATCACAGAATTCCTGTGAGTTTAAAATGAGATGGTATAGGTGAAAGCCCTTTATAAAAATAATAGATTCTTATTGATGTTGTTGCCCAGAGTATTTAGGACTCCTAATGGGCATAGATTAGATGGCTGATAAATACCTGTTTGGTTGAATTTAATTGAGAGAAGATAGTATTGAGTAATCTGTTAACACCACCGCCTTGGCAGTGACACTCTTGGGTGTTTTTTTTGTTTTGTTTTATTCTTTGTTTGTTCTTTAATTTATTGGGGTGACAATTGTTAGTGAAATTACATAGATTTCCACTCTTGGGTTTTATAACCTGAAAAAAGCCTGATTCTGAATTGGTAGTGCCTATTGTATTACCTCTTAGGAAGGATTGTCTCTCAGGAGGCAAATGTCCAACATTTATCAGCCAGTCGATGGGTACACCAGTGATTATCATTCCGGTCCCACTGCAGTGGTTTTGGTGGGTCTCACTGCTGGCCTTCATAGGGCTAGTCACACTTTCCAGTGGTGTTTACAGAGCCTGATACAGAATTCTTATTGACATTATCCAGCTACCAGAGTTTGTCTGTGATACACTGATGGCGAACAGAGTGGCAGCAGAAAGGAACAGAGGAGGATATGCTCAAAAGGTTAACACCAGGCTCCCAGATTCTGTAAATTTAGTCCTGCTTGGTAAACCTGATTTAATGTACAAGTATGAATGGCTGAAGTTTAGAGTACTAATCAAATTTCCATTTTTCATGGAACACTCTTATTTGTAAATATTCTCAGGCACACAAACTTTAAGCTCTGTTCTGTTTGCACATTTTGAAATTTATTTTTACTGTTTTGTGTGTTTCTTAAACTCTAAGATATTTTATCATATCCTTTATATGAAACCTGTTATTTAAAATGCACCTATATTATGGTCTTCAGACGTATAAATGGGTATACGTCTCTCATACAAAATGAAGTATCCTGAGAACGCTGACAGTTGTGACGTAAAACAAGGAATTCAACATTTTTCCTGTGCCAGATGCTTTCTTTTACAGAGTATGTCCAGAAATATTTCTAACCTTTTTTTCCCCTTCTTTTTCTGAAAAGTATATAAAGCCGCATATCATCTGGCATTATTTTACTAATCTTAGTTCTACTTTCCTACACTACTACTGTTGCTTTCTAAAGTGTTACAAGCTTGTTTCATTCTAAATATAATTCTGACACTGTTATCATTAAAAATTTTCCCCAAAACATATTATTATGATGAGATAATTGGAAATTTGAAAACCAAGCATTTGATATTGAGGAATTATTGCCAGAAATTCTTAGGCATAATAAAATGGAATTTTGGTTATGAATTTTTTACATGTCCTTACCTTTTAGAGATACATACTGAACTATTTGCAAATGAAATTCTTTGATTCCAGGATTTGCTTCAAAGTAATCCAGAAGAATTAGAAGTGGGTAGGGATGTGGAAGATATCATATTGACCATTGTATGAGGTGTGATCAAAAACTAAGGTGAATGTTTAAAGAATATATATATATATTACAGTAAAAGACACATTGCCATTAATCCCCCTCACTTCTAACACACTTATCCCATCGTTCTCGCCACTTTCTGAAGCAGTTCTGGTGGAAGTCCTCTTTCCTGAGTGTCTTTAATTGCGCTGTGATGGCTGCCGCTCTGTCCTGAATTGATTTGACACGTTTACTTTTCACGGTCATTTTGACTTTGGGGAAGAGCCAGAAGTTACATGGTGCCAGATCCAGTGAATAAGGATGCGGACACACCGTAATGTTTTTATTTGACAGAAATTGCTGTACCAGAAGCAATGTATGACACTGTGAATGCTGCTGCTGAGTGCCATCCAATGGAAAGGCAGGGATCTTCAATATGGAAAGTCGCGCATCGAACCTTAGGAACAGTGTGACAAATTTCAACTTGTTCGGTGCAGTCGAGTGTGAGCTATGGTTGAGAGAAGGTGTGCTTTAAAGGGTGCCGTAAATCATCCTCTGCTCAGTGTCACACATCACTTCTGGTATACGGCAATTTCTGTCAAATAAAAACATTACGGTGTGTCCTCATCTAACTTATTCATCAGATCTGGCACAGTGTGATTTCTGGCTCTTCCCCAAAGTCAGAATGATTCAGGACATCGAGGCAGCCACAACAGCGCAACTAAAGACATTCACAAAAGAGGACTTCCAGAAGTGCTTCAGAAAGTGGCAAGAACAGTGTGGGATTAGTGTGTTCAAAGACGGGGGAGTATTATGAGGGGAATTAATGGCAATGTATCTTTTACTGTAATAATTTTTATTTCAACATTTACCATATTGTTTGATCACGCCTTGTAATTGTGAATTTTAGTGGTGAGTACATGGGGGTTCATTATGCTATTCTGTCTACTTTTGAATATGTTCCAAATTTTCTATAATAAAGGATTTTTTTTAATTGCCAAAGATAAGACATACCAGCAGTGTAATCTATAAAAGTTATGTAATTTGGTTCTTTTGCTCTGTGAAGGAATTTTTTGCGCTCTGACCCTCACCCTGTGTATTTCATTCCCGTCATCTGCCTTCAAACTATAGGCTGCCTTGTAATGCAGCGTGGGTCAACAGGGTTCTACATTCATAAACAACCATGGAGTCTTTGTCCTCCACTCTTTAAACAGTCAGAACTGTACAGGCCAGGTCAAACGGAAATACTCTAGTAAGCATATTCACCAAACACCAACACTCAGAATGGACGAGCTCTTCCCTCTGTCCCTATTGCCTTCCAAATAAAAATCAAGTGTCAGTTACTCCCAGTCTTAGATTTCTGCAGAACTTTATTAGAACAACAAATACAGCTAAGAATGACAGCTAATTAACCTCAGCCGTACAGTGATTAAGCTGAGGGTGAGCACAGCTGCAGCTTCATTGGTAAGAGCTTTGTTGTTCTCAAATGGACGAGCAAATGGAGAGAGGAGTTTGCTCCCAGTGACACTTTCATAGTGTTAAAAGGTTGGAAAATGGCTCCTTCCTCATCCTCCAGCAGCAGAGTCCTTTGTTTCAGATCTGTTATGGCCTGTTTTGTTGTTTGGTTTTTTTTGTCTTTTCTTGTAAACAATTAATGCAGTCCTTATCCATAAATTGTCCTTAATTTTGATTGTTATTAATTGCTTATGTTTAACCTGATTATGATTAGATACTAAATTGTGTTACTAAATATTAAAATTTTATAATTGATTGTGACTACTAGGGAGTAGGGGCCATAAAATAACATTAATTATTTCAGCACAAGTATATTTATATAGATTATTTACACTAAGTTTGTGAGCTGTTAGACTGATGAATGAAAGGTGCACAACTGGAATTTAAGAGGATTGCACTGCTTACTCCAGGAGCACAAACCTTGCTTCTACATAGCCTATTCCAGTACACTTGAGAACTGGCAAAGAACAATTGCTTTAACTGAAAAGCTGTAAAACTGATAAGCCTACCTGTTTTCAAAGCAAGCTGTCTTAGCAGGAATGCAAAAAAAAAATTTTTCTACAAATGATGTTACAGATGGAGACACAGACATCAGGTTTCTTCTGATGCCACGTAGTGAAATAAGTAAAACGGTTCCCCTCTGAGTCAGAGTTGCCAGGAAAGGATTGGTGGCTTCTGTAGGTGAGAGATGACTCCATGACAAAGCGAGTGTCCTAATCAGCCCTTGGTATTTGTGCTGTGTGGACAAGTCTATTTAACATAAGCATCAGTTTTGATATCTTTCCTGAACATCCAATTGCCTCGTTTAAAAAGAACAGTAGCTGTTGTTTTTTAATAGATCATTGACCTGAAATGCTGACTACAAAAATTTGTTACTTTCATAGATAAATATATCTCCTTGGTAGGTTTGATTCTTTCAAAGATGGTAAAAACTAGACTTTATTGTGTTTGCTGATACATGAGATGATATTTCAAATGTGCCTGTAAAAAAGTTCACCCTCATATCTCACCTAAAGGAAAGGGCCATTGGAGAAATTGCTCCCATTTGGTAAAGGAGAAAATATAACCTTGTGTTTGTCATCTTCATGTTTCTTTTTCTCACTTCTGTTTCCTTACCTCTGACCCAGGGAATAGCTGTGAACCATGAAATAGCTGTGCTACCAGCATTCTTAAAGCAGGAGGATGAATCCCTGTGGTGGCAAGCTGTAATTCCTTTTCCATTTCTTTCTGACCATTGCAAAATTGTCTACTCATCCTTTGTAGGATTCTGATTGGTGTGTCCTCATGTACATACAGTAAGATCTCACCAATTCAATGTAATTAAGAGAAGTCCGCCTCATTAGTAATTTTTTAATGAATTGTAGGCAATTTTAAATGTTTGAAGACCTAGAACTTGTAAGCACATATAGGAAATAGTAGTGAAATGTTTAAACTAGATGACCTGTCGACTCTGATTTACCAAAGAAATGGATATAGTGGGTTTTTTCACATTCACAAAAATAGAGAAAATAATCATAATGAACCCTAATGTATCCCTCACCCACCTTCAAAACTTACCTTTATTTAGGGTTTAGGGATTTTGACGGATTATCAAGGACTGTTTTTAGACAGGCTAAACATTTACAGGTAATATTGCTTGATACCATTAATTTTCATAGCAACCTTTTTTTTTTTTTTAAGACACTAGTCAATATTTTAATAAATGTGTAATTGGAATACTAGGAGTAATCAGTGCAAACAAATATTTGAAGGAAATAGTGCCTAAAAATATTCCAAATTTGATCAAACAGAGTAACCTACATAGTCAAGATCAGCAAACACCAAGCAAATACAAACCAAACTGCAACTAGAAAGATCATAGTCAAACTTAAGAGTATAATTAATAAAGAGAAAAATATTAAGAGCAACAAGAGAAAAATATACAATGTTAATATAGAAAGATGAATTTTCTTTTTTTTTCTTTCTTTTTCCTTTTTTTTAAATGTATTGGGGTGGGTGACAATTGTTAGTAAAATTACATAGATTTCAGGTATACAATTCTGTATTACATCATCTGTAAATCCCATTGTGTGTTCCACCACCCAGAGTCAGTTTTCCTTCCATCACCATATATTTGTGGTGTATTTTAACTTTAGCCGTATTGAGGGTTCCTTGCCTGCAGAGAATGTGTTCTTTCAGTGGATTCACATTCAAAATATTGTGGATAGCTTAGAGTTGGGATTAATCATATCTGAGTTTAAAATTGTGTCCAATTTGTTAAGTTTTTAAGTGAAAGATTACTGTTTGAAGAGAGGTTTTTGTTTGTTTGCTTGTTTAAATCTCCGGAAGGGGGTTTAAAGTTGTAGTTATTGTAACTAGGCAAAGAAACCTTTGATTTATATGTGAAAATGGCATTTGGGGAACTCAGGCCATGTGTATATTCATAGTTTTCATGGTAGAGGGAGGATATCTTAAGGTGGGGGGAAAAAGTGCTCTAGTTCTACTCCTTGATAATGTATCTATGTTGGCTTTTTCTTTTTTTGCAAAATGGAAATAGCTTTATTGTTTTTCTCATAAAAATAGCACATGCTTATTAAATTTTTGTTAAATTAACTATCCTTTAAAGATAAGTATTTAATTTTAATTTGAGGCTCTTTGCTCTGCAAAGTCATATTTAGTAGGACTCTGCAAAGTATATTTGTCACGTAAGTTTGTCTCAGTATATTCTTAGTGTATGTTTAGACACACTGACCTCAACTTTTAGCCTGGGCTTTGATCTATTTCTCTTTAGCATTTCCCTATGCATTGCTCCTTAATTAATATAAATCTAGACATGGATTAGCTGTTGCTACAAATTTTCTGTTATAAAATCTATTGCTGCCCTCACAATAATAACCTCTAATATATTGGTTTGGAAGTTGATCTCTTTAAAAAGCTACTGTATATATTAACTTATGATGAAAATGTTCTTCAATTTACTTTTTAGAAAATGTCATTTTGGGGTTTCTGTTTTTAGAAATCACCAATGATCTTTTGTTGTTGTTAAGAGAAACACTAAGAAGGAAAAGATAGTGGTCTAGATCAGTACTTATAAATTTCTATACTCTCCCAAAACTGAAATCTTCCTCCACTAAAATCAATTAATACACGTGTTTCTTAGTGTTAAAATTTAGTAAATTGTATTTGAGTTGTTTTTCTCCCCCTGTATTATCTTCACATCTTTGTAGTCTGGTGTTCTTTGGGGAATTGGGGAAAACTGTTGAAACTGCCCCTTCTGTCATTGTCAGTGAAAGGCTCTGTAAATACAAATAGATTTAAAAGTGAAGCAGACCCTCAATTTAAATAAGCACCATTTTTTACTGGCATGGGAATGTGTCTTTCACTCAGAATTATTTCAGCAAGGAATAACTCAAAAATTACCTTTCCCATAGTGGAGGAATTTCTGAAGAGTCACGAACATTTAGTCTAGATTTTAATAACGTTTTTATTTTTTATTTCTTAAATGGAGATAATTAAAAGATAACAAAGATTACAGTGGTGAAAAAGGGCTCAGATTAATTCTCCTCATCCTAGAGTAAAAAGGGCTTTCTTAAATGATAAGGAAAGAATTACATAAGAATTGTGTGTTTTTAGGTCAAGGGTCTTTCCTATTGCCCTAGATAACCTCTCCCAGTGGTCTTTTGTTTGTTTGTTTGGTTTTCATTTTTTACATTAAGGACCGGTAATAAGTTTGTCACTCTTTAAAATTAGTCCTCTTTCCTTCTGTGGTCACATTTTATTGTTTTATTTTGGCCATCAGGTAGCACAGCACTAATTTAATGCTTAGTCACAATAACTACCTTAACCCTTATAATTAGTATACATGCTAATTACACATGCTTCTTTCCTTTCCTAATACCCATGCTTTTATTATGATGTAGATTATTCTATTATAATTATTATATTGAGGATGTATATTTTATTGCAAATCATTTGACTCGTGTTTGGCAACGTGAGGCATGTATATGAGAGATTAAATGTTTTGCTCGGGGTAGGGTCAGGGACCACATTTCGTAACTACCCAGCCCCTCACCATTTGGGTTTATGTATAGCTTCTGTCAGTAAAGGCATAACTGTGTCAGGGTTTGCTGAACTGTTGCGTTCCAACAACACTTATTTTTCCTGTGTCTGTTGTCTAGCTGTTCTGTAGTCTCTTAATCTCTACACAAATAGCAAGATTTTAGTTGTTACTCCTGGGTGGGGATATTTGCCATGGGTGTCTTTTCTACCACATAAAATATGTAGAAATGACGAGATTATGAAGCAGCTGACTATGGTCTGTGTAATTCTCTTAGATCTTCACAACATTCCACTTTTGAAACAATAAGTGTTATTTCTTTGTTGGTTAATTTATTTTGCAATTTAGACTTTTGTCCCTATTCCACCCATATCCATAATGTGGTGGTTTGTTACTACTGTAGACTTGTTATTGGTAAATAGAATCATTCTGATGATATTTATTGTCAGAAACACGTGTACCTCATTTATAAATGACATAGCGTGGATTTTATGTTATGTAAGTTTCAAAAGTGAATACGTTTTTAAAGTTTGATCACAGCATAAACACCCCTCCAGGATGTTGACTGCCCACTCTGAACTCAGAAGGATCCCTCAGCATCAGCGTAGAGACAATGGTACCTGATCTCTTTTCTGTCTCAGCACAGTTCCCTATGTGGCTGTCACATTCCCCTTTCATATGACCTTTCAGGGAATACCACCTGTGAGACCACTGACACCACCCATACAGCACTGAGGAGGCTCCTCTGTGACCACACTGGCTTTGAAAGAATCTTTCTGCCCAGAGGATTTGTTAATGAAGCTGTTCTGTGCTATGTTAGGAGTTGTCTGATGTCCTCAGTGACCAGGTGTGAAAACTGGAGAGAAGAGTGATGCTCTTAAGATGAAGTGCTGAACTCTCTCCTCTGCCTGCAAATAGAAAGAGCAAGAGCAGTGGGAACCCCTGGGTTTTTGCTTACGTTCTCACATCAGCTTGTTCATAACTGTCTTCTAAAAACTGCCTTTTTCAGGAACCCTGTAGAAAACGCAATTAAGAGAAAGACAATGAACCACATCAGAGGTTATCCATAAAATGTCATAACCCACATCATTTTTTGAAAGAGACAGGTACTAAAAGTTCTTACACAGATGTTCTCAGCCTTTTGTGACCATGCAGTGCCTTCTTCCTCATTGTTGACCCATCCCTCTTAGCCCAGGGACTCTGCCCTGCACTTCCTGTAGCTTATACTATAAAATCAGTTCAGGTGTGGTATGTGTTTTCAGGGTACAACTCCACCTTCATCCCCGGTTCCGATTAGACTCCTCAGGCACGAAGTGTAGCCCTGTCCTCCATAAGAACCACTGAGCGGGTGCCAAAGGCAAAGTGAAGTGCACGGCACACGTTTCTGTAGGACGGAGCTTTGGGGGGGTGTGTCCTTGTTATTCCTCCTCCATTCTCCCTTTTCCTATTAGCCACTCTCTTCTGTTTTATCTATGGCTCAGCCTCTCATTTTTTCTGCTGCTGCTTTTTATTATCCTTATTGGTCACCTCCTGCTCTCCCTATTAACTCTTATCTTCTTTTAACCTTTTTCTCACCCAGCAAAATGTGTTGTTGTTTTTTTTTTTGAAGAAGGAAATCCAAACTATCTTTTTTATTTATTTTTATTTTAAGAGAGCTTTCTTTATTATTTCTATAACCATATGACGTAGCTTCTAGTGTCTTGGCCTAGTATGACCTTGGAATATTCCATTTCGCTTCATGTGCCCAGTGATGACCCTTGGTCTTCTGGTGTGCCAGGGCAGGAATAGCCCCATCAACTCTCAAGGGGTATGGTGTCAACTCTGGAAATGTGGCTGGAACTGTGAGCAATGTTGGAGTGTTGCCATTCTCGCCAAATACGTACCTTCTTAATGCCATAACCTCTTTTGTCCTGTGCTCAGTAAGTAACGTTGCACATAACACAATAATCTCATTTTGATGTTCTGAACCTCTTTGTCCTGTGTATGGATGGCAGGGTTTGAAATTAAAATGCTGGTGTTAGGTCCTAGTGTAAGATTGTTTCTATTGTTTAGCTCTGAGCTGTTGTCTGGATCGTCACTGCATTTATGCCTGACTTCTCTGAGTGATGGTGACATACTTTTCATGCCTCTTTTCAGCAAACCCAGTGATTCCCCGTGCTAGACTCACCTATGTCAAATAGATCTTGAGCGCAATGCAGGATCTACTTAGCCATGTTAAAAAGGATTAAGTCAAGGGAGCCAAATTATACTCGGTTTTGAAGATGTCAGAAAACTAGAAAGTTGCCTTGCTTCCTACTCATTAGATGAATCGGTGCCCTCATTTGTGAATTAAAGACAGTACTTCTGACCCTGACTGTCTTGCAGCATTATTATACAGTGGTGTGAGTAGACTTCTGTAAACACTTTCAAGGCCATGAGTATCATTATATGGAATGTATTCAACGGAAAGCCCATATTAGCTCTGCGAGGTGTGATGACCGGCCTTTGAGATGTCTAAAAAAGCAATATAATTTCTTGCACAAAATTTATAAGTGGCTTCTTCGTAGTTTTGTGAGTTTAGCGTTTCATATGAGACAGAATTTACTTTCTAGAAGGAGAAATAATCAGAAGAATGAATTATAAGTCATACTTGACTTAATGATCTCAATTTGCTTCAGGCTTGTCTTTATTATCTAGATCATTTACATGTTTAGCATTATCCTCTGTCATCTGTAAAATGAAGTGTAACTCTGCACCCGTAATGCACAAACTCTGCACTCTCCTGCAACCCCATCTGGCCAAAGAACTCCCAGGAAACTTTGCCTTATTTTAAGCCCGAGTGTTTTTTAACGTTTGCTCCACTGCTAGTGTTTCTTCGCTCTGTCCTTGTATGTGCCTCTGTCCTAAAGACAACTTGAAACATGTCAGGACGTTATACTAGATGACAAACTCCTGATGATCAGAGACTGTGTCTAATTACAGTAGAAGTGAAACCTAGCTATTTGTAGCAAACTTCAAGTAAATTTAATTGCTATACTAGGTGTACTTTATTATCTGGATTGTTTATAATGATTTTAAATACATCAGAAGGGACTCCTGCTTCTGGCCATGAAGAAATAATAGGAGCCATATGGACACTCCTACCTTAAACAACTAGAAAACTGGACATTAGACAACAGGCAGCCCAGGACTGCGATCCCTGAGAAGAGAGAAGCAAATGAAGTGAACCCTAAGATTGCCCCAGCTTACTGCCGACCTAGTGGCAATTTCCAGGCTGCCATGAAAGGAGGAAAAATACCAAAGAGAATCCAGCAGTTTCACTGAGTTGTGGGGACAGAGACAGGAGTTTGGGAAGACCAAAGTGGCTTATGTTTGTGGGGCAGAGACCTAGAGAACTGCACAGAGAAAGTTCCAGAGATCTGAAAAGGGATTCCCATGAGTCTTTGGCTAACTTTGAATCTGTACGTCAGAAGAAACCACCTGGGGCCTGGGAAAGGAAATAGAATGAATAATTTTCGGAGCTCACGTGCGACTCTATGAGTGGAAAGGTCTCACAATAAAGAGGAAATCATGTAGTCCTCAGAAGATGCTGCTTCAATAGTAGGGGTAAATTAGCTCTGCACTAAAGAAGGTTACTCTGCACCTGTCGTAACAAAGTTTAAAGGCAAGCTTGAAGGGTCAGACTTTTCCTAAATAATACATGCTGAAACAAAGTGCAACATTCTTTAAGGAACTACAACAAATTCCAAGACCCAGCAATGTAAAATTCATAGTGTTGTACATCCACTAAAATATTACTGGGCATTTTTAAAGCAGGAAAATAGGACTCATAACCAGCAGAAAAATTAATCCATAGAACCGGAAATGACAGAGATGATGGAATTAGTAGACAGGAATGCTAATACAGCTATTATAAATAAACTTCATATGCTTAAGAAGGTAGAGGAAAACACAAACATGATGAAGAGAAAAACAAAATATTAAAAAGCTGCAAACAAAAGTTCTAGAGGTATAAAAAGACAATATCAGACATGAAAAGTGCATTGGATGGGAGTAACAGCAGATTAGATAAAGTAGAAAAAAGGATCAGTGAAGTTGAACATAGTAATCAAAACTATCCATAACAAAGCAAGAGAAATAAAAGCCTAAAAAAAAAAAAAAAAAAAAAGCAAATGAACAGAGCTTCAGTGAGCTGTGGGACAACATCAAGCTATCTAACATACTTGTGACTGGAGTCCCAGAAAAGGGAGTCAGGAAAGAAAAACTATTTGAAAAAAATAATAGGAAGAACTTCCAGTAACAGGGACTATATTTGCCCTACCACCTGAAACAGCCAAAAAACAGACAGAATATTTTAAACAATGGTTTTCAGAACACTGCACTCAGGCAGCAAAGGACAGTGATCCCTAATGCATGGGAAACAAATGAAGTGAACCCTAGATTACTGCCCTGTGATGGAGATCAACACATGCATTCAAGGAAACTACTCAAGTCTGGGCAAAGAACTGTTTTGTTCACCTCCTTTTTGCCTTATTGGTAAGGGATGGATTCCCACCGTAGGGTTATGGGAAGCAGCCAAACACACAACACCTAGCACTGGACAGATGAAATGGATAATAGTTTATTAGTCACATGTATTCTTAGCTGGGGGTTGGGAGAGAAGACATCACACATCAGGGCTGTGTGGGGATTGTAGTCAGTAACAGAGTTAACAAGCAGGTGCCGTGGGAGGCAGGCTTTGTAGTCTTGAGAGGGTAGTAGAATACTCCCTGATTCCTGTAGGAGGATGTGATTGGCTTGTTTGAATAATTCCACAGGCCGGCGTGAAACTGAAGTTCACTAGTCTGTGAGAAGCAGGAACTGTTCCTGGTCTCCATGATGAGGAAGATTATTTAACAAAAGACCGATAGGAACAGAGTCAGGAGAGGAATTCATGGTTAGGCAATTTGAGGCCTTCCCAGTTTTCCCTAACTGTCAAAGCAGCACATAATATTGAACTTTAATTTTAGGTCTCGTGCCACAAGAAGCATCCTAAAGGATTAAAGGGAACAGTGCCTTTTCCCACCAGCCAGACTGGAAAAATTAATAATTCATGGGACATTGGATACATAGGAAAGTGTTGCCTCAATTGTGGAAAAGAATTAGCCCTAGATTATGCACTACTTAAGCCCACCTACCGATCATGAGGGCTGGGGTCGGGTGGGTAGGAAATGGTCATACTATTACAGAAAAGCAACGATAATAATGACGGCAAATATCTATTCAGAAACTATGCAAATGAGAAGACAGTTGAACTACATCTTTAAAGTACTAAAGGAAAAACTGTCAACTTAGAATTCTATATACAGTGAAAATATATTTCAAAAACAATGTGTTCAATGAAACATACCAAAGCTTATAAACATTCTAAAGTAAAATTTGGTATTGGAGAAAGGCCTTTAAAGGCAAGATAAAAACCCAAAATGCATAAAGAAAATAATACTAACCAATTTGATTACATAAAAAATCTTAAATTCTATATGGTAAAAATACCATAAATAAAACTTGAACAGATAGCAGTCTTGCAACAAACATAATGGACAGAGAGTTAACATCTGTAACATAGGAAGAACTATAAATCAAGTGAAAACCAACAACTCTGTTAAGGGCCAGGGGACGATGATCTAAGCAACCAATTCCAAGAATAACTAAATCTGACCAAGAAACACAGGAAAAGGTATTCAAATGCTTAAGAAATACTAAGATTTCTCTCTTTAATCACTGGATTCACAAAAATTTTCTTTTAATTAATAACATCTTTTATGGGGAGCGTGCAGGGGAAGGCATGTTTATAGTTTATATACTTTGTAGGAATATAGATTGGTACATTTTTTGAGGACAGTTTGGAGGTACCTGTCAAAATGTAAAATGCACATTACCTCTGACCAGCAACCTCACTTCTAGGAATCTATCCTGTAGAAATAACTCACAAGTGTTCATGGATATATGTATAAGGAATACTCCACAGCATTATTTATAACAGCAAAAAACTGGAAAAGTTCTTAATGTGCATCACTAGGGAATGGTTAAATAGGTACTATGAAAAAGTAGCTGTGAAAAAGAAAGAAAAAGGAAAATTCACAATACTATGTAGTTTGAGCTATTAAAAACAAAACGGGCCATATACACATAAACACCCTCATATATATGCGTTTCACTCTAAATGCATAGAAAAAGTGTGGAAATTTACATACCAAACTATTAAAAAAAGCAGTACCCTATGGAGAGTTAGAATTTGAAGGTGTAAGGTAGGAGAGGATTTTCATGATTGATTCACTTTTATATTTGTTTTATTGTTTGAATTTTTAAGAGTGAGTGTATAATTTAAAAACTTATATAACTAAAATTCTTGAAAATAAGTATTAGTAAATTTAAATAATAAAGGCTAACGTTAAACTTTACTTGATAAAAGGACAAGTTTTTAAGTTAGATTCTGAAGCATAATTGTAGTTTTTAATTAACGTTTTGAAATTTATTCAGCTCTTCATGAAATGTAAATGTTTAAGAATTGACTAAGATATCTTTTGCTTAATTAGAATGAAAATATTACATGTTAACTGGACAGAAACTTAATTTGGCTGTAGCAGAAATGTGCAAATAGCGATACTATTCAAACTTGCGGTAAGTTGTTACCAGCCTATACTTGTAAGCATTCTCTGTACCTCTTTAATTTTAAAGCATCAATCTGTTTCCATTCACGTTAGTCCTCCCTAAAATTCTGAAGTTTCCCTCTTTGTCTTGAGGAATTTCATCTTTTTTATGAGTAATTAGTAATGTGTATTTACTGCTTATTTGTACTATGTTAAATTTACAAAGAATTAGAAACTCATTAGGAACTGAAAATAACATTTTTCAGAAATAAAAGAAAATTAATTTTTACTTTTCTCAAGGAGTTTGAGTAGAGAAATACTGCTTCAGCTATTCCTTGCGGTTAACAGGGTGATTTCCTAGAGCTACTCTCTTCAGAACAAGAAAGCATAGGAACAGGTGTCATCTTCCATCTAGGCATCAGGAAATAAAATGTAACCGTCTTGTTTCTTTTGTGGTCTTCCTAATAGATCATTAGAATGCTTTTTGAGAAGTTTTAATTTTTACTTTAAAAAATGTGTAGTATATATCTATTTTAATATATCACCCCAATGACATACATTGCCATTGTAGTAATCAACCAGAAGATAGGATGGAAAAATTTTTTTAACATCAGGAGGTAATTCTTAAATGGCTGTGACGTTTTCTTCTTAAATGTACTCTAGTCTAATATTCTTTTTTTTATTCTAATAGTCTTTAAATAGTTATAGAAGTAGTAGGTGTTATGCAATTTAAGGAGTCAAATTAGTGATAACATAATTATCCCCATGCTGTCATCCCACCCCCTGAAAATCTGTTTGCAGTGTACGTTTTCTATTAGTAGCCTGGGAGATGAAAATAAGGTCTGACTTCTTGTCTTAATTATGTATCCACATGACCACAGTTGGGTTCTCACCAGCCACTGATGATTTCACTGACCCTGAAAAATAAAAGTTTTTATGATGGGAAGAAACTTAGACCCAGATCTTAGTGAACCTTGGTTAGTACCAAAGTGTGGAGGCCACGTGTGGTATAGTCCCTGAACCGAAGCAAGTCCTTAGGCATTCGTCACCCAGGAGGCCCCTGGTCACTCTCGAGGTCATCACTAGACGAGGGGGAAAAGAAATGTCCTGAAAGTTGTTCCTGGGGAAGTCAAAAATCATTGAAGAATCACCATCCGCTTGCTAAATGCAGCTCCCCTAGAGACACCAAACATCTTAATGTAAAGGTTAGCCTGTTGAGTGCAGTTGGAGCTGGGGAAGCCAGGGCAGGAATGTGAAGAAGCAAGCCCTTTCCGCCACAGCGGAATGACGCCAGCACCTCAGCAGCCAGGCAGCAGTGAGGGTAAGGACTGGCTGAGGACTTGTCTCCTCTAATTCTGCCAGGTTTGCAATGGTGGTGATCATGAATGTGGTCATAACAGCAACAGCAACAGCCGGCCGATTGTGAGCCTGCTGAGTACCAGGCACTATATTCAGTGCTTCTCATTCGTTTTCTCATTCGATCCTCTCAGCCATCCTATGGGGTGGGCACTACTGCTATCTACTTATTACCATGAGGAAAACAGGCTCAGAGAGATGAAGTAATTTGTCTGGGTCAGGGTCAGAACTAGGATTTACGTTCAAGGAGTTGGACTCCAAAGCTTGAGATGTTAACATCTGGGTCACACTGCCCCAACCAGGGTGTCTGTGTGACACAGCTGGGCCATTGCTTTTGTGCACAGGCACCACCCTCATGCCTTAAGCTCAGTTACTTGTTGGTTCAGCAGATATTTACCAAGCTCCGATTCAGGCCCAAGGCCAGAGCAGGAAGGAGGGGGTAGTTGAAACACTTAGGTCACAGTCCTGGCTCTTGAGACTAAAGAACAAGAGTCTGACAGTAGGCGGATCCTCACTCAAAACCAGAGCTTGTGTTTGCCGTGAGGGCCACAGTGACCGATGATGCAAGCCTTCTGCCTCAGGCTGCCTGCTCTGCCAGGACATCCTGCAGTTAGAAACCACTCACCACCCACACAGTCCTCGCGGCAACGATACAAGGTGCCCCCTCTTAGGGAGCCCAGAATGCTTTTATTAGCATTTCTTCAGCATCTGTCCCTTTGGCTGGGTAGGGAACTCACAACAGGTAATTCAGGAGGTAGGGGGTGGGATGGGGGCATGCTACAGCAGTAACTCAGCTCCTTCTCAGCCGTCACACTCCCTCACCTGAGTGGGTTTGTAATAGCCAAGCACAGATTAGACCCAAGAGGTGAAATTTTTACAGCACTCTCCACCACCTTTCCATCTGCCCCAAACAAAGGTGCCTTGTCTCCTAGATCTCCCTTTTTAGAGGACCCTAAACTAGCAATCTGTACAAAGAGAACATGAAAAGAGGAGAGTTCTTTGTGGGCAAGATTGCAGAAGCTGGTTTGAGACAAATCACCCTCAAACATGACATTGTTATTAAGTGATTTATTCATTACAAAAGTGCATTGTAGCTCACTCACATGCGCATTATAAAATGCACCCATCACATTCAAAATCTCCTACAGGAACACAGTTTTAATTGTGGCTTTAGGATTGGCCAGTTTGGGGTGAGGTGAAGTAAGCTACCTTTGTAGTTCTGAAGTACCTCAGAACCTTTATACAGACAGGAGTGATGTATAAATACTCCCTGCATGTGTTCCGTGTTGCATCCATTGTTTTCTGTTCAGTAGTATATCTGCCAGTATTGACATCTGGTGATTCCTCGGTTCCAGTAGCTTTTCCAAGGTACCTCTAGCTATAGGATGTCTTGCTCTTAGCATTTGTAACGAGCACTCAGCAAGTCTCTCTGTGAACATATAACCAGAGGTAGGCAATCTTTTCAAATTATTCTTCATCTACCCCAATCTAATTTTAACAGTATTCCATTTATATACTCCCCGTCACACAAACTACTATCACAGATTTCTGAATGTAAAATAATTTTCCTGTTCACTATTAGAGTAGTCATTTAAAATTGGCCTATTAATAAATAGCCACTGCAATTATTACTAATTACTATAATTTTCGAGAATCCTCAGGCATTCAGTTCAACAGATATTTATTCTTAGTGCCAGAAGTTGGAAGGAACTGTAGTAGGCCCTACAGGGGATTCTACAGGGGCTACAGTCACCACCCCCACCACTGCTACCACTGCTGCTGGAAATATTCTTCTAGCCATTTGCAGTCTCGTAGAGGGTGAGTCAGACGTAGGGGGAGTACAGAAATTGTATGTTGCCTCATTGGAGCTTGGCAAGGAGGATGTGGTTAGCAAGGACGGGTGGCCGGGAGGGGACTGTCCTGACGGAGTAGAGGACGAAGGAATGCAGGGATGGGAATGTGAGAAGGACGACTGGAGGGCTTGCATGTTGGGAGAGGATGATGGAGATGTGAAGTGTGGCTTGTTCTAAGTGGTCCTTAGGTGCAGGAAACACAGCCTCTAAGGGTGTGCTATGTGAACTGTGTTCCCCCAGAATTCTATGTGAAGCCCGAATCCCCCATTGTGACTGTATTTGGAGATAAGGTCTATAAGGAGGTAATTAAGGTTAAGTGAGGTCATAAGGGTGGAGCCCTGATCCAATAGGATTAGTGTCCTTTAAGAAGAGACACCAGAGTTCGTTCTTTCAATCCCCCTGGCACGTGACAACACAGAGACAAGGTGTCTGTCGCAAGCCAGGAAGAGAGCCCTCACTAGAAAACAAATTGGCCTACACCTTCGTCTTGGACTTCCCGGCCTCCAGAACTGTGAGAAATAAGTTTAAGCCACCCAGTCTGTGGTAATTTGTTTTGACAGCCCAAGCTGGCTAACACAGGGTATATGTAGTTTCCATCAGAATGTTGGTGAAAATACTCTGTATCATATACCAATTCTTAGGCACTGTGAGTGTTGACTAGACCTGCATTTCCTGAATTCATTTAGGACCCAACACTATTCACTGGCTTCAAAGGAGGGTCTGGTGTTTGTTTTATCCCAGATTTTAGACATAAGGGGAGGAATTGATCTTCTTCCTCATCTTGCTTACTTCCAGCAAGAGGTGCAGTATTGTAACAGGCTCATGGTAAACATCCATTTAACTGAATTAATATGTCACTATTCTCGAGGCACTAGGTAAAGAGGGCCTAACAAGGAAAGTCACCAAGGACAAGTTTGGGGGTTTGAACATTGTACACTTCCAAGAACTAAGTAGTTAGGAGGTAGTACAGGGAGGATGGACATCTGTGTGCACCCCACTCTGCCCCTCAGGGTCTGCACAGGCAGCCATCCTGGTTCTCTTCATCATGAATAGAGTCTGGTCCCTGTTTCTTACTTTATAATGATTTTTTTACAAACTGTACTTTTGAACTTTTAAGAATGTAAGGTTTTGTGGCATCACTGTTAGTAGCTGACCTCTTCTCTCCATCAGTTTTCACCACATGAATGCAAGCACAGTCTGAAATACTCTTCAGCTACCATTCAAGGCTTTGAACATGCAGCTACGGCCATCAATCATCCAGGAAAACACTGACCTCTAGTTTGACGAAAATCCTAGAATCCTGTTTTCCTCCATTCTCTGCTATATTCAGCCAGTCTGTTAACTACCAACATATTTACATGTTGCCATAAGAGTCAGTCATTCTACAGTAAAATGAATTTTTCAAAATGTGCTAATAGTATTTTCCATATAAAAATTTAAGTGTAAAGGTAAAAGTACTTATTTTGTGAATTTTAATGAACCTTTTCTTGTTGTTGATTAATAATTACCTTGATTAAATCTACCCTAAGATCTTACAGATCAAAGTGGAAGGCAATTTCAGGAGGAAAAAATGTTCTCTTGTGTATCAATCATAGAGTTAGCCTATATATAAGAATACAAAAATTACTTGACATGTTTTTATTGTTAATATTGCCCAAAATGCTCTACATTTCCATTTTATGAAATAATAGAAACTTTTGGTCACACTTTAGTAAAACAAAATTCGAGATCAAGAATCAATGATATTATAAACTATAACCTTTATAGGAAACAAAGGAGGATAACTGCAAAGATACGTGACTTGAGCAAGGAGTAAAGCAGTTTCCCAGCACAGATCATTGTCTAAGTATTTTTCAGTTTCTTATCAGAGTACTTCAGTACTCTGGTAGTCCTCTGGTAGTACTTCAGTATTCTGGTAGCCACAGCCATGGGGCCTTTGTTTTGGTCAGTGGTTTTGAACCTCACATTTACACGAATAAACTGACATAACTCTTAAAGTGGATTACACATTATCCAGTTAAAATTGGACATTTGTTTCTGAAGGAAATGGTTTGGTTTTCTAAATGCCTCTGTTCCGTTCTTATTTTTTTCCAATCATTGACAATAGTTCTTTGGACGTTTTTAGACATGAGGCAGCTTTCTCAAAAGCTGTACCCAAAAAGACTCAAAAGTAAACATGAAAAGAGAGCAGATTAGAATTGTTGATACTGTATCAGTATTAAAAACCAGCTGATCCTAGAGTTAAGACGAAACTAATATTACATACCTTACTTAAGTTTACATGAAGTTCAAGATTCACCCTTAAAATACATCATACAAACTTATGGTTTAGAATTGTATCCTTTATGCAACTCACATGGCTTAAGCATGCATATTTCAGGAATCCAGCATTTCTCCTATACCATCAAAATTTGTATTTTAAATTAACTTGTAAAAGTCCTACATAATTTTAAAACAAATGCTAATATTCTATGATTCTGAAGTAGCACAAAAAGAATTGGTACGTTATGTAAAATTCTTTCTTTCTATGCTTATCAGTAATGTAGTTTGTACAGTTGATGAGATGCAGCTTCCTAATCATTCACTCAATTTTTCAAAGATAAAGAGTATAGCAGACTTCGTCCATAACTTTTTCAAATGTAAGTTCTCAGTTTTTTCTTAGCAGGTTACTCTGTCACTGTTTTATTTCTCTACCCTCTTGTCCACTAGCGAGGCTTAAGTAGCCTTCCTTGGAGTTCATAGGGATCTGACAGATTCCATTAGAAAAGTCAGTCTAGCTTTTTGTTTCTCTTGACATCAACACACTAGGCCAGTCTATGTCTGAGAGGAGCATGCCAAAATGGTTGTCTTACTGCATTTCTCATGATTATTCTCTGCAGTGATAGCCTTTGAGGTCATATTATAGATCGTTTCATCAAAAGAATGTCAACAATAGTAGCCTGGCAAGGGTTGGTTCCATCTAATCAGATATGTCCTCCAGAGCCAGTAGGCTTGATGCCCTAACAAAACCTGGTTGCTTCACCATGACTTTGAGCTAGTCTCAGACTTACCGTGGCTGATCTGCACATTCATTCTCAGACCTCAAAAGTGCATTGTTTTAGTGCTTTTCATTCTGTTAGGACAGGGTGAAAGCCCGGATAAATGCAAGTAAGCAAACAGTATTTCATTTTATTATTGCTCCACCTCCACCTTGCAGGCACATCACACATATATACCTGTAAGTATATACATATGTGTTTTCAGTGTGAAGCTTGAGTCTCAGATTTATTTAAAGGCAGGTCTGGTAAAGGAGTCCAGATAATGTTTGAACCATCCTGAAATCAGTCTCCAAGAAAAGGAGGTTCAAAGTAACAGCTCATCAGCAGATTTTTCCCTAAAGCAGGCTCACCTTGTGGTTAATTTATAGAATTTCATCCTTAATCTAACTTGTAGTATATTGTAGTAGATGGGAGGGATGATGTGTACCAACTTTTTGAATATGACATAGTTAATTTCCTAACATCCCTCTGCTGGATATTGCTCCTCCAATATGAACTTGCTGGTTTCCCTGTTTCAGCTCTTGTGTTCACTAAAATCTGCTCATCTAAATGTCATTTATTGACCAGTTCAAATGCTAAAACCAAATTTTTATAGACACCTTCATTCTCATGATAGGTTATTAAGTACCGTTTCCTAATGAGATCAGTCAAATAAATCATCAGAGAACTGAAGTGTCAACACAAGCACACTAACGATTTGCTCTAGGTGTGGGCTGAAGATATTGCAACTCCATAGGCTTCAGTTTTGACAGATTAAAAATAACCAGCTAATGAAGTGAAGCACTAAAGCTTGATTCTTATGTTGTCCCTAGAGAAACAATTATTCATTTTTCTTTTGGTTATAATTTGATTATAAATTGAGGCCTGGCTCGGTAGTACAACCATGCACCTTTTAAGGAATCCAGTGCATTTGATTATTAAGCATTTAACATCACTCCCAGGGGCAGGCAATCCCAAAGAGCCATTGGACATGGAAGGCATTAAAAATTTGTTTTACTGCCCTGTAATCAGCCTTAATCATGACCTATCACCCCCACACGAGATTACCTGAGGGTCTTTCTGTGTCAGATATCATGTACTAGAGACTCAACTGAGTACAAATGAGAATTAGATTTAAATTACTAAGCTAATTTTCATTTCCGATTTTAAACAGAATTTAATTACCTGCCTGCAGAAATAAGAGATAGTCATGTTTAACTAATACCAGCAGCCCCGTCTGTCCTGCCATGAGCAGTTTATATATGCTTTTTTTTCCGTCACCGTGTTGAATTAAGGATACAATATCTACTTGTCAGTCCAGTAAGCATTTTAAAGTCCAGTTAAAATATTTAACATGAGTTGACACCACAATGTCATGTACATATAAATAACCTCTAATGAAGTTAAATGCTGATGCTTAATTCTTCTGTTATCTTTATAGGACTGGTTCTCCAATATTATTTTGATTTATTACTGATTTTTATGATTATCCTAGACTGAACAATTTAAATATGTAAAGCCCTATGTATACTTTCTGGACCTAATTTGCAACTGAAAATATGTCATTGCTCCTGTAAATAGTGGGTGTGGTCTCATTTAGAGGCCAGGGAGCTATTTAGTATCAGTCTTGAGATGCCCCTCTCTCTCTATCTATTTAGTAATGAGGAGCTACAAGTCTCTCCTGAGGTCCTGAGCAGTCATATTGTTTCCTCTGATGACTTTTTCTTTGAAACTTTGAGCTTTGTGTTTTATCTGGAAGAATAAAAATTTTTTGAAAAATTCAGTAAACTTCAAATTGATAACTGTAAACAAGAATCATCACTGAAAGTATTCTGCTGGTGAAATGTTGGCAAATAGATAAAATTAAAAGAGACATTCACTCTATTAATTTTATTTGCCACAAATAGTCATTGAGGTGTGTGTTACCTGTAGGGCTGCATTTTTAATTTTTTTTTCCTAGACCTAGTAAGACAATATAGCATGTACCAGTGACAAAAATTGGCTCCTATGACTTCTTACAAAGTGGAACAAAACTAATGTACAGGTCTAGAGGGTTGATATAACCTTACCAAAAAAACTGTATATTTTTTAAATCATCATACCTAAGATCAATCAGGGTGTGTATATGAAGAATGGTTATTTAAACAAGGAAAACATGATCGGTACAAACAGTACCCAATTTGCAAATAAAAATATAATCGCTCATGCAGATGTGAGTACATTCTCATTTAGGGGCAATCTATTCATTGCCTCTCCCCCCGCCCGTCCCCCCCCAAAAAAAAACAGCTCTAGACACATAATCACTATGCAAATCTAGTCAGCATATTTACACTAGAAACATGTAGCCAATTACAGAAAAATAGGTGGAGCTCTTTTAAGCATTCATTAAATCTTTCAAGGCAAGGGGATAAATTAAACTTTATAAGACTGCTATACAAATGACTATTTTAGAATTTAAATATGGTTGTATAATTTAGTGCTAGTTACCATATTCAATTTTAATACCAAAATTTAGCTTCCAAACAACACTCCGAATGAGGCACGATATCTGGGAACC
Organism: Rhinolophus ferrumequinum; assembly: GCF_004115265.2. Lineage (NCBI taxonomy): Eukaryota > Metazoa > Chordata > Mammalia > Chiroptera > Rhinolophidae > Rhinolophus > Rhinolophus ferrumequinum. Next base: position 25,156,416 of record NC_046300.1, on the reverse strand, counting down.
TATGACTGCCCTCCACACAAGCATTTAAAACCCAGAACCTCAGCATGTCCCATTTCATGCTGAATCCAGAGTGGCCTTTCGGTTCCCAAAAGAATGCCATGGTTTGAGCAGCCTTGAATAAATACAGTGGTACGTCCCCGCCACTGTGGGTGAGCTTCTGTTAGCATCACCCACAGGGTGGAAAGTATTGTCCCTCGCACCCTTTAATATCCTGCATGGTCATAGCCAAGAAACCAGGTTTCTACGACCTATTTTCTCACTTTTAATGATGTATCTTGGAGAAAGAATTAAAATACTACAATATGAATGTTAAAATGTCATTTGAAAAGCTAATGCATCAGTGAAGGTCAAATATCCATGAAGAATGACCAAGCAGCTAGCAACATGGAAAGTAAAAATCAAAACCAGGCGTATGAGTAGGGGATGGCAAAGACAGGGTTGTGTGTCAGTCACTGTACTGGGTACCTTAGACTGGCAGAGTGGATGGTGGCTTTCAGCCATGTGATTTGGAGAACCCAAAATTCCTCCTACTCGAAAAACAGAACTATACACATACTCTTTGTTCCAATTATTTTGTGTTAGTTTAGTTTCTTTGTGCTAAATGCAATCCCTGCAGTTCCCTTTGAAAATGTACCTACCTCTGGAAAAGATGGCACATTAGGTGGCAGTCACATTATGATCAGATATATGAACATTTCCTCTGGCAGAAAATGATATGTGAGTGTCAAGAAGGGGAAATACACCAGGGAATTGGGCAAATGGGGAGGGAGGCAACCAAGCTGAATTTCCCCTACTTTACAAAGTTGCGCAATCAGAGAGAAGCCTAACTTTGAATTACTACACTCTTGTGAAGTGTGAAAAAGTTGGAGAGTTTTGATGTATGTTCTTGTCCCAAAGTAGGCCTGGCATTTTTTTAAAGCGAGAGAGGCTTGAAGTGAGTGTTAAGGTTAGAAAGGTCAGCAGGTCATAGAGGCAAGTGCAGCAGGGCTTGTTAGGAGGAATCAAAGCCCTACTTAGGGAAGCAGCAGGAAGCAGGGGACTGGCATTTCCACCCTAGGGAGGTCATAGGGGCCATCTGGCAAGAGAAACGGTGGCTTACCTCTGCAAAGGCTTAAAATCCAGGTTAAAATGCTGATTAGAAAAATTCCCACAATTGTAGTTGGATCTTTATTTTCTTCCCCTCTCACTTACAGGACAGGATGATTCTGCCTAAATAATTCAGCATTATTTTAAAGGGGTTAATGTGTATGCAGATTAATTTGATAAGTGCTTCTGCCACTCTTTTCTTTCCTCCTTTCTGTGTTTTAAGAGCCCTCTTCCTAAGATAGGTGGTGTCCATTTTCTTCTTCATCTGAAATTAGTCTCCCCCCTAGGGAGGTCAAAATGACAATGGAGGCTGACCACATTGTTGGCAGTTGTTGCTCATGAGGCTGTGGAGATGGAAACCAGTTCATATTGATGCATTTTTTCAGTGCCAACACTTCACACTTAGTGCGCATAAAGGTTTTCATCAAGAATTTTTCCTTTTGAACAATGATTTCATACTGTTCTATGTTACAGTGTTCTTTCACATTAACATGTTTGCCTCTTTTGAAAACAGATTCTGTTTCCTCCATGAACAGTAAGAACTGAAGCAGAGGGCAGAATTTTAGAACAGCCTCTATTGAAGATAAAAGTGTGATTAGGATACTGAAAACTAATTTAATGGGTAAAAAGCATCTGTAACATCAGGCAGGCTATTGGCCAAAAAATGCATCTTTACACATAGTTGATCTTGCCATAGGGGACAGGGGGGCTGTGAAAGGATGGGACCAGAAATAGAAGGTTTAAAAGAGGGACCTTGCATGACCAGGTTATGTCTTTAGAGACTAAAAAGCTTGGTTCATCTGGGAGACAGAGAGACGCCAGATAAGAGATGACAGAGGCCATGTAGAGGAAGGAGAGAGGAAGGGCCAAGAAATATTTTGGAATCAGAATCCCCAGGGCTTGGTTTCCTAACCACTATGACAGCATCAGTAGTAACTCTGTGAACTTCATTGTGCCTGGTCTCCCACAAATTTCCAGGCTAATCCTGGAGAACAAAAAAGATGCATTTCAAGACTAGTTGATAGTACCCAGTAGGTTAACATTCCTGTCACCCACTAACCCATCTCCCATTCTCTGCCAGCAGAAAAATGGAAAACAAGGTTCACAGTTTCCACCTATGATACATTAGAATTTATTTCGACGTGGTTCTTTACCTATATCAGAAGGATACAGTAAGAGTTTGAATCCTAGAAATGGAACCTGCCCGCTGGGCTAAAGCAGAAGTGGGGGAGAAGCAGGACCTATGGGCCAAATTGGGCCTGGTGTCAGAACATGTTACCCAAGGGGGAAACAGCAGTAGGTTGTCAAACAGAAAACTACTGAATACATACTGCATATAAGAATCCTTATGAATTATAAGAATTGAAACCTTCAGAGACTAAAGGAGATAGCAAGGAAGCTTGAAGACAAAGGAAGAGGTCAATTGTAGGAAATAGAGCATATTGTCTTCTTTAGACTTAAAGCAGAGATATTTAAATATTAAACCACAAAAAAATTTGAAAAGGACGCCGGGGCTGCCCAAAAGCTTAGCATCTCAAGTCAGTGACTTGGAGAGCTGCTGATCCTGTAGGTATAAATGTCATTTAGGCTCAAGCATGGGAAGGAGGGAGGATGACTCGCCAGGAATCTGATATCTCCTACAAGACTGAAAAAGAGACACTGCCTACCCTCAAGGAAAAGGGGTAGTTAACAAGCACAGAGTGATACGTGCCCTCCTTGATATAGCTAATGGTTGTGTTCCAGCCTTAGCAGAAGGTTCAACATCATCCTTTTGGGAAGAGAGGATAAGAGGAAGCCCTCAGCCCAAATCTAAGCCCACGCTTTCGATGGAAAAGTCATTCCTCAGCATGCACGCATCCACGTGACTCACCAGGCTGCCTCAGCTGCAAATTATCAGCACTGAAAGGCAAACAGAACCATCTAGTAAACTGAAACCACTGAGACTCTTGTCCAGCTCTGGCCCTCAGCTGGGTTATTTATATTTCTGGACTCAAGTCCAGATTCCCAGATGTGGGAAGACTGTGGATCTGTGTGATAGGATCTAGGGCATGACTGCTGCATTCACACCCACTCTCAAAACCTCCTTCTGCCCCGCTTGTAGCTACTGAACAGGAGTGTGAACAAAAAAAAGTATTTGAGGGGGAAATTGCTACATTAGAATACTATTAATAATATGTAGTGAGTAGTCTACATTTGAGAACTGGAATAAAAAATATTTTTTTTATTTTGAAGAAAAGATGTGCGTTACAAACAATTCTTGTTAGATTATTGTCATTTTTACTTCCATCAGGGTTGGAAGTAGAGGAAAGAGAGGATCAGAATAATCTTCAGTCTCTCCTAGCCAGAAACCAGAGGAAAAATACCGCAGTTTAAGAGAACTTACTTTCCAGGGTTGGCAGAAACTGATGTTTGTAGAGAATGTATCTTAAAAAAAAAAAAAAAGAAAAGAACAATAGTTTAGTGGTTACCAGAAGGTAAGGGGCTGGGGGGTGGGAGATGAGGGTAAGGGGGATCCAATATATGGTGATGGAAGGAGAACTGACTGTGGGTGGGGAACACACACTGTGATATATAGGTGATGTGTTACAGAATTGTACACCTGAAATCTATGTAATTTCACTAACAATTGTCACCCCAATAAATTTTTAAAAAAAGAAAACTTGGTCGACATAGGCCAATGGGCATGAACTGTTCTCTCTTTAAAATCTAGCATCCTTAGGTAATGACACGTGTTGGTGAAGATGTGGAGAATTGGAACCCTCCCACATTGCTAGCCAGGATATAAAATGGTGCAGCCTCTTTGGACAACACTTCGGCAGTTCCTTTCGTGGTTAAGCATAGTTACCACGTGACAATTCCACTTTTAGGTATACTAGTACACCCTAGAGAAATGAAAACCTGTCCATGCAAAACCTGTGCACAAATGTTCACAGTAGCATTATTCGTGATAGCCAAAAAAGAGGAAACAACCCACATGTCCATCTCCTATCGAATGGATTAATATAATGTGGTGTGGTCTCACATTAGACTATTATTTGGCAATAAAAAGGAGTAAAGTACTGAGGCCTGCTACAGAATGGCTGCACTTAACATTACGCCAATCACAAAAGAGCACATATTGTATGATTCTGTTTACCTGAAATGCCCACAACAGGCAAATACAGAAGACAACTAGTAAATTACTGGGTACCTAATGCTGGAGGATTTGGGTGTTGGGGGGAGTGATGGCTAATGGATACAGGTTTCTTTTGGGAATGATGAAAATATTCCAAAATGGATTGTGGTGATGGTTGCGTAACTCTGTGAATGTACTAAAAACCATTGAAGTACTAAATGGGTCAGTTGTACAGTTACGTGAATTATATCTCAAAGCTGCTTTTTAAAAAATCTAGCTTCAATATCTTGACATCTTTGTCTCTTTCCTACTTGCTGCAACCACAGCTTTTTGCAGTGGTATTTGAAGGAAAGTCACGTGTGAATCTCTGGTGTCTTAAACAAGTCCTCTACTGGAAGGATATTTTCTGAGAGTTCATTAGGAATTATTGCTAACGAAGCCTGGAATTGCAATCCAATAGCTTCTCAGTAGGAATGCACCATCTGTGCTTTTCTTTAGCTGAGTCTATTCTACCAGAACACTTTGTATTTCAAAGCACACATTGATTTAATGTACATAGCAGCACTATGTAGGCTGATAGGATGAGTTTTTAAGTTTTTAAAAATATTTTATCAACAGTACACTTTAGGTTATAGTCAGTGTATTTTTACTTTTTATTGAGCAGTCTCAATTCAGGAGGCATTAATACCAAATGGTTTTAATTTTCTCCAGTCACTGCCTTAGGCCATGTTTTATTGAATCTTTCTTTTCTATCCCTTAAGAATATTTAGCAGATCTCATAGCATTCAGGTCACTTTCAGTTATTAGAAGATCAATATGGTCCATTTTTAAACTCCCATCTTATACCTGATTTAAATCTAATTTCCTCCTTCCACTCCATCACGGAGCATGGTCTGATTCTCAGATACCTCCTTTCTCTCCCTTTTCAAGGCCTAACTTCTAGATAGTAAGGGCTAGGTAACAGATGAGAACAGTGTCCCTTTGTCTAATTCTCATAGTTGCCATCCTCCCCACTTCTTTAGTAAGCAACATCTTCCATCCATGCCTTCTGGGTGACAGGTGTCAAAATGCAGCTTCGCATTGTGTAAATTGGAGAGCTCACTTCCCAATACCCTGATATGGAAGATCCAGCCCTGGCTTAACCTTGACTAACCCCTTCCATAGTGGTATACTAGTAAATGTTTAACAATTAATTGGCTGGGGGCAGGAGTTAGGTAGTGGTATCTAGATATGCGCGTAAACATAAGTCATTACAGATTTTACTGATGTGTAGTATGGTTTACAGATAATAAAATATACAATACTCGATAATGCAAATTCCTTATAGCCAATTAATTCTCCCAGAAGACTTTCAGTGATTTTTTTGCCAAAAATTTATATATAGCCATCTTATGGTTGCATCTCTCAAATGAGTGTAGTTTTTAACATGAATGTCGAACTTAAATGATATTTTCATTTAAGTTCCGAACTAAGGCAAATGTGAAATAAAGACGGATATTAGAACTTGTCAGTCGTTATCATGAGCAACTCTGTGCTGAATCAGATAATAGTTTGAAATACTGGAAGAATATATCCTACAGTTTTTATGCTATTCAGAATGTAAGTACTCTAGACCTAATGGCACACTTTTAAGTTTAATCTGCATTATTAGCATTTTCTCCATCACTTAACTGCAGGCAACAAAACAATAAATCAAGTTCTAATTTGTAGCATTTGCTGATTTCAGGCTAATACATGACCTTACTGAATGCATAATTGGGACAAGAGGTACAGTAGCACGCTGTTTTTTTCTACCATACGAACAGAAGAGACATTTAAAAAAAAAAAACCTATGTGGATTAATAATAGCAGTAAAATAATTAAGAAATTATGAGTTTTAAGTATTTATTAACTTTGTTTATAAATTATTTAGTTGTAACTTTCTATACTTAAATTTTAATAATGACTGTGTTTAAATTCCTAAAATTTTTACAATGGCTGGCAAGCTGGCTCCAGCCCCTCTCACACAGCATTCTCCTAAGAGCCTGTTAGCTACTGGGGTCCCTTTCCCTGGGAAGCTGCCTTCTTGACAGGACACTGAGGAGACAGCAGGGTAGACGGCTTCTTTGGTGCTCCCTCTCTCTACTCGGATAGTCAAGGGGCAAAGCAGGTCAGCTGCCTGAGCAGCTCGTGTCCGGTTTAAATCTCCAGCCACTCGAATCTCCTTGCGGGCACCCTCAGTCCTTCCAGCGAGTCTCTCGGTACCCTCCTCTCATAGCTTTGAGAGGAAAAGGTCGTCTTTTCCCTGTTTTTGTGGGGGTGGGAGGAGGGAAGACAGGAAAGCTCCACTACCACACACACCACACTCCCGAGGTGCTAGCGGCTCAGTGTTCCCACAAACCTTTCTCTCCTTTTCCACACTTTATCATAGATTCTGGTGCTGTCAGAGCCAGCTTATCTTCTCTTAGTAAGTCTTGAGGAAGATATTAATGCCTTTTTAGAATTTAGAGTACTCAGTCCCCAGTACCTCTTTTACCATTGCTGGTTCGTTATTAATTCTGGAGAAACAGCATCCATTGCTAGACTTGTATGCAGTTCTATGTAGCATTCTCAAATTTAAATCTAGTTTCAGAAAGTCTACCATTGGGTTTAAATCACGGACATGATCATTTTTTTCTCCCTAAATCACTATAAGCCACACACTGTGTGTCTGTGTGTGTGTGTGTGTCTTTCCAAGATACTTAACAGTCTTTCTGGTTTCAGTCAGGCCTGTAATTATCAGTCTGGTTTCCCCACATTCCAAAACACAAAACCTTAGCTTTGACCTACTCACTTGATTTTTAATTACTAGACCTAGAGGAATTCAGATTTTCTAAATCTTGATAACATTCTTCAAAGAGACATGACATTCCTCTACCTCTGGGATGAAATAGCGTTAATTGCTCCAAGTGTTAACCTTACCAGGATTAGGGTTCTCCAAATAAAATTTTAGTGAATGAAAGAACTGGGGAAGGATGAGAACTTACCTTACCAGATATCAAAACATACTATAAAACTCTAGTGAGAAAAATAGGAGGAACAAATAATGCAAAAGACAGACTAACCTATTGAAAGAATATCAAGTGCAAAAATGAGGTCCAGATATGTATAGGAAGCTTGTGTATGATACAGCTAGCATTGCACATAAAAGTTACTGTTAGTAAACATAGAATATTTCTAAAATACTGGAGAGAATGGAGAGGGCCTTTGTAAATAAGCATGATATATCAAACCAGAAAATGTGAAGGGAAGATCGACTTATTCAACTACTTAAAATTTTTAAACTTACATTTGGCAGGAGACATCATAAACTAGGTTAATAGGATAAATGATATGCTGGGAGAAAATATTTCCTCCACACATAATAGATAAGTAGTTTTGTCATTGAAGAGGCACTGCATTTATTTTGGCTGAATACTGAAGAGCCAGTTTTAGAATCAGTGAACAGCCTAAGGCAAGGCTGAATGTTCCCATCTTGAGATACAAGAATAAATAGGAAATTTAATTTTTAAGAATGTAAGTAATATTATAATCGTAATATTATAATCTTATTAAAAACGTAGTTGTTTTTCAAGTTTGACATTATGATGTAGCAGGATAATTTCTCCATGTTGCCAGCTGTTAGAAGGCGCCTCTGCCCATTGCAGTACTTAACTGATGTTTCCACCTGGTGAAAAGCAGGACTTATTTTGGCTCCCTATGCCAGTGTGGTTCGTCTTAATGGAGATTTTGCTGTCAGATCAATAAGCTTTCCTTTTTCTCTAGTGGTAACAAAAAAGGTAAAGACTGACCCTTGGGCCCCTGGTGGTCATGGTGCAGTGTCACTGTAGCGCCCCCACCAGCAGAAGCTGTGTGCATGGCTTCCAGCAGATCTTGGCCCTCACATTTTCATTTCTAATGTTTGTACGTTAATTTGCTGCTTCACAGTCGCTGGATGTGCTGCTTTCTGAGCCAGCAGACGCTGGTTGTTACCATGTCCTTTTGCTGTCGGAATCAGTATCTGCTGTGGACAGTATTAATATCTGTTTGGTTCCATAGCCTTGTTCTACCTGGGATAGCTGCTCTTCCATTGCTCTTTGAACATTTGTGTGAATACCCGTGAAGGCAGTTCAAAATCTTTCCCTTGTATGTCATATTATTTGTCTTTGGCCAAAAGAAATTTTCAGTCTTAATTACATTCGTAGTGCTTACCCATATTTTTAAAACCAGTATTTAGATATTAGCAGTAAGGCCAAGTGATGGTGTTATGCTTGTTATATATGATGGGACCCGATACGATCTTTAGCCACAAGTTCAGAAAAGCTGGAAATAACTCGACGGAGGCATCGGTCAGTTCTAGCTTCCAAAAAGTAAAGCGGGTTTTGGCTGAATACTGAGGCCAAAGCTGAGCTTCAGTGCATGTTTAACATTTATAATATATAAAGTGCTCCTTCATATTAGTAAGAAAAAGTGGACAAATGACATGAACAAACAAATTACAGAAGAAGAAATACAAATGGTAAACAAAAACGAGAAAATGCTAAACCTCTGTAGGCATCAAGTTAAATGTGGTTACAATGACAGTGGTTTTTTTGTTAGCTTGACAAAAAAAAAAATTTAAGATTGGTAATGTAGTGTTGGTGAAAATGTCCTGAAACAGAAAATTATACATTCTTTTATTGAAGGACAGTTTTGCAGTATTGACCAAAAATTTTAAATGTGTCCTCACTGATCCAGCACTGACACTTAGAGGAATCTGCCCCCAGAAGTACTCAAACACATGTTCAAGGATTTCTACAAGACTGTAATGCTAGCTCTAACTGCCAGAAAATCAAATCGAACCGAAATGTGCATCCGTAGTGGAACGTAAAAGTGAATGCTGAATAACTATGTAAAGAAATGCCCTGTAATTATTTAAAATAATGAGCTAGATCTGTTTGTACTGTCTTAGAAACACAACTACAGTACATTATTACAGAGGAAAATGCAAGTTGCAGCACATTTTATTTAAATATAAATAAAGAACGAAGTATGGAGAGATGAGCATCAAACCGTTAACGGTGGTTAGTGACCTCGAGATGGAATGGGTCCTGGGATGGAAGAAATGAGCGGGAAGCAGCAAAAGCAGATGCAGAGCCGTGCAAGAGTGGAGCATACTGAAGAAGCTGCAAGTCGTTTAGATTTTATCTGAAGAGAATGTCTTCAAACAATCAGATTTATATTCTTAAAAGGTGTATATGAATACTTATTTGCCTGTCTTCATTTAGAAAATAATAGAAATTTTGTATGTGCTTCACAAAAATTAACTCACTTAATTCTTATAACAACCTACGGTTATTGTCTCCATTTTGCAGTTGAGGAAACTGAGACATGGAGAAGTTAACTTGCCCAGCGTGACTTAGTTATCGGTAGAACAGAGATGTAAATCCAGGCAGTTTGGATCCAAAGTCCATGCCCCTTTCCCTTATACTGCACTATTTCTGTTTGTTTCTTTAAGAACATACATGTTTTCTTAAGGAAAGGGAATCAAAAAATGTTTTTCCATGTAGTTTCTCCCATACCACCTACCAACCAAGATGGGATGTTCTTTGGCCTTGCAGACAGAATCGCTCAGCTCAGCAGTGTGCCGGGCTTTTCTCACCTTCCCTGTTACCATTCAGCTGCATCTCATCCCCCTTAATCTTACTCCCTGTCTCCTCCTTTCCTGCGCGACTATAAACCCTTTTGGCTTCCAGGGTACCCAGTGTAACCCCAGCCGTTGGAGACACGAGGCTTGACACAGGGATGCAGGAGTTTTCTGAGCCTTTCTCTTCTGGAAATCTCCAAAAACAAAAATGGGAGAGGGTGCAGAGTCCTTAGTACGAGATTACCTTTCACTCACTTCCAAATAATCCTGATCGTTGTTCAGTCCCGAAGCATTTACTGCATACACCACTTTGTGCCGGGAACTGTGTAGGGAGGCTGAGGTGAGACAGGGACGTAGAGACGAGGGACGCTGTTGTGTTGCCCGCCATCAGTGATCTTTCAGTCTTACACTTTCACCCAGGCTAGTATGTCAGGTAGTATTATGTTAACAAAAATGACAACATGAGTCTTATTTAAAAATGATGTAATGTGGTTTAGAAGTCTAGTTAATGGAGGGCATTGTATGCCCAACTCACCCCCGTGATTTTCCATTGACCCCTCTGGAAACCCGGTACCTCTGCCTCAGGGAACCTCTAATACATGCCTCGCTATCATGTGGGAGAATTAAGTGCTTGTAGTCATCTAACCCTGTGCTGTAAGAGGAGCAGAGTACAGATGCTCCTCTTTTCAAAAATTCCAATAATTGCTAAACAAAGGCAGAAATCGTAGATTAAATATCCATTTCCACTAATGAACATTGTGGTTTTTCTTTAGTAAAGAGGAGGGAGACTGATAGATGATAATCTCAAAGATTGATAAAGACTTGGGAAAGTAGTAACAACCCAGAAACCCAAAATGATGGGAAGTTTTTCCTTTTTTAGAAAGAAATTATTAAAGAAATATGGTCGGCCGATTTATATTTAGAGACTGTCATTTCATATAACATCTACAGCTATGAAATATGACACCCTGTAACAAGATTCCATCTTACTTAGACTCATAATTATAAACACACTACAAAAAGAGTGTCTTACTCCATTAAATTCACTGTGATAGTCATTGCCTACACGGATATTGGGTAGTTTTGATCTTTGGCTATGCGTATATTGCAGTTTTGATCCAGCTACTTGCAATCTTCTAAAACATTTTAGCGTTAAGAACGATTTAATTAATAACATGATTTTAAAATGCCTCCATGTTATGCTTTTATTCCTTCATTTATACTCTAAACAGATTTAAGGGTTGCATAAATTTTCAAAGATTCTTGCACAATAATGTTCTTCACAGCACTGTTTATTAAAACAAAAATATTGGAAAGAATTCAAATGCCTCTAAACAGGAAATTGATTATTAATTCAGATGAGTATTAAAAATGAAGTAGATATGTAATTATCACTATAAAAAGTTATTCATTATATAGTAATTTTTTTAAAGATTACAAAAGCAGGACTAAATCGTTTTTCAAATTGTATATTTAGAAAAGTCTAGGAAGTTGTAAGTCAAAATGTTAACAGCGCTTCTCTCAGTGAATTTACAGATAGTCTTCACTTACAGCTTCTGTCTCGTGTATTGTCTGAGGTAGTTTTTAAGATGATTATTAGTTACTGTTTTTATAGTTAGCATGTATAATTTTACAGATGGGAAAATATTTCTCTTTAAAATCAAACTTGAAAAGGTAAAAGGAACTGAAAGAAATGTACTGTTTACTTAAGCACACAAAATATTTTTGCAGAATGCATTAATTTTATCAGTACTCTACTTTGTTTTTGAGTTTTTTCCCCCTTCTGCCCCTACTGAAATAGTATTAACACTTGGTGTAACGCCTTTCCCCACCCCACAGCTTCCTGTTCCCTGTCCCTCATCTGTCTCCCTCTGCCTGTGAGCCGAAACGACAGACCTGTTCCCAGTGTGCTCACACTGTGAGGATACAGTTTGAGGTAGAACATTAACATCAGAGGTCATTCTTCTGACATTAAGCGTGTCCTTCATCTCAGTCAGTACGTTAGGAGTACAGATGGACCTTTAGTATGTTTCGCTAATATGGAGTCTGTTTAATTAAACACCTGTCTTGAATGATGTAGACGTAAGCTATTGAGGATGCCCAGATTTCACCCTAAGGCTTTGCATTCTAGACTGGCAGAAATTGGAACAAGATGAGTTTGTTCAATGGTAGAGAAATGTGACTCAGACCTTTCTTTGGCCCTTTTTAGACTCTAAGGTCATTACTTAGTCTGAACTGAAGGACCACATTTTTAAAACATATCTTGGCCAATTCCCAGGTATTTTGTGCATACATTTAGTATTGCTGGTTTAAATCTCCTTGAACTCTGGCTGGACTGGTTTAAGTGATAGTTTCGGTCTCAGCATTTGAGCCAGGAAAGGGAAAGAATCATAAAGAGGAAGCCGAGGCAAAAGTTCTAAACACACCCATATACTGGGTAATCTGTTAATTGTTTATGGTATAAGTAGATGTAAGAGACTGCCCTCTCCCGAGAATGATAACAAGCTTAGCACACATCCAAGAAGCTGGTTTGTTAAAACTTAAGGTCTTATTGGGAAAGCTTTCAAAGACTGTTATCATCAGCCTCAGTAGATCATTAAAAGGTGGTGTTTCTATTCTGCCTTTAATATTGAGCAGGTATGACTATGAATATCTTACCAGGTTAGAGTTTCAGAGTCTTCCCAAGTTACAGGTAGTATTAGACTACAGTCACATTTACACTTACATACTCTTTACCTTGATTTTCACATTTAATATTATTAATAACTTGTTCTACTTTACTCCTTTTCCCCTTCAGTTCCTTCTTATCCATTTGCTCTGATATACCCAAGCTCTCAACACCAAAAATACAGGAACTTAAAATCAGGGAAAGAGTGAAATTAGAGAAGAAAGGAGGGGTAGGGGTGGATTCTAGGATCTCCAAAAACCTACGTGTTTTTTTCGGTTGTTTCGATTTTTTTTTTTTTTCCACCCAGTGTTGACCCTGTCTGGGTAGAGAACAATCTCTCAAAAGGCCTATAGTTCAGAGTGTGGACTCTGTTTCAGAGCCCTTCCCCACCCCTTGCTCAGCCTTGGGTCAGTGACTTACCCTCCTTATGCTTCAGTGTCCTCCTATGTCAGCTCCCTCAGAGTTTTCAGTTAATATTGTAAAGTTTTAGGACGTGGTAAATCAGTGAGTGGTAGCTATTAACGTGTCAGTATTTTTGTAATAAAGAGCTGCCTGGATTTTGATAGCCCCAAATTTGGAGGAAGAAGTCCACCATCTCCCCCTGTGTCATTGGGTCTCACCGATGGCTGCAGCTTGACTGACTGTTCAGCTGAGGCTCCCTCAGTGCAGGGAGAGGAGCTGGCTGGCCAGGGGATTGGAACCTCCTGCCAAGAGACCTCATCAAGGACCCTGCAGTTCCCCTCCCACAGCCCCTGCATTTTCTCAGTAAAACATCTATTTGAAATCAAGGGGAGGAGGGTGAGAAGTGTGTGGTGGGGACAGAGAGAGAATAAGGCTTGTCCAGATATATAAGAGGTATCAGTAAAAGCACAGGTAGATGATTCTTCAGCAGCTGGTGTGAAGTGGGGTCTATCAGTGGCAGGTCATTTGCAGGTCATTGTTAAAGTGACAGTGTTCCAGGTTGAGCAGCAGCTTCTCACCTCCTCCCCACTCACTCCTACTACCCCCCTCCCCACACACACACACCCCTGCGTCTCACCCACAGCCCGCCCTGGCCAGCCTTCCAGGCACTCCTTCTATTCCCTGACTTTGAAAGTGGAAGAGGTGCTGGTATTTACTGACCCTGGGCTCTGCTTCCTTTCCAGCTGACCCTCTGGTGGGCAGCATTGCCACACAGTACATGACCAACAGAGCGGAGCACGACCGAATGGCCAGACAGTGGACCAAGCGGTATGCCACATAGGGGCCCGCGCCTGCCGCCCCCGCCGGACCTGTGCAAGCACATTCACCAAGTGCATCAATAGCCCTGCCCACCCCTCCGGACCTCAGTTCTTATGTTCTTATTTTTATTAAATTTTGAGCAGTTTGTGATGGTATGTCATCCTTCCCCCACTCCGTTCTCCCTCTTTTCTCTTCCTCCTTTTCCTTTGCTTTCCCTTCTCTCCCACCCGTTTTATTCCCTTTTTAATTTCTGTTAACTTGAAAGATTGGGTGTTTTTTATTTCCCAGCTCAAAAAAAAACTGGGAAGTTTTTTTTCAGTGCAAACAATGTTGGATCTGTAATAGTAAGAGCTTTCTTACAAAGCTTTGTATTACTGTGTGGTTTTGTTTTTTGTTTGTTTTGATTTTTTTTTTCTTTTATGTGGTCTTTGGGAAAACACGAATTCAGAATTATATCTCGTTTCTACTTAAATGTAGTGCTTAGGGTTAATTTTTTGTACTAAAGTCTTTATTGGTGGGTGCATGCTACTGGGAACAAGTTTTTGTACAAAAGCTTCAATCAGAATCACTGTGCATTACTGAGACTCTGTTTATCACTAGCCTTCTGTCCCCCACACAGAAGACTGTTGGATTGAACAAAATAATAAGTATTTTGATTTACTTAAAGTGCTTGTAAATTTCTTAGGGACCTGCCACTTTTGACTGTGGAGCAGTTGATGTACACTTGTATTATTAAAGCACTCAATAAATCACTGTGGCTGATAAATGCACTTCTGGTAACCTGGCGTTTGCTTTGTATCCTGGTGACCAGCATAGCAGCACGGCTTGTCTAATTCAATTACAGATTCAAGTATATTTTTCATCTCAGACCTCTAATATTTCTTTGTAATTGAGTCACTTAGCATGTGGAATTTCTCCAGCTGTCAATAGCCTGATGATTTTACGGTTATTTCAGAGCACTATAATTTTACATATTGGCTGGATATGTATGACTTTCTCATAGATATACTTTCTGTTACAACCTTCCTTACGCAACCATTAAAACATGTGCCTCCAAAAATAGCCGTCCATGAAAGTGAAGTCTGAGCTGATCATTGTATTCGACCCCTTTTGAACTTATGTCTCTCCTCTTTTTTCTCCTAAAAATGTTACAGTGATTGAGTTTTGGTTTTGTTTTTTTCCTCCACAATTTTAGTGAAAGAAGTAAACTCAACTGTATCAGTCATGGTCAGCACATTGAATGACCAGGGTATGTATGTCCGGCTTTGACTTCAGGCTGTTCTAGGTATGCAGCTATAGGAGGCAGAGGAACCTTGTGTGTGGTGCAGTTGGAAAGACACACAGACGTGCTGATTGGTATTGAGGGTTCTTTGTGTTATAAGGCATATTGGAAACTCCTGCTTCCGCTAATGACAGCAACAGGCCCACCGTGCAGGTTGGTCTCACGTTAAGAGCATCTGTACTGCTACATAGTAAGATTTACAAATTCAGTCAGTCATCTCTAAATAGTTCTGATTCAAATTTTAGTGTCTGTACCTGAAACATTTTAAATGCCTAATTCAAAATAACACAGTTTTGTTGTTTTTTAATAATTAAAAAGAAATCCTAGGGGCGGCCGGTTAACTCAGTTGGTTAGAGCATGGTGCTGTTAACAACAAGCTTGCGGGTTTGATCCCCACAGGGGCCACTGTGAGATGCACCCTCCACAACTAGATTGAAACAACTACTTGACTTGAGCTGATGGGTCCTGGAAAAACACACTTAAAATAAATAAAAGTGGGTTTTTTTTAAAAAAGATATCCTAAAGAAAATATGTTTTCATATTGAAAATGTTACTTTTAAACCAGAGTACCTAGGGATAGTTTTTTTCCTTCTTTTAATAATAATATTACTATTGATTTTATTTGAAAACATTTTCTAGCATACCAGAACACCTTATTGAACTCGGTAGTTGTAACAAAGGGAACCACAATAGCTGTATTTCAATAAAACTTTATTTAGCCAAACAGTCAGTAGCCAGATTTGGCCTGTAAGTTGTAGTTTGCCAGTCCCTGATGTAGACCAGTATAGACGGGAGGATAAAGAATCAGGTAAGTATGTTTTTAACATCTCTTTTCTTTGAAATAAAATAAATTAATTTTATTTAAAGACTAATTTTTAGAAAATTACCTAGACTGTTTTATTGCCTATAGACTGTCTCACCACAAAGGTTTCTATACTTACTCTAGTACCTTAGATTTAATAATTCATCCTAAAAGCATTGAACCATTTTAATACAGTTTTACTAAACTGCTTTTTTTTTTTTTGCTTTTTACTGATTAAACCAGACTCATGATATTAATACTGACTTTTCTACACAATGTTTAAACTCAGTTTGCCTTTCTTCTTTTAAAATGTCAACTCCATTGGATACACATTGAAAATGATATATTACATCTACATCTCATATCTGGTTGTACTTAAGATCATTTTAAAATGTGTATTATTTAGGAGCCAGAGATTCTAACAGTCTAGTAGGAAATTCTGTCACAAATCTGTTTGCATTCTTGTGATCTATTTTTAGGTTTTATGCCAATTTGATGGGGAGAGTCTATAAAATTTTTCTCCCCAAGTTTATGAACTCTGAACACTTAATGACAAACAAACCTCCCCTCAAAACATAGAAACTAGAGAAACTTCAGGGAGACCAACAAACTCTTAATTGAGCCTGTTCAGTCTAAATTTCAGATAACGTGGTAATTTTGTTTGAAATGTGTAATCACGGCAGACAATACAATTCCAGTATGTTTTCAAAAATGTTTGTGAAATAAGGCTTGGGCGAGTTCAGCACTCAGAAAGCTAAATATAATAGTTTTGCTAATAATTATAGGAGTAACATTTCTAAAATTCAGGGACGATTTTGTACCCTAATATTGTTTAACTTTTCAAACCAATTATTGCTAATTACAGTATTTTGTAGCTTTGTTAAATAAAATGTTGGCAGATCCTTGACTAAGGTAGGACCACTGGTCATTGCAAAAGTAGTTTGAAATGATATTTATTTATCTTAAATAATTCAGAAAGTGGCCTTGATTTGTCATAAAACAGCAAATAAATAGAACATTCTTCCTCTGTTTTTCTACAGGAATTTATTGAAGATAGCAAAGGCAGAATCAGTCAATCTTTTCTTATTCCAGTATTAGAGAGTAAACCTAGAAGTGCATCCTGGATTAATGGTTTGGGAATTAGGAAGAAAGGAAATATTTATTCAAGATGTACTGTATACCAGGCCGTAAGTTACCTAATAAAACCTTAGCCTAGCCCTTTAGGGTATAGGTCGCTGCCATAATGTGAACATTTGTATCCCCCCAAAAATTCATATGTTGAAATCCTAATCCCTAAAGTGATGGTATCAGGAAATGGGGTCTTTGGGACGCTCTTATAAAAGAGATCCCAAAGAGCTCCCTAACCCCCTTCTGTCATATAAGGACACAATGAGAGATCATCATTCTGCGGCCAGGAAGAGGGTCTGCACCAGAACACAACCATGCTGGCACCATTATCTTGGACTCACAGCTTCCAGAACTGTGAGAAATAAGTTTCTCACAGTTTATAGGCCACTCAGTCTGTGGTACTCTGTTGTAGCAGCCTGAAGGGACTAAGACAGCAGCCCTCGGTCATGCACAGCTAACAAGGTACCAATGTAAGGTTCCCACTCAAGTATATGACACCAGAGCCTTTGCTATCAACTACAAAACCACATACACCACACCTTTCTTCTAACGAGATCACAGTGTAAAAATAGGTTGGCGTCATTCAGTCTTCAAGTCAGGTGCTATACAACTTCTAGGTGGTGGGCATTTTGCCATCCTCAATAAATGGGGAAAATGGAAGAAAATGTGGAACTGGCATTAGATGGAAGACCAACCAACACTTTTAATCTGCCGCATTACCATTTGCACCCATGGGAAAACATGTCACTTAGAAGACCCCCGAACTTCTCTGCATCTCAGTACTGCAATAAAAAGGGCTGTTCGTTATTATCGGGCATGGCAATTTTTAAATGTCTCTATAATAATTTATGCTTTAAAAAGAGATATGTTCATTAACACTGAGAACAGTTGAAATTGTACCAAAAACAACAAACCCTACCAGAGGATCCTGACCTACCATGTATTTTATTTCAAGGTGGCTTTATGACCTGTCAAATGTCCCTTCTGTAAGGGACTCTCTGATATGTGGGTGGAACTGTCTGATAGGGGCACACCCTGTATCCTAAACTAGTCCTATAATTGTCCTCAGAAGAAGTTTGGAATAGGCCCAGTTGTATTCTGAACCACAGCACTTGAAGCTGTATCACATCTGGAATCTCTTGGAGTTGCCACCTTCCAGGGGCTCAGGGCAGCGTGGCTGAGGACCTCCTGTAGTAGCCACGCGTGTCCTCACATTCATGCTCCCCCTGGGTCCTGACTGGTGCCTTGAGCCTGGAACATTCCTTCTCCACCAGGCACCTTTCACTCGCACATTCCACCGTGAGCACTGGTAAAGAGGGTGAGCATGACCGACGTATCCCAGTGTGGCCAAGTCTTTCCCTGTGTTAAAACAAAGTCCTTTCTCCCAGGAACCATCTCTGTCTGGGACAGACCAAGACTGTGTAGGTCATGCGAGCCTTTGTGCTACGACTACATTTCAGTGACAGGTCTCAGGCATTACAACGCACAGTTTGGCCCTTAGAAATGTTTTACTTGAACAGTGTTTCACTTGATACACAGTTACCGTTTTTAGAAGAGATGTGCTGTCTACAGTTTGAAGACTTCCCACCACTTTCTATGGCTTTCACATCCATCCGTCTTCACCCATTCCTTGGTGCTAAAGGCATCTGAGCGATTTAAACCAACGGCATCCTTCCTTTACATCTTCAAGCATGATTTGAGGTATGTATGCCTTTCTATGAATGAGCAGTCTTAAGCATCTTAGGCTTTTTGAGAGGATTTTTTGAAAGGGAAATTTCTGAATTTGAAAAATCTCTTCTGTCTGGGACCCACCCAGAAAACTGGAGGAGATAATGTAATCACCTATGTCTCTTTCCTGTGTATATAGCCACATAGTGAAAGTGCGGGCCAACCCCAGCTACTCGGGAACTCCCAGTGCTGGGGTTTTCAGTGTTGAGGTTACAGAAAAAGCCTTCGCCACTAACCTGGGCATCTGTGGGGCTGCTGTGTAACCCTTAAGTCCCCGCTCATGTCACCCCCTCCTCCCACACAAAAGCCCTCTCATCCTTCTTTTAAAAAAGTACTTGGGAGGTCAGAGTTCAAGAGGAACCACATCCTGGTTTATAGGAAATTTAGACCTGAGAAATTCTGTCAAGCTACATAAAAGGAAAGTAATAGACGCTTTACAATTGGTGCCACGGAGCAACTTGAGACACACCAAGCAGGATTCTTCTACTTAATGTATAGTGTAAGAGCTGTGCAAAGGGGCGGCGAGGTCACACTCGCCTGGGACAGCCTGCCTCTGCTCAGGCTGCCGAGAAGCAAGATGATAACATTCTCATTGTCTATTCAGTCTCCGACTTGAAACTACTGATAAACAAATAAAGATGGCCACCACCGTGAACTTGGACAGTTTCAGTCTCCATCATTTAGACCAACAGCTGACTTGGTGTCCACCACCAGGCAGCTCCCAAATACTATGACTTTAAACAGTTTATGGACACTTATTCAAAACCTCTGATGAGAAACTCCAGAAGCTATTATTAATCCCCAAGAGACCTTAGTCACTTTAAGCAATAACGAGGAAATTATTTTAAATTCAAGCATGACTGTGTGTTTTTATTTAAATGTAAACCATCTGTCCATATTAAAGAATCCCCAAATTCTCATGTGTTCTTAGTGATGCGTAATAAAATTTCCGGATGTCTTTGTCAGTCCAGATTTGGGCTGTTGGATTTTGGAGGAACGGTAATGTTTAGTTATTGTTTGGGATTTTTAAAATAGTTGAATAGGAGAGAAAAAATAGGTTTATATAAAAATTGTTTTTAATGTAAAAATGTATATAAAATGAGTATATGTAGTAGGTTTACATGATAAGCTACTTTCCTGGGCACTGGAAAATAAAGCTTAAATGAATTAAACTTCCAAAATGTTTGTAAGCTATTTAACTTGATTTGTTCTATGGGTTAAGAGGTCAACAAGTAAGTTGCCGAGTCTGCGGAGTCCAGGGAAATCAAAAATGTGCACTAGTTAAGAAGAATAGAAATTTTGTCAGAATGGTATTATTACTTATAGTAAGAGATTGAGAGTGTTACCTCCATTTAGGGAAGATGAATAGGGAACTATAATTCCTTCTGAGGCAGTCTATAAATTATCCCTAATATCCATTCTCCCTTCCTTCTATAAATAGAACTATTAGAGTTTTCTCTGGGCACAGGGCCACTTAGCTAGAAACTAAATTCCTCAGTCTCCCTGTGGTAGGTTGATTACAAAAAATGGCCCCAATTCTCAATCCTTCCAATATCCACATCCTTTGCAGCCTCTTCCATGAAAAGGTGGAGTCTTTTGCACCCCCCCCCCCCTTTGAATCAGGACTGGCCTCAGGACTCGCTTTGGCCAGTAGACTACAGTGGGAGTGATCTCGTGCCAGTTGCCAGTTTTAAGCCTGGGCTTCCAGAGGCCTCATGCACTTCCGGCTCTTTTGGAACCCTTCCAGGCCTTGCGAGTAAACCCCAAGCTAGCCTGCTAGAAGATGAGAGACCATGTGGAGAAGAGCTGAGACAACCCTAAAAGAAACCCCACACCCAGTGTCCCTGAGATAGCCCAGTCAAGATCAGCAGTCACCGGCCCTAAGCACAGCTGACGGCAGATGCAGCATCAACCCAACCAAGACCAGATAAGCTGTCCACCTGATCCTTATGTTTGTGAGCAATAATAAATGGCATTGCCACTTATTATATATAAGCCACTAAGTTTTGAAGTGCTTTGTTACACAGCAATAACTAATACCATTCCTTGTAGCGAGGTATAGCCGTGGAACTAAATTCTAGTCAAAGGAAGTGAACACAGTGATGGGAGCAAACTCCGGACCTCATCCTGTAAAAGGAAGCTGCTGCCCTCCACTCCCTCTTTACACTTCCCATGGTCTGGAATGTCGCCAGCTGTTACCATGTCAACCAGGGCAACGCCCAAGAGATGATGGAGACACAAGACAGAAAAAGTTCAGTTTTGAACATGTAGAGATTGACATGCCTTGGGTACATCCAAGCAGAAATGTCCAGCCGTTGGTTATACGAAACTCCCATTCAGGAAAGCTCAGTCTCCAGGATTGTAACTACGAAGCTGGAAACCATGAGAACGTGGAAAAGGATGTGGTTATAGGAGAGGAGGAGCTCCCTTAGGGAGATCGAGTGCAAAACGAGAAGAGAAAGAAGGCCAGCACCAAGCCTGAGGGTGCATGCCATGGCTTACCTCCTATCCTGCCCCAAATGTCCCGAGATGACATTTTAACACACTTAAAAACTGGTAGATGAGATATTCTGAGGAATTATGGCAAGACAGAACAGATGGAATTATTGACGGACCGTAAGCAGGAGTGTGGACAAAGGAGAACTCACATGAGGAAAAGCTCTGCAGGGAAAGCTGTTCCAGACTTACACCTCCTTCCTACTGCTGAAATTCAGGAACTGGAGCTGCTGCTTTGGCCTAGGAGACACGGTTGTTACCAGATAAGGGGAGCCTAGATTCCTGGTACCCTCGAGCCCCAAAGCATGCTGGGCGTGCTACCCAAACTGGCATGTGGAGAGCAGTCTGTCTTTCTCTTCTTTCAGCAGTTGCTATGTTGGGGTTTGTGACACTTGCAGCCTGAGCTTACCAAATACGCACACGAAGCTCATGATGAAGGCTGCCTGGAGGGAGGGGCAGGAAAATACTAGGGGGACAGACAAGAGTTCAATTTTACCTGTAATGTTCTATTTCTCCTGTTTCATAGAGCTAGAAAACCAATGACTAGGACAAATGTTAACGCGTTTTGGATGATTCAAAACAGGGTGTTTGTTATATTATCGTCTGTACTTTTCTATATGTAAATATTTTTCCAAATTAAAAAAAAAATTTTTTTAATGTAGAAAAGAGATCGTAAGCAAGCCTAAGAGGGGATAAGAATTTAGTTTCTGTGTGATATATATTTGGTAAACTTACATTTTTTAATAATGTCTATTTTGAAAATCAGAAGAAAAATAAAGATAAAACAAAGAAGGAAAAGGTTGGAATGGGTGTAGGTAGAAAACTCTTTGAATAAGAATTTTTTCAGAGGAGATAAGGAAAATGGGATGGTAGTTTGAGAAAGATGTTTGATCAAAGGTTTTTATAAATGGAAGATACTAGAGCCTGCTTAGGGTGAAAGTGACCTGCAAAAGAAAAGGATGAGAATCTTGTCTTGCTACTCAAAGCATTGGCATCACTGGTGAGAAATGCAGGGTCTCAGGGCCAGGCCCAGACCCCCTGGATCATACTCTGCACTGAACATGCTCCCCGGGTGACTGACACGCACAGGGGACAAACCGGTGGTAGGAAGGGCACTTTCCCTGTCAAGAGGAAGGGTGGTCCTGGGGGCTGGTACAGATGCAGGCAGATGGTGGGTTTCATCGTGGAATGACGAGGAAGGCACCATCGGGCAGCTTCTGTTGTCTGAGTAAAGAATGAAGCAGGATCACCTTCCAGGAGGCAGGAAGGGAATGTGGCAGGCTTGAGAAGTATGAAAGGGTTCTCTAAGAAAGGGGAGAGTGACCAATGTGGTGTGGCCAAAGGGAGGTGTGAAGTCATGACCTACGAGAGGCTGAAACTAGTCCGCCAGCTTCAATGGTTTTCTCCAGCGACGTTCTGCAGCTCAGGCACAGGCGACAGAGGGCAGCTGGGCAACCGAGAGTGGCTTTGCTGGACCATGTGGGCAGGAGGCCTAGAGAAAGATGGGGGAGTGAAGGGCACTCGCAAGCAACTGATTAAATGATGGACACTGAACTCCATCCCATCAGTGGGGAGTGGAAAACAAGGAAAGGATGGAAAGCCGTGACTACAGGTTAAATGATGGGCAGTCCAGCATTGATACATTTCACTGTATGATGAGTCTTGCAGGTTAGTTATTACAATAGTCAAGTTACTGTAGCTGGAACAGATCTTCTATTCTGAATAGAAGAGTTTATTCTGCAATTTGGATATGGCTACTGCTGTTTCTCTCTACTAGTGTTGAAAATTGAGGTAATCTGTATTCTGAATTCTGGTAAACGTAACACCAGGTTCCCTGAGGAGGGTAAGAGGAAAATTGTCAGTCTGCTGGCTCCGTGCCAGGTTCTTTACATATACGTCCTTCTCTAATCCCTGGGATAAATTTTGTAGGAGAGGCATAATCAACCCCTTCCCCCCACCTCCCGGTCCCATTTATAGGTGAGGAAACAGACTCAGAAAGGTTAAATAACTTGCCCAAGGTTGCCCAGCTAGGAAGTGACCTTGTCAGGATCCAGACCCCTGAGGTCCTGAACCCTTCCTCCTACACTTTCCTGTCAGTCCCTGTAAGAAGACTGACTTGTGTGTAATCATGTTTGTGAACAGGTGCACTCCCGCCCCACACACATCCCACCGTCCTGGCTGCATTTTGTTTAACTAACAAAGTAACAATACACGCTGTGCAGCACATTCTTGGATGGCAAAGTAACTTGCTGAAGGTGGGTGTTCTCACGCATCTGGTAGCATTTCTTACAGAGTTTTTGACCTTCCAATTAGGGTTAAAATTCTTTTAGAGGTACTAATGGTTTAAAAAGCTTGAGATTCCAGAAAGCTGTGAAAAGTGTGTGCCCCTGGGCAACAAAAGTAGATTTCTGTGGCAGAGCATAAGGCTTCTTTTTCTCCTTTGTTCATTTTCATTTTGTGTTTAATGAATAAAAAGGGTAATCTCCTGGGACAAGATTCTGTATAATCATCATCATCATCATTATTACCACCTCAATTACTACCCCCTCTGAATATTTACTATGTCAGTATTCAGCACCGGGCATGGAGCACACATTGTGTGTGTGTGTGTGTGTGTGTGTGTGTGTGTGTGTGTACACACACATAATCTCATTTACTCCTTTCTATAATTCTCTGTGATGTGTATTATCCTCATCATGTAGATGTGTTTTAATAGATCCCAACTCGTAACTGCTAAGTGGCAGAGCTGGGTCTCAAACCCCGACCTGTGTGTCTGCAAAGCCCGTGCATGAAAGCCCTGTACAGTACCACCTTGCAGTCCAAGGAAACTTGATACAAGTAATTGTGAACTTCCCAATTGATGAAGTAGGAAATCACTGGGTTCACACAACCAAAGCCTTTGAA
Source organism: Rhinolophus ferrumequinum (assembly GCF_004115265.2). Classification (NCBI taxonomy): domain Eukaryota; kingdom Metazoa; phylum Chordata; class Mammalia; order Chiroptera; family Rhinolophidae; genus Rhinolophus; species Rhinolophus ferrumequinum. The sequence continues at coordinate 25,132,363 of NC_046300.1, read as the reverse complement.
CCTTGTGTTAAATGGACCTCAGGCAAAGTAGAGTATTGCATGCAGCTCCACTGGGTTCCATATCCCCTCAAAAGGAAAACAAGGAGAACAAAGCAGGAGGAAATGAGAGTGCCCCTTCTGCCCCTTACAGTCTTGGGAAGAAAGCACCAGTCGGCCCCACAGAGCATGGAGCCAGCTCTGCACTTCATAAGCCAATTTTGAAAATCAGAAGTCGAAACCCACCTCCACTCCGTGGCCATTTCTTCTCTTCCTTCCAACTGTAGATTTTTTTTTCCCCTGGTCCTTTTACAGCTGAACTCAGTAGAAAAATAATGTTTATTCACTTCACAGCCAATTTGGGCACAACGTCTCTATTCCATAAAATAACTCATTGATACATTTATGATTCAGAATTGCAGGTATATTCCTTGCCTACAGTTGTTTCAGGCTGGATAAAATTAAAACATCACTTTCCTTTTCCTTTACTGTGGATTCACTTGAGTTGCCCTCATTAGGCAGAACTTGTACTCTTGGGAGAAATGCCAGGCTTCAGAATAAAAACGCCTGGTAAGTCTCACCTCGTCAAGTCGCAGTAGCTCATAGCAAGACGAGAAGTGGACATGAGCATTAAGTGGACCTTTTCTTCTCTTCTTCTCTTCTTCTCTCTCTCTTTCTCTCTCTCACACACACACATACAAACACAATCTGGCTGCCTTTCTGCTACTCTACTGAATCCACTCATTCACATATCATCAAAGCCAGCGGCATCTCCGGGAAGCTCATCCTCAGGCCTCTCGAGCACTCCATGCTGTAACTCTCCTTGAACTGCTTTTCTCCCTTGGCTCAGGTTTAAATCCGACAGGCCCCACTGGCAGCTTTTCACACCCTCTGGAAGGATCTAATCTCTGATTTTCTGTCCTGGTCTTCTCACCTTCTCTCGTTTGATGATCCCATCTCGTGACTTCTAAATCGCTTGCCTGGCATCTTATCACAAACGTGAGCTCTAAATGTCCAACTTCCCACTAACACAGCAAACTCCATTTTTTTAAGTTGAACTCATGCACTCAATATGCATTTATTGCATCCCTGGACCGTGTACAGGAGAACCACAGAGAAAAAGACAAAGCTCCTCCTCCAAGGAACCAACTTGGCCTGGTACCAACTTGGCCTGGTGTATTGGCTCCCCCCAAACAAATCGCCACAGGACTGACCGACCACAGATCTCCACTCCAGAAGGAAGCAGCCGAGCCAGACCTAGCAAGGCAAGTGACATAACCTCCCTCACCCCTGTCTCCCTGCTACGAACTGGAAATAAAAACATCCGCCTTCTGAGGTTGTATTTTAAAGTGCCTGTCAAATAGTAGGTACTGAATAAATGTTGTTATCCACCTTCTTTCCCTTCCCAATTTAGCATTCTGCCAAAATGTGTTCGTCACCTACTATGTGCTAGCCAGAATCTCCTTTATGAGCCAATGCTAGTGACTGAAACTGCCCGCCTTGTTTCTATACAATATTCTTACCCAGAAATAAAAAATTTAAAAAATGGTTGAAATTTAATTAAAAGAAGAAGAGACAAGAAAAAGAATGTGGGTTAAATAGGGGCCAGGGTAGAGACACTGGATCAATGGCGATTGAGGGGTTTTTCTCAGTTATTAATTCTGGTGAAATTTGTTTTAGATATTTCATTGGCGCTTATATTTAAGCTACCACTCCACCTTCATATTTCTAGAAACAGTAACACTGGTTGTTTCTAAGGAGGGGATTTGGGGTGTTATAAGTTAGAAGTAGGAAGACAACTTTTCACCATATACCTTTAGCATTGTGTGAATTTTAACCCTGTGCAACTACTATATTTTCAAAAAATAAAAAGCTACTAACAAAACCACCACAGAATTCTCTCCAGCTAACAAACCGTTTGATTGCAATTAAGAGAACTATCCTCACCCCAAATATACCTTTTTCTTTTGATAACAATAAACCACAATTAGCTCAGAAAGATGCATGATGGCCAAGAGTCTGAAAACGCCTGGTGTGTCCCCATCCTACCCCCAGACAGAGGCCAGCTGCAGTGCAAACCTTTAGCCCTAGGCTTTGGAGACGGCAGGGTACCAAGGGTTAACTAAGCTGAAGTGGGATTGGGAAGTCAGCTGTGACCCTCGTGCTGACTTGCCTGAACCTCTCTGCGTCTCATTCTTCTCTCCTATGAAATGTGATTCATAAGGTCGCTCTGTTCTGATCTCTGGGACTGTGTCAGCACAGAGGCATTAGACCTCCTAATGCCTTCAGGTGGACCACAGCCCCTGTCCGCTCCCACCCTGTCAAAGGGCCCAAACTTCTCCTGCTGAGAGAGTCTTCTTGGCTTTCAGTGTTATTTTTAGAAATGGTCCCCAGCCCTCAGTCAGGTGAGACGTGTGTTTTTCAAAGGGCATTTTCAGCCAGAGGGGGATAGGAAAATGATCTGGGGTAGTACACTGACAGTTATTTTAATAGTTACGTATTTATTATGTTATCTCTGTTTATGTATTTTATGTATTATGTTGCTGTTAACTTCCTTATGCCATGTGATAACAGGGTTTCCTTTTGTGATACAGAGTATTATAATCTTAGGTAAAAAAATAACTGCTAAAAGCAAGTGAATATAAGTGGCTTGAGAGCACTCACAAAGGTGGTTAAAAAATGACTCAAGTTTGAGGAACGCTGACTGTTACAGGTTGAATTCTGTCCTCCCAAAATTCATGTGTTACAGTTTTATTCCACAGTAACCTCAGATGTCACCTTGTTTAGAAATAGGGTTGTTGCAGAAGTAACTTGTTAACATGAGGTCAGACTGGATGGAATAGTGTGGGTTTCTACTCCAGTAGGATTGGTGTCCTTACAAAGAGGGGAAATTTACACACACACACGCACACACACACACATACAAAATACTATGTGACGACTGGGTGACACTGCCACAAGTTGAGGAACCGCCAGAAGCTGGGAGACAGGCCTGGAACACACTCTTCCCCAGCACCTTCAGAGCGACCCCGGCCTGTCAACACCTGGATTTCGGACTCCTAGCCTCTAACCCCGTGAGACAATGAATTTCTGCTTAAGCCCCTCAGTCTGTGGTGCTGTGTTAATGGCCACTTGAGGAAAGGAATGGAGGACAGGAGACATGGGACAAAAGGCAGATGCACAGGTAGAAATAACTAAAGGATGGAGGGAGGTATTGAGCAACAGCCCCAAGCTGCCAAAGGTTCTATCAGCCTTTGCATCCGTGGTCCCAAATCAGGGCATTTCTGTTCAGGATGGTAGGACGCAGCTGATTCAAAAGGTCCAACACGATGGTGTCCTCCTCTGGGCTAGTTTGGCGTCAGGACTCTGCACCCCCAGGTACGCTCACTCCTGGCCCAAAGCAGCTTTCACAGAGTCTCCTTCCCAGTAAGTGCTGTGCTGTGGTAGGCCTGAATTATTGGAGTGCTTTAGATTTTTTTTTTTTTTTTTGCCTCATCCCTAACTGGGCCAGAACCTTACATCAAGAATTATTAACATTTTAAACAGCATTTTAATAGGCTAACTATGACTGTCTTTGGATGTGAGGTTTGTCGCCGTGCTTTTTCTACAGCGGTACTTTTTAGGTGCCGTTATCTTCCCTACTCTGAGAGACCACTCAACAGCAGGGGAAGGTAGAAAGTTAGGAAGCCTGGCCGGGGGCCCATGCTGACTGACTCCGCACGGTCCTCAGTTTCCTCGTCTACCACAGCAGCTGGGGGGCCTGTAGCACCTCAGATGGCTGCTGTGGCATCTGTGGAGATTGTCTACATGCAAAGGCTTTGAAATTTTAAAAACAGTGAGAGACCGTCACCAAGTATTTGATGAAGACTTCCTAGGTGATGACAGGGGGACACAGGTGCTTAACATCCTTTCCTTCTTGGAACGTCCACTTTACTACATGAAGATACCACTTGTCAAGAACCACCGAACAAAGATTATATATATATGACCAACGTAAAGTTGAATTAAGTAAAAAACGCGAGTATTCAGACCAGGGAGGAGTCATTGCAGGCTGGAGGGTCAGGAAAGGCTTCCTGGCCCGTGAGATGTGAAAGGAGTGGACAAGAGTCTATTTCACGTCTAGAGACTACTGTGAATGAAGATCCACGCCGGCGTAGGACCAGGCATGAGCTGGAACCACAAGAATTCCGGGTCAACGTGAATGGGGATGAAACCAGATTGAGAAGCAGCCTGGAGACCAGCAGTAGGCTTCTATGCACAACAGATTTGGAGGCAGTTGCATTGTAGGCAACAGGACCTGCAGGCAGCAGAACCCCCTGGGAAACCACCAAAGACATTCAAGGAAGAGATGGCAGGACCTGGCATCGGTGATGCTGAGAGATGCAGGAGGCTGGAGCAGCCTCCGTAGCAGGAATGACAGAACTGAGGGGCCAGGATGGCAGGGAGAGCCTCTGAGTAGGATGGGATAGGCCGGAGCTGAAGTGACAGGAAAATGGTAACAACATGAAGTGGATGCGTGCCCTTGAAATTACTCAGGGAAAAAGAGGAACATAACACTGTTCATCAGTTACTGAGAGCCTTGTGGGCATTAGCGATTTAATGTTCCCAGACGCTTATGAGCTGAGCAGCGTCTTCACCACCAGTTTGTAAGTGAGAAAGCTGAGGCCAAGGTTAATGAACTTGCTTAACATCCCACAGCTGAGAGTTGTGCGGTGGGAATCAAACCCAGGCCTTCCCACCCCAAAGCCTGTAATGTTTATTTAAAGACACTTAAAACATTTGAATAGAAGGGACTCTTGAATTCTTCTCTGCATGCATTTCAAACTTTTTAAGCACACCAACAATGCGCAGGTCTGATGAGTTTGATAAATTTTGACAATTACGTACATCTGTGTAACCACCACCCAAAACAAGATACAGACCATTTCATTCATCCCAGAAAATTCCTTTATGCTTCTTTCCTGTCACTTCGCTTCCTGAACCCCAAGGAACACGTTCTGATTTCTATCTGCATGACTGGTTTGCCTGTTCTGGATTCCATACAGACGGAGTATGCATTCTGTCATGTCTGGCTCCTTTCACTCGGCCAGAGTGAACTTTCATCCATGTTATTGCATATATCAATAATTCAAAGCACTTGTTAACTCTGATCCCCTGAGAAGCAGGTAAGTACTATGTTAATTCTTTTTAAAAGGATCAGTGGGTTGTTCTCCTTTGGCTTTCTGAGAACTTAACCTTCATTCTAGTCCACCTGCAGCGTCTGCTTGACTGAGGAAATTAGCATTGACTGCAGGAGAAACACCAAGAGAAAGCCCTACATAATAAGAGACTTTCCTCATGTAATGACTGTTGAATTAACTTTTCAACATAATGGCTCCTAAACCACATTTTGGACAATGGCTTTTTTCTTTTTCTAGTACAGTAAACTTTTAGCCAAAAAGCACACTAAATAAATGTTACAAGCAGGGATACTTTTAACATCCAGGCAGGCAAAGACACACTCAGCGATTCAGTCAACACAACAGTGTCTTGTCAAATGACATCACATGGAACAGATCTGAACTGTGCCCCGTGTTTGCATGAACCCAACCTGCCTTGCCAATGCGAACCAGGCGCCCCCTACAATTAACTGTAGGATGCCGTACACCTGCGCTCCCCCCACATTCCCAACAACTCTTGCGCTCAGCCTTTATTTTTCCCTAACGATGTTTACCTGTGTATTCCTTCAAGTGCAACTTGAATGCAAAGTAAGTATAAGCCCAAAGGTTGGAAACTTAGTGAACATGAAGAAAGAAGAATGAACCTTCCAAGGAATGATTGTCTCCAGTCCTCTTCCATCAACTATGCTTGCTCCTTTGGTGAGTTGAAAACAAAGAAAGGAAAAAAAAAAACCTTTCTTACATTACATTTTAGATACAAACTAAATTTATTTACCATCACGTTGTTGTTTGCTAGATTTATTTACCGTCACGTTGTTGTTTGTTACTTGTATCAGTTTATTTTCATTGTTCAGTGGATGGAGACTTCTACCTGTGAAATGTTGAGATACGTTGGGCTGCGAAAAAATACATAATTTTTTCCTCTCTAAAATTAATGGGGAAATTTTTTTTTTCACTAAACAACTTTTCCCTTAGCAGCAAAGTTTTCAGGAATGAATTAAGTGGTTAAGTAGGGACAGGTGGGTTTAGACTTCTGTATTGCAAAAATGGGATTTTTTGGCATGACAATAACCTTGAGTTGTCTAAATCCCTTTGTTACTCCATGGTATATCAATGGGCAGAGATTTAAATAAAAACAATCCCGACAGAAAGGGGAAGAAGAAGAACAGGGGGCTCCTTGACTGGCCCAGAAGTGGGAGGGAAAGGAGAGAAGAAAGAGACTAAGAGTCACAAAAATGGCAATTTCCGCTCACAGGCTTTGGCTTAGAGAAGTGATGGCAACATGGGGTAGAGGGGCCAAACTGGGCATTGGCCACGAAGAACAAAGCCAGGTAAGGCCGGAATCAGGGAGGCCCTGGCAGTCAGCTTCTCCGAGTCACCCTCAGGTTCCATAGCTGGAGCCCCTGGGCCTGGCAGGACCTGAACAGTTTGCCACCCCAGTTTATGGGCGCTGAGGTGTGCTGCCCAGGCAGGGCCGCTGCTGGGCCATGAAGGCTCAGGATCCACAGTCACCAAGGTCACAGACCTCAGGACATGTCCTCAGGACCCAGGAGGGAGAGATCTCACCCTGTGGACCCTGCCTCTCAGGCAAACCCCCAGATGCCCTTCAGAGAGCATTTTATGCGCCAGCTGGGCCCTTTCTCCTAATTGACACCTGAGGACTCCTGCCCTCACGCAGTAACTGCTGACCAACCCCACAAGTGCCAGGGCAGAAGGAGTGTTAAGGGAAAGTGGGGGAATGCCACCAGCAAAGTGCAGACTGGGAGCTCCACAGGACAAGCCAGCCAGGCTCTCCAACAGAGAAACCAAGGGAAGGCGGAGGGGTTGCTGTAGTTAAAAGCAGCTTAGGAAACAAATCCATCATTGGCAATAGGTGGACCTTATTTGCGTTCTCATTTTAAACAATCTGTTAAAAAAAAATTCTTAGACAATAAGGGAAATGTAATGATCTTAAGGAGCTGTTAATTGTCTCTTTGGTGTGATGATAATAATAATGTGAGTATTATTTGAGGTATACCCTGAAACATTTGTGGATGAAATGATAGAGTTAGTGTCCGGGATTTGCTTCATAACGATGGACAGGAAACCAGAGGAAACGTCCCTGGCCACGTGTTCATGGCATTGAACCTGGGCAACAGAAACACAAGAATTTGTGGTACTGTTTTATCTACTTTTGAATATGTTTGAGGTTTCCCATAATAAAACGTTAAGAAAAGTCAGGAAAGAGGGAGGGTGAGAGGGAGTGGAACTCTAGAAGCAGGAGAGATCTCGTTATGACTGGAGAAAGTGAGGACGGCCGTGAGGGAGCAGGTATCCTAGCCTTGAAAGCCCATTCGGATCCTGAGCACATCGGGAAGAGAGGAAAGAAGAAAGGAAGGGCTTTTAGGAGCGGGGGAGAGCGAGCTCAGCAACGGCCTGGTGACACTCTGGAGGGCATAACACATTTGCAGGGCTGGAGGTAGAGGGGGTGAGAGCCCAGACTGTAAAAGGTCTGGGCAGTTCCCATTTGGGCTCATTCTGTGAGCCCCTGAGTGCAGGGAGAGGTTTGGAGCTGGGCAATTATCCCATGGAGCAGCTGGCGCAGCAGGACAGGGATGGGCCTGTGGCCGGCGGGGGGAGGGGGAGCCGAGGTGGGGGTGGGGAGGCATCCGTGCGCAGTCCGGTCTGAACCGTCCACATTATTACCTGTACCTGCTGGCGGGTGCCACCAGGGTCAAACAGATGTAGCCTAAGAAATAAAAACAGAGATAAAGATTTACAAGGCCTGGAGGAAAATTAGGTACAACTACAAAGGATTCATGGCATGAAGAGACTTGGGGGGCAGGGCAGGAAGGAGGGGAGAGGAGAGGAAAGGGGGTTAACTTTGCTCCCTGGCTAAGAAATTACAGAGGGAAACTGGATGCAGAGCAGTGGGAGCAGTGAGCACACAAGTTGGGTTGGATTGTTGAAATTGCCCAAGTAGAAATCAATCTTATATCTGGATTCAGTTTGAAACTGTTGGGGGGTTGTCCTGTTTGGGTTTCTATTACCATGTTCCCCCAAAAATAAGACCTAACCAGACAATCAGCTCTAATGCGTCTTTTGGAGCAAAAATTAATATAAGACCCAATCTTATTTTACTATAAGACCAGCTCTAATATAATATAGTATAGTATAGTATAGTATAATACCAGGTATAATATAATATAATACCTGGTATAATATAATATAATGCAATGCAATATAATATAATATAATGTAATATAATACCAGGTCTTATATTAATTTTTGCTCCAAAAGACGCATTAGAGCTGATGGTCCGGCTAGGTCTTATTTTGGGGGAAATGCGGTACTTATGTATTTAGGATTCATTCACTATCTGTTTCCAAAAAGGAATTTGAGGACTCTGCTAATATTTGCAAATTTTTTCGGGAACTGTTTAGGTTTGGAAACCTCAGTACATGTCTGAGTCCTGGAAAAATAACTTACTGCTAATGTTGGTTAACGTTCTGATGAGGATATGTTCACAAATGCCTGAATCATGTAGGCTGTAAGGGCTGTTTAAAATATCAAGACAATAGAGAAAAAAGACATTAAGGAAGAAATTGCTTTTCCGTCTACATTTAGCAAGGGCCTGAGACTCTCCAGCCCCAGAACCTGAGGCTGTCAGTGGAAGGAAATAGGTTTGGGAAACACTTCCCCTGCCCTGCAGACATCAAGAGTGTCTACTAAGCACAACGGATGGAGTCCTAGAAAGAAGGAGTTCAAGTTCACAAAATAATTTTGAGTGTCTACCGTGGGAAGGGCAGGCTTTGCTTTCCTCTTATATCAATATTACTAACTGTGTGATTTTTGATAGCGAGAGTGACATTTCCCTTAACCTCTGACTTGCAGAGGTGGGTACATGGTTTTGCCATCTCTCTGCACAGGACCCCACTAACAAAGACAGCCCTTCAGTGACCTCAAGACCCCCCAGAACCTGGGGGTAACAGCCTTTATAAGTTCAGTCCCCTGGGGATTTGAAAATGCAGCCTTTTTTTTTTAAGGTCTCAAGCCATGTAAAAGGGACAGTCCTCACTGGGTTTGGGATTCAGACAATGCTTCCTGGCTGGCATGGGTTAAGGGAAGTTATTTGACCTCTAGGAGTTTATGAAGATTAAATGAGAAAATGTAGGTTAAGCGTTTGGCCAGAGCGTTGGCACATGTTAAATGCTGAGTAAATGAGATCTACTGTTGTTATTATTATTCATTGTTATTATTACTAGCATTATTATTTTATGGGCATAACGAATGAGCTGGCAATACTCGTACAAACTCTAGCCAGAATTTGACGAAGCCAAAATAAAAGCAGACCCAGCAACCCAGTCAAGGAGCCTGCGCTCAGCCAGCCTTAGGAATTCCCTCTGCAGCTGGCCAGCCGCCTCCCTGCTCCGCTCAGCTCTGATGAGAAATGGCGTTTAGATAAAGCTCCTTTGCAGCTAGCAACTCACTGTTGTGCTCGGCCCAGGGACAGCCCCCACAGGTGGTATTTTCTAAGCTGTTGATGGACAGTCTACGATACATGTATCAGCCAAATTAGGGGATTTTCCTTTTGGGGCCTGCCCAAGGAAAGCCTGGTTAAGTCCTGCTAAGGAATTTCAGAGTGAGGAGGTGGTCTTGCGTTTGAGAAAGGAGATTGTTTCAAGGCCAGGCAAGTGAGTGTGAAAGGGCGATATCTGTAGGTTTGTCACATGCTGAAACGTATAAAGGAGTCGGAATCTGGTAGTTTTACTTCACTGAGGAAGGCAGACCAGAGCAAATGAGCTGAGGGTGGGGAGGGCAGGGAGAAAGTACAGCTGGATCCATGAAAACGAACCTACCCCTGCTCACATCCCAGGGAGGGTGCAAAGCCAGTGTGCACACTAAGGCTGCTGGGCCTCTCCAGACGTGGCTGGTGCTATTTACTGGGGAGTCTGAAGTCTTCAGGAAGGGGTTGGGGTCTGCGTGGAGCAGGTGAAAGGACCCCGGCAAAGGGTCAACCTCACCTGGTCAGTGGAGACTCCTGAGGCCCTCGGGGAACACTGTCGCGGGGCTTGATTTCTGAGACCAGCCCCAGGGGAATCCCTTGGCAGAGTCCACTCCATGCTAGTTATTGCTCAGAGAAAAATCCCAGGGCCCTAAACGCTGAACTGGCTGGATCGCCTCAGAGCCAGAGGGAAAGGCAAGGGGGACCCCATCTTTCTGTTCTGAAGTGTTCTGAGAAAGCCATGTTTCCAATAATTAGATTCTGTTGGGCGGGGGCGGGGGAAAGAGGTAGAAAAGCCTGAACACAACTCATGTTGTGAAAATAAGCTCGTGCTTAGCTTGTTTAAAATTTATACATAAAACTTCTCAAGCAGAAATTTAGAATTTAAAAAGAAAAAAGAGAGCTGCTTGCTGCTGTTTGGTGTGGTAGGTGAGGGAGCAACATCAAATATGACTAGGTGGGTGTAACTATCGGTATCAAGTTTCATTGCTCAAGCAATCCTTCTCCTAAGATTTGACAGCTCCTCACCTTACCGGGAAGTGAGTTCATTTCATTTCAAGCTCTCACAAATGAAAAAGAAACAGGGCTATAACTCTTTTATGGAGTGAGTGAAAAATGTTTTGTGTAGGTAATTTGATCACAAACTAGAATTCACCAGGTGATTTTATATCATTTCCATAAAGTTTTATTGAATGAAGATCATGGGGTTTCAAATTTATATGTCATATTTCTTCAGAGGGAACAAAGCCCATTCATATATATTTTCTTAATTTTCAAAAATCCCTGTGAAGTAAGATCTAGCAGGCACTAGCATTCCTATAAAATAAAATCTACCTATAAAATGTTTTTACTTTTCTCTTTAGTCCACAAAGATATGTTTGAGTCCTGTAAGAAATGCTTTTGGTCACAAAAGAATCCCCCTTACAACTGTTGGAAACACTTTAATTTCATTATGTGATACTGCTTTATAACTTCTAGGCGGCTTTATGAATTCCAGCTTCGAAGCTGCAACTTCTGAAATCCTACATTCTCCGTTTAAACATCAGTTTCAAAAATAATATTTTTGAATATTTAAAAGATCAGAGCAATTGTTTAAACCCCTCTTTGAGATAGGACCATAATTGAGTGACAACACCCCTCTACAACAGATGCCCCAAACGATAAAAGAAATTTCTTACTTTTTCATGATAAAAAAAAGAATTCCGTATACACTATTCCAGTTACTCCAGGAAGCATTTGAGAAAGGTGTAGTATTTTTCTTCTTTGGGCCGGGGATAGCAATCATTGATCTATTTTCTGTCTGTACAGATTTGCCTGTTTCACATAAGCAAATCATACGATATGTGGCCTTTTATGTCTGGCTTTCTTCATGAGTATGTGCATGTTGTAGCACATATCAGGATCCATTCCTTTTTATGCTGAGTAATATTCCACTGTACAGAGAGACCACGTTTTGTTGATCTGTTCATCAGCTGATAGACATTTGGGTTGTTTCCACTTTGGGGCTATCATAAATAATGCTGCTATGAATATTTCCATACAAGTTTCTGTGTGGACGTAGCTTTTCCGTTCTCTTGGGTAGAGACCTAGGAGTAGAATGGCGGGATCATATGGTAACTATGTTTAACTGTTTGAGCAACTTCCAGACTGTTCTCCATAGTGGCTGCACCATTTTACATGTCTACCAGCTATGTATGAAGAGTCCCATTTCTCCACACCCTGGCCAACACTAGGTATTTTGACTTTAGTCATCCTAGTGAGTGTGAAGAGGTAGCTCATTGTGTAAAGAGGCTCCTCACTTAGATCATCGAAAAAGGTTTGCAAATGGAATGTAATTGTTTTTCCTCAGAAGACCAAACTTCTGCTACTTACTGGATAGCCTACAGCTTATTTCCAAATCCTTCATTTTAGCAGAGAAAGATGTGTCTTCTGTGTGTGGCACATTGTAAACGATGGCTGAATAATGACTACTTGATCCCAAAGATGACTGTTCTCTCGGGTACCACTTTCTTTGCTCCCATCTCAACCACAACCCTAAATAGGCTCTGCTGTACCCCACGCACTGACAGCTGTGGCTGCCAGAGTGACCCAGCACTCTCCACTTGGCTGGCAAGGGCCCGAGTCACGTCATAGCATTGCCAAGCCCCGCCCTGACTCTGCTCAGCGTTCAGCCAACCCTGGCTGAGGGCTTCCTGCATCTGCTGAGGTAGAACCCACACCCCTGTAGCTTTCACCCACGTCCAGGCTAGGGATTGTGCTTCCTTATCTCAGGGCTTTTTCTTATTCTGGCTCCCCTTCTGATGCCCCCAAATCCTACTGAACCTCTGAGACTTCACCTCCTTCCTGAAGATGCACTAATCTTCAGCCTACGGCAATGTCGTCTTAATTCATGTCCAAGAGTTTGAACAACCCCAGAGTCAGCAATTCAAGTACACAAAGGTGGAGCTGTCTTTATTAGTCCCCTACTAAAATTAACTTAGCTCTGGTGGCCTCATTTCTGCTGAAGGCTAGTGTCGCAGGCTACACCCTGCAAGGGCAGACAGTTACAGCTTTGTTCTCAAACCCCCTGACCCATTTGAGGTATCTACCTTCCCCCCACTTCTACCTGCCATTTGGAGTTTGTTCTGAGGCAGAATCAGTCACAGGACACTGGGCATTTCCAAGGGACCCCAACCTCGGTGCTCTAGGCCATCCACTGTACATCATCCCCCTTTTCCCTTAGTTAGCTCCTCTCTTTTAAGGCGGGAAAATTGTCTTCATCCTCACTTCTCCTAAACTCTAAGCCAGAGGTTCTCAAAGAATGCTCTCTGGACCAGCAGCAGCTTCCCCTGAGCCCTCGGGAGGCCAATTCCGGGCTCCTCCGCAGACCTGCTGGGACAGACACCTCCTGCTGGAGGAGGCCCCCGGAATCTGCGAGTCAGTCAGCCAGCAGCTCCCCGGCTCCAGGCTCCTGCACCCGCCACATCCAGCTCTTGATACCAGTAGCTGAAAATTCCAAGGCTCTTGCCTTTCTTAATTACTAGGCTTTCCAAACTTATCTATGCTTTAAATATTCCAAGGCACACCTGAGCACTAGCTCAAAAGCCACAGTTTTTTTCTAACAGCTCGATTGAGATGATAAGTAACTACACAATCGACTGTATCTACATAAAGTGTGCCATTTGGTAAGTTTGACTTGTATACACATCCGGGAAACTAGCACCACAAACAAGATAATAAACACACCCTCAACACCACAGGAAGGTAGGTGTGTGTCCTGTCAGGATTTTGCTTCTGGTTTGGATGGCTTTCTCCTTCGCTGGCAGGACAAGTCTCAGCCCATCTCCAGGGCTCATGGTGAAGGGCTGCTGGCGGGACAGGGAGGGAGAGGGAGGAGTTGCCAGGAAAGAAAATGTACTGGTGATCTCTCAGAGTGGCGTCTCACCATGGAGTCAGGCTGCTCTATTGTTTTGGAGGGAAGAGTAGATTCTGAGCACCGTGCTGGGAACCCTCAGTGAGCACGGCAGACACTGTCCCTGGTCCCCGAGCTGCCGTCTAGGGAGGACGCGTGCATTTATTACCAGGGGGAGAAGCCGAGGCAGAGTGGGCTGAGGAGAGACCAGCAAGGGAGCCAACCTCGTTGGGAGTCTGGGCATTTGTGGGTGAGAAGGTTGGGCGTTTAAACCCAGACCCAGAGGACGCGTCTGAATGGACGGGGAGACTTCCAGGCAGAGGAACCTGCCCGGGGTGCGTGCCAGGGCCGGGCACCTGAGGAGGCCTCGGCCCACGCTCTAGTCGGGCACTTCCTCACCTGGTCATTAATTAGAGGCAGCTTCTTTGCAGCTTCTCTTGTGTCCTTATTTAATCCCTACGCTGTTGACGGAAGTTTTTCGTATTTATCTCTGCTCTTCTTAGTTCAGGCAGTGGGATTGTGAAAACAAACTCTGCAACTTAGCGTGTCACACATATCACAGTTATTTGTTTCACTAAATTAAATTGACCCAGCTCTGAATCCCAGCCCCACTTACTGCGGAGTACAGAAATTCAATCTCAGTTTCAAGGGAAACTGTCTCTCTTCCCCCCCTCCCCAGGGTCCTGTAAAGATGCTGAGAATCTTATACAGTCTGGAACACTCATCAAGGCCCTTACGGTTATGCACTGAATGTTTGTGTCCCCCCAAAATTCTTATGTGGGAATCCTAGCCCCCAGTGTGATGGTTTTAGGAGGTGGAAACCTTGGGAGGTGATTAGGTCATGAGGGCAGAGCCCTAATGACTGGGATTGGTGACCTTATAGAAGAAATCCAGAGAGCTCGATCAGTCTTCTTCCCACCAGGTGAGGACACAGCGAGAAGTCAGCCATCTATAACCAGAAAGTGGGTTCTCACCAGACAGTGAGTCTGCCCGCGCCTTGATCTGACTTCCCAGCCTCCAGAACTGTGAGAAAAAAATGTTTGTTGTTTGAGCCACCCAGCTATGCTCCCTTGTTATAACTGCCCTGAGGAACTAAGAGGCTGATAATGACCCGTGAACGCACTGGCAGAGTCAAGATGGTCCTTGCATAGGGGAGGCGTCTGCCTCTCCTGGGCCACGCTTGGACTTGGGCATCTTTGCTGAGACTGGGCGTCCCAGTGCCTTGGATCCAACCTCCCTGGCTGTACCCCAGCGCCTCTCCCTGGGGACCCTGTGAGGGAGCAGGTGTTGACTTGTGGGTTCCTCTAAAACATTATCTGCTTCCCATTCTCTCCCAGTCTGTCCCCAGGCTGGCCCCGTTCACCATCCCCGCGTCCCCGTCTCCCTCTGAGCATATCCCTCACTGGCTCCCTCTATTGGCCTCTCCTAGGCTGACATGGGGCTGAGATGCTGAGGGCTGGTCAGCATTTCCTGAGGAAGTCACTCTGCCATGCGTCCCTCAGCCAGAACATCATTCTCCATCCTCACGTATCCTCTGGTCAGTGGGTGGACTTGGCGTTGAACCTGGGATCCCTGGACTCTGCCCCAGGGTGCTTCCTTAGGACAGTAACTCCCACGGTCCAAAGGGAAGCCTGGGAAGGCGTGAATCTTCCAACTCTGGGAGGTGGCCACCTCCTTGGAGTGTCTCCTTCATCCCTGCCCTGATCCTGTGTCCTCTGGAGCAAGGAGGAGAGTTGTCTTCCGCTGAAAAGCTCTTGGATGAGTCGGACACAGGGAGGCCTGCATGGCAACCAGCCCCTAGCCCAGGGCTTCCCCCGCCCCCCAGATGGGGGCTGTGCCTCAGCTCCTGCACACAGCACCTCCCCAAGCCAGCCTGTGCATCTGGGAACCCCACTCTAGTGCTCTTTATACCTTCAGAGCCCCACATGGGGTATGAACCAGAAAACTGGCTCATGATTCATTTGAATCAGAGAATATTTGTTGAATTGAAACCAGTCCCCAACTTTTATTCAGGGCCCATTTCCATATTCCTCCAAATTGACGCACTCAGGTACCTGGTGTTAGGAAATGGAAACGACCCTGCAATCCTAGGAGGCTTCTTAGAGTCCACACAGATGAGCAGTGACAGCCAGGGTTCCTGCGGTGCCTCCCTGTGGGGCTCCCCTCACTCAGGCCGCCCCCACACCCCCTCTCACCCTCAGGCCCCGCACTCAGCCAGGTCAGCCTACTCCTCCCTCTGGGTGAGTCACAGCCTCCACTCTGTGTTTTCCCTCTTTCAGAGACATCCCCTTTTATCTTTCTAACTCATCATCGCCTTCCTGTATGTCACCATCGCTCACACCCACCACCCGCCACTCACTTTCTAAAGGTTATTTCCAAGCATCCCTTACCCAGCACAGGTTTACATTTTCAGTAAGCAGCTACATGCCTATAAGGCGGCTCTGACAAAACCACGCCTCACTCACGGACTCCTTTAATGGGACCTTTCAGATAATCTGGTCACTGCCTCCCACTTTACCGAGAGAAAAAGGGGGACCAAGAAGATGAATGGCAGACCCATCCTGCCCCGAGGGCAGATAGGGCTGAGTCTGAGGGGGAGACAGATCCTGAGGGCCGTCTTAGGTGGGTGCCCAGCAGGACTGAGACCGGGATGGTGGACAAGGGATTCACTACACAAGTGCTCCCAGGATACGCCAGGAAGCAGTGGCGGCAGTGGGACAGGCAGGGGAGGAAGCCACGAGAGGGGCCATCTGATGTCCCGGCCTCGGCTGATCCCCAGGGGAACGGCAGAGTTTAAGTTACCCTGAGTCTATCTCACCCGGGGACAAGGGAGCCAGCCCCCACACTCCACACCTGCCAATTACTAGGGACAGGCCACCAGGGGACATAAGCTCCCGTGAAGCATGCATTGGGAGAATAGATAAGCTCACCATGGTCTCTGCTGTGCAGTATGTCATGATAGGAATAGAAGAGAGGCACCTTCAGCTCCCTGTGTATTTGGTGACCTTAGGACTGTCCCCTGAAGAAGGTCACAGATGTCCCATGTTAGCAGCAAAGCTCTCAGAACCTGGACGCAGGCCCGCAGCCAATTACGGGGACCCCAGGGGCCTGGATAGGGCACCGCTGGGATCCCTGCTGTCACCACTGTGGGCCAGCCCTGTCACGGTCCTTCAGGCCTTGGCCATGTAAGCTGCACAGCCACTTATGAGGTTGGGACTGCTACTGTTGGTCCCATTTGACCGAAAAGCACATGGGCAGAGAAGTTAAGTCAGTTGCCTAACATTGATCAGTGTCAAGAAGGTTTCCACCAGACCCTCCGGCCTGTCAGCTCCTAGCCCCTTAGCACATCTGAGGACAGCCTGTGGCGCGTGGCCCCTGGTCAAAAGAGGATAGGCAGATTCATGTGTGTGTGGGTGGGTGGGAAGGAGATCACCCAAAGTGCTACCTTATACAGCAGAGGGTGTGTGTGTGTGTGAAATGCCACTTAAATGAAGCTCTAGAAAAATAATCTATGGTGGAAAACTATCAGAGAAATGGTTTCCTGGGAAAGGGGGCAGGCACTTCTTTCTGGGGTGATGTTTGTGTTCTTTATCTTGCATTTGTCAAAACCAGCAGTGTACACTTAAGAGCTGTGCATTTCATTGGCTGTAAATTTTACGTCAAAACACAAAAACTGTAAACATATATTAAACTCTAATGATGTGCACGCTGAAGTTTTGGGAAGAAGTACAGAAATGGCTGGTGTCTGCAATTTACTCTGAAATCCACACCAAGAACAAAGAAAACGGATTGATGGGTGAGTAGAGGCTTGGAGAGACGGACAGATATGGGATAAAGCAAGCAGGGTACAATGTTATTTGCAGACTCTAAGTTGGGTCTACAGGTGCCCATTGTAAACTTATTATTTCTGTATATTTGGAAACTTGCCTAATAACATGTTGAGGGAAGACATGTAGTTACCTCTGGAGAAAACAGGGAGGAGACGTGGGTGGATGAAAGGGGACCTTATGTTATTCTGTAGGCTTCTTAATTGTTTCATTAATTTTTTACAAGCGTGTGCTATTTTTGTAACAATTTATTTTAAGAACTTAATAAGAAGTGCCATAAGATATGATCCTTCTCTTGTGAAATTTACAATGTGATGGGAAATTTAAGACACTCACACACACCTTTTATGAGTATATTGCCGTTGCCAATAAAAGTGGCATTGTTTCACAATGCACATGAAGTGGTGACTCACAATGGAAGGCCAAATGTCCTTCGTCCCTGCTCTGTTGCCACCTGGTGTTGTGACCTGGGCCTCAGTTCCACACCCTGTAAAACCAAGAGGTTGATTTGGGTGTACTGGGGCCCACCAACAGTGCCATGAGACGTTCCTTGATGTTTGTCTGGATGGTGTCAGGAGTGTTTGAAGGAATTGGAGGAGGAAAACCACTGAACACACGAGATTTATGGACCTGCACTGTATAAATAAATATAATTGTTTGGAAGCCAAAACCCAGGGAGGACTGTGCTTTGGGACTCCTGTGGGAAGGGGTTCTTCGTTCTGCATCCGCGGAGGGAATCTTGCATCACTCTGTGTTGCCATGTGTGTTTGTCCCAGTGCGACTTTCTAAACAAGGGTTGACTACTAAGACCTGCCGTCTGTTTTGTAAATAACGTTTTAGTGGAACACAACTGTGCTTCTTCGCTTCCCTGTCCTCTGTGTCTCCTTTCAGGGGACAGTGGCAGCATTGCAACAGAAACCTCCTGGTCTGTAAAGCCTAAAATATTTACATTCTGGCCTTTGCAGGAAAAGTTTGCCAACGGCTGCTCTAAACATGCACTTCTCTTGTAGTGTAATCAGCACTGAGTTTATATTTTCGGTGTATTTTGCCAAACATCCCTGTGGTTGATGGTGCTGATCCCAGCCTGTCGCTGGCATGAAGGGAGGGTAGGATGCAGGGGTAGCCAGCAGCCCTGGGTTGGCCTCCTTGGTCTCTCTGCCCCTTTCACTCAGCCTCTTCAGTCTCCAAGCAGACCCCTGAAGTCACCTCCAGACCTCTCGGGAAGCAGGCTATCACTAAACAGACATCGGACCCAGGCCCTGGTGTTTGCTTGGATGGGGCCAAACCACAACACCTTTCCAGGTGAAGGTGTTTGCTCAGTGCTGACCCCACAGTGGCTGGTGGGTCAGAATTCAAACATGAAATGAAATATCAAGATGGGAGCAGGATGCAGCTGATTGCTTCTTCCTTAGCTGGAAGTTCTTTCCCATTCATTCTCTCCTGTCTGTCTGTCTCCATTTTAAGAGCTTTCTCCAGTTGGCTGCTTGCATGATGACCAGGGCTTTGAAAGCCATGGAAATGGACTATGCAGCTGACACTCCCACCAAGGATCTGTGATCAGGGATGTCAGCAGAGGCTGAGTCAGGAGAGCAGGATGAGGAGAGTGCTGCAGACACCAGGGGACTCCTGCCTTTGGGGCACCAGAGGGACCTGACAACTGTCACCATTCCTGAATTACTCCCCACTGAGACACTGGCCTAAGACTACCTACCATATGTCCTCAGAGAACAGACATTATGGAAAACCAATGTCCCATCTTCCAAATTAGCCCTTTAAATAAAAATAAAGCACAGGCATCAGTCCTGTGTGCTGCAAGGGGAAGCTAGGATCATTACTGCTGCGGCTCCTTGGGCCACGTGTTCATTTTGTTTCCGTTTTCACTGCCCTGTTTCCTTTAAAGCTTTTTCAGAATTGACAGTTCAGTCCCCAGAGTCAGTGGGAAGCCATCAGGAGGTATTTGTGTGAAGGCGCAACTTGGGATGGGAGTGGAGCTTGCAGGGGAACGCCTGTTTTCTTCAGTCCTCAGTCGTCAGAGTGTTTCCACCGTGTTATCAGAATCTTCTATCAAAGGTAATAAACAAAGGAGGCTATCGACTGGACTAAACAAACAGTGCTCTTTTGTGGCTGCTTTCTGTTCTTTTTCTTTACGCTAGTGACACGGAGCAATGATTTCTTATCAGAGCCTGCAAAGGCAGAATTGTGACATAAACTAACCTTAGCTTCAACAAAGGTTTATTGAGTAGAGTGCAAGGCAGTAGGCACCACAGGACACAGAGATAACCAAGTTGTAAGTCCTGTCCTCAAGCAGGGTGCAGCCAAATATGGGGTGAGGGGCGGATACTAGAAGGGTTTGATCAGAGCTGTAAGAGGGGCGCATATTCTGAGGGGTGTCGGGAAGGGAGGAGTCACTATCAAGGCCGTGTGAGGGTGTGGGGGGAGAGCAGACAAAGCCTGGGGGGCATAGACATGAAGTGAAGCTCGGTTACTTAGCTTGTGTCACACTAATGCTGCATCACATACCTCCACAACTCATGCACGTGTCAGCAGGTTGGCCTGAGGGTGGCTGATCTGGGCTGGCTCAGCCAGGCAGCTCTGCCCGCCTTGGCTCCCAGTTGCCAGGGGCTCCGTGGGTCCCACATTAGTTCATTCTGGGGCAGGTCTTCCCACGGTGTGGCAGAGGCATGAGAGGGCAGCATTCCTGCACAAGCACGTCTCAAACCTCGGCTGGGTCACTTCTGCTAACATCTGTTTCCCAAGGCAAGTCACATGGCTAAGGCCAAAGTCAGCTGTGGGGATATAGACTCTACCCCTACGGGGGGAATTGCAAAATCCCACGGCAAAACAGAGCGGGGTGAGGAGCTGGGACCAGTAGTTCAATCTGCCATGAAAGGACCTTCCAGGCAAAGGGAGCAATGCTCCAAGTCTCAGAGCGGCTGGAAAACATGAGTCATGTTCAGGAAATAACAAGCTGCTCTGTCTGACGACAACATTGCAGGAGTGCTGAAAGAAACATTAGTCTCCCGAGATGTTCCACATGCAAAACAAGGGGTTTTATGGTCTTTAAAAATGTAGGGAAATGTTGAGTCTCTCTTTGGAGTTTTCCAGTGTGCATCAGCATAGTAGTAAAGTCTCTGACAAGTCCTTCAGGCAATAAACCAGTTTCACTTTGTTTAACCCAACGTTTCCTCAGCTCACTTGGCCTCGGATCCTGTTCTCTCACTGAAATTGCACAGAACTCCTTTGGAGAAAAGCTGCCTCAGACCAGAAGATGCACGTATGAAGATAGGACTGGAAAGCTTGTTTGGACCATATCATGTGGTCCTTGTGTAACGAGAGAGAGATTGCTCTTCATTTCTTAGTGGGAAAACTGGAGAGCTTGAAGAGTGACCTAATTGGGAGAGCTTTCTGCTTACTCCAACCCTTGCCTTACAAATTTGTTTTTATATAAACACATGTTTTTAATATTAATAAGGCTTCCTGATAACTAAAATCAGTAAATAAGTCATGACCTATAATCGTGTTTCTGAATTTTAGTAATTTGTGTATTGTGGTCTTGATTCTTTATGCCACCCATACTATTATTACTTTTTAAAAACTGATTTGGTTTTAACTGAAAAAACTTAAACCAAAGTTTTAAAGGGAACTTTGGTTTAAAACCACTACTTGTCCATAAGTTCTTTGATACTGTTCTGTCTGAGACATGGAGTCTAATTGTCCTCCCCTTGGGTGGAGGCTGGGCTTAGCAGTGACTCGCTTCTGGAGAATGGAGGAAGCAAAAGTAACAACGTGAGACTTCGGAAACTAGATCAGAAAAGGCGCTGCGATTTCCTCTCGCTCTCTTGAATCACTTGCTCAGGGGGAGGCCCCCTGCCATGGCGTGATCAGCCCTATAGAGGGACCCTGTGGTGAAGAATTGAAGCCTCTTGCCATTCAGTAGTCAGAGAGGAACTGAGGTCCCAGCCAACAGCCATGTAAGAGGACCCTCTGGGAGGAAGATCCTCCAGCCCCAGTCAAGCCTTCAAATGACTGCAGCTCTCGCTCACATCTCACCTGCAGCATTACGAGATCCTGCAGCTCCGTCACTCCCAGATTTCTGACCCTCAGCAATGGAGGGAGTAACAAATGTCTTCTTGGGCTCAAAAGGCCCCTGCTCGCGGGCATTTGGTAGGATAAATTCTACCAATGACAAATTCCTTGAAAAAGATAACGTCTTATAGTTTCCTATGACCTTGCTAGTTTTGAAGACTTTTTCCAGGAAGCATCATATACAGTTCACATAGCTTTTTGATGGTCTTCTGGGTCTTTTGTACTAAACGAAAAATGCTCTAATGAAGGCTTAAAAGCTGCAAAATGAACTGCAACTTGTCCAGGACCTGTTGAAGTGCACAGTTGCTTTTCAATTTCGTTGGTCCACTGAGCCAACAACTATATGGTAAATGCTTTGTTAGGGTCATTAGCATTAGGGAAATCTTTGGGGTTTGAGTGTTCATAAAAACATTGCATTGTTTTTAACAATAATAAGTAGTCCCCCAAATTACACAAAATCTGACACAGTGCTTACACACTGCTGGCACTCAATAATGAATACAAAAGGTATTATGTCATGCCTAACAATACTCTTAGAGAATGTTTCTTTTACATGTAAAGGGCGGCGTGGTAGAAGAGGGTAAAGGGGGTCAAATATATGGTGATGAAAGGAGAACTGGCTCTGGGTAGTGAACACACAATGTGATATATAGATGATGTTTTACAGAATTGTACACTTGAAACCTATGTAATTTTACTAACCATTATCACCAATAAATTTAATTAAAAAAAAATGCTGTCAGAACTCTTACATGTATTGACTTTTTTCTTCAGTGCCTCGTGTTACAATTAAAATGTCCAAGAAAAGCTATTCCAATTGACTTCATTGTATGAGGATATGAGTATGTGGAGATTCCTAGAAAACCTTTTGCATTGCTGATAAAAGGATTGGATGCAATGGCCCTTCTTTCTTTACCCCTTTTTCTAGTCTTGCATATGGATGGGATGGCAGAAGCTCTGGTTACCTTTTTGCAACCAGGGGAGAAAACAAAAAAGAAATCTCAGAATTATGCATTGTGTGGGCCTAGGTCCTTCCAGAAGAAGACATCTAAATGGGATTAAATAAGCAAGGATTTTATTAGGGGGAATGCCTCTGTGAGGGAACATAAAGAGGGAGCTGAAGAAGACTGGAAGAGTTATCAGATTATGATCAAGTCTGACCCCAAGTGAAGAAAAGAGCAAGAGAAGGTTCTACAGTATCAAGGAAGTTCACCAAAGCCAACGGGAAGTCTTCAAACCAGTTTGCTGTCAGAGAAGTCCTGGGTCTCCCAGGAGCGGGTCTGTGTTTGTATCCCTGCTGTACCATCATTGGTTGGGAGCTGGCCGTGGAAAGTATGGCTTTGGCACAAACATTGTGATAGATTTTAAAGTGCAAGAGCTGGAGCTCATGGTCAGTTATGCTCCTTTTAGCTGGAGGTATATGAGATGTATTCCCGTGGCCACACCAATATTTGCATCCTTGAGCTGTTGCCAAGAACCAACTTCCTGTGGAATACTTGCAGTCAGAGAAAAACAAGCTCCTATTTTTCTACGTAAACCCTTGTACCATTTTCTATAACTTGCTGCTGAATGCGTTCCTAACAGACGCGTCCTTCACCCAGTTACTGCTCAGCCTCTTGCCATTTCAGGGCTCCCTTCTTTTCTCCTTCATTTGCCTCCCTCCTGTCTCTTCTCTCCCCTTTCTTCCCTTCATTTTCTCATGCAGAGCAGCTTACTTCTATATCTCTCGCACTTGAACTCATGCCAGCACCCAGCCCTCAAGGTCCCACCTTCAACCCCAAGTTGACATGGCTTATCAAGTTGTTTTCCCAAAGCAAACACTTATTTTTTTTTCCCTAAAAGGAATTCTGGAGCCAGGTAGCAAGATAAAGATTTCAACACACACACACACACACACACACACGCACACACACACACACACACACACACCACGACTATTGACTATTATTCTCTAGGATAGATTACTGATCTTCCCCTCTAACAAGTGAACTGCTCTAGAACTGAGAGCACAGAGGACAAATCTTTTATATGTGCAATTTAATATTATCATCACTTATTTAAAAATATAGGAAAGTATCAAGAATAATAAAACAGCCACACAAAAAACATCCCATGGATGTAACCAAGGTTAACACTTTACTTTGAATCTTTAATACTTCCTTTGAGTCTTATTTTAAAAAACAAATCATGACAGAAGATAATGACAAAAGCACTACCATTTATAGACTGCTGAATATGTGCCAGGCCCTGTGCTAAATACTTCATATGTATTCACCCCCTAATACCTCATAAAAGGTCTGTGGAGTAGATATTAACATTGTCCCTATTTGCAGACAAGGCACCTGGGGCAGAGATGTTAAGTAGTTTGCGAGTAAATGTAAGAGCAGAAATTGGAACCCGGGTAGACTAGACCAGATGCAGTTTGGGATCGTATTTGATTTATTCTATGGTTAGAATATAATAATTACCCAACAGATGTTTGTTGAAAGAATACATAAATATACCTGGCTATCCACCCATAGTTTTCTCGGTAAACTGCTATCACTCTGAGCAGATCTGACAAAGGTCAGGGATGTTCCATCAGTCCTGCCTCCATGTGGAAAGCATTACTGTCTGGCTGGTTTACATTCCTGGAATGAAGCAGATGTCACTCAGACCTTGAAGAGACTAAAAGACACCATCCTAGTTGACAGTTCAAAAGACTTATTCTCCTTGTCCTGGTAGAAAATATCTACTTCCAGAACTGAGCAAGAAAACATAATAAAGGGGAAAAGCCTCTTGAAGAAGAGGTTATGGTATCTTTGCTCTGAAAGAGAGTGGCAGGTCACTTTGAACGGTCACATCACACACATGGGGTACTTCTGAGAGTGGCGGTACATTGAGGAAACCCTTAATGTTTTTTTCAACTGTAACCTGAGAAAGTGCTAAGTGCGCTGTGTTGGAGCTCACCTGCTAAGGTTTTCTGTGTGTGTACAAAGCACCAAGGCTCTTGGCAATTTCAACTTTACCTGGAACCATTTCTAGAGTGAGGGGGGACATGTGGTGTCTCGAGAACATCACTGTTTCTTCTCTGTTATTAAAGAAAATCAGTCTTTTTCCCGTCCTCTGACCACTCAATTTCCACTGTCACACATAAATAGCTTTGTGATTTTGACCATATTTTTTGTAAGGAATGACTTAAGTTCTCTAATTTAATCATCCTCAGATTATCTTCCTACATTGACTTAATAAAGGACATTAAAATGTGTTTTCTTTTTGTTAGTATCCTCAACCGCCATCTGCTTAAAAATGTGGATATAATCAGCCACTGGAAAGTATGAGAAACAGATCATATTTACAAAGAAGTTTCGCTCTTTTTAAAAAGCGTGTGAATAAAATTTTTAAATCCCCACAAGGAAAAAAAATCTGCCAGAATTTTTAGTTGAAAGAGATTTCATTTCATGGTAAAAGCTGGTAATGTAAAATGATCCCTCCAAATATAAACCCGTGGCCTCCTGGTAATTGTGTTATTTTTAAGACAAATAGGGTATTTTCTTCTAATTTATTGTTTTCCAGAAACCCTTTTTACTGTCTGCATGGTAGCACTCGATGGGACTAAATTTGAGCCACCTGTTCCCATTGGTTTTCAATGTTATGTATCTGGAAAATCTCTCTAGTCATCCTTCCCCAATAAGGATTATTCTGGAACAATAAGTACTGTTTTTACATTAGTATGAATGATTTTTGAGTAAAGGATATTAAAATTTTTTAAACTGCTTGGGTGATTGACAATTAGCTCTTCATCAAGGAAAACATAACGCTGATTTTAAAAGTAGCATTATTGAGATATAACTAATATGCCATGCAATTCACTCATTTAATGTATACAGTGAATTTTTTTTTAGTATATTCACAGGGTTGTGCGTCCATCACCACAATCTACTTTTAGAACATTCTTGTCCCTCAGACAAAACCTATACCTTTAGCAGTCACTTCCCATTCCTTATCCCCAAACCCCAGGCACCCATTAATCTACTTTCTGTCTCTATTGATTCCCTTTTCTGGACATTTCATATAAAGGGACTCATACAACATGTAGTCTTTTGTGACTGGCTTCTTTTACTTAGCATAAGTTTTCAAGGTTCACCCAAGTTGCTGTACATATCAGTACTTCATTCCTTTTTATTGCCAAATAATATTCCATTGTTCGGATATATACTACCACATCTTATTTATCCATTCATCAATTGACAGACGTTTGTGTTGTTACCTCTTTTTAGTTATTATGAATAACGCTGCCATGAGTATTCATGTACAAGATTTTGTGTGCACATATGTTTTCAATTTTTTTTTTTTTTTTGGCTCTCTATCTAGGAGTGGAATTCCTGTGTCATGTGGTAATTCTATATTTAACATTTTGAGGAACTGCCAAACTGTTTTCCACAGTGGCTGCACCATTTTACACTTCCACTAGGAATATAGGAGGGCTCCGATTTATCCATATACTCACTAACACTTGCGTGTATTCTTAACTCTCGTCATCCTAGTGCCTGTGAGGTGGTATCTCCGTGCGGTTTTGATCGGCATTTCCCTAATGACTAATGATATTGATCAGGTTCTCAGGAGCTTATGGGCCGTTCATATATCTTCTTTGGAAAAATTTCTACCCAAATGCTTTGTTCAAATACTTTTTAACTGGGTTATGGTCTTTTCATTATTGAGTTGCAGGCGTTCTTTATGTATTCTGAAATAAATTCCTTACCGTATATATGATTTGCAAATATTTTCTCCTATACGTTGTCATTTCACTTTCATGATAATGTCCTTCCATGCACAAGTTTTTAAATTTGTCATAGTCCAATGTATCTATTTTTTCTTTTGTTGCTGGTGCTTTTGGTGTCACATCTAAGGAATGATTACCTAACCCAAGATCACAAAAATTACTTCTATGTTTTCTTCTAAGAGTTTCATAATTTCAGCTCTTACATTTAGGTCTTTTTGACCTATTTTGAGTTAATTGTTGTGTATGGTGTGCAGTTGGGGTTCCAAATTCATTTCTTGGCATGAAGATCCACAGTAATGTCAGTGCCATTTATTAAAAAGACTCTGCTTTCCCTCACTGTACCAGCACTATTGTTGAAAATCAATTGCTGAAAAACCTAAGGGTTTGTTTATAGATTCTCAAATCTTTCCCGTTGATCTATATGACTGTCCTTATGTTTGTACCACACTCTATTGATTACTGTAGCTTTATGGCAACTTTTTAGATCTACAAATATGAGTCGTCCAACTTTGACCTTCTTTCCCAAGATCATTTTGTCTATTCTGGGTCCCGTGCATCTTCATATGAATTTTACGTTCAGCTTATCACCTACTCCCAAAAAAACAACTGGGATTTTGGTAGGGATTGCATTGAGTCTGTAAGTCAATTTGGGGAATATTGCCATCTTATTGATACTGAATCTTCCAATACATGATTTAGACCATTCTGATCCATTAACTTAGATCTTTTAATTTCTTTCAACAATGTTTTATAGTTTTCAGTGTGGAAGTTGTACATTACTTTTGTTAAATTTATGCCTAAGTATTTTATTCTTTCTGATGCTATTGTAAACAGAATTATTTTCTTAATTTTGGTTTTGAGAATATTCATTCTTAGTATATGGAAATAACATTGACTTTTGTACAAGTAATCCTATAACTTTGTATCCTACAACTTTGCTGAGCTTATTTATTATTTCTAATAGTTCTTTAAGTGAATTCCTTAAGATTTTCTATATACAATATCATGTCATCTGCAAATAGAGATGGTTTCAATTCTTCCTTTCTAATATGGATGTTTTATTCTATTAGTAGTGTGTGTTATAATAATAAATATAAACCAATCTTGTGTTGTATTCCTGGTGTAAATCCCACTTACTCATGGTGTGTAATCCTCTTTATTGTTGCTGTATTCAGTTGCTAGTATTTTGTTGAGAATTTTTGTGTCTATATTTATAAAGGATATTGGTCTTTAATTTTCTTTTCTTGTAATGTCTTTGCGTGGTTTGGGCATCAGGGTAATAGTGGCCTCAGAGAATGAGTTGGAAAGAGTTCCCTCCTCCTCTATTTTTTGGAAGAATTTGTGAAGAACTGGTATTCTCTCTTCTTTGAATGTTCGGTAGAATTTATTAATGAAGCCAATTGGACTTGGGTTTTCCTTTACGTGATGTTTAAAAATTACTAATTTGATCTCTTTGCTTGATATATATCTATCTAGATTTTCTACTTCTTTAATTAGATTCTGTAGTTTGTGCCTTCTTAGGAATTTATCCATTTCCTCTAAGTTACCTAATTTTTACATACAATTTTCATAGTATTCTCTTATAATTCTTCGTGAGATCAGTAGTGACATCCCCTCTTTCATTTCTAATTCTAGTAATTTGAGTCTTCTCTCTTTCTTTCTTGGTCTATTTAGCTGAGTTTGTCAATTTTGTTAATCTTTTCGCATAATCAGCTTTTAGATTCATTGATTTTCTCTGTTGTTTTTTCTGTTCTCTATTTTATAAATTCCCACTCTAATCTTTATTCTTTTCTTCCTTCTGTGTGCTATAGGTTTAGTTTGTTTTTCTTTTTCCAGTGTCTTCAGGTAGATGCTGAGGTTATTGATATTCTTTCTTAATATAGGCATTTACAGCTATAAAATTTCCTCTAAGCTCTGCTTTTGTTGCATCCCATAAGTTTTGTGTCTTCATTTTCATTTATTGCAAAGTATTTTCTGATTTTCCTTTTTGTTTCTCTGCCAGCTCAATTTTATTGTTAAACTCCTCTGTGAATTTTTCATTCTGGTTTTTACTTTTTACTCCAGGATTTTTATTTGGTTCTTTATAATAGTTTCTATCTCTTTGTTGATATTTTCTTTTGATGAGACATTGGTATCATATTTTTCTTTAGTGCTGTAAGTATGATTTTCTTTAGTTCTTTGAATATATTCATAATAGCTGTTTTGAAGTCTTTATCTATCAGGTCACTAACTGGACCCCTTCAAACGCAGTCTATTGTTTGCTTTTTTTCTTGTGTATGAGTCGCATGTTCCTGTTTCTTCACATGTCTTACAATTTTTTGTAGAAAACTAAACATTTTAGATAATATTTTTGTAGCAACTGGGATATTGACACCACCCTCATGGGTGGTAGTTACTGTTGTTATTTGCTGGATTGTTTCGTTTGTTTAATGACTTGACTGACATAATCCTGGGGAGTCTAGTCCCCTGCAGTATGCAGCCTCTGAGATCCCTGCTCAGATTTCTCTCACCTTGTTTTTTTTGTCTTTTAGTCTGGCCACCTAGGAATCACTTCTGGTAGGTATAAGCCACTTATTGGTCAAAGGTTGTGCTTAAGCCCCCTTACTCAGTTAGGTTTTAACCCTTCATGGTGGTAGATGTGTGTGTGTTGGGGGGTGCTGTCACAGTTCAGGCGGGTCATATTTTTGTCCCATGTTCTAATATCTTACGACTCCTCTGACTGCTCCTCTCTGATCACTCCTTGGTAGGGGGGGATGTGCAGGGAAGGTGTGCAGGTTTGGACGTGCACACAGGCTTCCAGACCACCAGAGGTGACTATGATATTATTTTAAAGCCTGGCTTCCTACGAGTTGCCCATGTCAGAGTGACTTAGTTTTCAATCAGTGTTTGTGTTTAAGTCCCTTGAGTCAGTGAGGCCTCCCTGCAGAGCTGAGTCTGTGTGAGACTTGGGGGTATGCTTTCAAGTCAGCTCCACATCCCGCCCTGATTGCTTGGGGAGTGTGGTGGCGACCAGCAGTGCCACTTAGATTTCTTGACCCCCGGAGTTGACTGTGATCCCAGGAGGGCTCTCCTTGGTGGTCTCTTTCCTGCTTCTCACTATTATACTCCTGGCTGCTCTGCTGCTTTTCTTCACATGTCTGAGTTACCTGCCTCTTAATTTCAACCAAGGCCTCCACTGTGTTTGACAACACTCTTAGGCATGGAGTTCTCTGTTCCAAATAGTCAGTCCCCTCGGCAGATGGGCTGAATTTTTTGTCCTGTGGCCTGCCCATCCCACACGCAGAATGCCTGCACTACTGCACGGTGCTGGGGTCAGGGAGCCACTTTTCCAGTGTGAAAACACCCTCTTTCTCCAGGTGTGTGCTAGGGGTGGGAGCTGTGGCAGCCCCTGTTCTCCTTGGCTCATCGCTTGCAGCACGGAAACTTCACTCTACCAGCCAGTGCACTGGACCCGGTGGGAGTGACTGGGACCCCAGTATTCTCTTCTGGGTTAGAGCTCCTACCCTACAAGCAAGTGGGGCATGGGGGGAGGGAGGCTAGTCCTCTTGGTTGTACTGTTCAGAAAAGAGCGTCTGCTACACGGGACTGATGGGGATAAGCCTTCCCCTCACAGGTGAAACCAGACTGGGGGTGAGGCAAGAGGGAGCCCCCATCTTCTTGGCTGTACCTACCCAGAGCAGAGGGCCCAGTGTAGCACTTCTGTAATTCAGAGCTGGAGGTGCAGTGGGTAAGGAGTCAGGATGTGGCTCAAATACCACAGACTCTCGCCATTCTTACTAAGGTTTAATAGACTTTCTTATGACTTTTCTCCATTTGCTGTATGTCCTTCAAACAATTTCCAGAGACTTTAAAGTATTATTGGTTTGTTTGTTTTTTAAAAATAATTTTCACCAGTTAAATTGTTGTTTTGCTGGAGAAATGGTCTGCTGAGCTCCTTAATACCATTCTGGAAGTCCTGCACTTTGGTGACTTTGTTTTTAACCACTATACTTAATTGCATAGAGGAACTCTTGGCCACTCCATGTAGGAGGATTGAGAGCTAAGAAAGTCATTAAGGAATAAGAGGATGGGAAATCATGACTTGTGGGTGATACCTGACAACAGCGGTTGCTTAATGCAAACTCTGAGTGACCCTTAAAATTTCAATTGATGTCATATATTTCTGCCTCCTCCCCTGCAAAGTTATCAAAACAGCATGCTGGTAGCTCACTTTCATTTTATATCACGAATAAGTGACATACAGCATTTTCACATTGGAAGGAGACATCAAACAAATGAGGATGTAAGTCCCAAGAGAACAGACTTGCAATTCTAGTTTTCCAATTTTTGTATGAAATAGGAAATGGTAGTCAAACGACAAATGATGTCTTTAAAATGGCATTTTCAAATTGAGTACTGTTTTTGGATAGCACAAATTATTCATAACTCAGCAGGGTCATAGCAAGCTTTATATTCTCAAAAGAATGCATTTTCTTCCCCAAGACACAAGGCCCAACAGACAAAGAGCTGAATTAAGACATTCTCTCACATCAGCAACAATTTTGAAGTTTCAGTTTGAGGAAGAATAGTTTGAAATCAAGAAGCACTCAAACTAACATTTTTAAAATGGAAAGATAAGTCTCTACTTAAACAGTTATCGTATTAGATGTGCTTTTTTTAAAAAAAAAAAAACTAATCATATTTAGGAAACATTTATTTGGAACAAACAAAACCACAATATTTAATCATTTATACCATACTTGTTCCACTGGGATAGTAGTGCTTGAGTCTAAATTGTGGATTAATTATTTAAAATATTGATATAACTCTAATGGTGTGCATTAATACATTTCCATTCACAGAGATTCTAATATTTTTTACCGACGTAAGATTGTGGAGTGTAGATATGACTATAGTTAATGAAGATAATTTTAATAATTTTGTCTCCTTTCCATGGCCATTTGCATCTCAGGTGATTGCACAGCTGTTCCTAATACCTAGCAGCTATTCTGTAAAACATCTTCTACAGCATTGTAGGAAATCATAGAATGCTAATTATAACCTCTGGGGAAACTGAGACAAGTGAAAAGTAAGTGATCTTCTCAAGACCCAGAGTCAATAACTACCAGAGATAAACTAAAACCCAAGTCTCTCAACTTCCTGTGGATGTCCCTTCCCCTGTGTTAAGTAAGAAATATTGATAGATCCTGAATAAGGAGACTCCAAAATGAGCAAAAGGACATTTAATAATAATAATAATAATGTCATTTTTCAACTTTTCAGTTTAGAGTGTTTTCTCATTCCTTTTCTAAATTCTATTTTAACACAATCCTTTGAAGTAGAAAGTAGTTGTAATTATTATTGATATTAGTAGTAGTAGTTGTTGTTGTATTAGGTTGGTGCAAAAGGAATTGCAGTTTAAAAGGTTAAATAATTGCAAAAACTGCAATTCCTTTTGCACCAACCTAATAATAGTGAGAGTATCGATAGTCCCATTTTGAGGATGAGAACACTGAAGCTTCCTTTACTGGTTTAACCAGCATCACACAGCCAGGGAGTGGGAAAACCAGGTCTCTCCACCCAAGTCAGTATTTTAGACACAGAGTGAAAATTAGTAGGACTTAACACACACATTGATTACCAAGGTGTTGCAGGAACTGCAAAGATGAGCTTCACTTCTGCTGTATCCTCTCGGTCAAAACAAGCCACAAGAGGGACGTGCTCATATGGGACTGGAAGGGATGGTTGGTGGCCATCTTTAGAGGCAAGTACCACAGAGGGTGTTATGAAGTATGAGCCTTATGACTTCTATTTGGAAATTTGAGACCTGCAGAGAAGGTTGGGTGGTGGAGTTCTCTGAGGGTTTGAGACAGTTCTGAAGAGATCAGTTCAGTGGTCCAAATTTAATGAGGGAGTGATCTGGTTTTAGGTCTGGAAACATTCTTATCTGGGAATTCAACGGCTAAGCCATGCCCATATTCCTAATCCCCTCACTTTTGGGGTAGAAATTGAGAATTGCGGCAGGGCTAACTGAGGTGGAAGGCGTTATGGACCGAATTGTGTCTCTCCTCAACCCCCAAGATTCATATGTTGAAGCCCTATCCCCCGGTACCTCGGAGTGGGACTGTGTTTGGAGATAGAGCCTTTAAAGAGATGATTTGCTAAAATGAGGCTGTGAGGTGGGCCCTCAACAGCCTGACCGCTATCCTTCTAGGAGGAGGGATGAGGACACACAGACACCCACCCATGCTCAGAGGGGTGACCATGGAAAGAGGCAGCAAGAAGAACCTAGAAGCCAAGGAGAAACCCACTCTGTGGATACCTTGATCTTGGAATTCCAGCCTCCAGAACTGCAAGAAAATACATTTCTCTTGTTTAAACCACCAGGTGTGTGGTGTTTTGTAATGGCAGCCTGAGCAAATGAATCGAAAGGGGGAAAACCTGAGACCTGTGGGGCCCGTGAAATCCATACCACAGAAGGAACGTGAAGGCTTCCAACATCAGGAGAAGCCCTGGGAGGCTCACCAGGTGCCAGAGTGGGGTTTGGACGTGGTGATCTGTCCCCAGGGTTCTGGGGAGAGGAAGGCAGAAGTACCCAAGAACCAGAAGTTCCAGAGGTCACGCACTGGACACTCGGCCCCAGGTATGTCTTGTGGATCCCATTATTTTTTTATAGACATTGTAATTAGTTGCCAACATTTTAAAATCAGGAGCTTTTACTCCTTGAAAAACTTAGGAATTCAGCTTCTCTTCAAAAATTGGAAGAGACGTGCAGGCTGCCCGGCCCTGGTACGGCTCCATGGCTAAAGGGCAGGGACTTGCTTTTTCATTGGAATCCCCGTTGTCAAAGCGTGTGCATTTCTAAAACAGTTCTGTGAATAACAGGTGGGAAAGAAGACGAGCTCATTCTATCAAATTGCAGCCCTTTGAAATTTGGGGATTGAAAGTCTTCACGGTAATTTATGTTTTGTCATTATTGTTAAGAGAGTGTGGTTCATCTGCTCAACTCTGTTCATTATGATTTACGGTAGACGGAGTTATATAATTGGCCACATCCAAAAGAGGTGGGAGCCTCTAATATCCCAGGTAGGGCTTTTAAAGGGTTTTTGTGATCTTAAACTGAGTTTTTATAGGTGTTTCTATTTCCGGAAGACATTGGAAATAGCTTTAAGTGTACGTATGTGCTGAAATTGCTTCTCACTTGACACTCTTAGATACGCATTGGCAGCTTGTAAATTCCTACTTCACTGTAATGAAAAATCTTGTTATAATGTGCACATCAAACAAGAGGGGCCGGGTGCTCTAGCTGGAGGAGCTTAGATTGAATTTCTAGGCTTTGGAGAAACTCGCAAAACTCCCGGTTGTTCATGTTCTCTACACATAATACCTGAGACAGAATTAGCAACAGAATTACCACTGAGATCTGGGCTGCGTTTCTTTCTTCCAAGGCACTTTGCATATTTTAAAGAGGACTCTCCCTGTTCCCTGGGTTAAATTAGGCACTCAGAGAGGCAGTCTGTCTTGCTGGGTGCTGGGTACTTCATCTCCACTTGGGGCAGCTGGTTCTAGAAAAGGGATATGATGGCTGGTTTTTTACTCCTGAACTTCATTAGGGCATGAAGGCACAGCCTCCTAACTGGGATGTATGGGAGAACACCCCAGTGTCTTGCCCCCCTCAATCCTTCTATTAATGACCTCCCATTGCACCCACACAACCTCCATCGGACCCTCCGCCCCCAGGGGGCACTCTCCTGCCTCTCTGGAAAAATACCCTTGACTCAAACTTTCCCTGAGTGCCTGCAATCATTCTCTCAAGATTGGCTTTTTCCCATTGGCCAGTTTAATCCAACATCTATCAAAGACATTCCAGTGACCCTCATTAATTGTTGTCCATGTGCCACCTTGTGGAAATCCTGCCTTACTCCCTGCAGACAGAAATCTGTGGGGGCGGGGAGAGACACCAGGTGTGCCTACTAAAAAGAAAACCATAACTAGCATCTGTAGAGGACTCACTGCTAAGGGCGTTCCCTGGACGAGCTCCCTGAACCTGCACCTCTGCACCCTGGGGTACTATTTTATGATATCACTTTTACAAATGAAGAAACTGAGGCACAGACTTGCGCACGGTCACACAGTGGGGACTTACAAAGCTGGTTGTTGAACCCAAGTAGCCTGACCCTAAAGCCATACTCGTATTTACATGAATAGCTTATATATTTAGTGATACAACCCCACACTTTGTTCCAGAAAGGATTTGAAATCCATAAAGACAAAATAAAATTTAAAATCAACAGAGGGGAAAATCAGGACAATGGGAAAATGTGGACAGGAAAGAGGCAGCAGAGCCTGTGGCCCTGTGCCTGCACCACACATGGAGTCAGGACTTGTGTGTCATCAGAGTCATATCGGAGCACGTCTTACCTACACTGAACTGGTGGCTACGCTAGGGCAGAAGGGCCATGGCCATTTTTGTCTCTTCCATATTTCATAGCTAACAAATATTGGTTACATGAATACAGTTACAAAAACAGGTGCATCCTCTCCCTCATGAAACAGGCATTTCTGCCTCTCCAAGGCCCTGGAGAAGTTTCTCCTATGTGCCATCCCCCTGGATCCATCTGGGGAAGAGGAGTGGGAGTGGTTCAGCTGACCAGGGAGGTGACAAAGAGGCACCCCTGGCATCAACGCTTCAAAGGGTCACTGCTCCCCGTGCATTGTCTTGCCCTCCTTGGGCACTTTCTCTTGGTGTCCACTGACTTGCAAGGCTCTCCTCCCTGCAGGGCAGGCCCAGTCCTGGAAAGTGAGAATGGGGGTTGGGAGTAGTTGGAGTTGGAGGCAGATAGGAATGTGACGGGGCTGGAGTGTGAGGGGCGCGTAGGAGCCTGAAGTCCTCCAGCTGTTCTGCGTATCAGTGATATCAATTCAGTGGAAAGTTACGGGACAACCGTTTTGGCTTCAGGTCCAGCTTTTGCACTAAAGTTTGGATGTTTTGATCCCTGACTGACTTACAGGTCTGTTTCTCACATGCTTCAGAGTCTGGAAGGAAAGGGTGTGAGATATATATATATATCTCAACTAATGATTTACTTTCTAACAACCAATTCTTAAAATAGGGCATCTTCTAGACTCAGTTAGGAAAGCTTGTGATAACCAGTAACCGAAAAACAGACGATAGTGGGTTTTCTGAGAGGCAGCTGCTAGGACAGAAGTCAGTGTACAGAGACTTGGTTCAGCAGCGCTGGTGGACCATGAAGAGGGGAGGCCGAGAAGGCTGAGAGAAACCCTGATGCGATGCAAGTCTGATCTCTTGAAGAAACGAGGGGGAAGGAAGGAGGATGAGCAGTGCAGGTTGGTGGAGATGTGTTTGTTCCAGTATTACCCCTGGAGGATGGCCAGTCTTCCAGGAATGAGCCTGCACCGGCTCACTAGAGTTGCTCAGTCACTGGCCAGGAACAGCCTGTGGGAGGCATGGCCTCGCATGACTGCTAGTGGATCCCGTAGAGAAGCACCGGAGCCTTCCATCGTGTTCCCTGCAGAAGGAGATCTGAGTGGCGTGATTTCATGGCCATCACTGTGGTCTACCCCAGGAAGGATTTGAATTAGGTGGGCCTCTGCTGGCATTAGGGCTGGTGTCACTGTTGTACGTTGGGTATGCATCATGGCCCAGAGATAACTGCAACCATCGTATCTGCAGTCAGCAGGAGTGGAGGCATCTCTATCAAGAAAGCAAAAACCCTCCCAGGCGCCTCACAGCAGCTTCCTGTTATGTCTCACTGACCAGGGCTGGGGCACGTGGCCACCGCTGCAAGGTGACTTGGGTCAGCCACCGCTATTATGTGCCTACCAAACATGAGTCTCAGGGGAAGACCCTAAGGCGGGCACTTCGGTTCCAGGCAGACTGTGTTGGGCAGTTCGACTGGACCTTACGATGCCTCTACCAGCAGCCTCCCAGCACTCTGGACAGTCAAGTCTCAGTGTCTCCACTGAGGTTACTGGGATGCTTCCTAATAGCTCAGCCTGGTGAGACGTACCGTACGAATGATATAGTTCACTTTCTCCCTCCCAGAAAAGTGTTTAATTCTTTGGAGGACTAAAACTATAATTGGAAGGGTAATGACTTCTGTTGTTCATCCACCATACCAGGTGCTTTTCCATGTGTTCTCTTGGTTAGTCATCCCGGTGACCTTGTATGTGACGTCGATGTTACAGGCATGGAGGCTTCTCTCCCTCCCTCGGGCTACTCCACTCCCCTCTGTTGTATGGCAGCTGTAGGGTTTGAGATGTGGATGCCAGATCCACTGGGCAGTCCTGATTATTCTCAACCAATCAGAGTAATCTTGTCCTCTTCGTTCAGAAATGGGCTTTCACCAGTTTGGCTCCATGAGATTCAGGGGAAGGTTCCTGGGGCTTCTGGATTTCCCCCCATCCCTTGGGCTAGAGAGAAAGCCCCAGGTAAACATAGTTTCTATTGTCAGCTTGGTATAAACACGAAAACCAGAATCGCTTCTGGCTGTCATCCTGTGACCCTGAGGGGAACCCCACTGGAATGAAGTCAACACTGTAGACAGCAGTGTAGAGTCAGAAAGGACCTGGATCCTTGGCAACATTGCTGAGAAGCTGGACCAGATTGTGTGGTCTGAACACCCCACAATCATAGACTCCCAGGTAGATGAGCCCATAAATCTCCGTATTGTTGAAGCCGGTGTGGTTGGATTTTCTGTTGCACTGAAAGCGTCCTAACTACTGCAATAATGTACCCATTTTATAGATGAGGAAGCTGATATCCAGAGGGATTAAATAACTTGCCTAAGGTTGCACAGCTAGTGTGGCAGACCTGGGCTTGGAACCAAAGTCTGACTCTTGGTTCCACACCCTGCAATTAATCTTGGCTTTTCGCTGGGATAGCTGATTCATGTATTTCAAAGGTTAGAAGAACAGCTCAGACATGCTGTACTTACTCAAAAACTTGTCTTTGACTTCATGCTTCCTCAGTGAGTTCAGAGCTGGGCTATTTCCTGCGTAACAAGGATCTCCAGAACATCAAAAGACTTTTACAAATCAAGCCGATTTATGACCGGGTTTTCATGGTGACATCAGTACTTTTCTTTTGTTTTTTAAAACAGGCAGTCATGATGGCAGAGTATAAAACAAATACATACTGGATAGTGGCTTCCAATTTTCTCTTATCCTAGTTGACAAATGACCTGTACCTGTGGCAAGGGTATGGGTGGGGAGCAGGCACTGAGTGGTCAATGAGTTTTCATCCTGTGGATCAAAGGATTGTGACTGCAGCAGTATAATCAATAAAAGCCTAAAATGTTTTTCTAGGGCGACTTGAAATCTTAGCATTGGACAGAACTGGGAGGGTAGCTGGTCTAGTCTCCACCCATGGCAGGTAGGTAATCCCTTGGAGAACCATGACGGCTTTCCCTAGAAGATGATGGGGGTGGGGGTGGCGAGGGGGTACTTTTCTCCGTTTTCCTTGCTAGGAAGTTCCTAATTTTGCACTGACTTCATACAGATATTTTGTTATAAACACAATCACTGTTCGTCAGGTATTAATGGGTATCGGCTCGCAAGACAAATGGTGACAAGTTATCTTGGTCGCTGTGTTTTACTCCTAAGAAGATGTAATGCGCCACCAGTGGTACATAACCCCCAACAGGATGAATGAACCCATTTGTCCCTTCACCCTCTAACCCGCGTTGAGTAGAAATAGAGCGCACATCCTGTCTGTGAGTTTGATATAGCCCAAGAGAAAGACAAGGGATAATTTTAAGGTTTTGTGTGGCGAAAAGGTGACCTTTGAGAGGGAAAGATGGCTTTGTTTTTAATTTTTGTTTCAAAAGTGCATACTTGTTTAGTTTTGAGTACTACAAATAGTGCTACCAAACTAATAATGAAACACAGCGGTCTCCTATCAAACCCTCCCTCTCTTTACATATTGCTCTCCAGAGGCAAACACTTTCAAATCGCCTAGCTAGTTCTTCTGGTGTTTATACTTATGTTTCTAATAATGTGTTAATGCTGTTTCTTGATTTTTCTTAAATTTTAGATATCATTTAGTTCTTTTCTATCGCAGAAAATGAGGATTTAGTGCTGTTCTGCCTTCTCTTCCCCGCCCCCATGCAGCCCCCTTCACCACTTACAAGCAGCCTCTCCCTCTTCCTTCTTCCCAGTAGCACATGTCACAATTGTTGGTTGAGTCAACATTTACTATTTACATTTTTATGATGATGTAAATATTGTTCACAGCTGAGCCATGCAATGAAATCCAAAAAGAATAAAGAGGCATGACTGGAGCTCACAGAGAGAACCTGGGGGTGCCAAAGCACTCCTTTGCATGTTCCAGACCACAGAACTCACCGACTGTGGGAAAAGTTTCGCTGGGGGTTATTTGTCCTGTGTCTACACAGGTTGAGGCAAGACCAGCTCTTGAGGTAGCAGATGAGGTTTTTCCTTCCTAAGAAGGGTGCAAGTGTGCAGATTTTGTAAAGAGGCCAAGTATAGACATGAAAAGAAGAGTGAACCCAAGGCAGTAGAACAAAGCCATAAATTAGCCTCTACGCGTGTGGGAACTTTTCTGAAGAGTTTGAGTTTTTTCTTGTTCCTTTTCCCTTGGACTCTGGAAACATTCACATTAAGCATCCTGTTTAAATTCTTTTCTCCTTGGGGGCAATTTTCTCCAGTTATTCATATTTGCATTCATATTTATTCATATTCTCTTCAGTGATTCACAAACCACCTTGTGTTTATTATGACTTCATGTTGCTTATAGGGTGAGCAAGGGACAAGGCAGTAAGTGAAGCCCCATGTCACCAGTTTTCGCCAGAGTATTTTCTGAGTGGCCATTCAATCACTTCACATGGTGAGGGTCATTTTGCCTGCTTCCCCTTCCCTGGCAAGGCTGGGTCCCCGTGTTGACTCCAGCTGGTCACAGGAGCTCCTGAGGGGGGGATGGGAGTGTGGGGGGTGTGGGGGGGTGTCAGTCATTGCCTGAGGGCAAAAGGAGGCTTATGTTTGTCCTCATTCAGAAAAAAAAAGTCAGGCTGATTTTGTTTTTAAAAATCAGTATTTCTACTCTTCCAAAAATTAGGAATTAAAATTCAAAGAAGCTTATCAAATTTTATTCTTTAAGAAGTCCCCACTTCTTAAATTTCCACATATGTATTTGTATAATCAGATACAGTCTATGCTTCTATCATTTTTATTTCTGACCTAAGAAATCCTCTTTATTGTTACTGAGTTTTTAGTTCACGGTTCCTTGATGGGGAACTATAAATCTATAGAGATTTAATTATAAATTCTATTCCAAGGGTTATTTTTCAAGAACTATAGAGACGAGCTGGGTGCAGGAAAACCTCACGGCTTCTTTTTTTCCCTATTAATGGAAATGTTAAAATTACCTAAAACAAAACAAAACAAAACAAAACGAAAAACAACAAAAAAGACACCCAGCACCTGAGTGTCCCTTCACATTTTCAAATGTTCAGCTTCAGTTTCTAATCAACGTTAAGTCCTCCACCTCAAAAACTCTCACAGTTACTTTTCTGAGCAGTTTCATTTGAATGGTTCCCTTTCAGCTACTGTCTTTTAGGTGTCTATAAATTTTGGAAGATTCAGTTATGCAAAGGAGGTTTCAAGTGCTGTCTTCAAAGGAGGGGAAAGCCAGAAATGGATGTGAAAACAGTCATATGCACCATTGGGGCTGTTTCTTGAGCAAGCTGACCTTCCCCTTCTGTTCACTAGAGATTAATATACCTCCATTTAGTCATAATCTGTCAGATGATGAGCATGTCCTTTGAAATTCATTGGGCTCAGCCAGTGGGAGAGGGGACCAAAGAATCCATTTTAGATGCAATTTAAGGCCATGAGATAATAATAGCTCACAGTAGGATTTTGCAGCCTGCAAAGGGGCTTTTACGAACGTTGAAAATTTTTATCCTTAAAACAACTGTGTAGTGATGTTTACTGGGTGCTTGCTCTGTGTCAGGTCTTGGTTACGAGCCTTACTTGTGGTTGAGTTACCTGATTCACACAATTCATCCTCTGAAGTTGGTATTATTGGTATCCACTCTTAGTCCCTCAGATAAGAAAACTGAGGTCACACGGCTAATAAGTGGCTGGGCTGGGATTTGAACCCAGGGACAAGGTAACAGAGTTTATGCACTTAACCACGGCACTACTGTCCTAGTCTGTCCCCACCCTAAGAGGTGGTCATTCTGCCCATTTTACAATTGGGTTTTTCCCAATTGGGTCCACAGCCTGTCTCATAGAAGAGTGGGGAGACAGAAAAAAGAGTTAAAACGCAGGTATCTACTTCCAAGTGCGAGCACCCCTACACGGTAATGTTACAGCACCTCCCTTTGCTTCCCTCTCCCAGGGCCAAACGGATGAACAGTCTGTCTGACAGGCCAGGACTAGAGAGCACCTCAGGCACAAAAATGAAGGAGTCTCCCAAAACCTCAGTAATCAAAATAAATACTAGCTATGACATATTTTTTAAATCAAAAGTAATACCAAAACCTATGATGATTAAGATATCAAACATTTAAATAGAGACAGGCTCAGTCCCATCCTGGTTCCTTTTCAAGCCCCTTTCCCCAATTCTGGCAATTCTTTCATACCTTGCTCTTGAAGAAATACTTGAAAGTCTTAAGATGTAACTTGTGTATCCCAGGGGTATTTACATTTACTACCTCAGCTGTGAAGGAATTCGATTCAATAAAAATTGCTAGAATTGGGGAAAGGGCTTGCAATGGAATTGGGCTGGGACTGAGCCTGTCTTTATTTAAATTTTTGATATCTTGTTCATCATGTATTTTTATATTAATTTTTATTTGAAAAATATTCTTTATTTTCATCACTGAGTTTTTTGGCAACCCCTTAAATTTTGTTTACATTTAATACAGGGCTTGGAAACCAATGAAGAGGAACCATTTCCAAAACTAGAGGAACACCCCTAATGTGAAGTTTCAAACGGGGTGGCAGAAAGGTAGCAAGACATCTGGGGCAGGTGCCCACGGTGGGAATGCCTGCTCTGGCAGGCTCCTGGAAGGGGCTTGACACACACTTTCATGGCAGTTCTGTGAGGTGATGTGTTAGTGTCTCAGAGAAGTTCAATAAGTTGCCCCAGGTGAAACAGCTAGCAAGCGGTGAGACAGGAATTGAATCGGATTTTTCTCTTCATTGCAAAGCCCCGGACAGTGGTCTGTTTAGGAGAGAGCATGGAGGGATGAACAGAATATCAATATGGGTCCTGAAATTCCATTTTATGGCTTTTAAATACAGAGAAAATCCAAAATATACAATAAGTGTTTCAGGAGTAAATAGTACATAACATAATTTTGAATCAGCGCCTTAGTTTTTTTTCCACTTTATTGAAGTATCATTGAAGGAGATAAACGGCACACTTTCAGGGGTACAATTTGGTCAGTTTTTACTAGGTTAGGCATATGTGTACACCTGTGAAGTCACTCCTACATCCAGACAACATTTCATCACACCCAAAAGTTTCCCTGTGCCCTTTTGTAATCTATCCCTCCATCCACTCATCTCTAGGTAACCACTGATCTGCTTTCTATCACTGTGGATTTGTTTACATTTTCTAGTATTTTATGTAAGTGGATTCATACAGTCAGACCCCCATTTTGTTTGGCTTTTTTCACTCAGCATATTATTTTGACATTTATCCATGCTGTTGTGTGAACCAACAGTTCATTGCATTTTACTGTAATATAGTATTCCATTATATGGATATATGACAATCTATCCATTCATCTGCTAATGTTGTTTTCAGTATCGTAATTATTATGTACATAAATAGATTTTTAGGTACTTGAACCTGTTTAAAAATTATGTTCTTCCTAAACTCCTATTTCCCTTGATATGGCAGGGGCAACAATGTATTCACCTAACTCTACTTCATACTATTCCTTCCTGGAAACACAGAAAATACACTTCTCAGTCCCTTTGCACACAGGTAGGGTCACATGGCTAGTTGTGGCCAATAGAGGATGAGCAGAAGAGATGAGCATTATTTCCCAGTAGAGGCAGCAAGGAGCCTCTGTGCAATTCTGCAGTTTCTCGTGCCTTTGGACAGGGAGAATGGAGGCCATGATTAGCTGGTAGAACTACTGGATGGAAACAAGTGGGGCCACTCAGTCACCAGATGGAAGCAGCTGTCTTGGAGACACACTTGACCTACAGTGGACTTCATGTCCATGGGAAATAACCTCTTGTATGATTTGGGCTAGTTTGTTACTGCAACATAAGCCTACACTGTCCTGACGAACATATTTTAGCTTAACAAACCCTCTCTTTGTATATACAACAAGGAGATTGTCTCATTGTCCTGCCTAAGTTTCTACCAAGGCTGAACAGAGTCCAAATTAATGAGGTTTTTCCTTTTTTAGAGTCATCTAAGAAATCAACTAGTGTTGTGCCACTACAGACCATCGTCCCCTTCAGTGCATGAGAAAGAAATATAACTATTCAGAAGAGGAGCAGGGGAAGAGGCAGTCAAGAAAGGAAAAGGGGGAAAAAATACTTACTACTCTTTATCATGTACCAGCAACTCACCGACATTAGATTATTTGTCACAACTCTAAAGAGATATTTATAGTCTCATTTTTACAAACGAAACACACACACACACACACACACACACACACACACTCCCAACGATACACAGCTGGTAGGTAGCAGTTTAGG
Source organism: Rhinolophus ferrumequinum (assembly GCF_004115265.2). Lineage (NCBI taxonomy): Eukaryota > Metazoa > Chordata > Mammalia > Chiroptera > Rhinolophidae > Rhinolophus > Rhinolophus ferrumequinum. The sequence continues at coordinate 25,089,486 of NC_046300.1, read as the reverse complement.
AATTAAAATCTAGGTCAGCCGAACTCCCAGCTGCCTAACTGCTTGTCCCATCAGGTTGGGAAATGCAGAAAGATGTGAGAAAGACCGCCTACCTAGTACCCCCACCACCTCTTGATAGATGCTAAGGCTAGTTAGCAACGGTGGAATCTATCCACAACGCAGGTAAACGACCCTAGGGATGGACAGTTGGCCTGGGCACATAGCCAAAGCCCATCTAGCCTTGGCCACACTAACACAGCCTGGTGAGGGTGGGTGGCAGACAGAGCAGGGCCTGGAGTCAGAGTTCGGGGTCTGAAACCTACTTCTATCCCTGGGGGTTTCTGTGACCTAAGGCAATGTCACTTAAGCTGTTCAAACCTCGATTCCTCAAGTAAAATAGGGATGACCTATAGAAAGCAGATGGAAAACCTTGACGTGCTATGACTGCAGGCTGGTCCCAGGCTCTTTTGACACACACCCCTGGATAACATTTCAGGCACAATTGTGCAAGCCCTGTGGTATGTACCAGATAGGCATGAGACATGGTCTCCTAGTTCCCCTCAAAAAGCCATATTGGCATGATGCTATAATTACAGGAGACCCTTCTCTCTGTTCTGATCACTTTTTAAGGCCACCTTGTGCAAACCTCAGGTCTCCAACCGTTATTAGTAAGAAAACACTGTGAGAAACCCACTGGCTTGAGACTCTGAAACTAAGAAGTACTTCATTCTAACTCTCGTCCTCTGAAGAGTTTTTGTCTTCTGGTTAAACTTCTCCCCCAGGATGATGGGAGTGGTTGTTGGGCCATGTGTTGAAGGCCTTCACATCCCATGAGGATTTGCCCATGTCTGCAGATGAGGCATCCTTAGAAGTTGAGGAAGCCTTCTTTCTGTCAGCCATCAAAAGGCCCCAACTCTTCTGCTCTGGAAGGGTCCCCAGCCCGGGATAGAGGAGCTGAGCTAAATGTTACAGTTAGTAGTTAAATAGCTCGCATTTATAGGCATTAAGCCATAGCCATATTATATAATAAATACATGAAATGTCTGCCTTAGTAGGTTAAAACAGTTCAACCTACTATATTTTATCACTTGACAGATTCCAGGAAGGAGAGTGTTCTCTCTGTAACTTAATATTTCTTTCCTGTTTCTTTTTCTTTAAAAGCACTGGGTATGAGCAAAAATAAATGCAATGAAAATACACACTTTAAGTAAAGTTTCATCTTCTTAAGCAATAAATAAAATGCAATTTTTTTGCAGATTAGATCTTTTGAACTCTGCTAAGAGCTGAGAGTAGGAAAAGATAATACATCCATAACACTTATCCTTTTCTTAGGGCGGAAAGATATAGTAAGAAGACTGTTAGGTTGCCTATATTAAATAATCTGAAAAAAATTATGAAAAACTAAAATTAAGCATTGCCGCCGCCCCCAAAAACAAACTCCACTCTGAACTATAATAGAACTAAAGGTATGTAATTGTGTGACAAAGGTCCTCGGCTTTGGATTTTCTTATTGGATGTTATACCCGATAGAAACAATCATTGGTCAATTATAAGTGTATTGAAGCATAAAATACTTTATTAAGGCTGTAATTATTTAAGTGTGGCTTCTAAAGATGCCTGTACCTTGATGGTCCATTTTCACTGCCTTTAGCTCCATTCTCCACGGGGCTTCTAAACTATGCAAGTAGTTAGCACATCCATGTACTTCATAACAAATTATTGGATCTATTATCTACTTTAAGTCCTTGGCTATGACAATGTAATTAGATCCCTGGGTCCTTTAAAGGAAAGGCGCTTCATATCAATAGAGACAAAGCAATAAAAGTATATGAGGTGGCCTGCGGGTGTGTTTTATATTCACAGTACCCAGCCCTGGTTCCCATAGGCAATGGAGGGACCCTGGGGTTGAGGGTGGGACTTCCTGGGTTCACCCGACCTTGCTGCAAGTCAGCATAAAAGTATTTTAAGTATAAATTGATGACGTTTTTTTAAAAAAACTCTGAGGTAAAATAAATAACAGGACAGTTTTATATGAGCTGTTATAAAAACCCTGTTCGTAAACTCGTAGGGAAAAGGAAAAGCAAATTTAGGTCTATACTCAGTTACCAAATGGAAAAGAAGAAAGAGAGAGAAACTAGGTGAGTCCTTGAGCTGACGACAGCCTGTAGGAAGTGAAGCTTTTGGTTACCTGGTATAAGAAACGTTAATTTGGGGCCAGCCCGGTGGCTCAGGCGGTTAGAGCTCCATGCTCCTAACTCCAAAAGCTGCCGGTTCGATTCCCACATGGGCCAGTGGGCTCTCAACCACAAGGTTGCCAGTTCAATTCCTCGACTCCCGCAAGGGATGGTGGGCAGCGCCCCCTGCAAATAAGATTGAACACGGCACCTTGAGCTGAGCTGCCGCTGAGCTCCCGGATGGCTCAGTTGGTGGGAGCGTGTCCTCTCAACCACAAGGTTGCCGGCTCTATTCTTTGAGTTCCACAAGGGACGGTGGGCTGTGCCCCCTGCAACTAGCAATGGCAATTGGACCTGGAGCTGCGCCCTCCACAACTAAGACTGAAAGGACAACAACTTGACTCGGAAAAAAGTCCTGGATAAAAGTCCTGTTCCCCTTCGCCAATAAAATCTTTAAAAAAAAGAAAAGAAAAGAAACATTAATTCAATACGTGAGCTTGTATATGTTCACATGCCTTTTTGGCATAGAACAGAGAAGCGGCCTTTGGGCTCTGGGCCGCCCAGCTCTGGTGTTGTCACTTCTGTGTCTGGCACTGTTGCCAGATCAAACCCCCACCTCATGCCACTTCTGATCCTTTTATCCCTTTTCCTTCTCTTTCCTTTCTTTTTCCCCCAAGTAATTTTTTAATAATTCAAAATCCCAGAACTAGTGTAAATTAAATTCTGCCAGGCAAACCTCAAATGTGATCTTCGTTGTTCCTTTTCAGAGCCCCATAACTCTAAGCGATACTTTCTATTAAATATTTTACATAAACAGGAAAAACACTTGCATGCCCACCACCTAGAATGAACGAATAAATGTTAACGTTTTTGTCACTTTAAAAAAAATTAATAAATAAAGCAACAACAAATACTACAGGTAAAATGAGAGCCTTCTTCCCCAACCCACAAGGCATGCACGATCAGGAACTTCAAGTGTGTTCTTCTACTTCTTGTTTTATGCTTTGATGGCATGGCTACGTATCACAAACAGTGAAGAGTATTGCTGTGTCATCATTTTACAGGCATGTACCTTCTCCTCTAAGTTGCTGTTGGCACACAGCACTTAGCTTCCGCCAGGTGAGCGCAGACTTCCTTCTTTGCTGGAATGGCCCTACAGTATTTCACTGCGTGCACATTCCTCAGGCTATTGAGTCACTACCTGCTGGCCATTCAGGTTGTTTTCGATGTGTTGGTATTTCCAACAATGCTGAGACTTCACAGAGTGCACGTGGGTTCAGCATTCCTAGGTATTGCCAAGTTGCTCTGCAAAGTGGCCATACAGGGTCACACCCTCACGTACCAGTGCTTTGGCACTCCAGACGAGGACCACATCCTCTCCCTTGGTTTTGTCAGACCTTTTGATTTCTGCTAATCCAGGAGCTCTGGGGGCTTTTAACTTTCATGAGACAGGTTGAGCACAGGCTCAACTGGGGATGTTGAAGATCCAGATGTCCTCTTACAGGCACTGTTTGTCCCTGTCCTTTCATATTTTTCCATTGGGTGGTCTGTCTTTTTCTTATTAACGTATAGTTCTTTGCATATTCTGAATATAATCCTTCATCTGTTTTATTTGTTGCAGATATGTTCTCCTAGCCTGCCACTGGTCTTTCAACACTTTTACGGTGTCTGCTATAGTACAGATGTTCTTCATTTTGATGAACTCAGAGGTATCCACTGTTTGAGGTCTGCTTTTTTTGTGTCATCTCTAAGAAATCCTTGCCTATTCCTAAGGTTATAAAAGTACTTTAAAGTTTTGTTTTTCACGTGTAGGTGTTCAGTCCCATCAGGATATAAGAGGTGAAGATCTAATTTTATTCTATTTTTTCCATTTTCATTTTTTCTATTGGGCTAGCTAGCCAGCTGTCCCAATATTCCTGATTTGCACGGCCACCGCTATCACATCCTAAGCCCCCAATTTATCTAGGATGGTTTCTGGGCTCTTTATTCAAAACCATTTTTTGTATCTTCTTCCTATCTTTTCTACCCAGTTAATCTACACAGTTACCAGGAGATAGTCAATGAAGTGGTTATTTGATTTAATTAAAATTTACATGGACAGTTGCAAATAATTTTTTTGGCTTAAGGAAAGAGCACTGATGAAGGCGGGGACTGCCTTTCTTTTTGGATGGAGTTTGATAAATGTTAAAGAATTTGATTAGGACAGGTTAGAGGGTAGGAAAAACGAACTCAAGCTTATGGAGCACGTAGTTCTGGGCTTAGCTTATTAACTCATTCCATCTTCTCAATAGCACTTTGAAATAAGTTTTATTTTATAGATGAGGAAAATAGGAAACCCAGAGGAGTTCTATGACTTGCTCCAAGTCACAGAGTGAATGTGTGAGCAGCAGAATTGGGACGTTAGCCTGTCTGTCTCCAAAGAGCTTGATGTCTCTACTTAGCCACAAAGATGAAAGAATGTGCAATTGGACCAGGCGATCTCAGCTTGGAGAAAACACTTCACCCTAGTGCACACAACCATTTGAGCTCAGAGCTCGGCCTACACCATAACCTTTTCCTGAGCATCTGTCACTGTGTTCCAGGATATTTACATACACAATCTCATTACCTTTGTTGGCCTTTACTAACTATTTCTCTAGGAAAATGGGTGTATTTGGGAACAACAAAGAAATGCAATTCGGGACATGTGGTCTAATGGTGAACCAAGTCCAGTGACACAAAGGAGAAGGGATGCTGTTATGGACTTGGGAGGAGCTGTTGTAAACAAAGAGTCCATTGGAGGAAACTGAAAGTTGGGAGTATTGTGACTTTTCACTGGTTGAGTTATGGTTGTCTCCCATTGGCTGAGCTGTTACTGGCCAAGGAGGAATCTTTTCTTCTTGCAGTGAGGTAGTTATGTAGTCTCACTTCCTGTTGGAGATGCAAGGTACGTGTCTTCCTATTGGCACAGTAGTGTGCAGTGAGTAACAGGAGTGTGAGAGTTCTCTCTTCTAGTCTCCCTACTCCATTTTAAATGAGATTTCTGTTTATTAATTTTCACACCTTATACCCATCTTGCAAGGTAGAAACTATTGTTCAATTGGAGACAAGAAGCCTAGCTGCAGAGAGGGTAAGCATTTTCTTAAAGTCGCTGTGCTACTAAATGTAGCACCATGACTTCAGGTGGCCTGTATGTCTTCGTGTATATTAGGTTAAAAAACAGTTCCTACCCCTTCCCCCACCCCTGAGGTGGACACAGCCTGCTGTAAGGGGCTTGGCTGACAGAGTGCAGGCTGGATCTCAGCCCCCGGAGCCCCTCCACCAGACACCTTTGTGCAGCCACAGCCTGCATTTTGGAACATGGAGGTCCTGACCTCCACTGGAACGTGAGGGTTTGACCTTATGTTGGTATGACTCCAGAAACTTGTTCTATTTCTCCCACATCCCATTATTTTAGACAAAGTACCTCACAAACTTTTCTGGTTCCAGACAATTTGGTTGAGACAAAAGACTCCAAAGGCCCACCCAGTTCAGCCTCCCAGTGGAGAAACAACTAGGTAAAAGCAAGGAATTATTTAGGTGTTTTATTTAGCTGTAGCTGTGGTTAATTCATATTCGAACCACAATGCATACTAGGTCATAAAATCTATTCATTAAGAAAAAAAAAAGTAAGGCAAAGTAGTGATACCAGATGTTGTCTTATCCAGACCTCTTAGGAGAGGACAAAGTAGAGTTCTTTGTGTACCTGAGTATGGTGCTAATTTTAAGATTATAAATTATTACCAAGTGGGTCTGAAGAGTAGTTAAAAATACAAGTCAATGAAAGGAGTTACATTTTTGGATTAGCTCACAGCCACTAGAGAACTCACTTTGAGAACAATTTCCTTAAAAGAAAAGTCAGACTACACTGGGTTTCTCCAAATTCCCGATAGAAATTGTAGTTTGGGAATATTCAAAAGCGTTTATTACCGACTGTGTACCTGAGTGATTCCCCATTCTTTCTGGATGTGGACAACTCTTGGAACTTTGTCCATATGACAATAGCATATCTAGGCTCACAAACTGAAGACCCAGCCAAAATGACAGCAGCCCCCTCATATGTCTAGAAAGAGATAATGCAAATGTAGAACTGAAAAGGGCTATGAGGACCAGATTTGAGTTATCCTGGAAGGAACAATAAAAGTTGTTATAACTGGGCCAGAAATATGATAAGCTACAAGGAGTGGAGACAAATGACTTTATTGAAGCTCTAGAAGAAAAAAAAAAAAGAATGGATTCCACGTGTTCTAAATCCAGATATTGTTCTCAAAAGACCATGCTTAATAGCTGAATGAAGCAAAGAACAAAATAATGCCCTTCAGGGAGAAATAGAGACACTGAAACCAATAACTGCCTACTCTACATTTGCCTGACCAAGCAGCTATTGGCTCAAACATAATCGAGTTAAGACTTTTGTTACCACGCGTCAGCCTCCTGTCAGCCTCCTTAGCTAATTTCTTCAGTTCAGTACCTGTCCTTCAGGCAATCCTTTAATGAAAACCGCAGCAAAATGACAAACTTTGCTTTACCCTTCTGGGCAAAGAAGTGACAACTTTATTTGCTTTTGGAGAGGGCATCCTCTTCTGCTTTTTCTATCGTCTCCACTGTGGCCAAGAGGAAAGCATGCTGCACCTGGGTTTGGGGACTCAGGTGTTCTGGGACCCCAAATTCAGTCCTCAAGGATGCCTTGCTGTTTGACCTGAGTGCCGCTGTTTCTCAGGAACAAATGGCCCCTTTTCCGGTTTCCTGTTTGCTGCTGTTGGTTTTTCTCTGGTTGCCTTTTCCAACTCAGTCCATGTCCCGGCTATGTTCCCAACAATACCTCGACTTGATGGGACTTGGCACTTGCCTCTTTTAGTCACTAGTGTGTTAGGAATCGAGCTTCCTTGGAAATGGTTAACTCTGTCTCATTCCACAGGCGAAACCTTGCAGCCTTTTGCTAGTCTCATCTGTAGTAAAGCCACCCAATGTTCCAAACTGGCTTTTCAAAAAAGCCTGGAATTGGTTCCCCACAAGGAGTGCTAAAATTTGGTACTTTTGTTAGCCAAAAGAGATGAGGACATATTTCTCCTTGTACCTTGCCTGTTGCCCTGAACCTCTGTCTTGCTAAAGGTAAAAAAGAAGTAGAATCTAATTCATCTCGATTGATGTGGTCAACAAGCAGTTTCACTGTTTTGGCCAGAAAAATCCTCCCACTAAATGGTAAGCAGGACAAGTAAGGAAATGATTTATCTTGCAAAGCTCACTCACCATACTTTTGGCAAGGCTTATCCGACATGGAATAATAGAACTGCAATATTGGAAGAGATTTGAAAAGTCTTCTGGTGCAACCATCTAACAGATGCTCAAGTGTCCCCTGTGTACCAGTGGCTCTGAAACTTGACTGCACACCACAATACCTGAAGGCACTTGTTCAAAATAGAAATCGTTTGGCTTCCCTGCTGTGAGATGTCGGTTCGGTGGGCCTGGGGTGGAGCTGTTTATTTTGCGTGACACCCAGGTGATCCTGTTGCAGTCACTCCACAGAACAATGTTCCAGAACCATCACACAGTGTCACAGTGTTTGGGGACTCGGCCAAGTGTCAAAAGCCTTTGCTTGGTCTTCTCCAGCACCTGGCCACTCCTGCCTTCCAAAGTAGCCGAAGGTGGGAGGGAAGCTCTGACATTTGCAAGAATTCTTCCTCAGGCTCAGTGGAAATATTTCTCCTTAGAGCGTGTGACTCTACTCCTATCCCTTGGAGTCCACAGAACCTGTCCACCCACCGGTGAGCCTTCTTCAGGTATTTGAAGAGGGCACTCATGGGTCTGTCCTGAGATCTCACCTCCGAACTAAACCCCCGACCCACTCCTGTAACAGTTCCTCTGCTGCTCGGCTCTGCCCTTCTCCCTAGTGCATTTCCTCTCCTGAGGGTGGACCTACCATGGGACTTTAGAATTCAATAAACCCACATTCTAAGTCCAGCTCCTCCTCTCACTAGCTGAGTGGTCTGGGCATTGTTGGCCTTGGCGCACCTTCACTTAGTCACCTGTGAAGTGGAGATGATAGAACCGATTGCACAGGGTGGCTTGTGGAGCCAGCACAGGGCCCATCACACAGCGGGTCTCAGAGGCGGTCCCCTTCCACCTCCGAGTTTGACCATCTTCCTCTTGGAGAATAGTGTTTAAAGCAGTACCATTAAATAGAAATGTAGGGCCGGCCCGGTGGCTCAGGCAGTTAGAGCTCTGTGCTCCTAACTCTGAAGGCTGCGGGTTCGATTCCCACATGGGCTAGTGGGTTCTCAACCACAAGGTTGCCGGTTCGTCTCCCACTAGGGATGGTGGGCTGTGCCCCCTGCAACTAGCAACGGCAACTGGCCCTGGAGCTGAGCTGCGCCCTCCACAACTAAGACTGAAAGGACAACAACTTGAAGCTGAACGGCACCCTCCACCCCTAAGATTGAAAGGACAACAACTTGACTTGGAAAAAAGGCCTAGAAGTACACACTGTTCCCCAATAAAGTCCTGTTCCCCTTCCCCAATAAAATCTTTAAAAAAAAAAAATAGAAATGTAATGTGAGCCACATATGTAATTTTTCACAATTTTCTGGTTATCACATGAAAAGAGTAAACAGAAACAGATGACATTCTTGTTAATAATGTCCTATTTAACCCAACTAAAAATGCTATTTCAACATGCCATCAATAATGGTTTACAACGTTTTTCACCCTTAATCTTCAGAATCTAGTGTGCATTGTCCTCTTGCTGCGTGTCTTGATTCGAGCCAGCTTCATTTCAAGTGCTCAAAAGCAACGTGTGACGGAGAGCACAAATTTAAAAGACATATCAGTTCCTAAGCTATGCTTGCAGCCCTTCCGCTATCAGCAACCTTACTCCTTCTCCCACCCTTGGAAAGTTCTTCTGTCTCTGAAGATTAATCTCAGGTCAAAAGCACAGTTCCTCTCACCCCTCTACATTTTGAAATCCTGAACGATCTATTCCATTACTCCGTAGTCATTTTTTTGAGCACAGGGAGGCTAAGAACTGGGGGAACACTGGTTCCTGCCACCAGGGAGTCTGAATCTAGTTAAGATACGTACCCATAGAACTATAAAACCAAGGAAGAATCATTATGTACATAAAAACATACGTTGACACATTTTATTGCCTTAACCACTGACAATAGAATTCCTCCTGGAGGTAGTTTGCACCTCTGTGTAACTCTAGCCCTGCTCCCCACACATTCCCGGATCTTAAGATAATGAGAATCGATTTTTACCTTTGCCTAGGTTGGGGTTAGGGGGCTTCAAAGAAGTGTCTGGGCTGATACAGTGCCAGGAAAGCCATCACATGCGGGAGGGAGATTTGTCCACATCCCATATCCTTACCCCTGCCCAAGACAGGCTCAGAGCAGAAATCTCATAAATCAGAATTTGGGCGTAGGGAAATGGGACAAGGATTGCGCTGATCAGGGTAGGCCAGTGGTTCTCAAACTTTCCTGTACATTAGAATCACTTCGGAAGTTTCTAGAAATCCCGATGTCCAGATGGCACTCCACATGAACTAAATCAGTATCTCTAGGGGTGGGACCCAGGCGTCAATATGTTTTAAAATTCCCCAAGGGACTCTGGTGCAGCTGAAGTTGAGGACCAGTGATCTGAAGAATCAAACTTGAACATCTTGTACAAATCATCTGGGAATCTTACTAAAATGCATATTCTGATTTCACGGGTCGAGGGTGGGGTTAAATCTGCATTTCTTAGCAGCTCTCAGGTGATTGATGCCAGTGCTTGCGGTCTAGAAAGTAGGAAGGTCTAGCTTCCAAGGGGTGAGGAGACCCTGTTTATCTCTGGTTATGTGACGTTCTCTGAGACTCCAGAGGCTGGGCAGTTTGCTTCCAGCTGGGATACTCAGAGCAGCTGGGACCACAAGGCAGAGGAAACAATAAAGCTGGAGCATGAGGGATAAGGGGGACGTCCAAGGATGAGAAGGGCAGGAGTGCATTTCAACAGGAAAACAATCATTTCTTTTCCCCATAGAGAGTCCAAAAGAAAAAAACAAAAAACACAACAAACAAACAAAAACAAAAAATAAAACAAACAAAAAAACCCAGGCATATGTTTAGGAAAAGTGATTCCCCTAGGAAGGGTAAGCCCTTGGAAAGGCAACCAGAAAAAAACACTGGGCTCGGACACTAAGTTTGGGGCTCGAGCTTAAGGTGCCCTGGAGGTTTTTTACTTGAAGTGCAGCTTTCTGGAAACATCTAGTGACTTAGTGTGCAACTAAACAGTTAAAGGTAGAAGTACACCCAAGCAGTTATGCACTGAGGACTTTGCAAACAAGGAACATTTGGATGTGAACATAGATTGAATAAGTAGAGCCAGATGGGTTTTTAAAAAAAATACTAAAATCCTGACTTCAGCTAACACTCCTGACATGGGGTGGGGTGGAGGAGAAACCGACAAACTCAAAGGAGCAAGAACACTGAACACCTACTTTTCTTGGAAAGAAAATGTAAGTTGCTGTCTCTTATCTCCCCTGTTCCACTGTCACCATATAGCGGGTCTCAGATTCTTAGTTAATGTGTCCGAGCAATTTGGCAGGCCCCTGAGTTAAAGCCTAATATCTCATTTTATTTTCCCAAGTCCCTTGAATGTCAAAGTGGTCGCCTTTGCGCACCTTAGATTTAGAACGTGTCGTCTTGTTGCTGATCCTGTCTGTTACCAGCCCTCCCTGTGCGTTGCCCTCTCAGGTCGTGAGCACACAACACACACGCAGGTCCCTCTCCAGGGCCCTCCTGAAATTCTAAGGTGTTGGCTCTCTGTGAAGCTGCTCTGGCTAACCTTCACCCACCGTTGTTTATCCTTGGTTCATATGTAACATAAACTCTTAACCTTTGACTTTGCAGTTTCCTTGGGTAACGATCATCTGAACCCCATTCCCAAGTTTGGGGAATTCCCCATGTATTGTCCAGGCTTCACCTCCCATCACAGCCAAAAAACGGGCAGCATGCCCCCACCATGAGTTCGTTGGCACGTGGTATGGTTTGGCAAATCAGATGTTCCCACCGAAAGCTTTGCATCTCAAGGTGGGAGACGAAGCAGAGAGGGGAACATATCCTTTCAAAAATGCCTTTGCTGTGGAAGAGCTGGTTTCCAACTACTTTCAAGGTTGAAATTGTTCAAGGCTGTGCAGAGAAGGCAGGCAGGAATGCAGTCCCAAAGTCTGTGTGGTGGGGAAATCGATCCTGCTGTGTGCCTCCCCTGAAAGTCACCAGCCATCCTGGTTTTCCTGGGACTGGGACATGGGACTTTCAGAGCTAAAACGGGGCCGTCGGTCCACCTAGTCTGACCCCTGTGGACTTCTTTAGAAGAGTTTTGGTGTTCCACTTAGTTGCAAGTCACTGAGGATTCATTAACATGTCCTGGAGAAAAGAAGGATCTCAGGAATGCCCTCCCCAGAGAGAGCCTTCCGAATCAAAGTCTCCCTAGGGGAAATGCTCAGTGATTTTATAGAGTGACTCATTCAAAATATTTTGTTGCAAGCAGAGGTGGACTCCCCAGGAAGCTACTGAAGCCTGAGCTTCAGAAGACTTCATTTGCCCGGGGAGAGGCCTGATGAATATTCACAGGCCATTTTTAATTTTACGAAAGTATGGGGTTTTTCATTTTAGTTTTTGTTTTACTGCAGTAGGTTAAGATGCCTTCCTCTTTCCTTTCTGACTTCCCCTCCTGTCAAGCAGTGGGTGCTGGAGTGTCCAGGGGCGTTTTTTGGAATTTCTGCTAAGGGCCTGTTAAGCTTGGGAAACATGTAATTTGGGTTTAACAGGATTGATTTATGTAATCACAGTCACTCCTGTCTCGCGAAGCTGTTGCTGGCTGAGCTGGTGTGGAAAGTGCACGTACCCAACGGGGAGTTTTATCTGATACCGCACACAACATGCTTCTTAGACACACAGGGAGGAAGTGTTGAATTATCTGTAACTTCAAAGCCTGAGAGTGGGTGTGTGGGTGTGTGGGTGGGTGGGTGGCAGGGTGGGGGGAATTTAATGGAAAACTAAAAAGGGAGGGAACTACTTTGAAAAGACAAGTGAGGATCTCTCATGAAAGAGAGAGCTGGAGCAGTAAACCACTTCTGTCTGCACAAAGAGGAGCTTTTAGGAGCAGATATATTCCGGTCTTGGATACTTTACTTTGGACTCACATCGGTAGAACTTGAAACTGCCTTTTGCTTAGGAGAAACAGCAAGTGTGGGAGCTTGAGAGTATAAAATAGTCACTAGTTGCATGTGAGCTAAAAGTTGGAGGAGGAGTGTACATCATGAGACGCTGGATGTCTGATGTCAGAAGTCACATTAGAAGGGAGCGCCTGTTGCAATGAGGAAGGCGGGTGCCCTCCCCCAGCTGAGATTAGCTGCTAAGCACCCAGACACTGCGAGCGAGAACAGCACTTACCATAGTTTTGCTTTTTGCTGCCTGGAAGGGCAAGGTCTCACTGATGGTGTTTGCAGCACCTGGCAGAGTGCCTGGACTCGAAGCAGGCTCTCAAGAAATATTTGCTGAGTTTAATTAAAATATCATGAGGGATCTATGACCAGTAAGACCCCCGGTGCCCTGCTGCTTAACTAAGATTAATAACAATCAGGTTCTCTTGTAATAGAAGGCTTCCGTAGAGAATGAGCTGAGGGCGTTCTGGGACTACAGATCCTTTCCCCTCCACTCCCAGGAAATGTGACCGGCTGCGTGGCTGAGGCTGGAGGCTCTGTGGTCACAGTAGAGGCGATGGTAGCAGGACTTTCTGCTCTCCTGTGGAGAAACCAAAAGAAAAGCATTGTAGGGAGGGCAAGCAAAAGAGGGAAAAGAAAACAACTGCACTGAAATGAAACCCATGTATATCATCACATTTGTGCATTTAGGCAAAATGATACCTAACGATGTAAACACAAACCAGTTTTTAAAAGCTTGTAGAGCAGTGATACTTAGATGGGTAGGTGGTGACACCCTGGTGGCAAGAACCCCCCCACCGCCCCGCACACTGCCCAGTTTTAATCAACGTGTAGAAACAATGTGGGCTACAGCTGAGGACGGATACTGTTAAGACGGCCCTCTTCCAGGTAGGGCCTTGATCAGTGAGGGTCAGAGGACGGGGTCCAGAGCCGGGCATACCTTACTTTGAGCAAGAAGAGGTGTAGCATAATGTCAACCTGGAAACAGAATGGAGGCATCTGGAACTGGGGACACTTTGCCCCATGAGGTATGTAAGAAGGTGCCATAAGGGAAGTGAAAAGTTCTGAAGGGAATAGTGAGACAACTATGTGGGCACCAGACCCACCGGAAGTGTGCCGGGGGGTGGGACGCCACTGCCGACGCTGAGGGCTACCCCTTGGCATATGTCCTTAGTGGTTCACATATCTGACTTTACAACTTTCTTGGCTTCTCTGGAGATTTTTTATTATTTTTTTTCTTTTCTTTTTTTTACTTTTTTTAACTCTTATTTTTGAAATAATTTCAAATTTACAGAAAAATTGCAAGAATAGTACCCAAGTTCACCAATAGTTAGCATTTTGTCACATTTTTGTTATCATTCTATATGCATATGAGTACATATTTTTTTCTGAATTTTTTGAAAGTTGCAGACATCATGTTCCCTTTACCCCTAAATACTTCCACAGGTTCCTCCTGAGAACAAGAATAGTCTTTTACATAACTATGTTACAATGATCAAAATTAGGAAATTTACCATGGATACATAGTAGTAGCAAATACATACTTTATACTCAGATTTTGCCAATCGTCTCAATATATCCTTCATACTAAGCAGCACCATCCAATGGAACGTTCCACAATGATGGAAAAGGCTGGTGAGCACTTAAAATGTACATAGGGTGACCGAGGAAGTCCATTTTTAATTTTATTTAATTTAAATTAATTTTTATTTAAATAGCCACACTCCCCGTATGGTTAATGTAGTAGACAGCTCAGCTTTCTGTCAAACTCCCACCCCACCTTCATCCCATCGTCCTCAGTTTTAAATAAATAATTTTGAAACTCAGGGGTGCTGCCAAGAGAGTTTCTCTTTCTCAGAGGTCAGATACTGGGGGCCCACCAGCTGAGGAAGACTGGCAGGTGGGTTTTGTTTCGCCAGCATGATGTTCTCTTAAAAAGAAGTTCCCTGAGGTACCTACATTTAAAAGCTGTGCAATTGCACATGACGTTTGGAATGTGTGATGTGTCAAGAAAAATCAGAAGGCCTGGCCTCACTGTGGCCTCCTTCCCACAGGCCGCCCCTCCCACACGAGCCAGGGGGCTTCCAGGCCCTTCCCAGCCCCAGGCCCCGGCCTCCATTCACCTCGCTGAAGTCTGATCGATGGGTGACTTCACTGGGGCCTCATTACCTCTCCAGAGTCTCACCTCAGAGACAAGAAGGCTCTTCCAACCCGACAGAAATGCTTCCTAGTTGGTGGTGCCAGTTTCCCTTGGGAACAATGAGAGGAGAACTGCATGGTGGGGACTATACCTGATTCCATGGGAATTAACCAAAGTCTTTCTTCCAAGGGGTTTCTTCCACTCACTCAGGCTACATTCCACAAATTCCCTACTGTGTGGACTTCTCCTCCTTGGAAATGGGTGAGAAGTCGTGGTTTGACTCCTTGGGCAGGTAAGAGCAGCGCCTCTTTGAACTGCCATGAGGTGGTCTGAGTTCTCCTCCAGAAATGCTCTTCAGCATACTAGCTACTCCAAGTATTTCTCTGATGGGCTTGGAAGATGCCCCTCTGAAACGCAGGCCCATTCTCTGGAGGTGTGTGTGTGTGTGTGTGTGTGTGTGTGTGTGTGTGTGTGTAAATGAACTTTTTATTTTAAATCAGTTTTAGATTTATAGAATTATTCTGATGATAGTACAGAGAATTCCCATGTATCTGGCACCAGTATCGTCTCTCAACATTTTATATTACGAAGATGCATTTGTTACAATCAATGATTCAATATGGATACATTATTATTAACCAAAGTCTATGCCTTATTCAGATGTCCTTCATTTTTACCGAATGTCCTTTTTCTGTCCCGGGATTCCATCCAGAATACCACATTACGCTTATTCATCTTGTCTCCTCAGGCTCTTCTTTGCTGTGACAGTTTCTCAGAATTTCTTTGTTTTTGATGACCTTGACAGTTTTGAGGAGCCCTAGCCAGGTATTCTGTAGAATGTCCCTCAATGAGGATGTGATGATGGTTTTTTCCAGAGTGGGGTTATGTGTTTGGGGGATGAAGACCACAGAAGTAAAGTGCCATTTTCATCACATCATATCAAGGGACATCACTTGTCATTGTGACACCTGGCTTGAGGTAATGTTTGTCAGGATTTTCCCTGCAGGGTGACTTTCCCCCTCTTTCCATACTGTGCTTTTTGGAAAGATATACTTATATGCCACCCAAGCTTAAGGAGTAGGGAGGTAAGCTCTATGCCTTGAGGGCAGAGTATTTACATAAAACATATGAAATTCTTCCTCGTGAGAGATTTGTTTACTCTCCCTAATTTACTTATTTATACCAGCATAGACTCATGGGTATTTATTTTTTATTTGGGGTTATAATCCATTGCTACTTTGTTTTGTTGCTCAAATTATTCCAGCTTTGGCTACTGGCAGCTCTTTCAGTTGGCACTTGTGTCTTTTTGACATACGTCTCTGTCATCATGTAGTTGATTTGGGATTTTATCACTTCCTTGTTTTCTGGCACTACAAGAGGCTTCACGCTCATTGCGTGTATTTCCTGCCCCAGTGCTGGAATCAGCCAATCTCCAAGGAGGTCTTGTTCCTTTTATTCAAGAGTGGTACGGTATTAGAAACCAATATTTTGGGCACTAGGTGTGCTTGTTGCAACTGGGGTGTCTTTGCTTCTAGGCTCTCTTAGCTGCCATAGCAAGGAAACATGTATATCTCTAACTATTTCTATATGTAACTAACTGTACACACACACACACACACACACAAACACACACACACAGGGTGGCAAAAAAATGTAAACACATGACTTGTATTCATCTTTTGTTATTGGTATATGTATATTGAGTATTACATTTTAATACAGTTTTTTCCTTTCTTAAAATGTGTATACATTTTTTTGGCACCGTGTGTGTGTGTGTGTGTGTGTGTGTATACGCACATATGTATGTATATTAGGCTAAATATGAGCTCACACTGATATTTCCAACTCTAATCCATTACCACATGGAATATTCTAACCTCCCAGGCCCACAGTGGCTCCCTCCTCTCATCCATTTACTTAATTGTTCAATTCCAGTATATAAGTATAGCGATGTCAGAATGGCTAACCCATACCCCCATAGAATCAACTTTATTAACCATAGGACAGTGCTTATGTGCGGTTTCTTTTGCCTTTAGTCTTAGAGACTCCACTCATTTTCAAATGAGTCAGCACTTTTTACTCGGGTCTGCACTTTTCCCTCCCCTTCAGTGAAGTTGCTCATATCACTTATTTTTTTGTGGTTTAATTAATTAATTAATTTTCCAGTTACAATTATATTAATTTCAAGTGTGCAACATAGCAATTAGACATTTACGGGTATATACGTTATGAAGTGGACACCCCAGTAAGCCTAGTACCCATCTGACACTATACATAGTCATTGCAATATTATAGACTATGTTCCTTCTGCTGTACTTTACATCCTCGTGACTATGTTTATAACTGGCAATTGGTATTTCTTTATCACTTTCACCTTTTTTTGTCTATCCCCCCACCCTTCCCCCATCTGACAACCATCAATTTGTTTTTTGTATCTATGAATTTGTTTGTTTTCTTTGTTCATTTATTTTGTTTTATAGATTCCACATATAAGTGAATTCATATGGTGTTTGTCTTTCTCTGTCTAACTTATTTCACCTAGCATAATACCCTCTAGGTCCATCCATGTTGTCAGAAATGGAAATATTTCATTCTATTTTATGGCCAGGTAATATTCCATTGTATATATGCACTACATCTTCTTGATCTATTTGTCTATTGATAAACACTTAGGTTGCTTCCATGTCTTGGCTATTGTAAATAGTGCTGCAATGAACATAGGGGTACATATATATCTTCTTGAATTAGTGTTTTGCGTTTCTTCGAATAAATACCTAAAAGTGGAATTGCTGGGTCAAAGGTAGTTCTGTTTTCAGTTTTTTGAGGAACATCCATACTGTTTTCCATAGTGGTTGTACCAATTTAAAATGCCACCAACAGTGCACGAGGCTTTCCTTTTCTCCACGTCCCCACCAACACTTGTTGTTTGTTGATTTATTGATGAAGGCCATTCTGACAAGTGTGAGGTGATATCTCCTTGTGGTTTTTATTTGCATTGCTCTGATGAGAAGTGTCATTGAGCCTCTTTTCATATATCTATTGGCCATCTGTATGTCCTCTTTGGAAAAATGTCTATTAAGGTCCTCTGCCCATTTTTGAATTGGACTGCTTGTTGTGTTTTTGTTGTTGTTGTTTTTGTTTTTGGGTTTTTTTGCTTTTTTGGTTTTTTTGGTGTTAAGCTGTATGACTCTCTTATATGTTTTGGATAACATATATTTTAATAACATATTTGGATTAACCCCTTATTAGATATATCACTGGTGAATATCTTCTTCCATTCAGTAGGTTGTCTTTTCATTTTGTTGATGGTTTCCTTTGCTGTGCAAAACTTTTTTAGTTTGATGTAGTCCCATTTGTTTATTGTTGCTTTTGTTTCCCTTGCCCAAGAAGACATATCCCAAAAAATATTGCTAAGAGCAATGTCAAAGAGTTTACTGTCTGTTTTCTTCTAGGAGTTTTATGGTTTCACATCTTATACTTATTCCATTTTGAATTTATTCTTGTACATGGTGTAAGAAGATGATCTGGGTTCTTTCTTTTCTTTTCTTTTTCTTTTCTTTTTTCTTTTTTTATATGTCTATGCAGTTTTACCAATACCATTTATTGAAGAGACTCTTTTTGCCACATGGTATATTCTTGCCTCCTTTGTCTAGAGTAACTGACCATATCATTGTGGGTTTGTTTCTGGGCTCTCTATTCTGTTCCATTGCTTTACGTGTCTGTTTCTATGCCAATACCATGCTGTTTTAATTACTATAGCCTTGTAGTATAGTTTGATATCAAGTAGTGTGATAGATCCAACTTGTTCTTCTTTCTTTCTCAAGATTGCTTTGGCTCTTCAGGGTCTTTTGTGGTACCATATAAATTCTAGGATTATTCTATTTCTTTGAAAAATGGTATTGGTATTTTGATAGGAATCACATTGAATCTGTAGATTGCTTTGGGAAGGATGGACATTTTAATAATGTTGATTCTGGTATATCCTTCCATTTATTTGTATCTTCTTCAATTTCTTTCTTCAGTTTCTTACAGTTTTCTGAGTACAGGTCTTTTACCTCCTTGGTTAAATTTATGTCCAGGTATTTTATTCTTTTTGATGCAGTTGTAAATGGGATTATTTTCTTAATTTCTCTTTCCGATAGTTTGGTATGTAAAAACTTGACAGACTGCATGAAGGTGGGGCAGATTCCATCCTACTCAGTGATGTGGGGTTGGCGTTTCAGGTATCTCCTTATGGTTCCAAAATCTGTGCTGATTGTCTTTTAGTGATCAGTACAAGAATAAAAACTGTATCCACTCTGACCTCAGCAGATTTCTCGGCATTCTAGCTCTAATTTGGAATTTCTTACTTTTCATTTTGCTGTTTTTTGGAGAAGTATCTGATTTTAATGTGTTTTCTTAAAGTGTAGCAGTGTACCTCTGCTAGATGGAGACTCCAGGATTTGATGGAATCTCTGAAATTGAGATCTACTCTCTTTGGTTTGCTTTGTGATGGCTATGTGTGCAAGAGTTACTGCTGAGCAATTACTGTTCACCTAACAGTTATGGAATGGAGCCAGGTGTTTGGAATGAATAAGCACAATGAGGCGTAACTTCTTTACCAGGAATTAAAAAGAGCAAAAGGGTTCTTGAAAATATTTCAAGTTAATTTCCCACAGTACTACTTGAAGACAGAGCAGTGAAAGGAAATGCAGTGGTTGGACAACTTATTTGCCCGTCTCAGCCATGAGGTGAATTAATACCACTGCATGCCCTCTTTTTATAAGGGCACTATGCAGAGTACACAGTCAAAAAAAAAAAAAAGAATAAAGAGTGTCAGTAGCTATTTAGCCAGAAAGACAATAATGCTCTTTTTAGAGTGTCCATTTACAGCAATTTGCTGTGAAACTTTCCAAAGTTAATGAGATACTAAATGTGTTTTGTTGAGGGAAGAAGCTGATTATTCTTTGGTTTGGTTTTTAATGTAATTGGCATGGAAAAGTATGTGGTGTAAATTTGGGGAGTAACTTTCATTTAGAGCCCTGGGACACATGATTGGATTCATGAAGGATGCAAAAACCTGTGCCCGCTGGCTGGGAACTTCACAGCAGTTGTGAAGCATAACTTCTCTTCTGGAGTGAGTTCCCCAAATGACTTTGCCTGGTGTTTATAGGGAGCCCCTCACCCCTCATTTAGGTGCCTGAATGTTTTGTTTCCCACATGTGACTGCCATGGCTTTCAACAGTGGTTCTCATTCTAGGAAGCGTTTTAGAACTTGGGGCTTTGCAGATAAAGGTTTACAGATGATTTAAGCCAGTAATCAATAGCTAACCTACATCAAACCTGTAGATAGGCAGTATAGAACTATAAGTTATGTAATGCACAGATCTTTCATATATGTTATGGCCTGCTTCATAAAGGGCATTTTGTCTTACAGAACCAAAGGCTCTTTGATATGGGTTGTTTATTTACAAGCAGCAGCAAATCCTTTGTTTCCCTTGGTGGGGGGACAGTTTGAAGAGTCCAAGCTTGGTTCCACCTGGGTGGTCTTGAAAAGACAACTGTATGAGCTTACAAAGTAGTTTCACACCAGTTTCCCAAAATCTTCGAGCTATATCTCGAAGATGATTGTAGTATAAAGTTATATATTTTTATATACAAAATTCCCACTTGTCTGTGTTACTAGCTACTTATCCAAAATTAAGGGGGTTGGATATCCCCTAAGTTCCTGTCATATCCTTTAAAATAAAGCTAGATATTTAGATTGTTCTGTGACAGATTAACCAGGTAAAAATAGAAGCAAACAATGCATCTGTGAGAAAACGAAAATGCCTTCTAATTAGTGAACATATCTACACATCAGAAGGAGTGATTGTACCTACAGTGATGATACTTGTCGAAAAGAATGAAATTCAAGTGGAAACATGTAGTGCTTCACAACAAAGTCTTGAAATGGCTAAACAAAGGAGAGACAAACAGGAAAAAATGTTGAACTCCTGCATTAGAATGCAGGAGTAGATAAGGCAAATTCTGATGCAGCCCAACCCCCTCTGCCAAGCATAAATGAGTGAAGGAACACAGTATAAGAAAACAGGAATTAGATCGAGCTAGAAAGTAAACGCTTGCCAAAAAGTATTGAAATTTTTAAAAATCTGCCGCCTCAGACTTCCTTCCTAGATGGATTTGGCCACCAGGTGAGACCTGGGGAATAGGATTAGGGAGTGAGTCCAATGGTGGGGGCTGTGTTCGCATCCTGGTTCTACTTCTCACTGGCTGATTCTTCTCTAATCAAGTTCCTTCTCTAAGTCTCAGTGGCCATCTTGTAAATTGGAGCTCATACTGACAGCACCTCGCAGAGGCACTCTGAAGACGACATGAGATAATAGATGTAAAGTATTTAGATTAAGAAATGTCAACAACAAACAAATCAAGGATGTTTGTTTTGGGAAAGTTTATTTTGCTCCCCAGTAAAATTCTTCAAGCAGATTGAAACTGAATTTTTTTTCTTTATCTTTTCTTTTTTTTTTTTTTTAATATATTGGAAACTCTCCTTGTCAGACAGATGACTTTGAGGCCACCAGGGAGAGTTGGCAGCAAGCGTATGTGCTGATCAGGAGTAAATAGGCAAAACTTTCCTTTCTGGCTCTCGAAGGGAAGGGAACTCAGAGGCATTTCTCATCTGGGTCGTTCACTTCAAACCAAAGCCTAGGCTCTCACCCTGAAGAGACCCAGACCTAGTGATGCGGCACCAAAGCACTTGCAATGCTGAGGGTCCCGAAACAAAAGGACACTTTGCTCAGTGACAGACCAAAGTTGGGAAGCCTTTGTTCTAATATTCACTAAAGTGAAGTTCAGCTAAAACAGACATCAATAATAGCGATGTTATCTAAAGTAGACCTTGTAGACAAAAGTTCCTGAGGTAGGTAACGGATTTGGAGTCCCTTTGAAATGTGTTTTTATTGTTTTTAAACAACGATTTCTGGGGAGTGATGACTGTGTCCTGAAACATAGGATACAATTTCACCTGAAAAGTTGATACACTGTGTAGTGAGTTAAATTGTGTGCCCCTAAAAGATACGTTTCAGTCTGAATCCCCAGTACTTATGAATGAGACCTTATTTGGAAGTATGATCTTTGCAGATGTAATCAAGTTAAGATGCTAGAGTGGCCCTAGTCTAATATGACTATTGTCCTAATAAGTAGAAAAGAGACAGACACACACAGGGAGAATGCCATATGACCACAGAGGCAGAGATTGAAGTTACACACATAAAAGCCAAGAGATGCCAAGGATTACCAGCAATTCCAGAAACTAAGAGAAAAGCATGGATAGATCACATTCTCCTCTAGAGCCTTCAAGGCAAGCATGGCCCTGCCAACGCCTTGCTTTTAGACTTCTAGCCTCTAGAACAATGAGAGAGTAAATGAAAGTTGTTCCAACCCTCCCAGCTTGTGGTTCTTTGGTCTAGCAGCCCTAGGAAACTAGCACGCTCTGTATTAAGATAATTTTTAAGAGAGAGATTTTAAGGAATTTGTTCACATGACTGTGGGGCCTAGAAAGTCCAAAATCTGCAGTGCAGGCCCGTAAGCTGGAAACTCCGGCAGGATTTCTCTGTTATGGTTTTCAAGCAGGATTCCTTCTTCTCTGGGAAATCTCAGTTTTTGCTCCGAAGGCCTTCAACTAATTGGATGAGGCCCACCCACCTTATGTAGGATCATCTGCTTTACTCAAAGCCTACTAACTGTAAATGTTAGTCACATCTACAAATTCCCTCACAGCAATACCTAGACTAATGTTTGAACAAACAACTGGGCACCATATTATAGCCAAGTTAACAGAGAAAATTAACCATCCCTCTCTCTCTCTCTCTCTCTCTCTCTCTCTCTCTCTCTCTCACACACACACACACACACACACACACACACACACACATTCACACTTACTTCCTGTATCTCTGGCACCTCAAGGCTTTTATTCATTCTACTCCCTTTGCCTGCAAGGCTTTCCCCCTATGTATTCACCTGGTGTTTCAGTTTAAGAATCATACACCCAGAAAAACCCTCTCTGATTCTGCCAACTTAGCCAGGACCCCAAGGTATCTATGACCCGATCCAACTTTCTGTATTTTTCTTTCCCATCCTTTGTACAATTTTTTTTTTAATGAAACTGTGTAATTAATCTCTGCATGTCTACCCTGTTAGGCTGGAAGCTCCTTATGGTATCTCCAATATTCTCACAGTGCCAGGTACATAGTAGGTGTTCATGAAAACCTTGTGGATTCTAACTGATATAGAGAACGGGAAGGGTTCCCAGAAAGCTTTATGTATAAGTGAGGAATCTGAGACCCAGAGAGGTTAAGAAACCTCACTAGGGTCAAACAGCAGAATGTAGACCCAGGTCTTCTAATACCAAGTCAGATATTCTTCTCCGTGTACCTATGGCTTCAAGTTTCAAGACAGTACCCCATGTGTCCCATTCTGAGCTGACTGACTTATTCAGTCTAAGAAAGTTAGAGAGCCTCCCTCACCTTCAGTCTCCGAATTTGCAAATAAAATTTATGGGAGGAGGGAGCGTCTCTTCATTAGTTAGTAAGGAGGGACCAGTGGATTGAAGGTGGCTACCAAGAGCAATAATCTCATGCCTCCACTCCTCCCTGTGTCAGTTTTATGAGAAACTTTTAAGAAAAGATAATAACAAAGGCAACTATGTATTAAATGCTTACTGTGTGCCAAGCACTGGTCTATGTGCTTTGGAAACATCTTCTCATTTAAGCTTCACTTACTATGTTCCAGTATTAGCCCCACTGTACACATGAGGAAACAGAAACATGGAAGTTTAAGTAAGTTGACCAATCTTAGAGAGATCGACAGATCCAGGATTTCTACCTAAACAGTCAGGACGAGAGCCTGTGTTCTTAATCTCCCTGCCTTAGGAGAGATGAGATTCGAGTGGATCTAAAGCAGTGTTGTCCAACACAAGTAAATGCAAGCCACGAAAATGTGAACCCCACGTCATTTTAACTTTTCTAGTAGCCACATGTAAAAAAGGGAAGGAAAGGGAAAATATTCTTTAAGAAGCATATTAAAAAATATATTTAAACCAGTGTACCCAAAATGTTATCATTTCAACATGTATCAATATAGTTATGACACAGTTTAGATTGTTTTTGTACTAAGTCTTTGAAATAGGATAAGTAGTACTTTATACATCTCAGTTTGGACTACCCATAGGTGAAGTGCTCAGTGGTACTTGTGGCTCGTGCCTACCACGTTAGCACAGGTCTAAAGCAGCTCTCCCTGTCACCCTCAGTCCCCCAAATAGCTCTTGTTTCCTACCCACAATAGACTCCCCACTGTCCCCATCAAGAGCAGTCAAGCTGCACCCCTTGTAGGATGCCAATCAGTTATTGGGATGCCTGGGCCTCCCTCTGAACTCAGCTTCAGGGTCGGGGGGGTTATCACTAACCTCTTTCACTGTCCCTGCCATCTCGATTGGGATCTTGGTTTGCCACTGGCTAGGCAGCCAGTTCTGTGGGCTCCCCTTGTGCCTCTCGCTGCCTCTGCCTGGAATGAGTCCAGGTTGATGAGTCAGGGCATGACTTATGAGTAACCCAGAGGCCCTGGAACAATTGTCTTTCTGCCTCGCTTTTGAATCACCCGATTCTCTCTGGGATCAGATCAAGTTGGGGAAATTGGTTCTGCCCAACCAACCAGGGCTCCCTGCCAAGGTTTCTCATCTGGTCCTTCGTTTCCTTCTTGGCTCCCAGACGGTCCAGGCATTTGGCAGAAGGAGCTTGAATTTTCTGGAATTGCTTTCACAGGGAATTTGGCATAAGCTAATCAGCTTCTTCACGTGGCTTCCATTCTTTCAAGGTTTATTTCATTGGTTTGTTGCTTTTTTTCCCTCCTCTGTTTCATTAAAAAAAAAAAAAAAAAAAAAAAAAAGCCCTACCTGCTAAAACATAAGATAACTCAGGAAGTTTGAGAGTCATTTCAATAGAATGAAAAATCAAAGAAGATTCTAGTTATGGTGCGTTGGCAACTTACCACTTGAGTGAAAACAGTCCCTCTAACTGAATCTTCACCCAGAAAATGCTGCAGGTTCCACTTCCAGGCCCCTCTGCCCAAGGTATTGGCAGAGATTTTTATACACTGGGGCAAGATTTAAAATTCTTGCAAGAGAAAGAAGTGCTTCAATACTAGAGGGACCCTGATGCTGAAAACAGACGGTAACAGTGGAGCTAATTAGCATCGCATGGCTCACAAACCCCGCTCCAGAGGCTCCTCCTCAGATTTAAATCAGGGCTGTGCTCGAGATGGAACAGCTCCCACAGAGAGACCCCTTCCACCAACAGCTTTGCCCGCTGGTTTTCATCCTTCTCCTTGGGCTCCAGGAGGAGGAACAGCTGAGCCTGGACCAGTGGGCAGCATTTACCAGCTGCACGCTAATAGTGCCCAGCCCAAGCCCCAGCCGGCCCACCTCCTGCCTCCCCTTCCCCTCAGCCCTTGGCTTCTGAATCCAGACCTTCTTAACCCTTTAGGCTCACACTTGGTCCAGGGCCAAGTGTGGCTTCAGGCGTTTCCCAGAAGCCTTTAGGGTGAGCCTTGCCCTTTTGGCCCAAGCTCTCCTCCCACCTGGGTCGAAGGAAGGGCATTCCCTCACTGACCCTGCCATTATCTCACTCTGGCCATGAGCTAGATGCTTCATCAATTCCCTGGATGCTTACAACAATCCTGCCTGGTAAGGTTTATAATCCCTATTTTTACAAATGAGGAAACAGAGACTCTGAATAATGTTTCTATGGCTGAGCCAGTACAAGCGGTTGTCCCCACCTGACATCCCAGATCTGTCCTGCTCCAAAGCCCTGTGTCAGGCATACTGCTCCTCCTCCCTCCCCAGGCCCAAGAGCTGGAGGCACAGCTGCCACTGATGATAGTAATGATAGTAACGATAATACGGGCAGCCATATTTGGTGACTGTATTTTGCAGAGGTGGATAACTATATAAATATAACACAGAAGGCCTTGCTCGGGGCTGTTGAGTGTTGGTGGAATGGGTCTGCTCAGTGGGAGCTGTTTCTTCTCACACACAAACCGAGATTTTAATCTGAGGAGTTCCTCAAGGGGGGTTTATTAGCCATGCATGTGTACACACACA
Source organism: Rhinolophus ferrumequinum (assembly GCF_004115265.2). Lineage (NCBI taxonomy): Eukaryota > Metazoa > Chordata > Mammalia > Chiroptera > Rhinolophidae > Rhinolophus > Rhinolophus ferrumequinum. Next base: position 25,063,837 of record NC_046300.1, on the reverse strand, counting down.
CACACACACACACACACAGACACACTTCTACACATATAAGTGTGACTGACACTCCTCTAACTGAGAGGTGGTCCATTTCCCCGCCCCTTGAACCTGGGTGGGCTCATGACTGCTCCAAGCAGTAGAACCTGGTAGAAATCATCCGTTTGAGTTGAGGTCACACAAAGGTCTCCGGCTCTCTCACAAGGCTGCAGACACCTCAGGCTTGAGTCTCTTATGTGACTCGACTCTGCTGTTGGTCAGACACATCAGTTCCTGACCGCATGGGCCTCTCCACAGGGCCGCTCACGACATGGAAGCTTGCTTTCTTCACAAGGGCTCCAAGACACAGGAAGATAGAGAAGGAAGTTGCAGTCTTTTTGTAACCTAATCTCAGAAGTGACATCCCATCACTTTTGCCATGTTCTGTTTGTTAATAGCCTGTCACCAGCTCCCGCTAACACACAAAAGGAGGAAACAAGGGCCTGAACTTCAGGAGCAAGACCCCAGCGGCCCATTTTAGAGGCTGCCTGCACTACAGCCTGCTTTGTTGATCCTCTCAACCAAGCATCGCTGTGCCCATTGCACAGATGCACACGCTGAGGCATATAAGGCTGAGCGCCTCAGGTGGGGTTAGTTAGGATGGCCAGCAGCTAGTGGAACACATTTCAAAATGAATGTCCTGGTTGCTTGGCTTCCTCAGGTATTTCAGTTCCAGGAATGATTTGCTACAGAGGACAAAGATTTCATTTCAAGTATTTTAAACTCTTCACTTTTCCAAATTAACTTTGCATTCCATTGTAAGATTCTAGGTTTATATAGTCATTATCCCACCCTCCTCTCTTTGTTCTGAGGCTGCAGGGCCATGAAGAATGTGGATAGAACGCCTGGGCTTTATACCATTTCTCCACCGTGGCTGCCCTGGGGGATCACCTGAGAGGTCTAAAAAGTCCAGTTGCCCAGGCCATACCCCAAACCCATCCCATAAGAATTTTTGGAGGTGACCAGATACCGAGATTTCTTTTCTTTTCTTTTCTTTTTTTTTGAAAGCTCTCCAAGTTGTTCCAATGTGCAGTCAATATGGCAGCAATCACCAGGGTATCCTGGTAAAATGGAGATTCTGGTTCAGCAGGTCTGGGTGGGGCCTGAGAATCTGCATTTCTAACAAGCTCCCAGGTGATGTTGATGCCACCGGTCCACAGATCGTACTTTGAAGATTGTCATTTTAGGGCCGTGGTTCTCCATCTTGGCTGCACGTTGGAATCCTTGGGGAAGCTTGAAAAATGCTGATGTCTGGGCCCTGTCCTAGACGTTTTTATTCAGTTGATCTGGGCTGAGGCCTGGGCATCAGGAGTTCCCCCAAGTAATCCCAATGTCCAGCCCAGGTTGTGCAGCCCTGCTTTAGCTGCTCCCAGGATCACCCTTCACACTTCTCTACATCCCCAGCCTCCTGAGCTAAGTACCCCCAACCCCTTTCCTCACCACTGCTCATTTCTCCATGAAGGTAGCTGTCTTCAGGTGGTGTGAGGGCACCAGGGATGGGGTCCAGCCTCCCTCCAGGTGCAGAAAATTCCACCATTAGTGATACATCTCTTTGCTGAGTGTCACTCACTCCTTGGGGGACTTTAAAATATATAACATTCCTGAGGTTGGCCGCATGTTACATCTCTAATAAATCTCTCACAGCCTGTGAGGACAGAACCAGGAGTGCAGTTTCCAGGCTCTCGCCCTCACGTGGAAAGGTGCTCACTCAGGTAGTAGGTGGGCATCGATTGTGATTGGATGGCCATCAGCTGTGGCTAGTTGGCCGTCAGCTGTAACCAGTGAGCCATTGGCCACAAATATAACTGCTGGGGCTGCACTAGCAGCAAATGGGGGCTAGCAAGAAGATGGTGGCTGAGCTAGCAACCTCGGATTGTGAGAGGTGGATGCCACCAGCGAGAATATAGTGGTATAACTCCCCTATCCATGGCTCCGTGGGTGTTCCTGTTTGGCCTAGCCATATCCTGCGTTCTTATGTGGGGAGCGGGAGCTGAGATCGCGCAGGCCGCCCTGCATGACATAGCCTCTCCTGGCCTCTCTGCTTCCACATGGTCTCTCTCCCATCCAGTCTCCAAAATGCAACCAGAAGGCTCTTTCTAAACTGCAAAATCCAGTTACACCTTTGCCGAAAACCTCCATTCTTCCCATTGCTTTCTCTCGGACACCGAAGCCCATCCCTCCTCTCTGCAGCCCTCCATCCCCGTTTCCTTGACCTGCCACAGTTCAGCCACTGCTTTCCCTGATACCCTATAACCAGCCCAGCTCCCCTGGCCTGTGTACCTGCTCCTGCCGCTGCTGTGCAGCCCAACTTCTCTGGCAGGAATCAGGCAGTTGACCCCTCCCAACCCCATAGTCAAAGTGAGGAGAACACCCTCCAGTGACTGGTCTGTATACCGTACCCTCCCCTGCCAACCTGACCCAGGGCCTCCACAGCACTCAGCACTGTGACTATTCACAAAATGCTTGTGGAGTAAGGGAGGAAGGAAATACACTGAGCACTTGAATGGGTAGGGGGAGGAATTACTAAAGAAAGAGAAAAGGAGGGAAGGGGAGTAAGCTGCCCACCTTATGACTATCTTAGGCCAAAGGATCAGAGCTCTACAGGGTCGTTCCATTCTGAGTCTTCATGATGGCAATTCTTTCTTTGCAAAGCATCCTACCACAGGCAGACGCTCTGGTCAAGGCTCCACATGTTCTTAGAGGGTCATGGGAAATGGAACGGATGATTCTGCAAACTCGCTTCACCAAACACATCCTTTCTGGTGATTCTCAAAAGACCTCAGTGCTAATTAAAAAATAATGACTCAGCGTCATAAGTAAAGCGTGGAAGCATTTCTCCTTGCAAACGAAAATGCAAAATACCCCACTGTGATGGGAAAACCACTGAACCCCAACCTTCGAGAGACTGTATCTCTAGAGGGCAGCCTTGCCCACCGATTAGGAGTTGAACCCCAAAAGATGAAGCCAACATTATTTGGGTAGTGAGCTTTCTCTGTCCCCTCCTGTCCACTCTCCCTTTTCTCACCTCGTCTACTCCCCCTCTGTCTCCATTCTGGTGACCACTTTTCAACGTGTCTGGGTGTGACTTGACTAAATTAGAGCCCTCCCCCTGCTTTTACACATGGCAAAAGTCCAGCTTCAAGAACCTCTGCCTGGAACACACCCTTATGCCTTCTAGGTTAGCTGCCCTTGGCCTGTTTTTCTTTTTTGTGTTTTTTTTTTTTTTTGCCCCAAGAAAATAGGTTGCTCATGATGGATGAATGTACTTAGGGCTGTCACCTGTTCCCTGTGAGCACATGGTAATGCAAGTGAATAAAAGTGACTTTGAATCCCCTCGAAACATACATATATATACACACATATATGTATGTGTATATATGTGTATATGTGTATATATATACATATATATATATATATGTATATATATATATGCAATCATTTGACAATGACCATGTTTTAACTCTCATTGGTAATAAACTACTCGCTACTTTCCTTAAACGTGAATCCAAATGCATCCATGTATTCTAAACCAGAGGCATCTTAAATAATGTGCACCTGAAACATATTTGAAAATGTACTTTAATGCTGTGCTGCTTTGGGTGAAGATGACGTTCAGGGACTTGCCAGGGAGAGACATGCCTTTACAAATACAACATTTTTCCAGAGTTTAGTATGCATTGAGTAGAGGTGTGCTTCCTTAGCAGACAGCACAGTGAGCTCAGTCACAATTCATTTTATAAAGTAATTCATGAATTCAGAATAGAAGGGGGATTTTCACAGCTGTCACACATCAGTGTCATCTGTTGGGTTCCTGTCTCACCTGTGAGCTCCTTAGACTGCAGGATAGCGCCTGGCACACAGTAGGACCTCAGTACACATTTATTGAACTGACTGGTTTGTCTGATGGCTGAGTCACTGAAGCAGATGTAGAAAAAAATTGTCCCCACTCGGAAAACTCCCCTTGGATTTCAGCCAAAACTCTATTTCAGCAAATACTATTAGGATTAAAGACACACTTATTCACAGGAAAAAATAAAATGGAAAGATACTTTCTTTCTTTTTTTTCATCGTGTTAAAAAAAAAAGATCTTTTGAAATCATCCTCTGCCATTTCTTATCCATCAGCATTACATTAACATGATATGTTGCTGTGGAAGTGCTTCCCTTAAACATATCAAATGGATTAATGCTGGCACTTTATCAGGTACAATTTCTGTTTCCATAAAACATCTTTAGACACATAAAAACTACTTAAATGAGAAGGAGAAAATCTTTCCCTTCTCCCATCATCCAGTTGACTCTGTGGGAAAAGCTGACATTTCTAGAGGCCCCCGGCTTTGTTCCCTCCTGCAGGAGCTGTTTCTTTGTGCAGGGGCCAACTCGCTCCCTGAGAATCCGTTGTCTCCTTAAGCGCTGTCACGGCCTGGGGAGCACAGCCAGCTGACTAAGAGGCATCAGCCAGCGAGGACCAGGTGGAGGAGGAGAGGGAGGCAGCAAAGGGGGTGGGGGTGGGGGGTGCACAGGAGCTGAGCAGGGTTAACTCCTTGCAAATTGCTTGGAAAAATCTCCCTCACCCCTATCTTAGGGGACAGTGGAGACACAGGGCAAAAGCAAATTGGGGTCATCACGCTGGACCCCAGAAATGTAGCCCAGCAAACCTTTGGAAGCCATTATTTCCTGGAGTACTCCACTCCCTCCCTCTCTCTCTCCCCACTCCCTGTTCTTATTTATTCTTAACCTTTGAGACGCAAGGAATACACTAGGCTTGTGGTTCTCAAAGTTCAGCATCACTTGCTGGAAATGCCGGTCCTGGTGGGGGGGGGGGGGTTGTCTAAGACCTACTAACTCAGCAATCTGGGTATTAACAAGCCCTTCAGGGGATTCAGATGCATGTTCAAGTTTGAGGACCACGGCACTCGGCAGGCTCATGCAAGGAAGATTTCTCCTTCCTCTTTTTAGCTGTCGATGATTCCCATTAATTCTCCAAATTCCCTTCTCACGGTCCCCATCAGCTGAGGACTAAGATCATAGTTTTGTTACAACTCCAAAGGATTTTCAAGATGTGGGAAAGAAAATATTTATAGAGCACCTGCTATGAACGAACACTATCGCAAACCTGTCATGGGCCTTGTTTCTTTAACCTTCGAAATAATCCTTTCAAGGTGATGTTACACCATTGTTATGGGCTGAATTGTGTCCCCAAAATTTGTATGTTGAAACCCTAACCCCCAGTCCCTGAGAAGGTGACTGTATTTGGAGATGGGACATTTCAAGGAGTGATTAGTTAAAATGAGGCTGTGAGGGTGGGCCCTACTTCAATCTGACTGGTGTCCTTATAAGAAGAGGAAATTTGGATACACACAGAGACATCAGGGATGCACAAGCACAGAGGAAAGACCATGCAAGGAAAAGGCAGCCATCTGCAAGCCAAGGAGAGCGGCCTCAGAAGAAACCAAACCTGCTTACGTCCTGATCTTAGATTTCTAGCCTCCAGGCTGTGAGAACTAAATTTAAGTCACCCAGTCTGTAGTATGTTATGGCAGCCCTAGCAAGCTAGTACAATGGACAATAAAGTGTTTCTCTGGAGAACCCTGGCTAATAAAACCATTAGATACAAGACCCAGACAATAAAGATAGCAGTCTGTAACCCTTATCCAATACTCATTGTTAGGTATGTTGCAGCTGTATCTCATTGAACGATTGCAATAATGATATCATGTAGGTCCCATCGAAAGGCCCCATTTTACAGATGAGGCACTGAGGCTTAGAGAGAAGTGGTTTCCTTAGCTTGGCCCAGCGTGTAAGTGGTAGAGGCAGGTTTTGAAACCAAGCCGTTAGACCCCACAGTTTTTGTGTTAACCACAATTCTCCACAGCCTCCCTGCTCCAAGCCCTGTGCTGAGGGCTTCAAGTTCATTATTTAATGTCCACAGCAATTCATGAGGCCCCGACAGCACCCTTGTTATCCCACTTTCTCAGTGAGAATACTGAGGCTTAGCGAAGATGAGAATTGCCTAAGACCAGCCACACAGCTAGCAGGTTGCAGAACTGGGAATTCAGCCCAGGGCCCCTTTCCTTCCACTGATCTGAATCCTATCAAGGAGGCTTTCTTTTTACTTAGCTATGTTGTGTTTTCATAAAATATTCCCCAAATCCTTCAAGACTCAAAAGAGTACATCTTTGATGGAAGAATTTAATAAGAAGCAGGAGGATGTATCAGGAATAATATGAGAATAATGATTATAATATATATCACATGCCTTCTGTGTGCCCAGTGTTCTCCCAGGGCCTGGATTCTCTTACCTGATGTTGCTGAGACACGAAACAACCTGTTCTTGCAGTCTCTACAGCATTAGAAAGGAGCTGGGCTACCCGGCAAATCCTGGCTTCCCAACTCACTAGCAGGAAGACCTTAGATGACATACAGCATCTCTGTAGGCCTCGATTTTCTCATCTGTAAAATGGGGTGGTTGTGATAATCACAGCTTCTGGGGTTGTCATAGGAGCAACTGAGTTACCACATGTGAAATGCTTAGAATTATGCCTGATGCGTGGTAAAAGCTTTTGTAAGTATTTCCTGCTATTATTATGAGACAGGCTGAAGAATGCCTCTGGTCTCTTGTCAGACAAGTTTTTGGGAGTCTAGACTTTAGCCTGGGGTTGTCAAGAACTATTCCAGTAACTAAGGATGAGCTGTATGCAAGCCTGCGTACCCTCCTTTCTAAGTGCAGCGGGGACGGGATGTTGAGAGAAATCGGCTTTACAATTTACATGATGTGTCCATGACTAGCTCTTACCAAACCCAGCCTTGCCAAATAGTAAATAGTGTACTATCAACATTAAGCCATAAATGTCTCCCAATTCTTCCCTGTTGCTTTCCTGCCAAGCCTGTCATAATGCTCAGTCTCATTAATGATAGTAGTAACAATAATTAATCATGATAATGGATGCTGCCCAGTCTATGTGAAAGCCAAAGACAACAACAGAACAAGGTGGAGGTGTATTTTGCAAGCATCATGTGCCTGCAGGTTGGTTAGAGAGGTTGTTATTGACGATGACAAAGGAGCAGATCTTACTCCCAGGAAAGGGATCGGGACAGGAAGAGACACTTCAGAACCGTAGGTGGGCTTGCTCAAAGACGAATGTCCAAGGATATTTGTTGTCGTTGCAGCACTGGCATCAACCTAAATGTCTAGCAATATAGGACTGCCTACAAAACCTGTGGTACATCTACGCAGTGGCATGAGATGCAGCCGTAGAAAAGAATGGGATGGAATCATGCTGATCGGGAACTGAGATAAATGATACATAACAAGTATGGCACAGGGGTGAATTATATGGTATGTGAACTGTATCTCAAAAAAGTTGGTATATACTTTTTGAAAAGGCATAGTAATGTGTTGTGGGCTACTATTTGTCATTTTAAAATGACAAATATATAACACATATATAAATACAAAGGTGTGTCTCTATTGACCATCTGGATGAATGCACAAGAAATGGACAACATTCTGAGAGGAATGAGCGTTAGGAATAGGAGGGAGAGTTTCTTTTCACTGTAATCCATGTGTAAGTTTGATTTTTAAAAGTCAGGTTCCTGTATTTCCTACTCAGTCAATGAAGATAGTCCTTAGCAAAATGGGGGAAGGGGAGAGGGAGAGAGAGAGAGAAATATTTATTAAAAGCTACTGTGTGCCAGGCACTGCGCAAAGTCATCCATTCCCCATTATACACCCCTGAGATGTGTAGTATTGTTATTTCCATGTATGGAGGGGCTAAGTAGCTTCCCCCAGGGTCTCACAGGCAGGAGGTTTGGGCAGGGAAAACTGCTGAAAATCACCAGTTCCCCCCTACTTCCTCTGAAATCTTGGAATTTGAGACTCCCCAATAGAGCCCTGCAAAAAGTTTCTCGAGATAAAACAGGCTGAAGTATTTGAAAAGGTAAAAACACCTTGAGTAATTCTAAAGCCTCTGGCTGAAAAGGGGGACCTGCTGCGTCTTAGTCGTCTTAGTCGTGTTTGCTCAGGAGACGATGGAGCTCCTGGGCCCGGTGGGCTGTGGAGCAGCGGCTGGTCCTGGCAGGCACAAGTCAGATGGGACAATGGGTGGGTGGGGGGCCGGTGCACTCTGACTCTTCAGGGGCGTCTTCTAGCCAGGTCCACAAAGGAATTTGCTTAGAAACTTACCTCACCTTCCTGCAGCTCACCCGTCCTTCCCTCAGGGCCATAAACGGGTGTTTAGTTACAAAGCAGGTCGAAAAACTTCAGGATCAGGGGTCAGGCTTTCCATTGTTTGTTTAACTTCTTTACAAGAGAACCACTAGATTACACCACAGATTGGCTGCTCCCCGAGCAATTTACATTTCTTCTGCTGGAGCTGAGTTGCCACATCGTTGATAAAGAAGGGGCCGCGGTTGTGGGTTTTTTTTTTTTCTTTTTTAACTTGAGAAAGAGGAAATGCCAGGGGCCAAAACTGGCAGTAATTCTGGGAAAGTACAGTTTATCACTTAGCGACAGTGTTTAGTAATTTCTGAAGGAAAAACATGTACTGGACCGGGATTATGGGGTCTTAACCTAACTTCTAGAAGAACTTTCATGTAGGACCTTCTATGTGTCAGGTGCTTTCTATACACTTTGTCATTTAATCTTCATACCTATAAGGAGATGTTAAGGAAATTGTGGCTTTTTCAAATAAACTACCTGGGAGCTCCCAGGTTGATTCAAAACAGAGGGGGCACCTCCATCAGGATTCCTGACTCATTAGCCTTTGTCACCAGTGTCCTGGCATCTTCAGAGGTGTGGGTCCCTCTGACCCTCAACCTTTCTCTTATTACTCTGTGGCACTGCTGAGACATGATTGGAATGTTTAAACAATAGTGACTAAAGCCATGGGATGACAGCAGGAAAATAAACAGAAGAACGTAGAAAATGTGGCTTTAGGATGCAGACTATTTGCTGGAGCTTTTAAGTCACTTCCATCCATTTTCAAGACCTCAGAAAAAGACGATCCCCATGTATTCCCTTCTGTTTCCCTCTTGGGTCCCCATGTATTCATTCATTGTGCATTCATGTATTCAACAAGTATTTATTAAGCAGCTATGATGTGCCAGGCACCAAAACTGTAGCCTTGAACAAGTCAGATAAGCCCCTGCCCTCCTAGAACTTTAATTTTGGTGGGGAGACAGATAAACAAATATATAAAGACAAACATGAACATGTCATAATTTCTTATGGTATAGGTGGCATGCAGAAAATAAAGTGATCTGGTACAAAGGAACCCATGAAAGGCTTTATTAGCCAGCCATTTAATATATATATATATATATAAAATTTTACTCATTCTATAGATGAGGAAATTGAGGCTCAGACAGGCTGACTTGGCCAAAGTCACAGTGGTAAGACTGGATTCAAACTCAAGATTCTCTCTGGAGCCCCAGTTTTTCTCACAACATCCTGCCGCCCAGATTGTCTTAAAGGTGTGTTTGGACCCCTCCAGCTCTGTGCAACACAACCAGCCAGAATTGCCGATGGTACCTGGTTCATCCAGTGTCATAGAATATTTTGTGTCTTAATCTTTTTAGTCTTAATCTATAATAAATATAGACTAGTATTTACAAATATTCTGTAGCGTTCTGCTCTGGATCCCCAAATTCATATCCTTTTGGCATATGACATACTTTTATTCCATTCTAGCAGCCCCAAAAGCCTTAATCATTCCAACATCAACTCAAAAGTCAAAGTCCAAAGTCTTATCTAAATCTCTAAATTAGTTATGGGTGAGACTTAAGGTACAATTTATCCTGAAGCAAGTTTTTCCCCACCAATGAACCTCTGAAATCAAACAAGTTCTGTGCTTCCAAAATCCAACCGTGGGACAGCCCTAGGATGGACACTCCCATTCCAAAGGGGAGGAGTATGGTAGTAAAGAAGAAAGGAGCGACAGGTCCTGAACAACTCCAAAACCCAACGGGGACAAAACGCAGTAAATCTGAGTAATGTTCTTTGGCTCGGTGCTCTACCCCCCAGGCCCATGGGGCAGAAGTTCTGCCTTCTGGACCCAATGGGGTGGAGGTCCTGACTCCACACCTTTACCAGGCAGGGGTGTAGGCTCTGAAAGCTTGAGGAGGCCCTTTCCCAATGGCTTGACCAGGATCACCTCTCTAGCTCTGTGCCTGGGCATCCTTTGAAATCTGGATAGAGGCAGCCAAACCCCCATCACTCATGCACTCTGCAGAGACAATGCTATAGGGGCCTTGCCAAAGTGTGCCTGTTCCCTCCAGAGGGGTGGCCACCTCAGCCTGTGTCAGTGAGGCCAGGGGAGGGGCATCTAAGGCAGCTGGGGTGCACAGCACCCACTGCAGTGTGGGGAGCAGAGCCTGTAATGTAAGGCAGTCTCACCCCCTCCTCTGTGGTTTGCACAGAGATCCTGCAGAAACCGGAAGTCTTTCCTTCGAAACCAACAACTCTGATGATCTCTGAGTTACCTTCAGGGTCCTTCTTCCATTGTCTGGGACACCAGCTTTGCCTTCTGTTGAGATGGCTGTTGATAATCTCCATATGAAATGCTGGTTTGGCCACACCCTTCGTGTTTTATGCTGAACAATAGAATAAACTGAGAATTTTCCAAAGCTTTATGTTCTGCTTCCTTTTTGAAGAACAAGTGTATCTTCCAGTCATTTCTCCTCGAATTTTACCATAAACAGTCAAGAGAAACTGGACCACTCCTTCAATGCTTTGCTTAGAAATAGCTTCAGCTGAATATCTAGCTTCATCCCTTGCAAGATCTAGCTTCCACAGAACACTAGAACGTTGACACAATTCGGCCAAGTTCTTTGCCACTTTGTAGCAAGCTTGGCCTTTCCCCCATTGTCCAATAACACATTCCTCATGTCCCTCTGAGACCTCATCAGACTGGCCCTTAGCATCCATACTTCAACCAACATTCTGCTCAGGACTACACAGGTGTTCTCCAAGAAGACAGAACGGGATGTCTCTAGAGCGCTCATCTTCTCTTTCTGGACTCTCACCGGAATCACCCCTCAGGGTTCGTTCATGGCAGTGTGGGCTTTTCCTAGCATGCACCTCCAAACTCTTCCAGCTTCTGCCCATTACCCGGTTCCAAAGCCACTTCCACATTTGAGGTATTTTTTACAGCAGCAATCCCCCTTCTTGGTATCAGTTTCTGTCATAGTCCTTTGGGGCCATTATAACAAAAATACCACACACTGGGTGACTCATAAACAACAGGAAATTACTTCTCACAGTTCTGGAGGCTGGGAAGCCTAACATCAAGGTGCGGGCAGATTCAGTGTCTGTTGAAAACCTGCTTTCTGGTTTGTAGAAAGGCCATGTTTTCACTGTGTCTTCGTGCAGTGGAAGGAGCTTCATGAGGGAGCTCCTTGGGCCTCTTGAATCCCATTCAAGCGGGCCCCCCATGACCCAATCACTTCACAAAGTCCCCCTGATACCATTGCATTGGGATTAGGTCTCAATGCATGAATTTTGGTGGAAACATAAATATTCGGTCTGTTGTACCTAAGCACGATGACATAAAGCTTCTTGATGGTGGCAACACCTGCTGGAGATTTGTACCATCCAAAGGCTGAAAGACTTGCAGGGAGACTAGAGAAGTCAAAGACCCATAGATATAGTAACATGACTTACTCTTGAGCCTTAGACACAATCCATATTCAATAAAAGTGGTGAAGCTCATATGTTCCCAGCTCAGAATCACCCACCTTCCCCCTCTCCTCCCTTCTAATAACAAAAGAACAGATTGTGTTTTCTTGGTCTCACACTACTGGGCCCATGAAAGGAACTCAGTGATAACCGAGTGCAGAAACTCATCCTAAACAGACTATCAGATTTTTTTTCTCTCAGGAATTTGAAATGTGAGTGGAGTCCCCCTAATTTCTAAAGTTGAGAGAAGGACTGAAAAGTCCTACAGTATTCATTACCCATGTCCTTGTGGAGACTTTGGGGTACAGCATTTTCTTTGAATCAGACAAGCTACCCCTCTTACATATTTAAGCAAGCCAGAGGGGATTTCTGTTGCATGCCACCGAAAGAATACTGAATAATATATAAAGCTTTACTCTAGTAATCAAACAAGCAGACAAAGAAATCAATATATAATGACAAATTGTGATAAAGTACCATGACCGAAAAGAACAGAAACTTGGGGGGACTGACAATGGAGACCAATTTCAGATTGGGCGATCGGGGGAAAGAGTCTTTTGGGGAGATTATATTTAAGCTCAAATCTTAAAGATGATGAGTCAGCCATTTGAAGAATGGAAGAAAGACTATTTCAGGCAGAGGAGAAAGCATGTGAAAATGCCCTGGAGCAGGGATCAGGGACTTAAAGGAAATTAGTGGGGCTGGAGTGAGTGGAGAGAGATGAGATTTATGCTCTGAGTTGGGTCCAATGAAGTCTTCTTCCTCTTGGTTAGAGTGGTAAATGTCTGTAATTTTTTTTCCTCTTGAAAATGGACAAAATACGCCTTAACATTTAGCTATACCATTTTGTGTGTGTGGATGCGTGCGTGTGTGTGTGTGTGTGTGTGTCTGTGTTGTACAATGATGTGGACCCATTTGGAAATGGACAAGTTTATTTTCCATATAGTATGATTTTAAAGAACCTGCCTACAGGAACCTCTGCTAGACTAAGAACTTGATTTCTTCAGGATTAATTTGGTTAAATCAGATCGTAGAAATGTATCCTGGGCATTGGTAGGTCCTCTGCAGATCAGCATATAGTGGTGTGTGTGGTGAGTGATAGAAGAAGGTGGGGAGTGAGTAAATGTGACACTGAAGAGAACACTGTCATACCTGCAGTTTCCCTGCCCATCCAGGTCAGTTCAAGAACTGAGGATGTGTATCAGTTATCTATTGCCAGATGACAAATTACCACAAACTTAGCAGCTTAGAACAACACCCAACTTACAGCTCTATAGGTCAGAAGTCATGCACAGTGTGGCTGGGTTCTTGCTCAGGGTGTCACAGGATCAAGTCAAGTTATTGGCTGAGGCTGTGGTTCTCATCTGGGCCTCCTGGGCCTCGTCTAAACTCACGGATTATTGTCGGAATCCTTTTCCTTATGGCTGTAGGACTAAGGTCCCCATTTTCCATAGCTGTCAGACAAGAACCACTCTCAGCTGCTAGAGCCCACGCTTCTCCATCGGCAGTTCACAGAATGGATGTTTGCTTTCATCCAGACCCCTGGAGCACATCTCTTCTGCTACCACCTGGAAAGGACTCTCTGCATTTAAAGGACTTGTGTGATTAGGTTAGGGCCATGGGGATAATATCTCTATCATACAGTCTACTGTTTAGGAACCTTAATTACTTCTGCAGACTCCCTATGCCATGTAAACTAACTTAACCACAGGAGAAATATCAGGTGGTGAAGGTCAGGGCTACCCTAGAATTATTCCTGCCTCAGGATGTCATTGTCATTTGCTATGTCCTGGAGTCTGCTCAGGGACTTATGAGGTTCTAGCCTCCCTGAATATGCAGCTAAAAAAATCATAATTGCTTTCCTTCTCTCTCTCCTCACACCTATCACCCATTCATTAGTTTCCTAAAGTTGCTGTAACAAATATCCATAAACTCAGTAGCTTAAAACAGCAGAAGTTGGTTTTCTCACAGTTCTAGAGGCCAGAAGACTGAAATCAAGGTGTCAGTAGGACCCCACTTCCTACAGAGGCTCGAGGGAGGCCCCTTGCCTCAGCTGGTGGTGGCAGGTGTGCCTTGGCTTGTGGCTGCATCCCTTTAATCTCTGTCTCTGTCTTCATATTGCTTCACAGAAATCACTTCGCATCACTTCGCATCTCTCTGGGGGTCTGTGTCAAAACTCTTTTATCCTCTCTGTCATATTGTTGCATTTAGGGCCCACTGGATAATCCAGCGTCAATTGCTCCTCCCCAGATCCTTAACTTAATCGAATCTCCTACCATATGAGGTAATATTCACAGGTCCTGGGGATTCGCACGTGGACATATCTTTGGGAGGCCATTTACACCCTATTGTTCCCATTCCCTGTTCCCATCACCTGGATACCAAGTATCCAATCGTCAGGTGAGAGGTGTTTGTGACATTTTTTTTCACCCATTGCTCACTCTGAAATGCTAAAGGTGTTTGTTCTTCTCTTTGACATGAAAAAAAACAAAACATTTGCTTAGTATCAAGTGTAATGTCTATACTCATATCTGCAACCGCCAGATCTTATGGGCAATTCTGAAAACAAGTCACCTTAGGTTCCAAATCTCTCTCCTACTCGAGGCTTCATGAATCTCCATCACATCTCTCCAGTTTTGAACCTGGAGAGCAAAAATCTGCATGAACCATGCAAGGTCTTCACCAGGATCCTATTAGGTTGGTGCAAAAGTAATTGCGGTTTTTGCAATTGTTTTTAACCTTTTAAACCGCAATTAGTTTTTGCGCCAACCTACCCCAGGGGGACTGGGGGCTGGACCCTTCTGCTTTTGAGGTTTCTTTCTTTCTTTCTTTCTTTCTTTCTTTCTTTCTTTCTTTCTTTCTTTCTTTCTTTCTTTCTTTCTTTCTTTCTTTCTTTCTTCCTTCCTGCATTCCTTCCGTCTTCCTTCCTTCCTTCATTCCTTCCTCCTTCCTTCCTTCCTTCCTTCCTTTCCTTCCTTCTTCCTTCCTTCCTTCCTTCCTTAACTTTTACTTATTTAATTGTGTTTTTTCAGGACCCATCAGGGGCAAGTCAAGTAGTTGTTTCAATCTAGTTGTGGAGGGTGCAGCTCACAGTGGCCCATGTGGGGATCCAACCGGCAACCTTGTTGTTAAGAGCACTGTGCTCTAACCAACTGAGCTAACCGGCCGCCCCGTGGGTTTCTTTTGAAATGCAAAACCAGAGCTAGCTACAGGTCTCTCCTGCCTTTTTAAATTTCTTTTGATACTTTTCTGTCTAAAATATCTATTGGTTTAATTTAAAAGCTATTTCATAAGAATCAAAAAGCCCTAAAATTCAAATGATGCATACAGATTACTTTCCAACTCATTTTACAATATGTGATTTGTAAGTATTCTTAAAATGTGATGATTTCAAGTTAAATTTGGGATCTGATTGTTCTTACCTACCACCTGGAATTTCCGTATAAAGAGAGAAATGAGTCCACATTGATTAATCATCGTGCTCAACAGAAGCAACAAACTCCCTTGGTAAAAGTGATCATTGCAAGGAATTCTAAAAGGACGGGGCATAACATGAAGTGAAGGCAGGGTGATGTTTAGAAAGAACCTTCTGTCAGTCTACCGCCTGTTAGTTCACCTGACATGGTATCATTTTCAACGCTCGAGACATTTATTTTTATTACAGACTGTAAAATACTGTTTGAGAAACATGAAAAGAGTGCATATAATGTATATGTACAGCTTAACATTAATAATAAAATGAGCATGAAGCATGTTTTCAAAGAAAGTAGCAGTAAGCATAGAAAGGCTCTGGATCACCGGGGCATGAAATATTTGACATTCTGTTGTGGAAATGCCAACATACAAATTATCCTTGTTCATTTCTCACTGCCATAGCTCTATATTTCCCCCGTATAATGCTGTGCAAACATTTTATCAGAAATGGTGGAGGAAAGAAAACCCACTGTTCACTACACCCGTTAAAGTAATTTGGTTGCTGGATGGTTATGTTTTCTATATTCAACAAGGGGCAAGAATAACATTGGGGGAGGTTATAAAGAAGCAAATTGGAAGTTTAAGAGGCAATATGCCATAATATTTTCACCTCCCTGATTTTTTCCATTTGAAGCCCATTATGAAAATATTACAGGGGCACAGCCCACTGATAATCTGTGACTTTGATACAGTCCCTAGGCACTGGTATCTGATAGGTCTGGAGTGGGTGAGTCACACAGGGAGGCCGCAAAGAGGGTTTGGCTCCAGTAGAAATCAGATCCTGGTGCCCCTGTGCTTCAAACCCCAGGCAGCGTGGGGAAGAGTTTCAGGGACAGCCGCTGGAGCCAGACCACCTGGGCTTGCAGTCTGACTTTCTGCCATCAATGGCTGTGAACGTAGGAGAGTTCTCGCTCCTCTTTGTGTCTCAGTTGCTTCATCTGTAATGAAGGGAGGATAATGATATAGACCCACCTTTGTTCTGAGGATAAAATGAGCTAACATATGTAAATCCCCAAAAGAGTATCTGAGCCAGAATAAATCCTAGTTTTCTGGATTCATATGGTTATAGAACCCCAATTCCTTACCGTTGCCCCAGCTGGCCTCCCTGACTTCATCTCCTCCCGTCTCACTCCATCCCTTCATTTATTCATCCTGGTGCCAAGAAGCCCTTCCTTTCTTACCTCACACTTGCCAGCTGGGTCTCTGTGCTTCCTCCGTGCCTCTAGCCGCTGGTACGGCGTCACCTCACATTACTTCATTGCATTTATCACTGGTGGAACTTATTGTATTTATTTGTGAACTTGTTAATGGTCTGTCCCTTTGGTAGGGTGACCAATGGACTTTTCCCCATTGCCCAGGAATTTCCCTGTGTTAGCTTGGAAGTCCCACGTCCTGGGAAGCTCTGTGAAGGCAGGGACTCTGCCTTCTTCACCTCCACCTCTGTGCGTACACAGCGCCTCACACACAGCAGACCCTCAGGTCGTATTTGCAGAACAAATGAATAACTGCGCAACTGGATGCGAAGGAGGCAGAGCGCAGGAGCATCAGTATGAAGCTACTGTCATCCCGCTCGATAAAAGGGAGGTCTGGGAATCCTGCTTTCATCATTTACAGCACATACCGACATTGTCAAGTCAGTCCTGTGGATGCTTTCACGCCAAAAACCCGCCACCTGCTTGCTGACATCCTCACTGATATTTATGTTCCTGTCTCCATAGCTACTGAGACGCCTCAGAGGCCAGCAGCTGTTTTGCATCCCAAGATCAACACACACAAGTGTCTGGAGACCCTGGGTGATCAAGGCCAGGTGGAAATTTTGGAAGCTGACACGGTTGCACATGTCATTTCCTCATGGACCTACTGCCTGGAGCCAGGTTGTCACAGAATCAAACTTGGCTTATCAGGGCTCTGAGCTCTCCCTCAGCCTGCAAACTGTAGGCACAGAAAGGACTGACAAAGAATTATTCTGAACGTGAGCAAGAGAGGTCCGAAGGCTCTGTCATGAACGGAAGAAAACAGAGACCACCAGATATTTGGGAATGAGCTGGGGAGGAACTGCAAAATTAGATTTCTCTTACCCCATGATAATAAGGAAGCCCTATCCTGTGGCATTTTGGTTAAGGAAAATATGTACAAAGAGATGCAAAGGAAGTCTGGAATTCATCCCATACCTAAGGAAACTGTGTTAGAATGATCCTATGTTAGGGTGATCTGGTGAACACATTAGGCTAGAAGTGAGTCTCTCTTGGGTGACTGTGAAATTTGTACTTCATTTTATCCATTTATGAAGTGGGAATGGTCTTTGCTACCCCGACTTTCTCATGAAGATGTTACGTTATTATGTGATAATCAGCCTGATCCTATGGGTTGAATGAAGTAAACTGCTCCCTCTCCGGGGATGTGTTAAGTGGGTTGGGTCATTCCAGTTGAGTGAATAAATCAATTTCAGTTGGCAGGTTGGTTTCCTGCTGCTCCCAAAGTTTTTGCAACAGGGAGAATTTACTTTCTCTTTATCAACAGAGACAGCTGGAGTTCAGAGCTACTTGAAGTCTTCTAAAGAAACAGCCTGAGGAATCATGGTTATGACTTAACATTGGTACACTTCAGATTCACCCAGTCTCACTGGCGGCCGGGCGAGGCACAGGACGTAGGATCTACATGATCCGCAATCTGCCGTCCATGCTTGCTAACCCCACTTGCTAGCCGCAGTCCGCCATCTGCTTCTCTGCCAACCAACCAATCCCACTTGCTAGCTGTAACCCGCACTTCTCTGCCAGCCAACCAACAACAACCAACCTCCCAGCGCAGCCTCGGCAGTTATGTTAGTGGCTAATGGCTGACCGGTAACAGCTGATAGCCACCCAGCCGCAGCAGACGGCCATCCAACCACAGCCCACGGCCATCCCATAACCGAGCCAGCACCTCTCCACGCGAGGCTGAGAATCCGAAAACCATCCCCTGGGACTCCGTCCCCACAAGTGTCATTTATCTAGAGGTACAGAATTTTAGCTGGCCAGTATTTCTTCCAGGATTTCTTTGTACCAAGGCCATGCATAGAAGAGCTTTGTGCCTGAGTCTTGAGAAGTACCCAGGAGCAGAGCCTACCCAGGTTCTCTCTTAATGTTGGGAAAGGGATGAAAGTACGTAAATAAAGAGCCAGAGGGATTTGTTTGATCATGAGAAATCGCATGGAGGAAAAGTCTGTCTCCGTGGAAAAACTGACAGACACCCTTCTTTAGCCAGCTGTGTGAGTGGAAGAGAGATGGGGAAATTTGTAATAATTTGCAAGTTTGCCCAGAGGATGGAGTAGTGTCATTTTTCCTACAACAATCTGTGCTGCTGGCTGACAGCATGGAATTTCTTCCTGGATTGAGTTGGCGATTATTCACAAAAATAGCCAGCTAGACTGTGCAAAGCCAAAAACAGTGGCTGGCCTGAATCTGCAAAATAAAGAGACGAAGGTGGAGGGTGGACCCAGTTTTCTCGTCATGACTTTTCTGCGCTCTCCCCTCTGCAGTGTTGGATTTCTTCCCTCTGATTTTATCCAGCCCCTGGCTTCACCAGTTGCTTTCTAGCTGGCCTGACCCCTTGATGAACTGTCCTTGGACAGTCTCTTCTCATGGCAGGCTGCAGCCCTTCTCTCCCCGCCCCTACGGTGCCTTTCCCTTGCAGGTACCTCAGAGACAGATGGTGCAGTAACCCAGGAAACACTTCCTGAATCCAGCAAAAGGGATGCAGGTTTCAGATGGTTGGGAGGGATGCACTGTGTGGTAGGTACCACAGGCTGCTGAAACAAGGAAAGCCAGGGCCTTTCCGATACATCCCTAATTTTAGAGTGGTTGAATAATAAGACTGAAAGAGATTTCCCCCAACCATTAGCAAGCTGGTCCTTCCTTAACACTTCAGGGAGCTTTTGCTCAGACTCAGTGCCTCTACGGACCTCAAAAAGACTTAAAGCCTGCCCTATACATGTACTCATTGCCTGATGGAGAGTAGAGGAGATGACTTCCTGTTTTCATCTCTCTTATTCTCCAGTTCAGGCCCACTTTTACGTACAGGTGCTTTCTGTGCAGTGCGACTCTTGCAAATCTGCTACAGTAGGGCTGCCAAATAAAACACAGGATGCCCAGTTAAATGGGCAATTGAAATAAACAATGCATTTTTAGTATAAGTATTTCCCAAATATTGCATGGGACATATCTGTACTAAAAATTATTTGATGCTTATCTGAAATTTAAATGTATCTGTGTCTTCTATTTTTATTTGCTAAATCTGGCAACCCTAGCTAGGCAGACTCTGAGCCTTCTCATTACTCTCAACCATTAGTCATCTGTTTATTTATCTTGATGGTAGGCGTTCCCATGGCAGGGTGTATCAGTTAGCTAACACCACAAGAATGACACCTAACCAATACTTCAAAAGTCAGTGGCTTAAAATAATCATATATTCTTGTGAATGTGTGGGTCAACTAGGAGTCAGCTGATCTAGGCTGGCTTGGCTGGGGCATCTCTATTTGATGTGTCTCTTGTCCTTTTCTTGAGACCTGTGGACTGGCCAAAATGTCCTTGTCAGGGTGATAACAAAGTTATGAAAGAGCAAGACCCAAAGCACAGTACCTTCAAGCCTTTGGCCCCATCACACACACTGACACCCCATTTGACCAAACAACCTCTCATGCTGAGAAAAGGCACAGTTGAAAGCCAAGTAAGCCTAGGGTCTGACCCCACTTTGCCACGCACTAGCTATGAGACCTTGGAAAAGTCTCTCTCAGCCACTGTTTCCTGATCCATAAAACGGGGTGGTGGTGAAGGTTAGAGTGATTTGATTGAGTGAGCACTAAACGGTAGCTATCATTATGTTCAAGAACAGATGTAATTAGGTATAGCAATGATTTCCTGTTTTCAGCCCCTCACCCCTGAACTTCTGATCTGCTCCCAGAGTTTCCTTAAAAGCTGTGGCCGGGGGGCTACACCGAGAAACTGTGGGACATGGATACACAGTGTGGTGGGCAGGGCGCCGGGCTTGTTCTGTGCTGCTTGTCTCTGCCTGTGCAGCCACCTCTCCATTAAGGCAGGTACTACACATCGGCTCATCCTATACCGTGAGCTGTGCCCAGCTGAGCTTTTCACAGTTTAATCTGCTTCTGAAATCAGTGTTCTCTCCTTCTCTGGAAAGGGATCTGTTTGCAGCATCTGAAGCCGTTTTTTCAAAGTGTACCGGCTCTGGCATCACCTTTACACTTTTCCACGTACCAGCTGTGCCTTGGGGAAGTTACTTAATGCCTCTATAAAAATAAACATAGTAATAGGACTTACCTTCTGTTGTTTTGAAGATTAAATGAGTTAATACATGTACCGGCCTGTTTAGAATAAGGGCTGTCACATAGCATGGACTCCCTGAATGTTGTGGGGTGGGGAAACGTTATGGAGTTTTTGCTTTTTTTTTTTTTCATTATCATTGTTATTACATCCTGGTCTTGTTTCATATCTTAGCTTTTCTCTCTGAGGACTTAGTTCCTTTTTTATTTTTTTAAGTTTTCTTCTGCTTCCTACCTATTCTGTCTTCTCTAAATTTCTTTGTTTTGGTCTCTTTTTCATGTTAGAAACTTTCCTGGTAATCTTTGTCTCTGTGTTCAGATTAAAGAGTGAGACAAAGAGATGAGGGACATTTAGTAGCCAGCCTTCAAGATGGCACCCAGTCATTCTCACGTTCTAGTATTTTACCTCCTATGTAGTCCCCTTCTGTATTGACTAGGGCAGCCTGTGTCACCAGCATAATATTGCAGAAATGATGGGATGTGACTTCCAAGGCTAGAAAATAAAAGACATTACATCCTCTACCTGCTGTCTTGGACGACTTACTCTGGGTGAGTATCCTCACGACCAGCTGTCACGTCATGAGGATACGCAAGCAGCCCTGTGGGGAAGTCCATGTGGTGAAAACTGAGGCCTCTGACCAACAAACACTAACTGGCCAGGGATGGGACTGAACCGTCTTGGAGGTGGACCCTCCAGCCCCAGTCCAGCCTTTACATGATTACAGTTCCAGCCAACATCTTGACAGCAACCTCACCAGAAACCCTGAGGCAGAACCACCCAGCTAACACTTTCCAGAACGCTTGACCTACAAAAACCGTGAGGTAATAAGTGTTTATTTTTGTGTTAGGTCACTAAGTCATGAGGTAATTTACAGTGCAGCACTAGATAACTAATCCATGAAGGGTAGTCGGCTGGTGAGACTGGAAGAGGGCATCAGGACGTCTAACTACTTGTCAATTAAACTTTCACTCAACCCTGTGTTTAGCCCCACCCTACACCCCAGTGTTTAAAAGTACTTGTTCCTCCAAATCCTGAAACTTTCTAGAGTTCTGCCAAGAAAATATGCCCCCAGTTTGTGGGAAGTGGGTTTCAATTTCTCTGTTCTGCAAAGTCAGTTATCATTTTTCCATCTGCTTTCACGTTTCCAAAATTTTATTGACATTGCTCATCTGCTGCCAACTCGTCTCTTGTTCTCTTTGTCCTCATGGGTTTATATGTATCATAGTTTTTAATTTACCATCCTTTAGTACTGTGTGGGGAGACGGCACAGTTAATGTGTATATTCAATCGGGCACATTTAGTCAGAAGTCAGAGGTGATCTTTCACCATTTGGAAAAACTCCTTGGCTGCTGGAGACCACAGCTATGGCCACTCCATTTTTAGAAGGTTGGTTGTTTGGGCCAACAGAACTGAGAAAGTGTTTGAAGGACCTAGCAGACTCCAGGAAACTCTGTCTGTGTGCCCTTTGTGCTACAGTACAGGTGGTGGCTTTGGGGAAGGGAGAAGAGGAAACACAAAAGAAGGCTGAAAGGAGAGGCCTAGGCAGAGGCTAAGAACAACGACCACATAATCAGAAAGGGGTTGACGCTTAAAGTGTAGGGAGAGCATATGCAGTGAGGGTTGCATGTGATAAAACTCAGATCAATTCCACCCTGTTGTTAAAGGATACCTGTTGTTAAAGACAGACCCATGGCTTCAGACAGCGTCATCCTTGACTTCTACAGAAAATGAGAAAGAAAAATCAACTATATATGAGACAGTTTAAGAGTACGATATTGAAAAGGAATGATGAGAGGAAACATCCTTGCCTTGTTTTTGATCTTAGCGGGAAAGTTTCTAGTTTCTCATCACTAAGTATGATGTTGGCTATAGATTTTTTGTAGATATTCTTTAGCAAGTTGAGGAAGTTACCTTCTAGTTCTAGTTCACTGAGAGTTTTTATCATGAGAGGTTTTTTTTTTCTACCATGAATTTGATTTTGTCAAATGCTTTTTTTATATCTATTGGTATGATTGTGAGTTGAGTTTTTTGGTTTTTTTTAGCCTGTTGATTGTTGATGTGATGGATTACATTAATTGATTTCTTAATGTTGAACCAGGCTTGCATACCTGAGTTAAATCTCACTTAGTCATGGTGTATAATTCTTTGTATGCATTATTGTATATGCTTTGCTAATATTTCGAGAAAGATTTTTTATATCTATGGTCATAAAAGATACTGAGCTGTATTTTCTTCTCTTGTAATGTCATTGTCTGTTGTTGGTATTATGGTAATACTGGCCTCCTAGAATGATTGGGAAGTATTCCTTCTGCTTCTATCTTCTGGAAGAGATCGTAGAGAATTAGTGTAATTTCTTCTTTAAATGTTTGGTAGAATTCAGTGAACCCATCTAGGCCTGATGCTTTCTGTTTCAGAAGGTTATTAATTGTTGATTCAATTTCTTTAGTGGAGACAGGCCTATTCAGATTGTCTGTTTCTTCTTGTGTGAGTTTGGGTAGATTGTGTCTCTCAAGAAATTGATCTATTTCATCGAAGTTATCAAATTTGTGGGCACAGAGTTGTTCATACTATTCTTTGATTATCCTTTTAATGTCCATAAGATCTGTAGTGATGGTGCATTCTTTCATCTCTGATACTAGTAATTTGTGTCCTCTCTTTTTCTTAGCCTGGCTAGAATTTTATTGATTTAATTGATCTTTTCAGAGAAGCAGTTTTTGGCTTTATTGATTACCTGTTTTTAATTTAATTGCTTTCCGCTCTAATTTTTATTTCTGTTCGTCTGCTTATTTCTGATTTAATTTGCTCTTTTTTTCTAGTTTCCTAAGGTAGAAGCTTAGATAATTGATTTTAGATCTTTCTTCTTTTCGAATATATGCATTCAATATTATAAATTTCCCTCTAAGCACTGCTTAAGCACAACTTTTGATAAATTGTATTTTCATTTTCATTTAGTTCAAAATATTTTTAAATTTTTCTTAAGTTTTCTTTTTTGACCCATGTGTTATTTGGTACTGTGTTATTTAATCTCCAAGTATTTGGGGATTTTTCAGCTATCTTTTGGTTACTGATTTCTAGTTTAATTCTACTGTGGTCTGAAATTATACGTGGTATGATTTCCATCTTTTAAAATTTCTTGAGGTGTGTTTGATAGCCCAGAATGTGATCTGTCTTGGTATGTGTTCCATGTGAGCTTGAGAAGAACATGCATGCTGCCATCGTTGGAAGAATAATCTATAGACGTTAATTATTTGCAGTTAATTTATGGTGTTATTGAGTGCAGATGTTTTAAATTTTTACAAAGAGAATATATTCATACATTGCATGTATTATTTCTCTAAAATAACTGTGCAACAAAATAAAAACAGTGCATAAATTTTTTAAAAAGTTATCATGGGCCAGGGCAGAAGGCGTTTGTAGGGAGCAACCTTGCAATCCAATGATTGCATCCACTCACTGCCAGACTTGCCATACAGATGAGGGAATGGCAGCCATGGCAACCCAAGGCCTTGGACCCACTGCACAGACCACAGTCAGTGGAGGGGAAGTGCCAAGGTATGGGCTTGAGATGGGAAGAGGAGAGTGCATCTGTGAACCCCTCCCAAATGCAAGCACACATTTCTGGTATTAGATGACTGAAGGCCAGCCAAGCCTATTCAACTGTGACTATAATAAAAGGCATGAACTCTATGTTCAGGCTCTAGGCTTGTTTATTGATTAAGCAATTGAAGGCTTACATATCGTATTTGCCTTGTTGTTTTTAGCTGGGCACTAAGCATGCCAAATCACAGAACCAATGGAAAAAAAGACATCACAGATGAAATTACATTTCCAGTCTTAGGTAATTGTCATTGAACATATAACAATTTGGGGATATTTAACTTGTTATACCTCTCCTTTCCTAATGGAGATGGACTATAACAAATCTCAAGTTCAAGAGGAAATCATATCATCCAAAAAATATCTAGTAAATGAATTTGGAGTGTTGAATGTAAATAACCTAATGTTGCTGCAAGTGGTTCTGCCCGGTTAACTTTAAACAAACAAGTGTCCCGGGGCTAGGGCATGGGCATATATGTTTGCATACATATCTAAAGAGTCATGACAAAATTTCCATTGTCTTACTCAGAGGTTAGAGTACAGTAAATTAGACAGCATTTCTTGATAATTAAAGTTAGAATAATCTAGAATACTCTAAAGCCTTTTTTTCCAACATTGGGCTCACTCTGTGAGCGGGGTGAGTGTTTGCATGCATGTGTGTGTCTTTTTGGAAGCATATTAGTTTACTATGGAGACAATTATGTCATTGGTAAGGACAAAGCTATGAAAAAGTCCAATTTACATACTTGTTTGTAATAAACTCATGGTGCGTAGGGAAAAAACGATTTCATCAATCAGTCACTATGCCCACATGTTGCGTACAAATTACAGTATTTAAAAGAATGAGGACTTTTATTGTAGTATGATGCTTCTCAGTGAATAAATTTCTCTAATCATTTGTAAATCTTAGAACTTTCAACTTTATATTCAAAAGCAATTTCTTACTAATTCTGTAAAATAATTGTTTTAAGAGTTCAAACGTATACGTAATTATTCTGAAGAAGATCGACATTTAAAAAAATATTTGACATAAGAAATCGTTGTTTTGTGAACCTGCATATAAGTTAGGGAGTATACTTTCCCTTTCCAAAGCCTACGGAAAATTAACTTGCATAATGTCTCCTTCCAAGAAGCCATTGATTTAGTCTTTCCAAACACATGTTTGACTGGATCTTAAAAGTAACCAGTTAACTTTTATTTCTCCTCTCATACCTGTGGCCAAGTGCCTACATGTGGCTGCCAAAGGCCAGAAGATCACTTGATACATTCATTACACATAGTTCCTACATATATCTGGATCTGCACACAAAATTTACAAGATTGGACTTCAGCTTAGTGCCATGATGCTTCTTTTGGGTGAAACATTGTTCTGTTTTAAGTGCAAATATGCCTGAGAGAGCACATAATCAAACTGCTGTCCTATCAACTCGCTTTCCTCATTGACCTCCAGGATGAAGTGTGGATAGGCCAAGGCTGCTTCGTGGATAACTCTCAGTGAATGAAGGAGAAAAGGGTCACTTTTGTTTATGTGTCAATTAGTATAAGGTTTAGCTGCATGAAACAGAAAAATCAGAGATAAAAATGGCTTAAACACCATAGAAGCCTATTTTTTCCTTCTATAGAGGAAGTCCAGTGGCAGGCATCCAAGGATGGTGGGATCTAGACTCTATCTATATTTCTGGGGCTCCATTCTCGTATATGGATTCTATCCCCAGAGTTGCTTCATGGTCCAGACAGGTGGCTGGAGTTTGCAAGCCAGAAGAAGAAGAGAAGTAAAGACCAAAAGAGGCTCCACCATGCTGAGTCAGCTCCCTTTAGACTGCCACCTGGAAGTCTCACAGAACTCATCTTACTGGCCAGAAGCAAGTCACATGGATGCATCTGGCAGGAATGGAGTCTGGGAAATAATGTTTTCTTCTTGATCACAATGTGCCCAGTTCAAAATAGGTGGCAAAGATATTTGGCTGGGAAGGCATTCTGCATCAATTGATGAAAAGAAATATATCACAATTTTAAAACATTTTTAACAGAGGTGTAATTTACATATACTAACATGCACAGCTTTCAAATGTATATTTTGGTGAGTTTTAACAGATGCCTACACTTGAGTAAACACCTCCTTAATCAAGATTATAGAACATTCCACCACCCCAGAAAGTTCCCTCATGTCCCTTTCCAGTCAGTCCTGAACCCTGATCCCTCATGTCCCTTTCCAGTCAGTCCTGTATCCCTGATCCAGAGGCAATCACTGTTCTTGATTCTATCGCCACAACTCAGATTATTTTATGGAACTTCTAGGACTTCTCTAAAACCCCTAAAACTTCATGTAAGTGGAAGTATGTAGGTCCTTTTTTGGTTTTGGTTTCTTTTGTTCAACCTAATGTCTTGAGAATCATCCCTGTTATCAATAGTTGAGTCCTTTTGATTGCTGAATAGAATTCCATTGTATGGATAAACCCTAATTTATAAATCCATCAATAGCAACTTTTATTTGTTAAGCATTCATTATTGCCAAACACTATGCTAAGTGCATCTCAGACCACGTCTCATAACCAGAGAAGAGTAGGTGTGCTGGCCACTTGTGAGGAATTTTCATTTGTGATTCTGTCTTTTGCTATCCAGCATCAGCCCTGGTCTTAGTACCTGGGTCTGTCTGTCATCCTGTGTGGTCTTGGTAGGAGGGTGAGGTGCAGGAAATCAGAGCCTCTTTCTTGATGAAGTTGCAGCCCAGTAAAGGAGGGTGGGTGGCCTTGGCCTGGCCAGTTCCATGCTCTCTTCAGGGACGCTGGGGGCCAGCCTGAGTGACTAAGGATCAAGGCAGAGGGAGCTGCGGCATGCAGTGATTCTTCCTGCTGTGTGGCCTCTGCCTTGGCTCCCGCCTGGCCTTTTGCATATCCTGGCTTCCTGCCCATTTACCTTGCTTCCAAAATTCCATCAATCCCCAAAACTTCCCTTCTTATTTCATTCAGACAGACTCAGTTTCTGTACTTACAAACAAAGCCATTACTGGCACACTGGGTAATGTCCCCATTGTACAGATAAGGAAACCAACGCCCAAGTTCAGTGACTCCTCTGGAGTCATACAGGCGATATTGTGGTTGGATGAGAACCCAGTCAGTCTCAATCCACGCAAAGGGAGAGGCAACCTCAACCCTGACCTTGGCAACCCCAGCCTCACTCGGTCCCTGACTTTGCCTCTATCCTTGCACACAGAGGACAGTGTGCGCATGCTGTCAGGAGGAGAAATGCACAGATCCCTTTCATAGCTCTCTGCTTCTCTTGACAAAGCCAACCAGAGCGCTTGAAATTGTTCCAACGTCTGCCCTCTCCGGACCCCTTGAATCCTACTTTTAACCCCCTCACTTAACCATTTCTCTCATCTTCCGAACAGAAATGAAAACCCACCCCAGAACACGGTACAATCTTCCATGCCTTTCTGTGGCTTACTTGAGCATTACTTTTAAACCCTTATTCTGATCTTTGTTTCATGTTTACAGAAGTGGATTCCTTTTATTCCTTTCCCCTGACAGGAATAATCCCTTTGGAATTTAAGCTTTTAAAGAGTAGCTCCTTGGGTTATTTGAAAGGCAGCCCTCCTCCACCTGCAGAGAAGGGGGGTCTGAGGCTGGCCCAGGGCTGGGTGGGGACACACACCTCGCTGAATTGTGAGGGGGCTAGCTCTCAGCTCAGATCTGGCCTCTCTCTTCCCCCGGCTTCCCCTCCTTTTATACTAGTCAGCAGCACCACGAGCAACCTTGAAAAAGAAGAGGGAGGGCCTGGGGGGAGGCTGTCAGCAGGAAAGAGGAGATGAAAGGAGAGGCAAGAAGCAGGGGTGGGTGGAAGATGATGACACTGAAATGTCACTTGCAGCCAGGAGGGGAAAGGATGACAGCCACATTCAGCCCACCCTGGGGCAGGGCGTCTCATTTTTCAAGATTCCCTGGATATTGGAACATGAAGACATCCGAGAGCAGGATTACAGAGTGTGGTGGACACGGTGATTCACCCTCCAAATCACTCTTCAGCTGCGAGGAGAAGGACCATCGGTGGACAGCCTCAGCGATCAGCCCCTCCAGAGATCGTCTCAGCTGCTGAGAGCCACCTGGCTCCGCGTACCGCCCACATCCAGTGACTGAGGGCAGCATGGGTATAAAGGCCTGGCCATTTGGCTCAACTTTGGACAAAGCCGAAAGGCATGAGTTCAGTGAAGGCAGCTGCCAGACTGCCTCTCAGTGCCACTTCTCGCTGCCTTTTTCTCCTGCCATAGTTTTTGGTCCCAAGGGTGCGTCCTGCTCACAGACTGTCTGAGTCCCACCTGGGAAACAGAGATTGCTGACGTACAAGTTAACAATTCTTCTTCTTCTTTTTTTTTTTTTAGTGGTTACCAGAGGATAAGGGAGGAGAGGGGTGGTAGATGAGGGTAAAGAGGATCAAATATATGGTGATAGAAGGGGAACTGACTCGGTGGAAAACACACAAGTTAACACTTTTAACAGATAAAAATACAACACACTATAGTTGCACTTTCACAGGACAATTATAAAATTAATTTTTAATGTTGATTCACTGCATATGACATCAATGAATTCCTTCAGTCCTGGGTGTGTATCTTATGTGTATCATATGGAGACAAAAAGTCCCATGAGGCAGCTCCTATTACTATCCCATTTTACAGATGAGGCAACCAAGGATCAGTGAGGACAAATAACTTGCCCCAAGTGGCACAACTTAGGGCACAGCCAGGAGGCTTGTTCCAGAATCTGTGCTCTTAGGCATTTACGCTCACCTTCCTGTCAGTGCTTTGTGCACGTCTGGACTATTTCTTCCTACAGGGCTGGGACATGAGGTCAAGGACTGTGTCTCAATCTCAAACACTGTCCGGGTCAGGAAGGTAAAACCTTACGTGTAAGAATATGAGAGAAAAGAATAGCACGAATTTGACTATATAAATGACAAATCTCAAAGTAAATTTTTTAAAGTTAAGAACATGACTGTCATAGAAATATAAAATAAGCATATGCCAAACATTTGTTTAACTGATTATATTTCTTTCCTAGTGCTGCTATAACATATTACCACAAGCCAAATGGCTTAAACCAGTAGAAATTTATTCTCTCACAGTTCTGGGGGCCAGAAGCTCCAAATCAAGATGTCAGCAGGGCTGTATTCTCTCCAAAGACTCTAAGGGAGAATTCTTCCTTGCCTCTAAGCTTCTGTGACTGCCAGCATTCTGTAACCTCCTTGGCTTGTGGACACATCTCTCTGCCCCCATCTTCATATCAGCCCCTTTGTGGCTTCTCCTCTTCTGTCTCTTATAAGGACACTTATCACTTGATTTAAGGCCCATACAGTTATCCAGGATGATCTCATGTCAAGATCCTTAATTACATCTGCAAAGACCCTTTTTCCCAGTAAGGTGACATTTTCAGTTTCAAGGATTTAGACATGGCAATATCTTTTAGGGAGCCACCATTGAACCCACTACACTCTGAAGGCGGGAAGCAACAGGAATGTAAAGTTAATTGAAAGGAAAATTTGAGAAACAGGTTTATCTAGTCAGTCAACAAAGGCATGCCGAAATAACTTCGCTAAGTTAGAGACAAATTGAATGGTTAATGTCTCACAGGGCAATCACATTGTGACCTTGGGGGTTACCTTTTCCCAAAGACAGAAATCTATTTAGACAAACATCTTTAAGTTAGCACATGACTTCACAGCTTCACCCTAATCAACAGTAAAGGGCAAATTCAACAAAGTACATCTCTTAGACCAGCGCTGTCGTATAGACCTTTCTGCAATGATAGAATATTCTATACCTGTACTATCCAATCCAGTAGCCACTAGCCACCTGAGGCTAATGAGCACTTGAAGTGTGGCTACTATGACTAAAAAACTGAACTTTTCTTTTTATTTAATTATAATTAAAGTTTAAGTATAAATAGCCACAAGTGGCTAGTGGCTACAGTGCCAGCCACACCCAGAGAATTAATTCCCAGCAGGACCTGAGAGACAATGCTCTAATGTGACATTGAAAGAATATACTGTTGCCTTATTTCCAAATTTTCATAATTTTTCTAAAGACATTAACATCAGACCTCAGACTGGGCACGCTGGGGGAATGATGGGAACTGTGGAGAATTAACAGTGATGTAGGTCCAGGTAACCCGGTAAGCATTTCTGTTTAGTTCCAATCAGTTATTGCCCTGTTGCCAGAACTATTCATTTTTCAGAAGAAGCCAGGCATGTGGATTTTTATGCAAAATTTTTTACTATTTAGAGCATAGCTAATTGGTGATCTCTGCTCTAGGGGAAATTGGCACTAGCTGACCTCTCATAATCTGTGTTCTCTAGTTACTTTTGTGCATATGCCACACCATCCAGCACTATGCCTAGCACATATTTGACACCCTCCAGTAGTGCAATTCATTTCAGTTCGACATTTTTTGAGCACCTACTGTGTGCCAGGAAGCAGGTCATTCTAAGGATGAATAAGACTGCCCTTACTCTCACCGCCTCCCAGCCTGACAGGGACACAACACAAAGTGCTTTGTAAAGAGTGGTGACGGAGGTGAGCACCAGGTGTCCTGAGCGTCAGGGCACACCTGGTTCCCGTCGGGCAGTTAAGGAAGGAGAAAATGAAAACTGAGATGAATCTTGAGCAACAGTTGGCCAGGTGAAGTGAAATGGAAACGGCATCCTGGGCAGAGGTGCCAGCAAGGTGAGAGGGGAGAAGTTGTGGCTATGGGCACCGCATAAGGGTTTAAGAGGGAAACTTGGAACAGTTAGCATCGCTAGAGCTTAAAATCTGAGATCAGAAGTGCCAGGAAGTAAAGGGAGAGAGGAAGCAAGGGTCAGATCACAGAAGGTATTCTAGTCTGTGATGTGAAATGTATTTTATCCCTGGCTTATCAAGACAATGGAATGAAAGAGAACATGAATACATTCATTCAGATAGTCTCCAGCATTTGGCACTAAAGACACTGGGGATACATGCAACTAAAACAGTGGGGTCTTTAATCTCATGAGGTTTTCAATCAACTTGGGTGAAACAAATGGTAAACAAGTGAACAAATGCATAAACAAGATCAGATAAAATTCTAGACAGAATTCTTCAGCCTTGAAGAAGAGCAAACCAGCATGTGAGGCAGAATGACTAGGAGTTAGGTATGGGGGTAATCAGGTTAGCTGCTCTGGGAAAGTAGTATTTGATCTGGGAGCTGAATGTCAAAAAGGAGCCAACCATATCATCACCTAGATTCTAGAAGAACAGCATTCCAGGTTCTTAACTCTAAGAATCATTTGGTAACCATTTTTTATAGCCAAAGTTTAAAAAAACAAAAAAAATCTACCTAAGGAAACAAAGAGCATTTGAGAACAGAAGAGAGAAAAATCACCTGTAATCTTACTACCTTAACACGACTTCTGTTTTCAATTCGAGTGCATTCCCCTCAATCTGGGCCTACAGGCACATGTATTTTATGTAATTGATTGTAATCAACCATATACACAAGTTTGTAGTCAGCTCTTTTCACTTAGCACTAAAAGCATTCTTTGTGATAACTATAGACCTGCGCGTTACAATTTCAACTTCTGCATTACTGTCCATCCAGCGGGCCTCACATACAGTATTTATCCTTTCTCCTGTTACACATTTAGGTTGTTTTATAAATGTCATGTTTTTGAGCATAAACATCTTTACACATACATAGTTTTTCCTCTTCTTATTTAAGATAACTTCCTTAAGATAAATTTCCTGAAGTGAGAGATTCCTGTGTCAAAGGGAATGTTTAATGTTAGAGCTTTTGATACAAGTTGCCAAATTGTTTTCCCAAAGGGATAGTGAAAGAGGGCATGTGCGTACATGTGCGAGTACATGTGTGTAAGAATATGAGCGGGCAAGAAAACAAGCCATCCTTCTCCATGCGTGTACTGTGAGTGGGGGTCTGCTTTGCTCCCTATTATACATGCAGTGCCAGGCACACAAAAGGAGCTCAGTAATAGAATGAGTGACTGGCTTCCAAGCTCAGGTTTTGCAGCTGAAGATTTGCAGCTGAATTTGTTGTTGTGCTCCAGAGGCTAGAAATTTGCCCATCAGGAACACATAGTTTGTGCATCACTCTGCTTTTGTGGTGTTGGCTTTTGATTTTTAAAAAAAGGCTAAATAGATGTTTATGGAGATTGGGCCCAGAAGGCAGGCTGAGCCTCCCCCTCCAGATCTCTAAAAAGACTTCAAAGATGCACATGTCTTATGTTATAGATCTATTTATATATGTGTATTTATGCATCCCTCCAGCTCCTCCCCCACTCACTGGACTCAGGCCATGGTAAACAAATACAGTATTCACAGACAGCCTGCGGGGCTCAACTGAGAGATAAGCACAGTCTGGGTTCTTATAAACAGCCTCTGAGATGACGATTTGTGGCAAGCTGATTTATTGGGAAATATTCCCGGGAAAAATGGGTAGGAGAGTGGGGTAGTGAGACCAGAAAGGGAGGAGGCCACCTAAGGGTAAGATAGCAAATAGGGTCCCTCAGAAGGTAACTTTGGCTTAATGCAGGGAGCTCTGGAGAGTACAGTTCACAACTCAGAGTTGTCCCTATCAAGGGGTGAGGGACCTGGAGGGTTTAGATCCCCTGTACCCATCTGGGCATAAACTGTCCCGAGGGACATTACCTGCCAGGCACCTCTGGGTCTCAGATGCAATGATAAAGTATGGTCCAGCAGCCTGAGGCCTAACCTGTGGCAGAGACACAGATGCTGGCCTTTGGGAGTCATCGTACAAGGGAGCCTGTTTAGATGAAAATGGTAAAGGGATTTGAAGGCAGGTGGACGGAGCCCGGCCAGTTCCTGCTTCAAGCTCATCACAGTAATTGCCATGCAAACTAACCCCATGAACGATATCAACTTTAACAAATGAAAGAACAAACATCTGAGAAAGTGAAGCTAATTGAAAAAGAGAAAAACTCAAGAATAAGTTTAATCATTAGCCTCATGGACATAGAAGCAGATATTACATCTGCCAAATCAAATGGAGGTCTTGAAAATTAAGTTTTTGATCACTGCCATTAAAAAAAAAAGTGGATGGATAAAAGAACAGAATGGAAACAGCTGAGGAACAAATTAGTGAGCTAGAGGATTCAATTGAAGAAATGTCTGAAAAGAGATGGAAAGCATGAAAGGAAAGTTAAGAACATGGAAAATAATTTTATAAGTTCCCACATCTGCCTAATAACATTTTCAGAATGAGAGGACAAAGAGGATAGATGGGAGGAAAATACTTAAAAAGATAATAGAAGAATTCCCGAAGTTAATTAAATATGTGAGTACTTAGAACAGAAGTGCCCAAAAAGACCCAAGCAGGAAAAATGAAAAGTGCTGCATACATAGCGATCACATCATTGTGAAATTTTAGAATACCAAGGACAAAGAGAAAGTTCTAAATCCTCCCAAGAAAAAAGCAAATTATACACAAGAGAGAAAAAAAAGCAAACACTATCACACCGATCTCATACCTCTCATGAGCAATGGTTGATGGGAGCAGAGAGCAAAGCTAGATCTTTAGAAAATTCTGATGGAAAAAGTTTGTGGACATAGACTTGAAGTGAAAATATTCATGTGGGAAACAAATATAGGCACTTTCAGACAAGCAAGAATTCAGAAAATGAACCATTCACAAACCCTGTTTGAGAGGATTGCTAGAGAATGTACTCTACAAAATCACAAAAATTGATTTAAGAAGAGCAGCAGCATGGAGAAGCAATAAGAAACTAAGGAGAAAATAAACTAGTAAAATGTGAAGAAAAACAAGTATTAATCAGGATTCCCATTTATTGAACATTTATAACTTGCGCAACAAATAGTAACCTTCCTTAACATCATCTTCAAAAAAGGTGCCAAACCAAGGAACATTTCCAAATGGATAATCTCGCTAACATCTAAATGAATGTCACTGAAAATTGGGAACTGCTTGGACAGGTCCACCACCGTCATGACATGATGACTCTGTTTATATGGAGGTGTGAAATTGGGGTCTGGGAGGATCCACATACCTGGGTGTCTGTCAACTGAACCATCAATCTTTGTCCGTGGAAAGGACATACTGGATAACACACTCTCAGTGGTCTGTATTCTCTCCTCAAATCGTAGGTTTCTCTCTAATTTTGTAAAGCCTTGGTTGACTCACAGTGAATTTGTATAATTTGCCCTTCTGGTCTTTCTATTAGAGCACAAATTATTCCATTGAAGCCTGCCAAAAGCTTTCAAACCTTTAGCATTGACTGGGAAGCAAAATTGAATAACAAATGAGCTCAAGTCATTGGGGGAAGTCTTGTTTGAAAAGGAAGGACCGAGCTGCTTTTGAAGGGCTGTGCTTCCCACCTCCTCCTTTATAACAACACCTCTTAGAAGTTTTAAACTATTTGCTTTTCTCTGAATGATTTGATCCTTTTGGAATGAGCTGCCTCTTCCAGGGCAGGTGGTGGCGGGAGGGTGGCTGCCTTTGTTTCAGGAGTTGTGTCCACTGGTTAGAATGGCGGGCGCATTTTTGTTTCCATATCAGGAACTTCAATGATAGCCTTCTCCTAAGGGATTAGAGATTGTTAATTACTTTCTGTGAAAGAGGGAGCCTGCCGCCCTACAGCTTGGCAGGTTCGCTAAAAATAGAGGCTATAGGTTATTTTTAAAAAGCCTCATCCAGGGATCATGACCATGAGTCACATTTATCTCCAGAGTGTGCCTGCTGAAGGAAAACCGCACGGCTCTGTGGACGCTTTAAAGCCTCCCTGAAACTGTGCCACCTCTGCGGGACAGTCACACCAATCCACCCAGGAGGAAGTGGAGAAGGTTTGTGCACGTGGAATTTTAAGACTCAATTCAGATGAAAATAGACACTCCGTATCCCAAGGACGGGCAGTGTTTTCTCAGCATTAGCTCTTAACTAACGTTTGTCATGCTGCTGTACGCTCTGTCTACTTATCGTTAGCTTCCTTCTTCTCCTTTTCCTAGGAATGTTCATAATCTAATAAAGAAATATTCGCTGAGGAGGACTTCCATGGCATGGGAGGTATCCGTCTTCTCTGAGACATCAATTTCACTTGCTTACAGAACATTAAAAAGAAATTTTAAGGGATAAATGCAGTAATCTACAGCTACTTATGATTAGGCTGTTCTGGATAAAACAGAATGCATTATACGTAAGACATATTTCATACTCCCAAGGCACTTTAAAATAATGAAAACATATAAAATAATATATAAGTAATTAAAGTAATGGCAAATAAAAACTTAGCTTTATACGGCATTGCCTATTGGAGTAATATATCTCTTTTTATAAGCCCTTTGTGATACGGCTATTAATTTTTAAGTAACAAAATATTGCTCTTGAACCAAAAATGGGGTATTAACTAACACATACACTATTAATTGCTTTGCAAATGCAAAGCGCTAAATTTTAGTTTACAAAAATAAACCTTTGAGGTTATCTAATAAAATCTTTACACAGTGCCCACTTCTGAGTCATCCAGGCAGTGGAGGAGACTCCCCCTGCTGAGTCCATAAAAATAGCCTCATAAGACCCTAGATCTCTCCTAGGAGCTGATTTGTGTGCATCAGGAAGCCTGGTGTTACCCTCCCTGTGTCCCCACCTCACGCAGTCATTCTTTCCGTTAGCCCCTCCCCTTCCCTCATGACTCAAGTATTTAATTTCCCATCCTCTTTCAACAGATGAGTTTCCTGAGCCACAAGTAGGGCACTTCTTAAAAGGATGTCCCCTTCTTATAGATGATATTCTGTCACCAGACCAGTCTATTATCTGGGCAACCTAGTGCTATCTTGATGTCTCTAATCCCATGGAATTGGCCTCATGGCCTGATTTTCCTTTATTCATCAGAGCGTGATTGACTCAGCACATCCTGAGTTACCTGTTCCCAGTGAACCCATTTCCCTAGGGACCACACTCAGAGCCCCACTTTACACACCACACTTCCTACAGACTAGGGTGAGAAGCCTCAGGTGCATCACATAAGGAGGCACTCACTCTTGGATTCAGGTCAGTGCAGGGTTGGCATTTGACATCTCAGAGAGTGAGTGCCTCCTTAAATCTTGCACCTAGCACCTCACTCACCCTACCCTAGTCGAGGGACTTACTCACAGTCCAGCTTTCCCTGTCCCATGGTACAAGTGAAAATAGCAAGGCAGAGAGGGGAGTTGAAGTGAAAGATTACTAAAAAGTGGGTGCAAGGCCCTCTTGTCCTCAATTTCCCATTCTATCGGCTATGTGCAAGTATTTCATGAAAACTATCCCTGGAACCGACAGCATGAACTTCTCAGCTTGTGAAATAAATTTGTGTTTAACCTAATGAACTATTTCTTACAAGCTCTTCCATAAACTAGAGGGAACTCACGCTATATAGTATGTATAAAATAATGAAATTTTCTAACTTTTTTTAAGGTTACTTATTTTTCCTCTCAAATATTTTCAATGTGTATTAATATTCTACATTAATAATGAAAGGTTCTGAGAATACTTGGAGGAAAAACCAAGCACGCTCTTTAAATTTGTTTCAACCAGGCTCTGACCACAGAACTTTTGGTGGTGGCGGTGGTGGTGGTGAAGGAAGGGTAATATCATACACAACTGGTGTTGGGAGGAACTGGGTTTAGGAAACCATGAAGGAGTAGAGTGAGTTTTAAATTTACCTCCGAAGGCACAGATTTGAAGCCTGCTCAGGGGTAATGGGCCTCTGCACTCTATTCTCCCTGTTCCCAGATCTGTAAATTAAGGGGATTGGATGACCTCAAGGCAAGGGACCCTTCCAGCTGTGAGATGCTGGAGCCCTATGGCTCTTAGATTCCTTCCCTCTCTGGTGACCACCCTCCCTTGGTGGTCCCAGGTGGAAAGGATCTTTATATGAAAATGCGCTTGGCCCAAACTGCTGTGCTCTGATTCAGCCGCCATCCAAAGCAAACTTTGAAGTGGTTTTTCAAGAGAATTGAGGGAGACAGTCTCAGTCTGGAAGTTTGCTCTCCTTAATTACGTCAGAAACCCACTAGGTAAAATCAAACAGTGGGGTAACAGAGTCGTGCCATCTCCTCAGCTAGCTCAGAGGCTGAGAAGAAACCCGGTGCCAGGAGGACCTACCGATACTGCAGCCTCTGAACCTTCAGTACTGCTGCTAAGGCTCGAGTTTGATTCTGAGTCAAAATTTAGAGGCTTCAGTCAATCCAGCTTCAAGCAAACTTTGGATGTTAACCCTGATTAATTGTCAGCCTAATCGTACTCCAGTATATCAATTCTTTTAAGACCAACCCAAAACGGCAAATATTTGCTTCTTGTGCGAAAGTAGCTAATTTAAATAATAGACTTTTCTTAACTCACTAATAACCATCCCTTATCATTTTTCTCCCACGTTTTGAGAGCTCTTGCCTAGCAGGCAATATTTACTAAGTCATTAATTTGTTTTCCCTTAAAAAAAAATTAATCCTAAACGCATATCACGTGGCTGTCTTTCCAGCCGAAAGCAGACACTTGCTCTCTGAATTACATTTATTCGTTCAGTTTAAAATTTTTGTTTATTTTGTCTTGCGGTTGTTTCTATGTAAGTAAATGTACGGAACGTCTGCGATGCGGTTTAACAAGATACCTAATGAATACCAGTGAATGCTTGAGCCGCAGCTGCTGCTGACGGGCTTTAAGGAATGGAATTCAAGCACGTTTTAATTCATTCGCGCACTTGGTTTTCAGTGGACAACTGTGTGGACTTTTCCTCGGGAGAGCTCGTGTCCCAACTGAAATTTCCTATCCTCGATGTAATAAACCTGTCACTAAGATCGTAAAAAATTGGTAGGGAGCGCTTATTAAATGCAGATCCCTGATGTTCCGTGGCCCCACCCCTACCGCTCCAGTGTGGCGGTGCAGGGAGGGGCGGGGCGGGGGCGAGGAGAGCTCCGCAGTGCAGGCTCCACCCCTACCTTTCAACGTGGGCCTGACAGTGGCAGTTGGGTTTGGCAGCTCCCCAGAACTGAGAGACGTCCCCTCCGGTTCCCTAGGGCAGTAGGCTCCAGTTATGAACTCTGTGGGATTCAGGGTTTCCATTATAAAGAACGAGACCCTAATTGTTCTGGTTTATTTTGTCCTGCAATTCACTAAATATAGATTCCGAGATAAAGACGTAGTTCCCAGTTTCCTAGGTGCCCTGCCCTTGGAGAAAAAAGGATTCAACCAAGTGCATTTCAGGAGGTTCGAGTGGGTTAATATTTCTGAGATAGCAATCTTTACCCGGCTCTTCGTTGTTGCTTTTCCCACCCCATCCCTCACCGCCAATTCAGGCCTGTTAGTTCATTGCCCCCAGGACGGGATGTGCCTGGGCAGAGCAGAAACAAAGGTATCTCCCCTGTTGAAACTTTAGGAGCTGACTAAATGTTTGCCTAAGCAAATGTTAATGAGACTTGATGTTTGAGAGAAGATTTATTCCTGGGCTGGAGAGAGGAGAGCTCAGGTGAGTCTGGGGACAGAAATCATATGCTCTGCTTTCCTAGCAGAACCTCAGGAAGGCAGCGAAACCCTAAAGACGTTTGTGAAACCTGAGGACTGGGGGCACCTGTGCCCTGCTTCCACTTGACCTCCCTCAAAGGCGGCAAGGCCCCACAAAAGAGCTGGCTCTGGTGTGTCCAGACTGAGCAGTCTTAGTATCTCCAAGATTTCCACCCCATGACAAGGCACAGAACCAGTTGCATGAACCCTCCACCCAGCACAGGACCCAGTGGGACAATTTGGCGTGTCGGTGACCAGAGTAGAGTGATGAGCCAGGACCAAATGAGCCCTTCCAACGCCTTGACAATACCTGGGCTCTATGAGGAGAGGCAAAAACTTGATTTAGATTGAGCTCTCATCACTCTAGGAAGAAGGGAAACGTAAACATGTGTCGTTTTTAAAATTAAGTAGTGTTTATATTCTATCAAGAGTTATGGCTGAGATTTCTATCCACAAACCTGCACTATAGAGATCAGGGGAAGCGGCATAGCCCTTGGAGTCTAGGTCACATGGTCCGGAGGTCCTTTCCCCCTTCCCACCACCTGCTCACCAGTCTTCCCAAACGGGGGAAACCCTTGCCTTCTGAGAAGTCAAGTTCTTCTTTCCTCAAAAGCCGGGAGCCTCCCTCTCAGGTGGTCAGTATGAATCTAAACCTGGGGCTTAGGACAAAGGCAGGTGGTCTGATGCCAAGAACTTCAGTCCAAAGACATTTGGTAATTGACCATGAAGAGAACGAGAGGGGAGACCGAATCTCTGAGCAAGAACCAAGCTGGTTGAATGTGCATACATGCAGGGATAGCTGAAGGTGAAGACAGGCGATTGGGGAAATCTGCCTTTTGCTGTTTATCCAGATGCCTAGTTTTTTTCTTTTTCTTCACGTTTTTTGTGGCAACATGTTGCGGGTGAGAAGAAAGGTTTAACTTGTCCTGTCTTTGAACACATTGCCCCCCCC
The DNA here is from genome assembly GCF_004115265.2 of Rhinolophus ferrumequinum. Lineage (NCBI taxonomy): Eukaryota > Metazoa > Chordata > Mammalia > Chiroptera > Rhinolophidae > Rhinolophus > Rhinolophus ferrumequinum. Next base: position 25,024,268 of record NC_046300.1, on the reverse strand, counting down.
CCTTACCTTACAGAGGTAATAAAAATTATACACACACCTCCACATCCTAACAAAATGTCAGAATTAAAGAGGCCAAGCTCATCTTTTTACAAAACTTGGAAATTGGATCTCAGAATGAATACTATAGTTTCACAAAACTCCAGGGCAGGTATATTCCCTGCTTTTCAGAAGTTCGCATTACCACTTTGCTTTTACAAAAGACTTACATTAGTACCTGTTTTCGCTAACCCAGAGAAATCCAAAGAGGATTTTCACTTTAACGAAGAAAGGTGAAAAGTGAAAATAGCGTTCATCATCATTTGTTTGCAGCAAGCTGTCATAGAGGCAGCGTGTACCTCCAGCAGGGAGAGTGGCCCTGCCTCGCTCCTTCCCCAGGAACTACACTCAGCCGCTCAGCATCAAGCCCCATAGCTTTGAACTGTGTCTGTGAGCATCTGTGCTTTTTCACCATTTATTTTGTGCATCTGAGAGCAAGTGTCCTAAGGTATCAGAAAAGCCTAAGAGAGCTCCTAAGGGTGTTACGCTAAGCATAAAACTGAATGTAATTAAGCATATTTGGTATGATTTGGTAGGTTATTTTTTGGATCTGTGGACACTCAAAAAATGTTCCATTCATTTAAATTGCTCCTTTGCTTTATACCATTTCAACTTACGAAAGGTTTTGTAAGAACACTTTCCTTTCCGTTAACGAGGGAAACCTGTACTCAAAAGATACATTTTGATAGACTGCTCTTTTCGTTGGAAAGAGGAAAGAATGCTTTAAAACCCAAAGGTCTTAAATTTAAGATTTTACCTGGGTCACTCTCCGTTGGTGAGAGAGCCCCTCATCATCCATCGGTATCTGGGATAGGCAATTGTTAAGAGACTAAAGCCAAGATGTGAAGGAAAATGGGGTAAAATTTGATAGCTTTGGAGCAAATCCGCCATGAATTGTTGTCCAATTGACCCATCTCCAGTAGCGCCAGTTGGCTGGAAGGTCCTCACATCGGTTCTTGTTCTCTGTCATTGCCACTCCTTCCCCAGCCTTCTCTTATCATAACCAGGTTCCACTTCCCTCAAGTGGAAATAGGGAAACTTTCTTCCTAAGATCTCACTCTCAATAGCCACCGAACCAATCAAAAAATGTGTATGTGCAAACCTGAGCTAATCCAAAAAGCTAATTCTAGACATTTCGTTTTAGCATTCTCTCTCACTGGGAGAGTCAAGAGCTGCTAAAACACCAAGAAATAAATTCCTGGATTGAGTTTCCCTTCTCGTGGCCTCCCACCTGGTGAAGGTGCTAATGAGCAATGATGTGCCCAGAGGAAGGAAGAAATTAGGGAAGTAGGAGTGGGACACAGAGTACCACATGGGCTGGTAATGAATCCCTGGTGACTCGAAGTTGCCTGGACTTTCAACCAAATCTGGTTTGGGTTTTACTTCCTTAGGTTTCTTTCACTAGCCATTACAAATAAAAATGACTTAGGCTCTTCCAGAAAATATTTCCTTTCTTTCTTCTTTCCTCTCCAGCAGCATTGTTGAGCATTTATAAAGTGACTGTCACTTTATAAGTAAAACACCATCAGTTTTACTTTGGGATGCGAGGGGCCTCACAGTCAATGTGGAACTGCCAGTGTTCCTGCCAAGTGGCCACCAAGTAATAGAGCTCTTGGCTCTAACTGAATTCCAGGAGGAAAAGACAACTCAAAGGTGGTATCATTTGTCTTTGTTGGTAACTGTTATTAATATGTATATTTGAACAGCCAGAATGCCTATATTGTCTCCATTTGAAAGCTTGACCTGTCTCTTTCAATAGGGTCACTGAAGAATGAGGAAAGTGGAACTGCTTTTTCAGTAAGTATTTTCTTAAAAACAAAGCTCAATAAGCAAGAGAGAGAACATTGTGTAGATTTCTTCTGGTGACATAAGTTGAGGGGGTCCCAAAACCCAAGTAAGTTAGAAAGTATAGAACTATATAATGGTCATGGTATGAGAGGCATCTGGCAGTTTTGTTGCAGACTCAACATGTGGAATAATGGGAGATTTTCCTTGCTGTAGGAAAACCCTTATTTTGTATTTCTAGATACCTGTTTTGATTTTAACCCTAGCATTTTATTATCAGCGTCTGTAACTCTGAAAATGTATTAGAGTGATTTTTTGCTTAATTAGAATAAAATCATTGCTTCACCAGAGCATGACTATAAGAAAAAATTAAGTAATTCTGTCCAGTCTTATAAGCTAAAGTTGTACTAAAATGATTATTACTTTGCATGTCCTTTTCTGGACCTCCTGTAATCCTAATAACATTTAAATCATCAACTATAAAATAACAGCCTTCTGAAAGGAAAGGAAAATGTGGGTAGTGTTTGCCTGTCTTCAATTCAGTACCAAATCAAAGTATGGGAACTAGGTTCCGGGAACTGCAACCCTACCATATAGGGCCAGCATTAGGCAAAACCAGAAAATGTGTCCCTTCGTCTCTCATTTTCAGCTCATTCCATTTGGTTCTCTACCTTTCCTCCCAGCCCTTATTTATTATGAAGTACTAAAGCTGATAAATACAGAAAATATTTGCAAGCTGGGTAAACATATTAAAATTAGTTAAGGAAGAAAAGAAAGAAAGGATGAAAGGACACGAAACAGCAGAGCAGGAAAGACTCAGCTTCAGCGTTAATGAACCTGCATGAGAATCCTAGCTCTGCTTTTCAGGGGCTGTATGGCCTTGCGGCAGGTCACTTAGTCTCTTGGAGTCCTAGTTTTCTCATGTGAAAAATGGAATGGTAATATTAACCTTCGTGGGTTTGTTGTAAGAATTAAATGAGACAATGTCTATAAAACACATGGTTAGTGCTCAGTGAATGGTTTTCCAGGAAAGCCCTTGTAAGTTAAGGTTTAAGAGCTCTATGTGTTGTCACTTTTCATGGCTACTAGTTTTGCTTTCACATTTTTATAAGACTTCCTGATGCATTCAACTCAAAAGAGGAAGCCCTGTGGGAATCTCCCACATTGTGGCAGATCAATTGGGAAAGACAAGCTTGAGACACCAGGGCCTTCGGGGAGTTTGTCCAATTACGCCACCAAGATTTTTTCTGGTGTTTTAAATAAGACCCACTCTGCATCCGGGGCTGTATGTGTCACCAAAGAACTCCTGGCTTCTCTGTTTCTGTGGGTGATATCATTTGCGCTGTCATTAGGGCAGATGGTAGCCTAGGGCATGGCACTCAGAGAGAAATCTGAGGATGAGGTGACCTCTGAGATGAATGACATGCTCTTAACTTGCTCAAATGGGTTAGAGGGTTACGAGACGTCCGTATATCTAGGACAGTGCCAGTTTACCCCTGCTGTCCCTGAGTAATTCTTAATAGCACCTCTTCCCTTTTCAGTCTTAAAATTACCCCAGTTTGGATGATAAATTATATAGTTACCTTAATCAAAGTGAAGGACAATAAGTCACAAAAGGGAACATGATGAAATGCTTTAATTCAATAGACTCTCAGATGCTTAGATTGTATCCATTTTAGGAGACACCACTATGCCACGAATAATTAAGAAAGGGATAAACCCAGGGTGTTGGTGTGCTAGGGCTGCCATCACAAGGTACCACAGACTGGCTGGTTTAAACAACAAAGATTTGTTGTCTCACAGTCCTGAGGCTGGAAGTTCAGGATCAAGGTGTCAGCTGTCTTGTTTTCTTCTGGAGGCCTCACTCCTTGGTTTGTAGATGGCTGCCTTCTCCCTGTGTCTTTACAAGCTCTTCCCTTCCTGTGTGTCTGTGTCCTAACCTCCTCTTCCTATAAAGACACCTACCAATCATGTCAAATTAGGGCCCACTCTGAAGACCTCCTTTACTTTGTGACCTCTTTGAAGGCCTCTCCAGATACAGACAAATTCTGAAGTACTGGGGGTTAGGACTTCAACATGTGAACTTTGTAGGGACATAATTCAGGCCATGACACCTACCAATTAAACTCTGGTGTGCCATGAATTGTTACATATATACTGATGTCAGAGATACTAAAATGTGAACAACTGTGGCTGTCAGAACCGCAGTTCTAAAATACGGTTGATTTGGAAGGTGCAAACTAGTTCCATTCTACATGCTTTGGTGATGGTGAGCATGGAAATTTATAAACCTCTTCATTGGAAACCGTCATTTTCTCCCCTTCACCCTCCTGAGGGACCTGGGAGAGGAAAGGAGAGTGAAGTCGCCCAGATTGTGATCTCCCTGGTGTCTCACTTCCTGCCAATTCTTCTTTTGTAACAGTGCCCGTGACTGCCCCTTCCTTTCTTCCTACCCACACCCAAATCAGCCCTTAGCTCATACCTGGACGGTTTCCATAGCTTCTGACCCGGTCCTCCCACATCCATCCCCTTCTTTTCCTTTCTAATCCACCAGCACTGATCTGTAAGATGACTCTCAGAACTGCAGCCTTGGTCACGCCACAGCCCTGATCAAAAGCCTTATTTGGCCCTTCATTTCTAAAGAATAAAATCCAAAAGAGTTTCAGCCTAACACTGCAGTCAGGTCCTCTGTGCTCAGTCTGACCTCCAGCACCCCATCCAGCTGCCTCCGTGACCCTCCTGCACCACCAGCATTCCCAGCTCAGGGTATTCGTATGCTCCATGGCCTCTCGCCACTTGCTTGCTCGCGCGCTGGGCCTGTCTGAATGCTGCCATGCACCTATGACACACAGTTCCTTATGTCTGCCTCTCCAACTAACAGCCATCCAAATTATCAAGATTGCAATGCAGTCCATTACACACTGGCCGAGAAAGGAGTGCTGCTCCTTGGCTCTTCCAAAAAGAATGAAAACTATTTCCCCACCCGCTCCTATCTCCCTCCTCTGAGAGAAGGTGGCCTTTGTGTCCTGGAAGTCTGACTTCCCTTCGCCCCAGAGAGAGTTAACAGCCTGTTGCGTGTTTTCTGTGGGAAAGAGGGAAGCTTCCTGGTGGGATGGCCTCGCCCTTTGTTTTCTGAGGTACAGGCCACAGTAACCTAGTGGCTCGGGATATCTTTGATTTGGCCCGGAAGTATTTTGTATGAATTTTAAATATTGGTTGCAATTTTCAGAAAGTGGGCAATTTCCCATGAAAATCTCAATATTTTGGTTCTCTTGAAAAACTCAAAGATTCGGCATCTCTGGGCCCCTATTTTCACATGGCAAAAATTGGCAGGATCCAAGTCATGTTGGTCTCCTTTGGCTACATCATGTACTTTCCAGTTTACCGCTGTCCCCACCACTCACCAAAGTCCTACCCACTTCATCACTCATTTATGTACCTGCCTGTTCTTGTAAGCATCTGGGTTCTCAACCTGTGCTTAGATGCACCAAGGGGATTAATCTGAAGTATGTGAGGGAAAGAAGGTGTTGGCCATAAGCTTCAAGAGTGAAAGAGAAGCATGGACACTCTATAGTGTCTATTCTAACACACCTTCCTGAGGGAGCAGGACCAGGCATAGAGAGGGCTGGGTAGGTCCCTGTGAGGACTGAGCTGTAAGGGTTTTTCACCTTGAGAATATCAGGGGAAGTCCCGAAGGCTTAGCTGGGCCCAGAGAACCTGAAGCTACCCTCACAACTGCCCACAGAAGTACCCACCTTCAGTGGATGTGAGCAAGGGGCAACAGACAGCATCAGGGACCACACTAGCCAAAGACCTGGCATACCTCCAGTTTCCTGCCTAGCGTAAACCCCATGGTTTTTGTACAACCTAAGTGGAATGGGGGTAAAGGGCATTATATTGCATTACAACATCTCCAGAAGGGCCCATTCATATCGCAGCCTATGGTATAACTCCCTCTGCCTTTGTTCAGTGGGCTGAGTGCCATATACATATATGGTAGCCCGGACTGGGGACACTGTGTGTGTGTGTGTGTGTGTGTGTGTGTGTGTGTGTGTGTAGCTTCTCAAACTGAGTGATTTGGACTTTTCACCAACCCTGACAGTGGAGGCTCAGAACTTCAATTTAATTTTTTATAAATAAATGTAATACGTCTTACTCCCTGGTGTGGTTTAGTAATTAAATTCTGTGACAAAAAATAAATAGTTCTCCAACACAGAAAGCATGTTTTATTCTTCCATTCTTCTCCATAGTCTTTTTACAAAGTAAATATGTGTTGACTCTGACTACAGTTTTCAGCACAGAATTTCTCTCCCCAGTAAAAGTTGAATTTTTCGTTTTCCTGGGTGATTCGTCCTAGGCACAACTGGCTTATGCCACCAAAACACACTTGAGGCTAATAGCCACTTTCATGTTTGGCAGTGAAGAGTTTAATTAGCATATGAGTTTCTGTTTATATAGACCAGTCAGTGTGTAATCTTTCCAGGAGGGAGTTCAAACAACACTCTCTGCCATACAACACTCTCTGCCATTAATACTCTGTCCACAGCCTTAATTTTTTTTTTAAAAAGATTTTATTGGGGAAGGGGAACAGGACTTTATTGGGGAACAGTGTGTACTTCCAGGACTTTTTTCCAAGTCAAGTTGTTGTCCTTTCAATCTTAGTTGTGGAGGGCGCAGCTCAGCTCCAGGTCTAGTTGCCATTGCTAGTTGCAGGGGGCGCAGCCCACCATCCCTTGTGAGACTCAAGGAGTTGAACTGGCAATCTTTTGGTTGAGAGCCCACTGGCCCATGTGGGAATCGAACCGTCAGCCTTCGGAGTTAGGAGCTCGGAGCTCCAATCGCCTGAGCCACCGGGCCGGCCCCTCAGCCTTAAATTTTTGAGTACCTTTCATCAAAAACTCCACTTCTAAGAATTTATTGTAAGAAAATAATCAGGAAATGTCACCCAAGACTTATGTTCATAGATGTGTATTGTAATGTATTAATTACAGCAGCAAAAATAGGAAGCAACCTAAATGTTCAATCACTGGGGAGCAATGAAATATATCCTGACACATTGATACAACCAAGTACCATGCAGCCTTTGAAAAGAATGTGTTCAGAGCATTGAATGGAACGAGGAAATGGTGACTGTATATTTAGAAGAGGTAATAAATACCTCTGTTTATTGATATGTTGCTAACAATGTTTAAAGGGGGTGACTATTGTTAAAAATGTTCACTCTCTCCCCAGCTCCTGACTCTGGATTCAGCCATGGGGTTTGTTTTCATCAGTGGGATATAAGCAAATACAATACTAGGGGAGGACTGAAGTGCATTTGCATGATTGGCTTGATCTTGTGAGCCTTTTCCAGTGCCATGAGAACACACTTAGGCTAGACCACTGGTTCTAGAGAAGGACGACAGACACGTGCAGTCAAACTAAACCACCCCAGCAGCGCACAATGAGCTTCAGCCAACCCCCAGTGAAGTCACAGTTCCATGAGAACGAAATATTGCAAATCCACTGATGGGGAGTTTTTTACACAGCAATCATTGACTGATACGAGAAGCAGGTACGCTCCGATTGTGGAAAGCTCTTCTCCAATGATAAAACAAACACAAGATGGTGCCAATAGTCTTTTATTTTCTCTTCAAGTGCCCATTTGATCTATACTGGGTCCACCCAGGATCAAGGGGAGGGGACATAAACCACACTGCTCAGTGAGAGGAATATCAAAGTCACATTCTAAGAAGAACATGTAAGATGGGCAATATTTTATGGCCTGCTTTGGAAAACATAATCTACCATATCAAATGCTCAGAACATTGCTTTATAAGCACTATATATGTGTTAGCTATTTTCATTCAATAGACATTTGTTGAACACCTACTACGTACCAGTTACTGTGCTAGGACCTAGAGATAATCAGTGAACATCGCGGAGGTGGGCCCTGTGGTCCTTGGCTAACCAAAGAAAAGCTGTAGGCTAAAACCCATTGTAAGAACCCCCTACTAACTGACCAACTGGAGTTATTGGGCTGGAGAGAATTTTCTAGTGCGTAGGCCAGCCTCAAAGGATCAAAAGATAATTTTGGCTGTGGATGTATTTTGCTGTGATTGTGTCTGCTGTGATGGAGGCTTTCCTGGCAGCTTCTCTGAGTGTAGAATGAGGAGGCCAGAATTGTCAACGGGCTTAGAGTCCAATTCCATTTCATTCGAATAGTTACTACAGCTTTAATGCAAAGCAGGTGCTGGGCTTGTTAAAAAGGAACTAAAGGAACCTGGCTCTGCTGTGTAGTAGCTTGCAACTCAAAGTGTGATCCAAAGTGTGATATACAAGGTGTGGTCCAATTGCATCAGCCTCACCTGGGAGTTTTCTAGAAATGCAGAATCTCAGACCCCACCCCTGAACTAGTGAATCAGAATCTGCATTTTTTTTTTAATTGTGAAACACACATGTACAAGTTACCATCTTAGCCATTTCTAAGAGTACAGTCCAGGGGCACTGAGTACTTTTACATTGTTGTGCAACTATCACCACAGAACTTTTCATCTTACAAAACTGAAACTCTGCACCCACAAAACAATAACTTCCCACCCCTTCTCCCCCCAGCCCCTGGGAGCCAACATTCTATTTCTGTCTCTCTGAATTTGAATACTCTAGGTCCCTCGTATAAGCAGAACCATAAATTTGTTCTTATGTGACTGGCTGATTTCCCTAAGCACAATGTCCTCAAAGTTGCAGCCGAATCTGCAGTTTAACGAGATCTTTAGGTCATGTATATGCCCATTCTAGCCCGAGAAGCACTGCCCTACTAGATTACTGGGAGCTGAGACAGGGGAGCGCAGAAAGTCTTAGAGGACAGTCCTTGCAGGGATTCATCTTCACGGTCATGTGTGTGAGACAATTTTGGATTCCGGAGATCAATCACGTTGGCTCCAATCTGTCAACAATAGATGGCTAAACTGGCCTCTGGACATCAAAAGTTTCAGGCCTATAGGAAATACGCTTGTGAAAGTTTAACTTTTGTATTCAGTTACTTAAAAGCAGTGGCAATTAGATGTCTGTGGCTGGACCACATAGAGTTAGCAGCCCATGTAAGGTCACATCTATCGGCCACTGTTCCAAGTAGTTATCAAATGTTAACACCTTTGACCCTCATAACAATCCTAGGAATAGGAACTATTATTATCTCCCACTTTACAGATGGGAAACTGAGGCACAGACTGGTTAAATAACTTTCCCAAGGTCATATGGCTGGTAAATGATGGAACTGGGGTTTGAACCAGGGACCTTAACGACTACACTGTTCCTCCTCTCTGGTAATTGCTTGACCAAGTCTTCCATCAAAACTGAAAAAGAGGGATGCAGATTGTGGGTGTGTTGTGGTCTAGTTTTAACCATAGGGGTTAGTTTATATCTGAGAAAAACAACAGCAGAAGCTGGAGTGCCAGAAAGTAAGTAGGAAGCCCACATGGTCTAGTGAACTTTTTCTCAGTAGGGCAGAAGAAAATTTGGGGTTCTTTTTCTATTACTAAATAGTCAGAAAGACCGGTCTTCTTCCTCCCTTCATAGCCGCACTTTCTCTGCCTCCCTCACAGGCTCCTTCCCCTCGGCCTTTTCTAAAGCTTTCCTTCCCCTCCCTGCCACATACTCTCCCTCACTAATCTCAGTTGTTCTCTTGGCTTCCAAGCAAATAGCCCCCAAATTCATATTGCTTGCTGTGATCTTCCTGGTTCCCGATCATACTTCATTGCTTCCGGGTGTCTCAGTGAAAATGTCATAAATATCGCAAATCCACCACTGGGAAGGGGAGCCATACTGATTGATATCTTGCAGGCCAGTGGGAGCCAAATGGCACACCCAGACTGCACTCACAGTCACAACGCCCAAGCAGCACCCATCATCTCCTTGCCCAAGCCCACACCCCAGGCCCCCAACTCATTGCCAATCCCACGTCATCGTCTCTGTGAGGTTTGAAATCTTCATCTTCTCCTCCTTCCCTTCTCCAAATGCTAAGAAGTCTTCCCTCTTTAAAAGGTCCCAAGTCTGTTGAATTGTGTCGTCACTGTTCATATTCAAGCCCTTATCATCTGCCTCCAGTCTTCCTAGACACCCCCTAACTGCCTCCCCAATGACCACCCTGCACACAGCGGGCAGGCATCTTCCCAAAACACAGATTGGCCTACGCCACTTCTTGGCACTGCCCTTCAATTCCATCCCTGCATCCTGGGGGAATTTGCCAACTGCTCAGAGAAAATGACCTCCTTCCTTGCTCTTTTCTAAAAAGCAATCTCAAACTTACCGAAAAGTTGCAAGTACAGTACAAAGAGCATTTTGGTTCCTGAGCCATTTGAGAGGATATTGGAGACCCGATACCCAAAAAATTTTAGTATGCATTTCCCACCAAAAAAAAGGGGGACATCCTCCTACACGTAGAATCCACCCCTTTTAAAAGTTAGGAAATTAACACTGATACGTTGCGACCATCTAATTTTGCCGTTCAAGTGTTGCCAGCTATCGCCATAACATCATTTTCGTAGCAAAAGGGTCCAGTTCAGAATCACATGTGCGACAGTCGTCATGGCTCTTTTGGCTCCTTCCATCTGCAGCAGCTACGCATTCTTTCCTTGATTTTCATGTCGTTGGCATTTTTGAAGATTACGGTCCAGATGTGTGTAGAACGCCCTCAATGTTGGTTTGACTTGATGTTTCTTCTTGATTAGATTTAGGCAGGAATAGTGCATCTTTGTCAGGAATAGTGCAGAAGTGATGCTGGACTCTTCTCATTGCATCTCATTGTGTGTTGCACGATTTCAGTTTGTCCCCAGACCTGGCGATATTCACGTGGATCCCTTGAGCAGAGTGGATGGAGTCTGCTAAGTTCCTCATCAACAGTGACTCTGTTCCCTTGCATAAGTATTTTGTGGAAACCACTGAAACTCTGTAGATATTTCATTCCTCATCAGACTTTCAATTGAGTCATTTATTTATTTGTTTCAGAATGGACTAATGGTTTCCTATTTTATTCAATGTGTTAAATACAATCTGTTACTCTCATTACTGTCTTGCCTTCCCTCCTCCTTGCACTTCCCTCTAAGTGCCTATTTGAAGAGGGTTTTAGACATTTTTTGACCACAGGGCCCTGTGTTTATCAAAATTGTGTGCTTTTTTTTCCTGTACAGGGAATAATTATTATCTGAGTTTTTGTTACCCAAGTGCATACAGTTATGAGTTGCTTATGAAGCAAAACTTGTCATAACATGAAACTATGTGCTAATGGACCATAACGCAGTCTACACTCAGTCTCTCCCAGGTTCACACTAGCAGCCATTTTTACCAATCACATCAACACTTTTGTGGTTTGTAGCAACATCCAAAATTACAATTCAAATTCAATGCAAATCGGTTCACGAAGTGAAATTGCAAATCTTGCAAAGTCGCAGGGTTTCATGAAGTCCATGAAAGTAATTTAGGAGAACTGCTCACAGCCTTTAGTGAGGCCAAAGAGAAAATAGGGAAGGAGTACGAGCCGATATGAATAACAAGGATTCAGAAAAGGCCTTAAAAATCAATCAAGCCGTCACATATTTTTTTGAGGAGTAAAGGAAGACCCTCTTTATGAATGTGACATGAAAATCCAAATGAAGTAAAGAATAGCATATAATTGAATCAGGAAAAAAAGTTTTGACTTTTTTTTCCTCCCCGCTCGAAATTAGCACATAGCTGAAACCATCATCTAAATTTTGTTAGAGGGTAAAGTTATTTTCATAATTTTGGTGTCTTTTTTTTTTTTTTTTAGAATAAAATGCAATCATTTTCTTCTCTATTTACTATAAAGTGGGTCCCCTTTAAATGACTTTGTCTTGGTGCCAGTTATGTGCAGTGGGTCATGGTGCTCACACAGCAGGAAACTCAAAGCTGCTGTGGCAGGAGTGGATGCCCCTTGTGTGTCTAACCCCTCTCCCAATCCCACCATGTCCTCTTTCTCTCCCACCCCTTACTACCCCTCCCCGCATGCTCGGTTTTTACATTCTGATCTCACTTTCCTCGTTTAACAAAAGAAGAAAATATCCCAGCCCAACTGACTTCACAAAGAGTTGTTCCTAGAGTCAAATGAGTTCATGGATAATAATAGTAGTTGCCAACATGTACTGAACCTGCTTTCTATGTCTGACCATGTGCTATGAGAGCCTAACATGGATTATTGCAATGGACTCTCCCAAACTTATAAAGGTGGAAGCCATTATTTTCTTGCATTTTACAGGTAAGCAAACTGAGGCTCCAGGAAGTTAAGTGAGTTACTGAAGTGTCCTCAGTCATTGTAGGAGTGAAGGTTTAAGTCTAGCAGTTCAAGCTCTTAACTGCTAGCCTGTCCTGTAGGTATGCAGACAAGAGCTTTGAGACCCGAATGGCACTGTGTGAATACAGGCATCGTCATTATTATGCGTCCCCGTGTATACTCCTAACTCCAGAAGACATCGAATGAAAAGAGGAGACATTCCTAGAACTCATTCCTTGTGTGTGAGACTGATTGTTTGGACTCCAAACTACTTCACTACTGGCACCCAGTGGCACCCATAGGCATTGCCTAACCCCGATCTAACCAATGACCCTAATCTGTAGACCTTGGAAGACCAATTTGGCTGTGAGTGGTAATATGCAAGGAGACCGACTCACCTCAAAGGACATTTCACACGGTCCCCAAATCCTCCCCGCAGCAGCTCTGGCAGGGGCTAACCTCAGTCATTCTGCTCTAGCTTTCCCAGGCCTGGATGGGTGGGACAAGGCACAAGACGTAAAAGGAAGTTTGGTTTCTGTTAGATAATAGAGGAGTCAAGATATGTGTGGGGCTCTGTGCTGGGCACTAGAATTTACTGTTGGAAAATGCAGACAGGCAAGTTAAATGCCCGCCTATAAGATGAGTAAAAGGCCATCCACAGTGCAGTCTGTTCTCAGAACCTCCAGGGGCTACCTGGGACAGTAGGGTTTACAAAGCAGGGTCCCTTTCTCCCTTTCAGATATTCCTGTTTCATGGTCCTCTCTCTGCTCAGCCTGTGACGCCTGACCCCATGGGATAGGAGTCCCACTGCTCTGCTTTGCATTTTCACTCTTTCAGACACCACATTTGCTCACAGAAGCCTCTTGCAGGAGCCCAGCTTAGTGAGTGGGTGCTAATTTGCCTAACAGGCATGAAGGGGGAGGGGGGCAGTTGGGTTGTGTGTCACCAGTGCCTGTAGGGGAGGGAAATTACCCTGCAGGTATTGGATCAGACTAAGTAGGTAGAACTGATTTCTCATAAGCTCAGGAGACCTGGCTGTGGGGTATGGGGAAGGGGGAGGAAAGAAGAATTGTATTTGTTGACACAAAGACCTCTAAACCACCAGACATCTTCCCAATTGAGACTTTTGGTTGGAGAGAAGGGTACTTGGGAAGATCCTCTCGTCCTACGCATGAGGCAGTTGAGACCCCACAAAGCCTCAGGACCAGAGCAAGCGTGCCCAGATGGGCAAGGACAGAGCTGCAGTCAAACCATGTCTACACCCTCCACTCCAGCACTCCCTCTAGGGGGTTGACATCACACACCCAAGTTTGAACAAACATTAAGTTATGAAACAGCTAGTGCACATGTCCTTATGCAGAAGCGATAGCTTAAGCATGCCAGGCAAGAAACCTTGGGGCGAGGAATCTCTTTTAAGATGGTTTGGGGTGGGTGTCGAGGGCATCTGCTGGTTTTGCCTGCTCCCTCGCCCCACCCAGTGCTACTACCACTTAACTGTCATTCAGGTGTCACTCTGCACAAGAGTATCCTACTAAAGAGGCAGGTGGGTTAATATCCAGCTTGAGCTCTGCTCATTCAACCATGTGTCCTGGGTGTGGGGCTGCTTCTGCCCGGAGGAAGGTGGGTGCCATCCACCCTGCAAGTGCTGGCAGTACAAGGCTGCGTCAGCCTGGAGGGGGTGCCTATCTCCAAATTACAAGGGTCCCATAGGGGCTAGCAATGGCCTCCTGCCTCCATTCCCCCTTCTTATAAAGCTGAAAAATAATTTTCTTTTGGGGAGCAAACGCTAACCCAATCTCAGTCCTCTGGTTTCATGGAGCTGACCCCACTCCCTTCTCCAGGAATGGACCAGTGACTCAAGCCTGTAATCAATTTAGGGATAGACATTTGACTCAATGAGCCTTCACTCCAGAATTATTGCTGGGAACTATTTATTGGTCCTGAGGCAACCTTTGCCCTGGAGTTGCTAATCTTGGGAGAGGAAAAGTGGATGGCATTGTTTGAAACCTTGGATTTGTGTCTGACCAGATTCATCCCCTGTATATTCATCCCAGGTATATGAACCAGTTCCCTTTTTTGCTTAGGCTGAGTTGTGTTGAGTTCTATCCCATGCAACGAAAAGAGTTGTGTCCACTGCAGTGAGAGAGTTCAAGTCTCACCTTATATGAAATCTCCTGTAGTCTCCTCTACCAGATTTACCCAAGCGATCTTTTCAAATCCCAACCAATTCTAACCACACATCCTCATGCCCCAGGGCATGTTAAAAAGATTGGGTCGTGGGGGGACGTATGAGCACACACCTGTGATGTCTATCGTCTCTCTGCTCCCTGTTCTGGAAAACGCTGAAGCTCTTATCCCTCAGGTCACTATCAGTACCGTCAAGTAAAGACCTGCATTTTAAATTCCGTTTAAGCTTTCAGCAGAGCAGGGTAACCAAATGAGACAGCCATGGAAAATATATGATTTTCATTATTATGACATGGAAAGCAGAGCTGTCTAATTGCTTTTGTCCACTGGTGTATAAAGATTGAGACCAGATGTGTTTAAAAAAAAAAAAAGGAAAAGAAAGAAAAAAAAAGGCTTGTGTTGGCTGTTGCTTTGAACAAAGCAGTCTGATTCCCCCCTCTTCTCTCTCTCTCTCTCTCTCTCTCTCTCTCTTTCACTCTCACTCTCACTCTCTCTCTGTCTCAGGGGAGGATGACATGAAGTGTTTTAACTGCTTGTAAGTTTTCATAGCCTTGTTGATTTTGTTTTTCACAGAAGATAAAATTGTGCAATTGGCCTTGAAAACTTTATTTTCACTTTCCTCAATTCAAAGGGACAGTTGCGGAACTAAAGAACCGAGCTGCTGGTCAGACCTGGCACACTCCTTTCTCTCTGGACAGCTGCTGCTTTGCAGAGTGTTGGAGGGGGAGTGAGTCCGAAAGCACATCAGACCTTCCTTTCTTCACCCAGTTTGGGCAATAAAAAGTCTTCACGTGTAAATCCACAGGAAGGGATGAGATGATGATCATCTTTAAATAGAACCACCCAGGGCCCAGCTTCTGTGTTTCATTTTCCAGAAGAGCCCCTAAATCTGCTTCAACATTTTTTTTTTTTTTAACCTCTCCAGTTATTTTTAGCACACTCAGCCAACAGAGCCCAGCAGGCCTGCGGAGGCCCTAATGACGTCCTGGGTTGGGCGGTGGAGTTCACATCTCCCTCAGGCAAAGGTGCATTTGAAGCTTGCAAAACAAAACAAAATTAGGTGCAGCCCCAATAAAGGTGCAGCCCCAAAGAGGGTGACGATTTAGAGGCCAGGCTGCATGCTCCTGATGCTTCTATATCAAGCCAGGGCTACCTACTGGAAATATGATTCATTTAAAGATGACCTCATTATTTTCAAAATTAATTTTTTTCCCCCTGCAAATTCAGAGCTCAGTATGGTGGATTGGGGAAAGAGAAAGCTCCCAGAGTGGCCATTTCCTGGGGGTATCGCTAACTGTGAATCATGGTATTCAGCCAAGCCTGCGAAATGGGAAGGAATGGACGGCCAACTCCTCCACAAAACCTCAAGGGGGCCTCTTCAGTCCTGGTTTCTGGTCGCCAGACAGTCACTTTCTCATCTACTGGGGAAGAGAAGATTGCTATAGTTCACTGCTCCCTGAATGACGGGACCTCCTTTCCATTCCTGGGTCTAAAGCTGTGTAGTTGCATCTCCTAATATTTACAGGATCTCAGAGCTCCATGTGTGTCCTTTCCGCTCTCTGCTAGAGACCCCACAGGTAGCACCTGATTTGGGGAAGATAAATAACTTTAATTAACTTCCTTCACCTATTTTATAGGCAGCAAGCCCTCAGTGATAGTACCAGATGAGAGAGAAAAAGATTGCGTGAAAGAATATGAGATTTTAAATACTTTTGCTGGAGTGGGCAACATTCCGCAGCACTTATAATCACACATCCATCTCTCCATCCTTACGTGTATTATCATTCCAAATCCAAGTCCAATAAAATCCAGGCCTCTGTTTTCTGATATGGTGCCCTTGGCTTCAAATTAATTCCAACCTGATTTCCAGAGGGAGTGACTAATGTGTGGCGTTAATGAGAACAGCCATTACAGAGAAATTGCAGTGGAGAAAGCTGTGGACTCATTCTGGTGCTGTGCTTAGCAGCCAGGTGACCTTGGGCATGTCAGTTAGCTGCTATGAGCCTCGATTTCCTCCTCCGTGGGACGGGGCAGAGCTCAGGACTCCTTTACAGCATTGTTAACAGAGAGTAAATGAGAAAAGAAAGTGGTGCTCAATAAATGGGACTGCTATCATGATTCCATCAGTACCAGAGCCTCCCTTATCACGCAACCCCAGGATTCATGCTGTATGTCTCCCCAAAAGTGTGACTGCCTCATAAAAAGGAGTTTGGCTCTTGGATAAATGGAGCACAGTCTCAGGTGCAATGTGGAACCCAGGATTCCACCACATCTCCTCCAAAGGCCTGTGCAGGAGATGTCTGCTCCCATTTGTTCCTCCTATGGGAGCCTTGCTCCACCAGCCCCACTAGAGCGGCCTGAAGTGGCAGACCTGGAGCACCATGGTCTGAATCATGTGGAAGCACTGCAGCTCCCAGCCCCACCTCCTCAAGACCCCAAGTGGCTGGACCAGGGACAAACAGCTGACCTAAGATCAGCCTGTCCCCAGGCTAGCCAGCAACCTTTCAGTACTTGGGAATTTAAGTTGGGAAACCTGGAAGGACCTAGGCCAAAGCCGTGGGACCCAAAGCTGAAGGTCTGAAGTTGGGAGAAACGGGAAACTGTCAGAAGCAGGCGCCGCTCGGGGAAGAACAGTGGAGCTGACCTGTTCTCCACTTTCATTTCCTGTCTGTATCTCTTCTTGCCACAAACCGCCTTTCTCCTGGGGCATGAGAACTAAGAGACACTCCATGCCTTGTAGAGGGCTGAATTGTGGCTCAAACAAAGATATCCACATCGTAACCCTTGGAACCTGTGAATGCAACCTTACTTGGAAAAAGGGTCTTTGCAGATGTGATTAAATTAAGGGTGTTGATTTGACATCATCTTGGCTTATCTGGGTGAACCCTCAATCCAACGACAAATGTCCTTATAAGAGACAGAAAAGGAGAAGGCACAGAGAGACACAGGGAGCAAGGTATGTGAGGATGGAGGCAGAGATTCCACTTCTGCCACCACAAACCAAGGAATGTCTGGAACTACCAGAAGCTGGAAGAGGCAAGAAGGAATCTCCCCTACAGCCTTCAGATGGAACTCAAACCTGCCAGCACTTCCATTTCCAACTTCTGGCCTCTAGAACTGTGAGAGAATACATTTCTGTTGTTTTAAGCCTCCACGTTTGTGGCAATTTGTAACAGAAGCCACAGGAAAAGAATACGTCTTGCAAACCAAAGTTGACTGACTACAACAGACACATCAAAGTTAAAGTTACCTTTTGAGGAATTATGCCTACTCTAAGCAAGGAGGTACATACCAAAAGCTAACATCTGCTGAGTTGTCACCTCTAAGTTTTGTCTACTGCTGCAGCTACAATAAAATCATAACAGAAACCGCTACCTACCGTTAATGGAGCACATGTTAGATACCAGGAAATTTGATGTTTTGGACTGAATCCTCACAGCTTTTTCTTTAATTCACAGAAAATCCTTTTCTTTAATCCTGCCCTCATGTCATCCCCATATTACAGTAATGGAGACTGAGGTTTAGAGAAATGGAAATGGAGTAACCAGGGCTAAGCCAGACCAAGCCCTCCAGCCCAGAAGAAAGGGAACAGTCTCTGCTTCCACATCCCCACTGGCAGAGTCAGAAGAGGAGAAAGCGGGTGGAAGGAAGCCAGTAGGAGAGGCCTGGGCAGGCTCATGCTGCCACATTAGATCAGGTTTAGGTGACAGGCTGCTTGGCATCAGGGCAAGTAGAAAGAAGTTGTTCTGAATGCAGGTCCCAACACTACTTACTGGTTGAGGGACCTCAGGCCAGTACTTACTCTGTCTGAGCCTCAGTTTCCTCTCCCAAGAAACAAGGATTATAATGTTCCTCGTGGAGTAATAGGATTCAAGTAGAACATTGTGTTCCGCATGGAGCAGAGGCTCAGCAAAGCTTTGTCTGAGATGGGGGAGTTTGCCAGGCCTGAGGCTACAGTCCCTCCTGAACCCCCAGGGTATTTCAAAGGTCCTTGAGCTAATAACCTGACTGTCCTAAAAGGTGTTTACCATCTGTCTCTCTCCAAGAGGTCAGTTCCCACCTTTGTCTTTAAAACTGCATTGAAAGTATTGCTTACCAAGATTATCTGACCACAAGATTCAAGGAGCCTTGTTAAAAATTCACATTCCTGGGCTTCACCCTGGGCCCACTGAATTCATCTCTACTATGGGGAGCATCGGAACCTGAATTCTTTAATAAACAGTCCCAGGTGGATATTAAAGTTAGAAATGTTTAGAAATCTTAACCTTAAGTGGGCATGCCACATGTCTAGGGATCTCGTTGATACGCAGATTCTGGTTCAGCCAGCAGAGTGGGCCTGAGGGTCTGCGTTTCTCACAAGCCCCCCAGGGAATCCCTGTGCGGCTCTTGGGAACCACACTCTGAGCAGCTAGAATAACTAACACATGTGATGTAAACTGAATTGAGAGGACGTAGGTATAATCCTCAAGGTCCGTCAGTGCTTTACAGTTTTTGCAAGACTTTCGCTTTCATGTTCTTTAACCAGCAGATCACTCATAGGAGGTGGACATTACTTTCTTTTTACGGATGAGGGTACCAGCAACATGGCAGGCAAGCGGACTTCCGCGAGGGAAGTTGCAGTTATCGTGGGGGCCCATTTGTGAGACCCCAGTTCCCAGCGCAGGCTCACTCATGCATTCAGTCAATGAAGAGATCATGCCCTCGAAAGTGGCTAAGGACACCCCCCCCAAAGGAAAGAGAGTCTGGGTGTACCGAGGTTCTCTCCACCTGCTCTCTCCACCTGCGTGGGGCTGGGTTTCTGTCATGCAAGTGCTAGGGTAGTACTTTCAAACTGTGTCATCCCTTACAGAAATTTCCACTCTGGGATCTCCCCTTCAGCTGCCCCTCACTGTCACTCTCACCATCTCAGTCTGCCCTACTATACGAAGCTCTGTCATCACTTTTCCACTTTTGTGAACTTAGGTTTTCTTTATCTTCTGCCTGGGTGCACACACTCATTTTTTTTTTCCATTGTGTGTTTTTTTTTTTTTTTAATTGGGGAAGGGGAACAGGACTTTATTGGGGAACAGTGTGTACTTCCAGGACTTTTTTCCAAGTCAAGTTGTTGTCTTTTCAGTCTTAGTTGTGGAGGGTGCCGTTCAGCTTCAAGTTGTTGTCCTTTCAGTCTTAGTTGTGGAGGGTGCAGCTCAGCTCCAGGTCCAGTTGCCGTTGCTAGTTGCAGGGGGCGCAGCCCACCACCCCTTGCGGGAGTCGAGGAATTGAACTGGCAACCTTGTGGTTGAGAGCCCATTGGCCCATGTGGGAATCGAACCAGCAGCCTTTGGAGTTAGGAGCATGGAGCTCTAACTGCCTGAGCCACCGGGCCGGCCCCTCATTTTCTGTTTTTTTTTTTTTAACTTTTAACTTTGAAATAACTTCAAACTTTGAGAAGAATTGTAAGACCCGTACAAATAGTAAAATAATGCATCCACTTTGAAAAACAATTGGGCAGTTTCTTGAACACTGAAACATAAATTTACCACGTTACATAGCAATTCCACTCCTAGGTGTATACCCCCAAAGAATTGAAAACAGGGACTAGAACACATAGCAGCGCTATTCACAATAGTCGGAAGTGGAAACAAACTAAATACCCATCAATGAATAAATGGATAAAATGTAGGATGTCCATACAGTGGAATACTGTTCAGCCATAAAAAGCAACCAAGTCCTGATATATACTGCAATGTGGATGAACTTCAAAAACACTGTGGTAAGTAAAAGAAGCCAACATAAAATGCCACGTATTATATAATTCCATTTGCACGAAATGTCCAGAATAGGGAAATCCATAGATATAGAAAGTAAACTGGTGGTTGCGAGGGACATAGGGGAGGATGGAAATGTGAACTAATTGCTGCATGGGTATGAGATTTTCTTTTGGGATGATGAAAATGTTTTGGAACTAGATAGAGATGGTGGTTGCACTCTCAACAATATGAATGCCACTGAATTGTACACTTTTAAATGGTTAAATTAATGTTATATGATATTTGACCTCAGTTATTAAAAACTGCACTGAGACTTATGGGACCATATACATATTTTTTTCTTTTTCTGAACCATTTATGCCAACCAAATATTTCAGCATGTGTCCCCTAAGAACAAACGCATCTTACATAGCTCCAGTATAATTATTGAATTCAGAAAATTTAACATGAATGCAATACTATTATCTGAGCTAGAGTCCACATTCAAATTTTGCCTGTTTCCCACCGACGTCATTTACAGCAATTTTCCTCCTGGTTCAGGATCCAGGATTATACCATGCATTTAGTTGTCAAGTCTTTTTACTCTCCTTTAATCTGGAACTGGCTCTCAGCCTTTAAAACAGTTTTTTCTTTTTCTTTTCTGTTTCTTTTTGGTCTTTCCTGACATTGCCATTTTTGAAGCGTTGTTTTGTAGACTGTCTCTCAATTTGGGTCTGTCTGCCGTTTTCTCTTAATACGATGCAGGTTGTGCATCTTTGGCAGGCTACCCCAGAAGTGATGCTGTCCTTCTCAATGCATTGCACCAATTTTTCCCATTACTGATGCTGTCCATTTTAATTGCTTGGCTCTGGCAACGTCTGCCAGGGCTCTCCACTGTAAAGCTAGTGTTTTTTTCTCTTTGTATTTAATAATAGGGTATGCTGTTTTTAAGGTCTAATAAAACTAATTCATAAAACCGTTTTTTTGGTGCCACCTGTTATTTGTGTCACTCATTCATTCAATGTCTATTTAGTCCAGGGAGAATATAAAGCTTTATATACATAAAGTTTAAGATAGTCCCTGCCCTCACAGAGTGCATTGCTTTGTTGGGGTGACAGTTTCCAAAGTCCCCCAATTCTGGAGTACTGACTCTATCCATTATATTAGCCACTTCTGTTGTCAATTTTATAAGCTGAACACACAAGAGAGCTGTATGAGAATCAAGAACAGAATATAACTATTTTGGCCATGAAAACCAAGCAGTTGTTAAACTCTCTTGCAAAGAGTAGTACTAATGAGTCTAGAATATTCAACTAGATGAAGAAAAAACTGAAATAATAATTTACAAGCTAATGCACTGATTTTTGTTGTAAAACCTGTTGCAATATTTTGTGCTTTAAAAATAATACTTGCTTTTTCTTTGAGTTTAATATTTTTAATGGACTGATTTTTTTGAATTGTTGGAATAAAACTTGATTTAAAAGGAACTGAGAGAATGATGACAAGTAAATACCTGACATGGAGGCATGGTGAACCTGCTGTTCTGGGACTATGCATGTGCTGGTTTTCACTTATTCGTTTTTCCTTATGTGATTAATCTTTATTGTCCCCAATGTGAAATGTCAAAAGGAGGGGGACAAAAGCATACTGACAAAAATGGATTTCTTGTACAACTTCCAACTATTTGTCATACTGCTTCACTTTCTTCATTTTGAGTACTAGAAAAATGATAAAAATGTAATGTAGAAATAAAGAACAACATATATATGGCTTGGATATTTGAAAGATAGTTCCCATTCTATCATTTGCTTGATTTGCATAATCTCAGATTGATTTTACTCTTAAAATTATTTTGCTGCAAAAAAAATTTTTTTTTTTTTTAAATCTACTTACAGAATGTAGACTCATTTTCCAACAATTTCACAGCAGCTTGGAATAAATGCACTTCCAGTTATGTTTTCAGTACCTTTTTCTAGAAAGGACCTACATCATGGCGACCATGTACCTGACAAAAACACATGAGTAAGCAGCCCAAGTACCGTGGTCAATGCATGTTTTAAGTCATTGTGTTTTAAATTAAAAATAAAAAATTCTTATTTGCTCTGAACCTGCCTTCTCGTAGGTCTGGTTACTTTTCTAAATCTGTCAGCTGTGATGTGGTCTTAAAAACAATGATTATTTTGTACTATTTAAGTCATACATGCTCACCATAGAAAAGACCAGATACAGCACTATAAAAGAATTATTACTCATAATTCCCAAACAGAAATAATTATATATAAATAATTGTATATATGAAACATTTAAAGCATGTTGTAGTCCCTTTCATATGGTGAAATATCTATCTATATGTCTCTCTCTCTCTATCTCTATCTCTCTCTCTTTCTCTCTCTCTATATATACATGTATATATATATATATATATATACACACATACACGTGTATATATATATATATATATATATATATATATATATATATTACATATACACAATTGCTAATTAAGCCAAAGCTTTGTAACTGTGTTATGAAGAAATTAGCAATACCTGTAAAAAAAGTAAAGCCCACCTCTACCCCGCTTCCATCCTTCCCCCAGCCAAAGCTCCCTGGAAGTTCTCTGAGACTCAACCAGTGATGAAGTCTTTTCTACCCTTTGATTTCCCAGTGTATAAAGGGCTGTTCACACTGCCCCGTGAGCACCACCCTCCCCTAATTCAACAACTGGGCAGGTGGAAGACGTACCAGGCAGAAGCCTCAGCTTGCTGGTTGCTACTCTGCACTTTCAACTTGCTACATCTCAATTCAACAAGGGGACAGTGATATCGTCAAAACTTGGGGACAAACAAAAACAAGTCCCTCTCTTTAGACCTGCATGTTTGTGCTGAGGCACAAAGGCTCAGGGACTCCCAAGGAAATGAAAGAAATGATGGAACTGCAAACAAAATCCTAGGGCAAAAACTCCTTAGGCTGAGTGGTCCCAATAAAAATGACCAACATTTAACAAGCCCTTCTACAGGCTGCTCATTATGCTAAGGACCTAACATTTCATTTCATTCTTCCTGCAAGATAAGAGTTATGATTACTCTCACTTTTCAAAATAGAACAGGAGGCTTACAGGAGGTAGCATATGCTGTCATTGCACCCATCACCCTTTCCTATTTTGGTGTCCCCCAGCTGGGCTCCCAGTGGTCAGTCCTGTAGCTTTGTGAGAGCTGCTTTGGGTTGCAAAAATCGACTTTGCCCATGAACATGACACGCCAGAAGTGCCTGGGAATTAACTGCCCCCTTAGGAGGCCTTTAACATATTCCTGACATTTGGGGGGTATAAATGCCCCAACTCCCTTGGCCAGCTTGGTAGTGAACTGTGTGTTCTCTACCAAGTTCTGGAGTTTCTCTGCAGGTTGAAGCTTCAGTTTCCCGCTGCAATAGCTGGCTTACTAATGTGCTCTTCTTGGCTGCTGCCATAGACTGAATGTTTGTGTCACACCCCTAAGTTCATATGTTGAAACCTCATCTCCAATGTGATGATATTTGGAGGTGGGATGTTTGAGAGGTGACTAGGTCTTGAGGGTGGAGCCCTCATGACTGGCACTAGTCCCCTTATAAAAGACGCCCTAGATACAAACTTTGAGTTATAAAATAAATAAGTCATGGGGATGTAACGTACAGCGTGGTGACTAATAGTTAATAATACTGTGTTGTAAATTTGAGAGTTGCTAAGAGAGTGGATCTTCAAAGTTCTCATCACAAGAAAAAAAATAATTTGCTACTCTTTGTAGTGATGGGTGTTAACTTATTGTGGTAATCATTTCACAATATATACATATATCAAATCATTTTGTTGTACTCCTAAAACTAATGCAATTTTATATGTCAATTATATCTCAATTTAAAAAGAGACAGAGAGACCCCAGAGAGCTCCCTTGTCCCTTCTGCCCTGTGAGGACATAGTGAGAAGACAGACGTCCATGAACAGGCAGCAGGTTTTCCACCAGATGCTGAATCTATGCGCGACTTCATTGTGGACTTCCCAGCCTCTAGAACTGTGAGAAATAAGTTTCGGTTGTTTATAAATCACGCAGTAAATGGTATTCTGTTATAGCAGCCAAAAGGACTAAGACAGTTGCCTTTCCTCCCTTTTCTCTGGCCTGTCCCTACACCTCTCAGATAACTACCTGTCCTGACGCCCCATCTTAGAATAGGCTTCTTTGGGGGATTCAGCTAAAAGAAAGGCCAAACAACTTGCCAGACGCTGCACAGGTAGTCAATAACAGAGCCAAGACTGGAGCTGTGAGGTCTCTCCAGAGCCAACTCTTAGAACTTCTGAAATGAATTGCTTCCACATCTTGGGGACCCCCTTGGGGATCCTGAGCTTTGGGCTAGCAGAGATCAAAGAGGTGGGGTGGGGAGAGGTAGCTCTTTCAAGTGCTGGTACAAAGGCCCCCACTGCTCCGCACACAAAACTCACCACCGCCTTCCAGGCCACCCCAACAAACGAGCCGTGCCTCATCAGTCCAACTTCACACACTTGTCAGACCACATGTTGTCCTTTTGTCTATCACATGAAGCTGCCGGGACTGGCCTTTCTAACCTCATTCCCCTGTCCACAAATGCCCAGACTCAGGCAGCCAGAAGGCGTGTGGTAGCCTGAGCTTCATGCCTAGGCAGTGTGCCCGCTGCTTGGGACAGAGGCAATGGCTCTTTGTTCCTGAACCACGTTCCTGTTGCCTTGGTCTGGCAGAAGCTGGGACTTTGCCCTCCTTGTGGCAGATGGGCAGAAGTTTGCGTAGTCTGCATGCCTGGTACAAAGCCCCAGAGGACACACAATGTCTTTGTGAAGGATGCCAGGGCTGAATCGTGCCACAGAGAGCTATGTGGTGTCCTTTAAAAAGGACGAGGCATCTTTCCTTTCAAAGGAAAAGCCATGTTTCAGAACCACTAGGGAGTAAGTAGCCAGACAACATGAAATCATTATCCTTTGTCCCTCTGAGACTGAGTGTGAGGTTGCAAATTTCCCAAGGAAAGCATGTGATTCCTTTCTGTAAGGCATGATTTATTCCAGAAAAGTCTACTTTGTTCTCCTAGTGATGGGGAAGTAGAATCAGTTTCTTGAACATATAAACAGAATCAATGTTCCCTATTATCACATTAGAAAAAAAAGAAAAGAAAAATCCAATTCTGTAAGACGCCATGAAGTCAGTATTCAGAGTTTTCTATACATCACTGATGGTGGGAAGACCCACAATCTGTATTTCACATTAAAATTTATTTTAGCCCTCACCCTGAACCCGTGGGTCATTCCCTGCAACCTGTGGTGAGCCTGATGCGAGCAGGAGGTCACCATCTCTTTTTCACAGGGGCTCACCTGGATTTACAGGAAGGAGGCAGGTCTGCATGGGACAGAAGGCTGCCCTGCACTCAGAGTCCAGAATGCCACCTGGGCAGTTCTAAGACCATCTCTCTTCAGGATAACCTTTAGCTGAAGGGTACCCAGGCCTTCCTCCTAGGAAGAGACCATCTCTCTTTTACCTTGTCCCAGGTCCCAGCAACTAGACACTTTCTTCTCTCCCCTCAGTTCCGCCTTCTCCAGCTCTTGACGGCTCCTCACCTCTCAAGGGTAGCACTGTCTTCCCAGCTTCCCTTTCCTTATTGCCCTTGCAGGGAAGCCCAGGAGCCCTTTTCATAGACTATTTCACCACTAATTGCAGGGATACTGACTATGAGAAAAAAAATATCAATAAATATAGGAAAGAAGGTGTTTTTTTCAAACAATCATAAAATTCCAGCATGGCTATTGTGAGGATTAAATGAGGACATACGGGGAAAAAAATATGTGACCCAAAGAAGTACAAGAAATGGTAGAACTGCAAAGTCCTGATATGGGACATGCAGAGCTGGGCTGTCTCAGTAATAAAGACCACTTCTTCATGGTCACACACTAAGGATCTAACTCAGAGCTGTCCCATAGAAATACAGCGCAAACTCCATATGTAATAAAAGTTCTAGCTGCCACATTTTAAAAAAGTAAAAACGAACAGGTAAAATTCATTTGAACAGTATTTTTTAATTCAATATTATCACTTCAACGTGTAATCACTATAAGCAGTAGAAGAGATAGTTTGCAGTCTATTTTTCATATGAATTCCAGGAAACCCACTATGTATTTTACACTTAGAGCTTGTCTCCACTCGGACCAGCCACCTTTCAAGTGGACATGTGGACAGTGGCTGTCATGGTGGGCAGCACAGCTCTACCAGGTCTTGTTTTAGTTCCTCCTCCTTGCAACATTGAGGACTATGACTCTTCCTTTTTTATAAATGGGAAACTGAGGCTGCGGGGTTAAGTAACTTGTCAAAGTGATCAGCAGTGAAAGGTGGTTTTATTATTAAACAGAATTGTTTGAATACTGGTTTGGCCACTTCCGATTTTCATGACCTCTGGCAGGCTGCTGAAAGTCTCCCGGCCTCAATTTCCCCATACCTGGAGTAAAAGAGATAAAATAATGCCTACTCTTAGAGTGGTTGCAAGGATGACAGATCATGGATGTGGAGGCCCATCAAGTGGCTACACATTTTTAAAAATGTACTAAATGTCGGCTGTTCTGATAGAAATGACTGGGCGGGACGTCTCTGCTCTGGGTGTGTGAATAGCTGCTTCCCAGGGTCTGTGAGCCAAAAGTGGTCACCTTCTCCTCTAGTCAATCTTTCCAGTGTGCCCACCGCCCTCATGCACCCCCTGGGCTGTCCAGCCCATCAGTTCCTGACTCCCAGAGCAACCCCACATTCCTCCCCTTGAACCCAGGAATCTCCCCCATCCCTGTCTTTTCCTCTGTGAGACTTGCTTTCTACTGGGTGACTGTTAAGCTAATGGACTCAGATAAGTCTATTCTAGTTATCTATTACTGTATAAAAATGACCATAAAACTTAGTGACTTAAAACAACATTTATGTGGCTCACAAATCTACAACATGGGCATAGCTTCAACTGCCCATTTTGAGAGGTATTTTGTATACCTACTCAGTGCCAAACACGATGTAGATTCCACAAATGTAGAAATGAATCTGACTGAGTCTCTGCCTCTCAGGGAGCCAAGACTCTGGTAGAAATCCCCCCACAGCGGTGCTTACCTCCTCGCCCTACATCAGCTGTTCTACTCCTCAGGGAGGTAATGCCCCAGGAATTCCTTGTTGATTGTGGAGTTTTTAATCCTGGTCACATCAGTGCCTGCCCTTCCAGGGACTTTTGAACCTGTGGTGAGATGGGACTATAGTGTAGATAAGGTTTGGGGTGGGGCGTCCATTTGGAGCAAAAAGGATTCACACTAAGTAATCTCATTTTAATCCTGAATCGGGACTACTTTTTCCTTAAAAAAAAAAAAAACTTCACTGTGGTTAGGCTTCTCCATAATTGTACTTTTAAATGTTCCCTATTCTGCTTTAAGTAAAAATGGTCCACTTTAAAAGTTCAACATCTTCTAATTTTAAAAATTCAACATCAACAAGTTTGGGTTAATGATGGTCGAGTAAACATGCATGTTTATATTTCTTCGCCACCTAAATCCCACTGATGTGGCAGAAGAAATATAACAATCACATAAACCTGTTGCAACATTGAGACCTGGGTGCGATGCCACCAAGAGATGAGAGCAGTGAGGAATTTTGAGTTGAGATGAACAGCAAAATCTCATGAAACTAAAGGACTCAGCCCTATATGACCCAGAGATAGGGTCTCCCCCAAAAGCAAAATGTCCCAGAAGAATCATGGAAAACCCCCCAAAAAAGAGGCAGCAAGAGCTGGGGAAAGGAGTGAGCAACAAGATAATTAAAGGGCAGCAAAGAACTAGGCCCTGCTTCTCAGAGGCTGCCTCTGGAATTTGCTCCTTAGGAAAACCTGTGAGCATCTGGTGATAAAAAAGTAGGTTCCCTGCAGGAAACTCCCTGAGTGGGTACTGAACCCACTACTCCTTAGGTAGTGCCCCAGGTAACGTTTGTTGCCATGAGCAATAGGGAGGTCCTTATCTAGAGGACACTGGAAAGGAAAGAAGGCTACATTCACTGCCTCCTGTCCCTCTCACAATTACTGGGGCTAGAGCTCACCTCGTCAGATGAGACATATTTTTGCTCATCAAACTGTTAAATTCGAAGAATTGATAAAATACAGTGTTTGATGAGGACATGGATAAGTAGGAATTCTCATATGCTATTGTTGATACAAGGCGGTAAAGCTCTTTTTGGGAAGCAATTTGGCAATACCTATCAAAGTTGTAACTATGACGAGAGATGACATTTTTAGGAGACACAAGGATGAGAATAATCCAGCTAAGTGGGGAGCTGTAAGAAGACCTTCTTGAGCAGAGGGAAAATAAGTGCAAAGACCTGGAAGAGGGAAAGGGTTTAGTACGTTCACGTAAGAGAAAGAAGCAACAGAATGAAAGGAAGCATGATGTGAGAGGAGGCTGGGGAAGACGGAAGTTGCTGTCAGAGTAGAATGTTGGAAATACACATTTAGTGCAATGACTGGTGCTGTTAGCCTGGAAGTGGGTAATGGGATGGGGGACAAGTTACTGACAGACTGGGGTACTAAGAGGCCCCTAACGTGAGTGTTGATATTACCAAGAATGAGGACAGGAGTCAAATGTACAGGAAGACAGTAAGCTGGGAGATGAAAGACTCAGTGACTAAAGCACAGCAAGAAGGCGCCTCGTTGATGGGTGCATGGAGTGATGCCAGGTTCTCTCAAGACTGTCCAAAATCATTGAGGTCTTTGAGAGAGAACGGGGGTGAGATAGTTTGGCAGTAGCTCTGGGGAGCAACCTGGATATGATTCCCCTTCATGGCCCTAATGCACATTTTCTTTTTTTTTTTTAAATGCATAGAATATTGTCTGGAATGATACACACCAACTTGGAAACCATGGCTATTTTGGGTGTGAAACTAGAATTGGCAACGAATTGAAGGAGATTTTCTTCCTAACTGGTATATTTCTGCTTGGTCAGTTTGTTGTTTTGAACAATGAGTATTGTTGATGTAAGCATGTCCAAACCTGGGGGGGGCCAAATGGCTCAGTTGGTTAGAGTGCGAGCTCTTAACAAAAACATTACCGGTTCAATTCCCACATGGGCCAGTTAACTGTGCCCTCCACAACTAGATTGAAAACAACGGCTTGAGCTTGGAGCTGAGCCCTCCAGTCCTGTTGGCTCAGTGGTCAGAGCGCAGTGCTCATAACACCAAGGTCGCCGGTTCAATTCCCACAAGAACTAGTGAGAAGCAACAGCTTGAGCTTGAAGCTAAGCTGCCGCTGGACAGCTGGGTGGCTCAGTGGTTGGAGCGCCACCAAGGTCGCCGGTTTGAGCCCCACATGGGCCAGTGAGCTGCGCCCTCCACAACTAGATTGTAAAAAAATGGCTTGACTTGGAGCTGAGCTGTGCCCTCCACAGTTAAATTGAAAAACAACAACTTGACATCCTGGGAAAACACAGTTTCCCGATATTCCCCAACAAAAAAAAGAAAAAGAAAAAGAAAAAAAAAGAACGTCCAAATCTACAGAGATTTTTTTATGAGAGTTCATTTGAGCCAAACTGATGAAATGCTCCTGAGAATGACAGCTGTGCAGTTCCTTTTATTTATTTGGAATTAAAGAGGAATTATAAGGAAGACTACACAAAGGTGGGAGAAAGCAAGGCAGGGAAATCTCTGTGATTTGATTACAGATATTTAACAAGATTATGTGCTCCCTTGAGGGTGGTTATGCATCTGAGGGGTCTGAAAATATTATCCTGGCATTCATCTAGGTTAACACACCTATGAACAAGAACAGTGTCCAGGGCTTGCTTAAGGCAAAGATCAATCTTTTACTAATAAAGCTATATGCCTGGGGCATGACCACCCCCCATGACCTGCCCGTTAGGAATTTATGATCAGATCACCCTGTGAGGTTACTTTCAGTCACTTGAACTTGTCAGATTTATTACAGAGACCTGTTTTCATTCATAGTGTACACACATGATTTGTGCATTTTTAAAACAATGAAAATGAAGAAGAGGATTAACGGGCGGGGGGAGCAACATAAACACTGTACCACCTCCATCACAACTATTAATAGAATGATTTTCACTGACAATAACACTCCTGGGGTATATGGATTGGCATTACAGGTTTCCCCCAGATCCTGTAAAATAAGCCACTCAACTTCTCTGACAGAGGACCCATGCTCATCTTCCTAGTAGTCACTGTTCTAATACCAGAAATGAGCAGTGAGAAACCATAATGGGTCCAGAGGGGCCGTTCTAATTGATTGGGTAGTCCCAGATACTCTCAAAGTTTAAAAGGAGGTGTCATTATGAATCTATCATCCTAAAACTTATCTTGATGAGACTAAAAAGAATTATCTTTTGAAGCTGATAATTTAAAAAGGAGAACTTGTGAAACTGGGTGCTTCCGAGTCAGTCTCTATCAAAGTGCAATATCTTTGGGAGTCTGCTTCTCCTTATCTGTCCTTTCTGGGGAGATTCCTTTGTCAGTTCCCAGGCAAACATTCCAGGAAAAAGAACTGTCTTGATGCCACAATCTTGAAGGAGCCATCTCCTTCTGTAGGGCAGCCTCATGTTTGTGGTTTGGGGTGGGTGTGGTTTGCCTGCGGGTGGTTTATGATCTAGCAGTCAGTGTTTCTCAAGTGGCTTTGTCACCCAGTCCCAGGGTACAGGCTTTACGAGGCAGCTCTTGGACCCTCCTCAACTGTAATGAATCAGGATCTTTGCAGGTGGGGCCTGGGAGGCTACACTTTGAACCAGATTCCCCAGCTGATTCCTCTGCACAGTAAAGTTTGAGAAATATTGAAGTAGGGGCTTGACTGAGGTTGTGAAGGGTCATTTCAGAGGAATAACCATCAGCACGTGTGCAGTTCATGAAATGCGCTCCCTCCATCTTAGCATGTAGCTTAACAGATGTCATTCATTCAGTTAAATTATGTACTTAATAAATACTACAAAGATGTAAAGGAAAGTGTTGCATTGTCATTGACATTAGACAATTTTTAAAGTAAGCTAAACTGAAAACTGTTATGTTGAGTTTTTTGTGAAATTATAGAGTTTCAGATATTTTTTGAGTCAAGAAAAGTCATCTCTCAAGTCCCTGAATGTTTTGAGCCCTGGCGTTTAACCTTTAAATTCTTGTAACCTGTTCCAAAGTCCAGTGGCTAAACCTGAAAACACAAATGCCAAATGTTCTCCCATAGACACACACTTATGATATTTGACCCTCCTTAAAATAAAGCAGGAAATTTGGGGACAAGAGGCAAAATCAGATCCCAGCTATTGCATAGCATTGTTTGTGGAGCAAATGAAAAAATCATTACATGTTTTATTACACTTCAGAATCTATTTACAACTGCCTAGTCATTCTGAGTTTGGATTTTCCTTTGACATGAAAGCCCTGTAATAATAAAATACATTATAATAGAGAGGGATACTGTATTGCAAGAATAGTAATGGAACTGTAAAAAAATCGAAATAGATTATACCACGGTTGTTCTTTAAGATTCACTCAATATTCACTTTTTCAAGAATAAATTAGGATGCAGGCAGCATTCCAGGGACTTGACAACAGCCGTGAATGGAACTAAATAAGCATCCTTGTTCTCATGGAACTTTTATTCTAGTTGAGAAGGAAGTAAACAAATCTATGGAATACCGTGTGATAAGAGATGCTATGAAGAAAATAAAGGGAGGGTTAGAGGATAAAGTGGGGGCAGGGTTTTGTTTTGCTTTGGGGCGAGGGAGGGTGTTACTATTTTAGATGGACCAGTCAGGGGTGGCCAAGGTGACATCTGAGCAGAGACCAGAAGGAAGGAAGTAAGGGAGGGAGGCAAGCAGCTAGATTGGGGGCCAGGGCGGTGGAGGGGGAATGCTGAGAGTGAGAGCAGCAAACGGTGTTCTGACAGAGGGATCAGCAAA
This sequence comes from Rhinolophus ferrumequinum, assembly GCF_004115265.2. Taxonomy (NCBI): domain Eukaryota; kingdom Metazoa; phylum Chordata; class Mammalia; order Chiroptera; family Rhinolophidae; genus Rhinolophus; species Rhinolophus ferrumequinum. Next base: position 24,992,317 of record NC_046300.1, on the reverse strand, counting down.
GGGAAAGGCCCCGAGGCAGAAGTGTCCTTGGTGCATTTCTGGAACAGCTAGGACGTCAGTGTGGCTGGAGTAGAGTGAGCAAAGGGAAAGGTAACAGGAGATGAAATCAGAAAGGTAGCAGGGAATGCCAGTTCACATAGGACTTTAGATTTGCATTTTGCTCAGAGCGAGAAAGCCACTGGGGGGTTTTGAGCAGAGGAGTGACCTCATCTGACTTATGATTTGTAGACACATAGCAGTAGGAAGCCACAGGTGGAAGAAGAGGAGCCAGTTAGGAGGCCACTTCAGGAATCCAGGTGACAGGTAATGACAGTTGGACTCGGAGGGTCCCTCTGAAGGTCGTGACAAATGTTGGACCCCTCTCTTCTTTCCTCTTGGTTTTCAACTAAACAGCTAAAGAAGAAAAGATTTCTTTATAAAGATCTGACCTGAAGCAATCCCAAATTTACTGAGCCCCTTTTCTGTTCAGGGGTGCCCTTTGCCCTACCCAATTCTGCTCCAAGAGAAGTTTACAAATTGTGGGCATTACATGCTTTCCCATTCTAGATTATTCCATTGGTGCCAGGTGAAACAATGTCAGCAAAGACCTTTCACTGGGAAGATTCCATTGACCTGTCTGCTTTCTATTCAAGGAGGCAAGTCTCCTTGCTCCTAGGGAAAACACCCTCAATGGGAACATGATTTATGAATATTCAAGACAGAACTCAGCTCATGAAGCTGGTTTACCTAGAATACTATTAACTGTAATACATTGTAGGAAAACCCTTTTCTAAAATCCCAGTCTCAGCATATCTACAAAGGCTATTAAATGAAATAGGTAGTCCTCCCAGAGAGGCTTGTTTTTGAAAAGCGGCCCTGTAAAGACTGCTGCAAAGAAACCATCTCAAGGTAGAACTTGAAGCAGGAGAGGAGATGATTGGGGCCCAGGTGGGAGTGGGAGGAGATGTCTAATTTATATCATTAGTCAGCTGTCCCACTTCTTCACAGCACTCATTCATTCATTCACTCGTTTATTGATGAATTCATTCACCCATTAGAAGTATTGCATACCTACTGTGTGCCATGCACAGTTCTGAGCACTGAGGTACAGAGACTTAAAAACAAAAGCAAAAATGAAAACCAGACAACTCCTGCTTCGAAGGAGCTTGCACAGTTGGAATGCTACCTTTAAGTCTATGTCCCATAGGTGAAAGTTTTCATTCTGTACCTCAAAGGTGAAAGGGACTGTGATGCCCAGAACAAACATGGACCCTCTGCAGAGCCCTAAAACCACTGAACCCCCAGAGTCTCTTGGGCCTGCCTTCAGTCCCCCAGGAGGTTCTCCCACCAAACACATGGAATCTACCGCTGCAATACTCAAGCACAAGGCAGTTCTGATCTGAATTCTTAAATTGCCGCTGAAGGAATTAAAACTAGATGATGAAAAGAACTTTCTGATCCAGAGACGGAGTCCTGAGAAGCAGCTTGTGTATTCACTGGTTTAAAGTGTTTAAAAAATGCTCATCATGTAAATGTGAAGAAGAAAAAAAAATTCAGGATGCAAATGTATACATACAGAATGATCCCTATTTGGTAAAAAAAAATAATATATTTATACACACGCACATATGTGTGGAGAAAATACTGGATGGAAATGCAACTAAATGTTTCCGCAGTTATCTTAGGATAGTGGATTTATGGTAGAGTTCTTGTGTTTTCTTTATCTTTTCTTCATTTTCCAAATGTCCTACACTGAGTGTATGTTACTTCTAATTACCACTCAATAATAACTTTTTGAAAACTGATTTTTAATCATTGCTGCCATTTATGTAGTGCCACTTACTCAACTTCAAAAAAGCCCCATAGAGACATTTACAAAGCTGCTGCTAAGTTCCATGCAATTCTCAGCGATGATCTTGAGCCATCTTCATTTTATAAAGCAACTGAGCCGCCAAAACGTAAAAAACAGGGTCCCATGAGAATCAGAAGAACATGTACCTAAGGCTGCAGTAATCTTAGAGATAAAGAGAAGCAGTAGAATGGGTCCACCGATCAGTCGGGTGTCTTGTTAAAGCGCAGATTCTAAGTAGCAACCACGTGAGGTCGATTCTGCTGGTCCATAGACTTCACAGGAGTAGCACGGGTCTGGACTCAGAGGCCTGGGTGAGGAGCCCGCTCTAAGACTGATTAGCTGGTTGACTTTTGATCCCCTACCTCTCTGTGTGTCTTGGTTTCCTCATCTGTAAATCAGGAATGTTAGTTTCTACCACGTGGTTGGTTATGAAGATAAAATGAACGATGATATCTGTAAAGCATGGAACACAATGCCTGGTCCACATGACTGCTCGATGACTGCTAGACATTTTTCACAAACCCAGTGCTTGCTCCCCAGGTTATACCATACTTACTCTTCAATGCACGCCAGCCTTACTGGAATCCATCAATGCCTCTCTTATTCCAGCTGCCCCAAGCACAGTCTCAACTCACCCACATGTAGATGTAAATATTGTCTGAGGGGCCTCTGTTTGCAAGAAGGCCCAGGAAAATACTAGGTCTTTCTTTACTGGCGAAATTTACTTTGCACTCTTTTAAAAAAGTAAGGGATCTTTGGTTGAAATGTTTGCTTGGGAGCTGAGAATTAAAATTTATGTTCCTTGAACCCACCAAAACAATTTTCTGTGAAGATTTCAGTTTTAAAAATTAGTGCAAAGAACCTCGGAGGAAGAAAAGAAGAAAGTGGTTTTCTGTTTGTTTCACAGGCACTTCAAGGGTTTCCTCTTACACAGATGGAAGAAGAGGGTGGTGACTGGGAGCAAAGGGGGAGGAGAAAGAAGGGGAAGTTAAGAAGACCCCAAGAGAGTCCCCGTTTATTGACAAACTTTCTGGCTCACTGTATCAATTCTCTAAGACCTGAACGTTGGAGATATAAGGCTTCCTGAGCTAATTGTCCTACTTTCCTGGGGAAATCCCAACAAGGAGGAGAAACAAGTTAGGATGGATCAAAGACAATTCACCTGAGTTTTGCTTTGCCCATTTTTGACCCAGCTGAGGATGGATGGGGAAGGGAAGATTGGACACTGCCTCCTAGTGAATACTGGAACATGCCTACCTAGGCAGGTGCTAGGGCTCACATCCAGCATTTTTCTCAGTGACAACTGTCTCCAGTGTGATTGCGTAGCTTAATTATACAATCTGGTTGTTGGCTGTCAGTTTAGACAGACTGTTGACTTGAAGAGAGGTTATGGCTGAGATTGAGACAAGAAAGGGCGAGGAGAGTCCAAATGTTTCTGGAGCTTACAGGGGTCTTTTCTCAGATTCCCTCAAGGTGTGGCCTGGCTGAGGGCTTTTCTTGTTCTCCAGGTCCACCCATGAAGCCTGTCTTCATGAAGGTCCTTCTCTGGCAGAAGTGTGTTTTGTTCCAGTGCATGGCATTGGGGACCCCTGAAAGTTTTCCGAAACACCACCCTTCTTGAACAATGTGCTTAGGTGCCCCCCAACTAGATGCAGAAACCTACAAATAGCAGGGAGCTAATAAATGCATGCTGATGACAGCATCAGAGGGCACTGTACAGTTTACAGAGCACCACCCCACCTGAACTGATTTGACCTTTAGGGCAACCTGTGAGGGATGACTTAATAGCATCATTTCATAACTATGAAAACAAGGATTGGAGAGTAAGTGACTGAACCTAATCACACAGAAAGTGAAGTGTTGAATAATATTGAAGCAATCAAGTATGAAATGTGAAGTAAATAATATGATATCTAATACAGAATAAATAAATATTCCCCAACTTAACATGAAGTTTGATGAAATTTGTACTCTGGTTAGGCTGAGGCTATTTTTGGCAAACCGCTTACTATTTATGTACCTCTGTGTATTTTTCTATCTGTGGCTGGTTTGACAGCTGTTTGTTCATTCATTCATTCATTCATTTATTCAATCAACAAATATTTATTGATTGGCTGCTGGGGGAAACCCAACAGGATGGGAAAGAAGACACACTGCACGCCAGAGATTTGAGGGGAAGGTGAAAAAAGGGAGGGATGCCAGAGAAGATGTAGATATCAGGGTGGCTGTGAGAGTTCTCGTAAGGGGGGGTGGAGAGGGGCCCCCCCCACCCTGGGGAATTGTGAGAATGTTGCTGCTGGTGCAGGAAATGTGAGTGTGGGTCCCAGTTTCTGAAGCTGCATTTTGCAACTCGATTCCTTGTGTTGAGTTGCTCTAGGTGTAGCACAAGTCGTCCTACTAAGTTATGAGTTTGCATATTCTTACGGTTTGAAATTGGAAATTCAGGTGATGAAAATTGTAGTCATTATTTCTGAAGCTGCATTTTGCAACTCGATTCCTTGTGTTGAGTTGCTCTAGGTGTAGCACAAGTCGTCCTACTAAGTTATGAGTTTGCATATTCTTACGGTTTGAAATTGGAAATTCAGGTGATGAAAATTGTAGTCATTATTTATTGTCATCCATGGGCAGCTGGAAGGTTGGGCTCTGGAGTCAGTCCTGAGTTTGAATTCTGGTTCTGCCACCTATGTCACACAGCTGTGTGACTCTGGTCAAGTTACTTAACCTTTCTCTAAGCCTAAATTTTCTCAACTGTAAATTGGGGATAATAAATGCAGCTAAAAGGGCTGTTGTAAAGATTATGTGAAATAAGGCAGGTAAAGTACTTAGGACATAGAAAGCAATCAATATATTTCAGCTAGTAATAATTAACACTGTATAACCACCCCCATCATCTTTAGAAGCTTTACAGTATAAATAGGCTATGGGAAATTTTCAAGAAACCATTTTTTTCCTTTATAACCATCCAGGCTTAATAAAAGATAATTATAATTTTTCAATTTTACTGTATAGTGACCTTACCACAGCTTGCTGAGATTTTGGTGTCTCTCCCGCACATTGGATTGAAGAATATATTTTTAAATCTATTTCAAAGATCTTATTGGCTTTTATATAAGTTTCAATAAATATTTCCAGGGTTAGGATTATTGCAATTAGCAAATTAAACATTTTCTATTTCTGATATTTGAAGCAGAGTGGAAAGGCAGGGGAGAACGTCTCCTGGTGACTTCAGTGGCAAAGATCTTCTGAGGAATTACACAGTGTTCCCAGCTCTCTTGGCTGTGTGGACATAAAATGTGATGGCTCTGGCTGAGGGGACTGGGGGTTTAGATGCTGTTCGCCAAGTATGATTTCACACCTTGGAGGGGACAGATGCTCATCTGAAAGGTTTAACCCAGAGAACCCACTGACAGCCACACTATTTGCCTTAACCAACACCTTTGAAAAGAAATCGCATGGTAATCATATTTAGATATAATTGACCAACTTTCTTGATTCAACAATCCTGGAAAAAAAACCCAAAATATATTTAAAAAAAAAACCCCAAAATATATTTTACAAAAACAGCAGAACAGATCCTTTCAGAAACCACATGGTCTGTTAATATTGTTTTAGGACAAAGTGAAGCTATTTGGAAATCAATATTTAAACATTTTTATGAAGTGAGCCATATGTCAAATGAAACAGGACAAAAGGAGTACAATTGTGAAAAAGAAAATACCAACTATCTGTTTAAGGTGTCACTTCGTATGTCTATTTCCCTCTAGGCAAAGTCTTTTATTATTGTTGATGTGATTCCTTTTATTCAGTTGTCAGTACCACTAAAGCAGGTAAGTAATAAATGATTCTGATTGTTATTTTATATCCATATTGTATGTCTTCCTCTGTAAATGCCTATTCATTTTGTGGTTATTAAAGTAATGGAATAACATCAGTGAAAGTCTGAAAAATAGAAAGGAAAAAATAAAAACAGAAAACCATCCTCTCAATCACCTAAAACAACAACTGGTATTTCTGTGTCGCTACTTCACTTTTGTACAGTACTTAACGCTGATTTCCTGTATAGGCTCTGCAGTCAGGCTGGCTGAGTTTACATCCCACCTCCCCCTCTTAACCAGCTGTTAGACTTGGGCCAAATTGCTTAAACTCTGTGTCTCCCTTTCCTCACCTGTGCAATGGAGAGGACAATATTAGTACCTATTTCTCATGGTTAGTGTGAGGATTAACTGGAATAGTGAATGGAAAGCTCTTGCAGAGGGCTTAACATAGTGATTGACCAATCAAATAGTAGTTCTTGGTGATGTTACTATTTTTTCCTCCTGTGGTCCTTACCACAACCCTGTGAAGTTACAGAGGTTAGTACTGGTTTTGTCTCACAAGAAAACTGAGGATCAGAGAGGTTCAATGACATTCAGAGTTCTAGCTTTAGGCCCAGTGGTATTTTTAAGACAGATGAGAAATGGTACCTGTTTCTGCTTCTCAAGAGATGCCTTTTAAGGGACAAGAACTCATTGCCTCCTGATGTGATGCAACGGGAAGTACAGTGTGTCATCTATGACTTGACTGTCTTGCCAAAAATGTTTAACTGGAATGAATCACACCTTTCTATGAAACCTCAAATTTACAGGACATAGAAGGGACGGAAGGGTCATGTCAAATGGTACCATGAGGAAAAACAATCAAGCAAATCCAGAGTGTGGGACATTCTACAATACAAATTGGCATGTTTTTTGAACAAGTCAGTGCCACAGTAAAAAAAAAAAAAAAAAAAAAAAAAGTGGGAGAGGTGGAATGGTTAGGGGATTGCTCTAGATTTAAAAAGACAAAACAAACAAAAGCAATGTACAGGTTCTTAAACAGAATATTAATTTGAACCTAAAAGAAGATTAGAGAATTGAATACGTACAGAATATTTTGACAAGACTAGAGAAATGCTGCTAGTTTTGTCGGGTGTGATAATGGTATGTGGTTATTTTTTTAAGAAGCATATTGAAGAATTTAGGGGTAAACTGTCTTGATGTCTATGATTTTAAATGATTTAGTGAAAAATATAGATAAAACAAATATGACCAATTCTTGAATATTGGTGTGTGTAGGGGGTATATCGGGGTCCTTGTACTATTCTTTCTACTGTTATGAATGTATGAAATTTTTCACAATAAAATGTAAACAAATAAACAACCAAACAAAAAGGGACTTGTTTAGAAAGCAAAAGCTGTGTATTAAGAGGGGGAGGTGGGATGTAAACTTGTTCCAGAGCTAGCATGGTACCATGTCCAAGTGTCCACTCAATGATAGTGACACACAGCACAAATTTTCCTTCTACGTCTTGCACATATGGAAGTTTCATGTATAGTTCATAAAGAGAGGACACAAAAATCCTATATTAAAAAAAAAAAAAAACACCCTAACTTCTAAGGTAAACCTCTCTCGCCACTCCTATAAAGAGCCAAATCTAAATTTTCTAGTTTGGGGACTGTACAGCATTTAGATGTGCAATAAATAAATGATGGGATGGTATCAATAACAGTATGTGTTTATAGTGTAAACACACCCGAGCTCTAAGCAAGTTGGGTTTTTTTGTTTTGTTTTTAAGAAGAGGATGGTTGATAATTTTGGTAAAGATTGATCTATAAGCAGGGACAGAACTAAGAAAAATCTATAGAATTTGAATTCGCTATTTTGGGCTCTGCTCTAAACCATTCATTTCTAACTGAGAAAGTTTGGGAAGAGTAAATGTATTCACCTCTAAATATTTTACTTTCATGCCAAGTTCAAGGAAAATCCCAAGTTTTCATTTCATTCTCTAGCAGTTTCCAAAAATAACATCTTAAATATATACCTCTTAGGCCAACCCACTACCCTCCAAAAGATTTATTTTAAGACACAACTGGAGCTAAATAAATTCTAAATATTGGAATGTAAAACTCAGTGTTAGAAGAACTGTTCTAATCTCCCTAGTTATATCACTCAAGGACACAGAAATGCCAAAGAAGTGACACAGAATTGTAGATAAGTGGCTTTTTCACTATTTGAGCATTTCTGAACATAAATCTTTATTTTAGATAATTATACAAAAAAAAATCTGTTTTCAAAGAAAAGTTATGGCTCTCAAACCCTGAATACAGTCAAAATTTAGAACTCTAAAGAAGAGGACAAGTGTTCCCCCAAATTATCCAGTTCTAAGTCTCTCCCTTAGATTGGCCATAAGAACCTGAGCGGACGTTGCAGAAAATGACTTTTTCAAACAATAAGTGCTGATTATAATAGTTTTATTGCTTCTGGGAATCCAATGTGCAGATCTTATGGGAGAAATTAATCATGTTAAGAAGCCTAAACATTTCCACCAACATTTTCCACACATGCCCATATTGTGATTGACAAACTTCCCAGAAAAGACCCTTGTGTTTTAAACTTCGTTGAAAATCCTAACTTGCCCACTGCCAGTTTTCTTTTGGACCTCTTGATTTAACACTTTTAAGAGGTGGGACTAACGTTCCATTTATAGAGAAAGAGAATTAATTCCATGTAAGAGACACAAATCCTCTGAAACGATCCTTCACCTGACAGTTTTCCAAACAATTTAAGTGGAAGCATCACATACTCAGGCCCTTCTGACTCACTCATTTAGAGAGGAACATTTCTGGGCAAAACCCAGGTGTTTTCTGACTTACCTGTTTGTTCATGCTCTTTCAGAGGCTCTTGTCACTGTAACAATCAATCAACAGATGGGTTACTCAGCTCCACGAGCTGGGCACTGGCCTGGAGCTGGAATACAGCAGTGGTCCTCTCCTCCTTTTGCTTACAATTTCTCAACCGACAGCAAGCAATTCAAAACAGTATATAAGTGAGGTCTGGCTGCATGCACTCTTCAGTTCATTAACTCTGGAATAGCCAAAGAAAGTCTGAGGTTGCTGAATTAAGTCTTGAAAATTACATTAGGCCAGGATAACGTGTTAAGTTCCACTGATGATAGCTACCATTTATTGGGCACTTAAGCCATGCCAGGCACCGGACTAAGCACTTTACAGACGTTTCTCATTTAACCTTCAAAAATCTTATGAAGTGAATTTTATTATCCCTGTTTTACCTATGCAGCAACAAAGATTCAGCAGGTTGAAGAACTCTTGAGAGGTCACTGATAGTAAGAGGCAGTGCAGCTATGGAAACAGGTCTGTTCATTCTCTTAACCGTCCTGAACTATGCTCCTCCCTAAGATGGAGAAAGGGAGAAGGAGGCAGTGGGAAAGGGGGGCAAGAATACTCCCCAACTTTCAGCCCCTACAACCTGTGGGGGACCCAGTGATGATGTGTGTGACCTCAGCCCTCAGCCACAAAGTCCAAGTGCCCCACTTGTTTCTCTACCTCATTTTCCTATTTTTCCACTTCACCGAGATCTAAAAAGACTTCTCAAGGTGACTAAAGTCCGGAGTGAAGAAGGGGACCTTGGACTCTTTGCTTCTGTCTTTACAGTCACATTGGGCAAACATCTGTCCCCACCTCATTGTGAGGTTTAGGATTGTTTTCAATTCAGTACATGTAATTCGGGAAGCAAGGAACAGGCGTGCTGTCAGTCTGTGCCCAGCCTAATGCCCCCTGCTGAGGGGATAGCAAAGACTGTGGCAGAGTCCAGCCCCATGGAAAGCAGTGCTGGGGAGACAGGATAGGAACGAGCTTTCCTTCACGGAGGTTACCCCTGGCTTCTGCTCTGTGTTGGAGGTGTAAAGATGTGGATTCCACAGCTCCCCCTAGTCTACTTTGATTCTTCCAAGGGAAAGGCCTTAGTTCTGCTGCTAAAGAGGCCTGACCTCAGAACATTCATCTTGCTTCTCTGGACGTCAGCTTCCACTTCTGTCAATAGAACAGGGTACCTTTGCTGATCTCTAGAGCTTTTCCAATTCTGCATTCTGATGTCAAGTCTGGGGTCCCTTTCCACGCTGCGGGGTTGGGCATCACTTCAGGCCTCATCCTGGGGTCACTCATGCTTCCCTGGGAATAGCAACACAGACCACACACGTCCCTTGTCAACCACCTGATGGTGTAATCATGCATACGTGAATGATGGAACATCAGAGGAGATGGGAAAAACAAAATAGGACTATTAAAGACAAGGATGGTTTTCATTCCCTACCTTCATTAATTTTTAAACTGTGTCCTTACTAAGTGCCAAGCATTGTTCTAAACTAATTCTAAGCAGACATATTCTCTGCTATGACAGGACTTAAATTCCCAGAGCTTCAGCATTAAGCAGTGATTAATTAAAATAAGCATGGAGAATTAGGAATTAGGAGCTGCTTCTCTAAACCTAAACTCCTCCATGGCTTCTTCATGGTTTCCTTGACTTCTTTCTCTCCTTTCTGGCTTTTCTATCAAACTAATCTTCTTAAAATACCCCTTAGGCCAAAATGCCTTTAATGTCATTCCCTGGTACCTTTTATCCTCTAATGAAATCCAGGCTTTTTAGCTCATGTGGAAGCCCCCTTGCAAACTCTAGATACCCACTTTTCATCCTTCTATCCATCCACTCACTTTTCTGAGTCCTTCAACCAAATTAATCTATTCATGGTCTCCCCAATCATACTTCCTGAGTTTTTCTGCTTCTATATGTATTTTTGTTCTTTCAACATGTAGTAGTTAGAATTTTTTAAATGTATGTACTAAAGTAATGCCCACTGATTTTAGGAAGTGAAACAACACAGACATATATAATGAGTTAGCAATCTCTCCTTTATTCCATTTCATTTCTTCTGAGGTAACCACCTTTTTTTCCTCCAAATTTACAGGAAAGTCACAAGAATAATACAGAGAATGTCCATATACTCTTCACCAATTTTGGCACATTAGTTCGTTCTCTCTCTCTCTCTCTCTCTCTCTCTCTCTCTCTCTCTCTCTCTCTCACACACACACACACACACACAACATATTGTCATTTATTTTTCTGAGCTATTTAAGCCATTTTCAGACATCATGCCTCTTTACTCTGTAATGTTTCAGTGTGTATTTTCTAAAAACAAGAATATCCTCAGTACAGTTAATCAATTTTAAGAAATTTAACATTGATATAATATTTCTATCTAACCTAACTTCCATACTCTACTATTTTCAGTTGACCTAATTATATTCTTTATGATTTTCTTCTCCATCCAGTAGAGGATCTGATCCAGGATCATATATTATTACCTTTAGTCCTCATGCTTCTTTAGTCTCCTCTAATCTGGGATCTGTTTTTCTTTGTCTTTCATGCCAGTGACATTTTTTGAAGAATAAAGGCCAGTTTCTTTCTTTTAGTTTTTAATATAAAATGTTTTATAATGTACATATATTTATATTTTAGTAACAAAATATTTTGAGTGTGATGTTTCCCTATATCTTTTTAAACTTTATTTTATTTTTATTTTTAAAAGTGAATTTAAAAACTACCCCAAATTTTCTTTAAAAATTTTTTTTATTATATCTCAGTTATAGTTGACATATAATATTATTTTATGTTTGTGTCAAGTGTATAGAGTAGTGGTTAGACGTTTATATAATTTATGACGTGATCCCTCCGATTAGTCTAGTACTCACCTGTCACTATACGTAGTTTTTTCCCCATATCTTTTTAAATGTCATTTCGATACCTGGGAATGCCTCTCCATCCTCCCAAGTCCTGCTTGTCCTCCTAGCCCTTGCTGGAGGCCAGAGAGTATCTCTTAGACTTCTTTACACCTGCCACTGCACCTAGCATTGTGTTTAGCACACACAGGGCAATTAATAAATATTTGTTGATTAATTGATTTGGGGCTAAGACATAAGTACAGTCTGCTGCGAACAGAGAACTCATCTTGTAGGCTCCCAAGTCAAGATTGGTATCTTTGCTGCCAATTGCTTCTGGGGTTTGCAATTGTTGAGATAAATTTTGGATTCAAAACTGGATCCTTGACTATAGATTTGCCATACTATGGACCTGTGGGGAAGTTGATGTTTTAAAAAAAAAAAAATTCTCATCATTGATAATTAAGAGTTTGGAATTAAAACAATTTTTCCCTCCTATTTCATTCCTCAAAATTTCAGTAAACTGAAAAAGTATGAAGTTCAAGGAAGGTTTCAGAGACTAATAAACCAAACTGCTCACATTGCAATCCAGTGTATTCCAACATAGTCTGTCCATGTGTTATCAGTGCATAAGTGGTCGGAGAAGGCTAGTTTGTTTAGAGAATGGAGGAGATGCTAAATTATAAATTGAGAAGCACGCTTTCATACTAAGCATTATCCATTTGTCGACATCAAACAAAGTTTTTTGCCCATGCCTCAGAAAGCATTAGACTTTTATCTAGTCTTGGTAAATTTTGAAAATCACATGGTTGTTCAATGCCTCCATGTGGTAGAAAAAATAATTTAGCTCTGTCCTAGCTTCCTGTGATAGCAACACTCAGGACCAATAAAGTCTGACAATGCTTAGGGTCCTTCAAAGTTATCAGTGTTTTTCTTTTTTTTAAAGCCTCTGGAAAAATAACCTGAATTGAAGATAAAAGCCCCAGACCTCATTAGGCTTCATGGAATTGACCCTTCTTTGGGAACCTTCCTTATCTTTCAGTATAAGGAACGGACTTTTCAGGCAAAGAAGCATCATAAAATAAAACAAGTGGCCTGAAATCCGCAGTGAGTCCATCTTTTCAGAAAGACTTTATAGAAATTCTTTTTAAATTCCAAATGTTAGAGTTTTTTTCTTTTGACAGAAAAAGGAAATCCTTTCTATCCAGTCATAAAGTTAAAAAATAAAACAAACAAAAAACCATATTAACAAATGTTAATTTGCCTGACAATTCTTTAGGTGTGAGATTGGCCAAAGAAAATGGCCACCTTTATGAAATATTTGAAGTACAGTGTAAGCAACAAGCTCAAACGCGAGACCAGGTCTCTTTCTTTCAAATCAACTGTATCATTTCACCTCCCAGAGATCAGTCAGCATCTTGATCTTCAAGTGCTTCTACTTATAAGTGCTTGATACTCTAAAGGCTGGAAGAAGAGAGTTGGATCATTCTGAGAATTAGGACTAGGTATTAGTAAAAATGGAAGCCCACTTTCTCAAAGCCCACGGTTATCACAGTGTTGCACCACTTGGGCTTCTGTGACCAGATGCATCTTTTAAATGTAAATTGAGCAAGCCTATCAAAGTATCCCATGTATCTGTATGCATTTGCTCCCGCATGAATAGACTACCACAGAGTTGGGGGAAAGACAGAGGGATATTTTCGTGTCCTACCCTTTGGTTTCTTTAGGAGAACACAACATGGGAATGTATTACATATTTAAAATATATCCTTAAATATGAAATAAATACATGATGATTATTCTCAGAATGGAGAGTAGGAACTTCAATAAGGGTCATTAATTGGTTCAAGAAAATGGTATAAAATCAGTGACTCCTTTAACTTGCTTCAATTTTTCCACTTTCCCACCTGTCTTGATTGTTAATGTTTTTGAAAAATGTAAGAGTATTTTTATATTTATCTTTTTTTTAAGGTAATTGAGGCTCCACGCCACCCATCCTACCCACCCCAATATTGCCAGAATTGACAAAATCATCTGTGGGCAGCATGAGTCATAGCCACAATTTTGCCACCGATTTACTGCATGACCTAGGACAAGACATACTGGCTTTCTTTGCCTTAATTTCTTCATCTGTAACATGAAGAGTTTGAACTCAGATATCTTAGGCCTCTTCGAGTAAATAAAATCCTACGATTCCTTGATTCTGTCTTTCTCCTAGGAGGTTTCTTATACTTGTCATTCATTCTAAGTCATGAAGACCCCATGTCCTAACAAAATTCCTGAGAATTAGGATCAGGGTGGGATTATTCATAATTTACTTTGCAGAACAGTTAATAAACCATATTCATTCTAGATACACATTTGATCCTCTAACAACTTTGCCAGTCAGTACAGCACATGTATTCTTGCCCTTTATAGATGAGGAAACTGAAACTCAGAGAGGTCAATTTAGCTCCTTAGGCCTTGCAGTTCATAAATAGAAGAGCTAGAAGGTTGCAAATGAATTTTTACTTTTTAATGACTGAGACAACTGTATATTTAAAATAATCTAACATAAAGATTAGTCTTTTGACAATAGTGGATTCTTTTCTAAACATTTTAAGGTTTTTTATTCCCCCTCAACAGCTCATTCCTAAACCATAAAGCACTAACGAGGGTGAGAGATAAGAAAGACTAGTATACAAAAGAGGGCTAGTGTCCTGCAAGACTGGTGGCTGGGAAAGCACTTCCCTATAGAGGAGGGGCCCTTCCATTACATGATTTAGTTTCCCAGGGACCAGTCTAGTCCAAGCATCAACAACAAAACACAAAATACCATATTCAGTTTTTTAAAACAATTATAGTTGGTATCCATGTATACAATTTAGGTAAGCCAAAATAAAACATTTACCCCCTCCCCCCATCCTAGTCACATCAGCTAATCAAACTTTATTTTCCTGTGTTCTCTGCCAGCTGTCATGTTTATACATGCATGAGTTTTTACTGGTTGTACTCATAGTGTAGACACATATTTTAAAGTATCAGAAACCTAAATTTACGTGAGAAGAGGAAGCCTCAGTTTTAATAACTGTCTTTAGATTTTTTTCTTCATCCCAACTGAGTTTATTTCGTACTTATTGTTTTCTCTTGAATTTATCTTTTTTATCAGAAGTACAAAAAGTATACAACCTTGTTTAAAGGAGGTTAGGTTTTATTTTCAAATAACATACAGCAGGGGAATGTCATTATATTTATATGCTCTACCAGGACTCCTGAAACCAAACACTGTATCTAGGGATCTTTTCACAATTCCTATGATTTTGAGTGACTGAAGGGTAGCTCTGTCTGCAGGTAGGAAGCTGGAGGCTGAAATGACGACCTACCGGTATAGGATTTTTCTAGCTATTGGACTCCTTGATTCTATGACAATTCCTGGTATACAAGTTTCCTGGTAAGTATTGAGCAAGCAACGTGCACAATTATTTTATGAGTCTTGATAAAGTTGGGAGTTTCATGTTGAAAGCTAGAAGAGGTTTAGGGGGGTGGTAAGTAAGAATGCTTTTTTCTTGGTTAGTGGATATGCCATGGGCTTTATATCTTGTGTTGTCCTGCGGTAACTGAAGCCACTGTTGCCATGGAAAAGGATGGCAATTTGAATGAGATAATTTAGAGTGGCCCATTGAAATCTGACTGGGCAGTCTCCTTCATGTACCAGAACTTGTATGTATGCCATTGCACGTATCTCTTCAGTTTCCTTCAACTGAAATGACAAATAAGTGAGAAACTAAATTGTTATTTGATGGCTTAATCTTTTTTTTTTGGATGGCTTAATGTTAAAAAATTAATCTTGGTAAAAAAATACTAAATAAGGAACAATTCAGAATTACTGAGTGATTATTTTAAAAGTGATTATTTGAATAGCATTTATATCGTAGCTGAAGAATGTACAGGAATCTCGAAAACTTTTAAACCACTTTCTAAACATCAAAATTTCAGTCTAAACTCTGACACCCAAAATTCTAAATCCAGTCTAATTCAGTCATATAGGGTCTATTTCCAGTGATTTCTCACATTTGTAAACCTGTTACACATTGGTTTTACCTGCCATGAAACCCTTTCTATCACTTTTATAAAACACCACTTTCTATAGAAAGTGACTGGAAG
The DNA here is from genome assembly GCF_004115265.2 of Rhinolophus ferrumequinum. Taxonomy (NCBI): domain Eukaryota; kingdom Metazoa; phylum Chordata; class Mammalia; order Chiroptera; family Rhinolophidae; genus Rhinolophus; species Rhinolophus ferrumequinum. Next base: position 24,976,813 of record NC_046300.1, on the reverse strand, counting down.
AATCTGAAATTGTAAAATTGCACGTGCCTGAGCAGAAAACTCCAGTTTGGGGTTTTCTCCTAGGTGTGCCTAAACCAACCGACCTCTGCACCTAGTAGCAGGTAAATTGCCAGAAGAAGCCCAAAGGAAAACCTTGATGTGGGATTTGGATTTCTTTTTTCCCCTTAAACTGACCACTTTTTAGGAGGAGTTCCCGCTGCATTCTCTAGTCCAAACTCCTTGCCAAGACGTTACCATCTTTTTCACCAATTTGCCCCCTGCCCCTTTCCAAAAGCCCTTATTGGGAAGAACTTCCTCTCGTGACCCCTCCATTCCATACAGTTCCAATCGCTCCCAGCGCCCCCATCTCGGAACGGCTTCCCCTCTCCAGCCCAGGATCCAGGTCCCCTAACCACTTGAGAGAAAATTCACACCCCTCGCCCCCTTCCCTGCCGTCCCGAGGAGGCGCTGGGTGGAGGTGTGGGTGGGGAGGGGGCAAGGTTTCCCCGGGTCCCCTGTGTCCTCCTCGCGCCCCCTCCCCCCAGAGGTGTGCAGGGGGAGGGGAGCACTGGTGGGTGGGACCGGGCTGGGTGGGGGAGGGGTGAGGGAGAGGGGGGAGGAGGAGGAGGAGGAGGAGTGTGTGTGCGAGCGTGTGCGGCTGGGGGAAGCCATTGCCTGTTTAATAGTTGCTGTTGCTGCACTTCCGCTTCTCTCCCAGCGAGAGAGAGACACGAGTGGCCAGGCCCAGCCGCAGCCGCAGCAGCAGCCGCCGCGGCGGCACGGAGCAGCCAGACACAAAGAGAGGTACGGGGATCCCCCCCGCTGCCCGCCGCCCCCCGGCCGCGTCGCCGGGCCTCGGGGACACCCCTCGCCGCCTCCCCGGACCCGCGCCGCCCGGGCCGCCCGGCACCAGGCTGGGGAGTGCTGAGAGGAACCCGGGAGCCACAGGGGTCCGGGGCCCGCCCGCGGGGGATGGGCAGAGACCCCAGGCCGCGTGGGGTACGGGGACCGCCCGCTTCGGGGGCGGGGGGCTGGCATCGTGCCTCGAACTGTCAGCGCTGCCCCGGGAGCCCCCCACTGGCCGCCTAGGGGGCCGGGAGCGGGGGAGGGGGAGTTGGGGGAGCCCCGTTTGCCCCTGGGGTGGGGGCCTACGGGGATTTACCCCTTAGGGGCTGACTGGCTCATTGTTATTTCTTCAATGAGGAGGCCGATCCCCCCGCACACCCCTACCCCCACCAGGGGTGGCCATCGGGCGTGTGCTCAGGACCCCCGCCGCGGCCGCGCAGCCGGGAGTCCGGCGGCCGAGGGGCAGGCCCACGGGGAGGGGCGTCGGGGCGCGGCGCTGGGGGACCTCAGGCCTGGTCGCCCCTGCCCCCCCACGCCGGCCTTTCCCTTCCCCCACACGGGCACCCTCTCCCCGCCTCCGTCCCCCCGTTTCGGCTTCCTCTGTTACTCCTCTTCGCCTCTCCTCTCTTCCCGACCTCGCCAAACTCTGCTCCCGGTCCCCTCATTCTCGCCCTGGCCACCCGTTCCCCGTGACCCCCGGAAAACAGACAAAAACTCCCCCCGAAGCCGGCCGACCTCCGGGACCTTCCCTCCTTGCCCCGCGGAGGCTCCCGCGCCCCCGCCCTGCCCTTCTCAGCCTGCCAGGCTTCTCCCCTCCCAGCCCCGAGGGGAGCCCCCGGGGGGCGAGGGAGGGGCCGCTTGCTTTGCTTTTGACGGTTTTCCCATCGCATCCCCCCACTTGGGGCCAAAAATAAACAAACAAGCCGCGTCCAATTTGCACAAGCTTTAATGGGCCTGAAGACTTTGAAAAGCGAGTGGAGGGCTTTGGGCGACCGGGTGCACCCCTGACCCAAGCCCTCCTGACAGCACCCGAGTTCCTTATTTACACTGGCTGCAGGGTTGTGTTTGTTTTGTTTCCCTCACCCTGCAGGGGCTGTTTGCGGGGTGGGGTGGGGGGTTCGCTATGTCGGATGACGATTCGAGGGCCAGCACCAGCTCCTCCTCATCTTCGTCCTCCAACCAGCAAACCGAGAAAGAAACAAACACCCCCAAGAAGAAGGAGAGTAAAGTCAGCATGAGCAAAAACTCCAAACTCCTCTCCACCAGCGCCAAGAGGTACCGTACTTCCTACCCCCCGTCTCCCCGCAGGCTTCCTATTTCCCGAACCGCCTCTTGCTGCATTTGGTCTGCCTTCCAATGAGGAGGGTAGCTTAAATGCTCCTCATGATCTGTGTTCTTAAAAATGAAAGGGCCTTGGAAACCCTAATTATTTTTTTTTCTATTGCTTCTTTTTTTTTCTTTTAATCATTGTCCACCTGCAGCTGTTGTGGCTTGCTTCTCTCTTTTCTTGTCGAAGTTTCTAAGACTCCTCATTACTTGTGTTACTTATCCCCCAATCTGATTTCAAATTATTTGTCCTGTTAATCACTAATCTGTGACCCTCCCCAAGGCTGTCATCGCATTTAATTAGTAATAACTGCCCAGACAACTCGATGGAAACGACTTCTGTTACCATCTTAACGCCCTCCTCACCTGTTGCACATACGATCTTTTTTGAATAGAGCTTTCTCCCACAAATTGCATAAGGAATAATAACTCATGTTAGCAGGGTAAAAAATTTAATAGGTAGAGAGAGAACTTTTCGGATGGAGTTTAAATAGATTTTTCTGATTTGGAGAGTTGAGGCAAATGAATCAATACTTGATGTAAAATGATACTTCTCTTCTGTTTAAGAAATTCAATTTACCAAATTTCAGGGAGACTTAACATTTTCTCATGCAATTTCCTCTTGTACTGTAAATTTTTTTTTGAAGTGGTGGCGCTTTTTCTTTACTCTTTTTCTCTTATGTCTGTGGAAGAAGCTACTTTTCACCTCCATCATCCTTCAGTAATATCGGCTGATCCCCATGATCCTTAATCTATAGCAGATTCCTGGGAACCCCCATACTCTTCATCAATTCTTCTGCTCTCAGGAGGATAGTCGTTAAACTTTAAAGTGGCAAACTAGAAAGATAGTAAGGAATCCAAATGATGGGTTAGATAGGGATATCTTTCTGTAAAAGAATGTAAAGTAAAATGGAACATAAAGCTTTAGATCTTTCCACTGAGTAGTGAACCTGGAACTTGGAATTTGAAAGTTTGTTCTGTCATTTTCCCTGACTTGAAAACTGAAAAGTTGATAAAGTGCTTTGGTGACTTAGCCATGGGCAGATGAAGGAGTGACTTGAGCTTATTTTAAATAGTGTAGAAGTCTAGACTATTAAGTGGCAAGATGCCTTGGCAAGATTGTTCTCATTTTCAGAGGGTTGGTTTGATTGCATCTCAGCTTCCCAGGAGTCCTTAACCCACCCTTATTGATTAGCCCAGTGCTGGTTCTCCCAGAACCTGGCATCTACCCTGCCCACTTTGAATGGGCCTTTCTTAATCTGTTCCCCTCTGCCCCTATACACACACCTCTCTTCCAGGGTCTGGGCTCCTTGCTCCACACTGGCGCAGCTTTTGGCCTGACCTAAGGCAGGATATTTGCTTTAGGTCATTAGTGTTTTTATATTTTGCTGGATATTCCTGGTGTACATGTATATATTTGCGGGTAAAGGCACAGGTTTCAGACAGAAAATAATCTGCTTTGTGTCAGCAAATTACAGAGGGAGATTTGTCACTAGACACAATTTATCTGTTTATTCCAAGGAAGTTGAAAACTTATTTGGAAATGCCTGGGAAAGATGATAGGTGTAAAATAATGAAAGGTGGAAAGCGACAAACAGTAATTTTACCTATAAAGTTAACATCAGTTTTAGTTCCTTGGATATCTAGCTGAAACAGTGGCTGTTACTGTTAAAGCAGAGCTAAGGTTAATAGTAAAGGTAAAAAACGGAGAAGGGACAGTGTATCCAGGACAGAATAAGGGGAAATTGATGTTAGTGGGATACTATAGAAGCGACTCTGAAATATATTGATTTGGAAGGCAGGTGTTGTCCGTACAATTGGAATGAGCCTGTATACCAGAAGATAGCATTAAAAAGACAGATTGGCAGACGGATTCCATTAATAAACTGCATATTGGAAAGTGGTTTCTAGTCCACAGGTAGAGGAAAGCCCCCATTGAGAGTGATCTGGACAAGAATTAGTCTGTGGAACATAATGTATGAGTTACTCTTACAAATCTTTTGCCAGTATTCTGGAAATGGTGCAAATGTTTGTCATAGAGATGAAGCGCATAAAGCTGTCTGGTATCAACACTTTTTAGGTATTAAAGAAGCAACTACCTTTTTGCGACCAGTTTGTAGTAGAGGTTGGGTTGGCAAGAAGTGAGGTCACCGTCTATTTCTATACAGTATCCTTGGGGAGGATATTTTTGCCTGTGTACATAGGTCTTAACATGCAATTATTCTAATATACGTGGGGAGGGATGCGCCAAAAAAATGTATACTTTGGTCAATGTTGCTCAGACAGTAGTTCGCCATAATCAGAAGTGTCTGGATCCTGATGGTAACCACTTTGGGCACCTCTTGTAATAGCAGAAGTCAAACATGACTTGTGTTCATCTTTTGTTATTGGTATATATTGAGTACTATAATTTTAATAGTTTTCCTTTCTTGGAATGTGTATACATTTTTTTGGCACCCTTTGTATATGCAGGTAAAGAATCAGGAAACCAGGGTTCCAAACTTTTAGTCTAACATACAATAATGAATCAAGCAGCAGGGATCTGAGTATCTCAAAACTGAAATGCTTATTGGTAGCAGTAGAATTTAGCAGGACACAGATGAGTAGACCTCCGTAGAGATTGTGAGCAAACCCCTTTCTAAAGTTGACCAGATTTGTAGGGGACAGAAAATGTTCTCCAATAGGAAGGTTTAAAAAACTTCCCCAATCACCATGCTTAAATTCTCTTTACCTACACCTGGAAAAAACAGTGCCTTCTAAAACCTATTTCCCTTCGCATCCAGCCAGCTTATCTTTCTACCCTCAGAAAACCTTTGGAAAGAGAAAAGTATCCATAGTGATTAAGATCGCCTTGGGGAGGAGGGGGGAGTTTTTTGTTTTTGGTTTTGTTTTTTTTACTGTGCTGCCTCCGCGAGATGAAGTTAAAACATAGCCCTTTAGGGCTTTATTTGAGGGGAGCAGGAAAAGTAGAAATAGAAGGCACTGTTTCGAAGATGGAAGAGGCTTAAAGGCCTCAAACTTTGTCTTAATTGATTAATTGATGCTCTAAGCGCCTAGGTAAGTAGAAGACAAAGGCCAGGGCTTGGTGTGAACGGGCTGGTGGCGTCGGCCTAGGAGTGGGAGACGAGGTCTTTGTGAGTCGTGGGTTGGTGTCGAGATGGAGAACTGGGGAGTCCTGGGTGCTGTGTGCAGTATGGGATGGAGGAGGAGAAGGCAGACTCAAAGGAAGTTAGAGGATGTCCGGCAAAAGCAGGTCCGGAAAGGTGGGCCAAGAGTCCGAGCAAGCGTACGGGACGCGGGCCGGGGCCGGGTACACCTGTGCGGGCCGCGGGCTGGCTACTGGAGGCCGGCCTCCCTGGAGGGGCGGACGGGGGTGTTCGTGCCTGAGCCCCGCGCACGGCGTCGGGGCGGGAGGTTCCGGGGCGCGGTGGAGTCGTGCTGGGCAGTCGCCCGGGGCCACGGCGCGGCTCTCCCCACCCGTCCCTCAACTTCACCCCCGCGGTCGGTACACGCACGGCCCGAGCCGTCGGGCGCGGGCAGGTGGGGGTGGGGAGCCCGGGCGGCAAACTGGAGGGGTCCTCCCTGCGGCCTGTGCCGGCCCGGCACCCGGCGACAGCAGGCAGGTCATTTAGGGCCCGAGGGGCCTCGCAGGGAGCGGCCATGTTGTCATCGTCACAGAGAACCTGGGGCGGCCTAGGGGGGCGCTCTGCCGGGGGTGGGCGTGAGGACTTCCCAGGTGCGAAGGGTGACCCGGGCGGGCCCCGAGGGGCGGGGGGCGGAGTCTGTGGGGCGCGTCTTTCCCACCCACGCGATGGCTCTGATTTCTCTGTCCGGTGCACGCGAGGTGCAGGGAAGGATGAATGTACCCTGACACAGTCTAGTACAATTCAGAAAACTAGTCTGCAAGTGAGAAGCTTTAAATTATTTCCTAAGTGGAAAACATCAAGAAATAGAACTGCCTTAGTGTGCGAGGCCAGATTCGAACCCAGATGTTGTAGATGATAGCAGGAGACCCCAGCCCACCAACTCGCTGTCTGTGGGAAAAAAGTCTTTTCTTAATGACGCACCTGAAGTTTTTGGTGTTAGTTTCCTCCTCCCTTAGTAGAATCCAGTTATCATGGCAGGAGGTTAGGTTTATCTGGCAGACCTATACATTACAGCTGGGAGGCTACCAGCACCTAAATGTTTCTTGTGTTTTCTCTCTCCCTTCCCTGACTCCAGGATTCAGAAGGAACTGGCAGATATCACTTTAGACCCTCCACCTAACTGCAGGTGAGCTTCCTTTCAAATTTGTTTCTTTTTAAAATTCTTCTAACCTTTATCTTGTTTTTTTTCTTATAAACTTGCTTTTATTCTTTAGTGAATGCTTGTTTGGTGCTAACATCAAGTAACAGCTGAAATTTATTAACCTGAGTGTAATGTTTTCATGAGCCTCTGACAATCTCAGTTATATGTTGAAGAGAGGTAATAGATTTATTTGGAGTGGGCACTTTTACATATATGAAAACCTGTCAAGTGAATTTAAAGATGTACGTTTGCCTAATTCTGGATCATTCATATGTCATTAAGGATGATGTAAAACCTTTTAGATGCTCAGGTACATTTCGGCTTAGGAAATTGCTTTGCTATACAATGTCATTCACACTCTTTACTAGGGGAACATAGAGTTAAACACTGGATCCTTGAACTTTTTCCATAATGTATAAGTTTAGTGTTGGGCTTTTGGCAGACCAATTTAGGAAATTGTGGCTTTGATAAAAAGGTTTTAAGTTTTATAGATTTAAACTCTTCCGTTGGGGTGTTTTCCTCTAAATTGCTTTACTTGGATTGTATACAGTACATATGTGTGTTTCACTTTCAAAACAGTGTGATACCAGTTCTCAAAGGATTGTTGTTGAGTACTTGATTTTATTTAGAATAGCCATTTTGCTACTATTGAGTCAGGGTTGAAAATGACTAAGTCAACAGTGAAGTGAGGAAGGAGTTGTTATAACAGCCAGTAGTTTAAGGGAAAGTAATTGTTTGGATCTTCTACTCCCATTAAAATTAAGAACAACATTTAACTCAATTCTCAGTTCTCAGGATTGACATTGGAATGAGATGTGAGATTTCAGAAGTGTGCTAAACATATAGTAGGTAGAGGTAGAAGAAGTTGCCGACAAGAAAATATTCAGTGGCCATACTCAGAATATAAAACGAACTTGTGGAAATATTCAGGTTGAAAAGCTAAGTGAAATATTTTGCTTATTAACACTGAACTTTCTAAACTATGGTTAGTGGACTAAGTGGAAACTTTAATATTGCCATTTTGGTTATTACATATATTCTTAATGTTGGTCAGGTGTGGAGCATTCTTTGGTAAAATTTTGTCCTGTTTTGTAAGGAAAGTGATTTTGAATTTGAAATTCTTTATAGTTTGTAACTGAACCACACATTCTTGAGAATTTCTTTTCCTGGCTGTTAAGAAACTTTTCAGACTTTGGAGAAAGTGGAGAAGTGGGTAAAGTTTAGGGCTGTGATATTTTCCTTTTTTTATTTCTGTGGAATCATTTAGGTAGAAGCCTGGAGCTTCCCTTGGTTGGTTGTGTTGAATCCATGGGCATTCCCCATGCTAGATCTGTAGTTACTGCCTGTTTGGTATTGTGTCTCTTCCATTTGTCTCGTGAGTTCAGGCCACTTTAGCTGATAATTATAAAGTTTTCAAAGCATGGTTTAGAACTGATAATATTTATCAAAATACTCAATGACTTTCTTGCAAATAAGGGCAATCAAATTTAAAAATTGTAAATAACTTGAAGGTTTTTATGGGATTAATTGCTTTTTAAAAATAGGATAAGTACACTTTAGTTTCACACCATTTTAACTGAGTTCAGGTTTGAGAGATTTGTGCTGCTGAACATGTACCGTGTTTCCCCGAAAATGAGACCGGGTCTTATATTAATTTTTGCTCCAAAAGACGCATTAGGGTTTATGTTCAGGGGATGTCATCCTGAAAAATCATGCTAGGGCTTATTTTCTGGTTAGTCTTATTTTCGGGGAAACACGGTAGAACTTTTTATCCTTGCAAAACACTCCTAATTATCTCTTCAAGGTGAAACCTTTAAACATTACCTGTGATCAGGTGAAGTACCAAACTGGGCGGTTATTGGGGTGGTTGGTGGTGAGGAGACAAACTTCAACATACTTAACATTTTGAGAAAACACACGGGCATCTCTATTTTACAAGAGAATGTACATTGTGTTGACTTTTAAAAGTAAAGACTGCTCTATTTTCTGAAGACATTTTCTAGTAGAGCTGTTTAAGTAACATGAATTACAGTTTCTACTTTTGGTTGGTTTAGTAGTATTACTGACTTAATGTTATACAGTAGTCTCAATATTCAGCTTATAAAATGATTGTGGTTTTATGTTTTATGTTGGTACCTTCTGAGATTGAACTATTTAATATTTTAATGTATATTATTGTTGGAGATAGAAATGGATAATTTAGTGTGGGGATACTTTTTGAAGTTAGCTTCCAAATAAAATGTTATGAATGAAATGACATATTGGGTGCATGCATGTTTGTTTTTTTAATAATTTTTTAAATCAAGCTCATTGTGACAGCGTGATAGCCTGGTTTTTAATGAAATTGTAAATTCATCAACTGTAAATTATTTTGAATGTGTTAAATAATTGAATTTCAATTAATGTAGTTTGTGTATTAACCCTTGGTAGGACTGCCTTTTTTCAACCAGTATTCAGTGTGTAGTTTTAAATTTAAACACATTTCTTTATTAAAATATAGCAGTTGCCATATAAGTAACCTGTCAGTCGATTATTGCAAATCATTGTGAGAATTGCTTCTCTTAAAGGTGCACTGCTTTTGTTCACTAATTTTAGCACTATACTTGGCAAAAATATTTGCCTTTGAAGTTACTGAACTTCAAAACTTGTGTGAAATGCAACTGCTAAATATGTTATAATGTAAAGTTAAAGCCTCAATGTGGTATATTGGGTAGATTTTAAGTGAATATTTAAAAATTGCTCTATATTGCTATATAAATCAAATTCTTTGGTATCTCTGAGCTATTTGGTTATATGTGCATAAACAGATAAAATAGTCTCCCAATTCACGTACTATGCATTTGGTTAGGCTATATTCCCTGCATTTTGGCTCTATTCGTTTAGGAAAAACATATTTTCTTAACTACTATAATGATTTCCTAAAGCATGCCCTATCTTGGATTGTAAAATCATGCCTTTAAGATAGCCGGTGAACTCGGGGCCATTAGAGTCAGTTTTGCAGCTGTTATTTATAGCTTAGGGCTCAAGCTGTGCTAAATTGACGAGTTATAGCTGTATAACTAATCTGTAGACATAAATGTTTGTAGACAGTATGTCTGTACATAATAAATGATATATTTTGCTCAAGTCCTTTAAACTTCAGATTTTACTTAATGGATATGTTTGTATTATGAGCGAACAAGTCGTATAGCAACTTGAAACATAAAAATTCAGATGTGGGGGCTGCTATTTTAGGATAAAATGTCTTTCAGAAGTCATGACACATTTCAAGCATGGTAGAGAACATTAAAAATAAATTTTCCTTATATATGACTTGGTTACATTTTGACCATTATTTTTCTGTTTCCTAAGTATGTAAACCTAAGTCAATGCTTTTTATTTTTCCGGGAGAACTTACGTAATCAGATACAGTTGGTTTTAAATTTTTACGGCTCAGTCATACTTTCTTGAAGGTGACTTAAGGCTAAAGTGAAGAGCTTTTTTAAAAAATGTAATGCATTTGAGCAGTTAATTTTCTCAGCCTTTTCCTCATTTACTAAAAGGGCCTAGCTTTTGCCGGCTTGCCTACCTCATAGTGTTGTAAAGTTCAAATGAGATTAGAGTTTTCTGTCTGTTAGCCTGTGATAGTGTTAGAATTGCCCATTTAGCTCCTTTTGATAGCTCATCTTTTTTTTTTTTTAAACCAACATTGCCTTTTATCACTTATATTTTAAATACAATTTTAAGCCATTGCACAATAATTAAGAAGGTATGTTTTTGAAAAGTTGAAATGCAGACGTTGTGGAATAAAGAGAGAAAGATCCATGACGTCTCATCCTGTCCTTTGCAGAGATGCTTTAGGTTAGCACTCTGTGTGTCCTCCCAGTTTCTGTGAATTTCCATTGTTGTATTTTTCTGGTTTTACAAATCCTCCTGGAATCAGTGGTAATAGTACTGAGATGTCAGTTTAGAAGTCCCAGGCTGCTAACCTGGAGTGAAAAGAGATCCTTTCCTTGCAACAGTAATGGCGTCTCATCCCAGTTTCGCATGTTTTAAATGTTTTTGGGTATAAGAAATGGGTTCTACAGAAATCGTCTTTTAGAGAATCCTGTGTCATCTCACTTGGTGACAAATATCCTTTCTTTTATGTGTCTTTAATTCATCTGATGTTACTATGTGCATTAAGGATATAATATGACTCCGCCATCTGCATCTTCAGTTTCATTATAATTTTCACTTGGAAAGCAACCACTGTAGTGTGCTTGCCTTTGTGGGCACAAAGGCAGTGTTGAAAAATAGTGAGAACCAGGAGACTGGAATGTCCATACAATCAAAATAGCACCCCAACCAGGGTCAAGTTGCTGGAGATTAGATCATCAGTTGGGGCCTGAGTGGGTAGGAAGGAAGGAAGGAAATCTATCCAGAAGTGAAATCCTTACTAAATATGTAGGAACTCGTGTGGCCTTTGTGTTTACCAAAAGACCATGTTTCTGGGTTATAAAACCATAATAGTGGTTGTTCCTCAAAAGGCTAAACTGAATTACCATATGACCCAGCAGTTCTACTCCTAGGTATATACCTAAAGAATTGAAAACAGACTCAAACACGTGTTTGTGAGTGTTCACAGAGGCATTATTCATAATAGCCAAAAACAGGAAACAAGTATCTATCAACAGATGAGTGCATAAACAAAATGTAGTATAGACATAAAATGGAATATTGTTCAGCCACAAAAAGAAATGAAGTTCTGGTACATGCTACAACATGGATGAACCTTGAAAATGTTATACTAAGTGAAACAAGCCAGACACAAAAGGACAGATAACTGTATGGACTACACTTACGTGAAATATCTAGAATAGTCGTGTTCATAGAGTCAGAAGATTAGAGATTTTCAGCAGCTTGGGGAAAGGGGAAAATGGGCAGTTATTTCTTACTGGGTATAGTTTCTCCTTCAGGGTGATGAAAATTTTGGAAACAAATAGCGGTGATGGTTGCGCAAGATTGTGAATGTAATTAATGGCACTGAATTTTACACTTAAAAATGATTAAAATGGCAAACTTTGTTAACATATTTTATCAAAATAAAAAAAGATAACATTTTAACAGTGATATCTTTTTTATTTTTATCAGTATATTGAGGGAAAAATGCTTATAGCTTAGGAGGCAACACTTTACAGTATTTAGGGATTCTTATAAGGGATACGAATGTTAAATTCCTGTCACAAACTAAGAGTGCCTGTTACATATGAAGAGTCACTGCCTTCAAGGAGTTTATAATCTATAAGGGTGGTAAGAAATGCATGCACTGATTTTGAAATAGTACATGGAAACTTGGAATCGTACTTGAAATAGTATTTGGAAAGTAATGCATGTGACATGTTTTAAGGTTCAAAGGAGTGAGAAATCACTTTGACGTAGGTGTGAAGAGCATCTGTCCCCAGTTTTATTCGGTTGATTCTTTCCCAGTAGACTTTAAGTTCCTCGAGAGCAGGGATTGTGTTTTTGCATCCCTACAGTGTCCAAGAAAGGATAGATAAACAATACATATTTGTTAAAACACCAACTCAAAAACCTAATTTGGGTCTGATGGTTTAATGGAATGTCTTCATTACTCTCTTCAGAAAATAATGGAAAGAGCTGGGGAAATTGCTGTCACATTTTACAGCTGCCCGTTGCTGGCAGTCTTTCTGAGTTGGCACCCAAGCAGTTTTGGCAATTTTCACCTTTCCGGAATCACAGAGCAGCTCTCCACTATAGTGTGATATAAAAGACGTGATCATGCTGCAGGCTAGATTGAAAAGATGGATAAAGGAAATACCAATACCTTTGATTTGCATGTTTTGACATTATAAGATTACTGTTGGCCAACAAGTGAGTGTGGGTTTAGCGATGCTAAGTAAATTGGGATTCCTAGAGACGTTCCCTAAAATCCTAAAGCTATTCTAGATAGTTGGTTATGTTAGAGATGCTGGCACTGGCCTGAGACATCTGACACATTCCCCATCATCAGTGGAGTGAAACAGGGTTTCATAATGAGCCCATTCTTATTCAGCCTCTCGTTTGCAGCCATGCTCTGAAGTGAAACAAAAGACCTAGTAAATGGTGTCAGAATATGCTTCTAATCCTCTGGGAAACTTCCTACTCTGTAGGCTAAGAAGCTCATCAAAGCTCCTTGCTTGAGAACCGTAGTCCAGGAACTGTTGTACGTCAGTGGCTCTTTTCTTGAAACATATATGTGAGTGATTATGGATTGTTTTGTAGAGTCCATGCCACACTGCGTAGAGATAAACCTGTAAAAGGCCTAGGTGATGTCTCACTCCAGTCAGGAAAGTCCTGAAGCCAGCATTTTCAAATGCAGAACATAATTGAAAGTTGTCACTGGGTTACGCTATCTGGGGCAGCGTACTGTTCACTGATACGTTTAACAAAGTAGTCAAAAACCGAATTCTGTCTGCTTTTTAAAGAATCTGAACAAGACAAAGTGAAATGGCAGGACAAAATAAAGGGACTGGTATTGGCATTATCCAGCTCTTACATAGAATTCAGCAGTGCATTTGCCACAGGTGTCACGTCTGACTCGTCTGTAGTGACTTGTGTCGGTACTAAATTTTAAATAGTAATCAATGGAGAGGTCCTGTAGGGTCTACCAGCATTGAAATGATGATCATTATGTGTAATGCCAGGACACTGGGTGTTTGTATCTGTTTAAATTGATAGATGGAAAATCGATGTGTGATGGACCCGAGTAAGTTCAATAGGAAAAGATTTCAAGCACATTTTTAAATAGCAATAGATAGAGCTCGGCTTGGAATCGTCTTAGAGAAAAGTTTTAGATAGGATACAGCTCAAAAAGTCAGGATGATAATCAGAAAGCAGTGTTGTACAAGAGCGACAGCAGCATGACTAAATCAAATCATATTTAAAAAAAAATATTAGCATGTCTCCTGTGTGCTAACCACTGCTCTCTGTGGGTGAGTAAAACAGGCATGGCCTCTGGCTTGTGGAGCTTGAATTTTAGTGGCCAGTACAGACAACAACCAAGCAAAAAGGATTAGTAACTACAAATTGTGTTGGCTAGGAGGAGAGAAATTAACAGTGCAGTGATGGAGAATAATTGGGGGAGGAGGTGTTACTTAGAAAAGGCTTAACAAGACATGAAGGCAAAGACAGATGAGAAGAAAGGAGCTAGCTTTGCGAAAAGAGCAGGAAGAACATCCCAGACCGAGGGAAGCACAAACACAGAGCCCTGAGGTGCAGAGGGTCACGTGATGCGGGACCATGTAAACCATGGTAGAGAGTTTGGATTTCATTCTAAGAACAGTGGGAAGCCATTCAAGTTTTTAAAGCAAGGAAGTGATATTATACAGTGATGACTTAAAAGGTTTTTCCCATCCTACATGCTAAGTGGAAAAGAGCTGGGAGAAAGGCACAAGTAGACAAAAGGAAACCAGAAAGGAGGAGAGAGTATTGGTCTATTCCAATGATAGCTAGGATTGAGGTGGTGGCAGTGGAGATGAGGTTAGAACACATGGAGCTGATAGGAATTGCCTATGGGAGATGAGAGACAGGACTCAAACTTCTGTGGTTCTAGCAGTTAGGTAGATGATAGTGATATTTTACTGATAGAAGACTGGAATAGGGTGTGTGTTTGTGTGTTGGGATGAGAACAGCGTAAGTCCTTTTGCATATGTTAGGTCCTTTTTGGATATGTTAGGTTTGAGATATGCTAATGAGGCATCCAAATAAAGGTGTTAAATAGAGGTCAGATATAGGTAGTTGGAGCTCAGAGGATATATTTTGAACTCGAGATAAATAGAAGCTTGAGATACATATACATGTGGGACACGTCAATATACAGAGGCCTTTGAACGTCTGGGGAATGGCTCTAGCTCACCTCAAAAGGAAACGTGTTGGGAGAAGACGGCCCAGGTTGGAGACTTGGACCTCTAGCATTTAGAGGTTGTGTAATCTAAAGGAGATGCCAGCAAAGGAGACTGAGAGAAGGGAAACCAAGCGAGTTGGTGTCAGAAAGCTGTGAGTGGAAAGTATTTTGAGTTGAGTTGTCATTAACTCTGGAAGAATGCTGTGCGGTGGAAAAAGATGAAGACCAGTAAGTAACCATTGGATTTTACACCTTCAAATTTGCTGACATCACAAGACAGATCCAGTGTAGAGATGATGCACAAGAGGGGATGATTTTCAAGAAAGAAAAGGCGTTTGTGTTACTCTTCCCAACCAGAAGGTTTCATTGTGTTTATCCAGAGAAGGGATTTAATATCATCTGATTTTTACACTTTAGGGCAGAATTTCATTGTGTATATAATTTTTCTTGGGAGAGGGTCTGTAATTTTTAATGGATTCTCATTTTCTGTTTTAAATGGTTTCCTCTTCTCTACCTCCAGAAAAAGTTAACTTCTGCTTTACTAGATTCAATTCCTTGTGATCTTACGGCTAACACTGTAGTGTCGGTGCCTCAACTAAATGCCAGGTTCATATATTACGTCTTGATGAATCCCTTTTGCAGGGCTTAGTTTAAAAAATACTAGGGAGTGGGAAGATTGGAAAATCAGTAAATTGCTGTCGCCATCCTTAAAATTTTTTACATGCTTGGATTTACATTGACCTTTGTCCTCTGTTCATACTCGTGAATGCACTAGAATGAATGGGTACATGTGTTAACACAGCTTAAGTTATTCATCATTCAATATTTTTTCATCCTTTCAAGATTGGCTGTTATGTTAGTAGTTTACATTGATTGAATGTACCTGGAACTCTTAAAGCATCATCTTTCCAACCTACAAATCATGTTTTATTAATTTGTTTCAGATTATCCCAGGTACTCTGGTCTTGCTTAATTTGATAATTCAGTTTCTCCCTTTGAGATTGGTTTGGTCAAGACGCAAATGTGTAAGTTACACACAGTAAGTTGGGGGGCAATAAGATACCTAGACTCATTGCTGGATGTGGTTAACAGTTTCATACAAGAAAATGTCCCACGATATTTCTCTTAGTACTTCCCACCTGAGCAGTTATGCGTGCATAGCAGCTTTTGCATAAAAATTCAGACACCAGGTTCCATTCAGATTCTGAGTGTAGGGGATTTGGGTGAAAGAGTTGCACAAACATCCTGTGTGATTTGGCTGGTATCTTTTTATTCACATCACAAAAGTTATCAGTCAAGACACTACATTTTCAGTCTCAAAAATATGGTATATTTTATTACATTAACTTTCTTTAAAAGTCCGTTCTTTGGGCTATTGAGTTTCTTTTGACATTTTCCAACAACTAGAGGTTATCTTCCAGTATGCCTTTGCAATAAATAAATACTTGGAGGAGAAATTATGTATGATATCTTACTCGAATAACTTTGACAAATTTCTAAATTCAAATTGATGACACAGAGAAGTCATTTTTATTGTGTAACCTGAAGTTGCAGACTGGTGCTGTGGGTTACTGGGTGAGATGAAGACAGCCAGGAAATTGTGTCTCTTGGGCAAGTCAGTGAACCAGACTGGTGAAGGGACAGCAGAGCTCTGTGAGCATTAAGGGTAGAATTAACAAATTTTCAGGATTGGGAGACACTCTTATAATTCAGAGAGTATTAGTTAGTTGGAATCACAAAAGTGTTAGGTACTGCCAGAGGGAATCAAATGATAACATGTGGAACCACAAATGTTTTGGCTACATAGGAACTTTGCTTCCCAAATAACTTAAATGTCTCCTACCACCAGTCGTAACCCTTCCTCCTCTAATAGTAGCACATCTCGAGTTTTTTAAGGTAATTTATTGGAATTGGCGTTATAAAATTTTATTTCTTTGCAGACTTTGCTAGAACACATTTATCCTAAAGACAAGGAGATTGTTGAATTGGTGTATGTCAGAAATTCTAAAAGAAAACCCTTGTTTTATAACAAGCAACCAGGAGGATTTCTTATAAACATAATGGATAACTTTAACCTAAGTAAATATTTCAAAACAAATGTATGTTAAGTGATTATAGTAACGTGTGAGCAGAGACTGGCAGTAAAAATAGCAGTATCGTATTAATAGTATAGGATTCTGCTTTGGCCTTGGTTCTTTTTCTGAGTAGCTCTCTCAGTGAGTCCTCAGAATACCTAACTTCATTCTTTAGCTAGACTGGTAGTCCCCGCCCGACCCTATGTTTCTTCTTCATAGGTTGGTATCATGAGATGTTTTCACATCCAAAGTACGTGTATTACATAGTAAACATTGTCAAGTGATAGGGACCAGTCATAAAATAAATCATGTCCAGTACACAATTCTTATTAGAACTTATTTGAAATTGGGTTCTGTGCTGTCTTGCCACACTGCTGGACTGTGTAGATACAGAGATTTCTAGTATCACTACATTTTACTGTAACTATTCACATTTATACTCGTATATTGGGAGGAAATTCTGTACTGTAGTACCTGCGAGTTAAACACATGATTGTGAAAAAAGTAAAAAGCTATTAAGGTCTTGGAGGCTAAATTAATTTTTATGATGGAAATTTTGTAGCTGGGAAGGACTGGATGCCCCTCCTCCATCTCTGTGTCCTGTTTATTACGAGGTGTGTATTGATAAGTGAATTTTTATCAATTGTCTCCATTCTGTCTCCAAAGAGTGGTGTGCTGTTTCTCTGTTTCTTTTCCAGAGCAATTCCTAAAACCTTTCTACATTTAGTGGTTTGTTATGGTCCAGCTTGCATTTAAATTCAAAGATTTAAACTTCCCAACCTTGTAGTAAGCCCCTCCAGAGCAGAAGCTTCTCTGATATATAACAAATTCCTAATGTGGCGCAAGGTTTGGGGAGGATAACATTTACTAATTGTCATTTGATCTGGAGGGGCATAAAAAGAAATGCTATCTCATTTAGTGGGCTGGTAAGTCAATTCTCAGGATACCTAATGCTGTTACTACAGGCTTAATCTTCATTTTCCTTTCTGGTTGAAATCGGTCAGTTCATTCTTGTGTTTCTGGCTTTTACCCACCCTGGTTTGCTCCCTCTCCTTCCTTTTTCTTAAGGAAAAAAAGCTTAGCCAGTTAAGTGAAGTTTTCTCAGAAATTTCTTCTGGACATGCTCACTAGAGACAGAAGACAGTTTGTGACACTTGACATGTCTGGAAGAGATATGATTGCATGTACCTAGGCTGTCTGTATGAATTGTTATGACTTAAACTTTGAAGTTATGATTCATTCCTCAACAGGTATTTACCAAGCCCAGTAGATTCATAATTATCTTCTTTGAGCGAGTTTTTAAAATATATAACATTTGCATCATGAGAATGTCTGTATTAATAACAGATTTTTGTTTGTTCCAGTTAAATCTTATTACTAGTTTTGCAAGTGTATTTGTTGAGGCCTAGCAGGGTTATCGGTGACTCAGCTGGGGTGGGCGGGGCAGTCTCCTACCTGCCCCACCTGTGTTCTCTGCCTGTTCTCACTGTCACCCAGGCTGAGCAATCCAAGTCACTGACAACACTGCCAATACTTTGATCAGTGCCTGCCCTGGCTTACTCCATTGTGTGGCCCTTTGACTTAAGATACAGCTGTAACTAGCTGTCCCTCACCATGTTCAGTTGCTCATTCTAACATTGGTTGGGCATTTCCTGTTGTGCCAGGTACTGAAGACAGAGCTGTGAAAAAGACTATCCCTGCTGTCATGGAGCTTACATTCATATGGAGGGAGGGACAATAAAACAAAAATGTACAAAAGTAATTTCAGATAGCAATACTAAGAAATTAAAACAGGGAAATGGCATAGCAAGTGACTGGGCAGGTTGGGGCCTTAGGAGGTGCCATTCTGAGGAGACGGGGCCATGAATGATGACAAGGGCCCTGCCATAAGAAGGGCATTTTAGACAGAAAGACAGCAAGTAGGTGCTATGTGGGGAAGGCCAGCATGACTGAACATTGTGTGTGAGGATGAGAGCGGTAGGAGATGAGGTAGGCAGAGGTCAGATTTTATTTATTTCAGTGGAAAGCCATTGGAGAGTTATAAGCAGAATACCACCACGGTTGGTCAGTACTTGAAAACTATCTAAAATCTCCAACTTAATAGAAGTTATGGAGATACTCTTTGTAAACATCTTTTTTTTTTTTTGGCCTTACAGATTCACTGACATTTCTTTTATATAATATTTCTGTTATATCTGGATACAATCAGTACTTTATCATACCTATTATACGTGTATCTACAAATTTATGTCTATTATATCTAGCAATTAAAAAAAATTAAAGACGTGCTACCCAAAATGTGTGTCTGAACAGGTGAAGGGAAGTATAGCAGCCTCAATTTGTCTTGAAACGATGGGTAGATGAAAGTATGAATACTTTGTAATGCATATGGAGCGTTCAAAGCCAACAAAAATGACCTCTTAGTTGTCTTTGTAGTCTGCTTGCCTGGCCTCTGGACTGTGTACCTGAAGTGAGGATGGCCTGTGTCTGCCAAGGTGGAAGCAGCAAGTTTGGCCTTCTACATCTTCAGACCAGGGACAGTAAAGGAGAGCTTAAGGGAACAATCGGTGACCCTCAGTGGTCTGGGGGGCAGGCAGCTTGCTAGTCTCCTCCCAGTTCCCACTGGGTACCTGTGATTTTTACCTTATGCTTATCTGTATAGTGTGAAGCCCCAAATCTGTGTGATGTGACTATATAGAAAGCAGGCTTTCCATTGTCTTTGAGTTGGTAGATGCTTTGATGGAGTAATAACTTTGCCACGATTTTTAATTTTGATAGCTGAAATATTTGGACTACATGGGGCATGTAGGCCAAACACAGGTGGTCAGGCTAATAAACAGATTGGAGAAGTGATATAATCATTCTTAGGTGTGTATTGAAACTTCAGTTACTAAAACTTTTTTGATTTGTTATGCTATAGAAGTGACATAAAATTAAATGTAATTCCAGCATATTTTAATAAACTATTATAGGAGGTTTGGCGTTGCATTGATAAGAAATTACATTTGTGGGGTGGCCGATGGCTCAGTTGGTTAGAGCGTGAGCTCTCAAGAACCAGGATACCGGTTCAATTCCCGCATGGGATGATGGGCTGCATCCCCTACAACTAAAGATTGAAAACGGCAACTGGACTTGGAGCTGAGCCGCGCCCTCCACAACTAGATTGAAGGACAACAACTTGGAGCTGATGGGCCCTGGAGGAACACACTGTTCTCCAATATGCCACAATTAAAAAAAAAAGAAAGAAAGAAATTACGCTTGTTACAGAAGGGTAATTTTTCTTACTGAAGGACCAGTTTCTCATGATTTTTGTTTCCCCCTGAGCCAATAATAAACAGCTTAGAAAGAAACCCTTAGGAAACTTTTTTTTCACTTACAGTCTAGAAAAACTTACATGCCATTCGAAATTCTTAAGGGGACAAAACTTCAGTGCAGACATAACGGGTATTCAGAGGGAAACAACACCAATAATACAAAATAATATACAAAAATCTTCAAGTACTTTGTATTTGACTTTGAAATGAATTTTAGTAATTATATTGTAAAATGATACGATTGTGTTCAATATTCTGGGTATTCCCTTTATACAAAATAATGAAGCAACAGTAGAAAGGCTGATGTACGGTATTCTGGACAACTCTTTAGACTTACCATGCAAATCATAGCTTTTTTAAGTAGCTTGTCCAAGGTCAAGAGGCTTTTAAATGGGGCAGCTGGCATTTAGGCCCTGGCCTTCAAAGCCTGTGTGCCTAACCATTATGCTCTGTGCCTCGTATAGTAGCTCTAGGAATTGTAGACCTGGCTTCAAGTTATTGCCTATTAAATTTTACTCTGCCAAACTATATTTAAAATTTAACAGACAGGCTTATTTCATTAGGTACTTACATTGTTTCGTCAGGTGGGCCATCTGTCTCTATATTCTCCAACATAGGTTTGATCATCAAGACATTCCTCTGTTGAAAACCTAAGGCCTCCAGTTGCCCTTAAAATTAAGTGTTCAAAATTCTTTATATGATATATAAATCCCTTACAACCCGATTCCAGTCTACTAGATCCACATCTTGTTATGTCTCCTCACTATAACTTACTATATTCAGTCTACTTCCTATAATCTTCCCTCTCCCAGTTTCTATTCTTACTATTCTTCAAAGCTCAGATAAAAATGATTCACCCCACATAGCTCTCTCATCTGTGCCATGGCACTTTATACATACCCCTCTCGACAGCATTTATCACATACAGTTATGGTCATTTGTGGTTGTCACTTCAACAAAGTTCTTTAAAATCTGATTGTTTTATTTTTATTCTTGTGCCTAACAGCAGGAGATGCCTAAAAAGTTTGAGTGATTACTGAAACAAATACCGTATTTGATTAGCTGTAGTTGTGTAAATGTTACCAGTCCATTTCTTTAGATGTTAAGAGAAGTCACTGAGAAATTATTGTCAAGTTGCAGTGATTAAACCACAAATAATCAAATATATGGTGATGGAAGAAGGACTGACTCTGGGTGGTGAACACACAGTGGGGTTTACACATGATGTAATACAGAATTGTACACCTGAAATCTATATAACTTTACTAATAATTGTCACCCCAATAAATTTTAAAAAAGACCCCCACAAATCAAGTCAGTTTTCATCTTTCATTGGTAAAAAGAAACAAAGCAATTCGTTATTTTATGTAAATTTAATACTTATCCTTAAGATTTTCAACATAGGTTTAATCTTAAGAAAATATACAATATACTTAGTGATTAAAAATTTAGATCAGTTTTATAATATGAAACAGTGGGATCAATATGGGATCAGTATTTGGATACTTCCCAATGCTAGTTGAAGCATTTGCTGGAAAAGGCATGGAGTTGCATTATAGACAGATGTAAGTTACTTTTGCAATAAAATATTAAGAGTACAGCCACCATCAGAATAGACTTGACAGATTTTATTCCACTACAGTTACAAACTGAGCATTTTTGTGCCTGTGTGTGCATAGCACTTAGATTGTGTGGAGATACAGAAGTGTGATAGATGCTCTCAACATCAAATGAACATAAAACAGCTACTGAACAAGACGTTGTATATTGATTCGTGACCTAAGATATAAATTTATTGATAATTTTTATCATAATTTCTATGTCATGTGATAGCAGTGATTTCCAGTCCTGTCCGTCTCCCACCCAGCACACCTGAGGAAGAGAAAAGCCCACCTGTAACTGGGGTTTACTTTCAATGATGGGGTGAGGAGCAGAGTAGCAAATTTGCCTTGAATGGGGGGAATAAAAGCCCTCCAGTTATTGTGACTAGCTGTAAATAAATGGGTTGGTAGTAACCTGAGGGGCAGTCCCTCCCTGTTTTCTTGAGGTGAAATGAGGGAAAGAAATGCTGAAGTGGAAATGTTTGCAGATTTAGGGAGTAGAAGGGAAAGGTAGAGGCTTTTGAAAGATCTGAGCTGAGCTAATGCCATGAGAAGGTGAAGGAAAAAGAACTTAGAAGGGAAAATGGTCTAGAAGAGATTACATATTTCTTGAGGTTAGAAATGGGGTCTTGTTTTTCCCCACCGGCTTAATTTGCTACTTGGTACAAATAAGAAACATCTGAAAGAGAAGCAGAAAAAAGAAAAGGCGAAACCTCTCCTCCAGAGTTTGAGACCATTAGCATGGATCTGTTGGCTCTGCTGGATCTGGGGTCCTAGGAAGAGGAGCCCCCAGAGTTTGCCATTGTTGTAGAATTTCTGTAGAGAAGCCTGGCGTTGTAAGAATATGGACATGCTACATACATGTTTCTCTTCCTCCTCCTCTCCAGCTAGCTGTAGAATAATTGAAAAATACTTTTGCCAAGAAAATGCTTTGGAAAAAATCATTCTTTAAAGCTACTCCTGGCCCTTTAGAACCCTCTACAGTCATGATGATGTTTCGGTCAATGATGGACCGTATATACGATGGTGGTCCCATAAGATTATAATGGAGCTGGAAACTTCGTATGGCCTAGTGATGTCATACGGAGGATCTGTTTTAACATCTAGCGCAATGCGTTCCTCACGTGTTGTGATCTGGTGTAAACAAACCCACTGCACTGCCAGTCGCACAGAAGTGCAGCACATACAACTGTGTACAGCATATAATACTTGGTAATTGTTACTGGTTTACGTATTTACTATACTTTTTTTTTTGTTATTTTTAAGGTGTACTCTTTCTGCTTATAAAAGACGTTTGCTGTAAAACAGTATGCCATTTTACCACATCCCTCGATTGCATCATTTTCTCTTGTGCTTGATGTAATCTTGTGTTGTTTTGTACAGTAACGTGCTGTACAGGCTTGTAGCCCAGGAACAATGGCAACAGCATACAGCCTGCATGTGTAGTAGGTTGTACCATCTAGGAGTGCACTCTGATGTTTGCACAACGACGAAATCACCTAATGACGCATTTCTCAAAATGGATCTCTGTCGTTAAGCAGAGCATGACTATTTCTTAAATGCAGGTGCATGATCTCGGTGCCATTCTTAGTCCTTTCTGGGTGGTGTTCAGATTGATTCTAAACCTTTTACATGAAGTCTTCTAATATGCCCTTGATAGGACCATTAGTGGGTATAGAGTCTCAGTCGTTACATATTACAAATAGATTCAGGGTTCACAAATGTCAAGAGCCTTCTTGTGCAATCCCCACCCCACACACACAAAAATAAAAATCACAATAATGAAGAATTGTAAGGTTTGTACCAGTCAGGAGTATTTTTATTTATTTAATTTTTTTGCCATGCTGAAATCATCTGTTGAATCTAAAAATCTCAAAAGGTTTAGGTTTAGAAAACGAGCAGAACAGAAGGAAGCACCGTGTGACTGAATACTGGAGTGGAGGCAGGTGTGGGGTTTGGTTGTGTGAAAGCTTCTTAAGGGAGAACAATGTGTGATGCCTGAAACTATGGATGAACTGCATTGCTTTTTCTCCTTCCCTTATTTACTCCTCTCCATTCACCTAGACATGGAACTTGCCTCTGCTTTCCAGTGACTCTCCCTGTGTCATGTAGTAGGGAATGTGTGGCGCCAGATGACTGGTCACAGTTGGAACATCAGCAAATCACAGCATTAGATCCCCCATGGAGGGGGTGGTAATGGAACAATGAGAGCAGTAATCGCCAACTCCTGTTAGGTGGTTACTATGGGTCAAGCTTTGTTCTAAGGGCTTTAAGGTAGAAACTCATTTAACATTTAAACCATCCCTATTGGTGGATACTGTTATACTCCTTTTACAGATGGTGACATCAAAGCATAGGTTATATATAACTAGTAAGTGGAAAGAGCCAGGGGAGGAACCCAGGCAGTCTGGTTCCAGGGCCTGTGTTCTCAGCCCCTCCACTGTGGGGAGAGTTAGGGAGTTCAGTCTGATACCACTTTTGTTATTAGTTAAGACTCTATGTTGCAAGTAACAGAAGTTTAATTCTAACTCATTTAAATAAAAAGATGAGATTACTGTAAGGATATAGAGTGTGTGACTGATAACTCAAGAATTGAAATGTTCTGGGTACCAGAAACAACAGAACCCAGGAGTCTCTGCTTCTTTCTCTGCAAGTTGCTTTATTTTTTCTCACATTGCTGACTTGCTACCTGCCTAGAGGAGCATGACCACAGACATCCAGAGAGAAACTGACTTCTTGCCACCCCACCCCCACCCCTACCCCCCAAAACTTCTGGGTGAGGGACCAGTTAGTGCAGCTTCATTAACTTTTAAACCATCTAGTTTGATAGTTAACATGAAAGGGATCAAATGACATACATGTTGATCATTGTAAATGTAAGAAAATGGAAACTGATTCCTAAAGGAAGAAACCTCATTCATTTAGCTTTCAATAAACTGGCCATTTGCATTTCTTCAGTAGTCTAAGCTCCGTGAGAATAGGGACCAGGGTAGCCACCTAGCACAGTGCCTGAAATGTTTGCTGCTCATACGTTTACTGAATGAATGAAGGGATGAATGAATAATTTTCCTGGAAAAGGAACTTACAGAAATAGAATTCAGTTTTGTGATCATTGTCCAGGGAATGGCATCGATACAAATACTGTGCTGGAACAGAACATACATTTTTAGCAAGGGAGAAGGGACTGTATTTTTCCTGTGCTATAGAGACATAAAAAGGAAAAAAGTATTAGAATTTATTTTAACCACACCACATTGCCTTTTGTCTCTTTTTTACTGTTTCTTTTTCGCCCCGTTTTCTTCAATGTCTGTATGTTTGTCTCTTAGCATTTTTTTTTTATTCTCTAACTCCTTTATCTCAGCAGAGTATAAAATGGAGATACATCTTTTTTATTTTGTATATGTTAACTACAAGTTTTGTGCTGCGTGTTCCTAACCTAAAAAATGAGTGGTGTATGGTCTGCTCCTCCCTTGAAAGTGAACCATTTGACAGTCATATATTAAATACACTTTAATAAACTGTTCCACTGGGGAAGATTTATTTCCTAGACACCTTTGGAGCAGCTACATTAATGAATTTAATTTGGTTTATTATTTTAGATAATACATGTTTCCCCCCATTTTTAGAATATTAATACAGAGTAAGGTTAGAAGATACAAGTGAACAGTGATTCAGAAAGTCACATGAGCTCTGAAAACCATCCTGAACCAGTAGTTAAACAAAGTATTAAATCTAATACCGTACAGAAGGATGTTGGAAAACAATGGCAACGTTAACAAAGCTAGAGGGAGGGTAACTTCTTGAATCTTACTGTCTATGTAAAAATTATAGGCATGACTATGAAGAAAGGTTGATTTGAGATGCCAAAAGTTTTATTCCAGAAAACTTTTAACTTTGGATAGATGACTTAACGGGTTAACTTTTAGTCCATGTGTAGACATTTTTTGAAATGTCTTTGGGCAAGACCTTTATAACGCACGTATGAGTCCCACATGGCTTCACTGTCCTACAATCATGCAATTATCTTTGCTATAATAAAAGCTTGGTTTTGAGTCACAAATGTGAATTCAGATCTTACCTCTGCTTCTTACTAGTGCTGTAACGTTGGGCAGATCACTTAACCTGTCCCAACTTTATTTTCCAGATGTAATTTGGGGATTTCCCAGATGTAAATTGGGGATAATAACCCCTATCAAATTCTCCTTTAGAGGATAAATATTTGTCACCATTTAGGACGATTTTTCTAGAACATGTCAAATTATTTTACTTCCTCACTCAGTATCCTTCTGATCAACTTCAGGAACCTCTATAGCATGTCTCATCACCCTGTAGCTTTTCTGTATTCACTGCCAACCTCCCTTCCTCCCAGTCTGCTGTTCCCTTTAAGATGGGGTATTTTTTTTCAAATACAGTTTTATTTTATAAATGTGTTAACTTAAAATGTTTATACAATGGGAGAATTCACTTTGGGGAAAATTTATTTAAATATGATAATATCTGGATGCTCATTAAATATAACGCCCATAGCTTTTTAGTTGCGAGTCACTGTGTCTTAACCTAATATGTAAGCAGAAAAACAGGCCAGGGAGACTGTTTCTTTTCTAACTCTGTAGTGTATGAAGAGGACATACATCAAGAACTTGATTTTGAGGGGTAACTGTGGCCAGGTAATAAGTTGGCTGTGGGTTTCCTAAAGGCTTTGACTTCTTTTTTTTAAATTTTCTTTCTTTAATGTAAATTTCTTGGTTTTTACATTTATTTATTTAATTTTATTTTATTTGGGGAACAGTGTGCTCCTCCAGGATGCCAAGTGGTTGTTGTTCAATCCAGCTGTAGGGGGTGCAGCTCAGCTCTCAGTCAAGTTGTCCTCAATCTAGTGGAGGGCGCAGCTCACTGGCCTATGCGGGACTCGAACAGGCAACCTTGGTGCCTTGAGTACCTCGCTCCAATCACTGAGCCAGCCGGCTGCCCAAGCCTTTGACTTCTGCCCAGTCTCTTAGAAGCTTTAAAAAGAAGATACACCATCCCCTGTCCCTTCCCTTAAGTTACGGAATTTCTTTTTAGAATCAAGTGAATTTATATTGATTTTTGTTTTGAGACTTGTGGTATCCCCTGGAATGCTCTCAAATCAATGTAAGCAATCACTGCTCCAATTGATAATATTTAAAGTTTAGAAAACAAGCATAGAAAAAGATACTGGACTACGTGTACAATGTTTTAACGTTTTTAGGTTTTGCATATTGAGTTAATCACTTCCTTGAGGTACTCACTGAAAGCAATCTAGCATTAAGTGCTGTATGTTTAGTGCAGTGGTTCTCAATCATGGCTGATGTCTCAGTTCTGTGTAGTATTTTTTTTTAATATAGGTGCCCAGGGCACCCCACTGAATCATTGTCTCGGGGAAGGCTCAGGCATCTGCATTAAAACAAACTGCAGAAGCCTGGGGGTAAGAACTAAGGAAGTAATGCATATTTTGCGTGTAGTATACATCTGATCCTGATTTCTGTTTTTATGACATAATCATAAATTATTAAAACAAAATGAAAAGGTAGTCATTCAATTTTAGAAACTTTTTCCCCCCATTTTTCAGACTTTTAGAAGGAAAACCTTAGGGTAAAGCTGAGTATAGCTGTATCAATTCATATATTATTGTTTGAAGAATCCTGGTGAATTGAGGCTGCATTAAATTTCAGTGTGTTCTGTGCATAATACACAGAAAAAAATCTTTAAAATAAAAGGTTCATTTCAACATACAATAGCTTTATACTTACAGGCATTGGGGAAAAGGGGGAAGGGTTCAGCATAGGTTTCCTCTGAGTTTTAAGCTATTTCTAATAACCTCTTTTCAGTTGCTGCTTTTCTAAATCTGGTTGTAGCACAAACAAGATAATATATTTCACGAAAAAAGTTTTGAGCTTTTACTACTGATGTTAAGATTACTTTTTATCTTACATCGACCTTTGAGAACATAGGCTGTTTAGGATATAGGTAAAATAGGTTGAAACAGCAGGAACTGAAGCATTTTGAAGTCTTGTGAATGTCTTTAAAGCAGTTTTTTTAACTAAAGTTAATAGGGATATCTAAAATCCAGTTAGTAAAATTAGCCATGCATTCATGGAATTACATATTTTCTCATTTCACTTACTGCTCACAAGTTTTCGTCATAATGTAGTCACTCGGTACACATCGGGTATCTTTTCATGTGTCAGGTACTGTACTGGGGGGACACGTGTAAACAAGGAAGGCTAGGTCCAGGTCCTCTTGGAACTCTGGTGGGGTGGGGGGAACAAGGGATTTTAAATAAGAAAAGGGCTGTAAATGTTACACTGAAAGCTGCAAGGTGTTTCTATTCTACTGGTCAGAGGCAACTCTTTTTTTGTTCTTTCCCCAAAAGAGTGATATTTGGCTTTTCTTGGAAATGTTAGAACTGAAGGGTAACTTCGATCTAGTTCAGTACCTCGTTTTACAAATGAGAACACTCCGCTCTAGGGCAGTGATGTGACTTTTGTAAAATGGCACCGCTGAGGACTGATGTGGTTGGGGATAGAACACCAGTCTTCTGATTGCTGCTCTTGTACGAGTAAGGAACACAAACTTCATTCAGCAAACTTCCATTGATCTGCCTTGTGCTGTCTTTGTGCGAGATGCTGCAATAATCAAAATGAGGAAGATAAAGCTCCTGTCATTAAGTAGAATGACAGTCTAGAATCGGCAATTTAAAAAAAAACCCTATAAAGGAGTTGCTTGTTTAGCATATTGATTAAGATGACAGGTTCTGCGATCAGATTGAGTTAAAATCCTAGCTCCCCACCTAATAGGTATATAAACTTAGGAGTAACATAAATCTCTGTACCTCAGTTTCCTTACCTGTAAAGTGGGGATAAGAATACTTATTTCATAGGTTTTTAGTATTTAAAAATATATTATTGTATATAAAGCACTTGCAACAGTGCGCTGCTCTTAATAAGCACTCAATACATAATAGCTATTATTACTATTATATAAAAAGCATTCGTTAAAAAAAAGCTATCCTATTCTACTAACAATTGTCACCCCAATAAATTAAAAAAAAAAAAAAAAAACTATCCTATTCCTTTCCCCCCACTTTACAGGTGAGGAAGTTGAAGCATAAAGAAGTAAAGTAACTTGCCGATGGTCACACAGCTGGAAAGTCTGGGAGCCAGGACTTAAAGATAGGGAATCTAACCAAGTGCTCTGTTTAGATGTAGGGAACTGAGCCAGAGTGTGTTCCAAACCTACCTAAGCATCCCAGGATGTTAGTAATGTGTTAACTGAAATATTTGGTGATACATTTGCTTTTGTCTGAAGAGAAGAGGAACTAAATTTTGGGAATGTTGTCCGCTTTATCCAAGTCCAACTTGCCATTTATTTTTATTTAAAATCACAAATGTCTTGTTGCATTTTATAAAGCATTGGACATACTGTGTTTCCCTGAAAATAAGACCTAGCCGGACAATCAGCTCTAATGCGTCTTTTGCAGCAAAAATTAATGCAAGACCCGATCTTATTTTACTGTAATATGAGACCGGGTCTTATTTTTTGCTGCAAAAGACGCATTAGAGCTGATTGTCCGTCTGGGTCTTATTTTCGGGGAAACATGGTAGTGTTTGGTTGGTTGGTTGGTTGGTTTTGATTTTCATTTTTGTTTTGCTTTTTAATTAGGGGAATAGCCTGCATCTGATTTGAGTTGATAAGTAGCATTTTTACCAACCTCAATCTTTTGACATACAGAGAATTAAATAATACATGGTATATACTTTCAATAGAAGACAGATTCTGGTAATGTGGAGAATTGAGAATTATAAATTTGTCATTCTTTTGAAAATTTCCCTTTTTTCTCACCTGCCCATTAATCTGTGTTGCTTTATACTTCAAGTTGATACTTTTAAGTCCCTGCAGGAGAAGCTTTTCATATTGATTAATAAGTGTCTAATATACTGTAGTTGGTACATGACTTTTTAAATACAGGCATACCTCAAAGATACTGTGGGTTTGGTTCCAGACCACCGCAAGCAATAAAGCGAGTCGTAATCTTTTTGCTGGTGGTGGTGCGGGGAGGCTTGCTTTCAATTTATAAAAAATGCAACATCTGTGAAGTGCAGTAAAGCAAAGCACAGTAAAACAAGGTATGCCTGTATTTATGGGTTTCTTTTAAGCAGTTTATAGTAGGGATTTGCTTTTCCAATCTGACAATCTTTGCCTTTGAATTGGAATGCTTATTAGACTATTTACATTTAATGGTATTGTTCGTGTGACTGGGCTTAAATCTTACAATTTGTCCAATCTGTTCTTTATTCTGTTTCCTTTTATCATGCTTTATTTTGGGCTGTGTTTGTGTTTTTTTTTTTTTAAAATCATGTGCTTTGTTGGATTACTAGCTGTAACTTTTTGTTTTTTAGTGGTTGCTAATTTAGAGTTTATAGAATACATCTTTCTCATAACACAGTCTACCTTTAAGTGATGCTACGCCCCTTCCTTGTAGTATACATAGGATCCTTCAACCTTTCTTCCTCCCAGCTGATGTGCTACTGTTGTCATAAATTTCATTTCTACATGTTAGAAACCTCACAGTACTTTATTATTTTAGCTTTAAACAATATCTTTTAAAGAGATTTAAGAAATAAAAATGTATACTGTCTACAAATTTTATTACCATTTCTGGTGTTCGTTCTTTCTTTGTGTAGTTCTAGATATACACCTGTTCTCATTTCCTTCCACCTGAGGGACTGCCTTTAACAGTCAGGTCTGCTGGTGATGAATTCCTTCCATTTTTGTATGTCTAAAAAAATCTTTGCCCTTGTTTTTGAAACATTTCTGCCGGGTATAGAATACTAGAGTGACAGTTTTTCTCTTTTAGTACGTAAGGATGTTGTTCAGCTTTCTTCCGGCTTGGCATTCTTTATGAGAAGCCTCCTATCATCCTTACCTTTGTCCCAGATGTCTTGTTTCATTTTTGCTGCGTTTAAGGTTTAGTCTTTATCACTGGTTTTCCACAGTGTGATTATGATCTGCCTTGGTGTAGTTTTCTTCGTGGTTTTTGTTCTTGGGGATTGTTGAGCTTTTTGGATCTAATAAGTTTATAGTTTTCATCAGATTTGGAAAATTTTCTGGCCATTAATTTTTTCAAATATTTTTTCTGCCCCATCTCCCTTTGTATATTAGGCTGTTTGAAGTTCCACAGTTCAATGATGCTCTCTGCGTTCAAAGTGTTTAGTTTTCTTTTTGGTCAGTTTCATTTTGAATAATTTCTGTTGTGGTGTTTTCAAGTTTTTCCATCTTCTGCAGTGTCTAACATGCTGTTAATTTCATCCAGTGTATTTTTTTTGTCTCAGATGTCGTATTTTTTAATTTCCATGACTCCATCTAATAATATACTCAGGCATATTTGTCTATCATTATGAACTTGCAGAATAGTTGTAACAATAGTTTAATGCCTTTATCCATTAATTTTATTATGTCTGTCACTTCTGGATATATTTCTCTTAATTGGATTTTCGCCTCACATTTTCAAAGTTTCCCCCATATCTTCTAATTTTTTATGAATACCAGTTTGAATTTTACCTTTTCGGGTGCTGGATATTTTTATATTCTTAAATATTCTTGAGCTCTGCAGTTAAGTTGAGATGCAGTTCAAGTTACTTGGAAATAGTCTGATCTTTTCGAGACCTTGTAAACTTTGTTAAGAGTGATCAGAACGGGAGCAGCCGGATGGCTCAGTTGGTTAGATCGCCAGCTCTTAACAACAAGGTTGCCGGTTCAATTCCCACATGGGATGGTGGGCTGCGCCCCCTGCAACTGAAGACTGAAAATGGCGACTGGACTTGGAGCTGAGCTGTGCCCTCCACAACTACATTGAAGGACAACCGATGGGTCCTTGAAAAACACACTGTTCCCCAATATTCCCCAATTAAAAAAAAAATTAAAAAAAACGTGATCAGAACAGTTACTAAAACTAACTTTCCCGTCTGCTAAGACAGTATCATTTAAAGTATCTTACACATTGCCCTGGGAATTATAAGATTTCTCCTCTGTGACTAGTGGGAACACAGACCATTCTTAACCCTCGGGTAGCCCAAGGATTGTCCCTCTGTTCCTTCTGGGTGTTCTTTCCCTGGCATTGGGTAGTGTTGTGTCCTCGTATGCATAGGCAGATCAGTACTCCGCCAGATACTTGAGGGGACCCTCTGCAGATCGCTGGTGCCCTCTCCCTGTACTGCGCTCTCTGTTCTGGTACTTGTGGGTTCTAGCCACTTGGGTTCTCTCCCTGCACCACAGCGGCAAGTGTGGGTCTCCCTATGTTTATTTTTTCTTCCTCAGGAATCACTGCCCTGAGCTTGCCTGATGCCCAGTGTCTGGAAACTATTGGTCATATTATTTTGTTCTCCCCCCCCAGTTGTTTAAGGTAGTAGGGTAAATTTGGTCCCAGTTACTCCATCTTGGCCAGAAGCTGAAGTGACTTTAAAGGCCCATGACACTTTCTGTAAATAAAAATGAGTCATTAGAAAAACAGCACTTTTATGCTATTCCAACTTTTATACATTTTTAATGATAGTATTTATTTTTGGAAATGTGGTTGAACCATTTGTAAAGATTGGAAAAAGATAAAAAGATACTGGATCTTGCCATAATGAGTGGGGGGCAAATTTAGTTCATCTAAAATGGCTTGTGTTTTACATTTTATCTGCTATAAATGAGTAAGAGGTTTTATTTGAAATTTATCTTGACATTTGGAGACTACTGTTTTTGATCATATCAACTGCACTTTGTAATTAGAAAATTGTTTTAGACTTTTTTTTTTTAAATCCCTCTATTGATTTAGAATTAGGTGTGCTTTGGGTACATATTAATTTCTGTTTTAAATTTATTTTTTATTGAGGTAACATTGGTTTATAACATTATGTAAGTTTCATGCAACATTATAAATTGACATCTGTATGTACTACATCACGCTTATCACCAAAAATCTAATTTACATGCATAACCATATAGTTGAGCCCCTGACTTGTTTCACCCTCCCTCCACCTCCAAATATGTATTAATTCTAATATGATTACAGGTCAGTCCACATTAGAAGAATGTTATATGTGTTTGTCCTAGTAGGATTTAAATGGATACATTTTTACAGATTACATTTCTACTTTCCACAAATTTCTGTTGAATTTGCAAATGAAATATTTTGTGTCGAATAGGGAGAAAATGTAAATGTCATATTCATCTCACACTTTTTTTAAACCAATGCCATTCAATTCTGGGCTGCTGGAGCCACATTTGTAGTCACCATTAACCAAAAAAACCACATGACTACTACCTTTGAACACAGTATTGTTCTGTGCTATTCTGATACAAATTTGAAATCCTATGGCTTGGTGAGTGAAAGAGCCACGTACAGCTGAGAGTCCCAGTTTTATATCATTGGCCTAGATCTTGTTTTGTGGAAGTGTGTTTGGGTGGTAGTGGTTTGGAGTTCTGGTAGGAGAGGGGTGAAGGCATTCTGGGTGGGTTGTGAGGGGATAACTGCTGTTGGAGGGCAAAAAAAAAGGTCTTTTTAAAAAAGACTTGAAGCTCACGATTTAGTACTTTGATTATTCTAGTGATTATTACCCTAGGTCAGAAAATTCATTTACCTTAGAACATATATTGTAACTAGATAAAAGTAAATATGGTATAACTTTTAGTTCGACTGTAATGGCTGGTGAATCTCAGATTTAATAAGCTTTATGTTAGGATCAGGCGAACTATTTTTGAAAACAGGTTTGAACTATTTTATGGCCCATGAGGGTTTTTTTTTGGTTTGGGGGTGTTTTTAGAATAAACCTCTTCATTTCAGTACCTTGCATATGCTTTAAATATCACTAAACTGTCTCATCTTAACTAGATAGTGAGGCAAAAGATGTTTTGGGCCTCCTTTTGTTATATAACTTGAATTCAAAGCTTGGGGAGATAAATAATGAAATCTCATTTACCATAAGTTACAAGTGTATTTTTAGATTTTTTAATAATTTTGATCTTTGAAGTCATAAGATTTTATACTTCTTGAGGAAATGAAGATTCCTTATGGTAGAGCACTAAATGGAATAGACATTTATTTACAACATAGTTGGACTGTTCTGGAATAGATCCTCAGAAGCTCAATTTTTCCTTGCTTGACATCTGTGACTTCTGAGGAGAGCAGTAGCTTATTTTATTTAAATAAAAAACCCTATAATAGTATAGTTATGGTATAACTACCATAAAGTACACCATGTAATAGTATAATATAATATATATACCATGTATAAAATATTTATAAAAATATATATACTACTACATATACTATTTACTACTGTAATACACCATAGTATATATACTATATATTATATACGGTATATATACATATATATAAAAGTGTGGTAATAACACGTTCTGGCAAGAACATAATTTGAGGAACTTCCTTCTTCTAAGATTAAAATTAGCTTTCTTTGGGAAGCCATCTATCCCCCCAGACTAGGTTTTGTTGAGGGTGGAGAGGGGACAGAGGGGAGACCTGTTAAGTTACCAGAATATCTTGACTTCGTCTGTATAATTATGAGGTTAATGCCAGTCTTGTTAACCACAGGGTGTGCAATTCCCAGCACACTATATAGCACATAATAGATGTTAAATATTTATCAATTGACATTCTCAACTGTGTACAGTATTTTGCTATTAATAAAAAGTCAAGGCCACTGAATCACACAATTCTGTGGAGCACCATTCGCATCATGACACTCTAGATTTTCTCAGTTCTATGCTTGCTTGAAGAAATTTGTCTTAAAGCGTTCGTGTCTACTGCTATTAGAGTAGAATATATGTGAGTGGTATTTGAACACAAAATTCTGTATTTTGTTTTTATTACACATAGTCGTTTTTCAGTAAATGAGAACTATAATAATTTACTCTCTACCTTCTCTCACTTTCCACAGTCATTTCCCCCTCTGCTTCCTACTAGTTTGTTTTGTTTTAAACCAGCACGTTTCCGCTTTCCCCATAGCATCCATGTCATTAGCACCGTCCACGCCACGGTCATCTGTAATAGCTATGTGGCAGGTAGAACAATGGACAGTCCCAATGACGCTCAAATCTATCTCCAGCCACCCTTGACTGCCTGCTGGTGTCAGTGTTTTCAACCAAATATTGGCACTAAAAAACAACAATGGCTAAAACCAGATGCCTTTTTCACCGAAATGCTTTTCTCGTGTTTCTTTGATTCTTTAATGGTATCATAGTATTTACCCAAGTTACAGATACTGCCGTCTTTATCCTGCATTCTGGTTGTACCAATTCAAAAAGTCTTTTTGATATTTCTTTCACCATTTACAATTTTTCATGATTAGGCTCCTTTAAGAAAGGTCTGTAATAATTGGACTATGTAAAAATAGTGGTAGAACTATGTGTCTGTGGGGGCAGTTGGGGGTTGTCTCGCCAAAGTGAAGGGGACAGTAGCTAGCGTGGTGTGGTGTTGGTTGCGTAGTGTTCTCTCCACCAAAAGAAAGAAAAGTTGGTACTTTGTGGAAACCAGCTTCCTTTTTCTCCACTTTCCACTAGCTTATTTATTTCATTTTATCCTTATTTGCCACTCCTGTTAACCCCCAAAGCTTCTAATGTTTCAGTATATTATTTATATGTGTTCTTGCCAATGTATTTAGTCTGTTTATATTTTTAACATACAAAAACGGTGTTATCTCATTTTGTTTCCTTTTTTCCTAAGCACGATGTTTTAAGCTCTCCCCGGTTTCTGTGCAAAGGTCTAATTCATTGCTTTGAGCTGCTGCTACGTGGGCATATCCATTCTATCTGCAATAGCCCCCAAGTTGCTTCCAGCTCTAAATCAACACTGGCAGAGCAACAGCGAGCATTCTAGTATCTATTTTTTTACAGATCTCTGTAAGAATTTAGCCAAATTAGGGATCAGAGGGTTCGCTTACATTTAATTTTCCTTAAGCTGTGCCAGATAGCTCTCCAGAATGTCTGTACCCATTTCCATGCCCAGCAGTAGCCAGGCATGAGAGTTCTTATATCTCTCCATCCGCTTGGCATGTCCTGATTTTCTAATTTTTGCCAACCTGTAGGTATAAAGTGGCATCTTGTAATTTGATTTGCATTTCTTAGATTATACCACTTGTTAGCCTCTTGTCGTTACGCTTGTTAGATTTTTGTGTATCCTGTTCTGTATGATGCCTAATCATATCACTTGCCCATTTTTCTATTGAAATTGATTGGGTACATTACATATTAAACCTTTGTTCTAGATCTTGCAAATATCTTCTCCCACTCTGACCACTGTTTTGTCATTAATAATTCTATAGTGGAAAGAAAGATGTTAATTCTCCCTGCTATGAATTTAATTCGATCCCAATCTGAAATTCCAATTAGATTTTTTTTTTTTTGAGGCAACGCTATATAAACTTACTCTAAACTTAGATACGTCCATGAACAGCTAGTTCAGTCTTAAAAAAAAGAAGAAATTGGGGGAGGGGAGTTGCTTTACCAGATACAAAGACTTATCCCAGTGCTACACTGTTTTTATTGCCCTGGTTTTGTGCTAAGATAAACAGAACAAAGATGTAGATTTAGAGTGCTTAGAGATAGACACATGTGTATAGGATTTTAATATATGATTACAGTGGCACCAGAAAAACAGTGGGAGAAAGGATAGATTGTTCAGTAGACGGTGTAGGGAAAACTGACTCATCATGGAGGCAAATAAAGCTGGATTCCTACCTAATACCACATAGGAAGAGAGATCTAGATGGATTAAAGGCTAGCTTACATGTGAAAGGTAAAACTGTAAAGATAAAAAACAAAATGTGAACCATAGGCTAGAAACAACTTTTTAAGAATACCTTCAAAGTACAAATCTTAAGGTAAAATGAATACGTGAAATTAAAATGTTCTGCTTAATGGACTTTTATTTTTTTTCCCTCAGGATCTAAATATCTAGCACTGTGCATTTTTTGCCCTTTAGGGGAGGGTTGCAGAGTTGGCTGTGTATGTATGTACTGTGTTGGCAGAAGGAAGCCTCTTGGGTTAAATCGCTCCTGTTTTAGCTATGAAATGAGAAGCCTCCACATGACAATTCCTTTTCCCGAGCATCTGTAGAGGAACAGCATCTAGATCAGTGTTTTCTGAGTATATTGTCTAAAACAGAATTACTTGGCATGGTTGTTAAAAGTGGAAATTCCTCTTTTCTCCATCTTTCCATCTCCCATTATTTCAATATACAGCGGATCTTCAGATAATGTTGTTTCATTGTAATGATGAAATGCTGTAGGAACTTAATTCTTGCTTATATCAATTAGCCTGTGGTAAAAGTGGTTTCATTATACTCGTATATCGTTTCACTTAAAGTCACAGAACCTATCAGTGACATTGTGTGAGGACTTACCGTACATAGTGGAGAGGACTCAACCTTTTTCTGAAAGCCTCTAGAGCAGGGGTTAGAAAACTTCTTTAGAAAAGGTCCAAATGGTAAATATTTTAGGCTTTGCAGGCCATGTGGTTCTATTACAACTGTTCAACCTTACCAATAGCATAAAAGTAGGCATAAACACAGACATAAATGGGGAAGCGTGGTAGTGTTCCGACAAAACTTTACTTATAGAAACTGATAAAATAAATTAGTGCTACAAAATACTGTCGCCTTCAGATTTTTTCAGTTATTTTAAAATAATTGAATGGTCCATCCATGTTGCAAATGGTGAGATTTTATTCTGTTTTATGGCTAAGTAGTATTTGTGTGTGAGAGAGAGAGATCCTCTTTATCCATTTATCAGTGGACGCTTAGGGAGTTTTTATCTTGGCTATTGTAAGTAACGCTTCAGTGAGCGTAGGAGTGCATATATCTTCTCAAATTAATGTTTCTGTATTCATTGGTTAATACTCAGAAGTAGAATGAATAGCTGGATCACATGGTAGTTCTAATTTTTTGAGGAATCTCCATATTGTTTTCTGTAGTGGCTGCACCAGTTTACCTTCTCACCAACAGCGTATGAGAGAGCACTTTCCTTCAACACTTTTTTTTCTTGTCTTTTTGGTAATAGCCATCTGATGGGTGTGAGGTGATACTTCATTGTGGTTTTGATTTGCATTTTCCTCTTAATTCGTGGTGTTGAATATCTTTTCATGTGCCTGTTAGCCATCTGTATTTCTTTGGGAAAATGTCTATTCAGATTCTCTGCCTATTTTTTAATTGGGTTGTTTGTTTTTTTGTTGTTGAGTTGTATGAGTTTGAGTTCTTTATTTTAGATAGTGACTCCTTATTGGATATATGATTTGCAAATATCTTTTCCCATTCAGTAGGTTGCCTTTTTGT
Organism: Rhinolophus ferrumequinum; assembly: GCF_004115265.2. Lineage (NCBI taxonomy): Eukaryota > Metazoa > Chordata > Mammalia > Chiroptera > Rhinolophidae > Rhinolophus > Rhinolophus ferrumequinum. Next base: position 24,939,170 of record NC_046300.1, on the reverse strand, counting down.
TCTGTTGATGGTTTCCTTTGCTGTGAGGAAGCTTTTTAGTTTCATGTAGTCCCATTTGTTTGTTTTTGCTTTTGTTTACCTTGCCTTTGAAGTCAAATACAAAAAACATAACAGAAACCAGTATTAAGGAGCTATGTTTTCTTCTAGGAATTTTATGGTTTCAGGGCTTACGTTCAAGTCTTGAATCTATTTTGAGTTAATTTTTGTGTATTGTCCAAGATAGTGATCTAATTTCATTCTTTTGCATGTAGCTGTTCAGTTTTCCCAGTACCACTTATTGAAGAGACTGTCCTTTCACCACTGTATATTATTGGCCCGTTTGTTGTAAATTAGTTGACCATATCTGTGTGGGTTTATTTCTGGATTCTCAATTCTGTTCCATTGATCTGTGTGTCTCTTTTTATGCCAGTACCATACTGTTTTGATTACTGTAGCTTTGTAGTATAGTTTGAAATCAGGGAGCGTGATAACTCTAGCTTTGTTCTTCTTTCTCAAGATCGCTGTGGTTATTCAAGGTCTTTTAGTTCCATATAAATTTTAGGATTATTCTACTTCTGTGAAAAATGCCATTGGGATTTTGATGAGGATTGCATTGAATCCATTGCCTTGGTTGGGTAGTATGGACCTTTTTAATGATGTTAATTCTTCCTGTCCATGAGCACGGGATATCCTTCCGTGTATTTGTGTCTTCTTCAGTTTCTTTTATCAGTGTCTTGCAGTTTTCAGTGTACAGGACTTTTACTTATTTGTTTAAATTTATTTCCAGGTGTTTTATTCTTTTTGATGCAGTTGTAAAATGGGATTTTTTTTTTAATTAAAGTTTATTGGGGTGACAATTGTAGGTAAAGTTACATAGATTTGAGGTGTACAATTCTGTATACATTATTTATATCTCACATTGTGTGTTTACCACCCAGAGTCATTTCTCTTTCCATCACCATATATTAGAGGGATTGTTTTCTTAATTTCTCTTTTTGATCGTTCGGTACAGCATATAGCATACAGAAATGCAAGATTTCTGCATATTGATTTTGTATCCTGCAAATTTACTGAATTCCTTTATTCAAATAGTTTTTTGGTGGCTTCTTTAGGGTTTTCTATATATAGTATCTTGTCATCTTCAAATAGTGAGTTTTACTACTTCCTTTCCAATTTGGATGCCTTTTCTTTCTATTTCTTGCCTAATTGCTGTGGCTAGGACTTCCAATACTACGTTGAATAGAAGTGGCCAAAGGTGGCATCCTTGTCTTGTTCCTGTTCTTAAAGAAAAAGCTTTCAACTTTTCACCATTAAATATGTTAGCTGTGGGTTTGTCATATATAGTCTTTATTATATTGAGGTACATTTCCTCTATACCCGCTTTTTTGAGAGTTTTTATCATAAGTGAATGTTGAATTTTGTCAAAAGCTTTTCCTGCATCTATTCAGATGATCATATGATTTTTATTCTTCATTTTGTTAATTTGGTGTATTACGTTTATTGGTTTGCAGATGTTAAATCATCTTTGCATTCTTGGAATAAATCCCACTTGATAATGGTGTATGATCCTTTTAATGAGGTTTTTGAATTTGGCTTTCTTGTATTTTGTTGGTTTTTACTTGTGTGTTTATCAGGCGTATTGATCTCTGAGTTTTTTTTTTTTTTTTTTTTTTGTGGTGTTCTTGACTGAATTTGGTGTCAGGTTAATGCTGGCCTTATAAATGAGTCAATCTCCTTGCTAGTAATTGGTCTACTCAGATTTTCTATTTTTTCATGGTTCAGTCTTGTGTGTTTCTAGCACTGTATACATTTCTTCTAGATTGTCTGATTTGGCATATAATTGTTTGTAGTAGTCTCTTATGATCCTTTGTATTTCTGAGGTATCTGGTGTAATATAGAAAACTAAATTTAAGTTCTATGGTTAAATGAGAATTAACTGAGAGGTACATCTTTAAATGTCTACTTTTAATGAATGTATGGATTAATTATTCATTTGACCAACTTCTTGATGGCATTTTATGGGATAATTATATGCGTAATAGAGGCTTCACATTTATGAAGGCATATTATTACCTGAACAGGTTTGGATTTTCAAGTGTAATTTTTATTACTTTAGAGTAGTTATTTTGTGAGACTATAGATTTGAAATTAAAATGAGGAATATATTTCAATGCAGAGATTCACAGAGCAGTTATTTCCGGTATGTATCTAATGTAAAAATATAGAGTTCATTGTGTAGTGGTAAAATTAAAGCATCAAAGCAATCTTTGGGCTCAGACATTTTGGAGACCTACCTTTTTCTTTTTCCTTATTTGGTTAACTAAGGGATACAAATATGGAACCTTATATAGGAAGCATCTCTACCATTTGTACTAGTTTGTGGTTTTAATTTTAAATTTGATTAAATTAGTATATATCTTAATTGACATGGTATAAGTTAATTTTTGTGTTATTTGCTTTCGGTATAATAATGCCTGCATTAATTATGTGGAATTTTACTGTATTAATTTTGACCTATAACGTGAAAAGATTAACTTGATTATTGGAAACAGATATGTTTACTGTAAAATTCCGAGGTAAAGCAGGATTGAATCTTGGAAGGGTGTATGTAGGTAGAAGCAGAAAGCTGGCGCTTAGAGGGCAGGAGAAAGCTGGGCTAGTAGTTTAAAGGGGTAGAGGTGTTAGGAATGTTTTAGGGTTTGTTTAGTTGTGTTTTCCTTTTTGCATGGCAAAGTTTGAACTTTTTGTAGCCAAGTGTTAGATTCAATGATAAAGTAAGAAAGAGGAATTTGATAAAGACCACGTTTGTCTTGGAAAGAAGCACATATACTCCTGAAATGAAAGGGAAAAAGGAGTAAAGGTAGAAATTTTCATATGGGAGAATTGAAGTTTGAGGAAGCAGGAGACAACTAAGTCATTATAAATTACACGTTCAGTACTTTCAGATGTTTTTCTAAAACGTATACCTTGGGGTTGCCTATCAGACGGAGATGTATACCAGCCAAGACAAAATTACACTGAATTTATTTAGGGAATCGCTTGGCACACAGGTTTCGCTTCGCCTGCCATTTGTGAGGGACTTGTTTCTCGTCTGTGTGGTGTCAGCCTGGTGAGAGACACAGGACTTGCTTGTGGTTTGGAAGCTCTTTGTGAGCCTTCTGTATACATGGAAGCTGCTTCCAGTGTCTGTTCCTCTCAGGAATGAGTCTGATGATAGAGGTGCCATGCGCTGTAAGAGACGGGCAGTGGCCTCACCTGGCTCTCTAGAGGCTGGGAGCCTTGTGGACAGTTGGGAGGTGCTGGGCCAGCTGAGCCCCAGGCTTGGGACCAATCCTCTCCTCTGTGGAAACTGCTGTGGCAGATACCACCCAGGGTAACAGAAGCTGTTACTACAGTAGTACATTTGGAATTTCAACACCCAGAGGGCTGATAGAAGGCGGCTCATTCAATTTTATCTCACAAGGACATTGAAAACAAAATCCCCATCTAGTATCAGCATTTCACAAGAGGGGGGCATAATTTTTTGTTTACAAAATATAAAGAACTTGATGTGAGAGTGAAGGATAAATTTTTATATTGAATAAATTAAAATTTATGAAAAACAAATACTTTATCCCTTTTCCCTTACTTTTTACTATTTGGTGAAAACTTCGTCTTGGACTTGTGTGTGAAAACCACTGACCTACATCACTGAGGCTGTTCGTTTTGGGGAACTTGTTCTAAATGCTTGTCTTCCTTTTCCCCACTTCACCTCACAAGTGAAAGAAAGGGAGCTCTTGTGGTTGAAAGCTGGCGTGTTGTGGGGGTGGTGTGTGTGGGGGGTTACCCATATGAAAGGTTTATGTTGGGCCCATTTCTAAGCTATCCGCACTTGGGCTTACATCCATTCCACTTTTACCAATCTTCTAATAATTTACCATGTATTTTAATCATTCCTTGTTGGCCTTTCTCTTAGCTGGGAGTTTTATGACACTAGGCACTAGTTTCTACCATTTTTGTGACGCTTGTACCTGACATAATATTGAAGAAATATTAAGGTCTAGATAGGTATTTTTAATTGGTTTATTATACTAAAAATAATAAAACACATTAGGATTTATTTTATACTCTCACTGTTCCATGCCTCGCAGCCCCAACTGCCAGAGACACTGAAATTTTCCTTCATTTCCTTTTGAGGCAATTCTTCTGTAGAGCCATGTCCTGTGTTTAGGTTTCGCACCGAGCAGATGTGCAAGGGGCTCTGACTACCACTGTTGCAGAAGGTGAAAGGCGTTTTGCTCTACCAGACTGAAACTCGGCCACATTCCTTCGCCAGCCAGCGTGTTCCAGCAGCTGTCTGCTCCTTGGCTTCTGGGTGCTTTCACCTTGGCTGAGTACAGATGAACGTTCTGTCCCCTGCTCGGGTTTCTGTGGGGCCGGGGCTGGTGCTGCAGCTGCTCCTCCGGTGCCGTTGACTGCACCTCAGTAACTTCGTTGTTTTGCTCAACAAATCTTGACGGCTCTGATTTTTATCTTTTTAGCAATGTCTTAGTTGGTATGCCTCCTCATGGCTTTGTGTGGTGCTCATTAGCAAAATACCAAACCAGCTCAATATTGACAATGCCTTTGGTTAACAAAATCTAGAGATATAATTAGTGGTCAGAAAGGCACTGGATTTTAGTGGCTATCCCAACATTTATGTTGATACTCATTTTACCTCATGCTTATGTGGTGTTGAATGTGCCTGTCTGTGAGTCTTTAAACTTGTGAGCCCCTGGTTCTTAGAAGAAGCATCAATCATCCAGCCAAACTGTCAGATAAACGATTAAAAGTATTCATTTTGTGTTTCCTTCCAATCTACTTCCACCTTTATTTGCTGTAAAGCATAAATCCATTTAAATAAAGCCGTAAACCCATTTAAATAGTGTTTTTAAAAGAATATTAAACTTGATATTTTTGAACTTCTTGAAATAAACCTAAACATTACCTAAAATAGCGTGTATACTGTAGTTTTAAACTATTTGCATTTAACAGCAAACAAACCAGTTAAGCTTATAACTGATGATCAATATTTTCTGAACTGATAGCAGGATACATGGTTTGATAGTTTTCTGAAATGTTAATATATTAAACATACAAGATTATATACATAAATTCACATTTTGTTTATTTAGCAGAAAATGGCTCCCCTAAGTGCACCATGGTAGTGCTTGGATGTCTGCTTAACAGTACTGCTGAGACTGGGCAGGCCGAGGAGGGACCGCGTGGGTTCCTTTCTGCTCTTTGAGGACTGAATGTAGTTGTCTTAGTTGTGTGTGTGTGTGGATGTAGTTAGAGGCTCTCTGGCTTATTGGTAAGTTAACTCTTTAGGGTTATTGCCATGGAGTACTTATGATTTCCCCACACACAATTTTGTTCTTACTCACTGCTGTAGTCCAGGTTGTTAGATCTCCATAGCCTCTTCGTTAGGCTCTGCTTCATTCACTGAAGGGTGAACGTGTGGCTTCCTATTTCTGAAAAGGTTGATATTTTTTGTCAGTGTTTGGGGTTTTCCACTTCTTAAACCAGTGACTTTTTTCACTTCACTCTTGTAGGCAGTGCAATTAAAATCTAAGTTGCTTGGTAGGCATTTAAGGTCCTCTGTGATCTGTTCTCATTTAGTCTTTCCAGTTCCATTTTCAACTACACTCCTGGAGGAGACACACATCTGTGTACCAAAAGGTCTTCATTTTGGTCACCCATTCCCTCGAAAAAAGCCTCTTTGGCTCTCTAAGCATAACAGATACCATTACACTCTGAAACCTTCCCAGTTCTCTTTACTGTAAATGTCTACCATATCTGTTCCTGGTTTATATTTTTGTTAACATTTTAGTTTGTATTATATTACAGTGGGCATTAAACTATATGTAGTGAATCCATAATATTAGGCCAGTGTTTTGTACTGGGTTTCTGGGAATCAAATGGATGATCATTTGGAAAAATACCTAACACACATACTATTGTACTTGGAGGAACTTGCATTGGTAAAAAAAACAAAAAAACAAAACCACATGGTTTGAAGACATTATCTTTTTTTTCCTTTCCATCTTTTCTTTTAGTTTTCAATTTTAGTAAAAGTATACACCAACATAGTTTAAAGAATCTAATACTTCTTTAAGGTTTGTTACAAAGAAACAACTGTTCTCACCAGGACTTGCCCACATTTTGCTCTAGAGGAAACAATCTTTGGATTATTTTGCCATTTACCTCCCTGTTTTTAGGTAGTATATCTATCTTGCTTGCTGTTTCAATTTTTGGTGATAACTCTGGATTCACAACAATGAATGGTGAAGACTTAGTCCCCCCGCGTACTTCCCCCCATATTATTTGTTTATATTACTGATTGTTACATCATTGTTTATATTACATGAACGTTATTTGCAGCTATACATAGTCCTATGGTACTGTGTACCGCGGTAGCCAACTGTGATTACTGTCCTGCATAACTTTTTTGTCCTTTAGAGTTAATTTTTCTCTCTCCTTTTCTACCTCTCTCCCTACTTGTTTCCCTCCTCCCCAACCCATAGTTTTCCATACTTACCACTAATTCAACCTCAGATGCTCTCACAGTTGTCTAAACCTTCTCAAAAGACACCCAAATGCAGATTTATACACAGCTGTCATACTCGGCTCTCTTCACCCTGTCTCTTTGGGCGTTCTCTATTATCTAATTCTCGCTATTCTCCATTGACTCTTTGTTCCTTTATCTTTCTTTTTCTTTATTTATTCCCTTGTGTTGTAGAGTGCACCCCCCAGTAACTTTCTGAAAAAGAATTCTTGGAAGATAAACTTTTAGAGACCTCGAATGTCTGAAAAGATCTCTGTTCTTCCCTCATATTTGTTTTTGTTCGTCTGGGTGCGGGGTTTGTGTTGGACACCATTTTGAAGACATTGCTCCAGTGCCAGCTCACTCCCACTGTTGCTGTTACATCTAAAGCCAAGCCAATTGATTCCTTGTACATTATCTCTTTCTTTCTCCCTGGAAACTTGATGTGTCTCTTTTCCTCCAATGTACTGTGCCCTCTCAATCTGGAAGTTTATGTCCTGGGAAGTTTTCTTAAATTACTTTTTGACCTCCTCTCTCTTTATCTTTGTAGGATTACTATTACGGTTCAAATCTTGGACCGTCTTATGGTCCTTTAATTTTTGTATATTTTCTCTCCTTTTTTTTAAAACTTTTATTTATTTTAAGTGTGTTTTTCCAGGACCTATCAGCTCCAAGCCAAGTAGTTGTTTCAAGTCAGTCTAGCTGTGGAGGGCGCAGCTCACAGTGGCCCATGTGGGGATCGAACCGGCAACCTTTTTAAGAGCACCGTGCTCTAACCAACTGAGCTAACCGGCCATCCCTTCTCTCCTATTTTTTTACCTTTTTTCTGCTTTCTTGGGAGATTTCAAGTTTATCCTTCATTGAATTTTTGAAAAATTTTTTGTTTGCTTTCATTTTTAATTTCCAAATGCTTTTTCTTTACCCCTCCTGTTTTATTGAGATATAATTGACATGTAGTATTTTGTTTGTTTAAGGTGTAAATATAATGATTTGTTATTTATAATGATGACCACAGTAAATTTAATTTACATCAATCACCTAGCATAGTTACAATATTTTTTTTCTTGTGATGAGAACTTTTAAGATCTTCTCTCTTAGCAACTTACAAATATACAATACAGTATTTTTCATGGTAGTCACCATGCTGTACATTAGATTCCCAGAAATTAATTTATCTTATAACTGGGAGTTTGTGCCTTTTGACTGTCTTCAACCAGCATCTCTACTCCCAGCTCCCTTTTTTCCCTTAAGTTCTGTTTTAGCCGTATTCTTGTTTCATCAGTGCAGTATATTCTGTCTCTGTGGACATTAATGATCACTTTATTTTGAAATTTTGTTTCTAATTTATTTTCTCATATGGGTCATCTTCTACTTGGTTTTGATTTTTGTTTGCCATGTTAGAGAGGAGCCGTGTTCCTTGGTTATCTGTTACTTAGCACTTAGGGAGCTTCTAATGCCATGATATTGAGGTCATTGCTCTGGGTTGTTCATAGTCCCCACAGGAGACTGCTGGAGGGTGAAGGCCAGGCTGTGTTCTGGGAGCTGAAGGAGAAAACTGGGGATCTTATTGTCTGGCAGACATACGTTCATTTTCAGTACAGCACCTCTGCCCTCATCCATATTAATGTCTCCTGGTTCAGAGACCCTCAGCTTTAACCTCTGCAGAAAATAAACCTCAGTCTGGCAGGATTTCTATTGCTGTGGAACAACTTTAGCAGCTCAGAAACAATACCCATACTTAGTATCTACAGTTAATGTGGATCAGGAGTCAGGGCATCGCTTAGTGGTCACGGAACCCACTGGCCTGTGTGCTCGCTCATCTGTCGCTCAGGGTTCTTTCCCAACCAAGCTCACCTAGTTGTAACACAGTTCAGTTCCTTGAAACTGTAGTATCGAAGTCAGCAGCTCCTAGAGGCTGCCTGCAGTTTACGTCATCGTCATCGCAGCTTGCTCCTGCGAGGCTTGCAGAAGAGTCTTTTTTTCTCCAGTCAGCGAAAGACTTGAGTCTTATACAACATAACCTTTAATAGAAACATAACCTGATCTAGTGAGTGGTAGCCTATCAACATTGTCTTACTCTGTTGGTGAGAAGCAAGGTACACTTCTGCCCACACTCACGTGGCGATCAAACAGGGTGTAACATTCGGGGTGGATCGTGCTGCCCAGCTCAGAATTCTGCGGATCGCAGGGGATCTTGGAATTTGCTGCTTATGTACATTTTTAATCAATCCTTATTTTAGAACCTTTCCCTGCCTCATTCTCAACTTATACAAGCGCCACAAATTCCAAAGTATTTTGGGGGATTATGTGGTATACCTGGACTCGATCTTGGTTTTCTTTATAGCCAGTTTAGGATTCAGTTTCTTGGATATGTTAAATCCTTTACCACTTGTCCATTTGCCTTCTAGCATCCAAACGTCTGGTGACATAGTCTCCTTTCCTGTTCTTCCCATCTTTATAGGCTTATGCCTTTTTGAAAAATCCCCTAACTGTCATGTCTGTGGAGTTTTGAGAAAGAATAAAAGTTGGTACACGTATTATTCAAATCTGCCATCTTTATGCATGTGTTCTGAGATAACTTTTCCTTCCTCTAATCCAAGACTTAAATTTGGGTTTGTTGTTTTCCTTTTAAGAAAGAAAAATAAGGGATTAAAAATTTCCCACTTAATTCATTTTTCATGTCCTTTGTTTCTTTATCCTTATTTTCCAGTCATGTATGTGGGCCCTTAGCCATATTTTGTAACTTCTAAGCCAAACTCAACTTTGGCTTAGAGCAACTGCCTCCTTCTCTCTTAATCAGAACTTTTCTTGCCTCTTGTCTTGGCCTTTTCCATAAATCTTATCCTCAGTAGGCATATACCTTAACAGTTCTCTTGAGAGTGTATTTCATTTAAATTGGAAGTTACTAGCTGACATTTTTGTTATTCAGGACCCTTTTCTGTTTGGGGATAATGCTTTGCACTCCCTTTGGCATCAAATGACATTTAGAATCGTTTTAAGGAAGCACCTGATAGCAACATGACGTAGTTTCTGCATTGCATGTGTTGATTTGCAAGCCAGAATGGTAGCTGGCCAGTGGCCACTGGTGAAAGTCCTGTGTATCTGCTTACCAGTCCCTGTACTAGACTTGTTAGACTTGGACAGCTGTGAAATATCACATGTGAATGCTCCAACTTGGGCCTCTTCAGCGGCTGCTGCAACGCCTAGCTTTGTCAAAGCTGTTGTCTACTTCTCCGCTGGAAGCTGTGCGTAGACAGCAGGACAGAGATTTGCCGATGTGATTTAGCAGTGAGAAAGCAGCCAGGCCCTCCCCTCCAAGCCCAGCCCTATATTTGACATACAGGGCATAGCCTCGCTCATTCAAGTCTCTCAGCCCTTTGCAAATATAAACAGCCTTCCCCTTTCTCTCCTGGCCAGCTGGGGCCAAGAAAGAAGCCAGTGACTCTCCAAGTGCAGTAAATAGCTCTCCTCACCTCCTGACCTTGTGATTTCCTGGTGGTTCTGAGTTGCAGATCCTGCAATGGAGAGGGAGGGAACAAAGAGGTTGTAGAGGCCTCAGCTTCACAGAGCATTGAGCAGTGGGTGATATTGTATCCTCAGGCAGGGGTCGACCTCCATTTCAGTGCAGGTCATTCCAATGATTGCTGGACCTCCCAGTGCCACTGTGAGCTAGAATGGAATGGAGTGCAGTGGATCTGAATTCCTGGACTATGTCTCTGACCAAACTTCTGAGCTGGGGAAGTAGGTGTCATGTTCTATACCTACTTTTTAGCTTTTATTTCCCTCCTGGGGGAAAAGAAAAGGAATTGTGTTTATTTCTTGTTCTCTTTGCAATTTAGGAGCAGGACGTTTGGACTTTTGTTCAATCGAATTGAGCTTGTTTCCCAAACCATCTTTGTTTTCATTAAGCAAGGGATTCTCATCATTTTTGTAGTTGTCACATTATTGTCAAAATTCCCTCTTCCTCCACACTAAGTACTCTGTTTGGTGTGTATTTATCTTCAGTTAATTCATTTCTACAAATAAAGTGAATCAGTTTTTATTTTAATAAATTTTGATAGCAGATCACAAGATTTTCTTGTTCCTGTTTAATTCCAGCGTCCATCCAAATGTGAAAGAGATGATATGAGGTAGGAAAGGCAGACTTGTAAATGTGATTAAACAAAATTGGTGGTGAAGCCAAAGACAGGGAATTTTATTGGAAGCTTCATGGATGTAGTGTAATTAGGATATGACTGTAGGAAAGCCGCGATTGCATTGGCCAGAACCGTGACTCCCTAGCTTTACGACTTTGTACAAACACATCACTTAACCACCTGAATCTGTTTCCCCATCTTTAAAATGGGGATAATGTTACCTTTCCTGATACAAAGGATTTGAGTAAAGATCAAAAAAGTCAAAAATTATGAAAGAACTTTGAAAATGATGTTTCTCTGCAAATGTTATTTTTCTGCTTTTGATTTGTATTGGTGCTTGGAATGATATTTTAAATGTACACATATTAGGCCAGAACAAACTGATACCTAATAAACTTTGGAGAATTGAATTCAAACTTTATTTTGCTTATACTTAGGTAAACTTTTATTTACTTTACCTCAATATGATATACATACAATTAAATTCATCCACTTCAAGTCTCATGTTTTGACTATTCAGGTACGCGCGCTCATACATTATTTAGATAAATTGATTATCTAACAGTTAGTATTTGGTAGATGTGTTTGCAAAGTAGGCTATCAGATCCCCTTGCCTTTTCTTAAAAAGTATTTTAGCTTTTTTCCCCCGCTTTTGGAGTAAACATGAGCCCCTTTCATTTACACCGTTGGAGGGTTTGCAGTCTCTCCCTGGATTCAGTCTGTCTCTCAGCTCCATCGTAGAAAGACAAGGTAAGGAAAGAGTGCCTGAATTGAAGAGAGTAGGGAGAAGGAAGCAAGACAGGGCTATAGTTTTCAAATTAAATGTCAGTGGAAGCTTTTATCATAGGGCCAGTCTGCCTTTCAGTGTCACCACTGGAGAAGACCATAACCTCTTGAAACCACTGATGGCTTTCCTGGCTGTCAGTAAGTTGGGGATGGGAGCAGCCATATTCATTTCCTACATATGAGTGACTGTTTTAGATCTTCACCGAATATGCAGTAAATCAGTGGCTCACTGTGGGAAACATATTTGGGCCCTGAGAAGCAGGAATGAACTCATCAGAAGGCTCCCTTCCGATACTAGCAACTCTGTTCTAAGCCACAGTCTATGAAAACAGGGTTTAAGTAGCTCAGATTGATTACCCCCACCCCCAAGCCCTTAAAGTGCTGGCCTTCTAATCAGAAACCCTACTTACCCCAAGATAATCAGTTACTTTTTTTTACTTTTTCTGTTACTTGGTCTATTACTAGGTGGATTCGATTCCATTTCTTTTACCCTTTGTTCCATTCTCCAGAATGTAAATACTTTGTTATTATAAAAGTTAAACATGATCATTATTTTTAAAATTCCTAGTAATTTAGATCTGTCTAAAGGAGAAAATAAATCCCCTGCATTTCATCCTGTAGGTATAACCACTATTAAGAGTTTGGTTATATGGTATGTCTTACAAAAAGGAGGTTGTTTTGCATACTGTTCTGGAACCTGTTTTTTTCAGTTAACAGTACATTACGGATTTCTTTAAACCCTGTTCAGGATGCATACCTCATCTCATTTAAGAGCTGCATAGTATATGATTGTGTGATTGTACCACAATTTATAAGACTGAAAATGTGTTTTTTGACCATGTGGGGTTTTTTTTGAGAAATATCGGCATACTTTATCCATTGTTAGTATGTTTAAAGATTTTTTTCATAGTCAAGATATTAATCCTTAATGGACCAGCCTATCTCATTTTACTGCACTGTTTTACTGCTCTTCACAGATGTTGCGTTTTTTACAAATTGAGGGCAAGGCCCTCCACCAGCCAAAGGATCGCGACTCTATTGCGATACTACCTTTGTTGCAGTGACATGATAAGTGACCCAAAAAATCACTGCGGCGAGATAGCTGGGCAACTCTGCTCTATGCCCAGATGTGGAACCTGCTTCCCGAGCACTGACGCTTCCCTTCCCACTTCTCCCACTGACCGGCGCCCCCTGCCTGCCCCCCTGCAGTCCCGATGAGTGGCAGTTGCAGTGTGGAGGCTGCACAGGAGGTTGAGTGTGAGTGAATGGGAAACCTTTAACTATGATAATTTCATAGTCAGAGATGTGTTCCAGAATCTTTTCTTAGAATTGAGTAAAACCTGGTAAGTTACTTTTTGAGAATTTTGGTATCCTTTAAATAGCTTTCCTTGTGACACTACTGCTTTTGAGGGTCAGCACTAAATGTGTGAAGGGTACAAGTGTTAACCCCGCCTTATCTCCTCAAAAAAATCTGAAGATACTCTACTTTCCCCCACCTGCCTCTCACCCACAATACATTGTGCCGGTAGAAGAGCTGGTTGTTGTGCTTAGTCGGCCCTGGGGACTGATTACTGTAAGAACCAGAGACCTATAACTGATTTCTATTTACTTACGTAGGTGGCAGTTTTATATATGTTAATCTAAGCATCGCTACTAAAACAATCAGGACCTGACCATTGGACTCTAAGGCAGACAGACATCCTGGCTCTGGATTATTTTACTGGGAGCACAGGAGTAATCACCACAGTCTTAGAACTTCATTCTCCTCTGACCCTGTTTTTTCACTTCTCTGGGGAAGGAGCAAATTAGAATTGTTCTAAGTCAGGCTTGTTTAGAAAAGAGCTATTGTCTGATCCACCTTTATCCTGAATACCTACCTGTTTAGTCTTGCATAGGAAAACAGCTTTTGAGACACCAGGGATGCTGATCTTTCATTTATTTCTCTGTAATGGTTCCTGTGTGTCATTCCTCCCTCCCACCACCCCAATTTCTTTTAGGCCCTTGACATAGGACTAGTTTGTCATTTCACTTGCTTGCTACCTACCCCCACTTCTATACCAATACTCCAGAAGTGAAAGCATGATTTTTAGCTCAGTTTATTAAACGCCCATTACTCAGCCATCCTAGTTAAGAGCAAGGACCCCCTGATGTCCGTGATTTTTTTAGGTCTGCTCTTACTTTACCATCCCTACTGGAGTCTGTTTCAGATCACCTTGAAAATAGTTTTCTTTTAAAAATTGTGTTCGTACTCTATGTGCATCTGATTTTTTGCAGTATTCAAATGTAAATTTCCAGTAGGGCTGGATTATTGCTTTTTTCTAAAACTACAATTGAATGGGTAGCTGGGAAAGATGGAGCTTTTAGTGGTATTGTTCTTTCACCTAATTTGGAAACATTGTCATGTAATTCTAAACAGCGGTACATATTTTGACCAGCTCCTTAAATATTCTTGATTACTATTATGCCAACCCCTGTAGTATGTGTGGGAAATGACTATACTCTCTAGAAACTTGAAATCTCCTGTAAGAGATTGTGCACCCACATAGGTATAGCATCCTGTGTAAATATCTGTAGACAAATCTGTTCTCTTTCTTGTTTGGAACAAATATCCCAAAAGCTCTACAGTTTCCATAGGTCTCACGTCAGCCTTGTGCTTCATGAAAAGTTATTATCACATCCCTTTGAAGGTTTCTGTACTTGCTGCTGGAGGAAACTCCATTTGTTATAACAGGATATGGGGGGCTTTTTGGGAAGGACGTTCTTGGTGGATCATGCTGTTGATCCTGAGTGTCTGAGTTCATTTCCCTCCCACATGTAGGAAAATGGAGTCCCTATTTGGGCCCACTCAGTTTCACCGTAACTGCTTAGATACGCTGGACACTACTCATGCGAATTCGTTAAGTGGGTGCCAGTTTTTCCGGGGAGCCCTGTAGGTTGGCCCTTGGTCTTAAAGTTCTTTCCAGGGGGCAGTAACCCGAATAGTACATCCCTGGGAGTACCACCTTGTATGAGGAGGCCTCTTTAACTTAGTTGTTAGTCCTAATAACTAAGTGATTGCTCCCCTTTTTAATAGCGCCCACCATGAGCCACGCATGTCACTAGCCTGGTTAGTCACTTTAATGAGGTTTTCTGATTTTCCAAGTTCCTTCTGCCACTCACTTCTAGGTTATAAATGGCTACTGTTTTATGAAGGGGTGCTGAGGACGAGAAATTTGTTTTTTATTTTTTATAAAATGCCACTGGATGTGCTAAGTAGATCTCATGGAGAGGCAGCTTTCATTCCCTAGAGTCTGTCTGTGGGGAGAGCCTTGTGGGGGCTGTGGTAGACTACTACCTTCATATTATTTTATCATGTCCCTTTTGAATTTCTTAGCAAAAGTGGAATAAATTAAGAAGGGATTTTGAGTGGTATGTTTGTTGTAGGGAACATAGATCTGATTGTGGGTTTTTTTTCCTATAAACATTTTCTTCTAAGTTCTGTGTATGGTATTGATTTTAGTCTTCGCAGAGTCAAGCATTACCAGGATTGATACTTTTCTTACTGCAAAGAATTATAAACTGTGAAAGAGAGTGCTAGATAACGCACATGGTAATTTAAGTCTAGAAGATTAGAAAGTAGAGCTGGTGTTCATTACCACTTAATGTCCCCTGTAGCTGGCTTCTTAGACTTTAATGTGCATAGGAATCATTTGGGGATCTTACAGATTCTGATGCATTAGGTCTGGGGTGGAGTCTGAGAAACTCCCAGGGGAGTTGCTTCATTCAGGGACCACATTTTGAGTAGCAAAGGGTCTATAGGAGTTTAGGACATAATGTAAATCTAACTTTTAACAATACCAACCATGTATATGAATATTATTTTTCCGTACTAGGCACAGAGCAGTAAAACGAAGAGGACAGGCACTGGAGTCTGACAACAGGGATTCGAACTGAAGCTTCTCCCTTTACTAGCTTAACCTTGAGTACATTTTCTCTAACGCAGGATTCTCAGCTGTGGCACTGTTGACGTTTTGGGCCGAGAGAATTCTTGGTTGTGGGAGACTGTCCAGGGCATCGTGGGATGTTTAGCAGCGTGCCTGGCCTCTGCCCACTGGGTGCTGCTAGTAGCAGGCCTTCCTAGATTTGACATCCAGTACGTCTCCAGACATTGCCAAGTGTCTCCTGGGAGACAAAATCACCTCCAGTTGGGAACCACTGCTCCAAGGCTACTGTTGAAGTGTGGGAGTTCAGGGCAATTTATGGTGCAAGCACTTTATATAAGCAACTATGTACCGTGTTTCCCTGAAAATAAGACCGGGTCTTATATTAATTTTTGCTCCAAAACATGCATTCGAGCTGATTGTCCGGCTAGGTCTTATTTTCAGGGAAACACGGTAGTTTGCTTTATCATGAAGCTTCTACAAATTAGAGAATAAACATGTACTAGCCAATCAACAGTTTTTGCCACATCTGCATTTTGGAAACGATGATAAAGTTTGCTGTTTTTAAGCAAAGGTCCTCTCTCACAAATAAAAATTTTAAAAATTAATCAGATAGAAATATATTTTTTACAAAAATTGATTATGATTTTCATCTTGCTTCCAGGATGTTCTTTATAAGAAAGCTGTGCTACCGTTTGAAAATTGAAATTCAGCTTTGGTTTCTAATTGTTGGAATGGAAGAACAAGTAGAGTAGTCTGTAATAAGTTAGTGTTGAGGATGGGACTGAGGGAGTTCTCACAGAAACAATTTTAAAACAAAACAAAATGAAGTTTAAATACTAGCTTATGCAGTTATCTTGGAAATTTTTAAAGTCAACCCAGAGATCATATTAAATTCTAGTAAGACTGCTCTAATTACCATTTTTAAAATTGGTTTTATTAATTTCTTGGGATTATGCCTTAAATGACTTGTATTGATTATATTTTATGCTGTTCAAATTCTGTTTAAAACCATGTGTTGAACAAAAGTTAACTACCACTTGAGAGTTCTTTGTGTAATTGCCAATATAGTATTAATGAGGCATAGGAACTATATGGCCAACGCCACCCTGTCCAGTTGTCATTGGAGAGATGTTGGGTCTAAGATTGCAGGTAAGGCCAGTAGAGGTGAGAGGTCCTCGTCACTGAGTTTACTCAATGGAGACGGGTGCCTGTCAGTCAACAAACAGCCTGACCTTCCTGTACCAACGGACAAGTGCTGTAGTTCATGACAACTCCTGCTCCTAATGTTAATGTATGTGTATGCAGTCAGAAACCATTATAGAAATAAGAAAATGCTGTGTCAGAATTAAAAATGACCGTTACTTTTCTTAAAATACTTGCCACAGCTGTATTTATTTTGACTAGAGGAAGAAGCGAATGAAGGACACTATTCTTTTTGCCTTATATAAGAGTTCTATGTGTTACACTTTTATTTTGAAAAGTGTTTTTGTTCCAAATAGGAAGGCAAAAGCGTGGTCTGGTTTTGCCTTCTCGGTCTCAGCCTCATGCAGAGATTCTAATCACAGTTAAGTTTCAACACCGTCAGACAGGGATACGTATATTTTGTTCTCATCTTTCCTTAATTCCTGAATTTCAACCCCCATCTCCCAATTTAGAACTTTCCATATTGTCTAATCATGTAGATTAATAATTAATATACATGTCATTCTTAAGTCTGTTTCAACCAAGGTTCGAAATTGAAGTCATATTTCTTATTGTGCAACCAAAAGTATCTTCCGTTAAAGGGAGGGGGACACAGAAGGCTGGTAAAGGCATAGGCTGACCTGAGGGTAATCGGTTTGTAGAGAAATGGGTGCGGTGCTTGGACAGACCTTTCCCTGAACAATCTCACGGAAAGATTCTCTTCCCTGTTTTTCTTGACACTGACCTTCTGAGAGTTGTAAACTTTGCCCTCATCCCCGCCCCCCGCAAGGGGACTGTCTTCTAGACCAGTAGATCCTAACTTTTCCAGGGAGAACTTGGAAGAAAAAAAAAAACCAAGAAGTCTTGCAGGCGCCTGTAAGAAAATGCATATGACTAAAAGCTACATGAATTCTTCTAGTAACAGCTTTCGAGGGTATTAAAGGTTACTCAGGCAGCAGTGGTCTTTCCAGTGGGTTCTCAGACCCTTCACAGTAATTCCCAAGCCCCCTGGTTGAAGACCCACAGGTTAGGACCCACACTATGGAGTCTTCTCCAGGGCGTCTATTTCATGCTTTATGATTTCAACTATATTTGATGTAATTTCACTCAGAGTTATTTTTATTATTATAACCCACTTTCGTTCTCCATTTCTGACTAACAGAAGTGTGGCACATTTTTTCTTGGTTGTTATTACATAGTTATGTTTATGTTGTGTGCTTTATTCCTTAGCTCTCAGAAAAGTTTACACGTAAGCTAAGCTAATTATAAACAAGCAGCAATCTTGCTTTGGATTTCTAGTTATATCACAGGTGACAAGCTGTAAAATGTTAAGAGCTTATGTTCTAAGCTGGTTGTCCTCCTTCCAGGAACCTGTACCAGTGGTTCCCAAATACAAGCTACCTGCTTAAAGATCACTGGGTGATCTTTACAAGTAAAATGCAGATTCTTGGGTCTCCCTCTGGATATTCTTAACTCAGTAGACCTAGGATGAGGGGTCAGAATCTTTAATTTTTAAAGTTCTATAGATTATTTTGATGAATGATGAAATTTGGAAACCACCAATTTTCTGTACAACCCATAAAATCTGCTTGCAGTGGCATATTATTAAACCTTCTTTGTTCTTTTATCTTTTTTTCTGTACTAGAGAGCCAGTAGAATTGGGCCCATGCCAACATGTCACCTCTAGGGTTAGACTGTACTGTTAGTTTTTTCTGGGTCTCTTTCTTCATATCACCAAGCTGACTGAGAAGAAGTATATGGTACTGAACTCGAGTTGTAGACAGATGGGGATGCTGCCAGCACTGGGTTTGGGATGGCCTGGAGTCTCTTCCTGGCCTTGGTTCCTCAAAACAGAGGGGTTTAGAGTGGCCTTTTGCCTTTAAGTCTTAGGTATCATAAACTAGGTAAAAGAGGATAGTTCATCTTTTTATCTACAATATCTGTGTTAGTGTTGTCTTCTGCTTAATCCACTTTTCAGTTCACTCCAGGCTGGTAACCAGATGTTACGCCCGCATTAGCCAGTGTCTAGATTTTCTGCCCAAGTACATATGCTACATGCAACCATCGGCAGGGAGGTGGACTACAGATGACCAAGGACCAGTTCTGACCTCAGGATATGAAGCAGGACCGTGTTTCCTCAAAAATACGACCTAGTTGGACAATCAGCTCTAACATGTCTTTTGGAGTAAAAATTAATATAATACCTGGTATTACATTATATTATATTATATTCCCGGTCTTATATTAAGTTTTATATGAATTTTTGCTCCAAAAGATGCATTAGAGCTGATTGTCCGGCTAGGTCTTATTTTCGGGGAAACACGGTAATCAGATCAGGGTAGTATCCTTTCCCTAGCGAGGTCACTGCATGTTCCTAGAGGGAGAGGGCTCATTAAGAGCTCTCCCTGTATCCCACCTTGTAAAAATTATGGTCAGACTGCAGTGTACACATGAATGTCAACTATAATATATATAGTCACAGGATGTGGAGTACAGCATAAGGAATATAGTCAGCGGAACTGTAACAGCTATATACAATGTCAGAGGAGTAGTAGATTGGGGGGGCTTATCACTTTGTGAGGGGTATAAATATCTAACTGTTACATTGTTTTGTACACCTGAAACTAATAATAATAAAAAAATTATGGTCAGATGTCATGTACACGTAGGAAGCTACCTTTATTTTTAAACTCAAAGATGGTCTCTGCATATGAGTATGACTTCATATTAGAGACAGTGTTAAATGATCTCTCTCTCCTTCCATACATATATACAGTCTAAAAGTTTTTTATAGTTCTTGGGAATACCTATCACAGGGAGATACTAAAGAACCATACTGTTTGAGCCAGTGGTAATAATTAGTAACAGTGGTGATCACTACCATTTAATGAGACTTATTAAATGGTAGTGATCACCACTGTTACTAATTATTATGTGTGTCTGTTGCTCTAAGAGGTATTGTTCCCCCCCCCCCCCCATTTTAATTCTCAAAACACTCCTGTGAGGTAGGCGGTGCCTCCTGGCCCTTTGGGCCCTACTCTTCCCACTGGCCCCTGTTCTTTTGTCCATATTTTCTCCCTTCTTTTTTTTGCCATATTTTTGATTGCCCAGCTTTTGATTCTTTCTGGTTTTCTTTTATATGCTTGTTCCCCTATGTTTCTGTTACTTCTTCCACTCCAAAATTTCAGACTGAAAGAAAAAAAAAATCTGTGGTCGGTTTGAAGGAAGTGCAGTATAGGGCCACAGGTAGCTTAGGTGGTTTTTTGTCTTTTTTCTTTTTTTCCCTCTCCCTTTCTCTTCCTCTCCTCTTTCTCTTAAATGAAGGAATCTTACCTTATCTCTAACCAGTTAGCAGAGGGCTTCTTGAAGACAAGATGTTTTTGTCTTGTTCATTATCAGAACCCCTGACTTTGAGCATTCTAATAACATGGGCATTCAGGAGGTGTTTGAGTGAAGGAATCCAATTCACACCATACATTTATTTAAAGGAGCAGTTTTGCCTGTTCTGTAGAAAGTATTCTGTGTATTGACTGGCATATGCAAGTCTCTCCAAGTCAAGACCTTTTGGTATTTGACTGACATACATCATTATCCTTGAAATCGCTGTTACTAGTTAGATTTGAGAAATCTAAGATGAAGACGTGTGAGTTAACCACTGCATACCGTTACCCATGTTACTGCCAGTTTGTGAGAAGTTCTTTTAAATGAATAACCAAGACCATTCCCCAAACTTAGTGTATTTTTCTCGCTTTTCAATACCAGAGTACTGCACTCACTTGTTTGGGCAGCTATATTAAGCTCTCATTGGTCTTGGGATTGGAGGGCAAATTTCTTTATATTTTTATTAATATACTTTTGAATACAGAGTACTCTGTAAGGCAACACAGTACTTTGGAAAGTTATGACCAAATCGTGGTGTAAGTAAGTGTCGGTAACAGTGATTTAACAGGTACGGGATAAATTAACTTCCCAACTGAAATACTTAGAGCGTGGTTATGGAGTCTAATATACATTGAAATGAAAATTCAGTAACTGGTAATTGGATGCATTCTCCTCCCACCCAACATGGTTTATAATGTAAAAAGTACTGCAATCTGTTGTGCTCCTTTTAGGGTAAGATGATAGAGCAAGGTTTAAGAGCAAGAAGAAGGGGCCCAGTCAGTAGGTCAGAAATGAAACTTTTGTGCTTAAATGGTTATCAGAAATGATGTAGCTGTGAGCAAACTGCTGTGATTATTCATCAATTTAATATAATTCTGTGTGCTGAGAAGTGTGTCTGGTTTTTGAAGTATTGTTTACATTTTCTTTTGATGTGTTAAGGAGAGAGTTGAGATTTGAGGAGTTTCTTACTTATTCACAGCTAAGTAGGATAAGAATGGGTTCAGCATTCTTTTATCATTCAATTTACTTGACCTAAGTCTGGTGGGTTTGTTGCAGTCCTGGATCATGTCTGAACGATACTTCTGTTTTGTGGCAAGAATCTACACATTAAACAGAACGGGAGAGGAGAGAGGATCTTTTCCTCTTTTTTGGTACACTGTAAAAATTGAGATGGTGCTACCTCTGCTTATCTTTTGATATATTATTTAACAGTGCTGGTCCCAAAGGTGATAACATCTATGAATGGAGGTCAACCATTCTGGGGCCGCCAGGATCCGTATATGAGGGTGGCGTATTCTTCCTTGATATCACATTTACACCAGAATATCCCTTCAAGCCTCCAAAGGTAAGAAATCCCCCTGATTTATACTAAAATTTACATATTTCCATGAGAAATTATTGAAGTTTTTAATCACAAAAAGTAGATTTCTATCTTAATGAATGTCTAAGTACATTTGAACGTACACGCACCACTTCTTTGAGTTGACTTTGTCTCATTTGGCAGAGACTGTTTTTAGAAATAAGTGCTTTGATCCTGCTACAGTAAGTAGTCCTCCCTTACACACGAAGATATGTTACAAGACCCCCAGTGGATCCCTGAAACCACGGATTGTACTGAAACCTACATATACAGTTGACCCTTGAACAATGCAGAGGATAGGGGTGCCCCATGTATAGTTGAAAATCCACATAGAACTTTTTTTTTTTAACATTTACATTTTTTTATTATGGAAACATAGGTATGATCTTAATACTCTAGAGTCTGCACTTTACTATTAAAGATACATAGATTCCGGTTTGGAGAAAATGGAACGGGTGAATGTGTTTTTCTAAATTTAAATAAATTATTATACCTGACTGTTTCCAAGAATACATTCTCATTTTAAAATTTTCTTGCCCCAGTAATTTGGCTTTTACTTTCTCTATAAATATTCTTGCTATTTCACTAGTCTGATTTTCTTCAGTTTCTCTACTGTTCCTCCACTATTGGAGACAATGTTATAAGAAAGCTGAAAAGATAGATATTAAGAGATAACAATCTTTCTTTGCATTTCTTTAAATAGACCTTATGAAAGGTTACTAGTAAAAACCACCTGAATTGATTCTCTTTGATATTATCTGTTTCACTTAATGAAGTTATTCCATCAGGCATATTTGCACTTTCTATTTGTGTATTGATTATCTTTATTAAGTATGGAATTAACAGCAATGATGATAGATACATGCTATATTTTTAATATATATCTTCACTCTTGCTTAGTAATATTAGTGTTACTAGAGCAGTAGGAGTTTTTAGAAAACGCTGTATGCATCCTTGGATATATATGTCGTTGCCAGTCATCTTTTAATTCTGTTCTTTTTCTGCCTCAAGAAACTTTCTAACCACCAGTGATTGCTCCCCTCAATGGAAGTTGCAGCAAGGAAATCTTCAAGTAATCTCCACATAGAACTTTTGACTCCCCCAAAACTTAACCACCAGTAGTCTACTGCTCACCAGAACCCTTACCAATAACATAGTCAATTAACATATTATTCATGTGTATATTATATACTGTATTCTTATAATAAAGCTAGAGAAAAGAAAATGTTAAGAAAATTGTAAGGAAGAGAAAGTACATTTACAGTATTTATGGAAAAAATCCACATAGAAGTGAATTCACGCAGTTCAAACACATGTTTAAGAGTCAACTATTTTTTCCTATAAAACATGCCTGTGATAAAATTTATAAATTAGGCATAGAGATTAAGAACAATAATAGTAAACTAGAACAATTATAACAATAAAAGTTACGTGATAAAAATTATGTAATAAAAATTATGTAGTAAAAGTTATGTGAATGTGGCATTACTGAGTAAAATAAGGGTTACTTGAACACAAGCGCTACCATCGCCTGATAACCGGGCGGGTGGAATATGCTGGACAAAGGGATGATTCACATCCCAGGCAGGACGGTGCGAGATTTTGTCATGTTATTCAGAGCGGCACATAATTTACAACATGAATTGTTTATTTCGGAATTCTTTTAATATTCTTGGACTTCAGTTGACCGCAGGTTACTGAAATCACGAAAAGCAAAACTGCGGATAAGGAGGGACCACTATATTTATAGTAACCCAGAATTAATCCCCTATTTTCCACTCAACAAAAAATTTCTAAACAGTTAAAAATGGTGTCAAATTATCCGTGCACTAAGATAATTTGAGAATCAGAAACTCCTACCAAAGCCATGGGTTCTGCTCCTTGTCATCTTTTGGTCTTGTCCAAATCTTCAGCCCTAGGCTGAAGATTTAGGTTTCTCAACTAAACCTAAACGTGGGATTGCCCAAATCATCCATTTCCTATAACACTTATCCATCTATAATTCTCATTCACACTGTCAGAAGGAAGACCTCTTCTTGGGGATGGAGTAGGCTACTGCTGTGTTTCCCCGAAAATAAGACCGGGTGTTATATTAAGTTTTGCTCCAACAGATGCATTAGGGCTTATTTTCAGGGGATGTCATCCTGAAAAATCATGCTAGGGCTTATTTTCTGGGTAGGTCTTATTTTCTATTTTCAGGGAAACACGGTAGATACATGTACAATTGTAGCAACAATAAGTGATTGAAAATTTGTCATTTAAAAAAATGGTAAAGTTATTTTTACTTTGGAATGATTTAGGATATTTCACAAATACAAATCAGACCAAACAAAACCACCCAGGGGTATGTTTATTTGTCTCCTGCTGTGTCCTTACCCATCTCTGGCTCCTCCCCTGTGGAGACTCCATTATAGTGAATTCTGTGATTTAAGTAGAAAGCGATCTGCAGGATATGATGTAAAAGACAGAAGAAGCAGAAACAAATCTCATCTTCAGATTCTTTTTTCCACCGCTTTTTGCGTGTGTGATCGTTTGCGAAGCATTTTGTTTTAATTGTCTTTTATGTACCCACTGTCGTACCTCAGATTGAATTTGTTTCTAAAGCTTACTTTGAGGCCATGTAGTACTACCAACTAACACAAGAGGTCAGCAAACAGCTATTCAAATTTGGAAATACAGGAAAATATTTAAAACATTAAAACTGCCAAAGATGAATTCAAGAATTATTTAAATTACCTTGCTTTCTGTTGATGGATATTACTTTTTAAATGAAATTGACAGTCCCTGAGATTGTACTAATGAACACGTTTTAATCTCAAATTTATTAAAGTCTCTTAACCTATTTTGTACCAGCTTTAAACTGTTACTTTTTTCACCTTTTTAAAAATTGTTTCTTTAAAAGTTTTTAATTAGAATCACTCAATTGGAAAGGTAATTTAGTAAAAAGCTTCATTGTTTGATGTTTTTGTTTAACACTGTCTTATTTTTTAGGTTACATTTCGGACAAGAATCTATCACTGTAATATTAACAGTCAAGGAGTTATTTGCTTGGACATATTGAAAGATAATTGGAGTCCAGCACTAACCATTTCTAAAGTCCTCCTTTCTATCTGCTCACTTCTTACAGACTGTAATCCTGGTAAGGTTAATAATTTTTTACCTTATTCTTCCTCACCTGAAAAATATTTGTTTTCCACACAAACTTACAGATTTTCTACAGATAAAGTAGATATTATTTTTCTAACAGCTTTAAAGGACAAAAACTAATTGCTTTTCAAAGAAATTTTTTATGACAACTTCAATCAACTAGTTGAAAAATGCAGCAACTTCACCATTAATTGATACATGTTCCAGGAACAAGATGTTTTAAACTAAAGACTTAGAGTTTGCCATGGGTTTTATTTTTTTCCTTTTGCGTATTTCTTATATGGTTCTCTTAAACCACACACTTAAATGTTGAGTCATCTGCCTGTCTGACCTCATCTATGTCTGTGGGTTTACTGAGCTTCCCCTATAGCTGGTTACTGAGGTGGTGTTCAATTTTGAAAGCGATGTTTCTTTGCTAAAATACTTAGTGATTACCAGACAGATGTTGGGCAGGGAGGACTTAATTTCCTTTATTAAAAAAACAATTTTTCTAAAGATTCTGTTTAGGATTCAGAGAAACGCTATAAAGTGAGGTCCAGCTTTTGACCTGGCTGACCTGAAAGTCCAGGCTCTTTCTAGGTAAACAGGACAGAGGTAAATAGTGTTACATTGCAACAGATTCCAGAACTTCACCGTATTCAGTCATAATTGCTGCCACTGAGTGAGTGGAAGGTCACGTGAACACAGCTAAGTGTTCATTATAATCTGGAGCCTTGAACATTCTAGTTTCTATTGAGTTTACCGTAACAGAGGTGTTTGGGAGAGGAATGGAATAAACTAAGGAGATAAAGTCTGAGAAAATTCTTAAGTACCCACAATGGTGGAGTGATAGTTCAGAGATGGGTTTGATTACAAATACTTGGTACATTTCTTCCCAAGCTGTCACTGATTTATTTGCTAAAACTTAAAATGTCCTTTTCCCAAAGTAATCTACGTTCTTTTCTTCCAGCCGACCCCTTGGTGGGAAGTATTGCCACTCAGTATATGACCAACAGAGCAGAACATGACAGAATGGCCAGACAGTGGACCAAGAGATACGCTACATAAATTGGGTTTTCACAATTCTTACATTATTTGTCACAGAGAGAGCTGCTCATGATTTTGAAGGGGTGGGGGAGGGTGGGAGTTGGTAAAGAGTAGGGTATTTCTATAACAGATATTATTTAGTCTTATTTCCTAAGATTTTGTTGTAACTTAAGGTATCTTGCTACAGTAGACAGAATTGGTAATAGCAACATTTTAAATTGTCATTAGTTCTGCAATATTAGCTGCAGTGTAGTACTGAGAAGAATAGACATTTGGGTTCAGTTGCTTGTAGTCTGTAAATTTAAAACAGCTTAATTTTGTACAGGTTACACACATGGCCATTTATGTGAAGTCCTTCCAAGATTACATACTTTTATGTTTAAAAAATTGGAACTTGTTTTCCCTTCTTGGAAGGGAACATTGATATTTAACAGTTTTTAGAGATTGTCATCTCATATATATAAAATGGGCACGTGGCTATAAGACACCATATAGGAAATTAGTAGTTACGTATTTTATTTTATATGCCAATCTACTTTATTGTGAAAAGATTAGAGGTTTGAATCAGGACTCGTGAAAACCTGTAGTGAAATACCTTAAGCAGTTAACTGTAAGGCGTGAGTAGGAGTTGCTCAGTGGATTGGTTATATGTTGTGGACTGCTTAAGTCTGCATTTGTTACTGTGCTAATAAACAATATTAAAACAACCACCTAACACTGCTGTATTCATTTACTTTCTTTCTGTCTTTGTTAGTACTGTGCAGATTCTTTCTTTTAAACTTGAATGATCTTTGTTACTAAAGAAGCAACCTAGAAGTAATTGCAGACAATAAATAGGTATTATGTATCACCTATGTTAGGATTGGTCAGTTACTATAATTTACACAACAGCCTTGTGGGATAGATGATTTTTTTAAGTGTCTTAGAAAAGGTTAGATAATTTAATGCATCATCTTTCAAAGATGAAGCCGACTGCATCTTTTTACAAGCATTTCTAAAGTACAGATGCTGTGGTGGCAAGTACCTGAGCAATGGGTAGATACATCGGGTACTGCCAACTGCCCTCTAACATGGCTGTTCTAAGTGTTCATATCTCTAGGGTGCAGCAATTCTATTTCTTTGTAGCTATAGCAGAGAAACTCACCCAGGCACACAGGGTGAAGGTACATAACTAATTCATTAAGCATTTAAAAAGAATATGCTAAGTATATGCATGCTAACATTGATCTAAGTTCAGCAGGAAAAAGCAAACTGCAGAACGATTCAGTGTATTTAAAAATAATTGTAAAAGTATTTATCAATCTATGTAAAATACAAAAGAGAAAAAACCTAGAAGATCAAACACTCAGTAACTGGGAGAGAAGGCAGGGAATGACTTACGGTAACCATATCTGAGTGATAATTTTTGACCAAAAAAATGGGATGAGAAGTTTTAATGAATTATACCGTAGCAACACTAGCTGATTTATAAGTTTTGTATCTTTTATACGTAGTTCTTGGCTGGAACTCACTGAACTGAGCCAACTGAGCTTAAATTCACTGAACCTAGCCTTAAAAGTATTCATTTTAGGATGTTAAAATTTACTGGATGTTTTTAGATTTCTTTGCTGAACAGCTATTTCTTATTTTACATTTAAATAGCTAAATATAATCAAATAACTGCTTTCACATTGAAACCACTAACTTGCTTCCTACTTATACAATTAGTTAAAATATTGTCAATTTGCTAAATACAATGAGCCCCACTGCTCAGATCTTGCCAAGATTCAGAGAAGCTTAGCACAAACTCAAGGTATCTAACTTGAAGACTACTGTACTCCAATATTTATATGAAACATTTTATTCTACAAGACTACATATGCAGAAAACTATTCCAAAAGGTATACTATTCTGTCCTTACGAGCCTAGCAATTTTCTAAAGATGGGAGAAACAGTTTGAACGTATTTACACTACCTACTAACTCAAGTCATGCTCAACATATAATTTGAACAAAGCGAAATCATAGGTATTGTTCTATGTACCCTGTTTCCCCGAAAATAAGACCAAGCCGGACAATCAGCCAGGTCTTATTTTCGGGGAAACAGTAGCAAGATGTCCACCAGATAAAATATACATCACTTAGTACCCAAATTGTTTACTGTTTGTGATTGAATTTGGACACAGTAAAATGCCACTTTGTAATCCTAGGCGTTAGATGACTAGTGAATATTTTAAAAACAAATTTATGTTTGAGCTAAGAATATTTAAAGTTATACAGAATGATGTCTTCTGAAACAGGTCGTGGGGGGTGCTACTCATAGGTACAAACATATCTAACAAAGGTGCTATATCAAGGACACGTTTTAAGCAACCAGAATGCAAATATTTTACAGCAGGCAATAATAAACTTAGCCCAAATAATTTAATTAAGATCTACAGTGCATTAAATTACTTCCTTTGGGATTTCCAAAGGACCAAAGGTAGCTACAAATGGTGTATTTTAAATATGTTCACAGACATTTAAAAGCAGTCACTATTCAGCAAACAATTGTGGTACTGATTTTTAGTTCTCAGAGCTAGAGTTCCCTTTGTTTTTCCTCCCAGGCAAAGGAAAGCTTGATTTGCTCTGGGGCTGGGAAAGTTTGCTGGCTAACAGAGTGAATGGTTCAATCAAAGTTTTCCGATCTGTAACCGTTACCTCCCACAGTCGCACTTTCTCACTTTTTGCCCATTGCTGTGCCACTTCAGCGTCCACTTGTCTCTGCTCAGAAAGGTCGATTTTGTTTCCTAGTACAACAATTGCTACCTGAAAGAGAAATGGATAAAAAGATCACACTTTGCCAACATCAATTCCTAGGCAAAATGGAGAAATAAAGGAAACTGTCCCATTTAACAAATTGATTCAACAAAACTGATTCTCAGATGTGACCTGAATGATAAAATACTAGGATATAACATCACTCCTTCCTTAATGCATTTTTGGTAGAAATACAGATGATCTACAGGCTGCTGTGAAACAAACATTTTAAATTAACAGGTGAAGTTATTCAATTCGGGTAGGAATGGAGGCTAGACTTGGGGAAATTAATATCTAGGACACAGTAGTTTGACTGAAATGTGTCTGCATTTCAGTTTCACTAGACGGTTTGCTGTTTTGCTCTATATACTTCACAATATAAGAGGACTCCCAGGCTGTGAGTTCTGTACCCCTAGAACCTAAGTTCTATTGACAGTGGGAAGTTTTGTTCTGTTCACATTATTCCCAATCATAGAAAAGTGCCTGGTGCAAGCACTAAATATTTGTTCCCTGTATGGACCAATAGGAACATTTTACACTCAAGGCCAAGCAATCAATGATTCACTTAAACTTGATTGCTTGCTACACACCAGGCACTGTTTCAGGCACCCAGAACACAGCAGTCACAGCCCTAGCCCAGGGGGGTGGGGAGGGGAGGAGAAATAACCAGATTTTCAGATGGTGACTGTAAAGAAGACAATAAAACAGGATAATGGTAAAGTGGAGGAAGAGCAGCAACAGTTGTCAGAGAAGGCACCCCTGAGGAGAAGCTTTGAACTAGGACCTCTGAGCCGCGCTGTGTTCCTGCCTCGAAGTTGAGCTCCCTCTGCTCCAGCTGAGGCCACACCTTTCTGGTGGCATGGAAGAGCAGGCCCCAGAACTCTGGTTTTCTTGGCAAATCTCATACTCCTCCATTTCTCAGCAGGAACTGTCCCTTCAAGCCCTCCTGTCGCTCATCACCCTCACTGTCGGGAATTGTCATGCTTCTGTGAATTCTCCATGTGCATGTTATTTAAAATTTTATTTTCTATTAATCTGTGTTAATTCAATTATTAGCCCAGCTAGAAGAACTTAGAAGGTGAGAGGGAAAGTATTTTAGCCCCCTCAATTTTGACGAGCCAGCCAGAGAATTCACAGGCTGGGCCGCTACAAGCAAACTGGACTGCGCAGCCGAGAGGTCATGGACGTCTGACCACAGCCAGCAGAGATGGTGAGCACTTGACCCCATCGGCCTCTCTGATGTCTGTGGGTTTTGCTGTAAGTCAGAAGTGGTAAGAGCCCTTTTTCTCTCTTCTGAATTTAGATTAGCAGGAGAAGACATTTGTGGAACTAGTTTCTTGGGCAAACACAACTCTGGTAAAAACTTGGTTTGAGTGCTCTTGTTTTCTACTGATCCGTTCCTTCCAGAGACAGACTAGGATCTCCACCAGCTGGATGACACATACACATGAAGTGGTGAGCAGCCGAGCAGGCTGTGGGCCCAAGCTTAGGGAATCAAACCATATCCTGTTCAAAGGGGTGGGCGGGGGGGGGGGGGCACGTGATTCCCTGTGTTTTGGAACAGCTATTGAGACAGGGCTCCCCATCTTTTTTGGGCTAACTGTGAATGAACTGTTGTATCCATGAGGGCTGCATCGTTTGCACTCTTTATGGAAGCCTTTTGCTTCTTTAAAAGGTTTATGGTTTGAGTTGCTTTTAAAATCCTATCATCACTGGCTAACCAATAGATACCTTGAACTGGAAAAATTTCTAAATTGAAAATAACGTTACAGAGTTCTCATATTGCTATAATAACTAACTATTAAGACTCGCTTAATAAGGTGGAAGGTCAGCAATTACAACAAAAATCAAAATCCACTTAGACCCTTCCTATTTACCTTCAGGTATTTGCAAATACTATAAAAGAATCAGGACACTGAAATACAGTTGCCTGGCACTTAAGAAGAAAAAGGAGGAAGAAAATAGATACAAAGAAATACAACTAGTCTTAAACTTTGAATTTGCTATTTTAGTTACTTGGTTTACAGATGCTAATACAAACACTGGGTTAATTAACAAGAGAATTGGAGGGAAAAGACAGAAGGGAAAAATCACAAAATTTCCCAAAAAGGTGGAGATATTTAAAAGGTTATTGAGATATAAGATTATGAGAATTGGTGTATTTGAACAGGTTTTAAAGGATTTAATAATTCTAATCAGAAATCTGGCAAAATTGGAAGCTGTTTTTTCAGTCTGATAGTAGTTGTTTTTAAAAAGTCTCAGTGTCTCCCCAAGCCCTCCTACTAGGTAAATCAGAAATACAAACACAACCTACAACTAGCTGAAGCTGAGGAAACTTAAGAAGAAAAACTGTAAAAGGGCACTTTTAAAAACAAGCAGCTGAAGTCTCCCATGCCTGACCACCCCTCACCCCCCCCCATTGCCCAACGTCCTTAAAAACTGTCAAGGGCAAATGAAAAATCTTATGTCTTCTCTACAATTATTAGTAATTCTGTTTATGTTTGGTCTATTTGTGATACCTGTTTGTGTTTTATATATGGTATGGTGTTTTTTGCCTCTGGATGGTTTTATTATTAAATAGTTTGTACTATTTGATTGGCTTAAGGGAATTAAGTGGTTACATAAATTAAAAAATATAATAGAAACTAACCCAAATGCTTTTGTAGTAGGCATGTAGTAGTTGCTCAATGAGCATTTGTTGAATGAATGTGCTTAAGTCCCCATAACAGCCATACGAAGAAGGTACTATTATTATCATTTTATAGATAAGGAAACTGAGGCAGAAACATTGAGGCACAGAGCAAGATTCAAGTATATATGAGTGTTCACTGAACCAGCCTTTCAACTTTGTGGGGCACAGGGAGGGAAACCTGGAAGATACTCCAGAAAATAACAGCATTTATCTGTTTTGATAGGAAAGATAGAAAACAGGTTGGAGGGGAGCCTTCTATTTGCCTTTTTGTATCTTCTGAAGATTGAACCTTGTGAATCCTTGAGGGATCCTTGCAGTGATGGAAATGTTCTGTATTTTAACTGTATAAACGTCAATATCCTGGTTGTAATAGTGTACTACAGTTTTGTACGAAGTTGGCATTGGGGAAAACTAGGTAAGGATCTCATTTCTTAAAATTGCTTGTGAATCTTCTATAATCACCTCAAAAAAGTTTTAACATAAAAATAAAATAAAAATCTAGGTTAAGAACATTTAGCCAGTGCTGTTAACCAGTACATTATATGAGGTATTCCTAGATGATGAGTCAGCCACGTGAAGATCTGGAAAAAGATCTATGATAAGGGAGTTCCAGGCAGGAGAAGGAACAATTGAAAAGGACTTCATAGGGGAACAAAATTACCATGTTGAAAACAACAGAAAGTAGACCAGTGTCAGTGCAGTACAGTGACAGGAACAGAATGATGATAAAGCTAAGATGAGAAGGACAGGCATGGGCCAAGTCACGTAAGACTTTATAGACCATTACACGTATCTTATTTTTAAGTGGTAAATGGGTAGAATCCAATAATTATTAAGGTTCTTTTTTTTCCCCCCGGTAAGGCTGAAGCCAAGAATCCTATTTAACCTAGGAGACAGTAAAGAGCCCTAAGAAACAGTGATGCCAAACACAATATAAAGTGAACTTGAGATATGGAATCATTAAAATTCAACTTATACATGGTAATAAAAAAAAGGCAGAAAGTCACATGCTGGTCCTGATTGAACTCTGTCAGTCCTGTGTTTCCTGGGCTAAGAAAAAAAAAGAAGACTACAGATACTATGAATACACACTGATGCTTTAAAAATATTTTTAAAAAGTCCGTGCCACAATTTTAATAGTATTATAATTCATAGTTGGCATTTTTAACATACCCACTTACCTCTTTTTTGTCTTTGAACTTATCAATTTCTTTCTTCAGAAGCTCCACTCTTTGAAAGGATTCAAGATTGTTCACACTGTATACAAGAACAAAGCCATCGGCAAATGAAAAATAATGCTTTGGCAGTTCCACGCCTTCCTGCAGGCCTCTGGTGTCATAAAGGTGTAACTGTTCTTTTACTCCCCGATCCGTTTCCACTGAAGCCATATATACATCTTCCATTGTTTCACAATCTTCTATTCCTGGGATTAAAAAGAAATTACTCTTATATATACAAATATCAAATCATTACGTTGTACACCTGAAACTAGTATGTTAATTTACCTCAATTTAAAAAAATTACTCTTCTTGGACAACCCAGTACCAACTGTTGAGTATTTTTTTGTCCTGTAGAAGTTGGCTTTTTAGGTTCCCTATTTACTACATGTAAGAATGATATTTTCATTTACTAATGTCTTTAAAATGAAAGATACTTGTAGTAAATGAACAAAGTACATTTTTAAAATATTTCTTTATAGAAATAAAAGTAGAAATAAAAATTTAGCAATGAGATTTACTATTACGTATTTTTAAAAAGTAACTGTAGCAAGAGTCAAAGAACTTTATACCTATATTGGAGAGTTAAGGGCTGATTTTAAAAGTAGCGTCAACAACTGCGAGGCCTCATTTTCTTCTCCATCAGAGTCAAAGAGAAGACTGGGGTAAATGTGCTGTTTTTCTGTACAACTCCCAGTCTTTCCAGGGCCTGTTGAGGGACTCACAAATTTATGTCCCTTCTCGGCCTGAGCACCAGACCTTAACTCCCAAGTACCTACCAGGCACTTTATGTGAATGTCCTGCAAGAACTTCAAACTAACAAAACTTGTTAATTAGAGTTCTCTCTGAACAAGGAAAGTTACCAACCATAAATCAGCCACTCGACTGCTGAAACATCTGCTCAGTCCTTTGTCTCCTTCCATTCCCATTGGTGTGTTATCTTACCTGAACTACTGCAATAGCTCAGTAAACACCTGGTAAACGCCTTGTATCCTTCCCAGACTGTGCTCAAATGTCAACTCTGTGGATCCTCTCCTGAGTATCCCCTTCCCTCCTTTCTGCTCCTACTGTGCCTTGTATAGATAATACTATTTTATACTGAAATCTTCCCATATCAGTCTCCTCCAGAACTGGAGGGTAAACACCTTGAGAGCCAGGACTGTGGCTAATCTATCTTGATAGTTCCAAGGACTAACAAGTTGACTTACATAGACAGTCCTTAGTAAATGTTTGCTGAATGAGTGAATGGATTCATAATTGATGCCCCAATTTCAGTCCCTTTCTTGCCTGCGTGATCCTTTTAAAATGCATTTTACTTTGTTTAATTTGTGCAGGTTTGTCTCTTCAACTAGTCTATAATTTTTTGAAAGGAAACATCCTGTGTTCACAGCAAGTATTCAATAATCATTTGTTGATAAGGGGATTGGGGAGAAGATGAACACGTAGAATTTTAATGAGTACTGGAGAGGCATATGCTAAGATAGATATGGTACTGTCCCAGTAATCGCCTTCATATTTACATATAGCTATATCCAAAGGTAAAGTCATATGGATAACATCTTACACCAATAAAACATACTATATTATAGGTTTTTGAAAACTCTTGTTCTAATTTTCCTAAACAACCTAAATACTGTAGAATTTGTTACAGGTACTTTACATGAAATGTCTGTATTAAATAAAATCTCCATAAAGTATTAGATTAAAAGGAATAATCATGTAATGATAAATAGATTGGATCATGAGAAACCAAAAATTTACTTTGATCAGCATAATTCTTGACAGAATATGTTCAGTGTTTAGAAAGGGAAAATTATTCACAGGTTTGCATATGTGTATCATCCTGTGATAAATTAAGCTACCTTAGGAAATTAAAGGTTACTCTGTTAAGACACAAACTTACTGGGCTTTTACTACAAAAAAATTTAAAGGCAAAAACTACCAAGACTTTTGGTGGATGTTTTATCCCCTTCTATCCCCATTTTGCTTAGACCTTTTGTGATGTTGTTACTGTATAAATCAACTGAAGTCGTGAGTCTTCCATCAGCTCTCTAGATCTCTCCCACTCCATGCTGCTGGGCAACTACCTCTACCCTGTACAGAAGAAGACTAAGGGTACAATTTATGAAGAGGGTAAAACAGAAGATGCTTAGACTGAGGGATAGAGAGTATGAGTTCCATAGTGAAAACCAGGGGCAATTAACTGACATGCTCCCTCTGCTCCCAAAACTTTGGCAGCCAGGTCTTTATCCGCTAGGCAGAGGAATCTGGCCAGTGAAAAAGATAAAATCCTAAATATGATAACATCTCGGGTTCCCCAACAAATGCCCCACCCAGATCGCCTTGCAGTGAAGCTCAAAGTCATAAACCCTATTCACATGCTTACAGTTTTCAATTAACTTTTTAGTTCTCCATTCTTAACTGTGAGCAGACAACCTAGGATTACCAAATATCTGAGGAACAGAGAGAGCAAAAATCAGAAAAGAGCACCTTAGGGAAAACGACTATGCAAAACAAAACAAAACAAAACAAAAAACGCAATATTATACTCAAAGAGATATGATAATGAATCCATGAAATAAGAACAACATAGTAAGAAACGAGAACTCAACAGAAAGGCTGGAAAGTGAAAATGAGGAAAATTCCCAAAAAGGGGAACAAAATATTGAGAAATGAAAAACCGGAGAGGAGAAATAAAAAAATTAGATGATTAGTCCAGAAGGTCCAGCATCCAGAGAGAGAGAGAGAACAAAAAACAGAGTACGGAAAGCATCAACAAAATAATTTAGAACTGAAGAACACACATTTGCATGTTGAAAGGGCCTGCTGAATGCCCAGTACCACGATGAAAGCAGACTAATTCCATGATACACCACTGAAATTTCAGAATACTGGGGACAAAGAAGAGAGCCTACAAAGCATCCAAAGCATCAAGAATATTAACGGTTCTTAGCTTCTCAAAAGCAACAGTAGAAGTAAGAAGATAATAGAATCTGATAAAATTGAAGATACACATCTTCTATGAACCGGCAACTTCATTCCCAGATACATACCCCGAAACTTGTCCACATAATAGCTGGAATACATGTACAAGACTGTTCATAGCAGCATTATTCTAATAGCCCCAAACTGGAAACAACTCAAATGTTCATCAAGATAGAAGAGATAAATAAATTGAGGTATACTACAAGGCAATGAAAATTAAACCACAGCTACCTACAACAATATGAATGAATCTTACAAATAAAATGTTAAATGAAAGAAGCCAGACACTGAAGAAGTTATACAGTATGATTCCATTGATATAAAGTCAGTAACAGGCTAAAATAAACAATACCATTTAGCAATGTGGCAAAACTAAAGAAAAGGAAATGACTAACCTAAAGCCAGGGAAGAGATAAGCTGTGATTGGAGAGAGGAACATGCCCTTAATGTTCTACTTTTTGACCTGCGTGGAGATTATGCAAAGGTTTGTTTTATAATGATTCATTAAACCATATATGTGTTTTATGCACTTCTTTTATATATATGGTGCATTTTACAAAAAAGGAAAAAAGATAATGGGAAAATGCTTTCAAAATTCTTAAAGGAAATTATTCTCAATCTGGAATTCTCTACCTATAAAAATTATAACTCAATTGTGAGTGTAAAATAAAGACATTTTCAAATATGTGAAGCCTCAAAAAATGTATTACATACATTTTTCTCGGGAACCTATTTAAGGAGGCTTGCCATCAAAATTAGCACATAATCATAGGAGAGGAAGATATCAGATCCAGAAAACAGAACCCAACACGAGTAAAGAGAATCACAGGGGCAACAGTAAATACAAAAGCCTCAAGACTCAGAAACCCCAAGATTCCTCCAATGCACTAGGCACAGAAGGCATTTTAAGGGTGGTCATCACCCAATGCCCCATTCATTGTACAACATTTTCAAACCCCAAAAGTACTGAAGATGTGCTTCACCAAAAGAAGGGCGTAAACCAGAAGAAGATGACAAGAGATCTAGGAAACAGGAAATCAAACCTAGGAGGAAAGAAAGGTAAAGAGAAGTTCTGTTACCATGGAATAGGTCTAGATAGCTAGCTAGCTCTTGGGAGTACACTTCGAAGGGGAAAAAGAGTATCTCTGATATAGTTGACCTCGAAAATGGAGAAATATCTGGACATGTGGAAGAATTAACAAAAGGTATAAACAAAACTAAAGAAATGACTAAATACAGCAAATATTAGCCTCCATAAAAACAAAAAGAAAAGAAACAATTATACTACACAATGTAGCTCAGCTAAGAATATTTGCACGCTCCAGCAGCTCAGAGTGTGGTCTGCAGATCCCTTGAGATAGGGATCTATCTCCGCTGTGCTGACATTTGCACCGATGACGCAAAAGCAATGGTGGGTAAAGCTGCTGGTGCCTTAGAACAAATCAAGGCAGTGGCACCAACTGTGTCAGCAGTTGTATTCTTTACCACCTCCTACCTAACCTCCTACCTACAGTTAAAAAAATAAAAAGCCAGTTTCATTTCCTCATTGCCTTATTCTATTGTACGAATCTACCTCAATTTATTTATCTCTTCTATCTTAATGAACATTTGGGCTATTTCCAGTTTGGGGCTGTTCACTTAAGAATGTCCTTGATGAAGCAGTAAAAAGTACTAATTTTATGAAATCTCAATCCTTGAATATACATCTTTTTATCTTTTTAATATTCTATGTGATTAATGGGAAGTATGCACAAAGTATTTCTGTATAATGAATTATGGTAATTGTCTAGAGGAAAAGCTCTCATGTTTGAGTTGCAAACTGAACAGAACTTAATTTTTTAAAGACGGAATGACAGAAAAATCATTCAGGTTATTCATATGGTTATTCAGGGTATTTGACATTGTCTTAAAAATGAATAAAAGGAGCCTATCATGTGAAGGAAAATAACTGATAGTATTTGTTGTCAATGATAAAATTTGACCTTTCAAGCAAAAATTAGAATTGTATCCATCACCATGAACTTCATAGCTTCCCAATACTGATGAGATTAGTGATGATATTAATAAGTGTTATTTGGAAGATCTGCTTATCTCAGTGAACCAGTATTTTCCAAATGACCAATGAATAGTGTTTAAAAAAAAAACCATGGTAGGGGCCGGCCCAGTGGCTCAGGCAGTTAGAGCTCCGTGCTCCTAACTCTGAAGGCTGCCGGTTCGATTCCCACATGGGCCAGTGGGCTCTCAACCACAAGGTTGCCAGTTCAATTCCTCGAGTCCCACAAGGGATGGTGGGCAGCGCCCCCTGCAACTAAGATTGAACATAGCACTTTGAGCTGAGCTGCTGCTAAGCTCCTGGATGGCTCGGTTAGAGCACATCCTCTCGACCACAAGGTTGCCGGTTCGACTCCCACAGAGGATGGTGGGCTGCGCCCCCTGCAACTAGCAATGGCAACTGGACCTGGAGCTGAGCTGCGCCCTCCACAACTAAGACTGAAAGGACAACAACTTGACTTGGAAAAAAGGCCTGGAAGTACACACTGTTCCCCAATAAAGTCCTGTTCCCCTTCCCCAATAAAATCTTAAAAAACAAAAACAAAAAAAACCATGGTTGGGTAAAAAAAAAAAAAGAAAGAAAAAAAAAACCACTTAAAGTACAAGACAGATCAATGAGAGTTAATGTATTATAATAGAGTAGGAAAAGTTCACTTATGTGGTTTCAGATTCCACATTACAATAACTTCTAAATAACCATTACTTGTTGAATTTTAGTGAAATACCAAAGAAGAAAATCCACAATTATCTGGAAAGTCTATTAAAATACTACTCTTTCCAACTACATATCTGCGAAAGGCCAGATTTTCTTCATATATTGCAACTAAAACAACATATCACAACAGATTGAATACAAAAGCAAGTAGATATAATAATCCAGCTGCCTTCTATTAAGTTGGACATTAGATTTTAAAAAATGTAAATCAATGCTCTTTTCCCTAAGTTCCCTGAAAAGAATTATTTTCCATAAAATGTTATTTTAGCATATGATAAGGTTATTATTATTTTAAGTAATAAATATATTTTGAATTTCTCAGTTTTAATTTCTAATACGTTAAAAATACCGAAAGATACACCCTACATAAACAAAAGTTGTTTGGGGTTCTAAGAGGGTAAAGGGATCTTCCCCCAACCCCCAGGAATAATTTATTTTTTACATAGGCATAAATTAGAATCTGTAGGTAAAAAAATTAAGAACAATGCAGCATTTGTGACAGGAGGAATTAAGAAACCAAAACGTTTGAGAACTGCTGGCATATGCACCATAATAAAAACCAAATATGGGTTTAACCAAAATTGTTAAATATTATTTTGGGAAGGTGGAAGAGAAGCAGAGCTCATCAAAATAGTTATAAAAGAGAAAAAGGTGCTCTAAGCTACTTGCCAGAGATATATACTTCGAAGATCTATGATTCTTTTCTCTCCAACAAAAACCTCATTGCGTTCTACCTTGTAACATCTGTCTTCTTTACTAAACCATGACCTCCTTAAAGCCAAAGATACTGTCTTCTTCATCTCTGCATTCTCATAAGGCCCCACGAGAGGCCTCATGGGATTCCTAGTCTCCCATCTGCTCCCTTATTCATATAGCAAGTATTATATAAAAGATACACACACACACACACACACACATTTGTTTTCTTACCTGTTATAACTTACAGGAAGTACTCTTGACTATCAATATCATAAAAGATGGTTTTTTTTTCCTCCCCCATTTCTTCCTCCCTCAATCTCTGTTGACTTCTATGACCTTTTTGGTCCCCTTGGATTACACCTCACTTTTGTCACCCATCTTTAGGTTAGCAGGACCAATAAAAGACCCCTGCAATTCCCACAACCTACAGAGAAAAGTAATCTTACCAATAGTATGATTCCCATAAAGGAGCTGCTCCAAAATGGCTGTTTTCCCCACAGATAAGAAGCCACAAACCACAACCTTGCAGCCCTTTCCCATCTTCTTTCAGGATATCACTGCAAAGAGAATAGAGATTTTTAAAATTGTATGCTATTGAAATCAACCTTCTCTTTTCCTTTCTATATTTAAATTTAATAAGTACATACATGGGGGAAATTTCAAATATAAAAGGGGATACATAGAGTAAGGTCTATCCTTCCAAACCCCAATCCTAGTCTCCCATCTGCTCCCTTATACAACCAGTGTTACCAGTTTCTCATGTATTTTTGCAAAGATAATGTAGATAAACTTAAGAATACATGAATAGTTATGAATGGCCATTTGTTTTCAAAAATAATAAACACATACAAAAAATCTATAAATACTAATTAAGTTTATAGGAATCCAAATCGAATTCTAGATAAAACCAATCCTTGAAAGATACTGCCTTCTCAGCAATACTTAAACCTGGAAAAATAAACATGTAAGTAAAAATTTAAGGAAACATGTAGAGAAAAATTTGGATAGAGAAGGGGCATGATTTTTTAAAGAAACACTAATGTTATTAATGCTACTGTAAGTCATTTCTCAGGATTTCGGTAACTACATGGGTTCTCTTAGTCATACCTCTTTTTGACTCATACTTCTTGATGCTAGAAAAATTGCTCAGGCACTTTAAATTAGAAAGAAAAGGAAAACTCATCTCTCCTAGCTTTCTATTGTATCCACGGAAGAGCAAAATGGGGTAACATTTTCTTCAATTTTCCTCAAAGCTTTTCTTTCCCAGAAGGCAAGGTACCAGAAGCCAAAGCAAAAAGGAAAAAAAGGCTCATTAAATACAAAACAGTAAGTTGATAGAACTTAAAAAGGCATTTTGCCATCTCCCACCACCACCTCATTTCCCCCAATTCTCCTCTTACCTACAAGTGTACAACATGAAATAACTGATCAAAAGGGATAACAGAACTACTTGCAAGTCAAAAAACAACTACAACAAGAAAGTTCAAATAAGCATTCAGATAAAAGGTATCTTTTATGCTGGGTATCTTTCCATGCATGCATGTGTGTTGTACATCACTACTGATCTTTTTTTTTATTTTTTTTTTAAACCAACACCAAAAACATTAAGTAACAAATGAACTTCCCTACTTTATCTTCTCCAAGTCTGTAATGTTTTGTGACCCAAATCAGCTACAGTACTAATCTGCTGACAGGAACATTTTTAATGCTACCATTATTGTTGCAGTAATAATACAGCACTCATTGCCAGAGCAGTACACTACATTTTATCAGTAGAGAAGTAATCACTTTATTTTCTTTATAATTTCAACATAACTGCAATAGAAGACTGCTCAGTATTTATAAGGGCAGAGCTTGGTGTAATTGATTTCCTATGGTATGCTATCTCCTACATCAGCAACCATGGCCCATTTTGAAAGGTTCTCTACACATACTTCTGAATTTATGGCTAATTTAATGTCATCTCATTTATCATAGGATTCTACTCTGTTCTGCATATTGTGGTCTCTAAGTTATGATACCACTGAATCTTTCAAAGGGTTTTTCATGATAGCTAAAATTTAAAGGAAGTTGCCACCTAACCACATGAGATGATAAAAATCTTCCAGGGGATAAGAAAAATGATCGCTGCACAGAACAATTCTGGTGTCAGAAAAGGTTGCCGTCAGGATATAAACTGATTTTTCTATTGTTATTTTCTATTTGCCATCCTCCGAAAATGTCTTAGCCCCAGTAGAATTTCTAAATATCAGTCCTTACCTCCTCTTTCCTTCTTGTACAATCAAAAAAAAAGTCCCTTTACCACATATACAAATCTTTTTTAAAAAAAAAACCCAAAAAACCCAAGTGTTTAAAAGGGCGGGTACATACTGTAGTTGACTGAAGCAGGCATTTTTAAGAAAATTACACCTAATAACAGCAATAGACCCTCTGTAAAAGGGAGACAAACTGGAAAAATGCTGAAACCAATAGAATCCCGAGACATGCAGAAATCAAATGTGCCAAAGTGTCTTTGGAAGTGGCCTTAATACATCTGCTTCAAAAGTGGTATACTGCAATTGTACTTTGATCACTCACTGATATTAGGATTAGCAGATCAAGTTTGTTAAAAAATACGTACTACTTTGTGTGTATAAATGAATAAATTGAGGGATTTGTTTCAGTGTTATCAGAGAAATATCCAATGGCAAATAGTAAAAATAACAATAGAGGTAACTCAAACACTAGGTAAGGACTTTAAGGTTCTTTAGGAAAGAAAGACATGGAAAGCAGTAAGACAGAATAGACCATGTTAAATATTGTATAGCATCAAGATGAAAACAAAGATGAAGGATAAGCGATTAACCAAAGCACAGTTGAAACATTCTAAGTACTTAGTTGTCTTCAACTGGGAAACAATAATACATAAGGCTGAAGATATGTGAACTGCTACCATCAATTAAAAAGTATGATTTCTTTAAAAAATTATGTAAGATACTGAATTAATAAATACACATACAAAAATACTGTTTTATATATGATAACGATGGTGGGGACTCATAAGGAAGTGGTCGTTACACTTATAAATACTTAGATTTACAAATAAAAACTACTAAAAGCTTGGTTCTATAGACATAATATTTCATAATTCCCAAACACAATAAATATGCACCATTTCCTCCCAAATACAAAAAGGAGGTCATCTGCAGAAGCCTGAATAGGCACTGAATCACAGGAACAGATCCTGGGGGTGGCCAAGTCTCATGTAAATCTAGGTTTCAAGAGTGTGAAAGGCTCCAGAGTAGATGGATTATAACCTTTGAGGTTCCTTCTAACACTGTGATGCTATGAGGACAGAAAGTGCTTACACAGAAAGTGCATCGACACAGGTTAATACAAAAAGTAGGAGTTAGAGCTACTTGTTACAGTCCCTACCCTAAGAAACTGCTGGGCAGTAAAATTCAATCTTTTACCTATTAATCCTGATCTGATGTTAAAAGACAGAGAGAATGTGCTTAACAGGCAAAATCCAGTGCAGTCTTAAATACATATTGCTTTGTTTTCCAGGCTAATCAACAATGTTGTGCGAGAATAAAAACATGACCTGGTCCATTCCTGTGGAAAACACTGAGCTTGGTCAATATTCTCTTTGAAGAGCCACCAGAAACAGCTTCCCAAATTGTCAGTACTTCTGTTCTAAGGAAATCATTCTACTTTTATAAGTAAAACATAATCTTTTTATACAATCAGAAAGATATTAATACTGAAATGGTTAAAATCATAGATGGATCTTATGTATCACATAGGGAAAACTACACTTTATTTTTTATGTAAACATCATGTACTGTGTGCAATACTTTTACTATCCAGATATGAATACATTTTACATACATAAACATACATTAAGAGTTTTGCATACAATATTGCACATAAAATAAGCAGATTCCATCTTACCATTCTTTTATCCACTTAGAAAAGTATTTACTGAGGGCTTATAATGCCAGGCATTAGGGACAAATTATGGGGCAAAATGGAAAATGATCCTTGCCCTCAGAAATCTTAATTAGAAATACCAATCCAAATCTTGCAAAACAGAGAAACTAGATTAAGAAGAAAAACTGTAAAATCTCAGAAATTAGCAGTGATCATTCACATTGCCAGACTCTCCTTTCCAAATGATTCCTCCAACTCTGCAGTCAATCAGTCTTGACTCATTTTTCTCATATCCCACTTCTGCTCCATCAGCAAATCCTCTACCTTGGAAACACATCCAAGCTGGACCATTTACCACCTCTGTCACTAACGAAGGGGTTCAAGGCACCAACTTCTCTTGCCTGGTCTCTTATAGATGTCCGTAGCATAAACCCCGAACCCTGTGGGTATTTTACTTTACATAAGAAAGGGGATTCTGCAGCTGTGATTAAATTAACAACCTTGAGATGGGGAGATTATCCTGCAATATCTGGGTGGACCCAATGGAATTGTAAATGTCTTTATAAGAGGGAGACAAGGGTGTCAGAAAGTGAGAGAGACAGATTTGTAAATGCTATATTTCTGTCTATGAAGATGGAGGAAGGGGTCAGGAGTCAAGGAATGCAGGTGGCCTCTGGAAGCTGGAAAAGGCAAGGAAATGTATTCTCCCCTAGTGCCTCTAAAAGAACCCAGCCCTACTGACAACTTGATTTTAGCCTAGTGAGATTTCTGACCTACAGAACTATAAGACAATAA
This sequence comes from Rhinolophus ferrumequinum, assembly GCF_004115265.2. Classification (NCBI taxonomy): domain Eukaryota; kingdom Metazoa; phylum Chordata; class Mammalia; order Chiroptera; family Rhinolophidae; genus Rhinolophus; species Rhinolophus ferrumequinum. The sequence goes on along the minus strand of NC_046300.1, from coordinate 24,895,841 downwards.
ATTTGTGTTGTTTTAAGCCAGTAAATTTGCTGTAATTTCATACAGGAGCACAAGGAAACTAATACAACCTCCTAACTAGTCTCTCTGCTTTCACTTTTCCCCTTCTTCCTTTTAGACTCAAAGCTACAATCCAAATGAATCTTTAAAAATGTAAGACACGTGAAACTTTCCTTCTGCTCACAAGCTTCCAATGGTTTCCACTCTTTGGCAGTTTGGAAATGCAAAGTCCTCATAAGAACCTTCATCTCTCTCATGTCATCTGCTAGTTTCCCTATGGTTGATTCTAGCCACACTGCCTCCTTGCTGTTCCTGTATTAATCCAGGCATACTCTAGCATTGCCACTTGTCCCTCTGAATAAAATCAGTCCCCACATCTCCACTACTCACATCCTTTAGGGCTTTCCTCAAACGTTACTTTAAGTCTTTTCTCAAGACTTACCCTAAACATTCCATCCAAAATTTCGACCCAATCCAAACATTCCCTATCTCTTCCCTCCCCTGAACATTTGTCCCAACATATATATATATATATATATATATATATATATATATATATATGTATGTGTGTATATATATATATATATATATGTATATATATACATACATATATATATATACATATATATATTATGTTGACTGCCCCGTTTCCAAGGAAACTAGAAGTTCTGCATTGACCACTGCCGTGTCCCCAGCAGTTGGGACATTGCCTGGCACATACAAGGTCTGACAATTAAGTTTGCAAACTCATCCTAGATAAAAGTGCTGCATACCTCATTGCTGAATACCAACTATGGTCACCTTCAAAGTACTCCTCTTGGGGAGTTATGCACCAATGCCAGCGCCTAGTCCACCCTTCAAATCAATTTTGGAACTCTTTCTGGAATGGCCATCAGAGCTGTCATCATATTACCCTTGATGTCCTGAATGTCATCAAAATGTCTTCATTTCAATAGTCACTTTATCTTTAAATAAAGGAAAAAGTCATCGGGGGCCGATCAGGTGAGTAGGGAGGGTTTTCCCATGCAGTTATTTGTTTACTGGCTAAAAACTCCCTCACAGACCGTGCCGTGTGAGTTCGTGCATTATCATGATGCAAGAGCTCCTTCGGGGTCTTGCACACACCTTTCTCATGCCAAGATTTTCAGTTAAGATTTTCTCTATCGATGTTTACTTGGTCTGTTATGCTTCTCACAGCTGATGATTTTGATGCACAATTCAACAATTTTTGCAATGTTTTTGTCAGTTCTGCTGGTTACTGACCTAGAGAGGTCAGTCATCAGTGACACTTTCTCTCCCCTCAGAAAAACGTTTAACCCATTTGTACACTGCCTTTTTCATAGCATTATCCCCATAAACTTGGACTAACAGTTCTCAATTTCACTTCCACTCTTGTCAAGTTTAACAAGAAATTTAATGTTTATTCATTGCTCTAATTCACGCTCAGACATTCTCACCACGGCACACAAAAACACGCAACAGTAATAATGAACGCCACTCAGCAAGACACTGCCACACGTGGACACGAGCACAGCTGTGAGACACTGATACACCAGGGTTATGAAACCTTACCGAGCTGTTTGTACAGTGCTGCCACGCGCACGGTGGCAACTTCGCAAACTTAATGGTCAGAACTTAGGCACTTGATAAGTATTTAAGTGAATCAACCATGTAAGTACTCTTAAAATGTTAGAGCTGCGATTTAAAAAAAAAAAAAAACAGGAAAGGAAGATAGAAAATAGGGGAGAAATAACCAAACCGCTTATGAATTAGAAAATAAATGTGATTCTCTTAAATCCTGGTGACACTTAAACTTAGAACTTGTAGAATTAAACCACATGACTATTGAAAATATTCTGGAGACGCAAAAAAGCTAGATCATTTTTCAATAAAGAATGCAGCACAAGATGCCAGCATTTTCTCCGCATTTCTTCCTGAAACACTCGCAGGTCTTGGCAAATCAACATTTCGCTATTCTAAAAAACTGGTTCTGACGTAGCAATACTGCAACCAAATATGTACGCATGAAAGATAGAAATGGAAAAGCACGGAGCCGCCCGTGCTCCCCCCGACTCCGGACCATCATTAGGACAAAATCCCTCCGAGCTGGGCCCACGGGGCTAAAGCACGAATTGACCCAGGAGTTGGGTGGAGGAAGGTGCGGTGCCCAGGTCGCCACCCGCGAAGCCGGGGCCACAGACGCCTTATTTGGCAGCTGGAGCAGCGTCGCAGGGGTCAGAGCCGTTTAGGGGGCCAGATTTCTGCGCCCGTCCTGGGGGTGCAAGAGGACAGCGTTCCCCGCAGCAACACCTCAAGTGAGGAGCCTGCTGTGCGGAAAGCGGCTCTGCACAACTCATGACACAGACCTGTACACTCCGCAGATCCGGAAGATAGCGGCGCGCTGGCTGCACCGCTCCACAGCAGGATTTAGCCACTGGAGCCCCGCCCCAACTTGCCTTCCCCCGGCGGCGGCACTGTCCTGAACACTCGCCCACAGAGGTCTCGCCAGGGACTGTCGCCTGGAGGATCAGAGGGAGGGACAAGAGGGAAGGCGGTGCCCAATCCCGGCGGAACTCCGCCCACCAGGCTCTGCCAAAACTACATGTCCCATGAGGCTCTGGGCGGCCGCAGCCTTTCCACCGGAAAGACTTTCGCTGAATTGGGGGAGGAGCCCAAAAGGGGTTCTGGGAGAAAGGCTCTTTCCTTTCCGTCTGGCCTCAGCCATCAGGTAGGCAGTGTACGGGATATTCACAGTTCCATCCGCCGCTGATCTCCCTTCGCCTGGGCCATCCAGGCTCGGGGACCCTGCGTCCTGGGAGCTTCTTCTTCCTCCTGTACGGCTCGAGTTTGATTAGGATGCGGGGCAGCGCGGTTGTGTAGAGGTGGCCCCGGAGGCAAGCTGGGGGATGATGTGATGGCGGCGCAAATTCGCGCTGGGCCCGGAGCGGGAAGGAAAGGATGGCGTGGGGCTGAGGGATGGGAAGCTGGGCGTAGGGTTTCCTAAAGCGAGCGCGGTAGGTTGGTAGGAGTAAGTGCTTTTTCCCAGAGTTAACTAACGTCGGAGGGCAACAGCTTCCCCTGTGGTGTCGGCGAGGTTTCTTTGCAGGCCCGGCCCTTGGAGACTCCGCCTGCCGCAGTCATCCGCCCCCTCAGGGCCCAAGTCTAGCTCCATTCATTGTCCAGCAAAAATGTGCTTTGTGCTTCCCTCTGTGGGGGTCGCAATGGTGACTGAGCGCGGCTTCCCATGGGCACATCAGCGAAGGTTGCAGTCCGTGCAGAGCCATTTTCATCTTCAGTGGTTTCCTTGTAGGTGGTGGGGAACTAAGATGGGCGGAGCCTCCTCGTTATACTTGAAATGGATGATATTTTTTAATACCTAGTTTTATCTGAAGGGTAAGCCAAGATGGGCGCCTACAAGTACATCCAGGAGCTATGGAGGAAGAAGCAGTCGGACGTAATGCGGTTTCTCCTCAGGGTGCGCTGCTGGCAGTACCGTCAGCTCTCGGCGCTCCACAGGGCCCCCCGCCCCACCCGGCCGGATAAAGCGCGCAGGCTGGGCTACAAAGCTAAGCAAGGTGAGTGGTCTCGGCGTGGGGGCTTCGATGAAATTATATTCTCCGGGGAAAGTTAGAAACCAGTGAGGAGGAAAAGCTCTCGCCCGATGTCTTCCTTCCCGTAAGGCTTTGGCAGCAATTGTCTTAAACTAGCAACACACAAGTTGTTGACCAATCTCCCTGTGTGGTTAACAACGGACTTCGAAAGATACTGGATTGTGTTCTTTGTTTTTAAAGCAAGTCTCAAACTGGTATTAGTTTTACCTCCGTCGTATAGGTAGTATTTGATTTGTGCTCTGAAATACACATTGGATGTAGGAGCAATAATGACAAGTCAATGAGTCTTCCACTCTTAAGAACACCGTAATTTTTGTTTGTAGGGTATGTCATATATCGGATTCGTGTGCGCCGTGGTGGCCGCAAACGCCCAGTTCCTAAGGGTGCCACCTATGGCAAGCCTGTCCATCACGGTGTTAACCAGCTCAAGTTTGCTCGAAGCCTTCAGTCTGTTGCCGAGGTAAGTAGTTTTTGAGAAGCATTTAACTTGTGCCTGAGTGCTATTGTGTTTTAAATGGGGTTTTGTGATTTTTACTAATCTTGGAGAACAGTTGCTGTCAAAGATTTTGTCGCTTTGTTACTAATATGCTTAAATTTGTTAGTATGTGGAAATATAATTCCTATATATAGATGTCTATATATCTATGTATATAGATATATATATATATCAGAAAGTGTTTTATGATTATCGTGAACCCCTGGAACCTAAGCTTTTGAAGGGTGGTAAACTCTTGAGCACATTGAGGTGTATAGAAGCTGCATTTTTTCATGTCGCTAATTTTCTGTGGTCAGTTGTGAGTTGTCTTTATAGGTTAGTAAATTAAGCTATGCTCTGTTGTAGAGGTTTGTGAACAAGGGACTTGATTTCTATGATCTAAAAATGTTGTGGTTTTGTTGTTAAAGGGCAAAGAAGACTGTAAAAGAGACCATTGTGGCCTGCAAAACTTAAAATATGATAAATGTTAACATTTTCTATAAAAGTTTGCTGACCTCCATTGTGTGAGAAAAAGACAAGGTTCCAGAATCCTAAATTCTGTTAGCCAGATATTCTCTATTCATGCCTTAGGGAGGGGGTAATAATAGGGAATAGTAAGTTGACCTTATCACACTGAATGGTCACAGCCTCAGTCTCTTGTTTATTGGTGAACTAAAGAGAATTCTTGCTTCCTTAACTTGCTACCATGGGAAATGTGGGGGCTGACTTCAGGCCTTTTTTCCTCTTCTAGGAGCGAGCTGGACGCCACTGTGGGGCTCTGAGAGTCCTGAATTCTTACTGGGTTGGTGAAGATTCCACATACAAATTCTTTGAGGTTATCCTCATTGATCCATTCCATAAGGCTATCAGACGGAATCCTGACACCCAGTGGATCACCAAACCAGTTCACAAGCACAGGGAGATGCGCGGGCTGACATCTGCAGGCCGCAAGAGCCGTGGCCTTGGAAAGGGCCACAAGTTCCACCATACTATTGGTGGTTCTCGCCGTGCAGCTTGGAGAAGGCGCAATACTCTCCAGCTCCACCGTTACCGCTAATATGAGTAATGTTTGTAAAATTCTTACCTAATAAACAATTTAGGACAGTCATGTTTGCTTAAAAGTGTTCTTTAATTTGTCTGTTAAAACTAGTTGTCTGCAGATTGTTTTCATGAATGCATTGTCAAATTATGAAAGTTAAAGTGCAATAATGTTTGAAGACTAAATGATGGTGTATCTTGTTTCTCATAAGATAAATACTTTTCTTTGCTTTATCTTAGGGAGTTGATATGTCAGTGTTTTAAAATGCCGTGTGGTTATAACAGGTGTAAAATAAATTCTGTTAAAGGAGTCTAGAACTAGCCATGTAGGTTTGTTGGTGCATGTGATGAAACCTACAGCTTTATTGAGGTAATGCAGTGCTCTGTTGGTTTATTCTCAAGGATCTGTTTTTGAAGTTTGGCAAGGACAAACATCGTAAGTTGAATTTTGCTTGGAAATTGCGAAGAATATCCTAATCCATTCTCAGAATCATGCAAAAAAGTAAAAGTTGACTAGGGCTCACATTTTTACATTTAATCCAACATTCTGTTTACATAACTGCTGGTTCTGAAAGGAGAAGAGTTTAAAAGAATGCCACCATTGTTAGGAAAATTGAACAATCATGTTGCAAGGGGTTCTCTTACAAATGAAACAAATCCTGTTTAACCTGTACAAAGTTGGTTTGGTCTCCACAATACTAGTGAAGTTCAGTTCACTAAAGGTGGAGGCTTCCTAGTTCAATCCCATGTCTCCGTGGGCTGTGGAATACTGAATTCCGTGCAAAGTAGTAATGGTAATTACACTGGTCTATGTTGAAACTGAAGGAAATTGAATATAAAGTAAATGAGAATTATTAGCCGTAAGGTCGTCATGTTAATTTGTGACCATTATGAATCCTGTTTAAAAGCACTTCATTGGCTTAGTTCAATCAGTCTTAAAAGTCATTTTGGGTCAATCTACGTTATTTATTCTCATAAGGGTACTGAGAAAAGTTACGTAGTTGATGTCAATACAAGTTAATGGTTTCCAATCTAACCTCATGCATTGTCTAGTTATTTTTTTCATCCCTACTCAAAACTACCCTCAAAATACTTCCACAAAATTTCCAGGCTGTCAGTTGTGTTCACCTTAATGTTAAAGCATAGACTAGGTTTCTGTTTCCCAGAGTGAATTAGAGTGTGTAGGAAATACAGAAGAGGAACTGCCCCAATTTCCAATTCTGGGTTTGCTGACTTAAAGAATAGGTAGGTAGTTTGATTCCAAAATCTAATTGCTGTTTCCTTGAACCAATTTTTCTATTTTCTTCAGGGGTCTTAAAAGTCTCAGTTAAATAATTTCCAGAAAACATGTAGCAGACTCATAAAACCTCTTTGAGACCTAAATTCCTTTCCACTCAAAGATCTTAAACCATCTATTTTGTGTGTAGAGGTTGTTCAACTAAAGGAATAAAGTCTATTAAACTAAAGCTGGATCTGTTATCTTTTGTCATCTAATAATTAAATGCTTTAGAGGAAGCTAAATACCCTTACCTGCAAGAAGGTATCAAAACGATGGCAGTCAACAATTTGAGGGAAAGTGAAGTGTGTAAGTACTTAGTCTTCAGTTTTCTCTCTTGGTTTTTCGGTTCCTTGCACAAATTAGAAAAATTCATTGAAGTCTTTTTCAAACTGTTGTGGATGCTAACTTGGGAAGGGGAGGGAGGGTTCATGCCAAAGGTGAGACTGAACCTGTCTCCAGCAGCTAGAGGGATCCTATTAAGTTTTAACATGTCAATCCTGTGCTTAATACTAAAGTCCTTATATAAATAGCTAACATTTTAGCTTCCATGATCTTGCTACTCCCACCATGTGACTTCATGTCCTACTGTCATTCCTTTTCATCCCAGCCTTTTTACTGTTCCTCAGACACTAAGCACTTTTCCTAATGCATTTACTGTGTTAACCCCGAAAATAAGACCTAGCCGGATAATCAGCTCTACTGCATCTTTCGGAGCAAAAATTAATGTAAGACCCCATCTTATTTTACTTTAATACAATTTTTATTGTACTATAATAAAATATTTTACCATAAGACCGGGTCTTAATTTTTGTTCCAAAAGATGCATTAGAGCTGATTGTCCGGCTAGGTCTTGTTTTCGGGGAAACGGGGTGATGGGAAAACTCCCAGGTATTAAATTTCACTTCAGAGGCTTTCCCTGACCACCCCACAAGCTGTTCTGTTTGGTTTAATGTTTCTAGGTGGGTATGTGATTTAAACATACCAAACTGATTGTTAAAATTTTACTTATTTTTAAATATTAGCTGGTTTTTATTTTATTTTTTTATTGTAGAATATTGGGAAACTTTCTCCAGAGCCCATCAGCTCCAAGTCATTGTCCTTCAATGTAATGGAGGGCGCAGCTCACCTCCAAGTTCAGTCGCCGTTTTCAATCTAGTTGCATGGGCCACAGCCCACCAGCCCATGTGGAAATTGAACCGGCAACCTTGTTGAGAGCTCATGCTCTAACCAACTGAGCCATCTAGCCATCCCCTAGAATTATCTTTAGAAATAGAGCAATTTGTTTCTTACAACCCCACAAGATAACAGGTACTACTTTTAACTCCCTTTTGCCAGTAAGCTAAGTGAGCCAAAGATGAAGCAACTTGCTCAAGGTCACACAGTAGTGGCAGTCTGGATTCATATCCTCCCTATAGACTTAATGTAAATTTTTGATTAGGTAATATCATTGACATGGCTAAAAATTCAAAAGATACAGTAGGGCCTACAGTAGAAGTCCCTGCCTCCCAGTTCTGGAGACAATCGATATGAATAATTTTTTTCGTAAGTGTACAAAGTACATAGGTATTTTCTTTTTTACCCAATGATAGGATATCCTACACCTTGTTAATTTTTTTCATTTAGTTACATATCTTTGATCTTCTACATCAGTTCATGAAGAGCTTCATTTTTTTCCCATTGTACAGGTGTACCATAACTTGTTTAATGTGGCCCCTACTGATGAACATTTAAAAAATTTTTCCAATCTGTTGCTTTATAAAAATTTCGCAATAAGTTTATCTAGGATAAATTCCTAGAAGTAGAATGACAGGGTTAAAAATTATGTGTATTGGCAAAGAGAATCTGTTCTGCCAGCCTGATCAGAAAAATGGTATCTAGTTTAATTTTTGCACTTTTGAGTATGGCAGCAGCAAAGCCGTGGCTTTTTTTCCCTCTGGACATACAGCTAAAACTGTTTTTCCGGTACCTTATACATTTAGGTAGTGGTCTTACGGCTTAACGCTTGCCAATGGAATGGGAGAAGAAGTGATGCATTACTTTGCTCCAAGGCAGTCAAGAGTTGGTATGCCATGGAGACCAGTGCTCCAAATAGCATAGCTACAAGATGGTAAAAAGCTTCTCAACCTCTATCAGAGTGCACAAATGAGAAACTTTTATTGTGTTAAGCTACTGTGTTAGTTGTGTTTATTATGGCGGTATAAGCTGGGCTCAGCTTAACCCTGACTAAGTACAGTTGAGCATTTATATATTTGAGTCTTATGTTTGCTTTACAATGACCTTGCATTATATTCTTGTCCATTTTTCTATCAGAATCCATGTACTCTTAAGCCCCATGCTATATTAAATAAATTGTAGGGTGTCTGCTAGCTCATTGCTGCTATGCTTCATCGTTTCTCTGCTCTCAAGATTCTTAAAGGTGATTTTATGTAGAGTAAGTTGAAATGTCAGCTGTTCATCTTATCCTTTCAATTCTAAGTTCTGAAATACCTACGGGGAATTAGAAGGTATATATTGTATCAGGCAGACTAGCTCCTATAGTGACAAGCCCCAAATCTCAGTGGTGTAAAATAATAAAGGTTTGTTTCTTGCACATATTACATGTTTACTGAGAGTCATGGTCCTCACTCCAGAAACAGTCACCACTCTCTGGAACATGACAAAGGGCAAAGAAAGCATGGTATAGCATGCCCTGGATTTTAGAGCTCATGCTCAGAAGGTGGTCCAAAGCAAGTCCCATGACTATACTTGCATTCAAAGGGTGAGGAAATGAAATATTACCGTGTGACTAGAAGGAGCGGGAAAACCAATTATTTGGTTAGCTCTACCTCATACACTAATCCATTTGATTTTCTTTTGACCTTGTACCCACTTGTGGGGTTATAGAGAACAGTTGGTATACCAAGGGAGGGGCGGAGGAACAGGAACCAGTGCCGTCCACACTGGCAGACAGGATTATTTTACTGAACATGGCTTAGAATTGTCAACGTATAATCAAAAAAACAGACTTCTAGTCAGCTTTTGCTGTTTTTAAATTACTACAGACAATGCAACCCCCAACTGAATTGATTCATTTGGCAAAATAGGGTTATTCATACACAACTGTACAACCAATTTTCCTGCCACTTTATTATGTGACTGCTTTCCTGTAAACCACACAAATGTTTACTGAAAAATACTTCAAAATTGCACTATCCAATATGGTAGCCACTAGTCTCCTGTAACTAAATTTAAACACTCGTATAATTTAAAAGTCAATTCTTCAGTCAAACTAGCCACATTTCAAGTGCTCAGTGGCTCCATTGGCTACCATGCTGGACAGCACAGAAAACATTTTGACCATCACTGAAAGTTCTATTGACAGTGCAGTTTTAGATCCTGACATTCTTTTTTCCTTTCTGTGGTATTTCCCAGCTGAGGTCTGGTTTTCCCACACAAAATGTGTTTGATGTGTACATTTCATATCAAAATAGTATATACACAGATTTTTATGGTGTATAGTTACCTCTTCCTTTTTTGGATTAATACTGCGTTTTTAGAAGTTTTTGACAAGAATTTTATCCCAACAGTGCTATCTTCGAGTACAAAAGAAAGAAGTGCTACAACACCTTTTCTAACAATAAAGGTTTTGTTCTAAAAAGACCTTTAGTTTCGCACTGCCTTCAATTTGGCCTGCATCTTTTGCCAGAGTGCTGGAATATCCAAGTTTTATAAATATTATTTGGAGAAAAAGTAATTCCTTGGATTCTTCCTGAAGGATCGAGCTGGCCTGACATAACCAGTAGTGAGGTGACTTGCAGCCACAGGCTACATCTTGACAGTTTTTACCCAGCAACCCTTTCCCCACAGCCCGATCATCACCCTTCAGTTCAGCCTTAGGAATGTTGGCTGGACATTCAGCTTGTTCATAGATTTTAGCTATTGTTACTAATGCTGCAGTGAACATCATCACTATACATATAGTTTTCAAACTATTTTTATGTAGGAAAAAAGAAAATAGAAGCTCATAGGAAACACTGATCAAGTTTCCTTTAAGAAATCGGCTGCAAAGGTGGCATAGTTGGCCTGTACTTTTAAAACTCAACAATCAAAGCATTCAAATGTCATAAAGCAGCTGGAACACACACTTTGCAACTCACTCTCAAATCCTGGTAAAGGGCAACTCACCCCCCTCCCAAAATTGATTAAATCGTTTAATTGGTGTGCTATGAACACTTGAACTCGTTTACTTGCAATTCTCATTGTCACTTAAAAAGAGGTTCATTATTTGGCAGTCCTAGTTACCAGTTTAGAAACAGTAATCAGTCATTTAATCACTAAACTGCTTTCTATGAGACTGTAAACATACTATCCAGGTTCCAGAGGTTGATTATTAACTAAGCTAGGAAGTTTTATCAGAAAGGAAAATTAAAAAATGATCATCCATATTAAAGAATTCTGTATGTTGGCCCCCAGTTGGATTCTGTGGGTAGTCTGTTAGAATCCATTGCTGTCAACATTTCCAGCATTTGTACTTTGATCCAAACAAAAAATTTAGTTAATGTTTCACCCCCTGCCAATTCAGTATCTCTCGAATTCATTCATTCTTATTTCGTTTTTCTATGATATATGTTGGTATAATAACTGCTGATAGATTTTCTCCTCTATGTCCTTTTTCTACTCTAGTTCTTCCCTCTCCTTATAATCAGTCACTGATGAGAGATTTGGAGATCCCCAAAGTAAGGTCAATAACAAAACCTAGGGACATGACCAATAAGTGCCAACCACAAAGATAGAACCCTCCATTGAAGATACTAGCTGTCAACTGAAAAGTTTTCCTAATGTAACCCGTCTTACAACAGTAGGAATTAATACGTCTAAGGCCACAGTGTAATTGATTGTTTTTATGTGATTTGTAAAAGACTTCTGAAGTTCTGAAAATGCTTTGAGGAACAGCATTACCATTGTTTGAAAATAGTGTTTTTTCTCTCATTTCATGAATGTCACCAACTGATAGAAAAGCCACTGCCTATTTTAATAAAATAAAACATTCAAGTCCTTATAGATTTGGAACAGGCTCCAAGTGGGGTTGGGCATCTGGACTATTCAAGATTCCCTTGACCTTCAAGAGTTCTTAGTGGTCACCACTGCCACCCCTGTGACATCCCCTTAATATTCTGTAGTGGAACTGGGTCTAGGAGAAATTAGTTAAAGAGGACTGGAGTAGAATCTATTATAGAAGGTAACAAGAAGGAAAGAATTAGGCATGCATCCGATTAGATAATCTAATTTTACAAGATAAGGAATGTTCTCTGGAACTCCTGATGCCTCAGGCAAGCTTCTTTCTCTTGTGCTCATCCGTATCTCCCATGATAAATAGGAGAAAGAATACTGTGCATTGGCAGGGGAGTGGTGAAAGGCAAGGATGCTAGAGCCCCAGTGCTTGGCTTCAAACTCCTGCACTCCCATTTCCTGGCAGGAATCATCTTGCGCAACTGGCTTCAAGTCTAGTCTAAATTCTCTCATTTGTAAAATAGGTAAAGCAGTAAACCCTGAGTTTGTCAGTCCTTTTCCAGTCCTATCTGGGGAGGAGCACTCTGAGAGCCTAGATGTGTAGGTCAGATTTTTTAGAGAGAAATATGTCTCTCATGGAACAGAGGGAACTATTGGGTCATGATGGCTTGAATGAAATTTCTCTTAAGGACCAATTCCCTTCCCTCTAATTCTGCACTTCCCCCAGCAACCATTGAATCCATAATTTGGTCTTCCAACTGGACCAGGAATAGCTCTTTTTCTGCAGACCATAGGTCTGGATTGTTCCTTTATATATCACTAACATAAAATGGTCTGATCTGAATACTATTAGTGCTCATTAACCTTCCAATCCCTGATAATTCCTTAGTGAACTGATAGCATTAAGTTTCTAATTATGTAAAGTGTATTTAATTCTGGTGTATATTTGATTCATATGTAAAAATGAATCGTTACACCTTGACATGATCTAGAAAAATAATTTTAGGGTAATATTTTTTCCGTAGAGAAGTTGTGATTTGAGATAATGCCATATATAAAAGCTGACTCCAAATCAGGAATCCCTGTACTAGTGGTTCATCACAAAAGTGCTCTCAGGAGAAATGACAAGGAAAGAGAAGCCACGTCAGAGTGTGATTTTAGCCTCACAGTGGGGTTGCTTCTGCCTGATCCCACAGGGTTTCTCAAGGGTGAGAAATTATGCCTCAGAATTTCTCCCAACTCATGGCAAGGAAACGGGGCTTGTACCAGTCAGCCATGGGTTCAGGGCCGCCCTTGGGAGAATGTAAACTCCAGGCACTAGAATGTAAGCTAGCAGACCAAGTGGCACCTGTAGGCCAAAAGCAGGCCTCCCATGGGAGTCACAGGTGCAGAAACAAAAGCACACAGATGCTGAGGATAGCAACACAGAAGCAGTCAAGGATCCAAAGGAATCTGACTTGAGCACCAACAACCTGTCTCACAAAATCACAACCATTTCATTACCCTCTCTCTGGTTGAGGTTTTATTAAGAAAGCACTTTCATTATCAATAATTTCTTTGGCCAACATTTCAAGTACAATAAAATCAGTGAATAATTTTGCATGAATTACCTAATGTGGGGAAAGAGCCAGGAGTGCAGTTTCCAGACTCTCGGCCTCACGTGGAAAGGTGCTGGCTCGGGTAGTAAATGGCCATCAACTGTGATCGGGTGGCCATCAGCTGTGGCTAGTTGGCTGTCAGCTTTAACCAGTGAGCCACTAATATAACTGCCGTGGCTATGCTAGCAGCGGATGTTGGCTGAGCCAGCAAGCGCGGATTGCAGTTAGCAAGTGGGGTTGGTTGGTTGGCAGAGAAGTGGGCGGCAGGTTGCAGATCGTGTGGATCCTGCTTCTTGTGTCTCCAACCCAGCTGCCAGTGAGACTATACTGGTATGACTCCCCTATCTATGGCTCCGTGGGTGTTCCTTTTTGGCTTCACCATATCCTGCATTATGCGGGGAGCGGGACCAGAGACCCTGCATGACACTCTGCATGACATCTAGCCTTGGAAGTTTTGGAACTGTTCTTAAGACTGAAACAATTTTAGGTAATTATTTAAATGTGGTGTTTCAAAATACATTTGTGCCTCTAGTGGGGGCATAATTATTTCATTACATGTCGTTTGTTCTATGTGCAATGATTTTCTAATAGGCATCTAAATATTACAATTTCTAGGTCAAGGGTGTTCCAAAAATTTCACATATTTTAAAATAAATGAGAGTATTCTTAACAAGCTTACCTTAAATCACATTTAGTTTTGAATAAGTAGTAAATATATGTTTGACTTACTGGCTAATCAAGTGTGGAGAGTATTCCAAGGAATAGTAAATTGCTTCACCTTTTTCCTATTACTAAAGGGAATATTTGAAAATTAACTCTATAAACCTGGTTTTATATTACCTGTAAAATTATTTCTGTGCTTACAATTTGTGGGACTCTCAAACTTCTTAAACATAGCACTAATAAATAAGAACTTTTTTTTTAATTATATGAAACTTGGAAAATACACAACATAAAAAATTACCTGAATTACACCACCCAGAGAGAACCACGTTATTATTTTAGTTTCTTTTTTTCCAGTTTTTATTTTTAACTTTCATTTATTTATTTTTAAGTGTGTTTTTCCAGGACCCCTCAGCTCCAAGTCAAGTAGTTGTTTCAATCTAGTTGTGGAGGGTGCAGCTCACAGTGGCCATGTGGGGATCAAACTGGCAACCTTGTTGTTAAGAGCACCACACTCTAACCAACTGAGCTAACCGGCTGCCCCATCTTTTTTTTTTTTTTTTAATTAAAAACTTACAGAATTTCCACTTTTCATAATGGTGGAATCAATAATTGGTAGAGTAGCTAATCTTGGCAAGCTCTCCCTCCAAACATAACTGGAAAGGTAAAATACATTACACATATAATATAAAATTCTACCTATCTATCTATCTATCAATCATCTATCTATCATCTATCTATTATCTATCTATCATCTATCTATAAATCGTCTATCATCTATCATCTATCTATTCTCTATCATCATCTATCTATCTACCTACCTACCTACCTCAAGGCAAACAGTGAAGCATTACAGAACCCAGATCCAGGAGAACATGCGGAATCCAGAGAAGGTATAGCATTCAGAGCTGTTTCACCTATGGGGTGTCTGCTGATTCTGGAAGACGTAGCTGAGACTCAGAGAGGCAGAACAACACTCCAACACCCTGATGGCTAGTGGGATAAAAACAGGGACACAGGTCCACCTAATAAACCCTCTATATGTTGGGTTGGGATTGCTCAAAACCTATTTTCCAGCAAGAATGATATTTCTGAAAGTACTCAGCTCACATCACTCTTGCTCAAAATTCTCCAGTGACTTTTAATCTCAGAGTAAAAAATAAGAAAGAAAGAAAAAAAGGACAAAAAGCCCACCAGACTCCTACACTAGCATTTTCAACTCTATTTTTGAGTTGAAAGGACCCAGCTCCCTCTTTTTATAATAGGGATTTATAATGCTCTCTTTACTACCATAATATGAAATTTATAGAAAACAACTAATCTACAAATATAATTTCAGATAAATCAGTATGCTCAAACAGTATATAAAGGAAAAATAAAAGTAATCTATAATAAAACAATATGTATTTCAATGTGTAAATTTCTGGATACAGCTTTATCAGAGGACACAGTGAAGTCATAAGATGGTATTTATACCTGTATGCAGAATTGCTGTGAATACAGCCTGATACTACAGGTGTATATACTATCAGTGTACATACCATAAAAAGTATTGCCATCAGTGACCTGATTTCTGAATGGTTTAAAAACTCTTGGTCAAGTTCCAATAAAAATAAACAACAATCTTCCCTTCATTCACAGATAGTTACACTCCTCGGAAATACAGTATATATTAGAACTGTGCAAAAAGTAGTTTGTGTTTATATGTGAAATCAAGTTAAGTTCTAGGCTCATGTAATAGATTTCTAGATGTGGGAAGACATTTGCAAGTTGTGTTAAACACAGGACAATACCCCATTGAGTGGGATTGTCCCACACATTTGCAGGATTTCTGGCATCCTTGGTCCCCCATGAAATGCCAGTAGCACTCCTGCCATCGTTGTGACAATCAAAAACACCTCACAAATTTTCAAAATGCCCCTGAGACCAAGGAACCATTGCCTTTGAGAACCACTCTTACAGTGACCTGGGGCCTATTTCCCACTGTGACCTCATCTCAGTTTCCACTACATTTTTCCTTGTTCATGTCCCTGCAGCCACTGGCCTCCTTGCTGTTCTTCAGATTTGATTATGCATGCTCCAGCTTTAGGGTTTTTTGCAGTGGCTGTTCTCTCTACCTGGAATGCTATTGCCCGAAATACAGACTTGGCTCACTCCCTCACCTCCTTCAGACCTTTGCTCAAACATCACCTTCTCAGTGAGGCATTCATTCCTGGACTGTTTATTTAAAAGTTAAAATTCCCTTATCCTCACCCTTGTCATTCTCTCTTCTCTCTTCCTCTCTTTTCCCCATCGCATCACCATCTGACATTCTCTCTATTTTACTCATTTGTTATCTGGCCTCCCTCTACCTCCAGAGTTTTTAAGCCTCGTGCAGTCAGGTTCCTTGTCTGTGTTGTCACTGTAATGCTCAATAAATATTACTGAAAAGGAGGGAAGGGCAAGGGAAAAGGAAAGGAAATGGAGGAAGGGAGGGAAGGCTGAGAAGAGTGTGTATCAGGAAATAGCAAAGAGTCATGAGAACCAGATTTGTCTTCTCTCACTCAGTCAACCAAAGTTCAGAAACCCATTGGCTGTTGGTTTCTTGCCCCAAAGACTGTGACGTTTATTATTACTGAGGCCTGCTGTTGGTTTTTGAAGTTTTTGTGAATGCACAGGTTAATTTTCAGGGGAGATATAGGTAAGAACCTCTGTAAGTTACTTATATTACCCCAAAGCCAATGGACTATAGTTGGTTAGAAAGGAGAAAGGCTTAGGGCCCTTGATTCTTGTTATAACGTGATGCATTTATGGACCCTAAAACTCACAACTAAATGGAAGCATCAGAAGCGATTGTAGATATGGCAGAGTTTTCAAGAGGTGTTTCGAGTTAGTCACAGAAGGCAGCCTTTAAGTAATAGCTGTTGTGAGAGTAGCTATAAAACAGGTCTCAAAAGAGGGTATTCAATAAACCAAGAAACTCCACAATGAAATTCCAGTCATTTGCATAAACTGTTACACAATACTAAATGATATCTGGAGGTCCCTATCTTAACCTTCAATTTCATGAACTGAAGTGCACAGCCTTTACAAAACAATCCCACATGAGGACTATATACTATCACCTGCCACAAAATAACATCTATTGCTAAAGAAACAGGCAGAAAAAAATTGCAGGTGTCTCTCATTGGAAACAGCAGGAACTAGCAGTGTATTGTACTTTCACTTCTTCCTCCAAAACGGAATGTCTTCTCTATGCTGGGAGTCAGTAATGTCATCATTAATGGGATTGTTCCATATTTATTTGAGGTAGTCAGAATAATGTCCCCTCGCCCCCGCAAAGATGTCCATAGCCTAAGACCTGAAACCTGTGAATATGTTAAGTTACAAAGCAAAGGAGAATTAAGGCTGCAGATGGAATTAAGATCAGCTGAACTCGAGATGGAGGGTTTATCTGGTTGGGTCCAATATAGAATCATAAAGGTCCTTTATATATCAGAGGGATGCAGAAGAGCATGAGCGTGAGAGAGATGGCAGTGTGAGAAGGACTTGGTTTGACATTGCTGGCTTCGAATATGGAAGGGGAGGACAAGCCAAAGAATGTGAGCAGTTGCTAGAAGCTGGAAAAGGCAAGAAAACATTTTCCCCTGGAGTCTTCAGAAAGGTACACAGCCTTGCTGACACCTTGATTTTAGCCCAGTGAGACCCATTTGGACTTCTGACCCACAGAACAAACAGTAAGATAATAAATTTGTATCGTGTTAAGCTACTAAGCTGGTGAGAATTTGTTACAGCAGCCATAGGAAATGAATACAGTAGTTCTGCTTCTACATTCATCATTCGATCTTACACACAGAAGTCATTCTCTCACCCACTCCACACCTGTAGAACGCTGGTACGCCACTGTTAAGTTTCTTGTGAATCATTCTGACACTGGTTCTCAATAGGTGCAGTTTTGCCCCCTAGAGGACATTTGGCAATATTTAGAGACATTTTTGGTTGTCACAACTGGTGATTGATTGGTGGTTTGGTATTGACATCTAGAGGTAGAAGCCAGGGATGCTGCTAAATGTCCTATGATGAACAGGACAGCCACCCACAACAAAGAATTATGCAGCCCCAAATGTTAGTAGCATCACTCTTGGGGAACCCTACTCTAGACACATATCATCAGCTTGTATAACACATAAGGTTGGGGGATAAGTGCCTTCAAAGACTTCCTGTATGTTCCCTTCTCCCATGGCTCTCTCTGCTTTTTCTTTTGCTTTATTTGTACCATGCATTCTCAAAAGAGTAGGTAATATTGCCCCCAAGGGGGGGACAATTGGTTCTTGAGGAGAAAAAAAAACATATTATAATGGTTCGTGACCCTACAAAACTCACTCCACCTGACAAAAAACGTTTTCCTTAGTACAAGCATACCTTGGAGGTATTTTGGTTTCGGTTCCAGGCCACTGCAATAAAGTGAGTCATAATATTTTTGTTGGTGCTCCACCTGGTGCCTTCAATGTGTAAAAAACTCAACATCTGTGAAAAGCAATAAATCGAAGCACAATAAAACGAAGTATGCCTGCACTTCATTCCACGCATTACAGAGAACTTAATTGATATTTCATTTTTTTACCCTAGGTAGGTGACAATGAAAAAAAATTGAGAAACATTGCTTTACACTAAAGTGTGTCATTCATGGCTTCCAAAGACAGGCTTTTCTTCTGATCTTGTTAGGTTTAAGGGGAACTTACCCATAAGCTGTTAGAGTAGTTGTGTCATGTAGCAAAGAACATTAATTAAAAAATGTGTTTGCAAGCTAGCAAATTCATTTTTAAATTTGCGTGCTTATGAATTTTTTAAATGTACATAAATATGATGTACAAAATTACTGTTCAACTGCAAGCATTTTCTTTAAGATGTTTTGCCCTATTTTTACCTCTTTCTTCATTTCTCCCAGAACAGATCATTAATTTGAAGACGGAGAATCTAGTATGCCACAGTCATGAATATATAACCACAGATACGTACTAGAAATGCTAAAATAGATTTTTAGTTTCACATCACATTATTTTGTTTTCCGTTAAGCAATGCTTCAAAATGGTTTATATGGTATATAATAGCAGCCTAATAAATATTTCTATGAGAATGCAGTTTTTGGCCTTTTAAAATTTATATGTTTAAATATTAACAGTGCTTAAAAGAGGTTTTTAAATTATCTCAGAGAATGACAAAGTAATGACGTGAACTTTACATTAGTCCAAAATGAGGAGAGTTTATATGTACGTGTTTACCATTTGCTCTTTCCATCCATCATTTACGTGTAGAACCTTTTTTTCCACAAAGAAAAACTTAACATCTTCTCACCTTTCCTCACCCTCAAACAAAGCACTCCAGCAAACCAAAACCAAACACCAAACGTAATTGCATCCTTATGTTTTGTCATGGGTATAAAGTAAGAAGGAAGCCTGCATCTTAGACAGCTGTGGGCCATGCTGTCATAATGACATGTCTCTTGTGATATTGGTTCTTTGAATGATTAAACGGTTGTTCAGTTGTTTGAATGATGTCATTCTGTTACAGTTCCTCTGGCTATTTTGCTTTCATACAGCAAATGTGTTAAAAATTTAAGTCCCAGTTTGAACTTTTATTTATGCTGAGATCAGCCCTGTGGATTGCCTCATTATACCATGGCTGCAGGGGTGGCACTTCTGGGCAGGCAGCCAGCACTTTCTGGTCAGCAGGAACTATTTCAGTTCAATTTATAAAGCAAAAGAAAGGGATCTGGTTGACCTATAAGGACCAACTCTGCAAGAATTAATGCTAACCACAGTGATGATTAGTCACAGTTTGCTCATCTTCCTGAGAAAATAAAACATTCTTCAGCGATGTTTTTTCCTCTCCTTTAAATGAAAGCATCCATTCTTGCTCTCTTGTAAAAAAAAAAAAAAAAAAAAAAATTCCAGAGACTGTCATTAGACTTATTATCTAATAGAAATCTATAAAAGATGGCTTAAGGGATCCATGTGATACATGGTTTCTAAATCGTGAAAGAAAAGCAAGGTAAAAAAGGGGTGACTGCTAGCCCCACTCCAGTCTAATTCACCCAGTGCTTCCTTTATATGCTGAAGGTGATCTTAAAGATGTCTTGGTTCTCCAGGTAGTTCTCACATGTTATGCAAACAAAGATGAACTGTGTAAAGTCAGCATTCCAAGACTGAATGAAAGTCAACCTTTCTACCACTTACCAAGCCTTTTCCATCCCCCGGTCCATAAAGTGAAACTAGTGAGCTTTGCCTTTTCTTTCCTCATTTTATTTGATTTTTTTGTTGTCTTTATTTGTTCTCTATTTCTTCTAGAACAAGATACCGCAAATTTAGTGTCATAATACAGTACAAACATATTATCTTACAGTTCTGGAGGTCAGAAGTCCAAAATGGGTCTGACTGGGTTAAAATCCCGGTATTGACAGTGCTGTGTTTCTTTCTGGAGGATCTAGGTCTTGTTTTGTATTTCCCAGTTTTAGGGATTACCCACGTTCCTTGTCTTGTGGCCCCCTTTCATCTTCAAAGCCAGCAATGGCTGGTATAGCCTTTCTCAGCCTGCGTCATGCTGACACTGACTTTTTCTCTCCCTATTCCACATTTAAGGGACCCTTGTGATTACACTGTGCCCACATGGATAATCCAAGATTATCTCTTTATTTGAAGGTCAAGTGATTCACAACCTTAATTCCATCTGCAACCTTAATTCCCCCTTGTCATGTAACATAAGGTTATCTCAGGTTCTGGGGAATCACTAACACAGAATGTGGACCTCTTGGGGGGCATTATCCTGATTACCACAGTGTCTTTGACTGTCAGGCAGTAATGAAACAACTTAGGTTTCAACCATATTGATCTCCTCTTTGCTCAGTAAACCTGTTCCTTTTTTTTCATTTAGGCAACTTTGCACAGACTCTATCTTCCAAGATCTCCTGTATCTTCCTCTCATCTCTATTCTCCTACTTGGCCCCCTTTTCAACTGCCTGCCCCCCACCATCAAAATTTTTACTTATCATCAATCACTTCTTTAGAGATGGCATTTCTGATTCTTCTATGCCGTTTGTTACATTCCTCTTATCCTACCCAGAGCGCACAACTTCCATGTTGTTTCTGTCTCTTTTTACACATCATTCATTTATTCATCCATTCCACAAATATTTATTGAGGAATAACTATGTGTCAGAGGAATGGAGTATACTAGGAAACAAGATGGATAGAATCCCTGCCCCCATGTTTCCCACATTTTACTAGAGGAGACAATAAATAATTAAATGAATAAAATAATTTCAGATAGTGACAAGGATTGTGGAGCAAGAATGGATCAACATTAAATAGGAATCAGGAAGTCTCTAGAAGGAAACAGAGATAAAACATGGAGGATAAAAAGGAGGCCATGTGATGATCTGAGGGAAAAGCACTCCAGGCTGAAGGAATAGCAAATGTAAAGGCCTTGAGCTGGGAATGAGCTTGGGAGGTTGGAGGAAAGGATAGAAGACCAGTGAAGCTGTAGTGGAAGGACAGGGAGAGGGGAAGGAGATGAGGTTGGAGACAGTCAGGGGCCAGGTCATGTAGAACCTCTAAGCCATGGAAAAGACTTTGTATTTTGTTCTATATGAAATGAAGAGCTATTGGAGGGTTTTAAAGCAGGGAGTTAACATAAATTGATTTAGATTTTAAAAAGATCACTCAGAATAGATTATTGGGTGGCAAGATTGGAGACAGAGAAACCAATTAGAAGGCTGGATGTCAGGATGGAGAAAATCACGAGGTGGACCAGGGAAGTGGTTAGAGGTGATGGGACATTGTAACTATCTCTTATCGGCAAAATAAAAAAACACCTACTGTATTTGTATTAAATGTATCCAATTTAGCCATTAACAAGCATATTATGAGGACTGTAATAGTCTTTCTCCCTCTTTAGAAGCCCTGGAGTTCCTTGAGGGTCGAGACTGACATCTTTTCATCCCAAGGACTTAACTATGGTACCTGGTATAAATGAAGTATCTAAAAATGCTGAATGACATATATAAACTTGTCATCTGTAGTTATTTGACTTTTGTGAAGTAGGACATTTTAACCTGGCATTTACCTCTTTGCTCCATCAGCAGCTTGGATATTTGGTACAAAGTTGAAAAAAAACAATGGAGTAGCCCAGTCATAAACTTTGTACCAATCCTGAAATTTCTGAGGGGTTATTTATCACTTTTTTTTTTTTTTTTATGAATCAGATAAAAACGAAGCAGAAACCGACGGGCTTTTATTTATTTATTTATTTTTTAAATAATCAAATTTATAATAATATTTCAGTAAAAATAAAACTGACAATGGTTAAAAACTTGACATGGTAAAATTTGTTGCTGACTCAAAAATAATAGAATAAATCTCAGCAAAATGAAAATCTGCAAAATTTGATAAGGCAGATGGATTTGGAAGAAATAAGTCCTTGAAAGAAACCTTAATGGTTGAAGCTCTAATTGGCCAAAACATTTTTTTTAATTCAAAAATAAAATTATTCAATGATTCAACTCTTTTAAAATAAGATTTTGAGGAAGAAGTTTGATTTTTTATGAAAACAATTCCAGGAAATGAAAATGAAAATAGGAACTACTTGAAATAGTTTAACTTCACCATATATGAAGTTGATCATTTATTGATTTGGTCAGCAATAAATTATACAAGTCAAATAGGCCTGATAGACTTCTCTAGTTAATACTTTTTTGCTGAAAATTTATCAATGTTAAGATAATTATGATTAGAATGTTTGTATTCACAAACTTGTCAAAAGAGTCACTAGTCTATGGGTTTGAAATGGCTGCCATTAAAAAAATCCACTGGGTGAAAATATGAAGGCCAAATTGTCAGAATCAAAATGGTAAGCCTCAAAAAAGTTTTTAACATAAAAACGAATTTTAATTCATATTTTCAAGTATATTTATTATACTATTAATATAAAAATTTTAAAGTGCTTCTGAAGATGCACAAAGTAAAAACAAAAAAATCATCTATAATATCACCATCAAAACAATACCATTGTAAACCTTTAGTGTATTTCTTTTTTTAATACATAGAATTTTAAAACATAGTTGTAATAATTTTTCATACTGATTTTTTCACTTAACATTAGATTATTAATATTTTTACATATTACTTCATCTTTATAAATATGCTTTTTAAAGGCTGAGGGTAATTTACTCATGTTTGCTTTTGGTTGGCAGTTAAGGAGTTGCCAATTTTGTAGTAATATGTAAACAGTACTATATATTGTTTTCCATAAAGATTTTTCTGTATTTATGATTATTTTGTTAGGCTAGATTCCAAGAAATGGAATTATAGGATCAAAGGACTCATTTTCTTTTAATTTGGAAGAGAGAAAGAGACTGATTTTCATCAGTAATACCCTGACCAGAAATGAGACCAATGAAAAAGCAACTCAAACATCTAATAACACTTGTAATTCAGCTGTACATATTCTCTACGTACTATCTTGGAAGATTGTGGTCTTTAAAGGGAATTGGACAGTTTTTGTTTTAAAACTAATTTTTATTTTCATCAAACTAATAAATTCATGTAGTTTAAGAAATCAAATAGTGCTACAAGGCTAATGATGAATAACAGTGGTATCCGGCCCTATCCTTCCCCATTCTTCAGTCCCCAGCTTTAATTCTTTCCATATTTCCTTCTTGTTTCTAAATGATATACTTAAAATGTGATTTCTTTTATTCATAAATTTTAGGCATTATCTATTGACTTTCTATTATGGAAGATAAGAATTTAAATAACACTTCCCTGTCACACACAACCCTTCTTCTCATACCTCTCACATGTGTGGCTATATTGGCACACCCACATGCCTGTACACACACACACACACACACACATACACACACACACACACACCCCACTCACATTTCTCTTCCCTCTGTCCTCCGAACGTATGTTACATCACCTTAATAACTTTCTAAGAAAAGATGTCTACAAGGGGAGTTTTTAAAACATTTACCTGTCTGAAAATATCTTTTTCCTACCCTTGCACTTGACTGATGGTTTGGCTGAGTTTTGACACTTAGGGTAAAGTATTTTTATCTTGGAATTTTGAAGGCATTCCTCAGGTGTTCAGTGCTGCTGTTGAGAAGTCTGAGGATATTCTGATTTCTGTTGTTTTGTATGTGATCTGATCTTTCTTTCTGGGAGTTTTTATGATCTTCTCTTTATCCCTGATGTTTTGAAATTTCACCAAGACATGGTTTGAAGATAATTTTTTCATTAGTTATGCAAGAAATCTGTGAGTATTCTATTTGGAAACCCTTTCATTTAATTCCAAAAAATTCTCTTGAATTATTATTTTTGGATCATTTTATTAGTGGAAGTCCTACTACATCTCCTGGATTAATCTTTAAGTTAAAAAGAAATTGCTTCTAATGTCTTTTTTTCCTGCCCAAATGGTGATTTCCTTGACTTCTAACTTTTCTAATACATTTTTTATTTATTGTCTCTAATTTTCAAGCACTCTTACTTGTTTTGTGTTCCTTTTTTCGTAGCATTCTGTTTTCGTGGATGCTCCATCTTCTCTTCTCTCCGCAATAATAAAACTTTTCTTGCTCTTTGTATTGTTTCCTCATTCATATTTTCTTTCCATCATGATAGAATCTTCCCTTAAAAGTCTAGTGTTCCATTGCTGTTTATATTAGAGTGAAGCACTAAAAAGCTGGTTAGACATTCTGTGTGTGTGTGTGTGTGTGTGTGTGTGTGTGTGTGTGTGTGTACGTGCATGCACGTGCTCATGTGAGCATGTGTCAGTCACCTCTTTATAATAAAGCTTTACTATAAAGTGCGGGGTAGAAACTGCTGCTTCATTTATGCAAACTTTCAACCAATCCCACTGTTTTCGGTCTCACTACTCACCTTGGACTCAAAGAAAATCTTTTCCCCGTGTATTGATCCTGCCGAGGTGGTGTTTCTTCATTTATCTACCTGTTTGTTAGGTCCCTGTGACTTCAGGGGCGTCTGGACTATATCTAAGCTTTCAATGTGCTTCATCTGCTGATTGCCCTTTATATCAGTCATCTATTGCTGAGTAACAAATTACCCTAAAACGAAATGGCTTAAAACAACACTTTTTATCTTACAGTTCTGTGGGTCAGAAATCTGCAAGCAGCTTAGCTGAGTTCACTGTTTCAGGGTCTTTCAAAGGCTGCAATCAAAGTGTTGGGTGTGGCTGAAGTTATGTCTAGGCTCGACTAGGGAAAGATCCACTTTCACGTGCTTGTTCGTAGGATCCAGTAGGGCAGGCAGCTCACAGCATTGCAACTGGCAGAGTGAGCAGGTGGGTGAGAAGAACCAGAAAGAAAGAGAGAGTATGAGCAAGATATACCTGTCTTTTATAACATAATGTCAAAGTGACATCCCATCACTCTTGCCATATTCTATTTTTAGAAGCAGTTCACAAGTCCAGTTCACATTCAAGGAAAGGAGATTTCACAAGGGAGTGAATACCAGGAGACGAGCGTCATTGGGAGACATCTTAGAAGGCTGCCTATCACATCCCTCCAGAGACACTCCTACTGCAAAGCCTCTGTCTCCTTGGTATAGTGAAGCTGTGCGTCTCAGACTCCACTGTGCATACAAATCACCTGGAGCCATGGTGAGCATACAGATTTGAATTCAGTATAGGGTGAGGCTTGAGAGTCTATAGTTCTCACTGGCTCCCGGTTGATGCCCGTAGATGGTTGATGCTGCTGGTCCAGGATGACTCTTTGAATAGTGAGGTAGTAGAAGACCAATGTGCACCTTGGTTTGATCTGAAGAAATAACGTTTGGTCTCCTAAGAGGGGAGACCCATACGTAAAAGATCATTGCTAGTCCGAAAACTTAACTATGTTAGTCCACAAGTTATAAAGTTTTTGGACCTCCCAATGCATTGCCTGAAAACTATGGAATCCAGACATACCAAAAATCAGTATGCAGTCTGT
The DNA here is from genome assembly GCF_004115265.2 of Rhinolophus ferrumequinum. Taxonomy (NCBI): domain Eukaryota; kingdom Metazoa; phylum Chordata; class Mammalia; order Chiroptera; family Rhinolophidae; genus Rhinolophus; species Rhinolophus ferrumequinum. The sequence continues at coordinate 24,870,211 of NC_046300.1, read as the reverse complement.
TGGGTATAATACAAGTGCTAAGGAATTTCTTCTCCAAATTTCTTTTATAGAACTGCATCACCATGAGGAGGAGGAATGAATTTTTATGTGAATTTGGAAACGAAGAGATTGTCCTGGATAATGACTGAGATTTAAATGACCATCCTATTGTTACCACTATTAAAACATTTTATTTTTCCTCTACAGTCAGAAAAGAGAAAGGTCTAAGCCTTAGAAATAAATTTATTTTCTAGAATGTTTATAAATAAATCTATAGATAGATAATTAGTTAAGACTCACTGGTGATAAGCATAACCAATTAATGATGTGCTTCTCTTAGAGTTTATGGCAGAAATAAATATAGACCTGGAGGAAGAAGTGAAATCAGAAGCCCAGGCAATTTGGACTTTGAATTTATGCAAAGAATTCATGCATGCCTTCCTTGCATTTAGAATTCTATCCTGCCACATTATATCTTGTCATATTACATACATATTGCAGGGTACAAATCCTGCTCATTTTGAGGCATGGAGCAGAAAATCTGGAAAGAGGCAGCCGCCAGCTTTATACACTTAGCCACATGAGCCTATAGCCCTGGAATTCAGTGCTGATCAATTCTCTGGTGGTAGATGCTACTGGCTTTCTACGCCTGTATTCTAAAGCTTGAGCGCATCAGAATCACCTGGAGGAGTTGTTAAAACACACCCTGCTGGTACCACATGCAAAGTTTCTGATTCATTAAGTCTGAGATGGAACCCGAGATATTGCATTTCTGTCAAGTTCCCAGGTGACGCTGATGCTGCTGATCCAGTGACCACACTTTGAGAACCACTGGTCTAGGTTACCTTCCCAATGATGGGCTGAAGCATGAAAAATTGACCAGCTGAGGAAAGTTGCTGATAAACTTGAAGTTGAGGAAAGAGGAATTGTTTGCTGAAAAGGGGGAGACATCCAAGTCTCTAAGTCCCCTCTGAGTGGTGGTGATAATTTGAGATAGAGAACTTAGGAGAATGGTCACTTAAAGGAGGTCACACTAGGACAGATTCCACTGCTAGTAGGGATTCTCAACTAGATGAGTTTTCAAAAGAAAATGTAGGCAGATTAGATAGAAAATTAGTGAGAGTCAGCAATATGAATTGTTCCTTTGGTGAGATAGAATGTCCTGTTGTTAGAACTAGCTTTTTTGTATTTGATGTTTTTGTCTTCTTCCCGCCTTCCCGACCCCACCCCTGGAAGTAGTGTTATGGAGAGATTTATTTTTTTTCAAACTGTGATAGAGAATATTGAAGATAATCAGGCATTTCTTACAGCATTTTATTTATTGAACTGCACACACTCTTTTTTCTTTATTTCCATTCTTATTTTTTTTCAAATTTCTGTTTAGTATGTTATTAGATCAATAGAGCACTTTAAAAAATTCAACGAGGGTTTTCAAATTACATTAGTTATTTTCTTACTCTGCATCTTGGCCAGATGATCTCTGTTGTGGATTGTCTTGGGTTTTTATGTCATGTTGTGTAGATTCCACTCCTTCCCTGTAGACTTAACCCTTTTTCTTACTAGATTCTTCTCTGAGCGAGCAGTCACTTTCCACTGCCATAAAGTGTTATTGATGTTGGACAATAAAAGACTCAGAATAGATAAGAGACTGAGGCTATATTTGAAATGTCATTCTATTGACCTTCAGTTGCACAGAGAATAAACTAAACAATGGAGTGGAACCATCATGTGGTGTGAGGACCTTTCTGTACTCCACTTGTTATCTGACTCCCTCCTTTCTCTGAAGCATCCTTTATCCTTTTACCAACACTTAGAAAGTGCTGCCAAAAACTTAAAGTGTCAAAAACTTAAAGCTTTGACACTGTAAGGTGGTCCTCAAGTCAAGGCGGACTGTATATGTGTTGTTCTTTAAAATTGTTCCCTGTTTGAACAATGGTAACTGCAACAATATATTCCATCTCATATGCTATTCAAAATATGACCTTGATGCTCCTCTTACGAAGAAATGAGGTCTATGTGCCCACCATCCAAGCTGGGCGTGCTTCTAACTCCTTTGCAACCAATAATGGAGCAAAATTGATATTACATGACTCAGATCTGAGGCTTGGTCAGAAAAAGTGACGTAACTCCTGCCTTGTACTGGAGCCCTGCCCTGCCCTGACCTCACCATGCTGTGAGGGAGCCCTAAGTAGCCCATATGTGGAGACCATGTGGAGAAGCCTTATAACTACCTGAAGAGAAAGAAAGGCCAGACTAGCCTCTGGTTGCTCCAGCCCCCTGCTGTTCTGGCTCCACCTACTGTCTGATTGCCATTGATAGAAGAAATTGAGCCAGAAATGCCCAGCCAGGAGCTCCCTAAGTTCCTGACCCATAGAAACCATCAGAGATAGTAAAATGGTTGCTGTTATTTTGAACTCTAAGTTATGGGGAGATTTGTTATACCGTAGTAGTAACTGGAATATTCCCTATAATAGGTGAGAATGAGTTAAAGCAGTTCTATCAGTGAAGTTTTCTTAGTTAAGAGAGAAACTGACTCTGGCCAACTGAAGCAAAATTGATAAGATAAATGTCCAAATTAAGAAATTAGAAAAATCAGATTAAAAGAAAATGAAAGGAGGAAGATCAAGATAAAGAGCAGAAATCAGTGAAATTGAAAACAAATATAGTGAATCATAAAGCCAAAAACGGAGCCCTTGAGAAAGCTAACAGGTACGTCTCCAGTAGGACTGATTAAGAAAAAGAAGAAAAAACACCAATAAACAAAATTAAGAATGAGGAACTCTAGAACCCACAGAGACTAAAGAGATAATAATACAAACAACTTTATTTCAATAAATTTGAAAACTTATACAACATGGGTAATTTTCTAGAATAATAATTTATCATGCTAACTCAGGAAGAGTAAGAAAAGCTCTAAATCTGTAATGACCAATGTGGTTACTGCTAGTCACATGTGACTTTTGACGTTTGAAATATGGCTAGTGCAACTCAGGGACTAAATTTTAAATTTAATTTTAAATAATTTAAATTTAAAAATCAGAACAGTATAAGATATTTTTCTGTTAAACACAACTTGACTATTTTGGTAGGACTATATTTATATTTCACTTTAGCCACTGCATCTTCTAAGATGTTATTGCATTGTACTACACTGTATTTCTAGTATTGCATATAAACATATCACTGATTTGTTGGTATCAATGGTTTGATTCAGTTTGAATGACTGATTTCTATGCACAGCTATAATGCAGTGTTTATTTGAATATTTTATGAAGACATACAATGAGAACACGACTTACCTAATGATACCTATGTAAGTCATAATTGGTAATTAAGTTGAAATGTTTATTATTTACTTATAATGCAATTATTTTTCTAGTTAAAAAGTAAGTATAGACAATTTTTTGAATTTAGAATGAAGGCAAACTTTGATGCAGAATTGGGGGATGATATAGAAGCTAGTACTGCAGCCAGAACAGTAAAGAAAAAAAGAGCCTGGAAGAAGGTACATCATAAATATCATGATGAATAACAATTGCAATTTGCTGTGGCAGAGGGAACTGACAAAGCTGTTTGTTGACATGTGATGATGTCACTTCTCTGTGACGTATATGCTGTGTATTCTTGTGTTTTAAATATTTCTGTTTTCATTTCTAATAGGTAAGTATCAGTAAATATAGCCCATAAGAAAGCACTCTGGGGAAGTTTAAGTGGAATGTTATTGTGGTATTTGGAACTAGCAATATTCATTAGAACATTTTAAAATGAGGAATGACCTTACTTGTTTTTAATTAGCCTTAACTTTAAGGAAACTCCATTTGTTTTTCCTTTCTCATTTTTCACAATAGCTCTCCTTCAGCCAGGTCCTTAAATACTGCAGTGCCTCACTTGGCCTATTTTACTTGATCTTGGGATTAAAAGACTCTAATATTTAGGCTCTTTCTTCCTTTATCCACATTGAGATTGACCTATCCTGTGTTCAGTTTCCCAGGGCCCTGGAGTTCGTGGAACATAAGGTTCAGTGAGGTAGCTTTCCCAGGAAATAATTTGCATTTTTTAACACATGACTTTTGAAGACATAGTCACTTCATTCAATAGAATTATTATTTTGGTCAGCGGAATGAGGAAGGTGGAATAGGTAGAAATGCTCTGAGTCTGAGAATTTTTACAGACTGAGCCATAAACTCCACAGGGTTAACAAATAAGGCTCCTTGGAATGACAGCAGCAAAAGGCAATTTCCACTGCTGCTACAGTACTCAGGGACTGTCCAACAGGTGCCTCTCAGCATCCTCCTCTGGCTCTGATGAGACCAACACACTTCCAGGGGCCAGTGGTGTGGCTGGGGATTGACCTGCATTAGAGCTTTATAGTCTATGATAGTTACCCACAAAGCCTTACGGGAAGGAAGTGGCCTTTAAAATACATCAGGCTGGGCCGGCCCAGAGGCTCAGGCGGTTGGAGCGCCATGCTCCTAACTCCGAAGGCTGCCGGTTCGATTCCCACATGGCCCAGTGGGCTCTCAACCACAAGGTTGCCAGTTCAATTCCTTGAGTCCCGCAAGGGATGGTGGGCAGAGCCCCCAACAAATAAGATTGAACACGGCACCTTGAGCCGAGCTACCACTGAGCTCCCGAATGGCTCAGTTGGTTGGAGCGCATCCTCTCAACCACAAGGTTGCCAGTTCCACTCCGGCAAGGGATGGTGGGCTGTGCCCCCTGCAACTAGTAATGGCAACTGGACCTGGAGCTGAGCTGCGCCCTCCACAACTAAGACTGAAAGGACCCAACAGCCATTTATGATAAAAACCCTTAAGAAAGTGGGAATAGAGGGATCTTATCTCAACATAATAAAGGCCATATATGACAAACCCACAGCTAACATCATACTCAATGGGGAAAAGCTAAAACCATTCCCCCTAAGATCAGGAACAAGGCAAGGATGCCCATTATCTCCGCTTCTATTCAACATAGTTCTGGAAGTTCTTGCCACAGCAATCAGACAAGAAAAAGAAATAAAAGGCATCCAGATTGGTAAGGAGGAAGTAAAGTTATCATTGTATGCAGATGATATGATACTATATATAGAGAACCCTAAAGACTCCACCAAGAAGCTATTAGAGCTGATAGATGAATTTAGTAAAGTGGCAGGATACAAAATTAATATTCAGAAATCAGTTGCATTTGTATATACCAATAATAAAACATCAGAAGGAGAAATTAAAAAAACAATCCCATTTACAATCGCTCCAAAGACTATAAAATACCTGGGAATAAATTTAACCAAAGAAGTAAAAGATCTATACTCAGAAAATTATAAGACACTGATGAAAGGAATGAAGGAAGATATAAATAGATGGAAACACATATCATGTTCATGGATAGGAAGAATTAATATAGTTAAAATGTCCATACTGCCTAAGGCAATATACATATTCAATGCAATTCCTATCAAACTGCCAACGTCGTTTTTCACAGAAATAGAACATATAATCCTAAAATTTATATGGGACCATAAAAGACCCCGAATAGCAAAGGCAATCTTGAGAAATAAGAACAAAGTGGGAGGTATAACAATACCTGACTTCAGATTATACTACAAGGCTACAGTAATCAAAACAGCATGGTACTGGCATAAAAACAGACACATAGATCAATGGAACAGAATAGAGAGTCCAGAAATAAATCCACGCCTATATGGCCATTTAATCTACGACAATGGAAGCAAGAATGTACGATGGAGTAATGACAGTCTATTCAATAAATGGTGCTGGGAAACCTGGACAGACACATGCAAAAAAATGAAGTTGGACCACCTCCTTACACCATATACAAAAATAAATTCAAAATGGCTTAAAGACTTAAATGTAAGGTCTGAAACCATAAAATACCTAGAAGAAAACATAGGAAGAAACTTCTCAGACATTACCCGGAGTAAGATTTTTACTGATATACACCCTCGCGCGAGGGAACTAAGAGAAAGAATAAACATGTGGGATTATATCAAACTAAAAAGTTTTTTCACAGCAAAGGAAACCATCAATAAAACAAGAAGGGATCCTACTGAATGGGAAAAGATATTTGCCAGTGATATATCTGATAAGGGATTAATATCACAAATCTATGGAAAACTTACTCAACCCAACTCCAAAAAAACAAACGATCCAATTAAAAAATGGGCAGAGGACTTGAAGAGACATTTTTCTGAAAAGGACATACAGATGGCAAACAGACATATGAAGAAATGCTCAACCTCGCTAACCATCAGAGAAATGCAAATAAAAACCACAATGAGATACCACCTCACCCCAGTCAGAATGGCTATCATCAATAAATCAACAAACAACAAGTGCTGGCGCGGATGTGGAGAAAAGGGAACGCTTGTGCACTGTTGGTGGGATTGCAGACTGGTGCAGCCGCTATGGAAAACAGTATGGAGGTATCTCAAAATTCTGAAAATGGAACTACCTTATGATCCAGTAATTCCACTCCTAGGTATCTATCCGGAGAAATCCAGAACTTCAATTCAAAAATCTCTATGTACTCCTATGTTTATTGCAGCACTATACACAATAGCTAAGACATGGAAACAACCAAAATGCCCATCGGTAGATGACTGGATTAAGAAACTGTGGTACATTTATACAATGGAGTATTATGCAGCCATAAGGAAGAAAGAAATCTTACCATTTGCAACAACATGGATGGATCTAGAGAACATTATGTTAAGTGAAATAAGTCAGACAGAGAAAGATAAGTTCCATATGATCTCACTTATTTGCGGATTCTAAAGAAAAGAATAAGTGAATGAACTAATCAGAAACTGTTTGGGAGACAATGGGGAAAAACTGAGGGTTGCTAGATGGGCGGGGGGAGTGGGGGGTGGGGGGGAAGGTGAGGGGATTGGAGGGCAGTCGGTGACCACAGGATGGCCACGGGGTTTGAAAATTAATCTGGGGAACGTAATTTGGTGGTTACCAGAGCGTAAGGGGGTTGGGGGGTGGGGGATGAGGGTGAGGGGGATCAAATGTACGGTGATGGAAGGGGAGCTGACTCTGGGTGGTGAACACACAGTGTGATTTATGGATGATGTGATTCAGAATTGCACAACTGAAATCTATGTAATTCTACTAACAATTGTCACCCCAATAAATAAAAAAGAATAAAAAAAAAAAAAAAAAAAAAAAAAAAGACTGAAAGGACAACAACTTGAAGCTGAATGGCACCCTCCAAACTAAGATTGAAAGGACAACTTGACTTGGAAAAAAGTCCTGGAAGTACACACTGTTCCCCAATAAAGTCCTGTTCCCTTTCCCCAATAAAATCTAAAAAAAAAAAAAAAAATACATCAGGCTTATCGACACAGATTATTTTATTCCATAGGCATTAACATGGAAGAGAGGGTCTTATTTCCTTTGCAATGGTTTATTTCCGCTTCCACTCTTCTCCTTTTCAGATTTAAATGGTAGTATACTCTCTCTCTCTGTGTCTTTTTAAAACACACTTTACTTTTTTAGAGCAGTTTTAGGTTCACAGCAAAATTGAACAGAAAGTAGAGTTTCCACATACCTTAGATCCCCATAAACACACATAGCCTCCCCCACCACCATGGTAGATTTGTTACTATTGATGAACCTATATTGATACGTCATAATCACAGTCCATAGTCTCTGTTAGGGTTCGCTCTTGGTGTTGTACATTTGACATGTATTCTCAGTAGTAGTATACTGAATAGTTTCACTGCCCTAAAAAGCCTCTGTGCTCTGCCTTTACATCCCTCCCTCCCCCTAGCCCCTGGCAACTGATAGTTATACTGTCTCCACAATTTTGCCTTTTCCAGAATGTCATATAGTTAAACCATAGTATGTAGCCTTTTCAGAGTGGTATTCTGTTTTACGATTTTTCTGCCTTCTAGACTGTTCATATTGGCCTTATTTTACCCATGCAGAAGCAGATGGTGGTGGTTGATACATAAAATTAAAAAGCAAGCAACAGAGTGTAGCTTGGGGAATTCTTTCATCAGTATCACAAAGGGTGATACAACCCTGAAAGAGGAAAGAAAAGAGGACCACTGTAGTTAGAGAACTGTGTTTAGAGGGTGGCAAGAGAGCCCTGGAAAGAGAAGCGGGGGCCTATGGTTCGGGCAGGGCTTTGCAGGTCAGGGTAAAGCGTTAGATATTTTTCAAAGCTCAATAAGAAGGTGTTTGAGGATTTGAGCAGGGTGATGAGATCTCATTTGCATTAAAAAAAAAAAAGAACACTGACTTCTGGGAGAAGCGACTGTAGGTGGATACAAGGAGCAGTCCTTCCGTTAGGGAACTATTATAGTAGCCCAGACCACCGTTTGGTTTAGAGTACCTAATAGCAATGCTGATGGTGAGAAGCATACAGGCTAAAGGCATATTATAAAGGTAGAATAGCTCAGCTTTGTTAATGGATTGAATGGGGGTATACAAGACAGAGAGGAGGAAGGGAGGGAGGGAGAGAGAGGGAGAGAACACATCTAATCCTAATTTGCTGGCTTCAGGAACTGGCAGATTTACCAACAGTAAAGGTCGAAATGGGGACGGTGTGTGTGAGTGAGATGGAATGGGGGAGTGTTGCACATGTAAACTAGTCTTACATATTACGTTTCTCCCAACATTTTATACTGAACATTTTCAAACAGCAAATTGGAAATAATTTTACAGTGAATGCCCTTACATTTACAACTAACATTTTACTATACTTCTATCCATTTGTCCATGACTCCATCCATCAGCCTAACTTACTTCAGTAATGCATTTTAATTGCAGACATTAGTGCACTTTCTTCTGCATAACTCAGCACATGTCATTTGCTTCCAGTTTTTTCTTTTGATGTAAAATTTACATACAAGGTGAAATGCACCAAAGTGAATGAAAGTGTGCATTCACTGAGTTTTGACACATGCATACATCTGTCCACATCTTAAATTTGAGATGCCTAAATGACATCAAAGGGGCATAATCAAAAGCGTTGCTAGATGTAGGAATCTGAAATGTAAATTTGGCAATCTTCAGAAAACAGGTCTACTTAAACTATAGGATTGGACGAAATCACCCAGGGGGAGCAGAGGGAAGAAAAATGGGCTGTGTCCTCTAAGCGTCCATCGTTTATAGAGTTCTGTCGAGTGGGAGAGCGGGACCCGTGGCAAGGTGAGGGGTTGTGCTAACCGAAGCCAAGTTGGCCTAGCCTGTGGTCCTGAAAAGCCGGTACGCTCCGCGCCGTGGGGCGGTTCTTGGTAACCATCAAAGGTGACTTGAGGTGTCACTAGGTGCGGGGGAGCAGGCCTGGCGAGGGGGGCGTGGAGGGTGCTCCCAGTCGGAGGCGGGAAGGTCAGCTGGGGAGAGGGGACGGGGAACAGGGAAGATGTGTGTGGAGGAGGTTTCCAAATGGGGGAAAGGGGATGAAGGAACGAAGCGAGAAGCGGAGGAAAGGAAGGGGCGCGGAGCCGGGAGGGGAAGGGAGACCAGGGAGCGGGCAGGGGGCGGAGTCGCCGCTGCGGCCGGCAGAGGGGCGGGCGGAGGAAGGGGGGTGTGTGCGCGGGTCACATGGTCGCGGCTGCCCTCCCCGTCAGCCGCCTTCTCCGCCGCGGTGCGCTGGCTGCAGGAAGCCGCCGCGCCACCGCTTTTGTTGTCAGGGACTCCGCGAGGAGCGCCGCTCGCCGGCTGCCGCTGCCGCTGACTGCAGCCCGCTCTCCGGCCGCGGGTCCCGGGCGCTCCGCCCGCCCTGCCCATGAGGGGGCCGCGCGACCCCCGCTGCCTCGAGTCCGGGGCGGCGCAGCGCTGAGGCGGAGGCGGCGCTGCCCTCTCTGCGGGAAGCGGGGCGGCCTCGGCCCCCCTCCTCCCCCCGAGGGCACCATGGAGGTGAATGCAGGTAAGAGCCGGACTGCGGTGGGTCCGGGACGGCGGAGAGGGCGCTCGGAGCCCGCTGGGGCACTTCGGGGGGCGGCGGTCGGGGGTTGTCCCTAGGGCGGACGGGGTGGGCTGCTGCGCTCTTCCTGTCCGCCACGGGCTCGGCTCCCGTCGCTCCCCGGGTCGCCCTACCGGATCCCCGCAACGCTGCAGCGCGGCCCGGCGGTGCCGGCCCGGCCCCCCCCTCACATGGCCGGGCCGCGCGAGCCACGTGCGCGCTGTGTTTACGTTCGGCGGCGCACGGGCGCCGGTTGGCTGGGCGGGCGCGTGACGCGGCATTACATAATGGGCACTGAGGCGGCGGCGGCGGGCGGGGACACGTGAGGCCGCTCGGCTCCGTGACCCACATTCCCCGGGGCCGCAGGGACACGTGGGGGCGGGTACGCGCGCGCGCGCGCCGGCGGGAAGCGCCGCAGCCTCTCGGGAGGCCCCGCCCCTTTGGAACTCTCCGGGCTGTGACGTGGGCGCGATTCCCTCCTCCCCCGCGGGGTTGCACACTGCGGAGGAGGCGGCGCGTGCGCGGGCGGTGAACCCTGCCGCTCGGCGGCCTTGGGGCGGCCACGGATGCCGCAGTGCACCCGCAGAGGATCGCACGCTCGGGAGGTTACCCGATGTTGGGAGTCGGGGCAATGCAGACAGACTGGCCGCAGACCCTGCGGATACTGGGGAAGAAGTGCGGGGCCAAGGCGCGCCACGGGCGGAAGGGGGTGTTTGGGGCAGGCGTGGGGCTCCCCCTACGCGAGATCCTTCGAGGAGTCTGAAGTGCTAAAATCCTGAGCAAAACCAAGCAGATGGAACTACACTCGCCCTTGTTATGATGCTGCTTCACTGTTTCAAAAAATAAAAATGGTTTCCTCTAGGACGTGATCAACTGTACATACCTTCAGTCATAAAAACCGGCCTGAAAATCCCCTTGGACTGGGAGCCTTACAGTAAACGGGTCACACCCATAGCTAATCATTCAGCTCACGTGTGGTCCAGATGACTCAGGTTGCCTAAGTGACTCTGAGACCTTATGTAAGACTGGCCATTGTTCATTTCGGTTAAGTTTTTTAAACCCATGGGTTGCTGACCTTGCCTGAACCTGATCAACGGAATTTGGCTTTATAAATCTTTTTCTTGTTAGATTTCCTGTTACAATGCCACAGAACAATGCTTTACTCCCTTCTCCCATTTTGTCTTCCCACAAACAACTGATGGCCTTTATACCTGAAGCCAATAACGTTACAGAAGAAATCAGTTTTTATTTTTTAAGTTATTTGCTGTAAAAACCATGCCTTGATAATAAATGTGGATTTTCCACCAACAGTAAAAATAAAGTCATTTTCTAACTGTTTTAACTACCTATGGACCTACTTAGCCTTTGAGAATATTTTTAAAAATTGGGTAACTCATGGAATTAAACTTTTACTTCTCTGGAGATTATCACATTTAACCTCTTCTAACCTGGGCTTTAGCATGAACAAATTCTTTCAGCTTTGAAACCTCATATATAGACAGACGCAGGTGATTAGAAAGTTTTTCTCTGGTTTGAACCTTTCTAGAACAGTATCACTGATCTTAATCTTGCCTTTTGGAGCTACAAATTGTAAAACTTTTGGAGGACTGTTACCCCTTCTCCCTACCTGTTCTTCCATTTCCAGTTCTCATCCCTTGGTCCTTACACTTTTTTTTTTTTTAAAAAAAATCATCATCCTTGTTGCCCTTGGGGCTGTTGCACCCAGAAGTGAACAGGCTCCTGCGGAAATGGTTGGATGCTTACCAAGTTCCAAGTTTTGGATTCTGCTGCAAATGAATTCTCTGGCAGGCTTAGCTTTTGTGGTATATTGCTTTGCTGACTCACAGTAACATTGCAATCAGTTAGGACCTATTCATATGAACTGTTCTGAAGTTAGGTTTCAGTTGTGAGGATAATTGACCTGAAGTGCAGAACTTTTCAGTTATTTTTCTTAATTTTTCTCTTGTTCCTTTTGGCTCCAAATTCAAGCTGTCACAGGCTGTGAGTCAGTATATTAACAATTTATTTCTGCCATCTATGTGTCAGAGGGAGCTTTGACAAGCATGCCCTTTAACTTCAAATTGTTGTAAATATTGACTCGGGTGGGGCCACATTCAGTGCTGCATGGCATTCCTTTGACCCTTCCCTTTGGTTTGATATTATTGTATTAGTCAGTACACATTCAACTAGTGACCATTTTATCTTAACTGCCCTATAATTCAAGGCATATTGTGTCTTTGCCCTCTCTATGACTAATACACATGTGAAATAGAAGTGGTAGAAATTGACGCATGCATTTTTGTCACAGATAGCTTTTGATTGAGTATACTAGATTCTTTAACCCATTGCATAAACTTATTAACCATGGTTGTAATTCATGTTTTAAAAATTAGGAAAATATTCCCGCATAGTTCATTCATATCTTTACAAATCTATATTCTATGTTTCTCCAAACTTGGAAAGAAAACAGAGGGAGGGAGGTAAGGGTAAAGAAATCTTTATTTGGAGAGAGAAACAGCATGATGATGGGTCAGAGTGAAGTAAGAAGTCAGTGGAATTAAGGGATTCAGAAGGTAGTGTGGAAATAACCTATAGAGAAACGAATGAGTCCATATGACACTTCAAAATTGAGGGAAAGAAGAAAGAATGGGGGGGGATTAGTTTTGTTTGAACTGTTTTGACTGAACTTTTCCAGTAAAATGATGGCAAGATAATATTAATAATCGCCAGTATCTGTTGAGCATTTACTGTGTGTGAGGACCTTTGCATGTGTTACTACTTTGATATCTCACATTAATTCTGTGAAGGAAGGTGCCGTCGTCACCATTTGAAGATGAGGGGCTCAGTAAATTGAAGTTACGTAACTTACACAGGCAGGTGGTAGAGCCAGATTTTGAACCCACAGAGTCCATTTGGAGAGCACACGCTAACTACTGTGCTCTAATGAGTTTAAGCCTACATAATGCTTGAAGGTATATGCACAAGTTGGTAGTCCTGTCTTCTTGGGGGTGAAGGAAATACAATGTGGACTGACTCAGTTTGCAGTGGTATAGTATTGGGTCATAGCTGGTGGAAAAGGGCGGGTGTCAGCAGAGCCTCCTGATTTCATCATTCCACTTTTTAAAATCTTGTTGCTGGTCAGTCTGTTTTTTTCCCAGACACAAGATTACACTTGTCCCCTACCCCGAACAGCAATTTACTAGGAGACAAATACTGTTTTACAAAATAAAACCTTTTTGTTTTTTGTCACCTCATTGTTTTCTGAAATAATCTCTTTCGTGGTACATCGTTTAATAATTGACATATTCTTCAAGACCCCAATTATTGTCACCTTAGCTTTGTTTGCCTCTCTCTTTTTTTTTCTTTTTTTAACTCAGGCTTTTTTTTTTTTTTTAAAGATTTTATTGGGGGAGGGGAACAGGACTTTATTGGGGAACAGTTCCCACTTCCAGGCCTTTTTTCCAAGTCAAGTTGTTGTCCTTTCACTCTTAGTTGTGGAGGGTGCCATTCAGCTTCAAGTTGTCCTTTCAGTCTTAGTTGTGGAGGGCGCAGCTCAGCTCCAGTCCAGTTGCCCTTGCTAGTTGCAGCGGGGGGGCGCCCACCATCCCTTGTGGGAGTCGAGGAGTTGAACCGGCAACCTTGTGGTTGAGAGCCCACTGGCCCATGTGGGAATTGAACCGGCAGCCTTCGGAGTTAGGAGCATGGAGCTCCAACTGCCTGAGCCACTGGGCGGCTCCTTTGTTTGCCTCTCTTGATCTCTGCCCTGTATAGTGGGCTCTTGTGTGATCCTTAGCAGTTCACAATAATAGGTATGAAAATTGCTCACATTGCACTGAAATGAATGGTTAACACAGCTGTTTCCCCAGTTGGCCTATAAAGCTTTTCAGGGAAGGGACCATGCTGTTCTCTGGAGCCCTGACACTCAGGACACAGTTGGAAGTTTAGTGTTTCAATTTGTGTTTCTACATTACCATCCTGTGAGTAGAAATTATTAATAACATTTAAAAATGAGAAAACTAAAGCTTTTTGATGGTAAAATGTTTTGCTCTTAAGTCACAGGCAAAAGAGTACAGTCATGACTTGAATTCAAGTGTGTTTTCTAGGATGGTGGACAGTGGGAGTGGGAGCATTTGATGATAGGCAAGTCTAGAATTGGGGTAAGAAAGCTCCAGTATACACAGGGACAGTAAGTACTTCCCAATTGGATATTGACTTTTGGCTTGTCTGAAGTTGACCACTGGGTAAGCCCTAGCCTGGGAATCTGGCGGATCTCCAGGGTCCTTTTCAACTAAAAATAGGGACGACTCTGCCTCTGCTAATTTTAGCTTGAGGTATTAACAAGTACATTCTGCCTGTTTCTGGAGGTGTTGGGACTTGCTGGTTCCGGGGATTTTTACCTTTTTTGCTTTATCATCAAAAATTGTGCGTGTAAAAAGCACTCTAATAATCCCTTTTTATGAATACCATTTTGTTTTAGTTTTGTAATAACTCTGGCAGATATTTCCATTTTATAGAAGATGACTCAGGTGTAGAGATATTGAAAGTGACTTGCTTGCCCAGGTCTTCTCAGTAAGACATAATAGTCTGTCCTCAGGAATTCGACAGCCTTAACTTTCAGCCGTGGCCCTGCCACTCAGTAGCTGTGTTACTTAACCTCGCTGAGCTCTGAGTTCCTCATGTGTAAAATGGGATACTGGCAATTAATTCACAGGATTCTTGTGCGGATGAAATGTGACGTGAAATTATGTCATATTCTTGACATTCATTAAGTACTTGGTGTTTTGTAGTTTTCACTTTCTTTATTGGGTTGAGGAACTACTAGGTGTACTCTGTGCTTTCTAGGAAATTAAAGTTTAACCCGTTTGGGTTGCTAATGATCAGGTCGGTAGATGGGTGCTTAGTAGCAAGTGTAGATGGCTAAGACGACCAAATCAGTGTAGAAGGTCTCGCTAGGAGAACGTAGCTGCTAATAAATGGGTCATCTTTGACTCCATGGAGCCTGGCACAAATTCTTGTTATAAATGATGGCTGAACTCCCTAAAGATAGGAATAGGATCTTAACTGGATTGATGACAGCCCAGTAATTTTTCTTAGGTTTGATTCTGGAGCTTCTGTAAAGGAAGGTGGGTGTGTATGGGGTAATAACAATACCTTCCATTGCCTAGTCTGTGCTTTCAACTAGTTCTTAAGCCATCGGGTTAGCTCTGAAGTTTTTTCCTAAGTTGAGGTAGTCTGAAGACCTTGTAAACATAAATGGCTGACTCAGATCCTGGCCCTAGGAAAGTCTTCTAAGGAAAACCATCACTTTCTCATCTTTTTATCCTCTTGAGATCTTAGGAAGTGAATTTGCTACCTAACCTTGTACTTTAGAAAAGACAAATAGCTGTGAGACCTTCCTTTGGGAGTTTATTCAGGACTAAGGATAATATTTTCCTTTGTATCCTATTCTGAGTGGAGATGTGTGAAAAAAGTAGCAGTTTGCTAATACCTGGAATTTCTCATATGAAAGTTTTATAAAAACAGATGGCACCATGGTTTTTATCTGGTAACATGACATTTGATAGACTTCCAGGTAAAATTGTTTCTCATTGAATTCACAGCATATTAAGGCTAGTCAGGCAGTTATATCAATGAAAACATCAACCTTTAAAACTATGGGCCAGTTTGTGCTTGCATTCACTGATTGTAGCCAGTCTTGCACTTCATTGTGTAAAGAATTACCTGGGAAACTTGTTAAAAATCCCTATTGCTAGGGTACCTTTTCTCTTCTGGGCAGAGCCTTGGAAATGTGTATTTTGGAAAAGTACCAGGTGGTTCTATGATACATTTTTCACGTAATCTCTCTGGATGATGAGAATAAACTCAAAGTTAGGACCTTTTCTCTCCTTGCGTTTGGAGTCTTAGAAGCTTTTAGATTTTAAAATCAGTGGTAGATGAAATTTCTATTATCACCACTAACCTTAGTTGCTTTTTCTCCCACTGCGCACAGATGAAGTGGTTGACTCTGTGGCCGTGCTGCTCAGACTTCACTGTGCATCAGAATCACAAGAGGGTGATGAACGTTTCTGATTCCGTAGACCTGGAGTGGGGCCTGAGAACTTGTGTTTCTAACAGATGTCCAGGTGATGCTGAAGCCTCTGGTCCAGGGACCACACTTTGAGAATGACTGGTTTTTAGGTAGGGTCCACATTTCAGGTCAAATAGTAATCATAGAGCTCTAGCTTCATTGTGGGCAGGTGATAAGCATTTGGGAAGTGGGTCAGACTATAGAAAGAGCAGATGCACACCTCCAATCTCAAGACTGATGCTAGGCGTGTGTTTAATGAATGGAAAAGTGAATGGAACTGTCCACATTACTTAAAACTCTAGTGCATTTATGCATATTATATACATTTGTGTATGATGAACACCGTTGCGCTTTTCTTGGCCTCGTAGGCACCTCTTTTAACTTCTGGATTGTAATCAAACTCCCTGAGAGTTGTGGTTGTGCTTTACTTCTTGGGCTTCCCAGCCTGAATATATACCGTATATAATTGGTACTTAAGTACATATCTGGTACCTAATTTCAGCATGACAGACTGAGAGTGACTAAAAGACTGAAATTCCTCAGCTTGTTTTTTTCTTTTCTGTAAATGGAAATGTTGTTCTGTTTTTTGGAATTGTTTTCGCCTCAGCATTTTGCTGAGTATGTGTATGTCTGTGTGTGTATTTGTCTTTTAAAAGACTTACAAAGTGTAGCTCTTATCTAAAAAAAGATAGGGGAGTCATTTCCCTTTAGCAGAGAAAGTTTTATTTCAGAGTGAATACTTAGTTTGCAGTTACTACTTTGGGAATGTTCAAAATTCTCCACCTACTACTCAATACAGTCATCTAGATTCTTGTCAAAAATGCCCTGTTTTACTCGCGACTTCCTAGTAATGTTTTGTGGTCTTTGGGATCTGTCCCTGTTATGAGATGTGGGCTTCACAAAGGCAGATGAGTAGGTCTTACAAATACTTATGGCAGATTTATTACCTGTAAAGCATGTAAGAGAGACGCGCTGTGCACCTAGGTACTTATGATCTAGTTGAGGAATAGGTGGAAACAGGTAAACAGGAGGTTTAAATAAGAGCTCGGGACAGCGCTGGAAGAGAGATAATGAACCTTTGTGTCTGGTACACACTGAAAAAGCTAATAAATGTTTGTTCACGATGGAGGGAAGAGGAAAAGAAACCACACTAGACCTTGGCAAAGAAGATGAAAATAACTTGTTTGGCTTGGGATTTGGAAAAATAATATATTTGGCCGTGAGGTTACTCTTGCAACATTTTATCTCTTTGAGGGGAGACGTTTGTAATTATACCCTAAGAATAATTTTAAGTGCTGTTTTTTAACCTGAGAGGTTTACAGTCTCTCAGAGGTCAAGGCCAGTTTTCAGAGGGGTTGTGGTTATATTGATGAGGTTGTGAATAGTTTTTTGAGAGTAACTCTGTGAGACAGCATTAACTTCAGCCTTGATGTTATTCTCTGATAGCCTGTATTCTTCCTTCCAGCCTCTTTAACATTTACTGTAAATTGTGAGTCAGAAGAACAAGTAGTGAGTCTAAATTCCTTAAGAGCTGCTTAGACTTAAGTGTGTAAGTCCAGCAGCAGAAGTAGGAGAGAGCGGAACTGGGGTTTAGTGGATAGTCACAGAAGTCTTAGGGGAGCATCAAAACAGAAAGGATTCTGGGAGCAACAGCTGTGGAAGGTTCCCCATTTTGAGGTAAATTACTTTATCTGGAGTTCCAAATGTAAACATCAGTTCTTAATTTAGCCAAGTGATGGGGGAGGCAGATGCTGGACTCATTGTTTTTAAGATTGTGTCATACGAAGGTATAATGAAGGGGGCAAAGAGAGGACTAGAACGCGATTTCTTCGTGGCCAAAACCATTTGTTTACTCTAAGCTATATAGTCACACAGGAAGGTTTTTCATTTCTTTTAGGAAAAGATTGGAAACTGAAAAGATTTAGGTTTGGATCTGCATGTGCTTATAATAACGAAGCCAGTGAGAGTCTTCTCACTTTTTAAATCAGTAGAAATTATATGGGGTTTGAACTTATGGAAGCAGGAGGAATAGCAGGAAATAAGTTATTTTTCCTTTTGTGATAAGCAGATACTGAATTAGTAACCAATTTCTAAAGTTAGTGACTTTACTGTTCAGATTTGCAAAAATAGAAAATATGTATTATCAAGCTTGCAAGCCGCATTTTGGGACTGGAGCCAGCCACGTGCTCTTGCGAAAACACTCAGGTAAGGGCAGGTGGCCGAGTGGAGTAGGGCTGCAGCGGGGCCGGCTAATTCTGGGAGGGCCAGCACCCTCCTCACACACCCCTGCGCCACTGAGTGTTGGAGCCAGGATAGCTGTTTGCAAGTATTGCCTGGGTCCCAGAGGGTCGCCCCAGGGTTTGGGAGGCTGGTAGGGCATCGCCCTTTGCTCCCTTCCACAGCCCTCTTCGTCTATGGGAGTTACTAACCAGATGACTGCACTTCCTTTATGGGTATGTGCACTTGACGGGTAAAACAGCTGCCCCAGGGAATCTTGGGGTGTGTGTGAGGGCTTTTCTTTAGGAGGGAGTGTTGCCTAGGCTGGTTGGATATGAACTCAAGAAGTTCAACCTGCTGTGAAATAACTGGAAATGGTAAGGGCCACAAATCTGAGGTGTCAGTTCCACAAGCTGAGGCCCCTTTGCCCAGAGCCAAGTGCCTGGGACCAGTAGTGGGGAACTGGAGGTTCCTCTGGCCTCAGAGAGCAGGGGGCATCGGGTGAGTTTCCGGTGTACTTGTGCTGTAGCCTGGTGTGTGCGAGAACACGTGCGAGGAGGGCTCCCACAAGCTGACACCCCATTTGTTGTCTTTGCACCTCCTCTGTCAACCATCAGCCTAGCCCCGCACACTTCATGTGGGCAAATAGCAGGACCATCTGGGGAGCCTAATCCCCCACCCCCCTAAGGCTCGGACCCTGGCACACAGTGATCGTGTGCAGCTACCGGAGCACGGTCATGGCCGCCCTGCACCGCTCTGCCACCAGCCTGGATGCGCTGGTACCTACGACCCAAGCCCACCCGCAGCCAGCGGGTCTGGAATCAGTGCCAAGTCACCCACATCCACTGGAAGCGCTGGGTATTGATCCGACCCCTGCCCACCTTACCACCTGGCTGGTACTACACCACAGCCCGGAGGGCAATGGTACCTGAGGCTTTGAGGTGCTTTCCCAGCAGGCCACCCCCTCAGTACTTTATGCTGCTGGATTTTTCTGGCAATCAGGAGTTTCGTGAAGCGGTGGCTTTGGAATGCCTACAACTCATGACAGATCTGGAGCCTGGTGACTATAAAATTCGCTCCTCCTGAGCACAGAGGGAGCTTATACGGTGTCCACCCACCCAGGAGCTCCCGGACCCCTGTGCCAAGGAGACCGTGCTGAGGGCCCTCAGCAGGTGCAAGGAAGGCAGAAGGAAGTTTGATGTATGGCTTGAGACCCCCAACACCAAGAGAAGGAGGCAGAGCCGGGAGCACGGGCCATCTGCCTCAAGCCCATATGGAGAACTGGAGTGATCCTTTTGCTTGGGCCTAGACCTGGGCCTCTGAGAGGATGACACTGTCCCCGGGACTGACCGCCAGCCTCTCTGAGCCTTCCCTGCATGCTGACCACCAACCCAGGCCACAGTCGCAGCCTCAGCTGGAGAGTTGGGAGGGAAGCAGCACTCCTCCCAGCCTGATGACCCTTTTATGTCCTAAGAGTCAAGGCCTTGCCGCCACCACCTCCTGAGACTCAAACCCACAGTTCTTTTACCTTAGTGAGTCCTGCTCTATCCTACATGAGTCAATGACATCACCAGGTTACCTTGTACTACCCCAGCTAGCAGGTCTGCCGAGCACCAGACCTCCCGCTCCTTAGCCTGTGGAGCCCACATGCAGAAACACTGCTGAGATCAAAGCTTTGCTTCCTCCTGCCCACCCACTCTGGTCTTTTCCCCAGGACACGCTTCACAGGAAGGAGTCTTTCTCCTGTATGCCTAGTTTTCATAAGTAAAAGTTTGTACTAATTTTAGTATATGTGTTGCCGAAGCGAGCACAACTTTGTACTAATTTTAAATAATAGGTAGCGTTATTTGAAAAAAAGAGAAAGTACACATTATCTTGTATCTAATTATCTGATTTCCCCCTCTTTTCTAGGAGGTGTGATTGCCTATATCAGTTCTTCCAGCTCAGCCTCGAGCCCTGCCTCTTGTCACAGTGAGGGTTCTGAGAATAGTTTCCAGTCCTCCTTCTCTTCTGTTCCATCTTCTCCAAATAGCTCTAATTCAGATAACAATGGTAATCCCAAAAATGGTGATCTCTCCAATATTGAAGGCGTCCTGAAGAGTGATCGAGTAGATTGTTCTATGAAAACAAGCAAATCCAGTGCACCTGGGATGACAAAGAGTCATAGTGGAGTGACAAGTAAGTTAGTTTTCTAAACGTTGGTGCCATTAATTGTAGGTGGGGCTCACTTTATCAGCTTTTCATTTGGGAGACCATTATATTTTTTGGGGTATAATTTTCACTCCTTTCTGGGTAATCATAGTTCAAGTAGTTGGGTAAGAAATCAGTGATGATTTAAAAGTGACAGCCTCTAGGGGCTGTCATAACTGATTCTTGCCG
Organism: Rhinolophus ferrumequinum; assembly: GCF_004115265.2. Taxonomy (NCBI): domain Eukaryota; kingdom Metazoa; phylum Chordata; class Mammalia; order Chiroptera; family Rhinolophidae; genus Rhinolophus; species Rhinolophus ferrumequinum. The sequence continues at coordinate 24,849,639 of NC_046300.1, read as the reverse complement.
CAGAGCAAGATATGTGGTTATGTACTGTGCCTTACCATGTTTCCTCTAGGGTACCCCCTTTGCCACATTTTCATAGTTGTCTTTTTTCTGGACTCGTACTGAATCTGTTTCTAGAACAGAGTACTTACAGTGGGAAAGGATTTGCTTTCATGAAGCTGGAGCTAGGGAGGGACATTTGGGATTCGGAAGTAAAGCAGGATTGGGATAACCAGATGAGTAGTGGCATTTGGATCCCTGAGTGAGTGTGGAGGTAAGATGGACAGGTATAGGGAAGGATCAGGCAGGAATAGGACCTAGCTGCTGCCCGTGGGTTAAGTGAACAGCCTGTGGAGATACAGTTAGCACTTTTTATTGATCAACTTCTCTGCCTCACTTCTTAATTCTTGTATAGAAGAATTGTTTGCTTAGTTCTGGTTGCGTATCTGGTTTTAGATTTACAGAATTTCAGGGTATGTTTAAAATCACCCGGAAAGGACAAAAACCAACTTTCTGAGATATTTTTGGCAGTCCCATAAACTGTGTTTAAAGGAAAACTATGATGGCTTTTGTTAATTTGGTGTAAAGGTTTTTCTTTTATATGATGAAGGTAGACTTGTATCTTTTTAAAGTACTTAACAAGTCGAACAAAAAATATGCAATTGGAAAGAAAGTAAACAGTTGACAATTTTCTTCCATCTTTTCACTTTTGTGTCTCTTTGTGCCTTAGAATTTAGTGGCATGGTTCTGCTGTGTAAAGTCTGTGGGGATGTGGCGTCAGGCTTCCACTATGGAGTTCATGCTTGTGAAGGCTGTAAGGTAAAGCATGCTTTTGTTTCTTTAAACTACTGATTCTGGGAGTAAAGATTAGGTTTGCTAGTTTCCATAGTGGATAATCTCTGGGAGGCGGAGAGAAGTCAGCTGCTCCCCTTAAAGTCTTAAGCATTTTATGTAGTGTATAAACATAACTTGTTTTGAAAAATATATTTTTAATTCAATGTATTTCTTTTTTCTTTAACATTTTGATCAAAATAAATTTTCTATCTCAAACTTAATTATGGTATGAAACTAAGTATACAAATGCTTATTCATTCATGTGTCAGGTGCTCTTGTAGGTGGTGGGGAAACAGCAGGGAACGAAACAGACAGGGCATTCCTGCCTTGTTGGAACTTAGTTTAACCAAACTTGTTTGGTTTGAGACCAAACTTTGAATGATCTCATCAGGTACCGTGTCATTATGACATGTCAGATACTAGGAGTTGGGAATAATTCCTTGATACTTACAAAAAATGTGGTAGCTTTGGAAGTAATGCCAAGTGAGTAAAAGGAACTTGAGTATAAACTGAGTGTTTGGGAAAGCTCATTATATTTGTAAGTTTAGTTGAATATATCTTAAAGTGCCTGTCAGATCATTCCAGATGAGATATTTTGTACCTCCTACTTATATCCAGAGACTCTCTCTCTCTTTTTAAATCTGGCACATTCCTTTTTCCTGAGTATCAAAATTAACATGACCAAGACACTTGCTCTTGCCGTTCTCTGACTGAAGGCCAGAAGCAGGAATCCAGTTTGGCAGGATATGGTGGGCGAGCAAGATAATGAATATGCATGATGAAAGAGGAAATGTTTTCTGGGGTAGCTCTCAGTGAATTGTGATTTTGGTGTCTCTTAATGGCTAGGTCACTTAACAAGACTAGTCAGTATTTTATATAGATATAGCACTTTTCCCACCATTTAAAAAATTCTGGAGTGGCTGGTTAGCTCAGTTGGTTAGAGTGTGGTGCTGGTACTGTGTTCCCCCCAAAATAAGACCTAACTGGACCATCAGCTCTAATGCGTCTTTTGGAGCAAAAATTAATATAAGACCCGGTCTTATTTTACTATAAGACCAGGTCTAATATAGTACAGTATAATATAATATAATATAATATTGGGTCTTATATTAATTTTTGCTCCAAAAGACGCATTAGAGCTGATGGTCCGGCTAGTTCTTATTTTCAAGGAAACACGGTAGCACCAAGATTACCAGTTCGATCCCCACATGGGCCACTATGAGCTGCGCCCTCCTTTAAAAAAAAAAAAAAAAATTCTGTAAATACTTTTGTTTTTTTTGCTCAAAAATGTGAAGTAATTGTAAAGCAGACATCATTCTCACTTTATAGCTAGAGAAACCAAAGTACAGGCAAAATGAGCCTAATTATGTATTCTTGATAAATGCACATAATTGTTCTATACCCTCTCAAAGGTGTGTCTGACTCAGATATTATAGTGTCCCAGATATAGTATTGTAGTAATAAAGTGTAAAAATGTTGTATCTCACAATTACTAATATAGATTCATGAAATGTGTGGTTAGTTATGATATTCAAGGAAACGGCAGTTTAAAATAATTTTGGTAATTGTGTTCTTGACTTTTCTGTTCTCCTTGGAACTATTAAGCCGGAGATCTTTGAATACCTATCACAGAGCATGTACTCAAATTGTATAGTGAAGGCAGTTATGTGTAGCTGTCTAGCTGGTAGCTGTCTTTTCTTGGATCATTATTTGGCCTGTGGGTGTGTGGTGTGACACTTACCTGTTGCTGACAAGCAGCCAGGAACATCTGGCACATATAAGTAGGCCTTGCTGGTGTCAGCAGGTAATGATCCAGGAAGGACCAGGCTGTACTAACGTAATCCTTAGCTCTAGCGAGGGAATTATAGCTATGGAACACATTTTTCTGTCAACTCTTTAAAAATCAGTCATATTTCAAGAGTTTTGGAATTTGTATTTGATTAAAGTGTGAGCTGGAAAACATGGCTGCAGGCAGGGGCTGGGAACGGGGTAAAGTGTAGTACAAGGGGCTCTTTGGCAAGCACCAAGTTTCTCCAAAGGGAAGAAAGGGAAGAAGAGTTTTGTTTGGCTAGTAGGTGTAGGTGCTTAGTGATACTGGTAAGAATGCAGTTACATTCTATGTGTCATTATATTTCTCTCTGTTCTAAGCCAAAATTATTTCCCAGGTGTGCTAGTAACGTATTGGATAGTTAGGCGTGGGGGGGTGGGTACTTACAAGAAGTTCATCTGGATGTTTTTCAATGAATGGGTACATCTTCCTTTGTTCTTAGGGTTTCTTTCGGAGAAGCATTCAGCAAAACATCCAGTACAAGAAGTGCCTGAAGAATGAAAACTGTTCTATAATGAGAATGAATAGGAACAGATGTCAGCAGTGTCGCTTCAAAAAGTGTCTGTCTGTTGGAATGTCGAGAGATGGTATGTTCCCAGTTTAAAGAGCGTTCTTTCTTAAAGCACGCGGAGCTTGGCTTTTCTTCCTCAGCATAAACCAGAGCAATAAACCAGTTATCAATGGCCCTTTCATGCTTGCGGTGAAGCAGATTTTAGAAAACACGCTGCAGGATGCCAGATTCATTAGTCAAATTTTAGCAGCATCACCCCAGAAACAGCTTTTGGCTCACTTCTTTTTTTGTTGATTTTTGTAAAAAAAAAAGATCCATTTTTTTCCCCTGTACAATTTGAAAGGTTTTTTTTTTTCCCCCCATAAAGAGGATTTAATTTTTCTTGTGGTTCTTTCTCCATAATTTCTTAGCATTCCTGATGAACCCGTTTCTCCGTTTGTGAATTATCTTTAGGACTGTCTCAGCCCTGAGATGATAATGTGTTTTAGGGCACAGATTCTGAGTCCACTGAAAGATGCAAAATTGAAAGAAACATTAGGGGCTGGAGTGGAGGAGGTTGCTCAATTCTGGTGTCATCCATTCCCGTGGGAAATAAAAGTTGTAATTTGCGGGACTGTTAGTATTATCTGTGGATGACATCACTGGAAGATTTGACTCTTCTGTTACGTTTAGGGAAATCATTTTTGGATAGTCTCATTTTATTCTAGGCAACATAACAGAGTAGTAAGGTTTTCCGAGGGGTTAGTTTAGTAGGGCTCATTAAGAATGGCTAAGAGTGAACCTCCTATTTATCTAGGAAATGGTCATTGGAGCAATCCCTTAGGTTACTCTAACTCTGATATCTTACTGACCTAGAAATACAGTGTTGCAATAAGGAGCATCTTGAATAAAAGATTTCAGCGATGGATGGTTGAATTTTTAATTGCCTGAAAAATTTTCTAGAGCACTGTAAATAGGAATCCAAAGTTGATGGGTGTTGTCATCGCCCCACAAGAATGAAAATGGCAATCATTTGTGAAGGAGTGGCAGTAGAGGTAGAATGAAACCCGATGGAATTGCTTGTCTGATAATGTTGGAGATACAGCTAGATTAGTAAGGCTTTCTTGCTGGGTGGGTATATTGAACTTTTATTATCTCTGTATAAAAAAGACTAGAAAGAGGTTATTTTTTTCTTCTTCTCAGGGATAGGAATGTTGGAAACAGACACATTTTAAGACTCGCCTCTAAAATAATGAAGGCCAGACGATTTCATCTTTATTCATTGATTTTAATTAAAATCCAGCAAGTTTGTGTTTCAGTAACTCTATTTCTATTGACCGTGGTTTTTTTTTTTTTTTTAAGATTTTCTTTTTGAAGAAGCTTGTAGAGCAGATCATTTAATGTTAGGTCTTGGGAATGAGATTATGGAAATACATCGACAAAGGTCAGATGTTAAGGGAGTGATTGTACCTACTACGTTCTGTTAATGTTGATGGATGTGGGCAGCTGAATCCCACGTGCCCTCTTAAGAACAGAGCCTTTGGCCTTGTTAACAAGGTGCTGTGTAGTCATGCTGGTTTGCATCAAGCTGTGATTTTCATTTGTGACTTTTGTATTTCTTTTTTAGATTTTGCTTATAAAATACCCAAGAGATAGATCTCCTTAGCTTTGTTTTGGTAGAGAAATGGAAAATCCCTCCTCCCCCCATTTCCTGTGGTACATCAAAAACAACCTGTAAGTAAGTTGAGCGTAATTTGGGCCAGAGACATTTAGATCCTCTTTACTTGTGTGAATAAAAGCCATAGCTGTTAGAGATCATTTTGTGTTATTCTTTTGTACATATAGGTCTTATTTAGAATATAGATGTTAAATATCTTTTTCTTCAATAGCTGTTCGGTTTGGTCGTATTCCGAAGCGTGAAAAACAGAGAATGCTAATTGAAATGCAAAGTGCGATGAAGACCATGATGAACAGCCAATTCAGTGGTCATTTGCAGAGTGACACATTAGTAGAACATCATGAACAAACAGCCTTACCAGCCCAGGAACAGCTTCGACCCAAGCCCCAGCTGGAGCAAGAAAACATCAAAAGCTCTTCTCCTCCCTCTTCTGACTTTGCAAAAGAAGAAGTGATTGGCCTGGTGACCAGAGCCCACAAGGATACCTTTATGTATAATCAAGAGCAGCGAGAAAACTCAGCAGAGCCCCTGCAGCCCCAGAGAGAACGGATTTCCAAGAACATGGAGCAGTACCATTTAAATCATGACCATTGTGGCAGTGGGCTTAGCAGCCATCTGCCTTGTAATGAGAGCCGGCAGAATCTCAATGGACAGTATAAAGGGAGGAACGTACTGCATTACCCGAACGGGCATGGCATTTGTATTGCAAATGGACATTGTGTGAACTTCTCCAATGCTTATACTCAAAGAGTATGTGATAGAGTTTCGATAGATGGATTTTCTCAGAATGAGAACAAGAATACTTACCTGTGCAACAATGGAGGGAGAATGCATCTGGTATCTAGTGAAATTAAATTTTTTTTGCTCACCTTGTATCACAGAAAGCTTTGAAGGTTTTTCTTTTATGTAGGGAATATTCCAACTTCAGGGGTGGAAGTAGGGGTGTCAGGAAACCTAAGGGATTTATAGAATCAGGTTTGTGCAATATTTTAGGTCAAATCCTTAGTAAACATCATTTGTTGAATGACCTAATTCCACACCGAGTTAGGTACAAGCATGTGATTTGATTGATACTATGCTTGGGATTAGGATTTTATGTAAAATAGGGATCATGCAGAATTGGTCCTTTAATTCTCAGAAAAACCTTTCAAAATTTAAGCATTATGATTAATCACTACCTTACTAGCTTTGGGATTGTCTCTTAGGGCTGATCTTTTAGCTTGCCACAGTCAGTAATTCTTTCATTTCTATGGAAGGAGTTTTCTTTAACCGTTGTACTGCAAAAAGGTCTTTGGATATAGAACGTGGATGTTTCATTGTGTGAGAATTTAGTAATATTTTAATTTAATAGGCAAGCTTCTAAGGATTTCATCCTGTGAGATGAGTTATGTTATTCATATCATTCAAGTTATTTTTTTTTCATCAAAGACACCAGTCTACATGAAAATACAGTGTTTATACTCAGCCAAAATTTCACCAAAAACATCAGTACAGCACCATTTCCAGTTTAAATCATGAGGTCCTTTGATAGTACTTGGTATTTTCTATAGCCACGTAATTAAAATGGTCTTTTTTTTATTTTTCAAAATAGTTGACAGTATCCCAGTCCTTATATGTTAGATTTTTTTGGTCACTGGCAAGTATTTGATCTCATGGATCTGAAAGGTGACCTTATGTTTTATTAGACTTAGTGACTGCCTTAAGTGGGGAAGAATCTGTAAGACTTTAGGTTCTAATTTTGTGATATTCTTCATAGTTATAAAATCACTCCATTCCTGGATCTCCTATGGATTAAGTGAAAATTTAAAGGCTGATTTTACTAATAGAGTTTACAGTGCATGTTTCATAATCATTGTAGTGTTTTTATACCTTCCTATTTTTCCCTTTCTATTTTTCCCTCTCCAACCTCATTTAGAAGGTGCACCTTGTAGCTCCAGTCAATGTTTCCTAATTGAACAAGTGGAGGTCACTGGTCAGTGTTTATGAAATAAATGGTTAGGACCGTTTTAAAAAAGTGAGGCATCTCGCTGTTTTTCCTCTTTGAAATTACAACATTGTGATTGTGCCCAATTAGAAAAAAGTGAGTTTTGAAATATAAACTGAATGGGGCAGCCGGTTAGCTCAGTTGGTTAGAGCATGGTGCTCTTAACAACAATGTTGCCGGTTCGATCCCCACATGGGCCACTGTGAGCTTCGCCCTCCACAGCTAGATTGAAACAACTACTTGAGTTGGAGCTGATGGGTCCTGGAAAAACACACTTAAAAAAAAAAAAAAATTAACTGAATGTGGCCTGGGGATCTAGGCCTGTGACTTCTAGCTGAATTTGAATAAGTCACTAAACCTGTTAGTCTCATTTTCACACCTAAGAAATGGTAATTATAATACCTGCCGTAACTAACTAATAGGGTTGAGCATCAAGTAAATATGTATGAATTTATTTGAAAACCTAAACTCAGCATAAGGTGGCAGCAGTGTTACCAAATAAACTCTTAAACCTGTGCAACAGGTTTTTAAAATAGCTTGTTAGGGATCTCAGTTTTGCTTAGGCTGCCTCTCTCTGTCAGGATAACAAGTTAATTGCTATTTAAATTAGGTTGCTGTGAGGCTTTCTGTCAAAAGGCTAGCAGAAAATGAGAAAGTGCTATTATCAGTAGCATCTGAGGGTTATTTTCATGGTGGCATTTCCAATGATTCAGAGATGCCACTTTTGAAATTTCTTTACCACCTCTCACAATTGAAGAGTTTTTTGTTTTGTTTTTTGTACACTAGGTTTGTCCAATGAGTAAGTCTCCATATGTGGATCCTCATAAATCAGGGCATGAAATCTGGGAAGAATTTTCAATGAGCTTTACCCCGGCAGTGAAAGAAGTGGTAGAATTTGCAAAGCGTATTCCTGGATTCAGAGACCTCTCTCAGCATGACCAGGTCAACCTTTTAAAAGCTGGGACTTTTGAGGTAGGTTTTGTTTATTCTGAACGTGAATGCAGGGCATGTGGTATTTTATTTTCATGCACAATTTCATTCTTTTCTACACAAATATTTATAGTCCAGAGGCTGAAACTACCAACAAAAGGCTGATCATCTCAGGATCTTGGGAAGAGACTAGAGTTACGTAGGACTTGAAATATAAATACTCTGCATGCCCAGCATACGAGCTCCAGGCGCCAGCACTGCTTTCAGGGGTGGACACCCGCTGAACGCCTCTCCTGGCGTTCACTAGCTTCAGTGCAGAATATGAAGGGTAACTAGAATGTGGTTTTGTTTTTTAGGAGAATGTAGACTATTTTGGTAACGTATCAGATGTCTCTGATGTGCTCCCTCAGATTTTCTTGGCCTCGCATCACTCCAGAATCCATGGTTACTTTTTCGGCACCAGCTTCTCTTGCTGTGATGTCTTCTGCCGGGGCCGGGGGCAGCCACTGTTGCCAGCTTGAGTAGGACGCAGTGCCTCTCCTTGTGCTTCCTTAGGTGCCTCTCCCCTGTCTGCTCCAGGGCTTCCCTGTTGCTGCTGAGGTGTGAGAAACTCGGACTCGCTGGGAGCTCACTTGTACTTTATTCTGCAATGCAGGGTGGTCGGTGGGAATTTGCTGCCTGGTGGGCCAGATCTGTGATCAGTGGGGGAACGGAGCCAGGGGATGTATTTGCATTTCTCCCTAGATGGTCCCACATGACTGAGCTCTCAGTTGTCCTTGATAATAAGTGGTGGACAGCTCAGTAAATATTGCTAACGTTTGCTCTTCTTCCCTGTCTCATTTCCTTTTTCCTCCTTCCTGTTTTCACATGTGCCAGTACATAAACTTTTGCCTTAGGTTCTGTTTTCTGGGGTGCCTGGACTAGAACAGAGAGGCCATATTTATTCATAAATGAAATAGCTATGGTGTAATTCAAAAGAAACACCTCTAGGTTAGGATTTTCAGTTCAAAGGAAAACATTAGACTTAAGATTTAAAGCCATGTCAGTGATTAAGTTCGGTTCACCCATTTTTGAGGTTAGGTAACTACAGCCCAGAGTTGTGAAGAGACGGTTTTTGGATTACCAGTAAGTTCCTAACACAGTCAGGATTGGAACGTAAAGCCCAGACTCCAGAACTTGGGTTTTTTCTCCTTTGTGGTTTGTCTTGGGATTGCTGTGTTCTAGGCCAGCACCATCTTCATAGAGGCCTCGCCCTCTTTTGGATGGTCTTCGGCAAAACAAGGCTTTGCTGGGGAGCATTGCAAAGGGAAGGCGTTTTGTTCCGTGTTCCACTGATTATGAGAGAAATATATGGCAGATGTCCCCATTTATTGTAGTGGAGGGAGGGCTGTAGGTAAGCAGTTGTTGACTGGTTTGGTTTGGATTTCAATTATAACTTGGTGTGTAGAACACTTTTACTGTAATAGTTGTTTTGTATGTATTGTGTCTTTAGGTTATGGTTTCTTGAAATAGTCTAATTAGAGTTCATCTGCTGTGTTTGCCTTGGCTCCATTTGGTGTTTTGATGTTTCGAAGTGTTAGTGCATTGAAATATTGCTCTTTTTACTGGAGCTTAGAGACTATGTGCTATACTTGGTAGCGTAAAGAGTGTCTGCAATGCCTTTGGCCAAGGCCCAGTTTCACATTTCTTGGCATTATAGCCTGCTTTAATTTTGTATTTGCATTTCACAATCTTTATTAAGAGAGTTTCAGAGTATCACAGGACTTACGTATTCTGCCAGGGGTGGCTAGAATTTTTTGATGTTCTTCTTGGAATATTTATTGCTTTGGTAGAGAATTTGCCTTAAGGAAATGATTCCGGGTGAAAATAAACTCAGTTTTTCCTTTACAGCTTTCGTTTATATGTAGAATGTTTCTTAACTGACTTGAATACTGAGTTATTTCTTAGCATTGCTGTTGAACTTCTCCAAATACATTGAAGTCTTTTTCTTTTTCCAGGTTTTAATGGTACGGTTTGCGTCATTGTTTGATGCAAAGGAGCGTACGGTCACCTTTTTAAGTGGAAAGAAGTATAGTGTGGATGATTTACACTCAATGGGAGCAGGGGATCTGCTAAACTCTATGTTTGAGTTTAGTGAGAAGCTGAATGCCCTCCAACTTAGTGATGAAGAGATGAGTTTGTTTACAGCAGTTGTCCTGGTATCTGCAGGTAAGCCAGCTGGTTCAAAATTGTGCCACAGCTAGAATATAGTGACCAACTGGGGAGAACGTGGCAGTGAATTAGGTTCCAGCAAGCAATATGGAGGGAAGAAGGCCTTAAGGAAGATGGTAAACTATGTTAGTCAGTTATTTTTACATAAGTAATTTATTTTCAATCATGAGAGTAAAAGTCAGAAATGCTATATAGTAATAAAATGATGTTTAGATCTGGGCCTCATATTTACCACTCTTAGTCTTTAGCACTTGTTAATAATTTTTTATGAGTCTAAATCATTATTTTATGGATTTAATTTTTGGAACATTGTGTTTCTCCAGGTAGGTGGTTCTAATATCAATCTAAGTTTTAATTAAAATATTATGTGGGTTCCTTGAAGATGTTGAAAGTATCTGTGGTTTGTTACAGTAGTAGGTGAATTGTGAGTTGCTTTCACCCAGGCTTTCACCCAGCTTTGCCACTGAATTTTATGTGTGACTCAGATGTAAGTAATTTGATCCTTTTGGGTCTCGGATTCCTCATTCTTAGAAAGGTAGGGATTGTATCATGTGAGTCTGGCATGGGGTCAGTCACATTGAATGACTAAGATTTTGGGGTCCTAACATTTAATAATTACTTACGCGAGTCATTGATGGTGTTTCTCAATTTCCCTACCACCTTGCATTTATATCACAGTTATTTCTGACCAAAGTATGTCAATTCAGACTGTTAAGGCAGAGATTACTCCCAAAAACAGATTAGAAATTACGATACAGTGACTTTCCTGGGACACGTAAGTAAATGCCAGCCACTTTTAGGTATCTCTGACTTTATTTTAAAACATTTGTGGAGAACTTTACAGTATTTCGAAAGGACATTCTTCAAGCTTCCCATTTGCTTCCCGTTGTGTAAATGTGCTCGGCACTGTGAAAGTGTAAGTTCTGGCCCTGGATTATGTGACTGAACTATAAATCAGTAACTCTTAAAGAGAGTAAGTTCTTTGTATATCATAAATGGCCTGTACATCAGTGGTATAAAGACTTACGCCATTTGGAAGCATAATTTGGCTACCTTTTCTGATCAGCTTTCCCTGGGGAGCTAAAAATGCACGTATGATATCAGAATAGTATGGGAGGAGTGTGTCAGTAAGGGATACCTGTTATCTCAGGTACCTTGTGATGCCTCTTGTACTTGACCATTTCGCAGAGTTTCTTGATAAGTGATTGATTAGTAATGGTTTGAGTTGACATCAGATTAATAAATCTATTACTGTGAAACTAAAGGTAATCCATACTTGTTCATGCTTTATCTGATGAATATGCTTTATGTGCTAGGTGCTCGGGGGAAACAGAATAAGCATTAAGACACAAGTTTGCTCTCAAAGTATTTTATGTTCTATTTGGAGAGACAACTAACATAACAAGCTTTATATACTAACTTTTGGCTCTGACTGAGGTAAATAGGAGTTATGGGAAGGAGATAAAATCACCTGAGTAGGCTTTGTGGGGAAGATGGAAGTGGAGCTAGAATTTGAAGGGTGGATTATTAGGTTTTCCTAGCAAAAACTGGTAGAACCTTGTGGGAGAACACGAGATGGGGCAGAGGAAGGGGCCAGAGCCTGATGCGTACATCAGGGAAGAGGGGACGGAAGCTTGCACGTTAGGGGAGTACCAGTTTATGGAATGACAGCTGTGGGAACTGAGCAGAGAAGTTTTAACTTAAAATATGGGGCAGTAAAAGGCAGTGCAACTTCTTAAGTGGAGGAATGACCAGGTATTAGCAAAGTGATGCTTTAACATTGGTCCAGCATTTTAGACAGGTGAGTCATTAGAGCTGGAGAGTCAGGTTGAGAGGCTGTTGGAATAACTTTAGGTTTGAGATAGTGGAATGAACTCTTCTGAAATGAGGTGTGGCAGAGGAGGTGGAGAAGGAAGGGACTGTGTCCCAGAGATAGTTCACAGGAAGTGACAAAGTCCAGCGAGTTGATCGGGAGCTCTCTGCTAGGAACTGTGCTACTTCATTTGTATTTCCCACCAGGAACATTATTTTTATTTTGTTTTAATTTTTTGAAAAAGCCTTGTTTTCCGAACATAAGAATAATATGGGTTCTTTGAAAAATTAGAAAATATTAAGATGATAATATCATTACCAAAAAGCATCACTGTTAGCATCAGGGGTCTTAGTCTATCCATTCACTTATCCATCCACTTATCATTTGCCTGCTTATTGATATATGGTGTATAAGACATGTTTGACATACTAAGCGGAAAACACATTATAAAAGAGTACATACATTCTTATTTTTGTTTTGTTTATATATGAAGATATACAAGCAACACATATATACATGCACAGTTCCATGCATTTTAAAATAATATGTTGTTTTCACTTAAATATATGATAGTGTTCATGTCAAATTTAAATCTTTACCACTTTAAAAGGACTCTTGTTATTTGTAAAGCAGTGTTTAGTTAGGAAAATAAAATTCAACAACTACAGAAGAGTATTAAAAGAAAATTCTCTCTTTCCTTCTTCTACTTTCAGACTATTCTTCAGAAAACTATATTTCTCACCATCTTCCTTTTTAATTGTTCTGATGTTTGGCCACCCAGCTCTAAATACTGTGCTTAGGTATTAGCATTTTTTATTTAGTAGATATAATTGATAAATAAAACTACCCTCTTACTTTTCCCTCTCAATTTTTATGTTTTACTTTTTTAGTTACTTTATTGGTTTTTATAATTTTAATATGCTCACATTCTTTGATCCTTCACTTTAACATAATCTCTCAGATAGTTTAGATAGAGAATCTTCTCATTATACGGGGGGACAGTAATTTAGTATCCTCCTTTCTCCATATCCTGGCTTCTTCTGCTATACCATTTCTTTTATATAGTCAAGAATTAAAACATTCACATTCTGTTACATAGCTGTGATTACTTTTCATGCTTTATTTATCAATTGATTCTAAAAATTGAAAAGGAAAAAGGTACGCGTTTACAGTATTATGATTATGTAAGTAGTGCTCGTAGTGTTCACGCAGTGGGGATGAAACGGTAGCCAAGGTGATACAAACCTCTGCCCCAAACCTGCGCCACCCGCACGGGAATGTTCCAGGGATCAGCTTTATATTCTCTGTTAATTGCTTAGAATTCAGCAACATTGCAGTTTGTTTCATCTTTAAAATAGCTTTTTGTTTTTCTTGGAATCTACAGTTGCCTTCTGGTTTTTGTTTTGTTTTGGTTGTTGTCAGAAGAAAGGCTAGTTAATTTCTGGATCTCGTTATGTAATTTTATCCTCAAAACAGACCTGTGATATGAGCCAGGACTTGTTATCTTCAGTTATACAGAAAGGAATTTGAGGAACAGAAGGGTTCAATAATTTGCCCAAAGCCACATTTTTAATAATTAGCTGAACAGGCATTTGAACTCGTATTAGTCAAGTTTCAAAGCCTTTCCATTATATTGCTTGTAACAGAGTAGCTCTAGCTGAAGAGAGAGAAATTTCAAGCATGATCTTTTCCTGGAAGACTTCCTCCGTTTTCCTGTGAGATTGGAAGGATCTTGATACCATGGAGAGTAGGGGAATTATACGGGGAAGGTAAATTCTTTTCAGATTGTGTGAAATGGTAGTAGTCTCTTCCAGTGGCAGATTAGGGACTGGCATATAGTTGTGAGACCAAGGCTCATCTAGACACGGATTTAGTTGTCCTCATTGTAGTTTTTGTTGAACAACTGTAGGAAGTGAAGATGCATAAAGAGGATATTTCGTGAGGAGTACAGGCTTGGGAGAGGGATAAAGAACCAGCAAAGGAATCAGAAGCTGTATCTTGACTTAACCTGTATAGTGTAGCATTTAGTGCATCATTTATAAGATGAATTTCCAGTTCAGTTTGTGTATTCTATTGTTACAATTTCAAGAGGATTGTTTTTTCACAGTCAAGCTAGATTTGTAGTTAGGTTCTGTGGTCTTGAAATCATGAAACCCTGGTTTTAGAAAAATTAATAACAATTTATATTTTTAGGTGTAGATGTCCATTTCTCTGAGGTTCTGAGTTGCATAAAGAAGCATAGGTCGTCCAAACACAAAATAGTCTCTGGAAGATCAATCACTAATAATACTACTAGTTCTAACTCAGATATCCTTCCCCACTTATTGTTTCTTTCTTTGCCCATCTAGATTATTTGTTTGTGGGGATCACTGTCATTCTTTCCCAGTCTGGTATTATAAATTACTGATGATATGACGCAAACCAATTATTCTGCCCAAATATGAACTCTCTAAAGGAAGGAATTTTGGTTTGCTTTGTTCACTGCTAATTCCTTAGCACCTATCACAATTACCACCTACATTCAATAAGTGTTTGGTGAATGAATTAATAAGTTGCAAGGATGTTAAAGAAAACAATTACTTGAATATTAAAAGCAGAGGAAGCTCTTAGAAGCATTACTGAAGGCTTTAATTAATTTTGCAGAGATGACTCTTACGATTATGTGGCTAAAGTCAAATGTCAAGAGAAGAGGTCTTTTGTCCATCTAACAATTTTGTCTGAAAAATTATGACCCCCCCCCCAAACTAATTAGTAACATTCATTTGTTTCTTTTTCCATAGGAATTAGCACATAGTTGTAATAATAATCCAAATTTATTAAATGTAAGGTAAACCTATTTTCATCATTTTTCTGCAATTAGAGTTAAACTATTTCCCTTTACTATTTTTTTTTCTTTTATTAATTTTTTTTATTGGGGAATATTGGGGAACAGTGTGTTTCTCCAGGTCCCATTAGCTCCAAGTCGTTGTACTTCAATCTAGTTTTGGAGGGCGCAGCTCAACTCCATGTTCAGACGCCGCTTTCAGTCTTTAGTTGCAGGGGGCACAGCCCACCATCTCATGGAGGAATCGAACCCGCAACCTTGTTAGAGCTCATGCTCTAACCAATGGAGCCATCATCCAGCCACCCCTCTGGCAGCTCATCTGCAGCTCGTTGTCTTCAATCTAATTGTGGAGGGCGCAGCTCACTGGCCCATGTGGGAATCAAACCAGTAACCCTGTTGTTCAGAGCTCACACTCTAACCAACCGAGCCATCTGGCTGCCACTATTTCCCTTTACTATTAAATTTTAGTCCTTGTTCTAAGTAGTTGCATTGCAAGTGAACTTTTTCAGCTACTAGTTACAATGGAAGACTTCCTCAATCTCCTTGTAAAAAAATAAAAAAAGGGCATAAATGGCCAGAGAATTTTGCTTCCTTGTAGAATTCTTTTTCTTATACGGTTCCCCATATTCGATGGGAACTATTGAATATTTCTTGCACACTACTGCCTCCTATTGTAAAGGGAAGAAATAGCCCTTGTTGATGAAAAAAATCAATGGGCAAACAACCTAGGTTTGGCATGTTTTAAGATACTTTCTTTCATTGCTGGTTTATACTAAATCACTAATTTATTGACATCTGTATGATGAGCTTAATAAACACAGTATACTAAATGAATGTGAATGCAGGTTAATATAACTAGGTATTAAAGTTGCATAGTATATTAGCTATCTGTCACTGCCTAACAAAGTACCGTAAAACTTAGTAGCTTAAAAATGCATATATTTATTTCTCACAATTACTGAGGGTTAGAAATAGGGGTGTGGCTTAGACGTGTGCCACTGGCTCAAGGTTTCTTGGGAGGCTGTTGTCAAGCTGTGGGCAGGACTATGTTCTAATAAGAAGGCTCTGCTAGGGATCTGCTCCCAGGCTGATTTATGTGGTTGTTGGCAGGGTTTAGTTCCTTGCAAGTTGTTGGACTGAGTGATTCAGTTCCTTGCTGGCTATTGGCTGGAGACCACCCTCATTTCCTTAACATGTGGTCCACTCCATAGGGCAGCTTACAGCGTGGCATCGGCTTTGTGAATGAGTGAGTGCCTAAGATGGAAGCTACAGGGGTTTTTTGTAATCTAATATTTTGCTCATTAGTGGTGAGTCAGTAGGTCTAGGACTCTCAAGGGGAGGCAGATATTCAAGGACAAGGATGCCGGGCTGAAGGGATCACTGGAGGCTGTTTTAGAGGCTGCCAGCTACACATGGTAACACACAAATGTGGAATATATTCCATATGAGTTAAAAATACATTTCTAAAGTACAATATTTATTTTGCCATTTAGAAGCAGTTGAAATTAGTAGATGGCATTTAATTAAAAACATCGGAACCTCTAGTTTTTTTGTTTACAAAAATACCTACGCACTAAAGAATTTTGATTTATCAAGTGTAGTATGTGATATATATCTTTATAATACAATAAATAGCTACAAGAATTTGCCATTGGGATTTCTAAAACTTTGTCAGTTATCTATTGTCTTTGTTCCAATGTATAAAACCTTGTGTTGAATTCACTGATATTGATGAAGAAGAATTGTATTTATATTTAATATTAATAATATGTCCTCTCCTTCATATCTCCCTATTTCTTACTCTGCATTAGATCGGTCTGGAATAGAAAATGTCAACTCTGTGGAGGCTTTGCAGGAAACCCTCATCCGTGCACTAAGGACCTTAACAATGAAAAACCATCCAAACGAGGCCTCTATTTTTACAAAACTTCTTCTAAAGTTGCCAGATCTTCGATCTTTAAACAACATGCACTCTGAGGAACTCTTGGCCTTTAAAGTTCACCCCTAAGGCCTTTGTTTATTTAAATATGAACTGATCATGCTAACTGTACATTTTGTGCTCAAATGCTTATTTATATGTGTATACCATACGTGGAGATAGAAAAGACCTTTAAGACAATACAGGATTGTAGGCTCTCTCTATAATCGTGCAGTAGCTGTTTGGAATGAGGTTTCTTCAGCCATGATTAGACATTGACCGCCTTTCCCTGATAGACCAGTCAGCTGTGTTGCACTTAAACTGGAGAAGTTAACACTGAATTATATTTACACTGAATGTTAGACTTTTTCATCTGCCAAAACCAAAATATTTTGATCTCTTTGTGGTATAGATATAACGCACAATCACAAGTATAGGAGGACTTAAAAATTAATCTGTTGTGGTAGAAGTTCTGTTGTGTGGTGGAAACTCAATTTCACCACAAGACTATTTGATCTGATAACTGGAGACTTTGTAAGTGAGGAGAGTTCCATGTCTGTATTTTACTCTGCCGCTGTTCCAGTGTATGATCCTGGGCAGGTTGTTGGCTGTGGAAAATGAGAATTGATAATGTTCCCAATACCCCACCTCACAGAGATACTAGAAAATGTCTATATAGCATATTTACCTCTTGGGAGATAGGCACTATGTAAATAAGGTAAAATTTTTGTTATTGTAATTATTCATTATAATAATCTTTTCTTATTTGTAAGCATTTCTGAGAAATCATTTCATAGTCCACACCAATCTATTCTTCAGGGTTCCTGCATATGTGTGGGGTATTGTCCTGGCACACATATTCAAAGTTTATGGGTACATCAGATACATAGTATGTGTACATAATACGTATGTGAATATAGTTATACATAAATATATTTCTTCACAATATTTTAAACTGTGAAGAACTTTATCATACAATAAACTTAAATCAAGAGGTTTCAGAAGACTCAGATTAGGTGCATTTTACCTGTTGTTGACATAATCATTGCTTTAAATGTTTAGGTAGTACAATATTGAATTTATGCTCTATTTTTGTTTAAGCAACACTTAATGTAAAAGTACAACAGGGAGTCGAGTCCAGATTTCAAAAACTATGTATTTTAGAGTTCGTCTTTGGTAAAATCTTTGGTTCAAGGTACTGGTTGTTTGAAAGTTCATTCAGATTCTTACCTTGTGCTAAAAAAAGTTGCATTGCTGCCCCCTATACACATGCTGCAGCTTGATGACAAATATTTTTATTCTTTCTGGAGAACCAGTCAGTGTTTAAGAAAATCGTTTAGTATGTTGGTGCACGTGTACTTTGTATGTGTGTATGTGTGTGTATGAGGGAGGGGAAGAGAAAGAGAGCGAGCACAAGTGTGTTCCTGAGTCCACTTTTTTTTCCCTAAATGACACTACAGGGATTTTGTCAAATTAGATTTAACCTGTAATTTGGAAAATCATTTAGTGTGTGACCTACAGGTTTAGAAGTGGTATAATCAAAGACATTTCATCCACATTTTTCATATTGGGCTTTATTAAATATATAAGATAAACCTCGTTTATGGCAGTAGGAGAAATAGCCAAAGTTGAGGATTTTATGTATGTTTTTCTGTTTCCCTAAAAAATAGCAATTTTTTTTTTTTTGGTAAAGATTGCCTTCCATATAATTTTTGGATTATATAAAATTGCAAAAGTGAAAAGAGCCCACTTTACTATATTCAGCCTGTTACTTTAATGACATGTGAGCAGAATGCCTTATTTTGTAATCTTATTTAACTTGTTGCTATGGGGACTTGAATTTCTGTGGCACTAGTTAAGTAAGTTAAAATCAAAGTTAAACCCTCTCAATATTAAAGAGGAAAGGTGATGGTGATGTCTGTAATATGATATAAACCATTATTGTGATTTACCTTAAATAGGTATAACTTTTATGGGATTTACGGTATAGTTTTTGTGAATTCTTTACATGATAGCATTATCTTTTTGTAATTTTTTTTTCCCTAGGATAAATGCATAGTTTTCTTCTATGGGGGATAGAAACAGCTTTTTGAAGTAATACTAAAAACCTCAAAGATCATGTTGATTCTTAATTTTTGCCTTTTGCATAAGCCTCTTTATAACATGTATCTTTAAAACAATTACTAAGTCTTTAGGAATGTATAACCAGAACTATGTTAGTATTGCTTATAAAACCTTACTTAGGTTCAATATGTATATGTATACATCTGTGTATAGGTATATAGATTTGCATTTTGTCTTGTAAAATTTTATTTGAATGAATTCTTCCTGTAGGTAATGGGAAACAAAATTAATGGTTCATATGCCACTCATAGCATTTCTATATTTGAAAATAGCCCAATATTGAAACTTCTAATTCTAAAATTAAACCAGCAGCCTATTACAAGCACATTCTTTGATTGAGTCATTGGTTATAAACTTACTAAATGTGGAGAAGACAACCAGTTTAGGGAACTTCTGAGTGGGTGGGACACTGTTGATTAATTAATAACGTGTGCTGTATTAAGTGATGCTTTAACTCTGATTTTCAAGTTAAAATACGGGCATTATGTCAGCAAACTTAAGGGCATTATGTCAGCAAGCTACAACTTTTTTTTCCTGTGCTTTTAATGTAGCTCTACATGATCTGAGAGAGGATTCAAGCTTTTAGAGAGAAATAGCTGAGGGAAAGAGGGAAATATCTTCTTGCGATGAAGTTTTTCCTTATGGTGGTTTAATTACAGATGAAAAAACTAGAAAGAAATTTTAGTGGATTAAGTGTATAGCTGTCGTATCTACATTTGTAATTTGATGAGAGATGATTTATTTTATGTAAACATCATTGCAAAGCAGGGTGTAGAAGCTCATCTAGATTTTTTACTGTGCACGAAAGTAAGTAACTATGTCGATTACTCTTTTTCTTTTCCAATATAAAGTTTGCTGAATGTACAAGAAGAGTTTATCACTTAGGATATAGCATTTTTTTTAGGGGTTGGGGGGCGGGGCTCTGCCAGGAAATGACTTGTAAACAAAGATTGTCTGGATTTGGTCTGAAATAAAACTTGAAGCTATTCTTGAACTACCATGGAAAAATAAACTGGCTGTTTTTTAAAAAAAAAGATGGAAATATATGGTTGACAAGATATGAATTCAGTTTATTTTCTACAGACTGTTATTGATGAGGACGTGGATAATACCTTCATGTTTCTGAAAAGTAATCTGTACGTGGGGGGAGGGGATAATAAATATTATTTCTAACCAAGTGTGGTTTTTGGTATCTTTATCTCAACGTTTTGTAAGACTGTTTATAAGTTAACTTACCACTTTCCCTTGAGCATAACAGGATCTCTTATGTACATTTCTAATTCAGCACAGGAGAATTCAGCGTAGGGGAATGTCTATAGGCAGAGCTTTTTGTGAAAGAAAATTTTAGAGTTTAGAGATTGCAGCAAGGATTGTTGCTATTTTCTGTAATGCCAGCGGATACTGCTTCACTGTTTCTGATAAAGTAATCTTTCTGGAAAGGAGAGAGTGAGAGAGAAAGGGGGTACTTGATCCAGTCAAGAATCAGCGTTGGCCATGAATGGGATAAAGTACCTCAGCAAGACCCCTGTTCCCCCTCTATTTTCCCTTTCCTAGTGCTTGTGGCCGTGCTGCCAATGTTAAGGCAGTTAGTGACATCAGCATTCCCTGCCATTGTTTCCTGGACCGGTAAAATCCACCATTTTTCTGTGGATATTAATTGATTAAATAAATTTGGAAATGCTGGGATAAACAAAGTCGCTGAGAGGTCTTTATGTCAGTCCTGTTCTCTAGTGAGCGAATGTGAATTGTGAACCCTTTAAGGAAAGCTTGAGTGGGATGCAGTTGTTCCCAAACTTCCTCCACCAAGTCACCCCGTCTTTTTTCTGTACTGAGCACTTCTTGGGGTTTCTTGGAAAGGGTACTTTCAGGAGAAAACTTGTAATCCACTTTGGGTTTCGATCAGGATGTTGATCGTATCCCGTGGATTACTGTACAGATTTACATTGTATTTTTCACTGGTTTTGCACAGTATAATAGGAAACATTGAGCTCTGAATAAATATGTGCTTGATGGAAAACAAAATAGATTAAATTCCTTCCAAATTTTGGAAATGATGCATGTGAGTAAGACAGCCAATTCACAGATCTGGTTTTAGTTTGTACACTCAGTTGGGCCTGTTAAAATTTATTACATTGCTTTTCTTAATTCTTAGTCTGTCTAAAAGTTTAGGAAGAACTATGACTTGTGTCCTGTAGCCATGTCAGAGTTGCTCTTCACAATGTGAAAATCAGTTGCTCTGGGGTGATTTTCAGATACCAGATTATCAGGTCCACTTAGAACAACAATTTGGATCGAACGGGTGTAGAAACCATAAGCTGGAAGGAAGCTCAGAACCTGTCCAGAATGCTTTCAGTGGGGGCATATTCCCCACATAACTCCATGAGGGGCTCCAGTAGTCAGTCACTAATTATAGATCCTAATGGGCACTCGCCACCCATTCCTGGGAAGCAGAGAAATCAAAAACCCATTCATAGCATTTTTGCCACCATCACCTCTTTCAGTTGCCACTTTCTCTTGAATTTGAACTCTGGAGTTAACCGTTCTGTGTTTTGGTGGGGGTGGGAGGTCCATTAGGATTCTCTGATCTGATGTTTGTCATGAACACAAAGTGCTATATACTCTTGCTGACTTCTGGCAAATGGGATGGGGAAGATATAGCAGTTCTTGGTAAAGTCCTTTCTAGTAATGGTTGGATTTTTTTTTTTTTTTTTTTTTTTGGAGGATCCTTTCTTCCAGTGTATG